>NC_049243.1:55703912-57122412 GCF_011100685.1 Canis lupus familiaris | reverse complement strand
CACCCTGGGCCAAAGGCAGGCGCCAAACCCCTGCACCACCCAGGGATCCCCAATAAATGGTTTTCAATACATACTAAGTCTTAAACATTGTAGCAAATGTGAGAATTAAAAAGTAACAAAAATAAACACCATGAAACATGAAATGTTTTAGAATATTATATATAACTTTAAATGTTCTTAAAATTTAACTTTTTAGATTAAATTAATGATCCCAAATGTGTTAGGGGTATCTCTTTATTTGGAACCTATTGTTTAAATAATTAATGAAAAATAGCCAAATATTTATTCTATTAAGGAGATATTAATTCTTAATATTACTCTTTTATACATTTAGAATTATATATATTAAAAGATCACATTTACTAGACCTCAATAATGTTAACTAAAAAACTATTTTTTAAAAAGATTTTATTTGAGAGAGAGTGGTGGGGGTGGGGAGAGGGAGAGGGAGAAGCTCTGAACAGGGAGCCTGATGATCATGACCTGAGCTGAAGACAGACACTTAACCAACTGAGCCACTCAGCCGCCTAACTAAAGACTATTTTTACATATCTATAAAAGTTACATGCTTTCTTGTATTTCTTTAGACTATTACCTGAATGCCAACAATATTAAAATTTTTGAATTGGGCAAAAGGATATAAAAACATGTATGAATGTCATGTAAGGACAGATGGCTTGCATCCTGGAGGCTTTTATTTCTTATGATATTCTTTAGAATTCACTAATAACTACAATACTGTTAAAAGTCATGCAAAGAAACTTCTTTAGAAATGTATGAAATATCTGTCAGAGGATGGACTGCGGTGGGCATAGTGTAAGGTCATCCCCATGATCCCTGCATAATGGTGCTCACATTCTTGTACAATCCTCTCCACTTGATCATAGATGTGACCTGTGACTGACTTCTTATCAGTAGACTATGACAATGATAGATGGCACTGCATGATTACATTATGTTGTATACGTCTGTCTTACTAGCTGACTCTCCCTAGCCTCTCTGTTTCCCTTCTTCCCTCCCTCTTCCGCTTCCCTCTCTCCCTCCTTCTATCACTTTTCCCTTTCTCTCTGCTGACTTTCACAGAAGTAAGCTGTCAAATATCTTACATCTGTGAGAAACCAGGTGCTGCCACAGCCACAAGAGCAGGGAAGCAAATGCTTTCCAAATTGAGCCTTCAGTTAGAAATGCAGGAATAGGTAACTAGTTCATGTCTCATAACGCTCTCCTTTTCCTGAAAACCTTCAGTTTTTATAAATAATAATAATAATAAATTTATAAATTGAGTATAACACGTTTAACCTGCCCTCAATTTTGTCTTTTCTCTGCTTAGCCAATTCCAGCCAAACTGACTGACTATACTTCACCCTTTATACCTCCATGAACATCCTGTTTCTTCTTCTGAAATGTCCTCTTTGAGTACCTGCTATGACAATCCCCCAAGTTTAGATCCTATTCATCTTTGAAGAGCCGATATGCCATTTTTATCATGTAATCTGCCCCAGTTTCTTAGTCATGATGCATCTCCTCCCTACAACCCAGGAACCTATCAGTTTTGTGCTTCTTATAACTTTCTGCCTCAAAATCTATTTATCTGATGTTATCTTTTGAGTTAGCGCTTTGAGGATACGAATAATGCTGTATGAGTCTCTTATGCTTCAGTGTGTCTTGTGTTTATTGAAGTTCATAAATACATTAGAATACAACTACACAGTATTGCTTCACTACTTTTTCTTGAGAGTTCTTTCCTTGTCCGTAGTGTCACTGTTATTTTTAAGAGACTTTATACTGACACTAATGACATCACCAGTATTCACTGCTTAAAAATTCTCTGCTGGAATAAACATACATACAGTTATAACTCAGTAGTGGAGAGCACAGACCCCAGAAACAAGGTGCCTGAGTCTGAATTCAGAGTGGGCATATCTGGGCAAGCAATGCAACTTTTCTGTGTCTTGATTTCCTCTTGTATAAAATAGGGTAATAACAGCACCTACTTTATCACGTTGTTTTGAGGACTAGTTGTGTGTGTGTGTGTGTGTGTGTGTGTGTGCATACGTGTACATGCATAATGCCTGGAACACTGCATCATATCAGGTATTATTTAGTATATAATGTTGAAGGGGAATACCAGGTGCAGGGGTTCTGTGACACATGGTAATAACAGAATGTGAATTGGAGAAAAGAACTGTTATTTGTAAGGGAAAACCTTCCAACAGGAGGTCAATCATTTTTTGCCCTTTCTTCTACATAATGATTCACAGCTGGGGAGGATTTTTACACAACCCTCTTCTCACCACCACCCGCCCCCCCACCCCGGAGCTGGACAGCACCTAGAGACTATTTGATTGTCAAGACTGGGGAAGTGCAACTGCCATATGGTAGATGGGGCCAAGGATGCCATTGAATATCCCATGATGAACAGGAAAGTCCCCCACAATTAACCAGACAAGGAGCTTCACAGTGTTGAAGTGGAGAAAGCTGTTCTAGAATCATGTAAAATGTAATGGGAGAAGACACTATTTTATTTGTTAGTGATGCCTTCAGACCAGCCATAACCACAGCTTTATTGCGAGTCAGTTTTTCATTCATAAAACAAATGCTCATTCCTGATTATTTCGTTCAAAGGGGTTAGTATGTGGGTTAATTAGTGTTTGCAAAGATCTTTGAAGATGTAAAGTCCTACGTAAGTGCTATTTATTATTAATTACCATTCTGGAAGACCTGTGCTGTGACCCTACTTGTTTACTAGCCAAGCCAAACCTCAAAGACCTGAGTGATACTGAATGAGTTTTGATAAGTTGGAACATTTGTAATGAGAAAGATAGGCATCTGGGACCTAAGCCCATTTTTGGATGGCTGGGATATGAATCTATATAAATTAGCTCATTAAAATCAAGAAAACTATAGGTTTTGCATTGGGGTCTGTTTCCTAAATTGGAGTAAATTTCTTCCAACTTTGCAAAACTGTATATAGCAAGAGAGGGTGGAATCCATGATATAACTTTAATGATTATGAAGAAACAGAAATAATGCATAGGAAAAATTACATTATTTTTATTCATAAGCTGCTTTTCTCTGGCCCACGAGTCACTGTGTAATTTAGACTGTCCAGTAAAATGAAGGCAATAAAATGGTTTGCAAAAACCTCAGGAAACCAGGTATAATACAATATGCTTTTTTCTCTAGATATGAAGTTTAAATTATGACATAAATACTTTTATACTTCCACTGTATGAATGTCTTTAAATTTCAAAATAGCTCTTAATCTCACCTAATATGATGTTTTCCTGTTACAGCAGTCTAACCTGTAGACTTACATAACAGTATTATATTTAACTCAGCATCAGTCTGGATCACATATTTGTCTATGACATACTGGGGTAAATCTGGGGTGGCCAGCCTTGTTAATGCATAAACCTGAGCTGTGGGATTTAGCTTTGTCAAATTCCATGGAATACCATGTGTGAACTTAAGTGTAAAGTAAAGGAGACATTGCATATCAATGTCATTTTTTTTAAGATTTATTTATTTTTGGAGGGGGGAGAGGAAGAGATAGAAGGACCAAGGAAGAGAGAGAATCTCCAATAGACTCCCTTCTGAATGTGAAGCCAGATGCAGCACTCCATCCCAGGAATCTGAGATCATAATCTGAGCCAAAATCAAGAGTCAGAGGCTCAACTAACTAAACCACTGAGGTTCCTGGGAACATGGATTATTTAATAAGTAGTTTGGAGATACTATGTAGTCATCTAGAAAAAAATTGTTTGTAACCCTCACTGCTTAAATCAAATATATTTCATACAAACCAGATATTTAAAAGTTAAAAAAAAAGGGGGGATACGTGGTGTTTCTTGATTTGGCTCAGGTCATGATGGAGACCCAAGTCAGGCTCCACCCTCAGTGGGGAGTCGGCTTGAGAGTCTTTCCCTCTCCCCCATCCCCCCCGCTTACTAAACTGTCTCTCTCCCTCAAGCATTTAAAAAATAAAAATTAAAAGTAAGAAAACAAAGCCATATAAATAATACAAATTTAGGGGAAGAGTATTTTACATATTGAAAATAAAAACAAAATAGAAGCCAGAGAGAAAAGAAAAGATTGCTAAATTTAATTTACAAAATTTATAAAAATAATTTGCAGTAAGTACTATGAGTCAGTAGAAGGAGGTGACCAAGAAGGGGAAATATTTGTAATGAAATAGTAGAAAAATGACTTTTTTCTTTATGATATAAAGAGCTTCTATAAAAAAGACTATCATCTAACAAAATAACAAATATGACTTTATTTTGAAATGTTAAAAACCACAAAAATATAGCTTAAACAAAACAGATGTTAAGCCCATAAAAAGATAGATTGTTCATGGCTAACAAAGACATACTAAAGTATATTTTTCTTTTTGCTATAAAATTTACAAACCAAAATGTTGATATTTTGTTTCAATAAGAATGTGAGAAAACATATTCTTATGGTTTTTTAATTCAAATATTTATATCATGTACATATTAATCTTCTATTGGGGCAAGTGGCAATACCTGTCAAAATTAAAAATTCATGTATGTTCTGCCCAAGTTAATCAGTTTCCAGGGATTTACTTTACAGGTGTTGTTACACATACACAGAAGACATATTTACAAGGATAGTTACTGTAAAGTCACACTATGATGGAGAGGAAATAAATGTTAAGATATGTTTGATTTCATAAATGATGGTACATCAGCCCATGAGAACATGAAACTCTGATATGCATAGAAATACCTTTTCCAGTCACCTGGGTGGCTCAGTCAGTTAAGCATCCAACTTTCATCTCAGCTCAGGTCTTTATCTCAGGATCATGAGTTCAATCCCCATGTTGGGCTCCACAACCAGTGTGGCGCCTACTAAAAAAATGCCTTTACTTTTCTAAGAGTTTCTCTGTTTTTCTACTGACTATATCTCAGGAAGTTGCAGGGCACGGAGGGAATTCTTTTACCATTTATATATTTTTTTAAATATTTGATTTTTGTATTCATGAGAGACACATAGAGACAGGCAGAGACACAGGTAGAGGGAGAAGCAGATGCCCTGTGGGAAGCCTGATGTGGGACTCGATTCCAAGGCCCTAGGGTCATGACCTGAGCCAAAGGCAGATGCTCAACCACTGAGCCACCCAGGTGTCCCACCATTCATATTTTTTTAAGGGAGATATAGACTAGGGTGCTCATACAGGTTTCCCCCCAATATCCAAAAATAGAGTGTTCCCATGAAAACGTCTTTAAGCTCCACATGAAGTGAAGAAACAATTACCATTAATTAATACAGAAACATTTTTGAGCATTCCCAGGCCCCAAAAGCTCACCTTTCTTAGGCTTTTCTGAGACCTTAGGACACATCTTGCTAACACAAGCACAGAATAAATCAAGATAAGGCCCAGATGCTCACAGATAACATTTCAGAGCTCTGGTGGCTGGATGAGGAGATGCTGAGTATGTTTGCAAGGCAAGGAGTGGGCAGGGCTGCCCTAGCTGCTCCAGGTACATGCTGCCTCCATAGCACCCTGTAAAACCAGTGCTGACTGCTTTTTCTGCTTTTCACCTTTTCTTGTTAGAGTGAAAATCCTCTTCGAATTTCTTATGGTTGGCAAAAACAGGTTTTTCATAAAAGCAAAGTGGCATAATGCAAACTTTTGGAAGGTTGGAGATAACTGTACAAGCTATCTCATCTCTTGGAGATCACACAGGAACTGTCTTCCCTACAGAAGGCAAATGAGAGTCTACATAGACAGAAGTGAGATAGAGATTTTCTCTTTTCTTTATACTCATTTGTGCCTTCCAAATGTTGGCTGTGTTGATGTATTATCTATTAAAAATTATGTCTGATCTATTGAAGGAAGGGCCAACAAGTGAACTACCTGTTCACAACAATAACTATTATCACCACAGCCCTTAGCATTTTCCAATATTCCAAATAATATTGTTGCCTTACCTATGTGACTGTGCAATAACCATCTTGCTGATAGGAAAACTAACACCATTTTTTATGTTTATTTTGGTATTGAAAAACTATAGCATATTTGGTTATTCGATATATAGAAATAAAATATCTTAAAATGTTTTGTTTATTGAAAAAAAACATGAAAATAAATGCCAATTTAATCATATAGAAATTTTGTTGCAGTCAAGAGATGCCATTTAATTGTCACAGGCTAGATTAAGAAGACTTGACTATTTTCCTGATATAGTTTACACTGATTAAATTTACCTGGCATTCATGTTTGGCATTGAAAACCAAGCTATATTCAAACTATGTTTTGTGTTTGTTTTTCAAGAATAATCGCTAATTCTAAAAACCTTGTTTAATCATTCAATTTCTCATTCTGCTGCTTCACTATTGGTATATAGAAATGCAACAGATTTGTGTACATTGATTTTGTATCCTGTGACTTTACTGAATTCATGTATCGGTTCTAGAAGTTTTTTTGGTGGTGTTTTTCAGGTTTTCTACAGAGTACCATGTTATCTGCAAATACTGAAAGTTGAACTTCTTCCTTGCCAATTTAGATGCCTTTTATTTCTTGTCATTGTTTGATTACTGTAGCTAGGACTTCTAGTACTATGTTAAGTAACAGTGATGAAAGTGGACACCCCTGTCTTGCTCCTGACCTTAGAGGGAAAGCTCTCAATTTTTCCTCTTTGATAGTGTTATTAGCTATGGGTTTTTCTTTTTTTTTTTTAATTTTTTTTTTATTTATTTATGATAGTCACAGAGAGAGAGAGAGAGAGGCGCAGAGACACAGGCAGAAGGAGAGGCAGAGACACAGGCAGAGGGAGAAGCAGGCTCCATGCACCGGGAGCCTGACGTGGGATTCGATCCCGGGTCTCCAGGATTGTGCCCTGGGCCAAAGGCAGGCGCTAAACCGCTGCGCCACCCAGGGATCCCTAGCTATGGGTTTTTCATATATGGTCTTGATTATGTTGAAGTATGTTCCATCTAAAGCTGCTTTCTTGAGGTTTTTATTATAATTGGCTCTTACACTTGGACAAATGCTTTTTTTGCATCTATTGAAATGATTATTGGTTCTTGTCCTTTCTTTTATTAATGCAATATATCACATTGATTGATTTGCAAATATTGAACCATCTTTGCAACCCAGGAATAAATCCCACTTGATCATGGTGAATGATTTTTTTAATACATTGTTGGATTCAGTTTGCCAGTATTTTATGGGGAAGTTTTGCATCCACGTTCATCAGGGATATTGGTTTGTAGTTCTCTCAAAAGTTAAAAATAGAACAACCCTACAATCCAGCAATTGCACTACTGGATATTGACCCAAAGAATACACAAATACTATTCAAAGGGATACGTGCACTCCTATGTTTGTTGCAGTATTACCTACAAAAGCCGAATAATGGAACCAGCCCAAACGTCAAAGGGATACGTGCACTCCTGTGTTTGTTGCAGTATTACCTACAAAAGCCGAATAATGGAACCAGCCCAAACGTCAAAGGGATACGTGCACTCCTGTGTTTGTTGCAGTATTACCTACAAAAGCCGAATAATGGAACCAGCCCAAACGTCCATCCACTGATGAATGGATAAAGAAGATGTGGTATATATACAATGGAATATTGGTCACAAAAAAGAATGAAATCTTGCCATTTGCAATGACATGGATGGAACCAGAGAGTATTATCCTAGGCGAAATAAGGCAGTTGATTTCACTCATATGTGGAATTTAATAAACAAACATAAGGAAAAAAGAGAGAGAAAAAAAAACAAGAAAGATACTCTCAACTGTAGAGAGCAAACCGATGGTTATCAGAGGGGAGGTGGGAATTAAGGAGGGCCCTTGTTATTATGAGCACTGGGTGATATCTGAAAGTGATGAATCACTATATTGTGCACCTGAAACTAATATTACACTGTATGTTAACTAACTGGAATTTAAATAAAAACTTAAAAGAAGGAAAACCTGTCTAACCACAACAGCAAGCCACCATTTTATTTCCTTGTTATTATTGCAATGACAGTGACCACATTTGGATATTGGTCCTTTTATTGTAAATATAGATTGAAAGATAAGATATGGCTAATCCAAAACGGATACTCTAGATTAAATGGAAAATTAAACCGCACAGTCATTGCCAAGTATACTGGGCTCCACTCAGCAGTGCTACTTTTCTCTACCCCACAAAACTGGAGGACAGGCTTGGAGAAGATGCAGTTTTCTCCTTCACAATGTATCTCAGAATGGCTGTTCTCCATGCATCTCAAGCTGTAATGTAAATTTATTAATTGAAGGAGCTTCAACTTTTGTATCGGAAATCCCAATGCAAAATCAATTTAAACTTTTCTCAGTAGAAAAACTTGGTCATGTATTTCTTACAATATCATCTCCTAAGGATAAGTTCATTAGAAGATAATCAGCAAAATACTTTTTATACAATCTGTTAACAGCCAGACATAATGCTTGCCTCGGTAGTAGCAGCTGCCAGCCTCATGATTCACTGAGCAGGACAATAAATTTCAACCTATTTGATTTGGTTAATTAGTGTAAATGAGATCACTGTAGGAGCAGTTGCTAATTATCAGTTACCATCAAATACCTGATGGGAGAGGTGGAGACGATATGCATAATTTTAATCATATTCATTTACTTGAACATAGTGAGAGTAATCCAGTTCTCAGTGTTGCTCTTTAAAGTGAAATCCCATATATATGGCTGGATGGATGTGCAAGGATGGTCATCACGATATTGTTTGCAACAGAAAAAAATTAGAAACAATCTGAGTGGTTATATAAATAGAATGTTTCATATGCGATTATGGTAGGCAGCCATTAAATTACTGAGGCAGGAAATTTAATGGCATGCAATGTTTGAAATATACATACAGTATACATTTTTAAAGTATATTTTAAATGCATAGAAAAGATATAACCTCATAGATCTTGTATCAAAATAGGACCCTCAAATATATGTAATGTAGTTGTTGTGACTATCTTTTTTTTTCTTTGTATTTTTCTTAGTTTTCTATTACTTTTGTACTGAGGGGAGAATTCTAGTGAAATGAAATTAGTATGAAATTAAAAATGAAACACTGAGAACTGAAATTGAACATTGAAATCAGAGATCTTATTTTTCTCTCTGACTGGAATTCATAAGACATGTTCATTTTTTTCCTCTTGGCTAATTTAGCTTTTCAGGTATCTACTCCTGCATGTAGTTCACAAGTTTTTACTTAGTGGGAAGACAGGAGTTATGTTTGATTTGAATCCTAAACTGGTAGGGCCAATCCAGCTCTGATGGACTTGGCTGTGTTGCTGACACCACACAGGGACCACAGGATCTCAAGCTGGTGTGCTGGTCCTACCTCCAGGCAGCCTCACAGCTCTGAGTCCCGGTCACCAGATGCAGCCATGTGAGAATGCACCTTGCAGACACATTTTTTCCCACTTTCTTTAGACAAATAACTGATTTTGTGGGGTTTCTTAAAAGATTTTATTTATTTATTCATGAGAGACACAGAGAGAGAGAGAGAGAGAGAGGCAGAGACACAGGCAGAGGGAGAAGCAGGCTCCATGCAGGGAGCCCAATGTGGGACTCGATCCTGGAACTCCAGGATCATGCCCTGAGCAGAAGGCAGGCACTAAACCACTGAGCCACCCAGGGATCCCCATGAACTGATTTTGTAGTACAATAATACCAGAGAAAAGATAAGAAATAGAAATTCACCAGGCTCCTGTCAATGACAGGAACCATAAATCAGGAAGCTAGGAATGTGTATCATAGGCCATTTAGACACCTGGGTGGCACAGTCGGTTAGGCGACTGACGCTTGGTTTCCGCTCAGGTCATGATCTCAGGGTGATGAGTTCGAGCCCCACAATGGGCTTCATGCTTAGCATGGGGTCTGCTTGACACTCTCTCTCTCTCTCTCTCCTTCTGCTCCTCCCCCTGCTCATATGCTCTCTCTCCCTCTCTCTAAGTAAATAAATAAAAATTTTAAAAGAAACATAGTATAAGAGAATCACAGGACTCTAGATTTCTTCAGGCCTGTCTTGGGAACTTTTAGGATGAGCTTAAGGACTGGATATGGTTTAGCACTTCTATGTGAATAAAACATCAACTCACAAGTAGTGCATATAGAAGGACCACAAATAAAAGGAGAGAAAGAGCAAGTAGAAAACATAACGGTCTGGTCCTGAGAAACCATAGGACGTTACTTCCTGGTCACAGATGTCCCTGGGCTCATCAGTATGTCCATCAGCTTTCACCACCGCCACTGCTTCATCACTCATTATGCTTGCATTTCTCAACATGAAACCTTTGTTCTTTTTTTTTTTTTTTTTTTGAAACCTTTGTTCTAATCAACAGGCTTCCCACTGGCCCATCAGTCTTTAATAAATGATTTCTACAAAGAAGACAGGAAAGATATATGCCTTATTGTTATTTATAGCCTCACCTGGGTTCACAGAGATCTCGGAGCACCACTGGCCCCCTCTCTGTCTCTGAATGTTCACCTTATTTGCGTGGGCCATTCCCACCTATACCTGTCCTGCAGCCTCCTCTAACCCCTCCCTCTCTGAAATCCTACTGTGTTTTTAGCCCAAACCAAACAAACTCATACTTCTCTCTGTTTTACTATAGTTATAGTAGTGTTTAGTAGGTCATTCAGGGAATTGCAAAATCTTACCAACATTTTCAGGGGATTTTTCCCACTTCAGTTATAATTCATAGAGATCCATAGCAAATACCTACTGGTTAGCTGATCAGATATTATTGTGCTATTTTACTTTTATACTTTATCCAAGTCGTGTAAAATAAATAGAAAATAAAAATAAATAAAACAAGAAATAGACCGTTATAGTGCTGCAGACTTGGCAAATAAATAAACAATATTTTGTAGGATTGCTGATGAGTAATTTATGGAATTGACACTTTTTAGTACAGATGTAGAAAAATAAAAACTAACCCCCTGGTGGAGCAATGATGTCTAATTTCAAAGGACTCTATCTATCTATATAATACAGATATATCTGGGCTAACAAGGAATTGGCATAGGGAGGTACTGAAGTTAACTTTAGAACATATTCAAAAACTAATCACAGAAAATAGATGGTTTATGATTGGACTAGGGCCTGAGAATTGTTGATGGCAGGAAGCACCTGCTACCAGTTTTAAGTTGTGTCAGTGCAGTGGCTGCATGCTGGACTCTGAGTCTAGTATTGCTGGCAGGATGACTCTGGGCTGCTAATTCGGCTAGCTTTGAGCTGAACTCCACTTCTAGGTAGAATCGTGATGATGACAGGCTTCTCTCAAGGGATTGTGGTGAAGATTAGATTAATAACTGTAAAGGACTTAAAACAGCTGCTTGGCACCAGGGACAGATACATTTTTGTGGGGGCCTAAAGCTTATAGAATTTTCCATCTCTTCTATAAGAAGATTTTTTTAAAGTTTATTTATCCAAGCAATCTCTACACCCAATGTGTGGCTTAAATTCACAACCCCAAGATAGAGTCACATGCTTTTTCAACTAAGCCAGCCATGCCCCCCTTAAGAACTTAATACAGAATTAGACATGACATCAAGTGATATCATTAGGAAAGGCAGAGTAACGTGCTTCAAAAGTCCTCTTTTCCATAAAGCAACACGAATACTGGCAAAACTTGTTAAAGCCAAAGTAGACTTTGTACCCTTAAAGACTGTGTTAAGTAATTGGTGTCATGACTCAACGTTTCTTTGACTAAGAAAGTGAAGAGAAATATTGAAGGCAATGGAACCTGAAATTGAAGGCTGGAGGCTCTTGGATAATGGGCTGGAAGAGAGAATTTTGGAGGATGCATGTCAGCTTTGGAGTTGGGGAGGGGTATATGTGTGAGTAGCAACTTTCCCTGTCCTGCTCATGGGTGACTTAATGTGAATAGGTGCAGCCCAGGTCCTCAAGTAGAATGAAAACATCATTTCATAGATTTGAAGTAGTTTTGTTTATGTTCTACCACAGGAAGAAATGGAGGGTCAGGGTGAAATCTTGCCTTACTATGTGAGCAGAGGAAAAGAGTAATGTTATGGTAGAGAAACCTGGCAGACAATGCCTCAGTCAGGTGAGGAAGAGCACGATCATCAGTGAGAAGCTGTGTTGATAGCAGGTGCCCTGGATACGATGTGATAAGAATAGCAATTTACTTCTATGCTCTTGCTCCCCAAATCCCATGACCCAAATCTAATCCAAGAAAAACATAAGGAACATCTCCAAAATGTTCAGCAAAATAGCAGCTGGTAGTCCCAAAAGCTGTCCGGGTCAACAAAAACAAAGAAGTCTGAGAAACTCAGAGTCAGAGGAGCCTAAAGGGATGTGGTAACTAAATGTCATATGCCCTGGATGGGACCCTGGAGCAGAAAAAGCATATTTGGTAAATTCAAATAAACTGTAGACTTTAGTTGATAATAACGCATCAACATTGACTCATTCATTAATTGTGACAAATGTGCTATACTTACGTAAGATGTTAACAGTATGGGAAACTGGGTTGTGGGCTTTGGAGAAACCCTCTGAGCTGTCTTTGCACCGTTTCATAAATCTAAAACTATCCTAAAATAAAAATGTTTATTTAAAAAAATGCCTTAGAGAACATTGTTAGTTGATGGAGAAACAGATTCAGACTCGTGCTCTTTGCATCATACGAAGGCACTCTATTTGGCTTTCCAGGGCTGCCATCACAAAATCCCCCAAACTTGATGACTTAAGCAACAGAAAGTTATTCTATCACAGTTCTAGAGCCTAGGAGCCCAACATCAAGGTGTGGACGAGTTTGGTTTCTCCTGAAGCCTCTCTCCATGGCTGGCGGATGCGATGTCCTCACATGGTCTTTCCTCAGTACACCATCCCTGGCGTCCTCTGTGTGCAAAGTTCCTCTTCCTATAAGGACATAAGTCATATTGGATTCGGGCCTGCTCTGACAGCCTCATTTTACCTAAATCACCTTTTTAAAGATCCTGTCTCAAATATAGTCACATTCTCAGGTCCTGGAGGTTAGGACTTCAAAATAGGAATTTTGAAGGTGAGTCACAATTCAGCCCATACAGGTACTATTCATTTAGGGGGATAAAACCATGTCTATTTAAGAACTATTTTATGTATGTTTCCATTTTAGATTTAGGGCATTTACTCTGGGCAGATGTACTGTGTGAAAATCTAGGTTGGAGCTGCAAATACCTGCTTTTTGTGAGCATTTGTCCCAAATCTACAAACCCCAATTTTTTCTCCCTTCATTCTGCCTGCCTGTTTTGTCTTGCTTTGTATTTTATTCTCACCTGGCATCTCTCCTCACCCGACCCTAACATACTTGAGGATGTACTTGTCTCCTGACAGAGCCCTCTTCTCTTGGAGGCTTGTGTTAAAAAAAAAAAAAATTAACTCCCTGAAAAAACCAACATGTACCAGCACTTTTAAAGAAATATCTAGAAAGTCCCATGACATTTTTATGATAACCTTTTCCCTCCTTCTTCTAGGTCTGAGTGCCAATCTCAAGATTCACAATCTCTCATCTTTAAAGCTATCTAGAGGTAATAAATGGGTGGATTTTTTTCCTGCTCTAACTCTTTGAAAATTATAGCTGCTTGAAAGTGTTTTATAGGAAGTATAAAAAGGTCAAAAGACTTAAAGTAGCCAATAATAATTTGGACTCAGGAATGTTTTGATTAAGCTTTTAAATTATGTTATATAAATAAATTATATGGGTTCGAATGAGCTGTAAGATTTCCCTAAACATCTAAAGAATTTTCAAAGAGAGAGGATGTCTATAATTAAAGTAGTAAATCTTTAAATAAGCAGTAAATTATGCAGAAGCTCTTGAAGCATTTACGGGAAGTAAAGACAGGGCAGAGTTAGGGTGTAAATAGGTAAATATATATACGTACAATTATTTATATATATGTATGTATATGTGTTTTTTGGTTTTGGATTGGTGTGCTTCTGAAACACTGACTATACTAAATATTTTTAATACTATAAATATATTACACATGAGGTGACTAAATATATTAATATGTTATAATCATAGGGTTCTAAGGAGGCTTAGCAATTATTTAAGTTCTTACTCTTAATTTAACAATAGGAATATTGAGACCTAGAGAGAAGGTATACTTTTTTTGATACTAACAAACATATGTACAAACCTAAAGGTGAGGCAGCCCTCATGGCACAGCGGTTTAGCGCCGCCTGCAGCCCAGGGCGTGATCCTGGAGTCCCGGGATCGAGTCCCACATCAGGCTCCCTGCATGGAGCCTGCTTCTCCCTCTGCCTGTGTCTCTGCCTCTCTTTCTGTGTGTGTCTCTGCATGGAGCCTGCTTCTCCCTCTGCCTGTGTCTCTGCCTCTCTTTCTATGTGTGTCTCTATGAATAAATAAACAAAATCTTAAAAAAAAAAAAACAAAACCTAAAGGCGTTCCATCTCATGAAACTGACCTTTGTGATCCCAACCCAAAACATAACACAGAGCCAGAACTTGGGGATAAAGAGGAACAGGAAGGACAGTTTTATGACCTTGCAAGGCAGAGGAGGCTGCGGCGGGCTGATGCCTTCCAAACTGCCCACCTGGGGTAAGAGGCTGAAGGTTTTATAGGAAAATGCAGGACCTGGGCAGTTTCAATAGTGCTGCCAGCCGCGTTCCCCACCTCTTCAAAATGGTCTCATGACCATGGCTGCTGCCAGCATCCGAGTCTTGCTCCTAAGTATGGATACTGGGTTTGTACAACAAATGATTGTACAGAAAAACAAGCGAAGGAGAGAGGGAGGTGTCAAGAATGAGGAAGAGAAAAATGTGTTCACAGTGAAGCCTTGCTGAAGCATGAACGTGTCCATCTCAATTTCCACCCACCTTTACATCTCTATAGTGGGTTTCAAAGTGAAATGAAGAGAGATGCAAAGAAAGTCAAGTTGAAATGTGACCAATTTTACAGAGGAAAGAAGTCGATGTAAATATTCCAGTCCTACCCCTCCATGCAAATACACAGACATGCCCTGATTCCATGATGTTGTTTTGCTTGCTGAAAAATTTTTAAAGATTTTATTTATTTATTTATTTATTTATTTATTTATTTATTTATTTGAGAGAGAGAGCACACAAGCAGGGGGAGGAGCAGAGAGAAAGGGTCAAGCAGACTCATGATGAGCAGGAAGCTGGATGCTGGCTGGATCCCAAGACACTGACATCATGATCTGAGCTGAAATCAAGAGTTGGACGCTTGACTGAGCCACCCAGGCGCCCCTACTCACCGATATTAACTCTCTATGGGAGACTCAAGATGGATGCATATTCCTTGACATTCTTCCTGTGGCAAAGAAGGGGCTCTTTCTCCTTCCTTGGAACCTGGGCTGGTCCTTCATAGTCTGGACTAAGAGAATATGGTGGAAGTGATGCCACACTAGTTCCATGGCTCTCTTTTAGGCAGGCTGGCAGCTTCTACCCTGATTCCTGAGTCCTGAACCAGCCTGTAAGATGTGCAGTTGCCCTGCTGAAGAGACCACCTAGAGGGACCCTGAAACCCAGGAATGGGAGAGATACCCAGCTGAGCTCAGTCCTACAGACACATGAGTGCAGACCCCTGCTGACCTCAGGCAGTACCAGTCTGAACTCCCAGCCCATGAAACCATGGAATAGAGTGATATTACTGCTATCTAAAGGCACCAAGTTCTGAGAGAGTTTGTCTGAGAGATAGCTATATTACACTTTGATTTAAATTTAGGAACTGCTACAACATTAATTTCAGGAAATGATTATATTTTAATACATAATATAATAACTTAGCTAAGTATATTAAGATAAGTCAAAACATAATTAAGAAATACTCATGCCTGGAAAATTTGATTAGAGGCCATCGTGTACCTATTAATGAGTACAGGCACAGGTCATTCTTGCTTTTAAAATTGTGGAAATAATTGTACTCCAGATCCTGCCAAAATTGTGGTCCAGAGTATAGAGCCACCAGCCTCACCTGGGAGCTTTCTGGAGATGTGGGGTTTCTGGACCTGCCCCAGCATCAGAAGCTGCATTTTAACAGCTTTAGCTGTTAAACAGGGAGCTTTAACAGCCACTACCTGGGTGATTTGCATGTAAATCTCTTAAACTAAACACTGAGAAGCACTAGTCTAAATAGTTTTATTAGAAGGAATGGGAATTTATTTTTATATATTTTAAAGATTTTGTTTATTTATTCATGAAAGAGAGAGAGGCAGAGACATAGGCAGAGGGAGAAGCAGGCTTCCTGCGGGGAGCCCGATGTGGGACTCGATCCCAGGACCCTGGGATCATCACCTGAGCTGAAGGCAGATGCTCAACCACTGAGCCACCCAGGTGCCCCAGAAGGAATGGGAATTTATGCAAATAAATGTGGGAGGAACATTCTTAATTTTATTGCAGAGCACCCCTTCCTCTGGAATGTTTGCATGATGGTTAAATCTAAAGGCAAAATTGTTCACATCTACTCTGCTCTTCCTCAATGGCAATGGATGCTAGGTCTGGGTTACTCTTTTCTTCTAACATCTCGTTGCTATTTTTAAAGGCAGAATTTCTTCAAACCACAAATATTCAAGAATAGGAAAGTATACTTTAAAATTGGGCCATGTATCATATATATACTTAAGCTATGCCTTAATTATATGAATAAAACATATAAACCCTCTTATCAGTTCTTTGAAAATAAATATTTTATAGGATAGGCTAGTGAAGAAACAGATCCAACAGAAATTGTATTACAAATGGAGTAATTAAAACCGTTCTGAAAAAAAAAAAAGTTCTGATTTTATGGTTCTGGGAGAAGATGCAGCAAATCTGGAAGGCATCTAGAGAAGAGTAACTCAATTTATTAATACGATAAGGTGACTTCTTCTGGCAAAACTGGTAACCCTTCTGCATACCCAGCTCAAGAGGACCTGGTCAGGTCGCCCAGGGCACTTTCTTGACATTGGTCCACTGCTGCCACCTACTGGTCAGGAGTGAATTTTCCTCTGTTGGCCTTGTTTGTTTTTTGTTTTGGTTTCTTTCTTTCTTTCTTTCTTTCTTTCTTTCTTTCTTTCTTTCTTTCTTTCTTTCTTTCTTTCTTTCTTTCTTTTCTTTCTTTCTTTCTTTCTTTCTTTCTTTCTTTCTTTCTTTTCTTTCTTTCTTCTTTCTTTCTTGATTTTATTTATTTATTTGGGGGAGAGAGAAAAAGAGAGAAAGCATGAGTGGGAGGAGGAGCAGAGGGAGAGGGAGAAGCTGACTCCCCACTGAGCAGGGAGCCGGATGCCAGGCTCCATCCCAGGACCCTGAGATCATGATCTGAGTCCAAGGCAGATGCTTCACCAACTGAGCCACCCATGTGCCCCTGGCCTTTCTGTTTTAATATTAATTGGTTTATATGTTTGTTTTTTATTAATTCAGGAGATATAAATTAAGGCCTCTTCGAGGGTGGGCTCTGGTGATACAGCAATAAGACAGTGTGCTTGCTTTAGTTTGGTTCAATCAAATGTCAGGACCAGGCCATGACATCCAAGGAGTATGGAGTGACCCAGGATGAAAGGGAGCCCATGGGAAAGACATCAAATCCAGTCTTGGAGGTCAGGGAAGGATTTTGAAAAAGAAGTACAAAGAAATGGTTCTAATTTGTGGTTCTGGATTCAGGACATGTAGGATGGAAGTCCCCCTTGTTACTCTGGGGAAAAGACTTAGCCTCTGTATGTCTCAACTTTCTTATCCTGGAATTGGCCTCAGAGAGCTGCTGGGAAAGAAGAAAGAAAGGACAAATAAAGAGCTGAGAAATGTGCCCAGTCAGGAGTAAGTGACCAAGAATATGAAATGTTAGCCTTGTTCAATCATATTCTTCCCAGTCTCAGGGCACACAGTAGCAGCAGTTTAAAAATATGCCCACTGGCTTCACCATACCGAGAAGGCATGCGTGGGCAGGTGCGGTTTCCTGAGATAAGCAGGTTAGTGGGGTTGGAGGCTTCAGCTCACCTGGCTAGTGTGCCTCTGTCACCACCGGCAGGCCAGCTGATTCCTCTTCTAGATCAGGGTGGTGTTTTTGGTTTGGGTTTTGTTTTGTTTTTTTTTTTTTTTTTTTGTTTTTTTTTTTGAGAACAAGATTTTGTTTTGTTTTGTCTTTTTCCATATTTTTCTCACCTTTGTGTGCAGACTAAATATTTCTGTTTCTTTTCTTCCAAACTTACTCTGATTCCACGACATGTTATCTGGTTCCTGGATCACTTATTGCCTGGATACTGTCCTGAGTCAATGACACCGAAAAATTAGATCTCTACGCATTGCCTGTTACAGACCTTCCACTTCAGAAACAGCTTTATCATTCAGCCGGTTCCCAACTTGTGCATTCTCTAGACTGATTGTCATCTTTTTAATATTTCAGATTCTCTCACCACACTGCATTTCACCCACGACTCTGGCCACAGAATGCCATTTATCTGGTACTTGTTAACCTGCCTAAATTAGCCATTTGTCTGTTGCATAGGCCCCACCTTCTGGTTTATTGAGTTATTGTACATTCGTCGGGAGACGACTAGACAAAAGGAGCAACTTTTCTTTATTTTATTGATTTTTCCCCCAAATACCAGAAGAAGTAGGAATGAATACTCCTGCTTGCCAGATGTTTTGGATTTTTTTTCCCCCTTTGGAAACAAGAGTATTGCAACTTTGAGTGTTTCTGCTTATTCAATTTCAGACTTGGAGATGAGGTCAGAATTGCCAGGTGGGGAGTTATTTTTTTTTAAAGCTTTTATTTATTTGAGAGAGAGAGGGGGTGAGCAAGAAAGAGAGAAGGAGCAAGGGGAGGGGCAGTGAGGGAGGGAGAAGCAGGGTCTATCCCAGGACCCTAAGATCATGCCCTGAGCCCAGGCAGCTGCTTCACCCACTGAGCCACCTGGATGCCCCCAGGTGGAGAATTCTTAGAAGCCCTGCCGTAGGTTAGTTTTCTCTTTGAAGTCCTATGTCCAGTCTTTTAAAACTGACTCAGAAGAATGGCTGCATGTTCATACCTACGTAGCACCTTACATTTTAATGTAAGAACTTCTGCATTTTCTTTTTTGTGAGTGTTTGATGTTTTTGGTGCTCAGTGAGAAAAGATGAGACCCATGAGAAATAACAGCAAGGTCCCAGAGTGAAATCTTTTGAACAGGAGAGTCTCAAACAGATTCCTGGGGGGGGGCAGTAACAGCAACCTAAGGGACGCAGGAGAGAGCTGAGTGAACCCTGGAGTCTAGCTTGGTCTGCAGCTCTGGGGGGATGCTTCTGGCCAGCACACTGAGAGGTCACCCAGCCCCAGCCCAATCAAAGCTTTTCGTGGGGGGGCACCTGGGTGGCTCACTTGTTGTGCATCTTCCTTCAGCTCAGGTTGTGACCCCGGGTCCTGGGATTGAGTCCCCACATCGGTCTCCCTGCATGGAGCCTGCTTCTCCCTCTGCCTGTGTCTCTGCCTCTGTGTCTCTCATGAATAAATAAATAAATAATATTTTTTAAAAACCTCTTTATGAGAAGAGGCACTAGAGAGGGAAGAACTAGGGCCACTTGCGTAGTACACCTGAGGAGCGCTCCTGGCCCCCAGTGAGAAGAGGATGTTCTCTGCTACCCTCCAGGTTCTGTGGGAACAGGCTGCAGGCTTACTTCCCTCACCCGACTGTCCCAGCAGCCAGCCTGGTGACTGGCATGCGTCTCAACAAATATTTGGTGACTGACAAACCAACAGGCCTCTCCAGGTGATAAGGACACAGGAAACGCAGAGCGAGGTCACAGGCTGGTGGGAGAGTCAGGCTGGCAGGGGAGCAGCAGCAGCCCCAGGACCAGTGCTGGCAGGCTGCAGGCTGGTCTCAGCTGAGCAGAGACTGGCCCTCAGAAATTCCAGACCAACAATCCACCTGCCGTCTTAGCTTGTTTTCTATGGGCAGGGAAGGCCTCTGGAACAGTGTTTGCTTTGCCCATTTCTGTTGTTCTCTCAGGATTGGTCTAGCCCAGGGAAGTCCAAGTTACAGTTCAACTTCTATTTCTACCATGTCATGTGATAAAATATTGTTTCTCATAACACCTGTACCTGTATCCAGTGCACCTTATGTTTTGTCGCTTTGCTTTCTCCAAGCTGATACATATACAGTAACTGTAAGGAGTAGATTTGCTGCTTGTTTATTACATTTCCATGCATTAATCAGTTCTCATGTGTTTGGTTGTTTTTTTTTTTTTAAGATTTTGTTTATTTATTCATGAGAGACACCGAAAGAGAGGCAGAGACATAGGCAGAGGAAGATGCAGGCTCCCTGTGGGGAGCCTGACGTGGAACTCGATCCCAGGACCCCAGGATCACAACCTGAGCCCAAGGCAGATGCTCAACCACTGAGCCACCCAGGTGCCCCAAACAGTTCTCATTTGCAAGGAAAAGGAACTCAGAGAGGAAAGATAGCTGAAATCTGTATGGCTTATATAAATTGTAGAAGTTGAGGTATAAATGTATCGATCAAGCCCTATTATCATTTGCAGAAAATACACAAAGGAAGTGGCTTTAGTATACATCACAGAAAGAATTTAAAGAAAGGTCTTTTTTTTTCCACAAAAGTTAATTAGAGGTAAACAGTATATATCCCTCAACAAATGTATATATATTTATTTATTTAGAAATTGAAATATAATTGGCATAAACCTGATTTTAGTTTCATGTGTACAACATAAAGATTTGTTATTTGTATACATTGTAAAAGGACCACCACAGGAAGTCTAGTCACCACACAGAGTTACAGAGTTTCTTTTTTCATGATGTGAACTTTTAAGGTTTATTCTTTGAACAACTTCCAAATAGGCAATACGTTATTATTAATTATAGTCACCATGCTGTACATCACATCCCCTTGACTATCTTATTACTAGAAGTTTATAGGGCAACCACTGCTATGTTCTCTTTATCTGTGAGCTTGGTTTTTTTTTTGTTTGTTTGTTTTGTTTTAGATTCCACATGTAAATGAGATCATACAGAATTTGTTTTTCTCTAACTTATTTCATTTAGCATAATGTCCTCAAAGACCAGCCGTGTTGTCCCAATAGACAACATTAAATTCTTTTTATGGCTGAATAATATTCCACTGTATACATATACTACATCTTGCTTATCAATCTGTCATTGATAGAAGGAATATTTATTACACAGCAGCTGTATACCAGGTGTGGTGTGGCTGCTGGGGATTAAACAGTGATCAAGACGATGAAATGTTAGCTTTCATTGTCTTTACAGATTTGCAGAATACAGGGGGAAAAACGAGAAATTGGGACAAAGTATGAAAATGTGGCTTGGGGAAATGGGTTGAAGGAAGGCTTCCTACAGGATGTGGTGTCCAATTCAGGGGATGGTGATTAGTGGCTGTGGGATGTGTGTTGGAGAAAGAGTCCCAGGCAGACAGTGGCATGAACAAACACTGGTGAGGATTTTACTTTTACCCTCAGGGTGAGGGGGACGTGACCAGAGGCGTGACACACGCAGACTAGCTTGCTAGAAGACTCTGACCTGATTGTGGAGAACACACTGGAAAGGAGTAAGGACGGGGAGTGGGATGACCTGTTTGTCATTTGTCTTTCACAATTATGATGGGCATGCCCCAGAAGCATGAAGCCTTTGGCATACAGCACCACAGACTTTTAATCAGTGCCTCCTTCCCTGTACATTAGCACCCAGTTTTCTTTCCATTTTATTCCAGTAGTTGAACAGTTTCCCTTTTATTCTAGCTCTTCATCAGCATTTAGTGAAGGCAGTCTCATCTAGTGTTGGCTAAGGCTGGCAATGTGCAACGTCCTGTGCGTTTTCATGTGGGTTTGTAACAGTCCTTCAAAGCAGGTGATTTGCACCCATGAGAAAGTTTGAGGAGCATTGTTCTAAATCTTTCAAAACCCTTATCAATGAAACACAAGCCCATGACCTAGCAACATCCCAACTGCCCGATGTGTTGGTTAAGTAAAATGCAAATTCTTGACCTCCACAAAAACCACATTGAATGAGAAACTCTGGACATGGGACCTAGGCTCTACAGTTTTAGAAATTCCCCATATTAGGGGCCCTTGGGTAGCTCAGTTGGTTGGTCATTGAGCTCTTGGTTTTAGCTCAGGTGGTGATCTCAGGGTTGTGAGATCGAGCCCTGTGTCAGGCTCCATGCTCGGCAGGGAGTCTGAGTGAGATTCTCTCCTTCTGCCCTTCCTCCCACTCAGTCACTTGCTCTAATGTAAATCAATCAATCTTTGGGACACCTGGGTGGCTCAGTCAGTAAAATGTCTGCCTTTGGCTCAGGTCATGAACTTAGGGTCCTGGGATCAAGCCCCACAGTGAGATCCCTGCTCCATGAGGAATCTGTTTGTACCTCTTCCTCTGCCTGCCTCTCCCCCTGCTTGTGCTCTCTCTCTCTCTCTGTCAAGCAAATAAATAAATAAAATCTTAAAATAAATAAATAAATCTTAAAAAAAGAAATTCCCCATATAATTCTGTGCATAGATATGTTTTAACTCCTGATATAAGGCAAGGGAAACCTCCAATATCCACATGAGATTCTATATTATTTGCATACCAACAAAATTGTTCTTCTCACAGACTATTTGGAGCAAAAACATTGCATAATTAGATTCCATTTTATTTGTGAATGTAATTAAACTGTCATTCAGTTATGAAGTTCAGGACATTTTGCAAGTATTTAAGAGTATTTTAAAATTTCTCCAGGGGAACATGTTGCATAGGTTCTGTTATGTGATAAATATCTGTCTTTCTATTGGCTTTGTCTTCAGAACTTGTAGCTATTCCTACAAAAATCAGGGAAAGCTCTGATGCCCATTCAAATTCACAGTGTGCCTGACTTTTTAATGCATTTAATCACAGAGTTTCATAACATGCAGATACTAAATTCAAATTGTGGAAGCTCAGTGTTTTAAAAATTTCCATTTCTATTAAATCATCACATTTGAGGTTTTTCACATCAACAAGTGAAAGTAAGTGAAAAATGCAAAAAGCAAATAAAATGTGTACTGTTTGTTATTAGCTTCAAAGCTGAATATTTCACCATGAGGCCCTGGAATATTTGCACATGGAGCTGGGCTACAGCGCTCCCTGGGGGCCACCGGTGCTTGCAATGCTCGAATCTCAGAGAATCACATGCTCATTAGAATTGAGGCCACAACTTTAATGAAAGAGGCATTTTCTTTGGTATTTGAACTGTCTGTGTTAATAGTCTAAGCTTTAATATCATATTGTGGGTAGACTAGTCATTCATGTAGGAAATTAAAGCAATTCGACCATAGGGAGTTACTGAGATGGGGATGATGTTAGGTTTTATTAGTATGTTTGGTCTCTTATACTCAAACTTGCACTGGGGATATGTTTCAAATGCTTCAGACACAGTTTTGAGAATGTTATATTTCAACCAAGATGATTTGGTACACAACTGGACGTCAGCTGCCTGGCCTCCGTAAGTTCAGAAGGTTTTCTGACAGTTCTATCTCTGCCCCTTCTGTTTAGTAATAAATCTAATTCCATTTTAACTGTGTGTTCTGATTTCAGATAAAAATGAGACCACCACTAGCTAGGAATAACAGCGAGCTTCTGGTTACTTCTTCCTTGGTGGCAAGTGTGCATAGTGGGGCAGTTCATGCTGTTCATTCACGGGTGGGTATTGTAGCTGGGAGGTTCTATGCTTCCCAGCCTCTCAGCATAAAGTGTGGCCATGTCACTAATTCTCCAGTAGAATGTGAGCACAAGTCATGTGTAGTATTGCAGAACCAGGGGTTTCTAGAAGCAGACACTCCATCTTCACTCCCACTTCCCTTCCACTCTCTCTCGAGGAGCCGCAGAAGGAAGGAGCCCAGATCCTGAATGAATACAGGCAGGAAAGATGCCTGATGACTGGGATTACCCATCTTACACTATTTTTCTGATTGAGAAATAAGATGCTGTGGTGCTGAGCCATTATCCTTTGACGACTATTTATTATCACAGTCAGTCTCTCTGTTAAAATGGAGAGAATGGACTGGGGAGGAATGGAAGTATGGCCAGCCAATGGCACCACCTGGAAGGAAGGCACCATGGGGATGGCAAAGATGGACTCCCACAATCCACATTTACCAAGGGCTGGTCCTCACTTTCTATAAGTGCTGTAGTGTTTAGTTTTGATGTTATGCCAACTTTCTATCCAAATGTAATAATAAATGAATTTTCTTATTTACCCATTTGTTTAATAATAAAATATTTCCTGAGTACCGACCAAATGCAGGACCAGTAGTTTCTGAGGGATGGACAAAATGCCAACAGAGTGCCAGCTCCAAGCCATAGGACTTCATGACCAATGTTTAGGCCAAAGGGATTGAAGAAGGGAAGAGAGATGGAGTACAACATGATTATAACAGAATATCACAAATGCTTTCATGGAAATATGTCCAGAGTATTGTGAAAGCCTTGGCAAGACCATGGTTCTACATCAAAGTCACTGGGAATGGTTCACCAATGTCCAACTTTCAGTGCTTAGGATGAATAAATCAGCTAGCTTTAGAATGAGGACATTTTTGGTAAGCAATAAAAATTAAATTACTTGGGGCACCTGGGTGTCTCAGTGGTTGAGCGTCTGTCTGCCTTCTGCTCAGGTAGTGATCCCGGGGTCCAGGGATCAAGTTCCACATCGGGCTTCCCACAGGGAGCTGATTCTCTCTCTGTCTATGTCTCTGCCTCTCTCTCTGTGTGTCTCTCATGAATAAATACATAAAATATTTTTTAATTAAAAATAATTGCAACAGGTGGATAAAATTAGAATACTTCGCTATAACTGGAAACTAGAGAATGGATATAGCAGGAGCAGACAACAATCCACTGTGTGTGAATTAATGATTAAGCTTCAGCAGGATGCCGAAGGACCTCCCATGTTGTGGGATTTCTCTCCTCTACTTGCCACTATACATACCACAGATGGATCATAGCAATGCACAGAAATGAAATTCTTTATCTTTAGTGTCATGGGTTTTATTAGCACACTGTCTAAACATCTGTTTGTCATGTTGTTCCACACCAGCTTTTGAGATTCAAACAAGGTGTCATGCATGAGTGGAAGTCAGCCACCTAATTTGCATAATTTCTAAAAGTTCTCTGACATTCAACTTACTTATTAAGGAATTATTATCTAGTGAAAATTCTAACTAAATTTAATTTTTTAAAATTTAGTTAGAATTTTTTTTAGATAATTTTTTTTTAAAGATTGAACTTACAATTAAAATTCTTTGGTGCTACTATCATGTAAAACTGGATATCTCCCCACCAAATTATATGTATCCAATATTAATCAAATGAAGGTACTGATAGAACAGTTAGGATTTTGTAAAAATCCTAACTTAAATTTTTAAAAAGATTTTATTTATTTATTTTAGAGAGAGAAAGAGAGCAA
The DNA here is from genome assembly GCF_011100685.1 of Canis lupus familiaris. Classification (NCBI taxonomy): domain Eukaryota; kingdom Metazoa; phylum Chordata; class Mammalia; order Carnivora; family Canidae; genus Canis; species Canis lupus. The sequence goes on along the minus strand of NC_049243.1, from coordinate 57,097,013 downwards.
GGAGAGCAGAGTGAGAAGGACAAGCAGACTTTCCACTGAGTGCAGAGCCTGACATGGGGCTTGATCTCAGGACCCTGAGATCATGACCTGAGTTGAAATCAAGAGTCAGATGCTTATCCAATTGAGTCACATCAGTGCCCCTTAACTCAATTTTTTCTGTCCCTCTTTGCTTATCTACATGTACACGAGAACGTAAACTACCAATTAATGCTTATAAAAAAGGAAGATGGGGAGGCAAATACAAAGAGATATAGAGTAGTTACATATGTGGAAATTAAAACTTTATCTATGCTATTAATTCTGAATTTAGAATAGTTTTATTAAAAAGATAATGCAAGGCTGACACTTCATGCGTGAATTTGATCTATGTATGATGAATTAGGTAACAAAGACCTGATACTAAGAATACTTTCATTTTACCCCCCAGTTAAGGATCACCTCTCTGCAAAGTGATTTTTCAGCCCAGCTCCAATAAATACAAATATGCAAGCTAAAAAGAGCAAGGAGAAAGTACATGGTGGTGAAAATCTTGAGTGTGGAGCCCAAGGAACATACAAGGAAGGTGAACATCCCAGTGGCACCTGGGTGGCTCAGTCAGTTAGGTGTCTGTCTTCAGCTCAGGTCGTGATCCCAGGGTCCTGAGATCAAGCCCTGCATCAGGCTCCCTGCTCAGTGGGGAGTCTGCTTCTCCCTCTCCCTCTTTGCTCTCTCTCTCTCTCTCTCTCTTTCTCGTGTGCGCACTCTCTCTTGAGTAAATAAATGTAAAACTCTTAAAAAAAAAAAAAAAAGAAGGGAAGGTGAACATCCTATGGCTGGGTAAGACAGAGTAAAGAATGCCCCTGCAGAAGGCAAGTAACTTCAAAAGGAAAGAAATACTTGTCCTGAGTCCGCAGTATTCAGGAGTCTTATTTCACTCTGTTGCCCTGCAGGGTAGATGGGAACTACCCACTCCAACTCAAACCCCTGTTCTCTGACCTTAAGTGCTTGCTGTTTCTGCTGTGTGCATGCATTGCAAGGAGGTGACTCCCAGAAGTCATAGAATTAATGGAACATGCCACAATATCTGCATTTTGTAGGACTGTGAAGCTGAAGGACAATTTAGAGATTTCTTAATCCAATAGTGTCACCTTACATTTATTCATCCATTAGAAAATCACGTCAGCAATACCTTAAAATTATATCCTAACCATCCCCCCCCCCCCACACACACACCTTGGTAGAGATCACTATTTTGAGCCACCATCATTTCCTTGACTTACTGAAATAGCATCTAATTGGTTTCCCTCTTCCACTTGACCCCTTAATGTCTATTCTTCACACACCATCCATGATGACATTTGTCAAAAGTAAAATCGATCACTCTCCTCCTCTGAACAAAATTATCCAAAGATTTTGCATCACATGCAACATAAAATAGCAATAAAATACAAATTCTTACCATGATCATTAAGGTCCTATATTAAAAAAGCACCAAGACATCTCTCTGATTCCACTTCTTACATCCCTTATGCTTGATGCTTCAACCTTTCTGCTATTTCACACACGTGCCAAAAACACTCCAAAACCCAGGTCCTTGGCAAATGTAAGAGATACAAGGGGAGAAAAAAAGGATAAAGTGGAGATGATTCAAAGACTTTTGTTCACAGCAGCTGAGTTTTTGGTGATGGTTTTTATTCAGATGGTGAAGATATAGTTTCTTTTAAGATTTTTATTAGGGAAAATTTTAAATATAACCCAAATTAGAAGGACAATAATATGAAAACCCACATAGTCCTCTGTGATAAGACAACTCTTCCAAGTTGGTGCCTAGGCATTTCACAGTATGGTGGTCCTGCTCACATCTGAGTCTGGACACTTACAGAGAGATCTGAGTGTAGGATTCCCACCCCAAGTCCCCACCTTGTTTTTCCTGAGACACCTTTTAAAATAACCACTCAGAGTTAAGCCCCTGAAGAGTTAGTGACCTCTAGCCACAACCACCTTGTAAGTAACAAGTGCTGCCACTCTGCTCTCACTCATGACCTGGGACACTCACTCATGACCTGGGACAGAGAACCACCCTTCCCCTGGCTTGCAATGCACCCCCCCACCCCCCACCCCCACTTGGGAGACCTACAAGTAATGCATCTTGTGACTTTTCTTCCTGTAATGTGGGTGTACTGAAACTATGCCTTCAGTCAAGATGACCCAGAGTTTTTACTTCCCCAAAGTGGAAACTCAGATGCTGAGAGAACTACCTGCCCATCCCATTTGGCCTGTGCCTCCTCCCATAGCAGGTCATGATCTGCATGTTCTGAATTTAATAGTTTAGCCCCGGCTTCTCAGCACATCATCACCCAACTGAAGCAATCATCAGCTCACCGAGATCCTTGTTCCATCCGTACTTTAATTAGATTCTTCTCCTTCTACCTCCCACCACCATTAGCCTACACAAGCAAATCCCAGACCTCACATCATGTATTCTTATCAGTTATTTCAATCAATTCATTATTAAATTTATTATGCATATCATAAGGAATCTTTTTTCAAAAAGAACCACAATTCTGTTATCATCCCTAAGAAATAAATGGTAATTTCCTAATAATATCAACTATTTATCAATGTTCAAATTCAGAAAAGTCACTGTGAGTCATGAGAACCAAAAGTTTTCCTTTGGCTATATAAACTTTTAGATGCTTACTGGGGACCTTTTTAAGATGCCAAGTGAAGAGGTGATCATGTGAATGTGAAGTCTGGGGGGCACCGCAGGGGGAGATGTCAATTTTGGAATCAGCAACATATACACATAAGACAGTATTTAAAATGATAACTTTGGAGGAGATTCCAAAGAAAGTGAGAGTTCAGGAATCAGCCCTGGAAACAGGCTAACACCTAGGGGATGGGAAGAGAAAAGAAAAGTAAATTTTCAAATAAAATGTGAAACCCAGAAAAGGTAAGTGATTTGGCCAAGGCCCACATAGCAATTTTCATCAAGGCTAGAACTTAAAGTTGGACCTTTTTTATTCTTTTTTGAGTCATTTTATGACAGAAGTTAAGGGACATATATTTCTCTTTTCAAAATCTGTGGACTTTGAAGTCTGTTATTCCATATATTGACCTGTTTCCATATTGTTATTAGTTTCATGATTATATATGTTGCCACAAATAAGAAAACTCATTGTGTCACAGAGAAAGCATTTCTTGTCTAGAGACTTTGCTCACAAAGGGATTGATTTCTGGTAGGACATATGGTAACATTGTTAAGCTATCACTGCCTGGGAGTGTGAGTCTCCAGAAAGGGAGGAGTGATTTCTCAGTGATGGCTCAATGAAAGGAGAGCATGAAGCCTGCTGAATCTTCTGAGAGATCAGGGTAACATCTCCACAGTAACCCAAACTTAGGACTGATATAGAAAACTATCAAGTGCTCTGCTTCTGGTCTTCTCTCTTGGAAGAGCGACACTATTAATTAATGCATATGTAACCAATTCAAAGCAAGATTTTGTTCACAAGTAGATACTTATTATTTGTAATTAAAACATTAAGGGCAAGAGGGCCTCAGAACAATATAAAGTTGACTCTCTTCTCCTCTCCATTCAACAGACAGCCAAATCTTCTGGTGCAGTGCCAGTCCTGTCCCTGAGACATGATGATGAAGGTAGAAATGAATTGATTTGGCTGTATTGGGTGCCTGGTCACCAGGGCTGCTTTTAGCTCTGGCAAAGTGGATATTGTAACCATCGATGACCCTTTCATTGTCCTCAACTACATGGTCTACATGTTTCAGTTTGATTCCACCCACAGCAAATTCCATGACATGGTCAAGATTGAGAACAGGAAACTTGTCATTAATGGAAAGCCTACCTCTATCTTCCAGGAGCAAGATCCTGCCAACATCAAATGGGGTGATGCTGGTGCTGAGGATGTTGTGGTGTCTGCTTGGGTCTTCAGCATCATGGAGAAAGCTGGGGCTAAATTGAAGAGTGGGGCCAAGAGGGTCATCATCTCTGTCCCTTCTGCTGATGCTGCTATGTTTGTGTTGGGTATGAACCATGAGAAGTATGGCAACTCCCTTGAGATTGTTAGCAAGGCCTTCTGCACCACCAACTGCTTGTCCCCACTGGCCAAGGTCATCCACAACAACTTTGGCATTATAGAGAGACTCATGGCCATAGCCCATGTCATCACTGCTACCTAGAAGACTGTGTATGGCCCCTCTGGGAAAGCTGTGGCATGACAGCCTAGGGGATGCCCAGAATATCATCCCCACCTCTACTGGCACTAAGGATGTAGTGTAGGCAAGGTCATCCCTGAGCTGGATGGGAAACTCACTGCATGGTCTTCCATGTCCCCACCCTCAATGTGTCAGTGATGGATCTGACCTGCCACCAGCCAAATATGATGACATCAAGAAGGTGGTAAAGCAGGTATTGGAAGGCCACCTCAAGGGCCTCTGGGCTACAGAGAACCAGGCTATCTCTTGCAACTCCCACTCTTCCACCTTCGATGCTGAGGCTAGCACTGTCTCAGTGACCACATTGTCAAGCTCATTTCCTGGTATGACAATGAATTAGGCTATAGCAACTGGGTGGTGGACGTTAGGGCCCACATGGCCTCCAAGGAGTAAGAGCCCCCTGGATCACCAGCCCTATCAGGAGCAAAATGAAGAGAGAGGCCCTCAGCTGCCCCAACTCATCCCCCCAAACACTGAGAATCTCCCAACCTCCAGTTTCCAACCCAGACATCCTTAAGAAGGAGAGGGGCTTGGGGAGCCCTACCTTGTCATGTACCATCAATGGTGTATACTATATTCAGTCAAAAAAAATAAGAAAAATAACAATACAACGTCAGGCATGCTAGTGCAATGACACTTGGTATCTCACAGTTTCTTTATTAACTTAAATTTTCATGTTGTGTCATCTTTTGGATCACATTTTTTTAAAGCAAGAAACCTATGGTTTCTGTTTGGATTTGTAGCCATAATAGCAAAAGACAGAAACCTGGCCACCATGACCCCTATGTGGACACTTTTGTCTGGGTAATGGGAAGCTAATGGATGTAGAGAAGACCACAGGAAATGACAGTCTTCCTTATTATCAAATGCTTATTCCAATAAAGTCATTGAAAGCATTAATTACTCAGGAATTATGAACCTGAAAATTAGTTATGATATTGTTGTTGTTAAGAACGGTGATTATTAGCATGAACAAGTTAGAAAAAGAAATGAAGTAATTTGGTGTTTTAGCAGATGTTTTTCTGAAAATGCATACCAAAAAGTGGAAGTAAGCTCAAGGATACAGTATCTGACAAAAGAACAAATCAGTCAGATTTATTGAACGAAATCACCCCATTTGGCATTTATATATAACACTTTTCTTCTGACAATTTGAAATTAGTTGGCTAGTGATATTAGATTTCATCCTCAGTGAAGTTAAAATATTAATGTATAAAAAGGAAAAAAGAGCCTGATCTTAACTGCACAGGTTTCAGCCATGCAGAAGTGAGGATGGACATAGTATAGGGATGTTGGCACCACACCTACCTAGACCACTGGCTGGCCTTTGAATAGGATATTAAACCTTGTAAGCCCCCGTTCCCTATCTGCAGTATTGCTCTTGCACTATTGTCCGGTTGTTGTCAGATTTTAAATGGAAATATATGTAACACATATATATCTCACACAAGTATCTGACAAAGTGAAGGTGATCCAGCTATTAAAATCATAAGTTTGGCCACATTTTGCACTCATTTGTCCGCTCTGCCTCTTGAATGCTCAGAATAACTCCCCACCTAGAAGTGCAGCCCCTGCCCATCCTGTCATTCCATGATGCTCACGTCATGCTTCTTCATGATGAGCCAAGTCACCTGAGAATGAACACGGGTCTGTGCCTACTTGAGTGGTCAAATACAAGGAAAGCAAAATGCGTTTATATGGTAGGATTTGAGAGTCAGGCTCTCACTTCATAGTCTAGAAATAGACAAAAAGGGCCATAAATATACAGATCATTGTGGATTCATAGCAGACCATTAACAGGGAGTTAGGAGTACAACGGGGCCACTTCTTTTAGTATAAGGCTGTGAAGTGTAAGAAGCACAAACCATTGCTTGATGATTCAGACAAAATTGGCATGTATGTGGGAGGGACCAATGTGTGTCTTCAATATTGCAATCACCACCATTATGCATGGGTACAGATGCCCTTACCATGCCTTAAGTAGACATTTGGGGGCTTCCTGATGGTATAAGGAAAGGTGTTTCTCTGTGGGTGCCTGCATTGCACACCAGCATCAGGAATGCTGGAGAACAAAGAAACAGGAAATATACACAACCATTTTAAGGTGTGTCATCCTTCCAGCTTTCTGATTCCAGGGCATGAACATGAATTCTCTTACATACCAGGATTAGCCAGGGTCTTCCAGAATATGTATATATATTTTTTGTTTTATTATAAAGAATCTATATATGATTATGGACGCTGAGAAGTTCTAAGTTCGACATGAGCATACTGGAGACCCAGGAGAGCCAATGGTGGAAGTTCCAGTCCAAGCCTGAGCCAAAGGCAGTTGAAGATCAATGTCTCAGGCTAGAAGACAGAGTGAAATTTCCTCCTACCCAACCTTTTTGTTCCATTAAGACCTTCAGTGGATTGGATGAAGCCAACTCACATTAGGGCGGGTGGTCTTTACTCAGTCTACTGATTCAAATGTTAATCTTATCCATACACTCTCACAGACACACCCAGAATCACGTGTGACCAAATGTCTGGGCATCCCGTCAAGATGACACTTAAAATTAATTGTCACAATGCCCCACTCCTGGCTGGGACACATTAGGCCGTATTTATTACTTGGAGTTTACTATTGAAAAGTTGCTTCCATTTGATATGGTCATGGATTCTTTACCCTTAACGGATCGAAGAAAAGAATTCAGGGGGTTGACTGTGTTGTATGTGTGTGTGAGTTGTAGTGAATATGAGAATTTCAAGGGGAAGCCCTCATAGGACTTCAGTTGGACTCACAGCCTTCATATAACTCTCAGACGGATTCTTGACACCCAGCATGTTAACCACAATGTGGTCTGATACCATGGGATATAGATCAGAGTCCTGAGTGGGGCAGAGGTGTGTCTAGATGCTCAGAAGACAGCTGTCACATTTTCTGACCTGGTGTTCGTGGTACTAACCTTCTGTGCTCCTTCTAGACAGAGAATTCAATATTTAATGATTTCGTGGTTATTGAGGCATATGCGCTGATTCACTAATACAATTATAACTCTTAGAAATGTATCCCGACACTCCACTACTTGGGATTTGTGACCTTTGGGGGATGGGTACTTCATTGTCTTGAGTACTCGTGTGATGAGAGATGCCATTGTTCTCAGAGTCTGTTGGGGGTTAAGTAATTTTAAATCAGAAAGAGCTACATTTTCTAAGCTTTACTTATGAAATTTAACTATATTATTTCTTAGGCTTCTATATGGATTTGTCTCTCACTTTGGCTCAAAGCTTAGCCATAGTGTATAACAAAAATATGACTCCCATCACAGAACACTAGACCTTGTGTGTGTGGGGGGGGGAATCTGATAACTAGTGGGAAATAATGGAAAGATTTTTAAAGTATATTTTATATTTTCCTTAGCATTCTCAAGAGATTATTGATTTTTTTAATCTCAGTGTCTCCTATTTGTTTAACCATTTTCCTCATTTTATGCTAAAGCATTTCTAAATAACAAGAGGAAAACGGTTTTATGATATCAATAATTTAAATTCCCTTTAATTTAAAAAATACAATCTTTTAAATGTCACATTTGTCTCACATTCTACTTTTCATTACAATATTCCCTGAAGCATGGATCTTATAACTAAGAGAGCCTTTATAGTCATTATCATAAGTATGAGGCTGCTTGCTCATAATCATATCGGTGTGGCCTTTTTGTAGACTACACAACCTTACAGAGCATTTTAAGATTGCATTTAGTTATTCATGGGGCCATCCAGTGAGAGCAACCGCTCACATGAATATTGGTTGAATGAATGCTTTGAGTAATATATTTAACTTGTTTATTTGGTATTAACGTGAAATTCTATCAAACATCACCGCCCGGTTCCTCGGTTCATGCAACGGGAATATTTCCTAGAGTTCCAGCAGGTGGCAGCATATAATATCGAAAAAACGCAGAACAGCTTCTAAAAACACGTAGGCACCAACAGGCTGTTCTCTCTTTACTGTGTCTGAATCCTCCTCGTGGGCCTCCCAACCAGCCTTAAATGTGAAAGTAGCATGTGTATATATGCTGATGATGAATAAGCTTCTCTGTATGAAGATTACATATCCTATGAAGGCCAAGAATAATAAAAGTAGCTGAAACGTATGGAAGGGTAAGTGATTCTCACTATTCTAATCACTCACTGTGTATCATTTGTCAAATACTTATAACATCTTTTTGTTGGTGTTATTATCGTGTGCATTTTACAGACAACAAATGGAGGAAGGGCTTTACCCAGGCTGCTGAGTAGAGGAGGGAGGATTTTAAACGAGGCTGTCTGGCTCTAGCATTTTTTTTTTAAGATTTATTTATTTATTCATGAGAGATCAAGGAGAAGATCATGAGAGATCAAGGAGAAGCAGAGTGATAGGTGGGAGAAATGGAAGGCCGGAGGATGTCAGAGGGGCTGGTGTAAAGAGCAGCCTGTGTTTTATTTATTTATTTATTTTTAAGATTTTATTTATTTATTCATGAGAGACACAGAGAGAGGCAGAGACACAGGCAGAGGGAGAAGCAGGCTCCATGCAGGGAGCCTGATGTGGGACAGGATCCCGCGACTCCAGGATCACACCCTGGGCTGAAGGCAGCGCTAAACCGCTGAGCCACCCGGACTGCCCCATGTTTTATTTTTTATTTTATTATTTTTATTTTTATTTTTTTAAATTTTTATTTATTTATGATAGTCACACACACACACACACAGAGAGGCAGAGACATAGGCAGAGGGAGAAGCAGGCCCCATGCACCGGGAGCCCGACGTGGGATTCGATACCAGGTTTCCAGGATTGTGCCCTGGGCCAAAGGCAGGCGCCAAACTGCTGGGCCACCCAGGGATCCCTGCCCCATGTTTTAAAAGCAATGTGACAAAGGTCTTCTCTAGGCATTGTCGGCTCTCTGGTGTAACAACAGTGACTTCCCCAGCCACCCTGTAAACTCTCTGGGAGGCGAGGCCACATTTTCTTGAACTTTGAGTTCGTAGGAATGCAATGGCTGGTCATAGAGGGGGTGTGCAGAGGCCAGCTCACATGGCACCTCGTGTACCTCAGCTGGACACCAGCACCACTTCCCCAAGAATCTGAGCGGCCATGGGCTCATGGGGAGCTGGCCAAGCTGAAATCAACCAGAGAGCCTTTCTCAAATCTGGGGGGAGAGATTAAACAGCTACAAACTATGGCCACGAAGAGAATAGCCAGGTGGTATAAGTCACAGTTTACAGAGGAGAGAATGCACTCAGGAATGCTCTGCTGCCCCTGTCAAAACCAGGAACTGTACTTTCACTCGCAGATTGCAAGAAAAAATAAAGCACCCCTGGAGTGAGAGATCTGTCTGTAGGCGGTGCAGCCTCTGTCCTGGGCTGGAGCAGGAGGTCCAGGTGGGGGTTAAGCCTCTGGGAGGAAGGCTGGGAGATGCTGAGCAGCCTCAGGGGAGCTCAACTGTTCACTAGTACCACCTGGTCACACCAGCGCACCAGGCCAGGAGCTCTACACACCAGTTTGGGGGGATACAAATATTCAGTCCATAGCTCTCACCAACGGTAGGACCATCCCTTTGGGAGCCACTGCTTTAAAAGCATTATGCTGTGTTTTGACTTCTTCTGGATATTTCTTTTACTGCACCCTCTGAAGTTATCTCTCTCTCTTTCTCTGTCTCTGTCTTCCCCTACTCATGACAGGTTTTTGAGAACAGGTGCTGGTTTTCTAACAGCACATGAATATTCTAAGATGAAGTTATATGTGCTTTCAAACTGAATAAAAATGCAATTAGGAGTGAAAGTAAGGTACACTAAGCAAAATGAACAGAACAGAGGCCACCAATGATATCACCTAAGGGAGCCCACGATTAAGTGTGAGTTACAGGACTGATCGTACAGTATAATGTCTCGACAGTGCCTTTTTTCACTTAAAAATATTTTGTGCTGACACTTGGGCCTACTGGTATATATAAAACAACATTAAGAGTAGCATAATAAAGGGGAGCCTGGGTGGCTCAATCAGTTAAACATCTATCTTCAGCTCAGGTCATGATCCTGGGTCCTGGGATCCAGCCCTGCATCAGGATCCCCGCTGAGCAGGGAACCTGCTTCTCCCTCTGCCCCTCCTGCTGCTCGTGCTTTTGTACTCTCTCTCTGTCTCTGAATAAATGAAGTCCTTTAAAAAAAAAAAAAAAAAAAGAAGAAGAAGAAGACTTAGTATTGTGAACATGGCAATATGCCCTACATTGGCATAAATATTCAATCTAATTCCTAAGAAAATCCCCCAACCCCCCTTTTTTTTTATTTTGCAGAAATTGATAGGATGATCCTAAAATTCTTATGAAAAAATAAGAGATTTAGAAAAGCTAAAGCAAATTACATTCTTTGTTTTCAAAAGTAGAGTATTTATTATATATTTACTTTTCTTGTTAAATATATTGCTAAAATTTTTTTTATAATTATGTCAATATTGGGATCCCTGGGTGGCGCAGCGGTTTAGCGCCTGCCTTTGGCCCAGGGCGCGATCCTGGAGACCCAGGATCGAATCCCACGTCAGGGCTCCCGGTGCATGGAGCCTGCTCCTCCCTCTGCCTGTGTCTCTGCCTCTCTCTCTCTCTCTGTCTCTGTGACTATCATATATAAAAATTAAAAAAATAAATAAATAAAAAATTATGTCAATATTACCTATGATATTTTTTCCTGCTAAATCTGTTTCTGGTGCTTATTAATGAAATATACAGAGGTGATTGGTTTTTATTGCTGTGTTGTATATGACCACCTTCTCAAGTTACTAATTCTAGTTGTTTCGTGCTAGAATCTTGTTTTTTTTTTTTTTTTTTGCTATACACTAATGTGATCAATGACAAAATATAGTTTAGTTAATATAATCCACCACATCAATAGGCTAGGGAAGAAAAAGCCTATGGTCCTATCAAATGAAGCAGAAAAAAAAAAAAAAGCTTTTGTAGAATCCCCCAACTCATTCATGATAAAAACAACTCTCAGCAGACAGAAATAAAGGGAACTTCCTCCACTTGACAAAGAACATCTAACAAAAATCCAGAGCAAAAATCATACCTGATGAAGAACAGTGAGATCTCACTGCATGCATATTAGAATGGTTAATGCTCAAAAACCTGACACCACCAGAGGTGAGGACCTCCTTTCTGGATTAAATAGCTGCTTTCTGTTCATGTACTCACATGGCCTTTCCCCCGTGCATGTGCAGAGATGGAGAAAGCTCTGGAGCCTCTTTGTCTTCTTATAATGGCACTTCTTATAATATCATTAAGGTGGGGATGATGGCTTCAACATAGATCTTAAGGATGTGCAAATATTCAGTCCATAACAGTGAATTTGCAAAATTATAAGTAGTTCAGAATGACTGCTGCATATGTTGCAGATGGAAAAGAAAGAAGAGATTAAAAACTGGGCAATATAAAACTCTGATTTTTTTAATGTAGGTTATGGGAAGCTACGGAATACTTTCCAAAGAAGAGCAGCATGATGGGAGCAGCATGATTAGGTTTATTTAAGTAGCAGTATTAGAGTGGATGGATGATAAGGGATAGCGTCAAGGAGGCCTTTGTGCAACATATAAGGACAGCATGAACCAAGGCAGCATTCAATGGAGGGGACAGAAGAGTTGTGAGATGGACAAGGCAAAATCCACAAGATATGAGGAAGAGTAGATACAGGAGAGAAAAGATGTGAGGGGCAGACAGTGGTAGCAGCCCTATGCACTCAATCTGGGAAGAGAAGTAAAATTCAGTCATACAGGCAGTTAAACTGATTCTGAGAAACACATATTTGGATTTGTTAAGTAGATATTTAAATAATCTGTCTATTTGGACCTGGAAGACATAACTTTTAAGGAAGGCAGTAGATAGCGTCAGATTCCAGAGAAAAGTCAGGAAGCCTAAGGATAAAACACTAACGGTTCAGTCCAGCAAATGCAATGTAGTACACTGAGATCCACAAGGCCCTTGTCACAGTCAGGCGTTTCTTTCTTCTTATTTATTTATTTATTTATTTATTTATTTATTTATTTATTTATTTATTCATTCATTCATTCATTCATTCATTTTTACTTTTTAAAAACTATTATTTACATTCAGATAATTTACATATATTACTAGTTTCAGAGGTAGAGGTCAGTGATTACTCTAAAACGCAGTGTAACACACCGCCATGAAGAAAGTTCGATATATTTATCCAGAAGTGTATTATCTAGGGGATAATTTCCTGAAAAGTAAATTGACTTCTCTCCACTCAGAAAGAGTGATTACCAGGTAGCATGGTTATGTGAGCTTGGACTCACTAGTACACGCGTCAACTCAACATTTTTCAGTGGTTGGATATATTCAGTTTATTTTTTTGCTTTATGAATTTAGTTTTTGGATATAATTCAGTTTAACTTGTGGCTACCCTCATTCCAAAATAGATAAAACCAATGTGCCTCCTCAAGGTCACAACTAATATCTACGTGAAGTCTCAAAAATAATACAAAATTAATTTACTTCTCATCTAAGCTACTTTGCTATCTACCTCTAGAAAAAAAAAATCTTAAAACTGAAATTAATTTAGCTCTTTTCTTGTTGAGCTTTCCTGGAAATACTGATTAAAACTCCAAACGAATATCTTTGATTATTCTCAGAAAATACTTTCAATTGCCAATTCCCTTGCTGTCTCAGTGTGCATTAACAAGCAGTGACCATTGGGACCAAGGTGCAAAGCAATTTGAGGTGCCAGAGCACCCTACAGGAATGCAATTATTTCCTTGAGGATTTCATCATTCTCAAACTGGAATGAAGTCTCTACAAGTGGAATCGCCCTTTTTTCTTGGGAAAATATGAGTTTCTTTGCTGCTAATATTCTGGGTACTTATACTCAATTGGAGGGGAAAATTGTTTTGGCTGATCTGAGAACACTTCTGCTAAAAAGAATTACAGGTAGTTTGTATAGGAAAATAATGTTCATCCATATTTATTCATTTTGAGAGATTCTTAGGGCACATGAAACCAAAGTGCTGATAACTTTAGCTTATGTGTACTCTGCTTTTGTTTTACTTGGAGCATCTCTGCTCTTTAAGCGGGATATGGTGGGCAAACTAGGATGGAAAGGAGTTTTATACAATCCTCTCCCCAAGATGTTGGGTTGTCAGCAAAGTTAGTGATTACTTTATATAGAGCTCATTATAATATGTAAATGTATAGCTGAGTGGTGTCTGACACCAACAGTACCATTTGGATTGCAACGTCTGAATTTATCCATAAGTGAACATGTTGCTTTATTATAATGCAGCGAGCATTATCCCAGCCTTGGGCGATGGGGTGACAGGCTTGAATCTGGGTGGTGCTGCTCTTGAGCTGAGTAAACCTGGATGGTTAGCCAGCCTCTTGTCACACAGGACCTCAGTGTCCACGTGTGTGCCACATGGCCATGGTACATTGCTTAGAACAGTTCCTTGAAAACTGTAAGAGCCCCAAATGTTTAGTATTCCTTTTTATTCTCTTTCTTTTTTCCTCTTCATATTGTTTTTACAATATGAAATATAAATAATATAAAATATAATTTTATATTATATAAAATATAATTAATATATTTTAAATAAATATATAGAATAATATAAAATATAAATTAATATAAAAATATATTATTTTTCAACATCTACTTTAGTAGTGTTTAAAATACACTTAGGAAAAGCACTGCAATCTTCAGCTATATGGAAATGTCCATGAGGGGGGCATCTGGGTGGCTCAGTGGGTTAAGTGTTTGCCTTCAGCTCAGATTAGGATCTCAGGGTCCTGGGATCGAGCCTCACCTCGGGCTCCCTGTTCAGTGGGGAGTCTATTTCTCCCTCTACCCCTCCCCCCACTTGTGCTCTCTTCTGCCCCATGTCACATAAATAAATAAAATTAAAAAAGAAAAAAGAAATATCCATGAGATGTTTTCACTGTCTTTGGAGGAAACTATGCTTCTGAAGGTTTAGAAGTAGCTGTCTTTGGTTTTGCCACCACTCCTCCTGGAAGGAAAGAGCCCATGGTCTTAGTATCCTCATTACTCTGCAGAGCATCGATATTAGTATTTTGTTCCTGAATTACTTATGGGATTTTCCTTCTGACTTCCAACTTCCTTTCTGGCTCAAACTTACTAAGGTTCAATAAAATGAGTGGCTATAAGTCTGTTTGGTGAGACGCAAGGTGGTATATTCTGCTTGATAGGTACCAAGCATTGATATCTGTGGGTTGAAACAAGTGCAATTCACTACATAGTAAATCCTTCGATATAAGACACGTAGAAGGCTGTGGGTAAAGAGAACAAATTGTTTGAGGCTGAGAGGAACTGAGCTCAGGCAGGCATGAACACAGCCTGCACTCAGTGCCTTTGGGGGTTGTCAAAGCAGAAACTGCACCAGACAAAGGTAGGCCAGGCAGGGAGACTTTATGCAAGGTCACTGCAAGGCAGGAGAGAGGCCAGGGCACAGCCTGAGCTTCACTCAGACACCACAAAGGGCAGGGGGTCCTTAACGGTAGATGAGAGGAGAGTATCTGTGGTTGCGAAGAGGCAGCACCCAAAGTAAAGGTAAACCCATGTCCTCATGACAGGATGTAGTTTTGCAACTAAGGCAAAGCATCCTGCCATCTTTAGGTTCCTACCCTCCAACAGGAACTGGGAGATGGCGGTGTCATCCCCTGGGATGTTTTCACTTCAAAGGGATGACTCTGGGTCATTGAGATAGAGAAGTCTAGGTTCTAAAACTTGCAAGAGGTCTTTTAAAAGATTAGCAGACATCACAAAGAGGCAGAAAGGGATTCATAAATTTTCCCAAGTATGTGCTCTAAGTAAAGAGTAAGGGAAAAGCCTAAGTAAAGGTTCCTTTGGCTGAGGGAACATGCGGGCTGTTCAGAGCTGCCTCTGCATCCTGGACACGTGGCCGGAAGGCATGCCAAGTGACGGGACGTGAGAAGGTGGATCAGGGCCAGAACACGGATGATGGTGGAAGTCCCAAGGTGGAGCTCAGGCTTCATTTCCCAATCACTGAACTATTTCAAGCATGGGAATGAAACGATCAAACTTCCAAATTAAGCAAGTATGAAAATTTGCATATGTGTATGAAAGAAGAATTAAAGAGGGTAAGACAGGTCAGGGGATGTGAAAGGAATTCTCTCGCTTAGTGCTCAAAACTGTGATGTGGGTGTTTATTGTTTCCACTTTCATATGAGAAATGCAAGGCTCAAAGTGTTTAAGTAACTTTTCCAAATGTCACGTATTTAGTAAATGTGAGTAATTTCACACCCATCTGTCTCCCAACGAGCTTGCGAGTTTCCCACTTGGCAGTAGGGCTACCAAACCAATGACCATCAAACAGAAAATGTTGTGGGCTTGCTTAGGGAGATATGAGGTCATGTGTGAATGGTGGTAATTCTGGATTTATGGCACTTGCATGATTATGGAGAATTGCAAAGTGAATCACTATCACTGTCGGATGGATTGAGATGGATGTCAACTCTTCCTAGAAAATACTCCTAGGATCTTGGCCATCATCAGCTTCCTTAAGTTTCCTAGATTGAATGAGATAATACACATAACACAGCTTCACAGATTGTGAAATCCTAAGAGATGAAGGGTATTACTTCACATTAGAAGAATATAAATTGTTTATAAATCAGTTTCCATCTTAAGTGCACTAGGGTAGATTATATTCAGAGGAGTCCCACTGTGAATTATTTATAAAGTGAGGGATTACTTCCTGTGGTATGATTGTGGATTTTCATATTTTGGGGGGCTGTCTGTGGATGACTCAAAAACCCTCCCTGATCTCCAAAACATTACCTTGAGAAAATATCTATTTAAATATATATATCACAATGTTCTATATTGCAAGTTATGCAAAACCCAATTCAAGCTGCTCTAAACACACAGTTAATTAACTGGGTTTGCTGCTAGAAATCTGGCCTTTGGGGAGCCTTCATGTAGTAAGTCAAGCTACCTGCCCAGGACTACATTGCATCCTAATTGTGCCCTCTGCCTCACTGTTGGTCTCAGCCTCCCCCTGCAGGGGCTGCACAGCACCCCCATTCTTCTCCCTTCCAATCACTCCACCTGGGCCAGCAAAATGGCTTTAACCCTTGCAGCCTTTCATTCTCACATCACATAGTTCATAAGGAGAGAGAGCATCTCTCCTAGTTCCTTCTGCAGAAAGAAAAGAAAACTTCTCTGTCCCAGAAGGTCTTCGTGAGTTTCCCCTCATATCTTAGTGTTTTCCTTTGGCAACTGGATTTTCCCTGAACCAACCACTGTGAGCAGAGAATAAATTGCCTTCTTTGACTCATATGAGGCAGTTGGCCCTTCTCCCCCCCCCCCCCCCATGCCTATAGCTGAGATTAGTGCAGTCCTGCCCCAACCACAGAGATCCCCAAAGGCTGGGTAACTATGCTAAGAAGCAGACAATGGACATTCCCTGTAATATCTCATAGACTGTCTTTGTGGTTGAATATAAATTCACAATTTCACCAAATGGATCAATTTTCTTTGAGATTTCCTTTTTAATTACTTTGAAGTTCATTGGAATTCCTCCAATAGGTTTATTAAAGATTCAGTTATATTTCCTTCAAATTATCTATGGTTTAATTAATACCTTAGTGTTTTGTTTAACTGGCCCTGGAATTTGTCTGGATTTTGTTTTGGTATAATGTGAGGTTCCAAGGCTTTTTTTTTTTTTTTTTTCTGGCCAAATTGTTCTAAGTTCTTATTACCCTTTATTGAAAAGCTCTTCACAGTGTGTTGTGCTATTTCCCTAAATGTATATCTTCCCAAGTATCTGTTTTCTTCTGTTTATTTATTGACCATTCTCTTCCCATAACTCACATTTTGTTTATTTTAACTGTTAATCAATTCCTTTTAACTTGCTTTTGTTTTAAATATAAATGCAAGGTATCCACATGGTGATTTTTTCGATCAAGGACATATAAAATAAAAGCCCCTTTCTGTACCATTATCTCATTCCACAGAGTTAATAATTCATTATATTTCCTTCTGGAGACATTCAATGCATCTATTCTTACATATATGTAAAAATTAGATGTTAGTCTTTTCCTACAAATTTGGAATAATCCCTTATACATTTTAGGTATTATCCCTTGGTCCAGCCTATGCCTTAAAAATACATGTTTCCTTAATATATGCTTCCCTTTCAACTTGGGTTATGGGGCTTTTCACAGTTTGTAAACCACTACATGTTCAAGTTTTTTAGTATTTTTCTTTATACCTTCCAGTATTTGTTTCCATTTTCTTGAGCTTCTCTATGTTAGTCTCTTGAGTATTGATGCATTATACCATTTTAATATCTTGCTCTCTGTTACTGCTTGCTTTTCAGAATTCTTGTAGCTCTTTTTTTAAATATTTTATTTATTTATTAATGAGAGACAGAGAGAGAGAGAGAGAAAGAGAGAGAGAGCGCAAGGCAGAGACACAGGCAGAGGGAGAAGCAGGCTCCAGGCAGGGAGCCCAACGCAGGACTCGATCCCACGTCTCCAGGATCATGCCCTGGGCTGAAGGCAGCGCTAAACCACTGAGCCCCCGGGGCTGCCCTTCTTGTAGCTCTTCTATCAGTTCTCTTTTCTCTGCATGCTCTGGAATCTGAATGCTTAGCTCCCTTCGAAAATCCAGTTGGCATTTTTGTTGGGAATTTGCAAAAGCGTAAATCTGCAAAAGAGAGAGAGAGAGAAGCCAGAGAGGGTAAAATTTTGGAAGCTGGAAAGCAGATGTAACTAGTAACTAATATTGCATGAACAGGAAACATTAATCCGGAACTAAAAATGGGCAAAGCCCAGAAGCAACCCCACTCCCACAGCTAATCCTCCAGAGGTTTGGGATTGGAGAACAAATAAACTCAGAGTGAAAAATCAAAGGCTGTGCTGGGAGAATTGCTTAAGTCCTTAGATACTGTCTGTACTTTTTTCCTGCACAAAATACCTGCAGTCTCTAGAAGGTAAAACAGAGTTTGCTTGATGGGTCAAACCAGGAACAACTGAGTATCAGAATGAGCAAATGTATTTTAAAATACCTGGATAACTCTCTTTTCACACCCATTTTTCCCCCGACTTTTTCAACAAAGCCCTCACCTAGCCCATCCTAGTGATTGGGGGGTGGGGAGGATTACAGGTTTGTGGGGCCTGAGGCTCACATAATCTGGACACCCTTTACCATGCAGTGAATGTTGTATCAGTCAAAATTCATGCTGTGGCCATAATCCCCAGTGGGATGGTATCTGAAGGTGGAACCTGTGGGAGGCAACAGGGATTTGATTAGCATAGAAAGGTGAGACTCTCATGATGGAATTAATGCCCTTAATCAAAAGAGGAAGAGACACCTGAGCATGCTCTCTTTCTGCTTTCTTAAACTTTTTTTTTTTTAATTTTTATTTATTTATGATAGTCACACACAGAGAGAGAGAGAGAGAGAGAGAGAGGTGGAGACATAGGCAGAGGGAGAAGCAGGCTCCATGCACCAGGAGCCCGACATGGGATTCGATCCCGGGCCAGGATTGCACCCTGGGCCAAAGGCAGGCGCTAAACCACTGCGCCACCCAGGGATCCCTCTTTCTGCTTTCTTTGAGAACACAATGAGAAGGCCGCTGTTGCAAGGGGGAAGAGGGCCTTCACCAAGAATTAGATCTGCCTGCCCCTTGGTCTGGGACTTCCTAGCCTCCAGAACTTCAAGAAATAAATGTCTGGTTTTTTTAGGCCACTAGTCCATGGTATTTTGTTATAGTAGCCTAAACTGACCAAGAGAACTGTTTTCCCCACCCCCCAAAATAATCAAGATTATAAACTGTCAAAACCAGAGGACCATGTGGACACATTGCTCAGGCCCCTGCTGAGGCCTGTTAGGGGTCCTGCACATGAGGAGGCTTGTGCCTCATTAGTGACTTCGGCACCTCCTGCTGCACCTGCACCACGTGATGCTGGGGCTGTTCCTCTTATGTCCTTCCTCCTCCTGCTCCTCCTCACCCTGGCTTCTCCAAGTCTGCTCAATGATCTTACTGCACTCACTAATGTAAGCCCAATCGACTTTAACTTAGGTTTTGGCTACATAGGCCAGACATTATTTTGCTAACCAAATTTTGTTATTTGGACCTTTTTATTATCGTATCACTGGAAAAAATCAAATACAGTTCTGAGCAGCAACTTCCCTAAGTATTCAAGATGATGCTTGTGATAGTTACTTTTCATTTCTTTACTAACTCTGGTGCTGAAGGACACTTAGATAAAATTACATTAATGTCTTCTGAATAAAAGGACATTGAGAAAATATAAGTGAGGAAAAATTATTCTAATAAAAAACCAAAATAACCATAAGCCTTTTTGGGTATCAATCAGTTCTTCTGAAAAATATTAGTTCAGAATTGTCTTTTAATAACTAATATGCTTTCCTCATAATACATTTTGCTCTGTAAAGGTTGTCAGGATGACAATTTGAATACTATTTAGTTCTTTCTAACTATCTTAAAGAAGCTTGCAAACCTCCAATCTAACTGCCAGTTGATATCTTTGAATAGACTGATAAATTACTGAGATAAAGGAAATTTATAAATTGGGGCACCTGGGTGGCTCAGTGGGTTAAGCGTCTGCCTCCAGCTCAGGTCATGATGCCGGGGTCCTGGATCAAGCCCCAAGTCAGGCTTCCTGCCCAGCCAGGAGTCTGCTTCTCCCTCTCCCCTTCCCCCTGGCTTGTGCTCTCTGTCTCTTTCATGTTCTCTGTCTTTCTCAAATAAATAAATTAAATTTAAAAAATTACAAATCATTCATCTATTTAAAAAATGCATGTGCCTCTCATTTTTATGGTAGTTTTATGTTTATATGTGGGAAATAGACATTGTGTGTCTACTCTTGGTGTGAATACACACATAGCATCCCATAGTACATATGTATTGAACCTTAAATGATTTTCTGCTTCCCAAACCATTCCTGATTCCTTTACTTAAATGCCTTGTTTTCATCTCCTCTCTCTTGTTGAACTTTCATTTTCACTCTTTCTCTCGACTTAATCCAGTTTTTCCTGTTTCAGGATCATACCTGCAAGTATTGAGTTAGTGGTGTCAGGAGGTTCATTACAGGTTCAGCAGAAGGGGAGCTCTAGCTGAGTGGGTGAGGGGGAAGGGCACAGAATGGCTGGGCAGGGCTGGGGGTGGAGGCTGATGGACAGAGTGGCCTGCTCCAGGGAGGGGCACAGATTTTACATTTACATGTCATAATGTGTATTTACACATATAATCTCATGTAATCTTTTCTACGACCCTATATATCCTATTGTTCATCCATTTAAGATGAGGAAGGAGAGGCACGGAGAATGTGAATATATACTCCATGATCCACACAGTGGTGGGTGGATCCACAGCTCCATGCAATTGCAGGCATTCTACTTGAACAGAGAAATGTCATCAGTTACTAGGGAACCAAGAGAAGTTCCATTCGGATTAGCATTGCCCTTTAGAAGGGTCCTGGGATTGAACCTGTATTGGGCTCCCTGCTCAGCAGGTAGTCTGCTTCTCCCTCTCCCCCTGCTTGTGCTCACTCTCTCTTTCAAATAAATAAAATCTTAAAAAAAAATAACTAGCAAGAAGTCATCTGAAATAATATATAGTTTAAATACTACTATTTTTTCATTTTCTTTAGCTCACTGTTCATACATGAATGGTTTATTAATGTTTCAATGAGTTAAGCATTTTTTTCACATATATGCCTACTCCTATCTATATACAGGAGTATACGACATATATATATATATATATATATATATATATATATTTCTGTACCTTCTACAAGTGGTTCTATCTTGGCCCTGCTAACTTGACTATTTTAACGCTGATTCTCTTTAACCGCATGGGGACGTGAACATGGAGCTATTTATTAATGAAGTCATATAAAGCAATTTGTTGGGAAGATAGATGCAGAGCACCTAGCTCTCGGCCACACACAGAGAAATATCAAGAGATAATGGGACAATCTTCCTCTGAATTTGCATTTAGCCAGTAGGCTGGGCATTACTCCTTTCTCCTGATGGTGGTAATATTTCAAAGGAACCCACCATAATATGTGCAAGGGTAAAACCTAGATGCACCCTGCTGAAGAGTCATCAATTTCTGATAACATTTGCTTTCTCACACTAGAAATTACAAATAACGCATTTTGTAATGATGCAATTTCTAATTGCATAATGAACTTATACAGGCTACTGTCCAAGAATGCTCTGTATTATATAGAGATTCCACTGAAAGCATAGAGTAAAATGTAAAATTATTTCTGAGAACCAAGGTATGAACAAATCTTGACCCAAAAACCACAAATTTTTGGGCCTTGCAATTTAACAAATACTTTTGTTGATAGAATATCAAACTGAGGAGGCATTTAAATAAAATTAAATGCCTAATAATATATTTGTCCTTTGAGCAGTAAGTATTTTCCTCAACAAACTGATACGAGACCTAATTTGAAGTGTGTATTAGATTGTGGGGTCTGCCAATTGGCAGCTTTTGGGGAAAGAAAATGAATAGAAATTATAGAGTGGGAGATATTAGTAGTGAAGACAATCTTATGCTTGGTTAAAAATTTAATTATCACTGTGCTCTTTAAAAAAAAAGATTTTATTTATTTACTTATTTATTTGAGAGAAAGAGAGAACAGGAGGGGGAAAGGGAGAGAGAATCTCAAGCAGACTCCATATTGAGTGTGGAGCCCAATGAGTCATAGGTGCTCTGTAGTTGATCTTTTATGCTCTCCCTAGAACTATATTATTTTAGAGCTTTCAGAGCTTCATATTTGCTGTTATTTATATCCCGTAACCACACAAGAAAAAACATAAAGTAAATGGAAAAATTGAATTTCATGTGGTTAATATGTTAAGTCCTAAAGTGACATAGCATTAAAAATAGGAGGGCATAATGGACAAAAGTTAATCATCACACTTTCCCTGAAATATTAATAGGCTTTTAATCTTGCATTATCAAGAGCTTTGTGCCCTTTCTAGGGGGAATTAAGCCTTGCTCTTTATCATAAGACTTGACTAAAACTTTAATTATTGATATAATACAGCCCTTTTATAACATAGCTCATTATTCAAGTCAGATCTACTAATATATATTAAGCACCTACTTTCCATTGGAACTGGCTGAGGTGCTTTGGGGACACAAATTACATGTAAAAGACAAAATGTCACAATCTTTGAGCTTTTCAATGTGTCTGGATATAGTGTAGTCCAAAGATTACCCCCTGAAATATTATAACCACATATTGCAAAAATGTGAAATGACATGTAGAGCTTATAACTTAGTGGAGGAGACAGATTCTCAAAAGATAGTTCTAATATTGTATAGTTGTGTTTTTTTTTTTTTTTTAATTGATGAGCTGCCTCAGGTGATAAGGAATGGCACTCACCCAGGGTTCAGGAAGCCATTGCTGAGCAAGCAGTGCGATATCCGCGTAAGCAATGAAAAATCGGAAGACTTTTGGGGAACCAGTTCACATGAGCAAGATACATATAGCATGTGTATGGACGCAGAACCCTCATTGTTTGATGTAGGAGCCAGGTAAAATGGTTGTAGATGAGGCTGGAAAGCTGAGGATTACCTTACCTGTGGTCATTGAATTTTACAAGGCTTTATTGTGATAACAACTTACGAATATTGGTCACTTAACCAACGACAAGTTGGTTTTTGGATCAGGTAGTCTGCTAGATACTAATACAAAGCACAGCATTGTTCCAGAATGCAAAACATCACACTGCCATTCCAGTACAAAGGATTGACACCAGAGTATAGGATCTTGAAAGGAAAATAGATTTCCTGAGTCCCATCCTCATGGGAGAGGCCAGTTCCTGAGCCTATCACAAGTGGTCGCAGTGAGAAGGCTTATAAAGCCGTAAATCACTCTCCTCCGACCTTACCAACCCCACTCTCCTACCCAGGGTGACGGCAGGTAGAATTCCTTAGGGAATAGGGATGGGTTTTAAGTTGCTTTAACTTGAATTTCAAAGGACATCTGGGTTACTATCAACACAATGCCAGTTTTGAAGGATGGTCTCAATGAAGATTAGTTTCCCCTCCTGTCCTGCCCCAAGCAGGACTGAAGAAAAGAAAACTTATTAGCTGACAAAGTAGAATGACAGTAACTTCAAGGCTCTAGCAACTGTATGTTTGATAAGCTAGATTTTAGGGAAGGATGTAGCAATTTAGTGCATTACATGTCAACCTGAAGTGATTTTTTTTCTTTTTATAGAGGACTGTGACAATTTTTATTCTTAAAATATATTAAGCAATTAATCATATCTATACTATTAACATCAACTGTTGCCATACTTCATGACTGGGACTCATATTTTAATGTCTAGTTTCCAATCCTGGCTGTAACTTCCTCAAATCCAAGAGCCTCATGTGACGCCCATATCTTTGCCATAGTGTAAAGATGCTCATAATGCTCCATACATCTTTATGATGGTGGTGATGAGGTATCACTAAGAGTCTTGTTTTGCTTTATTTATCATTTGAAGTGCTAATGGTTGTTTTCCTGTTCATCTTAGACCTAGTTTGGGAATATTTTAAACACAAAAGTGTCCTTAAAATTAAGACTGTCTGGGACACATGTGGACTTGGCTTCCGGTCTGAGCTACAGGGGAGTGGGGCGTAGTGCAGCTGTATTTTAATAGCATGATGTGTTAGAAAGATAGTTAGGGGGTAAGTGAGAAGGAACATTTTAATCTAATCATGAAAGTCCTTAATCAGAGCCCTGCCTTCCACAGGAGGTTAACATTAGGGAGATGGAACAGAACCACGAATACAGGCTCCACCTCATTAGAGAAGAAAAGCAGAGGCAATGATGTCACTGGCAAACTGTGGGATGCAGGATGAGAAAGCTCCAGAAGGCAAAGCTAGAGGGAATACTGAGGAAAAGGTGAGCAGGCGAGACCCCTCAGCAGGACGAGGGCTAATGGAGTAAAGAAAGTGCCTTGATTTCCGCTGCCTCCCACAGGTACTGATTAATTCAACAGCCTTCCAGTTTCATGAAATGGAGGTCAGAGAAACTTCAAGAACATCGAACCAGGGAGAATTAAGAGATTAATAATGATATTAAATAGGTTACCTTTTTTCTTTTCTTTTGGTTCACATGCATGCACTGAATTGTATTTAATAATCATCTCTTATTTGTTAGCTTGGGAATATAATGAACTTTTAACTTCTAAATGTTCTAGGAATATTGTGAGGGTGAAGAGACTGACTCATGAGTTTCCCTAAACACACAGTGAGCTGTCTTATTTCTGCTTTCCTTCAGGTGCGCCTTCTGCCTGCCTTGTCTCTAAGTCCCAGTTCAAAGGTCTTCTGTGTCTGGACCATTCTGACCAGGTCCAAGGAGAACTTGAGTTGTGTGTGTCTACAGGTATCTATTACAGTCATTATAATGTAATGTGATCCTAGAGTTAGTAACTTATGTTTCCTTTTCCCATGAGGCCAGCTAGGATAGGAATGATGTCTTGTAGTTATTTTGACTTCCCAGGGGTTAGTGAGGTTCATATATAGAGTAAGGGCTTAAGAAACATAAGGAGAGAAAGTCAAGGTCTTGAGCAGAAAGAGGCCTTGAAGTTAGAGCCACAGTGGAATGGTTTTATTTCATTGATTCTTGGTGATCTGCTGTTTGGATCGTACATTGAAACTCAGCCTCCTTTCCCCAGGTCTGAGGGGAGAGTACCTTAGATCTGGGATCAGAAATTCAGGTCTTGTGGTGAGGACTCATGAATACAGCAACTTCGGGGGTGGGGGGGCAGCAGTTGTAAAAGGAATGGGTTTAGGCACCAAAAAAGTCCACCCTTTCTTTGAATCTGTTCCCTCCCCATTTCTTTCTTCAGATGACCTCCTCTGGTTTCTACATCCTCTGACAGAAGGAGTATCTTAATGGTCATGATCACAGTCCAAGGCACTATGTGGCAAAATAGATGTTGGTTCAATTATGAATAAATAATAAGGGGGACCTGGGTGGCTCAGTGAGTGAAGGGTCTGCCTTCAGCTCAGCTCATGACCCCGGGGTCCTGGGATCAAGCCTTGCATCGGGCTTTCTGCTCAGCAGGGAGTCTGCTTCTTCCTCTGTCTCTGCCTCTTCCCCTGCTTGTGCTCTCTCTTTCTCCCTTTTTTAAATAAATAAATAAAATCTTAAAAAAAATAAGAACCACAAATGAAACTCAAATAGCATATAAAACCAAATACCTGGTAAACAAAGAAGCACATTTTAAATAATACATTTTTTTAAAGATTTTATTTATTTATTCACGAGAGACACACAGAGAGAGGCAGAGACACAGGCAGAGGGAGAAGCAGGCTCCCTGCAGGGAGCCCAATGTGGGACTCGATCCCAGGACCCCAGGATCATGCCCTGGGCCAAAGGCAGACACTCAACCACTGAGCCACCCAGGCATCCCTTAAATAATAATTGATAACACATCAGTATGTAAGAGAATTGAGAGAGTCTTGTAGGTATTTATGTAATATAATTTTCCTACAATTTCTCCAACAAAAGCAGAATTGAACTGCTTCCTGGTGGTGGTAAAGTAAGCTATGGGTTCTGTCAAGTAAGCCCTCAGGATTTCACATTTATCTGGACTCTAACCTTAATAAATACTCAAATGTTACTGCTTGATCAGACACAAAAGACTACTGACTCTATAGCTCCATTTATACATTATTCTAGAAGAGGCGAAATTCTATCGACAGGAAGTGGAACTGGTTTCTGGGATGGGCCACAAAGGGCAGTGAAGGAGATCTGGAGATGGAGGAAATGTTTGGTGTCCTGTGCTGAGGGTCAAACAACTCCATGCATTTGGAAACTTCATCAGATTGTACATTCAAAATCAATCCTTTTTACTGTAGGTCAATTCTACTTCAATACATCCAATAAAATCTAATGACCAAGTTGGGTACATAATAAGTTGTGATTCTTATCATTCATAAGAAAATTGCAACTTTCCTATTGCAACTTTCCTGTTTGTCACTCTGTTACAGGCAATATTAAGGGTGACAATTGGGTTAAAATAAAATCAGTGTATAGAGTAAGCAGTTGAAGATGGAGAGGCATGGAAGAAATGTAGGGAATGGGAATTAGCACAATCCCTGCCTCGATTTCTGGAATAAGAATTGACAGCATTTCTAGTGCATTGCCCTGTGAAGTTACTGACCTCCAAAGCTTTACTTTTTGTATTTGTTTATCCATTCTTATTGTGTGTATGTGTGTGTGTGTGTGTGTGTGTTCACACAGGTGTGCACACTCAAGCACTGTGTGTGGAAATGATGATGAAACTAGAGTCCCAGTTCCATCACTTACTAGCTGTGTGGCCTTGGACGAATCACTTATATTTCTGAGTCTTTCCTGAAAAAGGGCCTAATGGAATCAAAGACAAATCCTAACACCCAATATTGTGAGAGGTTCAAAGTATAGTGTTGCTTTTACCAACAAAGTAACAATGAAATGAACCAAATCCTTGAGAGCTTATGGCCTTGACGGGAAGCATTCGTCTATTCCTTCTCCAGCCCTCATTAGAGCAGGTGTGACTTATACCAGGTGGTGACATTGACACTGTTTGTCTGTCTTCTTGTTTTCACAGCTAGTGACACAGTTTAATAATCTGCTTAATGACTTCAGGTGTTGACCTCTATGAAGCTATACCTCTGTCACTCTCTCTTAAAATAGACAGCATTATAAAAGCTTATTAAAGAATGTGACAGGTTTGAACCCACATTTACAGAATCACCAACAGAAAACTCTGCTTCCCAGAGGTGAGTATTTCAGTTTGCAGAATAAATTCAAATACAGAATAAGTAAAATTATGCAATGTATATATCTTTCTATTTCTCAGTCTATTATCACAATGCATTTTGCTGGTTTGCCCTATCCTCCTTCCTTTTTAAGTGGGCCATGGTCCAGGTAACTTACTGAAATTACTATTTCTCATCCTTGCCCTTCTTGCTCAACAAAGAATTTCCTTCTTCACATGACTTTCTCATGGATAAAAGTCTTCCTCAACCCATTAACCCTAACACTCCTGGGATCATAATGAGTCTGCTAGACTCTTTATTCTTATATTTATTTATACCTCATTTATGGACCTTGTTGTCTGTGCTTTTTTTTTTTTTTAAGATTTTAGTTATTTATTTGAGAGAGAGAGAGAGGTAGCACGAGTGTGGGGAGAGGCAGAGGGAGAGAGAGAGAAGCAGAGTCCTAGCTGAGCAGGGAGCCGAAAGTGGGACCTTGATCCCAGGACCCTGAGATCATGACCTGAACCAAAGACAGAACTTATTACAACTTACTTTTTGCTAGGTACTTTCCATGGATTACTTAGTGAGTTCACTATATGATCCCATAAGGTACATAGGATTGTTACCTTGATTTTATAATTAAGGAATTTGAAGGACATAGATGTTAAGTATTTGGCCAATGTCTCACAGCTAGTAAATGAAGAAACGAAGATTCGAAAGATCAAACTGATATCTCCTTTGACATGTGTATTTGGTTTTTTTTTGTGTGTTTTGTTGTTTTTTTTTTTTTGATATGTGTATTTGTATTAGTTTAAATATCTGTGCCTTTAGGTAGACTTTAATCTCTCAGAGGGCAAAAGATGCTTCTTCCTGATGTCTTGAGTGCTTAGCACATGACTTCACCCATGATAAAGTCTTGATAAATATTTGTTGACTGACTGAATGGAAGCACATGTTTGCAAATTATAACAACCAAAATTTATTATTTTTAATAAGCGAAGAATAAATATTACAGCAAATCAACAATGGATGATTAAATTAACAGGAAAAGAAATGAGAGATTTTCAAAAGAAGTGCAATGAAAAAGTAAAAGTAAACTATGTTCAATCTCAACAGAACTGAAAAGTGAAAACATTAGTTTTCAATTTTTACTTACATTTTGAAAGACAGACAACACTAGAAACCATCCTCTCTCAAATGCCTGGCTTTGTAAATCAACTGAGTGGTGAGAACCCAGTATCTGAAGCCAGGTTGACTGGCTCTATTAGAGTCCCAGCTCTGCAGCTTGTTGGTAACGTCTCTGGGCCTCAACATCCTCATCTACAAAATGGGGTGGTGATACAGCTTTCTTCAGAGGTTGATTGTGAGGGTTTAGTGAGTTGACATTCATAGTTTTCATAATATTATCAGGCACAGATATGTTAGGTTAATGCCTGTTTAACACGCAATTCTTGTGTTTTCAGGAGAGGCCAGATGGAATCCCGTATTTGCTGACCACCAAGCAAAGGGCACCACGTGTCCTGTTCCCAGCTGAGCCAGGTACTGTAAGCCTTTTTTTAGTACAGGTGATGAAACCACAGAGCAAGAAGCTAGTAATCCATCCAGGAACCCCGTTCAGCAGAGGAACTAATGTAACTCCTAACCTCATCTGTTAATATGACACCGTCCCTCAACTGGCTGTAAGCTTCTTGACATTTATTTTTGATCTGCACACTACATATCATATGGTGCTTCACAAACTAGAATTACTACTAATCATTGAAGGAATACATATAGATTGAGTGCCTACAATAAATTTATGTCCTTAAGAAGTGTACAATGTATTTGGATAAATATGATACTTCAGGAGAAAGCCAATGATATAAATAAATTGACATAAATGCCAACTGAATTAGAACTAAGAAGTGCTTTTAGGAGTTCAGAGACGATCCCTTGCATGCTTACTTAATACTTGATTGTTTTCTTTAAAAGTAACTTATTTAAAATCTCTATTTTTCTTCTTTCCATCTCTGAGATAATACAATTTGCTGCCTGGACTCCTTTCGTTATGGTTTTCCAGGATGGCATTCATTGGTTCAGAACAACTTCAGTGTTTCTTACTGTGCATAGATAAACATAGCACTGATAATATGGCCTTAAACACCCATTGTCTTTTTGTACTCCTTCAGAACATATTCAATGATATTAGACTCCAGCAGGCTGTGTGACACAAGGTGTGAGACACAACTCCCTTTTGTCTTCTAAGTGTTAGAAGCAAGGCTTAATACTAAGCAATCTGTTATCAATTAGCAGAGGACAGTGAGGAGGTAGATGTGATCCTGGTGACAGAGAACAAAGTCACTACGTCTCCATTTGAACACCTCTACTGAGGGAAGAACTAACACAGGACAAACACAGTGACCGCTCCAGCAGGTCACGTCTCCTTGAAGAGGACCACAGAGGGCACAGTTGTGACATGCAAGCATCGGGCTGGGAGGGGACCCAGAGATGGCACAGCTCGCCCAGGACACACTGCCTGATGCTCATCCTCAGATGTGGAGGGTAAGGAGCTTATGCTTTGCAAAAGCAACCCAAGCTCAGGATTTGAGAACCAAGGGGAAATTGTAGATCCCCATTCATCAGAAGAGAAATGGAGACCCCAAGAAGCAAACTGATGCTCTCGAAGTCGTGCAGTTAGGTAATGCCAGATCTGGAGCTGAGACAGAAAACAGGATCTTGATGATTAAAATCATGTCTTTATTCTAGGTTCTGCACTGGCCCTCATAAACAGTATGCCAAGCATAAGGGGTTTTAATTATTCTTTTTCTCCATTTATCACCTGTCTACCTGCGCTGCTGCCCCATCACCCACCATGATTCCTGCCCCAACCCCCCATTTCCTCTTCCTGTACTACCATTAGCCAGAAATGCTGGTACTTAATTAAGGATGGACACAATGGACACGCTGACTGAGAGCTAGTACGGGAGATTTACTGTGAGGATGTGGAGACTCAGTCCTTCCCCCATATACCACGAATGGGGCTCTGATTGGAAATGACGAGGTGTGGGCAGTGATTTTGGAAATATGAGGGCAATGCTGTCACCTGCAGGCCCGTGGAAGGCAGGAGGTCCACCTGCCATACTGGGTGATCCAGCAGAGGAGGTTTCCCAGCAGGTGTGGCAAGTGTTACCTGGCTGCTCCTGCTGCTCGTTATAAAATGCAGGAGGACAGGAATACGTCAAGGAAGGACTTTCAACGAAACGAAATCGTGACTGGCTGGCTTGGAAGGCTCCCAGCTCTCCAGATGCCAAACAAGGCTAAAATTAAAAAATGGCTTCTGAGCAAACATCCAATCCAGAGCACTGTCAGGAAAGCCTGGTGCAAAGACGAAGGTGAGAAAGTCGCTGTGAAATGCTGCGTTAAAGCTTGGAAAGATCAGCCTCTGTCAGACCCAGGGGCCTCTGAGGCAATGAGGGTGTGCCCCGAGGTCCTCCACATCAGACAGTGGCCTTCTTCCCAGAAGAAGGCTGGACAGCAGGAGCCCAAGGGCTTATTTTTTATGCAGTCTAGGTGAAATGTCACAAAATTCAGTGACTTGGTTCCTAGCCGGGGTGTTAGTCAAGTTGTTAAATTGTGCAGACTTCTCAGCAGAGCTGGAATCTATTTCTCTCCCTCGGAGAGGCTCCATGCAGACACAAGACAGAGCCTGAGAGGAAAGAACCTCTAGTTCTTCTCATTCTGTAAACGGTATCCCCGTCTTTTTCCTTCCTTCCCCACCCCCACCCCCGGCCCAGCAGACTCGGGAACACAGCCTTGTCACCCCCCTTCAAAAGCCAGCCCCTCATGTTTGTTCTCTCTTGCAGTTGAGCCTCCTCCATACCTGGGGTAGCATGGACCTCTCTCCTTCCAATTCTTCCTGATGCTTTTTGGTGAGAAGGAAAGATCTTTCTCTGGGAAAGTTGTACTTTCAGGTTCCCTGGGGAATGAGGTAGAGGAAGAAACACAACTTACGTGGGCAGTTACAAGGCCTCCTGACTTTTTACACATTCATGAGCCCACAGAAGCCTCCTTTTGGTACCTGATACCCAGGGGTCCCTAAGCGGTGTGTCTTCATGAGGATTTGGGGACTTAGACAACTTCTGTGGACAGGTTCTGGGATAAAGTTTAAAAAGTTTATTTTTAGTAATATGTGTTACAGTTTTTATAGGTAAATGTTCATGGAGTATTTACTTTTTATTTGTTTATTTTTAAGATTTTATTTATTTATTCACGAGAGACACATAGAGAGAGGCAGAGACGTAGGCAGAGGGAGAAGCAGGCTCCCTGTGGGGAGCCCGATGTGGGACTCGATCCTAGGACCCTGGGATCATGACCTGAGCCAAAGGCAGACGCTCAACCACTGAGCCACTCAAGCGTCCCTGTATTTACTTTTTAAAAGTTAAAAACAACACGTGTATATAGCTTGATTTAAGAGAATATATATCCATGTTTACTTAAAATAGACTCTTCTCAAGTGTACTGTAAAGCATCTATAAAAGTTGTGACTGACTCATAAAGCAGGTATTAACAGATAGCAAATAAAGTAACTGGTACCATACATTCTCTGAACCTAATGCAGTTTTATTAGAAGTAAGTAAAGGCAAGAAAAGGAAAAAAGATAACCAAAGGAATCTCATAATTTTATAAATTTGAATGTAATTTATATTCAATATACGTATACTCAATAATACAGATTTATATTCCACAAAGCTGACCTGATAGCCAACACTGTACCAGAGCAGAGACAGATGCCAAGCTCCAGATAAGGCATTATAGCCTTGAGGGCCGCCAGCTACTTGACTCCATGGGCCTGTTTCCATTACAGTGGAGGTCCCTATACTTACTTTCAATATGGATTCGACTTCCATGCCTGCTATATCTCTTCCAGGACCACCACTGTAAACTTATTAAATGCCTTGTTCTCTTTTATAGTATTCCATACTACACTCTTTCTCATCAAGTTTTCTCTCTTTCCTTTTTTTTAATGACAAGATACACAAGCCAATACACTCATGCCATGGCATTCACTCATGCTATGTACCCAGTTATCAGATGCAGTTGGCTTGTGACAATTCAGGTACAGCATCAACTGGGAGAAAATACCCTGACAGTGTGGGCTATCGTCCTGTGGGGTGTAATGAATGCACTGAAAGATCAATGGAGAAATAATGCTGTCTCCTCCATAGCTGGAAGATTGGGTTGGAGAGCCAGTGGTAAAAGAAGCAATAGCATCTTTCACTCTTATACCTAAGGCCCATTTGCAAAATACTTGTTATCCATCATCATGAATTTAGACTCCACTCTATCAGAAGTCTAGGGCCTCAGAGAGAGATGTTTCATCACAGGATATAATAATGTTTCCACTGAGACTGCCATTTTGTTTTCCTCATGCCATTGATCCAATAGCCCCAAAATATTCTGTTAGCTGGGCTTGTGTATCCTGACAAGTGTGGGAAGCTAGTGCTGCTTCTGGCAATGTGAGTTAGGATGAATGCATTAGAATCTGATATAATCCTGTGAGGTACCTCATTCCGATGTCACATCCAGTGGTAAAAATTCATGGAAGACTTCAGCAAGTTCGTATAGACAAGTCCATGAGGGGCTCAGGCCCTGTGGAAATAAAGATTTGCCTCCTCCACCTCAACCCTCCACACAAATAAAGAACTCATCCAGCTAAGATGCTCCCATGAAATCGGTGGGAGGAAAACACATTTTAAACTTCAATCACACTCTCTTGATTAATTGCAGAAACTAGGACCCTAGCAACTACTCCTATTTTCAGCTTTGCTTTCTTAAGCATGTATTTATAAAAATGAAAATGAAACAATATCCTTCTCCCTTTTTCACAGAATGAATAAAAGGAGTGTTGATGGGGCTTAGCCATTAAGTCCTTAGGTTATAGGACAGTAAGGCGGGATTATGATTGACCTGGAAGATATAATTATATATTATGGATTAAAGTCTACCTAAAGGCACAGATATTATAATTATATATAATTGCTGGTGATACAAAATCAGTGATATACTGTGCCTTTAAAGACTCATATAATTATAATTAATTATAATTTAGCCCCTCATCTACATTAAGTCCTTAGGTTATAGGACAGTAAGGCGGGATTATGATTGACCTGGAAGAGGACAAGATGTTACCCAGAGAAGCGTACAGTGATTGGTGCACTAAAGTCTCCCTTTCAAGGGAGTGAGGCAGTGTAAACAAGGATGTTTGAGAGTGCAAGCAAGTGTCCATGGAAGAGAATTGTGGTTGGAGAGGACACAGCACTGGCTCTCAGCATACCTTCTAGTGAGTCTATGCAGAAACTTGAAAGCACAAAGCTGCTCCTTCACAGATAGGGTTCTGAAAATGAATTAAGTCCTTCCACTTTGATAAACATATGAGATCTAGAAGGTGGAAGTACCTTCCTGGATGTTTTAGAAAGCCAAGTCAGGATATGTATATATTTTCTTTCATGAATAGTCAAGACTCCACTATCCCAGCATCTTAAAATATTTTATCAGTATCAAACACTCTATATTAACTAATTTTATGTTTAAAATAGTTGGAGTGGTTTCATTTCCTGTAATGGAATTCTTACTGGCACGATTTTTAATGAAGAAATATTAGAGGCATTCCCCTTAAGACAAGAAAGGATACAAAAATGGCCATGCTTACTGCTTCCATTCACTATGAAGAATAGAATAAGACAAGGAAAAGACATAGCATTTATAAGAATTGGAAAAGAACAAACTAAACTCATATACTGCTGCTGAGCATATCTGCTCCTGATGGTGAGGATATCTTCTAGGTATGGCCCCTGAGACAGTCCCACTCATAGATCCTAATGTTCATAACATTATTGTTTGTAATAACACAGTTGTAGGTATCACTGATTTGAAAATTCCAGTCTCTTTCTTACCTATTAATGTATTGTACAAAATGTTTCCCTAATAAGCATGTTTTGTAACTGTACATGTTACACAGGCAGAGCGTTCTAATTTTGTTTGGGTGTCTCTACTACTGGAAAAAAGGGAAAAGTCTTTATTTATACAGAGTATAAATTCTCAAACTTCAAATTATCAGTACTAGTTCCAACTCCACAAATTCTTCAGATTCACAAATTTAGCCCCTCATCTACATTTAAGTAGTGCTATAATCATTCGTGTTTTTCTTTTTCTGGTTAAATATAGTCCTGCATTTATACAGCATAGTTTGAGATTATCTTGAATTCTGACTATTGATCTCCATTTGATATGTTAAACTTTAAACTTTTTTTTTAATTTTTATTTATTTATGATAGTCACACAGAGAGAGAGAGAGAGAGGTGGAGACATAGGCAGAGGGAGAAGCAGGCTCCATGCACCGGGAGCCCGATATGGGATTCGATCCCGGGTCTCCAGGATCGCGCCCTGGGCCAAAGGCAGGCGCTAAACCGCTGCACCACCCAGGGATCCCCATTTGATATGTTTGTGTGTCTTTTTCTATCTTAAAGTTTATGCTAAGACCATAACATGACATTTTTGGTGTGCACTTGACAGGTCAAAAATAGAGTATTGGTTATATATCTTATTCTAGATAATACATTCCTGTTTGTTTGTTCTTATTCATGAAGATAGGGCTGAGTAGCCTATAGTAGCCATGTTGCACTGTTGGCCCTATATATTTTCATCTCTCCTAACATCCCTCTGCTAGAGGACCTAGCTGAAATAGCCAATAAATATTAGAATCACCACTTCCTTCTGGGAGAGAATACATCTCACAGTTCAAGCTTGGAATCTTTTGTCTGTAGTGGATAATTTTCCTACTATTTTCCACTCTCCTGTATCTAAAAACCCAACAGCCACCTAGTCTTAATATCCCACACTATAATTTCCTTGCCCAATAACTGACCTCCCCAGACTGATACACACTCTTCTATCCCGCTAGAGATGGACTCCTACTAACTTATTTGGTTGTGGCTCTAATAACTGGTCTATTCTTTGCCAATCTTTTTCTCTGTGTGAGCTAAAGTATAACCTATATTGCAGATGCTGTCAGGACCCTTGTTAATATCACCATGAAGTCATGAAACTAGGACATTTTATCCATCTGATTGATTTACTTTCACACTTCAATCAGCCAAATAGGATAGAAAACTGTCCCCAGGCACATCTTTTGTGGTCTGGTGGACACTGTGATCTTTTTTCCCCATCCTGCTTCTCCGTGAAAGGACCCTGCTTTCCGATAGTAGAATGGAGCTCTAAGGATGGCTTAGTGCCCTGGAATGAATCACCTTCCTCCTGAGTTACTCCTATCTTTTCTCTGCACCTAGCTACATTTCCTTTTTATGTACATTCCCGCTGATACCTTACTCATTGGAGAACAGCCTGTACAACTACATAAGCCTCTTCAAATAGATTTTTTTTTCCCTTAGTTAGGTCATATGTTAGTGTATCCTCACGATTTCATCAGGAGAGCCTTCTATCATTCTTGAGCCATTTTCCCTCTTAAAGTCTCTTGCTTTTGGAACATACCTACATTTGCTCTTCAAAGTTTAGACTTTTAATTTATTTGACTCAGCCGAAATTGCTGGTGATACAAAATCAGTGATATACTGTGCCTTTAAAGACTCATGTCCAGTTAGATTAGATGGGCAATATAAGACTGTGCCTTATGGTATAAATTGGTAAGGGCTCTACTAGAAGGTCTTAGCAAGTATGTAAGGGCACAGAGGGAAGAGGGCCCTCAGCAGAGATTTTGCAGAGTAGGAGTTTGCCTAATAGAACAAAATGATGGAGCATTTCTGACAAATGGGGGAGCATACATAAAAGCCCTATTATATGAAAGAGCATATGGGTCCAGAACACAGAGAAGACATTATTGCTATGGCTGGAAGATGATGTATAGCAGAGGAGTGATTAACAAGGAAAGGACAGTAGGAGCGAGATTATGAAGAACGTGCATTTTCCCGCCAAAGTAGAAATCTCATCAGGAAATAAGAAGCACTCACATAAGAATCTTCAATAAAGAAACAATAAATTCTATGTTCTTGAGGGGAAAAAACTCTCTTAAAATCTTACTATTAGGGATCCCTGGGTGGCGCAGCGGTTTGGCACCTGCCTTTGGCCCAGGGCGCGATCCCGGAGACCTGGGATCGAATCCCACATCGGGTTCCCGGTGCATGGAGCCTGCTTCTCCCTCTGCCTGTGTCTCTGCCTCTCTCTCTCTCTCTCTCTCTCTCTCTCTCTCTCTGACTATCATAAATAAATAAAAATTAAAAAAAAATAAAAAAAAATCTTACTATTAGTTTGGGGGAATTCTAATATTTTATTTTTATAGGACAGGTGACTTGAAATGACTCTTTTTGGAAAGCACTAAACTCATGGCAGCAGTTCTCGAGCAAAACTCACATGGTACTGGGAATTGCAGTCTCTATGGTTAATGTGATCAAGGCACTTAACCCCCCCCCCACCTTTATGTGAGTATCTCCTATGTCAGTACCCACATTCCAAGTTCAGCAATGAGTAGTTGTTTGATGGACAGCAATGGAAATTGCAGTATTTGGAGATGTATGGAAGTGCTGAATGACTTTACTGTATGCCTAAAGCTAGTATAGCACTCTATGTTAACTAACTGGAATTTAAAAACAAAAAAACAAAAACTTGCTTTGAGACCATGGGCGAAATTAGACTGAACATTTTCTTGATTTTACAAGGCATCTCTAGATCACCCCAGCACATCTTCCTGGGTTCTTTAATGCTACCAAAGACATGTTGTCAGTAAGTATGATTTGAACGTGTTCACTATTATATCACAAAGAGCTATCACAGGGCCTAGAAGCTAGTAGGCATTCAATAACATTTATAACATGAATGAAAGAGGCAAGCAAAAGTCTCACTGAGCCACAGTACATCCTTGGCAAGCAGTTGGTGAGAAGTCAAATAAGGAATTGTAAAAGTGATGGAAGATTCTAACAGGTTTGTGTCAGGCAGGAATGTGGGATAGCCCTGAATCATCCCCAAAGCCTGACCTTGAAATACACACTTCTTTTTGCATGTATTGCCAGAGACAAGGGAGATGAGAATTTCAGGTAGAGAAAAATTGTCTAAATGCATGAAGTGATTGAAGGTTCCAATGCAAGTTTAGAGATTCCAAAAAGTTTTAGGAAAAGGTGATTTTCTACTACTTGTGTTTTTCAGTTCTTCCTTTCTTGGTTATGCCTGGGTTATGGAACGCATAAATCCGTACAGTGACTAGTGCTATAAAATAAAAGAATAACATACCTGTGAGTGAAAGACAGTGCTGGACAGAAGGATAGGGAGTATTTCTTTGTCACTGGATGTCTCTTTATTTTCTGAGTCTTACCCAATTTTAAAACAGTTAACGTTCAATCTCCTGTTCTTTCATTCATACACTCAGCCTAAATTTAGCACCTGATATTACCATGGACTATGCTTAGGGTTGAATGAGGTTAGCTTTCTTCTTATGTGTATGTTTACCTCTTCAAACTTCAGTTTTCCACAGGACGTATCACCTCACCTCATCATAAGTGCCACACAATAACTTGTATATTGATTGGTTTCTCACCGAGCAATAAAAGTATATTGGGAATGGGACGGTCAAGAATTAGACATTTTTCCATTGTTGGCTGAAGCATTTTGTCAACTCAAGAGTAGTATCTTCACCTACGTTTCTAAAAGGTGTGAGCAGTCTGCATATTATTCATAGACTAGGAACTCCAACAAATGCAGATGATGATATCATTTTATCTCTGAAAGGGCACTTAAAAGATATTTAGGCTTACCCTCTGTTTTACTAAGGAGAAAGAAAGAGGAAAGGTAGAGTGAAATACCCCAAATCACATACTTCACTGATACGCAAGTCAAGGCAAGAGCTTTATTTTGTTAATCCAATGTTGCTTCTGCAATAGTTTGTGATGATTAGTGTTATATGGGGTAATAGCCTGCAGAACATATGCTTTCTGTGGCATACACCCTCATAGAGTAGTAATCAATCATGTGATTTTAAGTATTGCTAATTATAGCTGCCATTTATTAGGCATTTTTTGTATATGAAGTACCTTATGCTCATATTTGGCCTAATCTTCATGACAACCTCATGCGATGGATACTCTCCTTCCTATTTTATTTTTTTATTTTTTTTTAAAGATTTTATTTATTTATTCATGACAGACACACACAGAGAGAGAGGCAGAGACACAGGCAGAGGGAGAAGCAGGCTCCATGTAGGGAGCCCGATGTGGGACTCGATCCCGGAACTCCAGGATCACACCCTGGGCAGAAGGCAGGCGCTAAACCACTGAGCCACCCAGGGATCCCCTCCTTCCTATTTTATAGGTAAAAACAGTGAGGCTTAGGAAAGTTAAAACCCTCCCCGCCCCAGCCATACTGCAGTTAATCATGAAACGAACACCCTAACCCAAATTTCATCTAGCAGACATCTCTATGTCCCTACAAGTAAGCTATTCTCCCTCAGTCAGACTTAGCTCTGAAATGAAGAGATAAGATAAGCACGTATCTACCGATCCTTTCTACTGAAAATAATCAATGATTCAGTTCCAGGTACAATTATGGAAGTTTGCAAGCTCAAAAATGATCATTAACCCTGCGTTAAAGCTACCAGGAATTCAGTGTTAAAAGTTTCACTTACTCTTTCCACCACAAACTACAATACACTGATCTTGAAGCTCCTACGTGTCAGATGCTTTTCGTTGTCACAGAGAACGGAGGACTGCTCTAATGGGAAAGACCTGCAAGTTGAACTCTGCTCACTTGTCTATTAACATTTTTACCTATTTTTAATTGAAAGGATGGTACACCAACGATTTTCTTTGAAATTGTAGAAGTATCCTGCTGACAAACACTGATCTTTTCCAAAATACCAGAAATGTATAACTTTAAAAAATAATCTGCCTTCTTATTATGTTAGGGGGTCAGCTAGCTCTCTTTGCAGGGGAGCCAATGATCCAGCGAGTTCATCTTCCATGCCCTGGTGTTCCTCTGTCTCCTACTTGTTCTATTATCTTTGAAAATATTATGCTCATTAGCATCCCCACTGAACACAGGAAAGACAGGACTTACAGACGTTTTCCTCTTGCCTGCTTCAAAGGAGCAGAGTAGATAAACAAGGTAAGTAAAACAAGGATCTTTGAGAGTACCTAGGGACGCTATTTCTCATCTACATGAATTTTTCAAGTCACTAGTTGAATATTTACCTTCATCTCCTACAGATTCTATGTCCTATAAGAAAACCAGAGAGTATCAATGGATAATAGGATCGTTTGGAGCCTCAATAATATATTTAGCTTCTCCCACTAGTTTCTTACTTTTACATTTTTACATAAAAGAAAATGCATTCTAAGAAATCACTTATAAAAAGAACCTTAATATTTTTAACAGCAAGTATGCTCAGAATCCCCATTTCTCAAACGGTGACCCCAAATTCCCTCCTAGCCTAGGAGACCTTCTCAGAGGCCTTCAACTTTTCCATATTTTTGCATTAAGTGTTTGATTTTATCTTTAATTAAACACTTAACTACAAACGTATTTTGGATCATCTGATTTATGCCGGTAGCTGAATCCCAGCTGTTTATTTCTGCTATAATAAATTACTTTTGCGTTTAACTTCACTCGGCTAAAGACCACATGGAAACGTTTGTGGTACGCTGTAGAAATGAGGGCTTTGTAGTAATCTGAGAAAATTGATGGAGGAATTAGGGCCCTAACACATCTCTCACTGGCAGATGATAGTTGAGTTCAAAAAGACCTCTGTGATCACAGATATTACCGCCTTCAGATTGTGAGCAGACACATTTGTCAATTTGCAACAGTTTATTTTCAGCGAAGACTTTTCTGCTCCTGAATCTGGCAGCGATTACCATATATGCTCACGAAATGTAGAATTCAGTAATGCAGCTCTGCAAACTTTGTATTCAAATAACACAGGAATGCTAATTAAAATCATCATTAGAGAAGCTTTTGTGACAGAGTTTCGTTAAAGTGAGAAGCTTGATTAGCTCAAGCAGTCAAGTCAAAGTTATCAATATTTTATAGAAGATACCAATGCAAATAGATACGTTCTATATTGTATATTTAAGTCAATGTGGAACAAAATTTAAAATAGAAATAGGGCAAACTTTTCCTTATTATTAAATACATATTCTTTATTGTTAAAGCCTGCATCTATAGTTTAATTTCAACAAAATTATCTAGATGAATAAATATTATTGGTTGGCAACAAATTTATTCTTCTAGCTTTACTTTCATTTATTTTATAATCTCTTTGGATTTTATAGGTGCATCGGACTTATAGGAATAAGGATTTATACAGGTCATGCAGATTTAAGTCACTGTATGATGAAAACATGAGGAAATTTTTATTTAAAAGGAGACAGTATGAGAAAAAAATAAAAAATAAATAAACAAAAGGAGACAGTATGTTATAAAAGTCTGAGAATATACTGTGATATGCTTCACAAGTGGTAGCTTCCTGGTAGAATTGTTTGTTTTTTTTTTTTAAGATTTTTTAATTTATGTATTCGAGAGAGAGAGAGAGAGAGAGAGAGAGAGACGCAGTGACACAGGCAGAGGGAGAAGCAGGCTCCATGCAGGGAACCTGACATGGGACTCGATCCCTGGTCTTCAGGATCACACCCTGAGCTGAAGGTGGCACTAAACCACTGAGCCACTGGGGCTGCCTGAAATGTTTTAATATACTGGATCACAGAACTGGGGAGAGTTTAGTTTACATCTATTCTACTCCCCTCGTTCAGGCAAAATATAGACTCAAGTAGTTAGAACTCACATCCAGATCATATAGCAAGTTAATCAATCACATAATGTTTCTGAGCACTTACTTCCTTGCTGCTGAAAATAAAATGTGCACACATGGCTAGTGGCAGAGCCCTACCTGGAACTTACATCTTTTATGACCAATTCTCATCTGTTTCTATCTCTCTGTAAATCTTTCTAAGCCTGCATACCAGCTGAAATGAAGCCCAATGTCTATGCAGAAATCCCACAAATCCTAAGGACCTCTTCCATTCTGGATTCTAGGTCCATTAACAACACAATTCATTTTGAAGTTCGTTGAGGGGGCTGAGACTTAATTTTAATTATAAAGAAGGAGGAGCATGGGAATAAGTTCTTTAAAAAAATCTGACCTCAGACTAGCCAGACAAAATGAATTGTGGCTCTTTCTTAATTGAAGGAAACATTGTATTATTTTGATATGAAAGGACAAGGCTTCATCACCCTCCATAGGTGTCTTTAGCTATGATGACAAATGACAAATTAATATGGAAAATTTGCAAATCATTGAATTGTCCATGTTATTCCTACACTCAGTCTCTGGGAAAAAGTTACAAGGTGACATGTTGTATAAGAATATTAAACTGCATTTGTCATCAGTTCTCTGAGCTCCACTTCCACTGATGTTTGACCTATATAGCCTTGAATCCTGAGGATTTGGGTCCAAAAGTCCTTAAAATGGTGGGTGTTTCCTTTCCCACATTTTGTAGAGAACCTGGTAAATGGGAAGTTCAAAGTCCATGTGTGTAATATTATGGCATGATTTTTTTCAAAAATACTTGCTTCATCCAAGGGGCTCTGAGTCACTGCGGCATTTGGGTGAGAAGTTACTACTTCTGGCTGGATACACTGAGAAAGGCATTTTGCAGTTGACTAATACCCTTCATCAAATATCCCCCATCTCCTTCTTGCAAGCATGGGGCAGGATGGTTCATTGTAATCCGTTAGGGTCTGACCCTGGGGTCCACTCTGTCATGCAAAACTCCACAGTTGTCTTTTTTGATTGAAATCTAGAGAAACAATTCTAATTAACTTAAGAAAGAAAGGCACTATTGGAAGGATAGTGAGTAGTTCAAAGAATTGAAACAAGAGCTGGTCAAGTAGGCTTTGGAGAAGACAAGAATAAAACAGTTCAGGAACCAGCAACAAAACTCTTGAGCATCTACCTTGTTTGTTGGTTTTGAACCCAGAATGAATCCTGGCTACCAGTGGTAGACTCATCCCCAG
This sequence comes from Canis lupus familiaris, assembly GCF_011100685.1. Lineage (NCBI taxonomy): Eukaryota > Metazoa > Chordata > Mammalia > Carnivora > Canidae > Canis > Canis lupus. Next base: position 57,054,955 of record NC_049243.1, on the reverse strand, counting down.
AACTTGTAAAAAGCACTCATGTTAAAAATATGAGGAAAAAAGACTTGGGGCATCAAATTAAGGGCCCCGAGGCTGAAATTAACAGTAACACAAAGAAATATTTTCAAGTCTAAACTGAGCAACTAATATCTAGGGTGTGCCAAGAATTCCTGGAAATGAACAATAAAGGCAAAAATTTAATCAGAATTTAGTAAAAAATTAAAATTTAAGCTCTGATATCACAATGAATGAAGTTTATGAAGGGATAATCTCTATAAAGGGAAAAAAAAAACCCTTAAAGCTAACCAACTTGTGAAGACATACTCAGTATCATTGACAAATATAGAAATGAAACATAAAACAAAAATATCCCCTTTGAAATTTGAAATGAAGAAAATTAACACACTGGTTGTTGCCAAGAGTTAGTGAGGATGTGAACATATATAAAACTTCATGTCTGCTATTGGGAATGTGGACTAGGGCAGCCATTTGTAAGCGATTTGGCCATCTGTCATTTAGCCAAATTATGCACACAGCACAGTATTCCTCTTAGCTGTCTACCCTCGAAGAAATTCTCACACAGCATTATTTGTGTTATGGTGAGTTGGTTTCAAGTTGACCATCCATCCCTAGGAGAAAAGAAAGTTACAATTGATAGATAATACACCAACGGGTATTATGCAGCAGTTAAAAGCAGCAGTTAGAGGCAATGGATTTTATATAAATATAAATGTATAATTGGGAGTATTAGGTGAAAAGTGTAGATAGATAGATAGATAGATAGATAGATAGATAGATAGATAGACGGATCTAGGTGGCTCAGTCAGTTAAGCATCTGCCTTTGGCTCAGGTCATGATCTCAGGGTCCTGGGATCATGCCCCACCTAGGACTTCCTGCTCAGAGAGGGGGTCTGCTTCTCCCTCTCCCTCTGCCCCTCCCCTCACTCATGCTCTATCTGTCTCTTTCTCTCAGTCTCACTCTCCCTCAAATAAATAAAATATTTTTTAAAAAAATAAAAGCATTTGCTTAATGAAGAAAGAAACAATGGAATATATTTAACTCAATACCATTAAAAGAATTTAAAATGCATGCACACCAAGCAAAATACACATTTTTTTTCAAGAATGCAGTAAACAGAACAGTTTTCTATAGGGTAAGAGATGATCATTAGGGTATAATATAAAAACACATCTCTCTCTTTCTCTCTCTCTCTCTCCTCTCGTTTTTGGAGAGCTCCTTAGGTGATTACAAGGTACAGTAAAAACTACTATTGAACAAGACATAGAAGTTAACAAAAGAATAAATAAAAAGTTTCTAGTGGGTTTTACCCCTTATAAATGTCTTCACACAAGTTCTCAGCTACCTTGTGGGAGAATCTGATCACTGCAGCATGGGTCATGTGCACTCCTAGGTTCCTGGACTCCTACCTGCACTATAGAGCAAAGGGAACTGTTTCCCAAGAAAAGAATGCTGAACAGTCCCAAACCCCACATGGGCCCTATAGCACCCAATACTAACTAGAGCAGACGTTTGGATGTTTCGATTCTCAAATTATATTTAAGGTAAAATCTTTGATTTCCAGATGATAAAGATTAATTAGTGTTATCGACAGTGAATCTCCATACGTTCAGGATTCAGTTTATTTCACTTAAAGAAATGATGGAATAATCTTGAGTGCTTCCTTAGTATGCAGCTTAGAATGCAGCTTTCTGATCCATTGCACCTAGTATGGTAAGTGTGGGGAGCACAGCACAAACATATTTTGGATGTTGCCATAGGGAATTCCAGGCTAGATGCATTTTCATCTGTCATTAGTGCTACATGATGTCTTAGAATCAGGTATTATCAGATGTTTGTACATGATTAGGAAAAACTACCTAAAGCAATGACTTGTGTGAGATGTTTAGGCAAAACCCCCATCATTTGCTCTGAACGTTCCCAACAATGATCTTGAGTTTCCAGCATCGGATGAGACTCGGTTCCCTGTGCTCTCCTCTGGCATCTACTCGGCAACAATTTAAATTATGACTTTGTGTTTATAAAAGAAAGAAAGAAATTAAAGTCCAGAGAAATTAAGTCACGATAGATAGAAGGTGGGAGAGCTTTCACTTGGACAAGGGACAATCTCATGGTTCTCCCACGTTTGTCTTCCCCAGGGAATGAGGTGTTTCTGGTGCACTCACATCCAGAACCTTCATGTCTGCACAAATGACCCTGAAATGCCCTGTCACTGTATTTTCACAGCTTCATTGTTTAAAATTTGATGTACTAGTGCTCCAATGTTTTCAGTCATAAGGAACATAGGATTACCAAGCCATTAAATGCTTTTGTCCAATGTGTACGTATATGTGTACATGTGCTATTTGTACATATACATATGCTTTATATGGACATATGTGCGTATACAACCTTGTACATCCAAGACACGAGTCCAGACATAGGAAATATCATGATGAAGGAAGACAGATATAACTCATGCCCTCAAGGAGGTATTGCTCAGGGAAGATCATTTCTATGAAAACGAGCAAACAAAGCAGCCCCCAACTCCGACTGTGATGTGGCTTAGGTGGTGGAAGTGTTTGCTCATACTTGTGTGGTGTGTGTGCGTCCGTGTGTGTGAGAGGGAGAAAGAGAGACAGATCAAAGGAGAGAACGTGGAATGGGACATGAGATAACAAAAGCTATGGATTTCTTTTATATAGGTCTTAGAAATTTGAGGAAAACTTTATTTGTTTGGGTGGAGTTAGGTGAATATTTGCTCAGGAATACCTTCCAGGTGCTGGAAATCACTGGGCTGCCAGCACTCACCAACCATGTGGGGGCTGCCTTCTCTCCTTCCCAGCATCTTCACTCAAACCCAGAGCGTGATTTACCAACCAATTTTACTCACTTTGCATTTTATGAGCTTTCGCCCTCACCGTCTTCCATCTGAAAACATTTCCCTGATCTTTTCTAAATATGTGTGTGCTGTGTGCAGAAGCACAGGGTCTCTGGGTAGAATGCAGCTTTCTGATCATTGCATTGTTCTTTAGGGCACATTGAAATCTCACGCAGGACCCTGAGTGCTTAGCTGACCTCCTCTTGTGACTTCTCCCCATGTCATCCTCAAATCTGTGCTCCATTCTTCTTAGAATAACACATCCCCAGCAGCCTTTTATGAATGACCCCTGTCCAAATCCTCCCCCTTGGACCCATTTTCCAAGCATGAGTCTCATTTGTCCAGATACTAGTGAGCATTTCCACTAGCAACACACAGCATGCATGCAGCAAGCAGTATGTTAAGTTTCCTGAAAGGTAAACAGCCCTGACTTCCTCATTTCTATTGATGATCTGGCATTCTCTTGGTCATTCCAGTTTAAGAATTTAAAAGCATTTTAAATCATCTTACACTTTTACTTCTTATGTCCACTCATTCACCAGACACTTCTGATTCTTCCTTGGCAATCCTGATATGGAAGTAGGTTTATAGCCTTCTCCTAAGAAAGCACTGATGGGTTGAGGGGCATCTGGGCACCTACCACTGGAAACGACTTTGTTTAGGATCACTTGTCTCTGAGAATATTTTGCATATTTTGCGTTGGTTCTGATCTGGGGACCTAGGCTGGAAACTTGACTCACTTTTATTTGACCTTGGAGAAGATATTTTTGAAATTCCAAGCAGGTGAATGTGTTTGGGGGATACATTGCTGTGAATTAGCGATTCCTTGTACCCAAACTCTAGAAAACATTTGAATGACCTCTCAGTGAGCAGAGGGCAGCTCTTGTCTTATATTGGTGCTGGTTAGCACCACCAACGCAGGCAAGTGTGCAAGATGGAAGCCCCGCTCCCAGACATGAGCACGAGTGCTGCTGGTCCCCACCAAGCAGCCGCTCTCAGGAGCGGCTTGGTGCAAAGCCGAGGTCCACTTACTAAGTTTGCAGAGACGAGAGAGGGAGAGAAACCTGCTTTATTATACTCATCTCCCGGTCAGAAAGCATCTCCTTTATGGGTTCACCTGCCATCTGGGTCCGTGAGTCTGACGATGCCCTTCTGTCCCTTCCATCAGCATCTTTGGCAAAGTGAGGCACACAACAAACATATTATAAAAAAATCTCTGCTTTAACTGCCTCCTCTTTGTGGGCCTAAAGATTTATTCTTCAAAGGCTAAAATGTTTAGATCACACATGCTACCTCTCGGTGCCCTATTTAATGCCCTCAGCCTTGAGTTGCATGTTATTTGATGTGAAAGTAACATCTGGGGCTTTCTTTTCATTGCCCTTTGCGTGGTACACCTGGCTGTCTGCTCTTCTTTCCTGCCACCTCTTTGTGCATGTTTTTGTAAATAATAATAAATAATATATAGCTTTTCTTATTTCTAACAGAATCTGATACTATATGTGACACAGCTATTTAACCCACTGACATTTTGATAAACTTACTCTCAATCTCTAAGTTGCACTTATACTTAATAATTATTTGACACTATTTTCTCTTCTGCTCTTTCTTTCTCATCTTTCGTGGCTTGAATTCTTCTCTTTTCTTTTTCTTCCCCCTGTGACGTTGGAGGTTCTGGTGTGCTTTCCAAGGCTTTTTCCTCTTTTATGAGAACATATCAATGCTAAATAATTCTTGCACACCCTCTGAACCACCTCCCACAGACCTTGTCTCACTGACAGGACCTGTCGCAGGCCGCGGGTGGCAGAGGCAGCCCTGGGCGAGCAGTGACAAGAAGCAGCCGTGCCAGCAAGGCTGGAGGGATCAGGGAATGAGGTGGTACTGCCAGAACCGTGGTGGGAGCTGGAACCGTAGGAGACTCAGTGCCAGCGAAAGGATGGAAATTGAAGCAGAGAGGAGGAGGAAGAAAGATCCTGGTGTCTCCTTCCTTCTTCGTCCTGGCAGCTCTAGAGAAGCCAGCTGGCGAGGGGGCCTGGGACACAGACCCCGGGGAGGGCAGGGCGTGGGGTGGGCTTCCAGCCAGCAAGCCAACAGCGGCTCAGGCAGATACTTCCTGAACTTTGCAATCCCGAGACTATCTTTATTTTGCACGAGCAGATGGATGCTGTCTTGGCTTGCCACAGGATTCTTGGTGCCGGTCCTGGTCTCTCCATAATTTATAATATTGCTCCACTGCCATCCAGCTACCAGGCTTGTTCCTAAAGAATCTGATTTCATTTTTATTCTCTCATTTTATGTTTCCCATCACAAAGTGCACGTTATATTTTCTTTTCTCTTGGAATTCAGGAATTACACCAGAGAGGTGGCCAACTGATCCTGGTATTTGGGGAAGCCTTTCAAACTACAGATTCAACTGTTTTTTTTTCACCCATGGCTAATTCTCTGTATTATTCAGTCTGCTTTCCCTCCTTTCAGCATTCTCGTTACTCCTGTGCTACCTTTCCAACGTTGCTTTCATCATTTTTTTTCACAGTTTCCATTACTACTACATTCTTTTCTTAGAGACTTCTTCCACCTGTTTCTCAAAACAGAGAATAAGGTGTCTAAACCAGGATTTCTGGGGGGTTATCATTCCTATACATATTCAAACATGATGCAGCTCATAGCAGGTGCTTAATAAGCATCTTTGGATGAAAAATAGATTATCGATTAGTAACATAGTTATTTTCAGTTTGCAGGCTACAGAATATGTGGACATAGGTAGAGGTATAGCAAGGTGGGTGTACATGTGAATGACTGTTCACATGTAAAAATAATGCTGCACTTGGAAACATTTGGATTTCTTTTTTTTTTTAAGATTTTATTTATTTATTCATAAGAGACACAGAGAGGAGAGAGAGAGAGAGAGAGAGAGAGAGAGAGAGAGAGGCAGAGACGCAGGCAGAGGGAGAAGCAGGCTCCATGCAGGGAGCCCGACGTGGGACTCGATCCCGGGACTCCAGGATCACACCCTGGGCTGAAGGCAAATGCTAAACCACTGGGCCACCCGGGTTGCCCCACATTTGGATTCCTAACAGTTACACAAAATACACCATTAGGACTTTTACATAAAGCCAATCACAGAATGATGTACAAGCAAATATAGATTTTTCAGTGCACTCTGCCATTAACTTTTTTTTATTTTCTAGTTCAAAACAGGAAACGAAGGCATGAATAGATGTACTGACCATTGTGCTTATAGAAATATATGTGTTTCATGCTTCAAATGATAGCAGAACATAATCCTTTGAGATCTATTTTTTTATTAAGGCATTTAAAATCTTACTTTGTTTTCTTAACTAGGAATGAGTATGATAATGCTAATCTAAGAAACAGTTTTTTAAATGATGTCTAGGAGACTAGAGTTTTAAAAGAGAATCTGGGTGATGTTTTAACCATATTAATGTTAAAGCCCCTTTTATGGAGCACCTAGCAGCAGTGCGCCCACTCATCATGAATGAGGACAATGGAAGAGTGCTTGCCTAATATTGCAGACACATGATTTGATTTATAAATGTGCATTTGTATAGAATTCTCCATCTTTTATCCATTAACTTGAACTCAGAAGTAAAAAATATCAAAAGAAACTACTGTATTTGTCTCTTCCTTCTGAATTTCTTTTTTATTTTATTGAACTGTGATATGGATCGCTATGGGAAGACCGATTATAAATTGCATCCTCCTATGGCAGACAGTTTATTTGAGCCACTGAGGTATTTCTATTAAGTGGTTTATTTGTTTATTTATTTATGTATTTACCTATTTAAAATTTATATGTAATAAAATGCACAGACCTTAAGCATTCAGATGGTTGATTTTTTACCTGAGAGACCATCATTCAAATCAAGTTGTAAAACATTTCTATCACCCTATGAAGTCCCTGAGAAGACCCCAAATGCTGTGTTCTAATTTGTGCTGGGTACCATCATACCCTTCTGGGTTGTGGTGTGTCCAGCATCCTGGGGTAAAAGTCCCTCCCACCTCCACTTCCCCCACACACACACTCAGTGGAGCCCTGACTTCAACATGGAGACATCACCCACAGAAATGTGGAAAGCTTCTCCTACGTAGGAACTGAGTCTTGTGCAAAGGCCCAGGAGTTAAGGTTATGGAGGATTTTCACTCTGATGACAATGACAGAAAGCAGTTCTTAGCCCTGGCTTCACAGTAGGATTACCCTGGATACTCTCAAAAGGACCACTGCCCCTTCCTCCGAGGCTTCAGACCTCAGGTTCTTTGATTTTTCATCTCATGAACAATTCTCTCAAGAAAGAAAATAATCAGGCTCAGCTTGCTAGAATGGGAAAAGAAAGAGAAGCAACAATAGCACCATAAATATCATTTATCAGAAGTTTGCTAGCACTCCTGGCACCATGCCAAGCAGTTAAGCTACATTATTTCTTTCACGGGTATATTATTGTCATCATCCCTGTTTGACATGAAAAACATTGAGTCTGAAGGATGTGAATTTACCTGCTCAGACTCATCACTTACTAACAGGTGGAAATAGGTTTGAATTCAGTACTGTCTGAAACAAAATCTCATGCTCTGAACTATGCTACTGTATTGCCACTTACAGTGTCACAACTGATGTACATGATTACTCCGTAGTTATTCCAGCAATTCTTACTTCGCCTCAATGAGGACAAGACTGAACTCAAAGTACATTTTCTCTTTTAAAAAGACTAGATTAGGGACACCTGGGTGGCTTAGTGGTTGAGTGTCTGCCTTTGGCTCAGGTTGTGATCCTGGGGTCCTGGGATGAAGTCCCACATCTGACTCCCTGCAGGGAGCCTGTTTCTCCCTCTGCCTATGTCTCTGCCTCTCTCTCTGTGTTTTTCATGAATAAATAAATAAAATCTTAAAAAGAAGACTAGATTATACATCTAATTATATGCAAAATAAAAATGTAATTAAAAAACCCAAACATTTTGTTGACATCTTTGAAACATGGGATTCTATAGACTGCTTCTCTTTATTTTATTTTTTTTTTAATTTTTATTTATTTATGATAGTCACAGAGAGAGAGAGAGAGAGAGGCAGAGACATAGGCAGAGGGAGAAGCAGGCTCCATGCACCGGGAGCCCGACGTGGGATTCGATCCCGGGTCTCCAGGATCGCGCCCTGGGCCAAAGACAGGCGCCAAACCTCTGCGCCACCCAGGGATCCCAGACTGCTTCTCTTTAAATGCATTTCTACCCATGGCCTCCATAAAGCAGACTGGGCTCTGACAACATAATGTGTCACGACATAGTGCAGGGTCATTGTGTTTCATTTCTAAGTACAAATTTCTCTCATTTGCCACATTATCCCTGATGTCAATAATAATAGTCCCAATAACAAAACCAACGAAGCATTAGTTTTGTGTTGGGTATCATTCTTAGCAAGTCACACCAAACCTCAGTCTGTGTTTGCCTAAATATTGCAGACACATGATTTGTGTGTCTGCAAACCCCCAGCATGGAAACAGCCCCGGCAAAGAAATAGCACTGTACATGTGTTTATGGAGATGTGCTTTGTTGTTGTTGCTGCTGCTGTCATTGAGTTCATGTTTATGAAATTAGGAGATGAATTTCAGAAGCATGCCTGTGGGGCACCTGAGGGGGCTCAGTCAGTTGTCTTCATTTGGCTCAGGTCATGGTCCAGGGATCCTGGGATTGAGCCACACATTGGGCTTCTTGCTCAGCAGAGTCTGCTTCTCCCTGTCCCAGCCCCTGCTACCTCTCTCTCTTTCTCTCACTCTCTCTCTTAAATAAATAAATACAAATCTTCAATAAAAAAAAAGAAGCATACTTGGGAGCAAAGTAAGTGAAATCCCTGGAATCCCCCATATCATTGTCTAGATTTTCCTCCCCTGCAAGGATGATGAACTAAAGGACAGGAAATGTCCATGGAAGGGTGCAACCTTGAGTCAGTTCCTCCTGGAAGCTTTCCAGAAGCCTCATAGCAGGCAGGTGTCCTGATGGAGAGCAACTGACCCCATGCATACCTTTTGCTGTCCCACTGTCCCGTGGTTAGGGTCAGTCCCTAACCTCAACTCACAGGACTCTCCATCTCAACAGTCAGCTCTTCCTCCCCCTGGGAGGTCAAATTTGTGTAATCATTGCCTCTTTATCATTTTTATCTTATTTCCACATGCCCCAAAATTATATTAACACGGACATATTACCTTAAAAGAATCAGATATTTTATGTAGTTCTATTGATTCATATAATTTCTTTTATAACAAATCTTAATACATAAAATATTTTCCAATATGCACTAACAGATACAGAAGCTTTTAAATTAAAATTTATAAGACTTCCCACTTATAAATTTAACCTTATAATGTCTATTTTAAGACAACAACTGTCCTCCCAATTAGGATTTTCTATCAATGTCTCCCCTTTATTCTAGGGAAATTCTATATGACAAGTCTGACAGGATAATATTTTACTTTTCCTTAGTGATCTGTATGTTGATATCAAATTATTGATACAATTTTCACTTTTTGTCCAACCTGACAATCTCTGTGCTCCCTTCTGGATATTCATACAAGAAGCACTCAATATGCTTCCTTCATTTAAATATTCCAGTACACCCACTGCAATATTATTCCTGCTTAAAGTTCACCTAACAGATGACCTATGTGTGGCATAAAGAAACCAGAATCCTTTGAGAAGAGTCTAACTCATAATGACTGACTCATTTATTCTAACCAGCTCTAAAACGCCTATCCTGTCACAATTCTTCTACATGCCCTGAGTCAACATCCATTAAATCAATTGATAGGAGCTGAGTGGGCAGTCTGTTTGTTCCGTCTGTACAAACATTAAAAAAAAAAAAACCCTTTAGATTTTTAAAAAACATTTTTCCTGATAAAACAAGTCTAACATTGGCAGTATGAGAATCAGGCAGATATTTGGAAGATGTGATAATGATTAGAAAATAAACAAGGAATGGCACAAAAGAACCCATGCTTAAAAAAATTTGTAGATTTTTTTGCAGATGGCTGAATTATTAAAGTTTAAGAATGTCACAAAATACGACAGAACTCTGAAAATAAATGTCACTAAGAGAGTTCATGAGGAAATGATGGTAGACCAAATTGCCAATATGCAGATCTTCATTGTAAGTCAGAAAATCAGAATGAGCCTGTCACTTACAGTGACCTATGAGATTAAAATAAACAGTCTGACGTATACCAGTGTAAACCAGGGCTATCTTGGGGTTTCTCCCCAAATTAAAATAAAACAATATATTTGAATTTTGATTATATGATGCATTCATTTTGTAAAACTGTAATTCACTAAAAATAATTGACTTGGGGTCATTTTTTCTCTGTGTCATAATGAATTTCTGTGAATTTTGGTGAACAAAGAACTGATTGATTTGTTATCATCAGTGATCCCTGCAGTTTATCTGCAGAAATATAACAATCTATGAAACTTCTCAGATTAGTCAAAGGTCTCTGGCACTTAAAAATTCAGTCATGTCATAAATTGGAATATTGTAATTTAAAAAGCACAGTTAGACATTAAGAATATAATCATGTTTACTTCTTTCAATACTCTTTAATAAGTGGCTTTGTGCTGTGTGACAGCGATGAAAAGAGAGAGTGAGATACGGCTGGTTTATATGGAAGCTGTTCAGAACCCTTTTGAGGATCATGGATATCAAGTAGGAATTACCACTGTAAAAGGTCTCAGAATTACCTACTGAAAATACAATATGGACACAGGTTCATATAAAAATCAGAAAATAGAAAATAAGGATATAAAGAAATTTCCCCTAATTTTACTTTCTAAGGGTCGAAATCCTTATGATCCATGAAAATTCTGGATTAGAGGCTTTCAAATTATTCACATTTAAAATACTGAAGACTTCATTGTGTATAGAGGCTCCCAGCAGGGAAGATCTCTGTGTACTTCTGGGGGTGCCAGGGCATGGCTGCTAAGTGACCCATCTGCAGGGCAAGGCCAGGCCAAAAGAAGGCATGAGGCCAGTGGCTGAGAAAAGGGGAGGGGGGTGGTACTGAAGAGCTGGAAAGTTGCCCATTGGCAGAGTTGACTAAATGTACAAGTAGGGCTGGAAACAGGTTTCAGCAAGACCCACAGCAAGTGAGCCAAGCTAGGGGTCAGGCTGAGCTGGGAACAAAGTGCTATTATCAGAGGATACTGGGTTACTGGAACAGATCAACTAATGACAACATCTTGCTTCTTGGGAACATACCAACTTCCCTTTGGATGGGCACTGCATCTTAATCTAGGCAGTTGTTTGCCCAATAGGCTGGCAGCTACTATAGGCTTTTATATCTTGGTCACCGAAGTAGATATCTACTGTAGAAGAAATCATAGCAAAAATCCACATATAACTAACCCTTCCCACCCCATGCAGATACTACCTCTGGTCAATGTCCTCAACACAGAATCCAAATATTTTGTTAGGCACATTGATTTTGCTTTTATTTATATGTTTTTAAAAGATTTTATTAATTTATATGTTTTTAAAAGATTTTTATTAATTTTATTAATTTATGAGAGAGAGATAGAGAGAGCACAAGCAGCAGGAGCAGCAGAGGGAGAGGGAGAAGCAGACTCCCCCCTGAGCAGGGAGCCCCACAGGGCACTCGATCCCAGGACCCTGAGATCATGACCTGAGCCAAAGGCAGACACTTAACTGACTGAGCCACCCATGTGCCCCTGATTTTGCTTTTAAATACAAAAGAGTTTGGGGGAATATTTACTAACATGTTGCTCATAAAAATAAACCTCCAAATTTTGTGTATATATTCCCAGTGGGAATCTAATAGAACTACTCAGATTGAACATCCTTCCTGGGCATGTCTGTGAGTCTGTGTCCAGATGAGATAAGCGTTAGAATGGGTGGACTACGTTAAGTAGACTTCCCTCCCCCAGGAGTGAAGCCCTGAATCCAGGAAAAGGCAGATGTGGGAATTCACCCCTGTTGCTTCCTGCCTGCTTATCCAGGTTGTTACAGTTCCTTATCTTCTCGAGCTCTCAGACTGAGATTTTCACCACCAGCTACCTGGTTTTTAGGCCTTCAGACTCAGGCTGAATTACACACCAGTTCTCCTAGGTCTCCAGCGGGCAGATGGCAGATCGTGGGACTTCACAGCCTCCGTAATCACTGAGCCAATTTCTCATAATAAATCTCCTATATATATATCCTGCTGGTTCTGTTTCTTTATGAACCTTGGCTAATGGAGACCAAGAGCAGGTTTTGTTTTTTTGTTTTTGTTTTTGTGTTTGTTTTTAATAATCAGAGTGTCTCTCAGAAAATGGCCTCAGATGATTAGATGCTTCACTATGAATATGCAATTTCAAGCTGATGTAGGAAAAAAAGTGTCTGCCTTTGGAAACTATGTGGCAACATCAGGTCAGATTTTGCCCTTTCTCATAAAAGTAATGCAAAAAACAAACAGAAAAATTGGGTTTTAAAAAAAACAAAAACAAAACCCAAACATCAAAACATATTTCCATTTCTATCAAGACCACAGATTCCAAAACATGTGGAAGAGCTGCTAAAAGCAGCTAAGATTGGGTAGAAGCCACAGGCAAGGCAAATGAAAGATGAAGAAGAGAGAAAGAGTGCAGTAATATTTGGCATCTGATCTCAGAAAGCTTGAGCAGACACACATTTCCTGAAGATGAATAATTCACCTGACGTCAAAATACTTTGTTTCTTCCTTAGAATACTGAGAATCAAAGCTGAAATGTAAAGAACTATGACACAAGTTTCTCCTCAACTGAGCTGAGTTCAGGGATGCTGAGGAGATGGGCCACACGAAGACACACGCAGACAAAGAATAGTTGCTAGAAGCAACCATGTTGACAGAGCTATTCCAACATCATGGTTCCTATTCCCCCATTGATATCCATCCTTTCCCTGGTGGTCTACAGGAGGGCCCAGGAATATGGTAGGCCCACAGTACTTTGCTAGGGAGTCACCACCTCTAGAACAAAGAATAGCAACTATCTCCCACCATACGATAACTCTCTCTCTTGACCTCCTTGGAGAAGGTGAGGCAATGGGACAAGAGGCCTGGAAGTCCTGGAGGAAATATTTGCACTTGGCAACCCAGGCAGTGAGGAAATTATCAAGTCTCATCACAGTAATTTTCATTATTCTTGATTGTCTATGATGTGGATTTTTACTTAAACCATGGAAGAAAGAAACTACCATGTTCTGAATACCCACTAAAGCCAAAATGCTTTCATTTGTCTCATTTAATTTCCATCCTAATCCATGTGTATTCCCAGGAACTAAGGTTTAGACACGTTTTATCCACAAACATTATAGATCATGTAAGTGTTACTGATGGTAATCGAACCCAGAATGTCTGCCCTGTGATATTCAATTCACTCATTTTCTGTTTCCTTCTAAATTGTCTGAATTCATGGAGGCCTTTCCTTATTTCAGGGAAACTAAAAAGCCATCAATTAAACATTACACTATCATGTCATATATGTCCAGTAGGAAAGACAAGGCACTGTCAACTGTACCATGATATTCATCAATGATATAGGATGCATCTGACTATCAGATGTTAAAACAGGAAAAGAAAACTAGAAATCATGAAAATAGGGGATCCCTGGGTGGCTCAGCAGTTTAGCACCTGCCTTCGGCCCAGGGCTTGATCCTGGAGCCTCGGGATCGATTCCCACATCGGGTTCCCTGCATGGACCCTGCTTCTCCCTCTGCATGTGTTTCTGCCTCTCTCTCTCTGTGTGTCTCATGAATAAATAAGTAAAATATTAAAAAAAAAGAAATAATGAAAATAAGATCTATTTAAGTTGAGGAAAAAGTCAAACTTGTAAAATAACTCCCACAATTTTATATGTGAGAGAAATGATTGGTCTTAGGTAAAGACACTGAATCATCCTAGTCTTTTGATAATCACCCAAAGAAAAGTTAGTTGCTTGCTGATTGCTGATACATAGTGTGACTCAATTTCAGGTAACACTGAAAAATAGTGGAGTCGTTTTTATTTATTTGTATGTAACAAGAAGGAAATAAAAGTTAGACATATAAGTAAAATCCTCCCATCACCTGCACACTTCCAGATAATAGATATTCTAGATAATAGAATGACTCTTGCTGCTAAACCCTCACTTCCAATCAATAGATTTTGAAAATTTGCAATGTTGACTCTAGCCTTAGTTATGACTTTTAAGTTTCTTTCTGTTGATTAAATTAATCTCACAGGGCTTTCTCAAAAAGGTTGAAACTTTGTTTGCATTCGATGGAAATGTTATGTTAAATGCGACTTCAAAGATTCAGGTTCCTGCAGAGAACACTATGGGTGTTAGTGGTTCCTATTCTCACCTTATTCCCTAAGGTGATAGGGAATTTAGAAAGTTGCAGGAGTCAAATCCTTTCCATCCTGCCTTGATATCCTTCAGAGCCAAGAATTGTGGTCAGTGGAGCCCCAGAGGTATGTGTGGATCAGCATAATAACACCCTTTCCCCCTCCCATCACTCCTCAACACAGTAAAGTCAGCTTTGACTATAAAGCATCTTTCCTAGTGTTTAAACAGTTATGCAAGAATGTATAAATGCATAAGGTATTGTTGTAGCTGGTATCGCATTGTACATTTCCAATTAATAGGACTTTGAGTGAATTTAATGCTTGTGAAAGTTATTCATGTAGTAAAGACTGTGTTTTTATTTGCAGGTCAGTATGGAGACATCAGAGTCTCTGTTCTGACAATTCACTTTACCCTTGAAAGAGCTAATTTTTTTAGCTCTAAGAAAATTAATCCATATTTGTGCCAATAAAATAATTTATATAAATCTTTTTATACATAACTCAAAATACTCCAAGCTAATTCACTCATATGACACATCCACAGAAAACGTAGTCCTTATTATGAAGAGAAATTATTAGTTCAGAGTTGACTCAAAGGCATTATGGCTATATTTTAAGCAAGAAACTTAGTGGATATTTCCTCTAGGGTGCATTCTCTTCTCAAGACATTGTGGTACATGTTCTTTCAGTTGCCCCTTAAGGGACTTAAAGGCACCCAGATTAAAAAAAAACAAAAAAAAAAAAACAACAACAACTGTATGTGCCTTTTTATAAAAATGATCGAAGTCTTCCTTCAATCATGCTATATTATTCATATCACTGAATTTAAACCTTTACTACTAACTTGGAAAAAATATACATTGATTCACTATATGTTCTTTACAAAATAGAATTTTATATCCAGAGAATACTCTAAAGGGGATCTAGCTTCAGCCCAGCACCCTGAGAGCTCACTCACACATTCTGATGGCTTTAAACCTTCTGGGTTACACTACCCTGGCTCTGAACGGTTCAATGCCCAGAAGTAAAGGCACATTTCCAAGATGCCATTTCAGTGAGAAGATCTCATTGGAGTGTTACTGATGTGGAGAACAAAGGCAAGAAGGAAATGTAGATAAAATTAACTTCCCTTATAACTTGCAGCCCACGGATAAATACTTGAGGCAGGCAGAGTGTGACAGTTCCTCCAGGAAACTCCCAACTGTCTTCACGTGAATGCTTTGCTGGAGGGAAAAACAACCTTAGCTTGACAATAGCAAGGTCCTCCTACATCCAAAGAGTCTTCTTTAGCACCTGAAAAGTCCTTTTGGAAAATCCTCCTTGTCTTTAGCTCCCCCAGCTCCAAAGTGTGCAATCAATTGCTCCTTGGATTCTAGTGTAGCTCTTTCTGCCCAGGAGTCCTGTCTCCAAGCTTTAATAAAAACATCTTTTTGCATCAAAGAGGTCCCAAGAATTCTTTCTTGGCCATCAGCTCTGAACCCCAATTTCCCAATCATTACTCTGGATAACATTAGCAGTGCTTTGTGATACCATTAGGGGTCAGAAAAGCTATGAAACTTAAAACCAGCCACTCTTAGGCTAGGTTATCTCATTCTTCCAAGAGCAGCAGAAATGCCATTGAGAAGATTCTTAGTGTCCCCTGAGGCCACCTGATATCTACAGCCAGCTTATGGAAGCCCATGCCTGAAACCCTTCTGCCAGAGTGCTAATCAGGGCCTAGAGTTAGCATCCAGGATGGTAAAGCTCTCAGGATATTGTTTTCAAAACCCTGGAGGATGCTCAATGCTATAGGGTAGATTCAAACCATTCAGCAGAGAGCCTTGTGTATACAGACGCAGTATACACAGTCCTGTATACATACACTGTATAGACAGTCCTGAATAGGATAATCTGTTAAGGTGTTGAAAATCAGAGGAGGAATCTGGACCTCGAATGCTGAGTAGATCTTGTCCATTAGGGGCACTCACCAGGAAGCATTCCACCAACTTCAGTTAAAAACTGTCGTGTCTGTTTTGCAGACAAAAGCATAGAACCCTACAGCAATCCAATGTGCTCCAGGGGATGGCCCAGGGGATTCAAGCTCGATGTAAGACAGATGTACATCTGTCTCCAAGACTCTTACATGGCAATATTAACAGAGGAGAATATTAAAAACAATAAACAAGGGAAGAAATTGCCAAAACATGTGCATACAAGGATCTCTGGCCATTCTTGCAAAGACCATAGAAAGGAGATGATTAAGATCAGTTTATGAGGCTGGCATCCAAATCACAGAGGCTGGTAGAAGGAAACAGAGGTTCTATACAAGGAAGTTAGGAACAGAGGAGGTTAAGGTACAGTAGCCAAAGGGCCTGAACACTTAACATATCATGAATAAAGGACAGGTGGGGGCTAGGTAGGGAGTGATAGGTGGGGGGCCAAGGGGTCAGACTCACAAAAATCCCAAGGATGTGGAGGTAAAAGGAAACCAGAGATAAAGAAACAAACCAGACCATCCTGTCCTAGATGTCAGAGGTAAGGTCTTGTTATAACAGCTACTTGTGACTAACAAAGAATTACTGGACCCTAAAAAGTAATATGGCATTAAAGGGGTGCTCACTAGTCCTTATTCAATGGTAATATCAATAGAGATCTTAAAAGGATTTAGGTTCCCTGGCTGGCTTTCAATAATAGACCAACACTACAAGCCCCCAGAGGACCCTTCTCACTTCTGAGAGCTTTTTCTGTATCCTCGCTTAATAAAACTCTATAGCTTTATTCACTCTCCTTTATCCTCAAGATTCATTCCCTTACTCCATAAGATGAGAACCTGGCTCTTCCACTTCAATATCTCCCCATCTTGATGGGCACTGCTTTATCAGGGGCTATGTGGAGGCTGTGTACTCCAGCAGGCTCCATAGAGCAGAGACCATAGTGGCCAGTGGTGGCTACAGAGCAGGTAAATCACAGGTTCTATCTTCCACCACCCTCATCCCCCTTGGGGTAACAAAACAACCTTCCTTGTGTAGAACTTACTTCATGTGGCTTATGTAGCTCTGATTCTTCTCCCAGTCTTGTGCTGGAGTCCAGCATACCCGGGAACTGCTCACAAAAATCCTGTATCCACCTGGTGTACAATAATTATCAAACAGCTTAGCATTTGACCCAAGCAGGGCTCATGAGAATCCTCTGAGGTCATCTGCTGGAATAATGATGTGATTTTTATTTCCCTGGGCTTGTTAGCCAGGAGGATGATAGAAGCAGGGCTTCCTGTCTCTCTTTGGCCACCACACAAAGGCAGCCTGCCAGAGAATGAGATTATTTTAACCTCTAGGTACAAAGGAGCTCTAGGACTGAGCCACTGCATGCCAATAAATTCTTTTTACTTTGTGTAAGCTAATGTGTCTTAGGTTTGCGTCACTTGCACCTAAAGGAGTCTGAACATAGAAATAAGAAAGAACAGTGAACACAGTGGTTCGGCGGCATTCCTATGGTGAGAGTGGTTCCAAGCTTTCACCCTGAAAATTTTGTGCACCTTTATCTTTTTAAACTAGTTTGCTATAGGTTTTGATGATAGGTTCTACTTTGGTCCTATTGTCTGGCTATGATGTTGAAGTGGGAGAGCAAGGTTCATGGAATAGAAGAATGAATCTTGAGGACAAAGGAGAGTGAATAAAGCTCTCAGAAGCGAGAGGGGTCCTGACAGGTTGTCACTGGACTTGTAGTATTGGTCTTTTATTGAAAGCCAGCCAGAGAACCTAAATCCTTTTAATATCTCTATTGATATTACCATTGAGTAAGGACTAGTGGGTACACCTTTAATGGCTTATTACTTGTCAGGGTCCAGTAATTCTTTGTTGGTCACAAGTAGTTGTTATAACAAGACCCTACCTCTGACACCTAGGACAGGATGGTCTGGTTTGTTTCCTTATCTCTGGTTTCCTTTTACCTCCACATTCTTGGGATTTTTGTGAGCCTGATCCCTTGGCCCCCTACCTATCTCTCTCTCTCTCTCTCTCTACCTAGTCCTGCCAGTCCCTTATTCAATGTGAGCAATGAACCTATCTTATATTTTCTTTCTAAATCTGTATATCAAGTATTTTGAGTGTTTTGTTTTTGTTTTTAAGTAGACTGCATCCATACTGTGAAGCCCAATGTGGGGCTTGAACTCACAACCCTGAGATGGAGATCTGACCTGAGATCAAGAGTCAGATGCTTAACTGACTGAGCTACCCAGATGTCTTGTGTCTTGAGTTTTCTTAATGAAGAGAAGAGGGTGAATACTTTTTGATGCTAATTAATTAACATGCTAATGTTAACATATTAATTAACATACTGAATAGAGAAATACAGATGGTCACTCCTACACTTAGAAGTCACTATCATACATAGCATGACTGCATAACATGCACATGGCATTTATACTTGCTAGCTCCCTCTATGCAAGAATGTATACGTGTATCATTTATAACATTGCTAAGAAGGGAAATCGAAGGAGTTCCCTAATATCATTTTTTTTTTAAAAAGCACAGTGAATTTTAGAAATGCAGTGTAAACGGAATATAACAACTTTCCTCAGCTTCAAACTAATGGAAACACGTTTTAAAATAAAGGAACACAGTAAGTATAAGGACACAAGAAAAATGGACTTTCGTATTTTCAACACATTTAAAGGTAGCAAAAAAGGCAGGAATATCTTCAAACAGATAATTGTAATAATCAAAATGTAAGACAATGAAAAAACCCACAAAATGTAAAACAATGAGAATATACAAGCTTATTTTTCACTTTAGAAGTGATTCAGTGTTTTCTCATTTTAGAAACATTATATAGAAAATGATACAAACTTGTTAGAGATATGATATAGTGCAGAACAAAGCCACCCAACGTGAAAAATAAACCTCTTAAAAGAACTGGATGCCAGGAAACTGAATTAACCCAAGCCAATTGACGAAGCCTGGCTGATGAGCTACAAGGCAGCAATTTCCTCTGGCTTATTCTACCATAGATATGCAGCAAATCATTTGTCAGTCATGATGCCCGTTGCCATAATTATCCCTCGTCCCTGTCCAAGGCCATCACTGGGCCAACTTTATAGCTCGTTAATTTGGGGCAATATTTATGGTGAACCTATGTGAGACCTTCAGGTCTTCATTAAGACTGCCATAACTAGAGATTTTAGAGCAAAGGAAAAGTTGCATAAGGGTATTTTTTTGGATGTCTCTTTTTGTCTTTGGCAAACTCAAGCCTATGAACATGTATGGCACCTTGCACAAGTCCTGCATTAGCGGCATTGTAGAAATGTGAAGAGTAGATGGCGTGTGCTCATGGGACACCTGTGATTTAATTGAGAGGGCAGATACACACTCTAGAGCAGATGATTATTGTGCAAGGCACATATACTCCACCCATTATTTAAAGAAAACCCAGGACCGACACTTCAATATTGTGAGAGTTTTTCTATAAATAAGGGTATAAATTCTCTTAACTCTCATGGTAAGGGATGTTCATTATCAGCTTAGAAATTATAAGTTTTCAGGTTGCAGAGCCCCTCACTCAAAGGGTCATAGGGTCCTTGGGGTTAATGCCTTTGGGTGTCATTGAAATTCTAGGACAAGAATGAAAAGTCCATGATAATCATTTAAGAGATTTAAATGAATCTTCCCAATTAAATATTATGGGACAAAAGCCTATCAAGCCTTCTTGATGCTTTGACTGACTGATTGATTGATGCTTTAATTTATTCTACCTTGTTTTCATAGTATTAGACACACAAAGAATGACCATAAAGATATAGGAGTTCACAATGTCACCGTGGAATTGTTAAAAAGGTAAATTTATGTTATGTTTTCCCCCCAATTAAATATATATGTAATACATAATATATGATTAACATATTAATATTATATATGATTATATATATATGTAATCAATCACATTGGGCATATGTAATTATACATGGCAAATTATAAAAGTATTAGATTTAAAGTGCTTGAGCAGTCCTCACTGATAACTCTAACAGAAGGAAATGGTCAGGATTACGACATGCTCAGATTAAGGAGCAGAGCATGCATCCTTGCAACCTTATTTCCAAGTTCAATAAAATACTGACTGGAGGTACCAAACTGTCACACCCTCTTCAGCCATCAAGAATCATCCCTGATCACACAAGAAATTCCTGGTGACACAATGGGCCATTAAAATAAACTTTCATTGAATATTGTCTTAATATCCAGGAACCAGCCCCATGAAAAAAGCAATATTTGCAGTGTTAGTTTGGCAACTCATTGTCCTGGGGATTTTTAAAATTCTTGTGACAATTAATAAAAAATAGACCTGCCAAGCATAAGTTGCTATTGTAAATTACGAATACTTTAATCCACATTCAGAGAACTTATCATTGAGGTTCTTCTTCTGGTGTGATTTATTTGCTTATGTTTACATCCACTCGAGAAAGAACAATTGTGTTTTGTTCTTAAAATAAATTTCTCAGAGCTGGGAACACAATCTTCCTCTTGGTCTTGTCTTTTCCTCACAGTACCTGGGTTTTCCTTTAAAATGTTCTGGGTAGCTTGAGAATTCAATTTGAATGGTGAATATAAATTGGGATCCAATGGAGAATGTAGACCACAGTTGAGAGTCTTCTGAGCAATATTGTTGAGTGATTACTGTACATTGACAATAAAATTGTTTAAATGTTTTGGTTGACAATATATAGAAAACAGCAAATAATTGTCTTCATTTGGGGTTTTATTTTCATTTTTTGTTTTTGTTTTCTTTTTCGGTAAATAAACTCCTTATGGAAGAGGAATTAAGTTCCACCTCCCAGAAGAGGGATATTATTTGGAATTCTTCTGTAAGAAGATCTCATCCCTCCTCACCCATTTACTTATGTCAGTGTGAACTCCTGCATGTTTTTCTATACCTTGGGATGTAAACCAATTTTACATTATTTATTTTGTTGCTTAAACTGTTCCAGGTGTATCCACTGGGAGATCTTTTAGCTTGGCTTTGTCATTGTGATATATCTCTAGCATTTTATTTTATTTTATTTTATTTTATTTTATTTTATTTATTTTTTATCTCTAGCATTTTATATGTTTGTTTAGTTTGGGGCCCTTTCTTACATGGTGGGATGACAAACCTAGGATCATCTTATATTTTCCCCACCCTACTCCCAGAATCAGATATTTCTCTAAGATACCTTGATTCCTTTTAGTGGGTAATAGTATTTAGAAATGAAGAATTGGGTGCTGAGTATTCTTGGCCTTACTGGGGTATCACTGCTTCCAGACTCTCTCAGCAGAGAATTAGGAAACTGTGTATGCATAATAACCTATACATACACAGATATCTAAAATTATTTCTTCATTTTCTAAAATATACACACTTGTATTCATAATGATGTCTGATTCTAATCCATTCTAGGACTCATTCTGGCTGTCTCTTCCTTGATTAGTTGTAACTTCTTTCTCTAACAGTAAGAAAGATGGATCTCATTATCAACATCATTTCTTAACCGATAGAAACCTCATTCATCTTTGAACAATAATTTGCAATAATAGGTCCTAAAGGATTAGAGATACTTAGTCATCAGATAAAACTTATCATGGTTGGCCACAAAGTTAATGAAAGTGGTCACCTGGTACTGGTAAAATATTTACAAACTGCATTTAAAATTTTTATACATATAGTTAAAAACTTGGAGAAAATTTACAAGAATAGTACAAAGAATTCTTGGAGTCCTTTTATACAAAATCCCCAAATATTAACATTACTGCATGTTATATTTTTTCTCAACCATTCTAAAGTAAGTTGCAAACAGAATGCTCCTTTTATTCCTAAATACTTCATTGCATATTTCCTACTAATGGATCACCTCAAATATTTTGTCCTGGTTGATTACTTTTAGTAGAAGAAAGAATAAGAATATTAAGTTCAGAGGCACAAAAACTGCCTATTTGAACAACCAAGACAAGACAGTCATGGTCATGATGACAATGGTAATGGTGGTTATAATGAAAAAGCGGTGTTGCCTCTTATTAACACTAAGGTCCTGATCAATGGCCTCACGTATACTTGGTCACTAAGATCGTGGAGAGGTCCATACAAATTATTACTAGTTAAGAAAAAGCACTAGTTACTAGTTAACAAAGAGTCAATAATCTTTTTGAATAGAACAGTCTTGTTATTTTTGGTTATATTAAAATAATGACAATGTTTTCTCTAAATGCAAATGAGATGCCAATTACCTCTATGGCTTGAGTCCTCCAACACTTTCTGCATTTTTCCTGAACCACCATATTTTTAATCCCAAATTGATTTTTCTTGCCATTTAAGTCAGAGTTTTAAAATTTTTGCTTGACATAACAAAAATCTTATGTAACTATTGCTGACACAGTGGCACATTTTCTTCTGTGTGAAACACTAATATATGAATTTTTATTATGCTGGTCTTTGGATAGTAGCTCATGACTCTTTTTTTTCTGGAAGGTATTAGCATTCTTTAACAGGGTTCATATTAATCATGGCTGTAGAATTGTTTTATGACAAATAGAGAGCAGTATCTCATTGTAAAAGAACTAGCTAAACATACATTCTATGCCTGGCATTTGAAGAGGCTTAGTCTGCTAATTTGTTAAGAGTAATTAATGGTAGAAGGTTTGGCACTTTTCACTGACACCAACTCACTTCTAATTGGAAGTAAGAGTTCTGTTGTTCATTTTTAAAGAAGTTTGCCAGATTTTATGGGATAGAAAAGTTTGCTCTGTTCCTGAACAGTGAATCTAGGTATAAAAACATCACTTCTTAATCATAACTTACATTTATAGAGTTCTTCTGCTCCTTGACTCTGAAATATCATCTTTTTTTGGATCAAACACCCTTTCGATTCAAGATTGAATTTCAGGTTTTTAGGTTAAAAGTCTCTACCTAAGCAAAATGTCTTAGTGTTTTTTATATGTGGCCTATTAGATAACACTGACAAATCTCTAAGAAGTAGTAGAATAAGGATTTAAATGTATTTTGTAAGTGTACATCGATCATATTTGTACTTAATAAAATTATTCATGTTTCTATGCTTTTGAAAGCTTTCATCAAAAGGATCATGCAATTAATCCAGCTTGAGACAGGTAATATGTATATAATTGATCAAATTAGATTTGGTATATATATATAGGACTTCATTTGGTATATTAGGACTTCATATATAACATTTGTTTGCCTAAAAATAAGATTTAGTCTTCAAGCATCATTTGACTCATTTGAGTGAGATGTACTTATCAATAGAGGTTGTGTTGTATAGTAGAAAGAGGATGAAATTTGGAACCAGGCAAAACCAAATTCAAATTACCTGGAAGTAATTTTGTCACGTAAAATGGTGATAGTAATATTTGCTTGTGAAGATTAGCTTTAATAAATGTCAAGATGGTGTGTCACTTTCAGTTCTCTAAGGAGCAGATGTCATAATGGGATTACGTACATAAAAATTTCAGAGGAAGATATTTGTGATAAAGAAAGAGGGATCAGGAACAGGCAATGAGCAGGGAAGTCTCCAGATCATGATGCATGTCAGATCACCACAGGAAGGGAGGAAGAACAGGCTGGGTAGGGAGACTGTCACATCACAGTTCCACAGATCAGTGATGAGGTCTCAAGCAAGGCTGCCCATTCGAGGGATCTCATGTCAGATAGGAATGGGCTGGCACTAGTACCTCTGCCATGTTTGTTCATTGACTGGTGGCAACCCAAAGAAAGCATGGCCTCAGCATAAACCTGGTGCAAATTCAAAGGGTCAACAACTGGAGTGGACAGTCAGCGATGTCTGTCTCCCACAGGGAGATCTGATAGCAAGCATCGCTGGCTACTTTTGGTAAGGAGATTCAATAAAGGATAGCAAATATCGTGAGGTAACATTGATCAGAAAGAAAATGCTGGATTTTCAGGAAAAAAAGTTGATTTACATTATTAGCAATTTCAGAATCTATTAAGTCTGTGTATTTGAGGAAAGGTATACTGGCCAATAAAGCAATGTAAAGAAAGAGATTAGGTGGCAGAAACTGTAGACTGTTACATTTTGCAAAGGAATGTGCTACAGACTGAATGTTTGTTTCCTCCCCCAAATTCATATATTGAAACCTAAGCCCCAATGTGACCATATTTGGATGTGGGGCCTTTGAGAGCTGAGTAGGTCCTAATGATGAAACCCTCAGGAATGGGATTCTTGTAAAAGAGACCCTCCCAAGGTCCCTTGTTCTTCCTGCTAGGTGAGGACATACCTGGAAGATGGACACTAGGAATCAAAACCAACCCTCACCAGACACTGGATCTACCAACATCTTGATCTTGGACATCCTAACTTTGAGAACAGTGAGAAATAAATTTAAATTTCTTATAAATCATCTAGTCTATGGTATTTTTTCTTATGGCAGCTTGAATATACTTTGAGTGAAATGGCCATGAATATAGGCTTATATGATTAATCAAAAATATAGTTGAGTTAGATAGATGGATCTTAGGCTCTAGCTACATTTATAACTATAGCTCATTTTCCGAGCTAAGAATGCCTTCCTTGGGACAATAATTTTTATTGTGAGAAAAGTCATGTGCAAATAAAATACTGGTAGCTAAGATAGAGAAAAGCACATGGACTAGTTCACTTCAACTGATGAGAAGATTGTTTCATTGAGTGTACAAAATACACTTTTTTTTAAAGATTTTATTTATTTATTCATGAGAGACACAGAGACACAGAGAGAGAGGCAGAGACAGAGGCAGAGGGAGAAGCAGGCTCTGTGCAGGGAGCCCTACGTGGGTCTCGATCCTGGGTCTCCAGGATCACACCCCGGGCCGAAGTCAGCGCTAAACCGCTGAGCCACCCAGGCTGCCCCAAAATACACTTTTAAATCACTGAAGTCCACCTACAAATATTAAACCACATTGGGTGTAGCGCGAAGATTTCAGAGCAGTATATTCTGAATTCCTCCCTCTCATTCCTTGTGTCATTTTTTTTTAAAGATTTATTTATTACTCAGCCATCAGAAAGAATGAGTACTTACTATTTACACCGACGTGGATGGAACTGGAGGGTATTATGCTGAGTCAATCAGAGAAAGACAATTATCATATGATTCACTCATATGTGGAATATAAGAAACAGTAGAGAGGATCATAGGGAGGGAGAACTGACTGAGAAGTCATCAGAGAGGGAGAAAAACCATAAGAGACTCTTAACTCTAGGAAATAAACAGGGTTGAAGGAGAGGAGATGAGTTGGAGGGTGGGGTAATTTGGTGATGGGCTCATGATGTGATGAACACTGGGTGTTATATGCAACTAATCACTGAACACTACATCTCAAGCTAAATATGTACTTTATGTTGGCTAATTGAATTTAAATTTAAAAATATTGTAAAAAAATTATTTATTTATTTTAGGGGGCGCAAATTGGGGGAGGCGCAGAGGGAGAAGGAGGAAAAATCTCAAGCAGACTACCTGCTGAATGTGGAGCCGACCTTGAGATCATGACCTCAGCCAATACCAAGATTCAGATGCTCCACCAACTAAGCCACACAGGTGCCCCTCTCCTGCCAATTTGGTTACATGTTTTACTTTGACATAGGCTGTAATCACACAATATATTGTTAATATGATTTGTTTGACAATTATTTTTCTTTTAGAGAGATTAAAATATGGTAACATTTTATTTCCTTTCCAGCACTCTTCATTTCTTTGTTTGGTCCCAGATTTCTGACCGGTATCATTTCTTCTCCATGAATGACTTCCTTTAATGCTTCTTATCCAGTAGTGGCTGGCAATGAACTTCATCAGTTTTTGTGTGCCTGGGAAATTGGTTACTTCCTTTCATTTTTGAGAAATACTTTTTCTGAATATAGAACTCCGGGATGACAGTTCTTTCCTTTCCATGCTCTGGATATGGCATTCCTGCAGTCTCCTGGCTTGCCTCGTTTCTGATGAGAAGTGTCATAAGGCTTAACCTTTGTTTCTTTGTAGGGGAAGTATTTTCCTCTGGTTGCCCCTGGGATTCTTTGTCTTTGGCTCCAGAGTTCGAAAAGAACATGCTCAGGTGTGTGTGTGTGTGTGTGTGTGTGTGTGAGAGAGAGAAGAGAGAGAGAGAGAGAGAGAGATGTACTATATCTAGTATTTTCCAACTTCTCAGATTCTGGTTTTGCATCTGCAAGTAATTTTGGAAAATCCTCTGCCACCCTTCCTTTGGGTATTTCTTCCATTATGTTCTCTCACTCAGTTCCTCTGGCACTCCAGCTACAAGTGTGGTAGAGTCTTTGCTATTGTCCCAAGGGGTTGGTGTTTCCATTCTGTTTTTGTGAGTATCTTTTTTCTTTTCTGATTCAGTTAGGGTAACTTCTCCTGACCCATTTCAAGTCCAGCATTGATTTCTTTGGTTGTGTCGAGTCTACCAACCAATCTCTACAGCTTCCATCAAGGTGCTTTTTATTCCTCATATTTCCATTGGACTATTTCTTATGGTATCCATCTCTCAACTGAAATTGCCTTCTGATCTTGCACATTGTCTGCTTTTTCTACTCATAGAGTTTAACATATTAATTAGAATTATTTTATAGTCTTTGTCTTATACTTTCAACATCTATTTCCTAACAGATTCGGATGATGATGACTTCGGCCTTCTGGACTGTGGTATTGTTTTTGTCTTTACTTCCCATGTGCTTCACAGTTTTGTGTAGGACAGTAGATACTGAGGCAGTATTCACTTTGTTCCTTCCTTCATGCCTTTAGTATAGGATCTGTTTTCTTCTGGGCAGGATTTGGGCTGAATTTGAAGGTTTTTTTGCTCTGGTCACTGGAGTTGAAGTTTGTTGTTGTTACAGAAACCACAGACTTTCAACTGCTCTAGTGATACCTTGTTTCTATCTCCCTGGTTGGTGTTAAGTCTTGACTCTGTGTTTGTCCCTTAAGTGAGTTTCCCCTTTGCTGGTGTCTTCCCTTATTTTTCCTGGAGTTTCATTAGTGTGACTGTGGGATGGGGGGCAGACAGAAGGTGGGTTTTCAGTTGTATACTGATTTGATTTCAGGTGTAGGGAAATCCTGGGGGCCTGGATTTATTTGAGATGTGTGGCCTTCACAAGACCTCCTGTCCTCCTGCGGTTGTCACTTCTTTCCCGCCCCACCTCCCCTGGCTACAGTGCCCCAAGACTACAGTTCTGACCCTCCTCTCCTGCAGATTAGCCTTTTCCCACTAAGAGAAGAAGGGAGGAATGAGTCTGTGCTCCATCCCCTCTTCCAGCAGCAGTGGGATGCCAGCCCTCCTCTCTCTGCTGACCCAGGCAGTGTTTTCTCTAGTGAAGGAAGATAGGTTAGGTCTAGGTAGATTTTCATGGTGGGGTGTGAAGAGGTGAAGTGGATTCTTTCTGATTTAACTTGAGATCATGGTGGATGTGTCCTGGGGTAAAGGTTCATAGGAGTGTGACAAGCCCTCTATGTCAGTGTCCTCCATGGCACTCACAGGAGAGCCCACGTCCAGCTTTTAGCAGCTTCTAAGGTGTTTCTAGTTAATCTTGCTAGCAGATCCGTATTGCACCCAGACATGTCTGCCCCCAGGCCAATGTGTGGGTTCTGTTCCTTTCTGCAGACTTCTAGGTCTCTCCAGAATTCAGGAGCATTTTCTGCCCTGTGGCTTCAATTCTCAGATGAGCTCAAAAAAAAGTCATCAATTTTCAGTTTGTCTTGCTTTTCTTCTTCTTCTAGAATGTGAGTGATATCTTTTTTTTTTTTTTTTTAGCTCTGTGTAGCTCTGAGGCATCTTTTTGTTATTGATGAAATGGCAGAGTTTATTTTGAATGCTTTATTGTCAGTTTGATTAAACAGTTACCCCAGGTGTTGCCTCTCAAGGCACCTATATTCATGTCTTAATCAAATGTCCAAATTTCCTGCAACAACTATTGTGATTTTTGCATCCTTACACTGTATCTTAAATATAGAAAAATTATAATTTTCAGGATATCTTTTAAACCTAAAAGTAGCTTGAGGTTTCCCAGAGAGGCCCTGGATAATCACAAAGATTTGTTCGCTCATCTATAAAAAGAGATGAGCTGGAAATCATTAGGTTTATTTAATATGTTGCTATTATAGTTGCATGAGAAGATGCATCAAATCGGAAGAGATGCTGACTGAGCCTTGTGGAGAGAGCAGTGCTATTACTGTAAATATTTCAGAAATGGCATATTTTATAGTAAGTTCCTAGATTATCTGTCAATACCCACACTGTCCACATAGGATTTTGTTTATCAGAGTCCTGCTGGTGTTTTGCCTGATGATACTACGTGACATCAGTCATTGGTTTCACTATTATTTAAAATTCTTACTTGGCCGTAAGATACAAATTACTTACTTACTTTGTATCTGTTACCCAAAACTGAGTTTGCTTCTTGGTGGGCATTGAGCCCAAAGACATGATGAAGCCAAAGAATAGGACAAGGTAGCGTTTTACTGGCAACCAGAAAGGAGAACACCAAGGCTCTTTCCCAAAACAGTGTCTTGCTGAATAACAGAACCAAGGAAGTTTAAGCCAAGGGCCAAGGGTGTACACATATTCGTGAAGGGGCTTACATGGTGGGAATTCAGCATGGAATTGGGCAGAAGACGGGAGTTTAGTCCAGAGTCTTCAGGGCTGCAAAGATCCCCACCATCGATTCTCTGGCTCTGTTGGTCTTGGTTATCTGCAGATAACTCAAGAATGCACTCCGGTTAGTCTTCACGTTTCAACCAGCCCTGGGATTTTTTTTTTTTTTTTTTTTTTTTTTACCACCGATCTGTTGTCCTTGATGTGACAAGCTATCTCCTGGCCCATAGTGGCTCTTTGCTCTTACCTTCTTTCAGAAGATGTCCTGGGGCCCAGAAGGACTTTTCTAATGTCAGGAAAGCTGTGTCTCATCTTTCTTTTGCAGGGGACTCTTAACTCTTGCTGCCTACACATCTAGTATCTTCTAGGCCAGCTATTCTCAATTATTGACACACCTCAGACCTACCCATGGAGTTTTATAAAAATACCAATGGTGGGACCCTCTGCAGACTTACTGAATCATGTTTTATCAAACTATCTCCTGATAGTTTTGATATATTTTTAAAGGTTTTATTTATGTATTTATTTATTTGACACAGAGAGAGAGAGCACAAACAGGGGGGAGCTGCAGTCTCCCCTCTAAGCAGGGAGCCTGATGCAGGATTTGATCCCAGGACCCCAAGATCATGACCTGAGCCAAAGGCAGATGTTTAGCAGACTGAACCCCCCCCAGGCACTCCTCATGTTATATCTTGAGTTGTAGTGGGGGGGAAGGAAGAGCTCTTCCTCTGCAAATGTCTTCCATCAGGACTAAGAATTCAATTTACATGAGACAGATTAACAGGAGAAAAAAAAAGTTTTATTTCATGCTCACAAAAGCCTAGTAATGAAACTGAGACCCAAAGAAATGACCAAGGCAGCCAGTTTTTACACACATTAGGCAGAGAGATGATGAACTTGTGAAGAACTTACAGGATAAGAAAAACAGGTGTTTGAAAGCTTTTATTAAGACAGAATTCTAAGCAGAATTTGGGCTGAGGTAGTAGATTAGTAAAAAAAAAAAAATTAAAAACAGATAATAACATGGTTAATTTCTACAGTTTTCTCACCTTGAAAGTCCCAGTCTTTACTGATAATGAAGCAGAAGAGCGAGATTCATGACCTAAAGATTTGGAGTCGAAGAATAAATCTTGTGGACAAAGGGGAGTGAGTAAAGCAATAGAGTTTTATTAAGTGAGAATACAGAAAAAGCTCTCGGGAGTAAAAGAAGTCCCGACAGGGTTGCCACTAGGGGCTCATAGGGGTTGGTCTTTTATTGAAAGCTAACCAAGGAACCTAAATCTTTTTGACTTCTCTACTGGCAAGCACCCTGGATTAACAACTAGTGATCACATCTTTAACGACTTACTTCTTTTTAGGGACTGGTAATTTTCTGCTGAACACAGGACACTGTTTTAAATAAGATTTCCCTCCCTTGGACACCCAGTAGAGGGTGGTCTGAAGTGTTCCCCCATCTCTGGATTTCTGTGAGTCTGATGACGGAGCCTCCTACCTACCTCTCCTCACCTAGCCCCTCCTGTCCCTTACTCAATAAGGACGTCTTTGACTTCTTTGCAGAGGCATGGTATTTTCACATGGGAGATTTGTTTCCTGCTCTCCAGGAGGGCAGGGGAGATTCAGAGTGTCCTTGCACATGTTGTTTCTCAAGTAGCTTCAATTCAAAATAATCAATAGGCCACTATGGTCCATTTTGGGGCAGCCTGCCCTGGGCCCCTACCATATGTTATGTATATTCAATCTCAAAAGTATTGCATCTTACATATCAAGATTTTTCCATGAAAACATGTATATTTACGAGTTTTTAAAACTCAGATGTCACACTCACAAGCTTTCTTGAAAATTGCTGTATTAGTTATAGACATATTGTCTCTTTTGTGTGTATGTGTGTGTGTGGTTTCATCATTTTGTCTGTCACATTGTTAGATAACTCTTTTTTGAAACCCAAATCCAATTCCCTATAACGTATAATAGGCCATTTACATAGTTCACATATTTACTTATTTTTCTTGTATTATTTTTCTACCTGCTTTACCCTAAGATAAGGTAATAATATATGAGGAGCCCCTCTGTCTGATGCCCAGTCCACTCTGTGGGGTTTGTGAACTGGCATTACCCAGAGCTGTGCGGTGAGATCTGAACATACTCATCTATTTTACTGCCTTTTTTTTTTCTTTTAACTTTCTCATCCGACTGGACATCTCTTTTATGTTTAGAAGCCATAGTTGACTCTTTGCTGCCCAACCACAGAGACTATCTCAGCTTTTGTTATAAATAATTCTTGCAAACATCTATTTTTTTCAAACATCTATTTAACCCATATCCACCATACACACGCACACATACACACACAGACCACATCTTCCTAATAGACACAGATGCAATATCGTTATTATAATAATAATGGTAGTAATAAAAACTTATTTAAAATATTACTGAATCGAAGTTCCCATTTTGTCACTATATGTCTTTTGAACCAAGAAGTATTGAAATATATTTGCATCATTGACGTCTCCAGATCTTTAAAAAAATGTATAGCGTTTTCATAAAAATGAGTTTTCATTTGAACTGAGGGTTTGGGGAAGAGGAGAATTCACTATGTACAAAGGAGCCTGTCCTCAGTCATAGAGGAGGTTCCTGAGTAAGTTATCAAGGGGGAGTTTGTGTACTTGGAGAAGGAAGCCTGGTGGCCAGGAGCCCAGTGCCAGGTGGCGAGAGGCTCAGGCAGGAAGCCTGCTTGTCCTGTCTCAGTCCCTGACATTCTGTGAGAGCCAACCCCACTAGTACACCACTTTCCCCACATTTTTACACAGTTTATTATTACACAGTTTTATTATTTATGGATGGTGAGTTCTCCAGGGTACAGACCAGTTCGTGCTTGCTTCTGGTTTCTCAGTGTTTAGAACAAAGTCCTAACCCTGTCTTTCCATTTTGAGCTAGTTCACAACTTAGAGAGAATTGCTGCAAACATATAGAAACCATACCAAAAATTTGACAAGGTATTTCGCTAGATGCCTGTGGCATAATGGGAGATATATTCTCTATAATAGCACACATACATACACATACAAGACAGAGAGACACACACATAAAACACAAGCACACATGCAACACACATACATACACAGATGCACGCACACAACACACACACGTGCACACACAGTGTTAAGCCCTGCATGAAATCCCTCAACTCCTCTCCAGAGAGTTTAAGGATTAAGACAAAATGACCTTCCTGGTAATGGAAGCATGTTCAGCTCATCCTCCCTGGCACCCACAGGACATTTGGAAGACTGTGCTGGCCTCCCTGCCTCTCTGGCCTGAGCCTCACACCCTGGACCTCAGTGTCCACACTGGCCACCCTGCACTCCCTGTACTCAGCACTGACCTTCTGAGGGTTTGTAGAAGCCGTGTCCTCTGCCCCATCCCCATCCCTCCCAGTGGCATCCATCCATCCCTCCCCATTACGCCTCCCCCTTCCAGGAAAGACTGCCGTGGCCTCTCGGCCTCTGCCCTGTGAGTGTTCCTTCATTGTGTTGCCGTTGTGCTTTGCATGTTGTCCTCTAAATCTTGATTTACTTGTCTCTCTTTCTCACCAGACACAATTATCTTTGAAAGCAGAGGCTGTGTTTTGTTTGACTCTGTGTCTCCAGCACTTATTTTAGTTCCTAGCAGCAATATTTGTGGAATTAATGAATTATTTATGAGTGAATAAAGGCAAGTAAGAAATAAATTTGACTTAGAAATCTCTCTTGCTCCTGTGTCTGGGAGGATAATAAGATTAAGATAGGATAAGTGGGTGTAGAAACAGGCTTTGGGAAGAAAAATTGAATTCAGTTCAGACTGTTGAACATGAGTAAAGTGTGGAACATCTAGGCAGGTAGTTAATAACGTTTAACAAATATTTATTCAGAACATATTTCTTGCCAGGCCCAACACTCAGAATTAAAAGGGGAGTCAGCCTGGCCAGGGTGTATGGCCCCTGAGCCCCCTCTCAGGCAACCAGTTGGTCAAAAACTAAAAGAGAGACCAAAGGGTTCTGAGGGCCAGGCAGTTTACAAGAGGGGCCCCAGGAGCAGGCCTGCTGTAGAGCTTCCCTGGGAGTACAAGGGCCAGGATGCAGATAAGGATGTATCCTTGCTTAGCTCTTTTTCACCATGGAGGGGAGCTGCTTCCAGCTTGTCTCCACAATCCTGAGCACAGCTGGAACTGCTGCTGGGTTTTTTGTTGTTGTTGTTCTTCTTGAATCACGGATTCTTCTGCAGACAAATTTTACACACAAACTATTTTAAGAAGCCACTGTAACAAGTTTGCAAAAAGAAAGCAAAATGCCTATCCTTTAGGAGTTTATATTCTAAAGAAACACACATTCCCCCCACCCCGAATACATGTGCCATAAACTCTACACATGTGTTTGCTCAGAATGAGCTGAGCACAAGGTCTGTTTAATATTGAAAGACAAAAGGAGTTTAGGAATATTCATGTGTATTTCAGAATTGTTTCTTGAAGAAAGGATTTTAGGATTCCAAGAACACTTCCTCATATGTACTATTTCTTATTATCTGCTGATGAATTACAATGTGATTATTACAGAACATTGTTACTTGCTGCATATGACCTAAACACATAAGAATAGTTGCACTTTGTTTACTGGAATACACAATGAATCATGGAGATCATCACCCTCTCCTGTAATGACCTTTGACCCCCCCAGGTCACCAACGTTATCTTGCCTTCACCAGAACACTGAGTTCCCTACTCAGATCTGTGTATTTGATTTTTTTTATTTCTTTTCATAACTCACATATTACCCTTTTCTCTTGGAAGGACCTTCTCTTCACCCATCATGAATAGATTTAAGAATTACCCTAGGGGAAAAAAAAAAAAAAGAATTACCCTAGGAGAAAATATTTGGTATATTGTCTTAAATACTCCATCACATGAAAAAGGAGTATTTCTATAGATATCTTTATCACCTACACTTTTGTTAGGTTTATGAACCAATTAGGTGGAAAGGACTTCATTTTAATATTATTTAAATTTAAGATTTTAGTAAAACATTAAAAATATTATTGTGTCTTGAAGTTGCTATATTATTTAATAATATTTAAAGAGTCTTTAAATAATAAAACCTTTACTGTAGCTTGGAAATAGTGAAAAATTACTGGTCTTGAATGGTATAAATATCATTATTTATGAATATGCAATAAAATATATCAAGTTTGTAAAATATGCATATACATTTATTTATAAATATATATTTATTTAGAAAGCTTTGGAGACACTCCACTGAAGACATTTAAAAATGTAATAAACTGATAAATCAATATTCTTTGTCCCTTCCTTCCATCTTGACCCTCCTGTCTCCCTTCTCTCTCTCTCTTCCTCTCTTTCCCTCTCTCTCTCATACTGGGTTCATTGAGTATGCATTAGTAGCATGCATCTCTACGAGAGAGATCAGTAATGTGAAATTCTATTTTTTTTAAAGCAAAGACTTAGATGATTTATTTTAACTCTGAATTTATTTAGCACATTTATAAAAATAAGTTCACATGGAAACATTAGGAACAAAATTCACAAGTTTACAGGAAGAGAAGGAAGATTCTTTTTTTTTTTTCCTCTAAAGATTCTGGTAATTAAAATTTCCCATTTTATCTAGTTCCACTGCTGAATAGTTTTATTTAGAGTAATCTTAAATAGTGAGATTTCTGGCAACAATAAGGACTCTTACATATAATTATCTCTGTTTCAACTCATAAATGTATTAATTTCAGCTAATTCTGCTTTGCTTTTATATATAATTTTTATTATGACTTAAACACAATTTTGATATGAGACAAAATGGAAAAAAAAAGACAATCATAATTTGATTATTTTTTAATATGTTTTTAACTACAGGACAAATACGTTCTTTTTTATTGATTAGATTTTATGTAAACATTTTGCCTACTGTTATATCATATCTTCTTAACTGTCTTAACTTATTTTAAATCATTTTATATAACATCCTACTTAATAATTTCCTTTACTGTTGTATACTACTAAAAAATAATTTCGTTTCTGATTTTAATTATGTTCAAAATGCTATAAATCTTTCTGCAT
This sequence comes from Canis lupus familiaris, assembly GCF_011100685.1. NCBI lineage: Eukaryota > Metazoa > Chordata > Mammalia > Carnivora > Canidae > Canis > Canis lupus. The sequence goes on along the minus strand of NC_049243.1, from coordinate 57,020,059 downwards.
TTATGCATCTTTTATATTTAATAATGGTTCTTTGGAATTGATAACAGAATATATCATTACTAAACAGCATGAAAAGAGTAATGTTTCTTACAGTGAACAGTCTTAGCATTTTAAATTAACAATACGATTTTATGACATATTTTAGTAAAGTCTGAGACAGCCATTCTATAGACATTAGGCATTTAAACTTGTCAATATGTCAAGTTTATTTCAATTAAATTATAATTTACATGAGGTTGAGTGTTTTTCCATACATAGTTTACTTATTATTTTTACTTTTATGTAAATCATATCTCATGAATTTTACAAATTAATTTTCTGAGATTGTGTAAGCATTTCTTATGAATTTAGAAAACCTTCATATGTATTTAAACTTTCAGTTTTCATCATAGTATTTTGCTTTTTACCAAGGAGATACATATACATACTTGTTTCAAGCATATATGTGTGTGTAATTATTTTAAAAAATCTATGTGTCAATTTTTTCTCCTTTCTGCCATGTGGTTTCTTCTATAGAATCTAAATTTAATAGTCTTTTCTAGTGACCTGGTAGGAATATTATATGGATTCTTTTTATCAACTCCCTGTTGAATACACTTTCAGTTTTATTTTTCTAACTTTTGAATGATGAAACTTTCATATTGACCCAAGAAACAACAGATTTTCATGTTGAATTCAGGAAAATGGAAGTATTTTTAATTAATTTAAGAATGTTTAATTACTTTGTCTAAGTCATTATTATATTATCTTTATTTAAGGGAACATCAGTAGTCTTTAATTACAAATCTACGAACATTTCAGTGCACATACATTAATTCTGTTAGGAAATGTTTTCAGGCTTTGAGATTAGTAAATGAAAATCGAAACAGTCTCAAGGAAAACACCACTTTCTAAAATATGTGGGTAATTTAATTCAAAATCATATATTCTTTAATATACCTAAGATTAATATGATTAATGTATCTTTGCCATTGCAATATAGATTTTATGAAGCATAAATTTTCCCAGCTAGATAGTTTACTTAGTGATTTTTGCTTTAAAGGTGAAAGAATTCTGTTGTTGATTATGAAATATTACAGTGAAAGTAAATAGAGAAGCTTAGAATAATTTCATATGAAGAGATCAGCTGGACAAGTATCATTGGACATGTTGAAGAATAAGGAAATATCATGGATTATTCTACTGATAAGAGATATAGTGACATAGTGATATATTTCTTAGCAGTAAGTTACATTGACTAATATTTGAATGTTGAACATTATTGCAGGATTTCTTGTTTCAGCTCTTCATGTGAAGACCTTGGAAGTCTCATCCTTACAACAAGAAAAAAGTTAAAGAAAGAAAACAAAAACAATGACTTTTAATGGGCCTCTCAGAGAACTGAGGTCATAGTGAGAACGGCCGCCTCCAAATCTGGAGAGACAGTAAATGCAGAGAATCAGAGCTGAAATGAGCTTCCCTGAAGCACAGCTGGTTGGAAATACAAACTGCTAAGAACCCTTAAATGATAATTTTGACCAGATGCTGCAGTGAGGGTTGGCTAACATGAATGAGAGAGACCTGGGGTCTATATTCTGGGGGAGCCTCCTCATGTGCAGAGGTCCTTGGTCTACAAATTCCATCAGACATATGTAGTATGTGATACTCAGAGTAGATATCAATCCAAGTGTATTAATATTCAACTAAATATTAATAGTGCAAGAACACCAATTAAAAGGCAGTGATTGTCAGAGTGGATTAAAAGCAAAAAAGGTGGCCTAACAATATGTTGTCGACAAGAAATCCATTTAAAATTTAAAGACAAAAACCACTTATAAGCAAAGGGTTGGAGAAAGATACCATGCTGACACAAATCAAAAGAAGGCTGGAGTAGCTGTATTAATTTCAGATAAACATACTTTAGAAATTATAAAATCATCAGAGATCGAGAGAGGGGCATTACAGGTGATAAGAGTCTGTTCTCTAAGAAGAAATAACAATGCTTTGTGTGTGCGTACCTAATAAAAGAATATCAAAATATGTGAAACTTGCTATCTCAGGAAATATTTTGGAACCTACAAATGTGGTTTATCTATTTTCTTTTTTAGGAAAAATGATTATCTCTTATGATTTTCCTTGGATTCACTAGGTCGTGTTCCACAAATCAACTCAACCTGATTACTTAAATGGACAGCAACATTGGGCAGCCCCGGTGGCGCAGTGGTTTAGCGCCGCCTGCAGCCCAGGGCGTGATCCTGGAGACCCTGGATCGAGTCCCACGTCAGGCTCTCTGTATGATGCCTGCTTCTCCCTCTGCCTGTGTCTCTGCCTCTCTCTCTGTCTCTATGAATAAATAAATAAAATCTTTAAAAAAAAAATGGACAGCAACATCAACAAAACCCAATGGCTTTATTTTTGGGGTGTGAGTGTAATTTTAGAAATATTTTGAATTCAATCTCTGACATCTTTAAATGATTTAGAATTATATTTTAATTAAGAAATATAATAATACATTAAACATTTGCAATATAAGATTAAAATCATTGCAAATGTGTAAGATACTGAGGGAAATCTGTAACCTCCTGATTCCACTGAAGCTTTTGTTTCAACTGAGTGACTTCTAATGAATGAGGACAGCTGCCAGTAACTCTTGATTTTGGAATAAATGATAATAGTCAGTATAGAATGTCTCAATTTTGTATTCATGAGAATGTAAATCTGCCTTAACATGATTTTTTCACTTGGGGCAGGAAACCCAAGCAAAATGTTTGCTTTGTGAACAATTTAAAAAATATGTAAAGTTTGAAGGAAAATCACTAGCATTGTTTCCAAATAATATAAAGAAAAATTTTAATATGGAATAAAATTCAAACAAGGTGTTTTCGAAAACTTTTTAAAGATAGTTTTCAGAATAACCTTGGCAAGCCAATCTCAAGTAACAGAGGACCTTTTAGGAAGGAAGGTTGTGCTATTGATGTGTCTCAATCTTTTTGAGGGGGTCCAGGACATGGAATTTGCACATCAGCTGTATCCAGGGATATGTTTTTAATTGTTCAAAAGAGAACAAATGATTAACCAGCCCGGATTTTTAAATTACAGTTAAATCCAAGTGTTGGTTTCAATGATTATACCATTACACTGGTTTTTGTTACTGTATTTCTAGCTACATCTCTGGAGAGATTAGTTTTACAGTTTTTTAAATTTTATAGTTAAATTTAATGACCCTTTCTAGTACCCAGTTATGAACTATTTCAAGAAATGTCCTGTTCTATTGCATTATGATTGAGACTATATTGAAAACTGGAAAGCATTGCAAACATGGGAGATGTCTGATTCAACGATTACTGTATTCTCCATTCCATTTTGTGTGCATGTGAAAGTTGGGAAATTATGGCTTATTTTATAATCAGAGGTCTAAAACAGAATTTTGGAACAACTTTAAGTTTTAGAAACATTATTAACAAAGAACAGCTTTCAACTTTGGACTACCTCCTAGGCATATATATACTCATTTTCCCCTTCTTGTTTCTGTGCAACAAATTCTTTGTATCATTCTGGTCCTTGTCTATAGGACACTGCCAGGGAGTTGTGGGTCATGCTCAATAGTTTTTGGCTGTTTTACCTAGAATTCTGGCAGGCATGATAGTGGTTAAACGGTATTGGGGGCTTAAGCATTTCAGCAACATTCTCCAGTGTCACTCTTATTTTGCTACATCGAAGCTAGAATTCATGGTTGGATGTTTCCATCTCAAAAAAGTAAGTATAAAAGATGAAATCAAGCCCTGGGAATGGGCTTCACGTTTAATGCCCTTGATGTGCTATATAAAATCAATATGCTTTTCACTTATCAGCTGCTCCAAATCCTCCTCATTCTTTACAAAATGGAAGCATGAGGCACAAAACTTCCACTGTAATTACTCCAGAAAATAGAAAAGGCTCTTTTGACCTGGTTTTCTTTCCTTTCTTTTCTTTTCTTTTCTTTTCTTTTCTTCTTTTCTTTTTTTCTTTTTTCTTTTCTTTTCTTTTCTTTTCTTTTCTTTTCTTTTCTTTTCTTTTCTTTTTTTTCTTTTCTTTTTTCCTTTTCTTTTCTTTCTTTCTTTCTTTTCTTTCTTTCTTTCTTTCTTTCTTTCTTTCTTTCTTTCTTTCTTTTTCTTCTTTCTTTTTCTTTCTTTTTCTTTCTTTTTTATAAGTGTGCTGCTAAAAAGAGCATGTCTCTAAGCCCAGTGTGGGGAAAGACCTTCAAAGAGCTACTCCTTTGATCACAGCAGGGACAGCCTCTTTAGCCTCCCAATTAGCCAGGGACAGACACGACAATTTTAGTCACTTGGTTCGTAGGACCTACTTTTTCTGGATGATTCTCTATTATTTTGATGTATGAAAAACAGAGAAAAGTGGCTTATTCCTGTTGATATCTCTTGTTTTATCAAGTCCTTTTGATAGAGAGGTCACTGCATTGTATTTTCTCACACTCACAAAGCTTGTCACTGAGAATACTGTGTGAGGGTAACACAAAACTTCACTGTATGCAAACATTGCTCTATTCATAATTAATGAGTGGTTGGCCTTCTTATTGCCTCCCTCCAAATAATGTTACTATGCTGAGGCAGAAGATGTCCAGGCCTCAGTGTGATAAATAAGCATGAAGAAATCTGAAGCAGCCTCATTCCTAGTGGCAAAGTTGGACCTATTATCACCTCACGTTCTTGTTGGACACCTTTGGTTTGAGTAAGAGACAAGACACTGGGTCTCAGAATGAAAAACCATTTAAGGGAATCACTCACATGGAAGAGGTTCACTAGTGTTCTGTGTATTCTAAGACACGTTATTAAAGGCAATTAACCCTTGGGGGAAGGGGTGAGGAGGGGATGGCATTGCTCTGTGCATGTAGATGCAAACACATAGTGATTTATAAAGATGTGGAAGCTGGATTGGATGCCTCCTGAGTACCAGGAACTCTTTTCCAAATACTGTGTTCTCATGAAATGTTTCTGAAGCCAATGCTGTCATTATTCCTCGTACTGAACAAACAAAACAAAACAAAACAACTGAGGCACAGAACAGGTAATTGTCCTAGGACCTGAGCTCTACCTGTCCACCCCAGGGCACAAACTCTTAACCACCATGATCTGTGGTCTCCCCACATTGAAGGTGATTAGAATTTAAGACTTTATGACAGAGCAGAGTTTGATATCTTAGGATGGAGAATGCCAAATATTCTCACCAGTGGGGCAGGGCTAGAGGGGAAGTGTAATAAAAGCCAATTACTTCTTTTAAAACAGAAAATGGCTGGACAGTTATTTGTTAGTTAAAAATAACACTGAAATTTTTATTTAATTGAACTTGTCCTGAGCATATAAAATTGCCTGCATAAATTCAAGCCGAAGAACCATCTGTTTTCTTCCTTTTTAATGACTTTGCCAGCATGTGTTTTTCCAACATTTGTGCAGAATTCCCGAGAGCCTTGTAGAGACATGCTAAGGAACCCCATGGGTTACGTTTGGAACACCAGGTAATATTTCATGTTCTGATTACTGTGAAGAAAGCAAGAGGCTTTTTAATTGTGTTAGAAGGAAGGGAGATAAATATAAAAAACAGCATAAATTTTTAGAGTCGTATGTAAAATCAGATCTACTTGACCTGACATGCTCTAAAACTTGGGTGCAAAAGTCAAGTCTTGCAATCTTTGGTTGTAACTAAAAACATCATGTAAAAAGACTTGGTATTTTTTATAAAGTTTTCCTGGGGAAAAAACATAATACCCTGTTGGGTTAGCTCATTTCTGTGATTTAGTTTATCTTTGACCTACTTCTTGTGGCATTCATCAAACAAATACTTCTTATTCCCAGAAATGTACATTAGAGATATGGTGAGACTGTCAAAGCTTATTATTAGAGAAAGTTTATTGTAAGGCTCATGGTTATTTGCATTAACCTAATTCTAAATACTTATTGACCTTTATTTTTTTTAAGATTTTATTTATTCATGAGAGACACACAGAGAGAGGCAAAGACCTAGGCAGAGGGATTAACAGGCTCCCTGTGGGGAGCCGAATGTGGGGCTTGATCCCAAGACGGATTCACTACCTGAGCTGAAGGCAGATGCTCGGCCACTGCTCCAGCCACCCAGGCACCTCTACTCCTTGAACTTTATTCACAGATACATAAAAACAAATTATACTTGCAATTATGTTTTACTTTAATGCCTTTGTATTTTAATGTTTGTATGTCTACACAGCACTATGAAGTAAGCAAATGTAAGAAGAGTCTGGCTGAAGACAAGAAAATAGAATCACATAATGGATTGGAAGACAGTCTAAGACTTGTGACCTGGGCTGAAGGCCATCAGGAATATAGTCAGGCCCCCACATAGGGCCACCTGCCCTCTTGTTGGCTCTGAAGGAAATGGCATAACCAAATTTTTTCACTGGGTATACATGGATATACATGTTTTGGTGCATATGAACACACTATGAATGTAAAAACAGCCATTTATATATAAATGGGTAAACAATTATTTAAATTGCACCCTCTATGATGCAATCATCTTCCATGGCTGTGAATAGACACATTTTATTCACCATTTAGAGCAGTCTGTTAACTAAGATTGTTTGCCTGTCATTTAATATTTAGAATGTAAAGATGATACCACAACTTCAGAAAAACAATGGATTGAAAGAAATTCAGTTTGCATGGAATCAGGTATAAAAACCATATTGTAGGGGCACCTGGGTGGCTCAGTCAGTGAAGGATTTGCCTTCGGCTCAGGTCATGATCTCAGGGTCCTGGGATTGAGTACTGCATGGGGATCCCTGCTCATTGAAGAGTCTGCTTCTCCCTCTCCCTTTGCCCTTGACTCCCCCCTTGTGTTCTCTCTCTCTCTCAAATAAATAAAATCTTAAAAAAAAAAAAACCAGTATTGTAGAGTTATCCTTCATTATGATGCTTTTCCCAGGGTTGTGGCCTACTTTACCCCTTGTTCTTGGAAAGGTAAGGGTTAAGAGTGTGGGCACTGGAGCTAGATAAGTGGTTTCCAGTTTAGGCTCTGCTTCTTTCCAGGGCAAACTACTAATGTCTTTGTACTTCAGTCCCCTCTTGTAGAACATAGGCAAATGATAGTCACCCACTAACTTCTGGTTTACTCCTTCTTGTGACATAAATAAAGATTTCAGCAATTCACGCATCCTGGTTCTCTCCTGTATTCATTTTGATGTTCTCAGTCTCCATGCAGATTATCCCTGTAACATCCTAGGCTTTTACATTCTCGCCTTCTTCCCTATTTCAACAACACACTTGCATGTTTGAAATATGAATACATACTTTGTTTTGTTTGTAAAAGCAGAACAAGTCATTCCATTAAAAGTGAAAAGACTCATTCAGCAAGATACTTTTAGATACAAGAATGATATTGTAATGAATTGCAGAATTTTTATGTTTCTACAACCTCAAGAGGAAGAAATTGAGGTGCAGTTTGGACAAATTCACACAGAGGCAAATCCTTGAAATAATGGGGAAATGGTTGGTGTGGTGGATAAACAAGGATATATTGAACTGGAAGATTTCTTAAGATCATGTTGGGCACTGGTCATGCTGGTCATTCCTCTTGCTATGTGGTCCAAGTGGAGGGAAAAGTGCAAAAAAAACCTAAATATCGTACCTCACTGTGGCTTTGGTTTTCTTTCTATCACAAACTACTGTTGCCTGGAAAGATGCTCTAGGGAGCAGGGTGGGAGAGTCAACTGTCAAAACAGATTTCTTTTTGTATTGTTAGCAGAGACAAATTCAGTTGGGATGTATAGAAAATTATTGCCTGTCTTCTTTTGAAGAGAGCATATGCCAAGAATACAGGAAAAATCCATATTTCTGAGATAATCTTTTGCAAAACCAAAATGAAAATTATAGTATCTTCATGTTCTAAATTAAAAAATTATGATAAAATTACAGGTCATTCTAGAGACAGTAAAAGCAAAATTGAGAATAGTTGGAATAGAATATGTTGGCAAGGATTTTTAAAGAAGCAAGAAGACAAACAAGATATTTTAAATAGCAGATTTTATAAAAGAGAAATTGAATTAGGACTTAACACATTTGTGAACCAGTCACAGAAAGGAAAGAAGGTAAGTGGGAGGGGATAGGGTAAAAGGTACTATGTACATGACAGATCCTTTACAATACATAGGGGAAAATGGAACAGCTGAAGGAGAAGAAGTAAGCAAATACAGAGAGAAAGAAAAGCTTTTGGATGAGTAAAACATAACCTGATTTTGTAGAAGACTTGCCAAGGTTGGAGACTATAGAAAGCAAAGACACACATCTGGTCATGATCAGATGACCATTCAACTGGCATTCTTATTTTTAAAAATAAAATTAAAGTTATTAACAAATAGGCAAATAAAATGACAGCATGCTTCTTTGCAGTTATTTAACAAACTGGAAAAATAATGGTGTGGTATCTACAAATGTTGATTGGAAAAATATTTGAACCAATATGTATCCATACTGCCTACCAATATTTAACTCATTACATTAAGCTCCTAGGTGCAGTTCCTGAAAATATCATTTAAATCTGAGCTACTAAGACATAAGTCATATAAGGGTAGGAAATATAAATATGTAAGTATATATTGAAATGGTAGGCAAATATAGTAGTAAGACAAAGACCAGCCATCACCTGGAAATCATATAAAAATCAAAATTGCTGGGGCAGCTGGGTGGCTTAGTTGGTTAAGCCTACAACTAACTCTTGAATTTAGCTCAGGGCATAATCTGAGGTTGTGAGATCGAGCCCCACTAGGGGCATGGAGCCTACTTGAGATTGTCTTTCCTTTTCCCTCCCCCTCTCTCCCTCTCTCTCTCTCTAAAAAAATTAATTAATTAAAAAATAATTTAAAAAATCAAAATTGCTATTACAATGGAAAAGCTGAATGTTAAAAATTAAGAATCTTCTAAAAATCATTTGTGCTATTATTAAAATTATATAGTTTATGGTTTTAGATAAAGACAACACATACCATTTCAGGTGTACGTTTAGAAAATGGAAGTACAATAAAATCAACCATCCATCTTTTTTTTTTTTTTTTTGTGAAGGAGAAATATTCAGTTTGACAGCATATAAAATATGATTTAGAATTCATTGGGCCCTGGAAACTTTTCTTTTTTTTTCAGAGTTCTGGAAAATTCTTAGTTTCTATGTCTTTAAATATTTCCCCTGACCTACTTTTTTTAACCTCTTTCTGGAATTCTGGTTTGATATGTTTTTGGTGTTCTCTCTCCTTCCTCCATGTCTTCTAGCCTTTTCTTTTTTTGAGGTCACAATATTTACTTAGCTTTCTATTTTAGGAGAGTATTTTGGCCTAATCTCTCCTTTACATTTTCTATCTCTTTGTCCATCTGTTATGTATTCTGGGTAATTTATTCAGATCCATCCTCCAGTGCAAGAACTCTCTCTTTTTAATCTGTTTTGTTTTAATTCCTGTTTATTGTTGAAAAGCATTATTTCGTGCATGCAAATAAAACCCAGGGCCTTGTTAAAGTAATCTTTTATTTTTCTCAATGTAATCATGCTTGAGATGAACTGTTTATTGTACTGCAGGTATACCTCATCTGCTAAAATACCGGAATATTTGGATTATAATTTTGTTTGCTTTGCTTTTGTAACTTTTGGGCTTTGTTTTACAAGGATAACTTCCACCCCATCAGAATGCACAAAAGAATATTTCAAAACTTTTGGCTTCTGAGATCACTTAAAAATGACCTTCTAATAATAGCTAAAATAGTTTAAAATATAAGTTTAAAATACAAAGAGTTTTTCATTTAAAATTATTATTAAGGGGGAAAAAAAGCAAAGACTTGGCGTTATGAGTTATGTCTCCCCAAAAAGATACGGTGTTCTAATCCCCAGGATGTCAGAATGTGACCTTCTTTGAAAACAGGGTCTTCACAGAGATAAGAAAGTGGAAGTGAGGTCATTAGGGTAGGCCCCCACCTGGTATGACTGGTATCCTTACAGAAAGGGAGATTTTGGACATAGACCAATGTACAGAGAGGGAAGATGACCTGAAGATGTACGGATGGGGGCAGCTTTGTTCCTGGAGTCACATGTCTACAAGCCAAGAATGGCAAGGATTTGCCATCAAACACCAAAAAGCAGAAGCAGCAGGAAAGATTCCACACCGCCCCATCAGCACCTCCACTTCAGACTTCTGGGCTCCAGATCTTGAGACAATAGACTGGCTTTTAGCCACTTAGCAATTGGTGTTCATTACGACAGCCTTAGTGAACTATACCTTTTAGAGCCCCTGTGACTCCGTTGGAAATTCTCTGCGTGGTGTCTTAGAATATTCGAGAGGAATCCATGATTGTAGTATTTTCTTTTATTTCGTTCTGTAATTCAACTTTTCCCTCTGCTGGGCTACTCATTGTCACTATTCGGGTTTTCTTTTCCTGGTCATCATTCAGGTCATCTTCATGTGTTCTCCTCTTTTCCTCTTTTCTCATCCCAATTCCCAGATATTTTCAAATCTACTTGTTAATTCTTTATCACACCTTGTTCATATATTTTCAAGGATTTTAAAAAATTCACTAAACATATAAAAATATAGCTATTTTATAGTCTCCCTCTGTTAGATCGGATGTCTTATTTATTGAATGTTCTCTCTGTTAAATCATAAGGCTTTGCTTATGGAGTCTCCTTTCTTTGTGTTCATTTCATGACTGAGTTGCATGTTTTCTTTGACGTTTGTTTGTGGGAATGTTCCAGGACCAGGAATGATAATGCATTTTTCCAGGAAGGTCTTCATTTGCATCTTCCAGGCACCTGGGAGACAGGAAGGCCAAAATGAATCAAAGAAGATTCTAGGCTTTCTTCAGTATGGATTTGGAATATACATCCACAGGGGAGCACTTTGTTGCTTTGTGTTCTTAGATGCAAGTGATTTCACTTGCACTCTTGGGTGTGAGGAGGATTCTGTGAGGAGCAGTGATTTCCCTTCCTCTGAGGAAGTAGCCCTTTGGGGTCCCAATTTACAGGAGAAGAATCTCCCATTAGATTTCTTACCTGGTGAGTCCTGGGGTAATCTGACCCTAGCATACTATGAATCTAGAACAACCTTTATCACAAATTCCCTAACTTGCTCTCAAGGCAAAATTCCTTTCTGTGCTCAGTTTATCTCTCTGAGTTCCCATGCTCACCTAGTTTTTTGAACTGACAAATTCCACTTTCCATTCAGGTTCTCAATGAGGGCTGATTGGAGTCTCTAGCCCTCTACACTATGTTTTCAGAAACATGGTCTTCTTCTGGGCAACTGAGCATTTTTATGGGCTCAGTCCTCCCCTGGGAGAAGGAGGCTGGGCTCAGTGCTCCTACATAGATTAGAGGATTGGAACAGAGTTTGGACCTATGTTTATTCTCTTTCTTCCAGCTGTATTGAGGTATATTTGATAACAGCATCACACATATTTAAAGTGTACAACGTGATGATTTGATATGTGTATACGTGGTGAATTGATTACCACCATCAGGTGAATCAAGTTAATTAATATCTCTCACCTCATAGTTACCTTTTCTCCCTGTAGTGAGATCTTCAGATCTACTCTCATAGCAAAATTCCAGTACACAACACAGAATTATTAATTACAGTCACTCTGATATTCATTAGATGTCCAGAACCTACTCATCTAATGACTGAGGCTTTGACCAGCATCTTCCCATTTCTGCCCTCACATCCCCATCCAGGCTCTGGTAATCACCATTCTCTGCTCTTTGTTTCTATGAGTTCAATATTTATTTATTTATTTATTTATTTATTTATTTATTTATTTAGATTCCACCTATAAATGAGACCATACAACATACAATGTTTGACTTTCTCTGTCTGGCTAACTTCTTTTACATAATATCCTCTATGTCTATCTCTGTGAGACAAGTGGCAAAATTTTCATCTTTCTCGTAGCTGAAGAATAATTCTACGTGTCTATATCTACTACATCTTTATCTGTTCATTCATTTGCTAACAATTAGTTTGCTTCTAAATCTTGTCTATTGTGAATAGACATGGGCATGGAGGTACAGGTATGTATTCAAGTTACTATTTTCATCCAATTTTGCAACTTGTGCAAGATAGAGATGTAGCTGCTTGCGGAGGCCCCACTCCAGGATAAGCAATATTGGTTGGACAAACATGGGCGTGAGGTATAAATGCTTTCTTTTCCTAGGAAACTGCATGACCCTGAATGGCAGCAGTAAGTATCTTCTGTCCTCTCAGATCCTCCTTCTGTTCCACATTCTTAAAGGGATTCCTGGAATTCCAGTCCTCTCCATGTTTTTCTTCCTGATTCTGTAAGATTATGTTAATTCTTGTTCAAATGCAAAGCAAACAACCGAATGCCCTCTCCAATCCCTTCTAGCCCTTCTGGTAGAATGTTCCAAAGAATGCAATGTTCATTGTTCTAACTCAGTGTTTCTCACTGGGGCTTGATTGGCATTTGGGTATAATGATTCCACCTGTGGAGCCACTGGATGCCAACTTCACTCTTGAGCCAATGATACCATGAAAGAAAAAAACAACAAAAAACAGAAACAAAGATTTCCAAATGCCCTTTGGGATCAATTCTATCTCAGTAGAGAATTCCTATGGTCAATGCTATCAAAATCAGTTCAGTTGGAAATGCTGTTCCCTAATTGTGTGGGAGGCCTATTTGGTGGGAAAAGGAAGTACTATCAAGAAGCAATTTATGTTTGTGTGACATGTAATCAAAATTACCAGTGTGTTCATATTATAGGAAACATACAAAGAAGGTACATTCTCCTATCCCTCTGGCACCGGCTTACAAAGGGTAAGAGCTCTGTGTAGGTGTGGAGGCAAGGTCGAGTCTACAGGCAGAACACACAAAACAAGAGAGAATAGTTAAGCTAACATGAGGTTTGTGTAGCAATTAGAGAAAGTAGAAGAGTTCTGGGGGCTTGAGAGTTGAGTGTGGAAGTAGAGCACTGGGGGCAGCTGCCATCCTGGGAAGTTGGTGGGCTGGGCTCACCATAATAAGAGAAGATTTAAATACGTCCCAGCAGCAAGCATATACTTTTCTCTCCCCAGTAGCCTTTTATAGAAGAAACTGAATAAAGATAGAAATGCTTCTAATTTCCTTTTGATTGATGTGTGTGATTTGATGTACGTATTTGGAGGAGAGGAGAGAGAAGCTCTCAGCCACGAGGATAGTCGTTAAGCATGTGATTGTTATTAAGAACGCCAATCCTATTTTCACCAGCATCATTTATATTTTTAAAGATATGCTTTTGAAATTTAGAAAACCTCATATTAAGGCCACGACATTTGCTTTTTTTGGATGTCCATTCAAATAAAGACATAATAGGAAAAATTCCCTTTGAGCATTTTCCATATAGACAATATAATGCATTCATTTGGTAAGATAAAATCATTATTATTAATGAAATCTATGAAAATGACTTCGACGTTGGCTTGACTGTCTCAGAAAAATGATTTTTTATTTCCCGAAATAAAAGCTGATGCTAATACTTTTATTGTATGCTTTTCTTCTATATAATATGCTGTGAAGAAATATTTCATTAATCTGACATCAAATTAAATATTTTAAACTATGAATTGGTACTTAGGAGGATCTAAGCAGGCATTGTATTGACATAAAATATTCAGAAATACTGCTTGGCACGTGCCCTAGTATTTTTATGAAAATTAAAATACCTCTTGTATTCTATTTTGCATATCGAGGTTCTGGCTTTTGTCTCTCACTGTACATAGTGTTGTGATTGATTTAGCAACATGCATAGAAATAGCACAAATAATCACCTCAGCATAATACAAAGTAGTTACAGAATGATGATTGGGATATGTTGCATTATGCAGCATTTAGCGTGGGAGTGTTTTAGCTGGATGATACTGAAAATTAGCCTATTAGTTTATAATCTGGTTGGTATTAAAAAGCCCTGTCTGTATTTTGGTCACATTATTGAAATTAGTTCAAAATGTTTACACCCTAAGACTGAGCACCACCATCCTTAACCCACGGACACTGATGGCTGCTGTCCAGTAACACGTGTACGTCTCCTGAAATACTGGGGCTTAGATGTCATGTTAAGTAGTAAAGTGCTTTTCATGTTCGATTATAAGTGGCTCTTACAGTCAGAAATGTATTGGCTTCTAAGGAAGAAGATGTTTGTTTTTTAATTTGTCTGACACTGCTGAGCTCTGTCTGGGACAAAATCTCCCTCTGCTTTCCAGAGGGCAAAAGCCTTCCCTGTAGGCTCACACCGTGTCAGCAGAGGTCTGTAGAATTGCCGGGCAGGAGCGTTCTGGAAGAGGAAGTGGCAGCAGTGCGCTGTGGTTTCAGATCACTGAAATTCTCCATTTCTCTAAATTCTCATGACAGATTCTGGCAGGGCTGCTGTAGGACAGAGTGAGATATTTGCCTCTGGCTGGTAAGAAAGACTTAAAGAAAAAAGAAAACTGTAAACAGTATCAATTCCAGAAAGCAGAGAGAGGACTTTGGGGGCCGTCCGCCTGCCCACCATCTGCTCACACGCGGACAACCTGAGACCCCCCTGTTTGCAAAGGGACACACACGGCAGGCAACACACGGGCTGCCAGGCCCTACGTGGAGCGCAAGGAAGATGTGAGGAAGCGGGCTGTCCACAGTGTCATTTCCACTCACCTCTTCAGGCAGGAAACTAGCTGAAGCCAGCCCTGGGCCTTCTCAGGGATACACTTATTCCTGCCATGGTAAAAGCTGAATGCTAAAAGATTGCTTCTGGAAGAAGAAAAACTAAATTAGATAGTTTGCAAATCTGAGAGCGGCTTCCCATCTGGTGAATACGTTTCCCTTCACCTTGCTTAGCTATTCTCCTAGCCTAGGGAGTGCCCGAAAGTTTCCACCTCATTGGCACCAGCCACCCTGCAAGGTATGTGGCATATACTGAGATACTAATGAAAGACAGTACATAGCTGTATTGTGAGCAGAAAAATCAATGGTATATTTTCTGGGGTCAAAGTTGCACCCTGAATTTAGGCTAGAGGACATGGTGACAACCACTCAGGCTCTAGGACTTTCCAAGTAGTGAAACATATAAAAACATTTGCCTAGGGTCTGTTTTTATAAAGCTTAAATCTAGTATCTTAGAGGTAATTTAAAAAACAAATTCCTATTGAATGTTTTCTGTAATCACCCAAGGCATAAAATCCATAATATTTAATGCAACCCCCTTCTATCTGGCAGGTGAGGAAATGGGGATTGGTTGCCATAGATGAAAAATTAGTGGAGGAGGAAGCTGTACATGGTGTTGGGAGAAAATAATTAAAATGTGAATAAAAGGTAAGAGAGAAAATTGATCAATTGATCATATCGACAGATGACCTAAGAAGCCCTCTGGTACAAGATTTAGCAATAAAATGTCACAACCCAGCTTCAGAAACTAACCAAAGTTCAGGTAAGCCTCCACGTATTTCTGCTGAAGAAAATCAGATTACATGAGCCTGCATGTGGGATTAGAGAGGTTTTATCAACACAGAAGACAAAGAACTTAATCCAGTGTGAAAAGATAGGTCATCTATTCCTTCAAGTGGAGCAGCATTTCACCAAAAACATGTTTTTACCTATTATCCCAGTTCCCAAGAGTCAGTTTTTGCCACCATGGGTCCCAATTTGCAGCTCCTGTGGGGAGTGGGGGTGGTAGTCTGCTAGTGACCCTCCCGGGTATGCACTCTACAACTGGGCTGCTGGCGGAGGGGACTTTGCTCTAAGGCTGTCTCCATCCATCCAGGAGACACAAGGCGGTTTCAGACAGCTCCCACAAAATCTGAGGCAGGAAGTGTTCTAAACATAGAGAATGAATTCACGGAATTGTTGGTTTTACTTCTGCTCACCCACAGCCCGTAGACGTGTGTAAGTCCCAAAGAAGTCAGAGGTGGTCTTTCCCTAAGGCCGTTGGCTACGGGTCTTTTAGAATCTTGAGGATCCCTCGTGGATTTCCCAATGATTGTTTTTGTAGCTACAACTTGTTACAGGAGTCCTGATTTATAAATCAAACCTCTGGAAGTGTGTGAGGGAAATCACCTGGTGGGTTTTCAAGAACACCAGTGCTATATGACCACAAGCACTGTAAAAGCTAAGTTTCAGCTGACAAGGAATGGGGATTGTTTGGTTGAGAAGTTGTGCATTGTTAAGTGAATTGTCTTTTTTTTTTTTTTTTTTTTTTTTAAGTGAATTGTCTTAACCTATGTTGTACTCATTTCAGTATCAGAAATAACCACCGGATTTTTCTCCCTGTATGCACTTCCTTTATAAATTTTCTCTGTTATAAGTGCCTCAAAATTAAATGACATTAAATAGCGAACACCTGCTTATTAAAATTAAAATGAAGCAATGATGACAAATACTATAATAAAAACAAATGCAAGCTCAGGCCCTGAAATCTCATGTGGTTCTCAGAAACACATTAGAAATCCAGATGAACATTTTTTTTTTTTTCAGATGAACATTTTTAAATGTTTACTCAAGTCATAGTAAAAAAAAATAAAATACATTTTCATAAATGTCTGATGTTGTTGGAATCCATTTAGAGAAACATTCACCTAAAAGATGCCCCAAGGTAGTCATATCAAAGATTTCTTTTTCAGTGTCTGTGTATGTATAGTAGACACGATTGCAGAGCGTGCTGGATGAAGGAGTTAAAGAATTCTTACTGGCTCTTGTAACTCTGATAATTTAAGACACAGAAAATGGATATACATTTGAGGCTTTTCACACAAACAATAATATTTTGAGGACAGTCCACACATACAAAAAAGGCATTCACCCAGGCTAGGGAAGAGACAGGAGAGGCATCTTTGCCTGCCCTAGGAGCAGAGGGAACCGGTCTCTTGATCCTCGCAGAGCCTTGGACAGGAAGCAAGACACCAGGAAGCAGTGACCACGTGGCGGTAGGACCGTGTTGCCTTACCAAAGGTCTCTGTGGCCCACGAACACCACAGGCAGCATGACTGGCTGGCCACGAGCCCCTATGGACACCTCTTTGCTCATCTGTGACCTGAAGTTGGAGGGGCCCATGGTTGACACATCTTGGCATGACAAAGACCTCAGGCTGCCCCACAGTCCTAAGGACAGAGACAAGGGACAATGGAAGCTGGAGTCCAAAATTAACTGGAACTATAGAACCTAAAGTCATATATACCGTGGACATGAATTCATATAAGCCTAAGTCTTTCCTTAATAGAAAGGAGTTTCTTTTTTTTTAATAATAAATTTATTCTTTATTGGTGTTCAATTTGCCAACATACAAAATAACACCCAGTGCTCATCCCGTCAAGTGCCCCCCTCAGTGCCTGTCACCCATTCACCCCCACCCCCCGCCCTCCTCCTCTTCCACCATCCCTAGTTCGTTTCCCAGAGTTAGGAGGCTTTATGTTCTGTCTCCCTAGAAAGGAGTTTCGATGGATGGGCTGCCCACTATGATCACAAACACTCATTTCCATGGCTTGTTACCTTAGAATATACTCATTTATTTCTGGAAAATAAACATGCTTCACCTCATGATCCTGTTCCTCTAGGTCCTGAGTCAGAAACTGGCTTTCACTCTTCCTAAGGTAAAGGTATTACCCGATGGCATTGGTTTTAAGTAAATCTCAAGGATTTTTTCTTTTTAATTCTTTCTTAAAGATTTTATTTATTTATCTGAGACAGAGAGAGAAAGAGAGCACAGAGGGAAAGGGAGAAGGAGAAGCAGACTCCTCGCTGAGCAGGGAGCCTGATGCAGGGCTCAATTCCAGGACCTTGGGATCATGACCTGAGCTGAAGGAAGATGCTGTACTGATGGAGCCACCCAAGGGCACTTATTTTTTCTTTTTAAAAACCCAGTATCAGGATTATATTATTGTTAGAATTTATTTGGTATAAGAAAAAAAAAAGGTTAATTAGTCATCTGCTGTCTAAAATCTAAGGAAAAGTCTGCCTGCTGATCTTTATAATTGTTACTAACATAATTGCCCAGTGAACAGGGAGTGCAATAGGACCAGTTTTGTTTCCAAAGAGACTACTGGAGGGGGGAAAAAAAACCCTCAAACTTATGATGTCTTTTTAGTGAAAATAAAGAGTTTAGTATAATCGTGATGTTTATGTTCACAGATTGCTTTTACTAATATGCTTTCAAATGAGGAGGTTTGACATCTCTATCAGACAGGATCAAGTTGGGAAGACAGAAACCCCAACAGTTTCTTGTTGTTGTTATTGGTTTTTGTTGTTGTTACCTGAGATAACTTAATACAGGATATTAGTTAAACAGATATTGGAAGACTGGAAAACAAAGAGGCAGTGGTGTGGTGCCCAGTGTAGCACATCTCAAGAGCCCCTGATAAAAGGAGCAGCACTTGGGGGTAATCCAATCGTGGACACAGACCTGGGCTCCTGGCCGGGGGTGGCCTCCCTGGTGCCAGAGCTTCACGAGCCTGGAGAACCCCGCGCTAAGCTGGGACGCAGACCTCTACGGCGAGGGTGCTGGTGGACAGCTGCTGGGACCTCAGGATCTCAGACAAGGGCTCACCAGACTGGGACCCACACATCTGAGGAGTGGGAGGTGCCTGCCTGAAAGATGTGATGAAGTGGTTCTGGCAGTGAGGAGGATGCCTGCAAATAGAACCAGCTGTTACTGGAACCCACAACCGCTGCCAAACGGAGGGACCATTATTGGTGGGAACCTGGCAGGACAAGCAGAACGAACCGAACTACCTCCTCCCGCCCTCCCTTCTCCCCCGAGCAGCCCCTGCCACCTGCGCGAGCTAAGAGAAGACCAGCTGGCACCCAAGTGCGGTGCGCAGTTCCCTCCAGCCGGAGGGAGGTGGCGGAGGGAGGAGGAACAGCGCAGTCGCCAGCATGAACCTCCGAACCTCCGCGCTGGATGCTCAGCGGCCAAGCGCAGCCGCCCCCACGCGCAGGTGTAACCCCGCACGGCGGCGATAACGGGACGCCAGTGTCCTTTATACAGATGAAGACTGCTTGTCCTGTCTCCAAAACGGAATTTTATGAAATCTGTATCCCTCAAAGAGTCACGTGAGAAGGACACACGACGCATTGGTTGCTGCCGCACAGTGTGGGTGGGGGGAGTCTGTCCAGGATCCAGGAATTTTCTGGGACATCTCTCACCTGCTGTGTCATGTACTGACAGTGAATGCAAGACTACAGCAACCAAAGCAAACCAGGGCCCCAGAGTGCTTAGGAAAGGATGAAGGATGCAGTTTCATTAGTTAGATACCTGCTAGCTGAGATTCCAGGAGTGGGCAAGGCCAGATGGAACGGCTAATGGAAGAGGGAAGCTGGAAGTATCAGAGAAAGAGCAGCTGTGGCAGTTAGGGACGGTCATTCCTCTCTAGTGTGTTTGATGCACCCGTGTTTGTGGGTGGACCATATTCTTGCTTGATCTCTCTTCCTCTGTGTGTGTGTATGTGTATGGGTGCCTTTCATCTATCTATCTATTATCTATCTATCTCTATCTATCTATCATCTATCTATCATCTATCATCTATATATTGTCTATTTATCTATATCTATCTTCTCTCTATCAATCTATCATCTACCTATCATTTATCTATATATCTATCAATCATATATCCTTATCATCCTCACCCTCTATCTACCCAACCGTCATCTATATACTAATATTTTCCTGTTTTCTTTCCCTTTATTAACTTACCTAAGAGTTGTAGATAATAGGTAGCTACAATTTAGCCTTTCAGTTATAGAGTCTGTAGTTGGGACCATGACGGAGTTTGAGGAGTAATTAACATTGCCCCAGTGATAAATACAGTGAATGTTATGCTAATCTACCAAATTTGTATATGTATTTCAAGAGAGATAAAACCCTAAACACTCATAAACCAGGCTATTAGTTAGGCATAAAAATGATAATACAATGAACATTTTTTAAATTAGTGTTAGAAGCTATTCATAATGTATTCTTGAATGATTTTTTTTTTTAAGTACACAAAGTCACATGTGAGACTGCCATTTCATCCCATGGTGGTAGCAGATTTGCTCTCTCACTGTCAACACCTGCAGAACTGGACAAGAAGTTAAACAAACATTTTCCCAGGTATTAGAAAAGAGGCTGACAGGACAGATGCAGGGAGCCCCACAGTAGCCCTACCTGATGTTGTGGTGCAAGGCACATTCTCAACCGTGCAAGACTGGAAACCAAGCAGTGCACAGTTGGCTCACTGGGCTGAGGGGAGACGATTTGGGAGGCCCAGCAGCTATAGTCAGTGAGAAAGAGGAGCACAACAGGAGGGATACACAGAGAGGGGGCACCAGAAATTTGCTAGGGTTTCCTTTAGGTCCTTTGAATATATTCAAAAATGAATATATTCTGAGATTGTAATACAAACATTTATTTTTAGCTAAGACTGTAACAATGGTTGTGAAAAAAATGTACATAGGTACAATCTTTTTATTTTTTTATTTTTATTTTTTAAAGTTTTAATTTATTATTTATTTATTTATTTTTAAAGATTTTATTTATTTATTTATTCATAGAGACACACAGAGAGAGAGAGAGAGGCAGAGACACATGCAGAGGGAGAAGCAGGCTCCATGCAGGGAGCCGGATGTGGGACTCCATCCAGGGTCTCCAGGATCACGCCCTGGGCTGCAGGCGGCGCTAAACCGCTGCGCCACCGGGACTGCCCAGGTACAATCTTTTTAAAAAACAATTTGGCAGTAAGCATCTGGAACAAAAACAAGATGGTTCCTAATGTAGGTAAAATTGGATGCCACTTTAAAAAAATGCACAGTGTATATAAACTTAAAAACTGAGAAGAGGATAGAATTATGAATAACTAAAAAAAAAAAGAATTATGAATAACTTCGCTTATTTTCATTTTGCTTTCTATGCATTTAATGTATATTGTACAAGAGATATGTTGTGTTAATTTTAACCAAAGAAATGGTATTGTTTTAAGTTCACATTATTTAGCTAGTAAGCACATTTGTAGGAACTTTTAGTAATAGATATTTAAGATAGTATTGTTTATAATAATAAAACCTCATGAGCAACCTATCTGTAAAAAATTGAGATTAATTAATTCAACAATGCACAGTTATGCAATAGAATATTACGAAGGCATCAATCATCTTTTTGAGGGATATTTAAGGACTTGGAAAATAATTCAGAATATGTAACTAAAATTAATATTTTCAACTGTATATAACCTCTGTTTCTAGTTTATAAAAATAAGTTAGGAAGACAAACATATTCCTCCACCCACCCCCTACCTCACACACACATAACCTAGACAGACATGAAAAATGTAACAAGCTGTTCTTTCTGGGTAGTGAAATCAGAATGTTCATTTCTTCTTTATTCTTTTTGTTATTTCCCCAAGTTTACCATAAGGAAGATGTTTGTTTTCCCTACTGAGACAATAGGAATGTATTCCTAATGCAGAAGCAAAACATTTAACCCTATTTTTATAAAGTTGTCAGGAACCTAGAATAGACTCAGAAACATTTTTCTGCTTCCTTGGTGCATACTAGTGATTTCTGGATGTCAGCCTCCTTATCTAATGACAAAAGTTCCAGCTTTCTTCTTTGCCAAGAGTTTTAGAGTTATGATTTGGATGTGACTACATCTAACAATAGTGGGGAGAATATGAAGATTTCTGATTTATCATATAATTAGTTGAAGAATAAAGAATGTGTATATTTTAATTATTTGGAATAGAGTTTTAGATAATAATTTTTAATTCTCCAAGAAAAATTAATCACTAGTGTCACCTGGCATTCAACCAGCGTGATGAATGTGCATGTTTTACGTGGTGATGTTTATAAAATAAAAGGCAGCTCACATTTTCATTACTATTTGGTTTTCTCCTACATGGTATATTCAAAAATTGATTGTAGCATTTGTCTTCAGAAAGGTCATTATCTGATTGCTATGTTTTGAACCTTTATTGTTCAAGTTTTATTAGTTCTTTTGTCTCTTTTCTTATTTCATTTCAGTAAAATACAAAACAAAAAGCCAGTCAGTCACTGGTTGCTCTCTCAAAGGCTAAAACACTTGATTGGCAGACATGCCTATTACTTGCACAGAAGATGAGAGAGTAAAATTCTTGAGAGAGAGAGAAGCAAATTTTATTTAGAGTGGTAGAAACTGAAATCTTGAAAATTTGAAAATGTTTTGTGTTTGAATTATCTGAGAAAATGAAAAAATTACAATTTTGTTGTGAGTTTAATAGACTCTCAGAGTTTCAAAGATACACCCAGGGAACATTTTAATAAATATTTGTGATTATTTGAATTCTTGCCTGCATTGTTAGTGAGGCTGGTGATGTAGTAATGTCTAACTGCCTCTAGATTGCAAACTGGCTCATGTTTCATCAACTACAGTTTACAGACAGGATCTGTAGGTGGTTTCTAATGTAGCATGATCATCTACCCAACTCGAGGTATTACTGTTTTTTTTTTTTTAGGTTTTTTTTTTTTTTTTTTAAATTTTTATTTATTTATGATAGTCACAGAGAGAGAGAGAGGCAGATTCACAGGCAGAGGGAGAAGCAGGCTCCATGCACCGGGAGCCCGATGTGGGATTCGATCCCAGGTCTCCAGGATCGCGCCCTGGGCCAAAGGCAGGCGCTAAACCGCTGCGCCACCCAGGGATCCCTTTTTTTTTTTTTTTAAATACTATAAAAAAGTGAATTCTGTGGCAGTAAGAATTAATATTGTAGTGTCCTTTGCAGCATCCTGAGGGCTTGGGGTCTTGGCTACCTGGTGGCCTCCCAGCAGGTAGATGATGAATGTGGCACCATTTTAAGGAAACACAGTTTAGGCTGTATCCACATGATGCAACAGTTTCTCAGATGGGCCTAAAACTGACTTTTTCTATTTTTATTAAGGCTCTTAAGTTTATGAAAAGACCACCAGTTTCCCTGGAATTCAGATTTGGTCATTTGAGCTTCCATATTCCATTTTTATAGGTGAATGACAGGAGTACAGTGAATTTTTAAACCTTATAATTACTATTTCATAGGAGAAATCAACATACACACATTTAACACCTATGGATAAGTAAGTAGGTTTCTATTTTTCCAAGCCAAGAATCAAGATTTAAGATATCTGATCTGACATTCACATGTTCTTTGTGGGGAATCAAGTATTTATTTATTTATTTATTTTTATTGATTTATTCATGACAGTCACAGAGAGAGTAGCAGAGACACAGGCAGAAGGAGAAGCAGGCTCCATGCAGGGAGCCCGACGTGGGACTCGATCCCGGGACTCCAGGGTCACACCCTGGGCCGACGGGCTGCCCGGAATCAGAGTATTTAAAATATAGCCTGCTTATGAAAACCAAGGCTTTTTCTGCCATATTTGTAAGGGGCTTCTTTTTTTTTTTTAATTTTTATTTATTTATGATAGTCACAGAGAGAGAGAGAGAGGCAGAGACACAGGCAGAGGGAGAAGCAGGCTCCATGCACCGGGAGCCTGATGTGGGATTCGATCCCGGGTCTCCAGGATCGCGCCCTGGGCCAAAGGCAGGCGCCAAACCGCTGCGCCACCCAGGGATCCCTGTAAGGGGCTTCTCTTTTGCATTTGTGCTATGACTGCATGCTGCTGTGATGTTTTAGCAGAGCGATCAACGAAGTGCAGCTACGTAATGCTGTGTATACGATGCCATTTACACTCAGAGGCAATCCAGCATGTGGCAGCCGCACAGCAGGAATGTCCAAACACAGATCGTCCGAAGAATTTATATGTTATTTTAGGACTAAACACTTTTAAAAAGTCAATCAGGCAACGGAGCTAAAACAAGTCCCCAGATAATATAAATATGAACACATGTTGAATTCATTAAATTTCCAGGAACCAGCAGTACTCTCTCCCTAACTTTAGAGCTTGCCTTAAGGATTGTCTTTGAAAAAATTATTTGGTAGGTGAAAGTAACCTTTCTGAGCTTATACTTAAAATATAGTCAAACCAGGTATTTCAGGTAGCCAGTTCTTCAACTCTGATCAGCAAGAATTAACTATTCATTGTGTAGCCTGACATCCATGACCTCACAACCTCTTGCTCTAAACTGCTCTTGTTAACCACACTGACCTACATGCTACCCACTAACCACAGGATGCTACTTAGATTTACATCACTTAAAATGAAATAACTTAAAAAAAATCAATTTCTCTGTTGCACTACCCACATTTCATTCCTCAAGTCACTTGAAGGTCAGGCTATTGTACCGGACGATGCAGATATAATGCATTCCTGTGATCTCAGAAAATCCTATTGAGTAACCCACAGATCACCTCTCCAAGAAATTACCTGAGATGAGGACGGTGATGGCAGATGGGCCATGCCGAGCCTGGGAGAACAGCACACCACGCCGGAAAGACAAACATTGTTGATTTTACCGCTTTACTTATCCAATATGTGTGGGGATTATTGTCTTCATATTTTAAAGAAGGATATTGGAATTTAGAGGGAAAAAATTTGCCAAGGATCAAAAGTTTAGTCAGTAGTGAATCTAAGACTTGAACTCAGGTCTTTTGCTTCCCAATTCAGTGTGTATGAATCTCTGTGGTAGGACATGATGTCCAGGAAGAGAAGAAACATGCAGCTGAAACCGGGGGTAGACTTTGCTGTGTGTGAGTGTACAGTGTGGAGAGGTCTGGGAAGGAGATGGGGTAATTCAAAGATTTAAGTCTGTTGATTGCATTATTTAAATATTCAGAAATTCTTTTGAGGTTCCAAAAAAAAAATGAATTTGGGGCAGCAGAAGAATTATCTTTAGTGTGGAAATGTAGCAAAAATGTGTGTGGTACATTCCTTTAATGTCACATGGGGTTGAGAGCTAGGATAAATGCATAGATTAGCCACTATTTATTGTTGATTAATACTTCTAGACTAAGTAAAGCTACATGTTAATTTGTAGATTTTTGTCTGGTAGAGATGCAGTGATTTTTTCCAGAGATAAACCAGAAGATTATTTGTGTATGGCTCTTTTGACATTAATCAGGTTTGTATCTTAACCCAACATTCTTACCCTCTGACTGCCTATTTATACCTGTCTTAAGGGTCTTTTGAACTGGCCGTATATCTTACTAGCTCCTCTAACTGATGGGTTAAACAAATATTTGGCATATATTCATCTTATATTTATAAACTCTGTTTTAAAAGTGTATTTGTGGGGTGCTTGGGTGGCTCAGTCAATTAAGTGTTTGACTCTTGATTTCAGCTCAGGTCATGATCTTGGGGTCCTGAGATCGAGCCCAGCATTGGGCTCTGTGCTCAACAGGGAGTCTACTCGGGATTTTCTCCCTCTTCCTCTGCTTCCCATGCCACAGCTCTCTCTCTCTTTCTCTCTTTCTCTGTCTCTCTCAAATAAATAGATATTTTAAAAGAGCGCATTTGATAATGACACATTGAAAGTTTTGGAAGTTTAACCAAGAAACCCAACAGGAGACAAGTCAATTGTGCAGTTTAGGAAAAGCATGAGCTATATTCCTTTTCTCCCAACCTGGAGTGCATTCCAAGCTGCAATCCAACTAAACTCCCTGCTTCCCTCTCTTCTTGTGTTTTGTTTCTGCCTCCTGCATGGACAGTAAGTCATTCTCCTTCAATGGTAGCATTGGTGGTAAATTTGGCCTAATGGCCTGAGCATTCTGTGAATTCTACTGGATAAAATGTGGACAGCTATTCTCTGCTGGGTGAGAGAAGGCAGAGAATTCAGTTTGTCAGTCTTTTGGGTTTTGTCTGATGTGAGTTTACTTGGGTCCATTGGGATACTTATGTCCACTGGGAAGGGAAATAGCTTTTTCGACCTGGTGTAATTGTCTTTCTGTCTCTCTTTTCAGCGTTGGCTGAGGTTGAATTGACATGATACGTTATCCATGTGTCTGTGGGCCTGTATGTCTGTGTTTTGGAAATAGCTCCCAGAGGAGTATGAACTCTTCCTAACTGCAGGGGACACACATTAAATATGAGGGAACATCTTTTGAATTAAAAGTGTTCTCTTTGATTGACTTACACAAATTTTTAAGAGCTCTTAAAAATCTAATAGTTTCAAAACTCACCCCAAATAAGAAATGTCTGATTCTATACATGTGCTAGATTTTCAAGGAAAACACCTTGCTGGTTCAGATACATTTTAAGAATTCAAGACAAATAATTAAGGCGAATCTTTTAGTAAATAAGACTGGCTTAATTTTTGTTTAAGAAATAAAAACATCTCGGGATCCCTGGGTGGCGCAGCGGTTTGGCGCCCGCCTTTGGCCCAGGGCACGATCCTGGAGCCCCGGGATCGAATCCCACGTCGGGCTCCCAGTGCATGGAGCCTGCTTCTCCCTCTGCCTATGTCTCTACCTCTCTCTCTCTCTCTCTCTCTCTCTCTCTGTGTGTGACTATCATGAATAAATAAATAAAATCTTTAAAAAAAAAAAAGAAATAAAAACATCTCTTCTTTGATTTACCCATGTGAAGTATAGTGGAACTATACATTTGATTTTTTTTTTTTAAACACTCATTGTGGAGCCCAACACAGGGCTTGAACTCACAACCCTGAGATTGAAAACTGAGCTGAGATCAAGAGTCAGATATTTAACCAACAGAGCCACCCAGACACCCCATATACATTTGATTTTAAAAATAAGCTTTGGTGAAAAAAAAAAAAAAACCTAATAGTCTAAACTTCCTAAACCTTTCTTATGTGTTTACTAATCAAATAAGCTAGCATTATCCCCACATAATATATACAATTATAAACATTCATTTATTTCATTCAACTACATTGAAGCATTACTGTGGCAAATTTTTTGATATCAACAATAATTATGTCTCCTAGTATGTCAGCTTCAATGTAATTTTAAAAGTCCTGGGATAACTTATGAACTTGGTTTTATAATATATAATAATAAATAATCTTTGAATACCTAAATAATTTCTAAGTATCTGTTAGTACTAAACCTTTGACTATTAAATGCCATTTGGTATTCATATACTGCTGCTTTTTAAATCTTGATATGCTATAGAATGGCTCTATCTTTGGGTCATGTTGCTAAATATAGTGTAAATGTAACATCTGAGGGTGTAGAAGAATGTGCAACAGGTGTCAGACATTTTGTTAATCTGTAAAATGATGGTAAATTCTGCACAGTTGTCAAGATATAATTTCCAGTTCTACTCTGTGGAATGGAAGTGAGTTTCTTTGGCTAAAAGTCATAATTAATACAGATTGTTGAGAATATACCGGGAGTTACAGTGACAGACATTCAGCTGTGTATGCAAGCTGTTAAGGTGAGCTTTTATTGTTCACAAGAGAAAATGAGTACTTTGTCATGTGTGTTCTCTCCAGAATAAAAGAGAATGTGATAGACACAAATATATGGATGGAAAACGTTGTAGAAGGTAGGCAGGAAGGAAATTTTTAAATTTTTCTTTCATTTATAGTAACTGTAAATAATGATTCTGAAAAGAAGAAATAAAATGTGTTAAAATTTTGGCAAAATTGACTCTTACTCATAAGGAATAAAATGTTTGTAAAACTCTATAAATATTTAGTAATGCAAAACCAGACATCAGCTTTCTCTCTGTTAAAAAACTATAAGCTTTTGACAATGGATAACAGAGATTCTTAATTACCTTCCAGGTAATCTTCCCAAGTAGCAGAAACTCTATCTCACTAGAATAATTTATCTGCCAGTTCTAACTTTACTATATAATTAATTTTTAAAAATTATCATATAACTCCTTCACTTTTGAATGAGCTAAGGTACCTGCTATGTTTGTTTTAAAATATGTTATTGATGGAGCACCTGGATGGCTCACTCAGTTAAGCTTTAGACTCTTGGTTTCAGCTTGGGTCTAAGTAGAGCCTGCATAGGGCTCTATGGTCAGTGGGGAGTCTGGTGGGATTCTCTCTCTCTCTCTCTGCCCCCAGCCCCTGTGTGTTCTCTCTCTCTCTTTCTTTAAAAGTAAAAAAATCTTAAAAAAATATGTTATTGTCACACTGATGAAATAGGTATTCAAGTATTGTTTCTCAGGGATACATGAGCCTACCTTAACCAAGTGAGATGTATTTCAAATATCACAGCATACACTTAGGAGAAGGAAAAAATTTTTCATATTTCTTCCACATATGAAATTATCTCTGAGATTTTCCAGAGTCCTGGAAAATTACAAAAGTGTTTTTTTTGTTTGTTTGTTTGTTTTTTTTTTTTAAGTTCACCTTAAGGGCAGCCCCAGTGGCGCAGCGGCTTAGTGCTGTCTGCAGCCTGGGGCGTGATCCTGGAGACCTGGGATCGAGTCCCACATCGGGCTCCCTGCATGGCGCCTGCTTCTCCCTCTGCCTGTGTCTCTGCCTCTCTCTCTCTCTCTGTGTCTCTATGAATAAATAAATAAAATCTTAAAAAAAATAAAATAAAAAGTTCACCTTAAGAGAGATGATAGATATAATTTTGTTCAGATATGCATACTAAATTGTTCCAATATCATTTATTGAAAAAACATCAAATGGATGGATAAGGAGAGGATTTATTTTGGATGTAGAGAAATTCTAAAACTTGCACATTGCTACTGGGAACGTAAAATGGTGCAGTCATTGTAAAAAACAATAGGATAGTTCTCCAAAAATTCAACATAGAATTACCACATGATCCAGCAATTCCACTTCTGGTATATGCCTAAAAGAACTTCAAGCTGGGACTAGAACAGATATTTGTAGCTCCAGGAAGGTAGAAACAATCCCAGTGTCCACCAACAGATGAGTAGATAAACAAAATGTTTGTATGTACCTATACTGGAAGTTATTCAGCCTTAAAAATGGAAGAGACTGTGGTACATTCTGTAGTGTGGGCAAACCTTGAAGACACTACACCAAGTGAAATAAGCCAAACACAAATAGGGCAAATGTTGCATGATTACATGTACGCAATGACTTATATGACAGGCAAATGCATAGAGAAAGAAAGTAGAATGGTCATTGCCCCAGGGGCTGGGAAGGTGGGGAATGCAGGGTTATTTAGCGGGTACAGAGTTCAGTATGGGATGATGAGTGATACAGATGGATGGTAGTGATGGCCGGACCACATGAACAAGGTGAATGTTCTAAATGCCACTGAACTGACACTTAAAAAATGGTGAAAATGGCAAAAAAAAAAAAAAAAAAAAAAAAAAAAAACAACAACAACACAAAAAACAAAAACAAAAAAACAAACGAACAAAACACACAATAAAACCCACCCTCCTTTCTCCTTATGTGTCATTTTGGTTAGTATTTATCACTAGCTATTAAATTCTCTAATCTTTCTGTTTACAATGTCTAATCTGCCTTTAATATGATGTATTTTGTATCTCAGACATTGTAGTTTGTAGAAATTTGATTTGGTTCTTTTCATATCTCTTCTGTCTCTCCTTAACTTTTGTAACTAGGAAATACAGTTATAACAATTGCTTTAGTGTCAGTTAATTTTCACGTCGATCGATTGAAAGATTGTCTCCCCATTTGGGGCCCCATGTACCTGCTTCTTTGCATCCTTGGTAATTTCTCATGGGATCCCAGCCATTGTTAATTTTACCTTACTTACTCAGTAGTGAATAATATTATATCCCTCAAAGTATTACTGCTCTGTGTTCTAGGACACAGTTATTTGGAAACCATTTCATCCTTTCAGACGTTGGTTTTCAAGTCTGTCAGGAAGGACCAGAGAAGTGATGAGTCTAGGATCAATTATTGCCCACTCCCAAGGCAGGAACCTGTGCACGCTCTGCCCAAAGCACCATGAACCATGAGCTCTCCAGGGAGGTCGGTGTGAACATGCACTGCTCACCGCCCTCTGCAGGAACAGGACTCTATTTCAGCTAAACCCTTCTCGTGGTTTTTCCACTGACCACATGTATTTTCTCACATGCATTTGCTGATCAGCTGGCTGCTGGAGGGTCCCTTTGCTGATCTCTGGAATTCTCTCTATCGTTTAGCATTTTCTTATTTGGTATTCCCTGAACCCCAGACCTAGCCTGGAAACGCTCTCAAAACAGTGATCTCAGGGAATCATAGGACTCCTTTTGCTTGTTTCCTGTCTCTTAGGGTTAATGTCCTTTTTCGCCTGCTGTCCAAAGTATAGTAGGTAGTTGTTCTATCTTGACCTGAAGCGGAAATCTTAAGTTCTTTTTTTAAACTCTTGAGTATATAGCAGAGGAACCAGGAGATCTCCGGCCACACTGTTTCTTCAAGTCCATTTATTTATTCACACTCCCTCATCTTCCTGCTTTTCTTTCTTTAGTTAATATCAGCTAATGTTGGACATGCCAAATATTTCTAAATAACTAAAGATTCTTCATCACAAAATGCTCCCTGAAAACAACTCACCTGGAAAACATAAATGCTGTGAAGCTGACAATAATGGAAAATTGTGATGACCAGTTTTCTGTTTGTCATATCAATACTACCTTTTTAAGTAATATAACTTTTTAACATTTCTGGTTCATATTTGAAATCCTTAAGGATAATAATAAAGTTGAGTTTCATACTATTTTATTAATAAAGGGAATTAATGGGAAATCAAACAGCAATTTTGAGAACTGGAAAGGAATCCAGCTTCCTGAATTTATTTTTCTTAGTAAAACCAAAAGTGAGTGCATCTATTGTATTTTAAAGTTTCTCTAAAGCCACACAACTCCCTGTTCATGCTCTTTCTTGCTCACTCTCAGATAAATAAGTAAAATAAATTTTAAAAATATCTAGTTTCCTTTTAGTTTCTTTTTTTTTTCCTTTTAGTTTCTTAAATTTTGGGGGAAAATCTACCATTGATGAAGTCACTTAGAGACTCTGAAATAAGTGACGTTTTGCCAAATTCATGATTCATTTGCTGCCCTCAGATTTCACCCTGTTCAAGTCCAGCATACAGAACAAGATAGAATATTTTTGCATACTTTTATGGCTTCTGTAAAGAAAGATCAGGTCTGTGTAATTCACAAACCTAAAACTCTAGTGATTTTAGGAGACCAGCAAAATAAATGAATGTTTTCTGGGAAGACATCACCAAAAAACTAGAAACACTTCAAGGGAAGAACATCACAGGTGCGGGGTCGTAGAAGGAATCTGATGTGGGACTCATCATTTGGGAGGCTCAGTGTTCACAGGAGGGATATTTCTCTCAACTGTTGTTCATACTTCAACGCATTTTATATTTTAATGTGTGTGAAAAAAAAGGAGCAACAAGCATGTGTAGACTAATATAAACAAAATAACAAGTGAGATTTTCCTTTTCCCTTTAATATGTGAGAAATAAAATAGAGATAACTGCCTACTGCGTTTTAAAGGGGATCCCCATTGCCCATGTCAGCAATCTATAATTCTAATTTGAAATGGCCACTTAAATGTGCTTGAAAGCATAACTCTGAAATGCTATTGGACTTGTTCCTAGTTACTGATTCAATTATGGAAGAGCTTTAGCTTGGGTACTGTCTGGCACACAATTGATAAGCTTTGAATGTGAAATAAACAATTCTCATTAAATGCAATGTTACCTTTTTCTTGGAAATAAATAGTTCAAAATCTATTT
Organism: Canis lupus familiaris; assembly: GCF_011100685.1. Lineage (NCBI taxonomy): Eukaryota > Metazoa > Chordata > Mammalia > Carnivora > Canidae > Canis > Canis lupus. Next base: position 56,988,519 of record NC_049243.1, on the reverse strand, counting down.
AAAAATCCTTTTCTTTAGAATTGTTTTGAATTTAAAGTTGCAAAGAGACTGCCAAGATTTCCCATGTATTATATACTCAGTTTCGTTCACTTTTAACGTCTTTCACTAGTATTATATATTTTTCATGGTTAATGAATCAATAATGATACATAATAATGATTAGTTATTAATTATTAATTCTACTAACGTGGATTGAGATGGTTATTTTTGAAACGCATTTTACACAACCAACACATTAAAATATTTACTTAACTCTTCTTTAAAATAAGGGGCGATTTTCCTGTGGTCTAACAAACTGAGCCCTGGATATGTTAGCCATCTTTCCGATGTTATATTCTGAAAGCTGCATTGCATCAAGCGGCATGTTGAGGTTTATTAGATCAAGACAAATTTCTCTGGTGTCATGATTCTCCCTGGAATTTATTTCTACTTCTTGGTCCTTTCAGCATTCATTCAAATAAAATAGTATATTATTTCCCTAGAGGAAAGTTTGAAACAGGAAAAAGCAAGAAAAAGGTGCCTATCTGTAGCTTTTAGAGAGTATTGCACATTTTCCTCACCAACCCTCCACAAACTCACTTAATGGTCTTCTGAGCTGACGAAAATAAAAGAACCAGGGGCCAGTGAGCAGCATGTAGACCCAGTGGAGCCAAGAGGAAGCCTTGGGATGGGAAGGCAAGAATGAGCAGTAGGATTTGTGGGATCTGAGAGTGGAGGGTGTGGGCACTCTATGCTCCAGGTCAAGTCCAGGGAAGGCAGCAAACACACAGAAGAATGGCTGGAAGGACAGATGTAAAACAGTCCTGCAGCCTTCCTGTTCATTCCATCAGTGCACAAGAGAAACACAACAGTTTCCATGGTTCCAAACTAAAACAAAGTAAGTAAAGGGTGAAGGCAGGCTGACGAGATTTGCTGGGTTATAGCATGCCAGGAAGTATTAAATCATCCCTCTCTCCTCAAAAGCAGAAAGCCACAGGTCCTCCAGGGACCCTGCATACAAATCTTGATTGATAAATGACCAAAGACTAGAATTGGACAATAGATAGCTCACAGGTCATGGAGGATTCAGAAGGCACTCCCCCTTCTGCCTGCCTTTGGTACTCATCCTTGGTACTCCCTCACCACTAGTTTAGACGCCATCCTTTTGGGGGGAAAAACTAAATTTTCAGTGGCCAGGATTTCATTTGGAAGTTTAGTTATAGAACTGCAGACTGAGTTTTATTGCACTTTATATGCTTAAGTTAAAACTTCCCTGAATATTTTATTTACAAATGAAAGTGGAGGCTGGTGTGTGTGTATGTCCCCGTGACGGTCTATATTCAGATCTCCTGTTCTTTTAATTCTTCTTTTGTTTATCTTTCATCACTTTCAAAGGCATAGAGTATTTAAAGAAGTGTTTAAATTTATCTTGGAACCATTTTTAGATGTTAAAATGTTCTTATTGCTAATGTGATTTCTTGCTCTGTTTAAACAACAGCTGTGCACTAACATGCCATATTGTGCTTTTGTATTTTAATGGCTTGAGCTACATCCTAAGAAACTGGCAGTACTATTATTTTTGTGTTATGTTATTGATAGAAACAACTGTAATATGAAAGTTTGAAATTAAGTTCATTTGGTATCAAGTTTCTCATACGTGTAAATATTGAAATCGGCAATGAAATGAACCATCCTACAGCCTCCCGGAGAGGTGGTCAGACTTGTGAAAGCAAGCATACAGAGACCGATGAAATCCAGACTTTCTTCTGGGCTTTCTCATGAATGTTTTGTTCCAAAATTATATAAAGTGTGCAGATAACTTTTAATAATTCTGTCATTTTCTATATTTCCTATGGATATGGCATGATTTGGTGCCTAGAAAATTGCTTTTCACTCATAGAAGCAGGTTATGATTGAGCTAATAATAACTGAGTACTTAGTATGTACCAGGTACTGTGATGAGCATTTTCATGTATCAAAATATTTAGTATTCACAATAAACCCTTAAGTTCTAACATTTCTCTTTATTAATTTGTTTTAAATGTATCCACAGGGGTTTTGGATCAGAGAGAGTTCTTATTACTTACCTCAGAGCATATGATAATGTGGTCACTTCTCCTAGATCTTCTCCCTGGACCATCAGAAAGAAAGCCAGGGCAAATGTTCAACTCCAAAGATCTGTGTTGTAGGCAAGGAACAGAGGAAAATCACGTGGCCTGATAGAATGAGAAGGAGACCACTGCTCTCTCTCCCTTTACATGAGTCTGCTTTGAACTGTCTTACTCCAACGGTTTGGGATGGAAATAATTCTCCCCGGGGAAGTGACAAGCCTGGTTTCTCCAGTATTGAAGGACATAAAGATGTCACCATGGTCCAGGGCCTCCCCACTTGGAATGTTGATGGGTGTCTGGAGTTGTTACAGGCTAGACAGCACCAAATTCACTTCTGAGGCTTGTTTTCAGTTCTGGTCCATGTTGTAGTAAAGTCTGCCTGGAAAGCCCTGACTGGTCGGAAATATCCATATCTTTTCTCACGACACCACCCACATCCTGAGTTATTTTTCAGACGAAGCAAACTAAAGAAGTGAACTTGCCCTGGATCAAATTTTAAGTTATGGAGAAAACCAGGATTTTGACCCCAGCTAAAGTTAAAGCCCCAAATCTTAAAGATCACAGAATCTTGTTTATCTTTTGGTTGGATAGATGAACGAACCCATAAGATGGCCATTCCTCATCACCACATTAACTTTTACTTCACATTCTCTTTTTTCCTTCACATTTTCAGTGTGGCCTCCTCTCTATGGTGAGCCATGGAGAGCCTGTTTTATCAGCCTCTGGGTCATTTAGTGGGTTATATATAGTGATGTGGTGAATCTGTGTGTGGAAGGACTGCTTAGGGTACTCCTATTTTGCCATCTTCCCCAGAAGTCTTTTCACATTCTTTTTCAAACACATCTCATATTAATATAGAAAGGTGGTTGCAACTTGAATATCATTTATTCACTCATGAGAATGAACTCTGGACTGGGGGAAAAATGAGTGCATATGGGCATAATTAAATAAAGATAAGAATCAAGTACAAATTTGGTAAATCTATATCGATTCAGTATAGGTTGAAAAACCTGTAAATTCTGATCCCTCCAATGGGATATGTAATTTAATAAATGAACTGACAAGCACTGTGTATCACACAGCATAGGTACCTGTAATTAATAAATGAATGAAAAGTGATCTATGATCTTCTATGATTATTGCAAATGGCATGGGGAAATAAATCTTTGTAGTAGATCTGTTGTTATACGAAACCAAAAATTCATTTAAATGTAATATTTGGCTTTGTCATCTACTTTGCTCCTTTTTGCTTAAAATTTCCCTTGAGAAAAGGATATTTAACATATTTATATTTATTATGCAATTTCTAAACATCAATATTTTTCTCTATCTTAGAATAACTGACATTTAGAGTGAACAGTTATCTTAATATTTGACTATTAGTGATAGGTTGGGATTATTTTTGCCTTTTTTCCCCTCAGTATAATTGATTTTTATAGTTGCTAAAACAAAGTGTGGGAGGATGGTGGAGGGTGGAGGGACTCATCTCAAAGTCTTAGTGCTTCAGATGAAACCACTATTCTGTCTTTCCAGACCTATAATAATTTCTGGAAAGGAAAGAGAATTTGTGATTTCAATACATTTCTAAAACATTTGCTCTTCAAATTTGGACATGCTATGTGGCTTTTAATCTAACTATTTTGAGGAAACACCTACGGAGAGACTGGGAAATATTGGTAGCATAAACAATATTATTATTGTTACTATTTTTGACAATTTATTAAATGCCAGGCATTCAGCAAGGTCATCAAGACTATGTCTTCCTGAATATTCTGGACAAACAGGGAAGAGATTCCATGTGCATTAGAGAGGGTAGGAGTTCCATGGGGAAGTAGGAATGTCCATGGAAAATAGAGTTTTGGGGAGTGGTGAACTATAATTCAAAGGCATAACACCATGAAGATAGAGTAGTAGATTCAGGGAAATGAGGCTGAAAACAATCTTGTAACTTACTACCTGGTTGTCAAGGAGGGAGTAAAGAGGAAAGGGGCAAAGGAGGCTGAAATTATCATTCCCATTTTATAGATGAGAAATTGAAATCATGGAAGTTAAGTAACTTGCTGAGGGTGAAGTAAGTAGCAGAGCAAGGATTAATCTATTTACAATGTAGATTTTTCCTATCATACCAAACTACCTCCAAAAATTAATTCTATGCATACGATTTTGCTGATAAGTTCCATTTTAAGAGTCCCCAAGGTTATGGCAACTATAAATCGATGTCACTAATAGACATCCTATTGCCTCTCCTCCCTGAAAGTAACTGTGTAAGAATTTATAATTTATATTACATCTGACAGAACAAATGTAAATATAAAATTCCAAAGAATCAGGATTGCTGAAACCATCAATACTGCATAGGAGAATTAGAGATGGCCCTAATGATAAAATCAGTAATTAGAGAAATGTGGTTAGAAAATTTTGATCTTCCACAAGGAAGCAAATGAAATACCAATATTCCACCTGGTTTCCAAAGGAATTTGAGATTGTATGCATGAATTTACTAAAACGGGCTGCAAGATTCTTTAGATTGCATTTTGGGATGAGCAGAGCTGAATATGGCCTGCCAAACTACTTATTCCTTAGACAACTTCCCTCCATTATGTGGGAGAGCATTTGTTTACATTCCTGGGTGCGGAAACAGGCTCAGCCCCAATCCCCAAACCTTTATTGCAGGAGGCAATGATTTCATCTCCTTGCCTTGCAGCTAGTCAGGAAACAATTCTATTGCATTAGAGAGTGATCTCCACTTGCAGCTCATTTTAACCAACGTAGGATTTTCTTTCAATGTGAAGTTCCATTTTCTTTGCAAACATCTTTGCTTGCTACTGCTATCTGTCACATATAAATCTAAAAACTATAGATCTCTAAGTCTATTAAATTCAAAAATATGCAAAGAGGCCATGGAGTCAGATGCCTGAGACAAATGTTTTGTTATCAGTAGAATATTGAGAGAAAAAACGGCAGGGTGAGCTGGAGGAGAGAAGCAAATTAAATATAATAGAGAGAATACTGTAAATTAGCAACTTGACATGCTTTACACAGCTTCTAGCAGAGAAGATTGACATATTCATACTTTGCAAGATACTTGTGATTGATAACGTTATTCTCTAAGATAAAAAGTTGCATGAAAACATATTTAACTGATACTAGGAATGCATCCAATTTTTATGGGTCCTGGAGTTTATATAATTTGGACAGCTGACTTGAAGGGAAAAAAATTCATGTACAGAGTTAAAAATAAAAACACAAGTATAAAGACTTGGAAGGAATTTGTATAAATGTGGGGACTTGAGGCTTAAATACATTAATTAGCCTCTGATTCAGATACACATAAAAATTTTAGAGATTAATGTTTCATTCTAAAAGGAAACTTTAAAAAAATTTCATAGGAGATTTAGTAGTAAAAATCCTCGAAGCAACCAGATTCTCTATGTAAATGGCACTTTTGCCTCATTGGTTTGCAGTTCATTTTGCCCTAGGATACCTGGCATTCAGGTTTAAGGAACTCGAGTAATCACTGCCCTGTTATCCGGAGTAGAACCTCTAATTTGCCACCTGTGGATGATGGCATCAAATGAAGATCTGACATTTTTGGTTTGTCATAGGATGAAATACCATGTAGTAAAACAAAACTATGTTGCTAATGATATGTTACATAGTTATTTGTTAATCCTTTTCAAAATGGTTTACACAGTGTCCTTTCAATAAATAAAAAAATGTATCTTCACGTTTTTTCTATATTTTTAAGTCTTTAGTGCTTTGTTATTTTTTCAGATTTTCTAAACTTTCTTCAATAAGCAGTATTATAACTATTTTATTATTATTAATTAGTAGAATATTATCATTTATTTTATAAATAAAAATGTTTTAACATTGAGACAACGGTAAAATGTGAGGTTAATGTCAATCCTTTAACTCAAGATAAATAAGGAATAATTATTCTCATGAAATGGTATAAGTAGAATATCTGTTGAATCAACAGTGCATTGTCCCCTCAAAGAAAATTTCAATGTTGTGTCTCTGCACAAGTAAAATCTTGGTAACATATGTGCAAGCATTCACAATTTTCCTGGTGTGAAAAAAAAAAAACTACAACTGTCCTATTTTTATTGCATAGAAGCAATAAAAATATAACTTTTCCTTAACTGACTGACACATATGAATTCACTGTATGTTTAAAAAGAGAGATTAAATCAGAATCCATTGTGCTTTTATTGTTTATACTCCTAGCTATTTGCCATGTTCCCATAGTAAAGGATTCTAGTTGATGAATGCAAGTTTGAAATTATCTTTTTTTTTATACCATTTAACTTCAGTTTAGTACTTAGCAATCTGGCTCATATGTGTTTCTAGCTTATGCAGTGGCTTAATTTGCAGAACAATAAAACCACAGGTTGTTTTTGACATACAACATATTTTAATGAATGAATATCTAATATCTAATATCAAGAAGATTTTAGAGGGAGCTAATAAACATTGAATACCCATATCATAGTTATATGATAGTAATATTGCTTCATCTGACATCCTAACATGTTATTTACATCTTTAGTAAAAGGACACAGGTACAGATTATTAAAATGAGCATATAAGATTTTTTAAATAATAAAAAGAATAAAAAATAATAATAAAAAGAATCTTCTGAAAACCATGGCATGTATTAAACAGTAAATATTAAAATACAAAAACAGAACATTTTAGACTATACTTTATATGGCTGAGAACAGTAAAGCACTGCTCAAGATACTCTTTTCTTACCTTATTTGTGAAACTTATGCATATCAAAGTTTATTGAGAAAATTTTAAAAAGAAGACAGATATATGCTTAAAATATGGAAGTATCCTTCCAACTCTTTACAAAACGTAAAATATAATAAATAATCAAAAGCTAAATGTAATGAAATGTGATGTAGATGATAAAGTGTTAAATTCTATAATATGGAAAGTGCTTTTTGATAATAAAAAAATTAAAGAAAGGAATGGATAGAAAGTTGGATAAAGATTTGCAAGGTCTACTATGATAACTACTGGATATGTGTAGCCATTTAAATTTAAATTAATTAAAATTAAAAATTCAGTTTCTCAGTCATAATTCTACATTTCAAAAGAGTATTTCTAGTGTCTGAAAATCCTATTGAAAAGTGCTGTTTTATGGGACACCTGGGTGGCTCAGCGGTTGAGCATCTGCCTTTGGCTCAGGGCATGATCTCATGGTCCTGGGATCAAGTCCCACGTTGGGCTGCCTGCATGGAGCCTGCTTTTCCCTCTGCCTGTGTCTCTGCCTCTCTCTTTCTCTGTGTCTCTCATGAATAAATAAATAGAATCTTAAAAAAAAAGAAAAGTGTTTTAAATTGTAAGTTTACAGAAGAGCAAATACAAAAGGCAAGCAAGCAAACAAAAAAATGCCTATATTCACAAGTAGTGTGCACAATGGTGATTTAAGTGGCATAGAGTACTACTGAGCACACACCATACTGGCAAAACTTTAGAAGAACAAGAATATTCTCTCTGCCTGATATTGACTTATTCTCACCATTACCAGAGAACTATGAATCAGTGTATCATTTTCAAATGCAAAATAACAATATTTATTTAATAACATACTTTATAATATATATGTGTATGTACATGCCATGTATAAATCTCTTGATAGCACTATCAATCTTGGGGATCTGCCCCATAGAAATAAAAGTTCAAGTACACATAACACATATATGCAGGTGTTTATAAAGCCCCTGCGTGTAATGTCCCCTCCCCCAAAACAAGAAAGGAAAAGACACAAACAAAAGTAAAATTTAAAAACAAAGATTGCCCATGAAAGAGAAGCAGAGGAACATATTATGCTGCGTATTACATATTACTTCTTGGAATATTCCACAGCCATTGAAAATAAGTTAAAACATCATAAGTTGACTTGGAATGATGCCCACACAGAGCTGTGAGTGAAAAATGAAAGGTTTAGGAAAATGCACATGAGATCAACCCATTTTTAGCAAAGCAAAAGTGAGAAATAATACATTTATGCACATACATACATAATATATGCATATATGTACACACATCAATATATGAATATGCTTGTATCATATATGTGAGCATGGAAAAACATGAAGACTATGTGCTAGACCATTCACCTTGCTAATATGTTGTGGAGGTGGGCTGGAGAATGTGATTAGGAAAAGAAACAGTTAAGCATTGAGGCACTGAAAAAGACATAGGGTTGATTTTTCATGCATTCACTTACAATTATATATGCCTGTATCTGTGTAAAGACATTAAAATAATTTAAAAGTAGATTCAAGCTTTCTAAAGCCAGGGAACATTTAAATTATCCAGAGTGAATTTTAATGCACATTTCTCCTTCAAAACACTCATATAAGATTTTTCTTGCCAGTTATTGCTTAATTGCTTTATTTAGGTTCAAGTTATGCTTTCTCTTGTTTACATAAAGATTTATTTCACACATCCAAGGAAAAGCATAATTTTATTTAAGTAATCATGATCAGAAGAATTAACATGCGAGAGCAGTACATCCAACAGAAATTAATACAAGACAGGTTGTGAGAGTCACGTGGGTCATTTAAAGTTTTCTGATTGCCATATTTAAAAAGTGAACGGAAACAGGTGAATTTGAATAATTTGCATAATTAATAATTTTAGTAATATGTTTAGCCTCAAATATCCAAAACATCTTTATGTTAATAAGCAGTTAATATACAAATTATTGAAATATTCTACACTGTTATTTTATACTAAGCCTTTGAAGCCTCATGCAGATTTTATACTTTGAGCACTTGGTAATTTGCTCAACCACATCCTCCTTGGTACCAGGGCATGGGACAGAGTTGTACTATCAGCTGGCAAAAAAGGAAGGTACTAATACAAAAAGTTGCAGTTATAAAACATTTGGTCATGAAATAGAGTGATTTAGAACTATCAGATTTTTTATGTTCATTAGCATACCGCATATAGGTGGTAAATAGTGTCTCCAGGTTAAAAATTTTGCCCAACGCTTCACAAATGGTTTCCTTTTCCCCCTAATTCTACTGTGATATAATTGACAGGCAGCTCTGGGTAAGTTTAAGGTAAACAGAATAATGATGAAATTTAATACATATTGTGAAATGACCACAATGAGTTTAGTTAACTTCTGTCATACCATATAGATACAAGAAAAAAAAAAAAAGGAAAAAATATATCATTTTCCCTTTTGATGAGAACTCTTGAAATCTAACTCTATCAACCATCAAACACACCAGATAACAGTGATAACTGTAGTCATCATGCTGTTAAACTGTTCTTTCAGGAGGATCCATGAGGCCATTTTGCCTGCAGAGCTACACTGCCCTCACACAAATGGTAATTTTAGACACAGGGGTGCAAGGGAGAAGTGTGTGTGCACACACATGTGCGCTTCTTGTAGACTGAACTTTCTGCTTTACTAAGCAACTCATTCCAATCATCTGGAGAACTGTCATTTCTTACAATGCAGAATCTTGTACCAATCCAAACTCGTGGGTTTAAGATATTCCCAGTGGGTTGAGTGTCCATGGTTTGATTTTTTTTAAAAAATCAAACTCAGGGTTCCTGGGTGGCTCAATCAGTTAAGCGTCCACCTGAGTCTGGGTTCAGATCATGATCTCAGGGTCCTGAGATGTAGTCCAGTGATGGGGCTCCACGCTCAGAGGGAGTCTGCTTCTCTTACTCTGCTCGCCCATTTACTCCCTTTACCACCCCCCTCACACTTTCCTTCTCTTATTTCAAATAAATACAACTTTAAAAAATAAATAAATACTGCTCAACTCATGATTGTGAGGTGATAATTTCTATTGGGTTTTGATGAACTCTGTTTTAGGGAAGTCTGCCGTCTGTCTTTGGTTGCACGCATCTTAGCGCCTAAGCTGTGCAGACACTGCACCTGTATTCTAGTGTTTTATCCCAAACTGGGTTTATTTTTTAAATCCCACTACTATTTTCCTTTCAGCTTGAATATGAACTTTCCCCAACGTCAATTCAGGGAACATTTTCAGTGCAAGTTTTGCAACAGAAAAATAAAAAACTGAGAAGCATCAGTGTGTCTTTGCAAAACATCTTTACTAATGTGGGACTGGAGGCCTCGTTGCCCCAGGCGGTGAAAAATGAAGTTTTGCAGCAAAACAATTCATTGTGGAAGTCCATCTACCATGTGGCTAAACACACCATTTTGCTTCCCCTTTTCCTGGGTGTTATGCATCCATCCACAACCATGCCTGCTGCTGCGAGCCCTTGGGATTCTCCCACAGTGTAGAAAACCTAAGTTCTTCTGCCTGAGAGGCGCACAGGTAGGAGATACAAAGATGGAATAAAAGGAAGTGGCCAGGACTTGGAAAGGAATTAGGGAGGGAGGTGGAGGCCGCCGCCCAGTACCCTTGATGCCCAAAATTGGGGGGTACATATTCAACAACTGACTGAGGCAGCATTGAAATCCCTCCTTTTAGGGTTCCAGATAGCAGCTTCTTCCCAGGCCAGCATCTACCCACCTTGGGAACAGAGTGTGAAAGGAAGCTGAAGCATGCAATGTGGGCAAGCAGGCACCCTGCTTCTGCCACCACTCCCTCTCCCTCTGCCCCACGCATACAAGACAGCATGGGCTACAATGTTGTCAGCAGCATGGTTTATGGTAAAAGAAAAAAGAAAAGAAAAGGTAAACAACTCAAATGTTCACAGATGGAGAATGGACAAGTTAGATCCTTGGACCATGGAGTACAGTATAGCAATGAAAGCAGACACAGCACTCCCATTGCTTGGAGACAGATCAGAGTGAACAGTATATACCTTAGGGATTAAACACACAGCAAAATATAGAAGAAAACACAGAAATGACTAAAAAATATAACTGAGATTTAGGGTTACATCTGGGTGAAGGAAGAGTAATGCAAAAAAAAAAAAGAATTAGGAGGTGTCAAAAGCGTTGCTCATTTTCAATTTCTTAAACTACATGGGAGGCACAAATATATTACCTAATGCTATTTTTTAAAAAGATTTATTTATTTATTTTAGAGAGCAAGCAGATGGGAGGGGCAGAAGGGGAGGCAGAGAGAGAAGCTCAAGCAGACTTGGTGCTGAACGTGGAGCCTGATGCAGGGCTCCATCTTAGGACCGCGTCAGATACTTAACCATCTAAGCCACCTAGGCATCCCATAATGCTATTTTTAATAGTGTGTGTGTGTGTATATATATATTATATATATATATATATATAATAGACAAGTCATATATGATGACATGTATGGCATTTTATAAACACATGCATAGATTTTATATATATGACATTCAAAAAATAAATCTAAGAATTAAAATTATGGACCTTGCATTATTATAAATTTGAGTTTGCATTTCAGCTCTGCCATATTCCAGATGTGATCCTGAACATTTGTTTGTTTTTTTTAAACAGGCTCCAGGCCCAGCGTGGAGCCCAATGTGGAGCTCAAACTCACCACCCTGAGATCAAGACCTGTGCTGAGATCAAGAGTTGGATGCTTAACTGACTGAGCCACCCAGGAGCCCTGATCCTTAGCACTTGTTAACCACTGAGAGCTACTTTTTCCAACTCTCTACAACGGGAAAGATATTTAATTTAGAGGGAAATGGTCAACTGAAACATTTTTCATTTGTAAGACTCTCATTTCCTTAAAAAAATTTTTTTAACATGGAAAACACCAGACTTGGTAGTGCGCAGATAAAGAGTCCTGCAGGGGTTCAGTTGGTCGCTGGTGCCGTGGACTCTATGAGCAACACTGAACAGCTCAGTCAGAGGTGGGTTCTGCAAGGCAGATACTGACTGCACTTCCAGAACAGTTCTCCTAAAGACTTTGTAATCAACTCTTGCCCCTTTGTAGTAATTTAAGCCTTGTTGTTATCATGAAAGGGATTTCACTTAGATGGAAACTTAGTGTTTTGGGCAATTTGCCTTACATCAGGTCCCTGAATTAAGACCTTACAAGAAGTCAAATCAAGACTGCACTCTTTAACATTTCCAGCATATGTCTGCTGCAAACTGTTCTTTAAATTTTTGAAAGAAAATTCAGTAGATGAACAACCTTTGCCAAAGCAAAACTTTAAAAATTAGATTCTGTTTGTTTACAGAATTTGGAGGTAATATTTCTTCATGGATTAGTATGTAAGTGGGACAAACACAAGTTTGTGTGACTCACTAGATACTAAACTGCTAATCTTTTACAATAAAATAAATTTTATTCATAATTTCTGTGACTTTTCATGTTTTCCTTTTTTAAAAATAGATTTTATTTATTTATTTACTTTAGAGAGAGCATGAGTGGAAGGGGAACAGAGACAGAGAGGGAGAAGCAGACTCCATGCCCAACAGGGAGCTGACTCGAACTCGATCCCAGGACCCTCAGATCATGACCTGAGCTGAAACCAAGAGTCAGATGCTCAACCAACTGAGTCACCCAGGCACCCCTCCTTTACCTCTTTTATAGTACCTCACGTCAGATATTTCATGAGGCAGCTGCCTTCTTGCCTCTCTCAACCCACACAGAAAACTGTATGCAGCCAGACATTCTGGCCACAAAGAAGGTTTGCCTCATTGCTGCCTTTCAGCTACATTCTTGAGAAGGCTGTGACCATACCACAGTCTTCTGCCCATTGGGCATGGACTCTGCAAAGGCCCCTGTTTTTATTCCTCAGCTGGTTGTTCTTATGGACTTCCTCATAAGGCCACTGATCTGCATTCAAGCTGTTAGTTCATGCAAACTTATTTGGACCCTCCAGACCTGATCAAACCTGATCTATTAAATACCTTATCTTTCTCTTTTTTAAAAGATCTTTTTTATTAATTTGAGACAGAGACAGAGAGACAGAGACAGAGAGAGAGCATGAGCAGGAAGAGGGGCAGAAGGAGAGGGAGAAACAGGTTTTCGCTGAGCAGGAAGCCCAATGCAGGACTCGATCCCAGGATCCTGAGATCATGACCTGAGCCGAAGGTAGATGCTTAACCAACTGGGCCACCCAGGTGTCCCTCTTAAATACCATTTCAAAATGATTATAGGTTGCTGTTGAGCACATCCAGTCATAGGTGTTGGGGTCAGATATCACCAGTTCATGGTGGGCATTGGTTATGTAAAATCTGAGGAGACTCACAGTCAATCAATACTAGGTCTCAGGATAAGTTAGAAGCAGTTTCCTTAAAGGAGCATAGGTATATGTACAACAGGAGATAACTGGTCTCCAAATGTCTAGAGGTCTGTGTTGGTACGGTCCTACTGGAGTCTGCCAGAAGCTGGTTCACCTTCCACAGACACTTCAATTATCATTGGATATCCTGGGTTTTAAGGCCCAAATATCTGAGGAGCTCCACCAGCCTTGGACTGATATAAAGCCTTCTCTTGTTCTATGCCTTATTCAGGCAAAAAACAGCTACTGAATGGAATACATAGCAGATAGATTGGATCAGCTCCCTAAATATACTATACATTGACTATAAAGATAAAAAGACCCACATATAATGTGGCACATTTGAGTAATATGAGGTGCAACGTGCAGGATTTTAGCTCCCACTTTGGAAGGGTAGATAAACATAGTCCAGATCCCTGGACATTCAGAGTGGATATACTTCTGAATTTTCATGGGGTGTATCCCACACACTCTGGCTCACATGTCTGCTAGTAAGGCATTTTAGTTTTTTGCTACTACCTGCTCATTAGATTCAATTGGAATGACATCATCAACAGAGTTGTGACATGTTCCATAGTGAAAATATTTACAGATTAAATTATGGCAGCTCCAAAGTGTTCTCACCAAATAGTAGAAAGAAAAGAGTATTTTCCACATCAAAGATAGAGCAAAAGGATCTATGTTGATTTGCTATGTTGATTAGAGAATGAACAATACAATAAAGCAAAGGAGATCAGAATACATGAATGTGTACAGACAAAATTTAATGAGTTAGAAGATAGAGATTGAGGAGAGTAGTTAATAAATCCAAAAGCTGCTTTTTTTCTGAGGAGTGAGGAGGGGCAGAGGGGAAGAGAAAATCTTAGGCAAGTTCCATGCCCAGTGCAGAGCCAGGGAACAGGGGGCTTGATCTCATGACCCTGAGATCATGATCTGAACCAAAGTCAAGAGTTGGACACTTCATTGGCTGAGTCACCCAGGCGCCCCCAAAAGCTGATTTTTTAAAAAAAATTAATACACGAAAGTTATCAATTTCTATCTAATTTAAGAGAGGAAAAAATACAAAGCTCATATTTTGAAAGAGAATGAAGTACAAAAAGATAGCAAGAAAAAAATAATTCAAAAGAATCCTAAGAGTCATGGCTTTGAAAGTTATTTCCCATGATCTCCTTATTTGCTGCAAATTATTTTGGGCCATACACAAAAAATTATGCAACTTTTTTTTTTTTTTAAAGATTTTACTTTTAAATAATCTCTGCATTCAACATAGGACTCAAACTCCCAATCCCAAGATCAAGAGTTACAGGTTCTACCTGACTGAACCAGCCAGGCACTCCTAAAATAACATTTTTAATCTGTTACTAACACATTTTAATCTGAGTGAAACACTTTATTAGAAAAATATAATTTTCTATAATGATTCCAGGAATCATAGGAAATATAAACATCCCAATTTTTATTAACTAAATAAGAGAAAGACTTACTGTACACTTCAATGCAAAGCATCGTGTAGCATGGGTAGTGCTATGCACAATGCTAAGAGGTATACATTGAGCCTTCTCCTGAGCTGTGTACTGCTCGCAACTGAATCTGGTACTGCTGCTTTTGTTTATATTGTATTAAAAGCACATCAGTCTACTTCTATTTTATCAATATGCATTTTTACCAAGAACATATTTTTTTCATTTTTTCTTTTTTTTTTTTCATTCGTAAGAGACACACAGAGAGAGAGGCAGAGGGAGACGCAGGCTCCCCACAAGAGCCCAACTTGAGACTTGATCTTGGTCCACGGGGTCAAACCCTGAGCCAAAGGCAGATGCTCAACTGCTGAGCACCCACTAGTCCCCAAAGAACAGATTTTGAATCTTAAAATGCTCTTCCAGTATTAATGAAGGTCTTTTATTTTTCACCTTAGATCTGGGAATATAATGAATGATATTAACACATATCTTAATTCTAAAAAACCTTGCATGTTCAGATTCACTCGAATTGAGTCGAGTTCTATTATTCTTTTAAATTTTTGCCGAATTCTATGTAGTAACAGGGTTGTTTTTTCCCATTTATAAAAGGATTGGCCTGAAAATATCTTTTTGGACTCATCTTTTCATATTTTTATTATTAATTGGTATTTTTCTTTAAATAAGTTAGCAGCTTTTGTTCTCTTATATAATCTGGAATAGTGCTGTCCGTCTCTTTTAAGCCATGCTTCACTGAAATTCTTTGGTTGCCTTAGGCTCACACTCATCTCTTTTATTCATAAGAAAGTTAGTGTTACTTTTCCAGATCACACAGTCATAGAATTTGATCTAAAACTTTTGATGCCAATAATATGTCAAGATTGGCTACAAAATTTATAAAACAAAATGCAAAGTAAAAATGTGGACCTCTTGCTCAAAAACTACTAGAAACTTTAAGATGACCACAAGAGAGTATTACACTAAGCATGGGGCTCTTCTGACTGCCCACATCACACATCCATAAGTTAGAAATGGTGACCCTCCACATCTCGTTCACAAAACCACAGATATGAAGCCAGAAAGGACTTACAAATTATATTTTGATTTCATAGAAACTTGAAATAAGTCAGTTGTCTTAGGCCATACTTTCAAAAAGCCTTGCTTTGTTGCATTAGGTGGGGGTGAAAGGTTGGAGTGGGGAATGGTTGCCAGCAGTCCTAAGTCTACTAGATCCAAATTCTGAGTTTCACTCTGCCATAACTAACTCTGATTTTGTTGGATATGTCCTTCTCTTCAGTTTGCAACAGACCGCTGATTGAACTTGTACGTGGGTAATATTCAACACCTAGTTCTTACTGCTGCATTCAACTAGAAGGCGTTTCTGTTATTCCCACTTGGATTGCTTATACCACTGGTCACTATGTTGTTTTCATATCTTATGGAACTCAGTTTCCGAACTAGTAATCTCTTTAAAAATGACCACAGAGCTGTTCTTAAGAACTAAGTAATATAACAACACCAATTCTGCCCTCTTTGAATTCTTGGCAGGCACATCTCAACAGTTAAAGCCAGTAGACATAAAAAGGAGGGTGTGAGGGTTTTGAGGATAAATTTAATAACAGGTCTTAATTCATTAGCTACAGAATGAAAGCCACTCCAAAATGGCAAAACTGGGTTGTTTGCTTCATCAAAAATGGCTGACCCTAATAGGCAAAAAATACAGAGGTTCAGTCCCAGTGAGCCAGGATTTTTTTTTTTTAAACTAAATTCTGAAAAAAATAAAAATAAAAAAATAAACTAAATTCTGTTTTCTGTTTATTATGCAGAACTATGACATAAGTGTCCACTGTTTAACTTCGGGGAACTGAAAGTCAAGATTTGTGTCACTGAAGACCATTTATTTTCAACCTTTTCATTGAACAATTTTTAGCCCTCTGAATGAACTAAGCTCTTCTTTTTTACTTTAAGTGGTGTTAGGACATTCTGTCCTTGATAAGTTATTGTCATTTGAGTTCTAAAAATCACTAAATCACTAAACATGAAGCTGACTATAAGAAGCAACTTGCAATTACTCTTCCTTTGAAAAAGATGAAGAAATTGTGGCAGAAACCCATTAAATCCTCTCTCCAAATGCAAAGTCAAGGACTGATGTTCCACATTGGTCAAGCACCAAGAGTACTACACGTACCACACAGTTCTTGTAATCTGAGGTAGAAATTGTCTGTGATATTTTAATTTTCTGTATCAGTTTGGGTTTTGAGCTAACTTTTAAAATTACATTGTATATAACTCTTTTGAAAATATAATGATCACAAAACACTATGATAAAATTATCTTTATCCATGATCACAGAATTTCACTTGAACTAAATAATAGGGGTAACTTTTTTTTCCCAAAATGGGGACATTTTCATCCTAGGCCGTATGAAATTTGTACACGCATGTACATTTAATGAGCTGTGGATTATTGGAGTGGTGGAACCCTAGAGATTAAGTAAAGCAACTTCTTCTTTTTATTAGGGAGATTGGAACCCCTGAAGTAAAGCACCCTCTCTAGAGCATGCAGTTAGGACCCAGCAAAGATTCGGATTTCTGTCTTTAATTTAGTGCTATCACATACTGCTGCCTTGATAAAATGCAAAGAAAAAAAAACTTGACTTATTTGTGTGTGTGTGTGTGTGTGTGTGTATTAGGAGTTACATTAATATGGTTTAATCATCAGATTGCTCTAACCATACTAGAGTTTCAATCATTGTACATATTCTATCTGAAAATTCAAAACCATAGGGTAAGGAAAGTGTTAATAATTATCCTAATAATAATCCTGAATCCCAAGTAACACAAACACAGGTGCTTTTCTTCTATGTTCTTTTTCTGTCTTTTTGAAGTATCCTGCTATCATTTTTGAGAAGTTCACAGGTGCTAAGGAAGTCAGATGCACTTGGCAGAGCTTCTCCCCACAAGAGAGTTTCAGGGTGGGGAGGAAGCAGTGGTCCCCCTCTGCATTGATGATATGTGGGAACAGAGGCTGTTCTAGGTGAATGACAATGCGCAATGGGCAGCAAAACTGCTGACAACCTGTGATCCATGCATGATGCAAGTTTTCCCTGTATGTCTGCCTCTGTGTCTTCACAGAAGTTTTAAAACTCCCAAAGACATGAGTGTGGCTGGACTTGTAGCATGGTACAATAGTAAAGGAGTGAATATCTATATATCAGTCGGCACAGAGCTGCAATAAAATGTTGCACACAGATGGAAAAAGGGAAGCTGAGGAATGGCGCACTTACTTAGCACTCCAAGGGTAGGCTGTCCCAAACTGAAACTGCACCTAGGTCATAATCTAGGGTCAGGAGAGGGGAATTGGGAGGCACGTGGGAGGGTTGGAGCCTAGTGTGGACTTCCGAGGGAGATGGAAACGGTGAAAAGGAAAGAAGGAAGACAGGGAGGTAGGGAATGGAAGAGTTCTGTCATCCTCATTTACGACTGAGGAAATGAGGGTACTCAGAGTATAAACAGCACCTTCAGTGTCTCAGAACTGTGTGTGATGCTTCCCCACCGAGCTCTTCAGCTTGTTAAGAAAATACTTTGCAGAAACAATGGCAAACAAGGAATCTAGAAATTGGTGAAGGCCATAGTCTCTGCTGAATAGGTATAAAGAGAGATGGGACCAGAGAACTCAGGCTGAGGCAGATGCGACTAAGCTCCCTGCCACTGCACCTTCCATGTACTCCTGTCTTATATTTTCTACAGTGAGTATTTATTGCTCGAAAAAGTAAGAATAAAGAAATACAAGGCTTTTATTTTAAAACATACATGTATGACACATGACTTCATTTGGATATTAACGGGATTTTGCTGATTTTTCTTCCTCCTTTCCTCTATAAATGCAGCCAGGACCTTTCACTCTGCCTTGTCTCAGGTTTATTATGAAAGGTAAGTAGTAATGTGCTTACAATGATGATCAATCCAAAAAGAAAATTAAGAATAAAATTGCATTCAAAATAGCATTGAAAATACTTAGGAATAAGTTCAATAAAATAAGTGAAGATGTATAAACTAAAAATTACAAAACTTTGCTAAGAGAAATTAAAGAAAATATAAATAAATGGAGATACAACAGAGGCTCATACATTGATGGCCTCCATATTGTTAAGACAGCAGTTGTCCTCAAATTGATGTATAGTTTCAATTTACTCACAATCAAAATTGAAGCATTTGTGTGTGTGTGTGTGTGTGTGTGTGTGTAAAATAACAAGCAAATCAAAAAAATGTGCATGGAGATGCAAAACACATAGAATAGCCAAAACAATTTGGAAAAAAAAAATTTAGTTGGAGGACCTTTCACTTACCAATTTCAAAACTTGGTGTAAGGCTCCCATTTATCAAGATAGTAAAGATAGACATATAGGCAAATGAAACAGAATTGAGAATGTAGAAAAGAAATAAGTGTATTTACAGTTCATTTATTTCTGACAATGGTGACAAGAATATTTGGGAAAAGGAAAATTTGCTCAACAAAGAGTGCTGGGACAATTGGATATCAATATGCAAAAAGATGAACTTAGATCTATACTTCAGACCACCCACAAAATTAATTAAAAATGGATCACAGGGCTAAATGAAATAACTAAAACAATGAAACTTGCAGGAGAAAGCATAGGAGAAAAACACTGAGACCTTGAGTTAGGCAAATATGTCTTAGATGTGACACTAAAAACACAGTCCACAAAAGAAAAAAAAAAAAAAGATCAACTGGAACTCACCAAATATCACCACTAGTACACACCCAGTAGAATGGCCAAAATTCCTAACACCGACATCACCAAATGCTGGAAAGGATGTGGAGCAACCGAAATTCTCATTCACTGCTGTTGGAATGAAAATGGTATAGCTATTTTGGAAGACGTTTGGTCATTTCTTACAAAACTAAACATACTCTTACCATATGATCTTGGAATCACACTCCTTAGTATTTACCCAAAAGATCTGAAAACTTAGGTCCACACAAAAACCTGTACATGAATGTTTATAGCAGTTTTATTCCTAATTGTCAAAATTCAGAAGCAACCAAGATGTCCTTCAGTAGGTGAATTGATGAACAGTGGTATATACAGACAAGATAATATTACTTAGTCCTAAAAGTACATGGGCTATCAAGCCATGAAAAGACATTGGAATAATCTTTTTTTTTAAAGAGATTTTATTTATTTATTCATGAGAGACACACAGAGAGAGAGGCAGAGACACAGGCAGAGGGAGAAGCAGGCTCCATGCAGGGAGCCTGACGTGGGACTCGATCCCGAGACTACAAGATCATGCCCTGGGCCAGAGACAGGCACTAAACCACTGAGCCACCCAGGGATCCCCGACATTGGAATAATCGTAAATGCATATTACTAAGTGAAAGAAGCGAGTCTGAATAGGCCATACACTCTGTGATGTTGACCATATGCCGTTCTGGAAAAGGCAAAATTATGGGGCTAGTAAATAGTAAATAGATCAGTGGTTGCTAGGGTGGTTAGGTGGAAGGGAGAGATGAGTAAGCAGAGCACAGAAGGTTTTTTGGACGGTAAAAATTCTCTATATCATACTATACTGGTGAATGTATCCCATTATACCTTTGTCCAAAGCTATATAATGTACAACACCAAGTGAACGGTGATGTAAACTATGGACTGTGGGTGGTAATGATGTGTTGATATAGGTTTATTCATTGTAACAACTGTTGATAATGGGGAGGCTGTGAGTGTCCAGGAGCAGAGGGTATATGGGAAATCTTTCTACCTCCCTCTTAATTTTGCTGTGAACCTGAAACTGTTCTAAAAAAATAAAGTCACAGTAAAGAAAATCACTATTAAGAAAATGAGAAGATAAGCAACAGATTGGGAGAGAATATTTGTAGAACATTTATCTGATAAAGGACTTATAGCCACAATTTACAAAGAACACAACCCAATAAGATAACTAATAAAAGAAATAGGTAAGACATATGAGCAGATATACAGAGTAAGATATACTAATGGCCAGTAAGCACATGAAAAGATGTTCAGAGTCATTAATTATTAGGGAAATGTAAATTAAAACCACAATGAGACAGTATTTCACATCTACAAAAAATGGCTATATTAAATGACAGCCCAAAACAAGTGTTGGCAAGGGATATGGAGAAAATGAACACCCACATGCATTTCTTATCGGAATGTAAAATGGTGCAGTTGCTTTGGAAAATTTCCTCAACAATTTCTCAAGAAGATAAACATAAGACTACCGTATGACCCATTATCTCCACTGTTGGATATTTACCCAAGAGAAAAAAAATATGTCCACATTAAGACTTACATGTGAATGTTCACAGCAGCATTATTTTAATAGCCCAAACTGGAAATAACCTAAATGTTCATCAACTGGGAATGGACAGACAAATGTGGTACACTTATACAATGGATTATTATTCATCAATAAACTACTGACATATGCCACATCATAGATGGATCTTAAAAACACATTATGCTAAGAAAAAGAAGCCATAGTCAAGAAAATATATATATATGATTTGATTTATGTAAAATTTGCAGAAAAGATAAATTTATAAAGACAGAAAATGCATGGGTGGCTGCCTGAGGCTGAGGGTAGGAATGGGGGTTTACCATGAAGGAGTATGAAGAATGTTATTAGTGAGATGAAAGCATTCTAAAACCAATTTTTGATGGATTTATTATCATGAAGTTGGAAAAAGTAATATATGCATGCCAGATTAATTAATTTGGATATTCATTGTTCTGTCTTGATGAAGAAAGAGAATTCAATAAGTCCTGCATGCAACAAATTATAGGTGTGATTGGACTTTTAGCATAGCAAAGCAGCCCATATCCACACATCGATCAGCACAGAGGGGACATATTGGAACACATCTGGCTTATAAAATTTCACTTCTCTTTTTTTTATTATTTCTAGTCATCAGGGAGAGCATTTCTCTATTCAGCAGGGCTGATATCAGAATGGTAAATCAGTGAAAAATAACATAAGAATTATGCAATGTGAGGTCATCTGAATTACTATTTACATATTATTAGTATATGTCCAATACACCTAAAAATAATAATTAATTTTCAAGTAGTGTATGTCTTCTTTTTAAGCATGGGATTGTGAATTTATTTTAGAAATCCTGTGTACTAGGAAGAAGCTGATAATCTGTCAATAGTGAATATATTGAAAATTGTATTTTCTCATTTTCAAGAAAGAAGAGTTCATCAATCATAAGGTAAAAAGAAAAGGGCTCATTGTAAATGGAAATACTAGATCCAACAGTGATTAAATAAACACACAACACAGTAAGGGTCTACACTGGGTTTAATGCTCTGCTGTTGTCATTTTGATATTCTTTTTTTTAAGATTTTATTTATTTATTCATGAGAGACACAGAGTGAGAGAGAGAGGCAGAGACATAGGCAGAGGGAGAAGCATGTTCCCTGAGGAAAGCCCGATATGGGATTGGATCCCAAGACCCCAGTTATCATGACCTGAGCCAAAGGCAGATGCTCAACCATTGAGCCACCCAGGTCCTGCTGTCATCTTGATATTCTTAATGATTTTTTAGCAAGGGGCCTCACGGTTTTATTTTGCACTGAGTGCAACTCATTGAGTTAGGTAGCCAGCACTTCATGAAGACAATAGTACCTGGAGAAAGGTGGGCTTTTACCATAGTAGTTCTGCTTTAATTGTCCTCCGTTGAAGCGTTTCCTCTCTGTGTGCATAAAGAGATGACAACATGTGCCTTATGGTGGGTGTAGTCAAACAGCTGAAGGAATTTGTGCAAACTTCTAACTCACAATCATCATTTTGTTCAATTTACTTAATTCTTGGCAGATAGCACAAGATAGTAACTGGTTCTTATGAACAGCTTAGAAAGGTTGTCCTGTGGTGCTCACCCAGCACTGTATTTGTTTGCCAGCCGGCTTGTGGCCACTTCGCACCAGCAGTGTGTATGCTGAGCAAGACGAGGACAACAGCTGTCCAGGGATCTCATTGCTGGAGACCACTCCACCCACAGTTGACACTTGGTGATAGAGAATACGAGGAGGAAGAGGTGCTAGACAGGATAAATGGTACTTATTCTGAAACTAAAATCCATAAATTATGCTATGTTAAACACACTTGTGAAAGCAAGCTGGTGTTATCTGCTAATGAAGGTTTAGCTGCTGTAGACCTACATGAAGGCTATCAAAAGCTTTTTACAAATGAATAAAACATGTACCAGAGAACATATATTTTCTAGGAAGTAAAAATTTATTTCTCTCAGCTTCATATGAAACAATGCTTTCTTTTTTTCCTATCTTTTTTCGTCTTTTTGACCCACTCCATGTCTTCCACTCTTTTGGCAGGGGCCTATGGTTGTGAGATCTCCACATTGCCTTTTCATTAACACCCACACATGCACACACACACACACATCACCCGAGTAACCGTGGCCGCCTCGGTGCTGAGTTGAGGACTCTTCACTGCACTCTGGCAGTAGGAAGTGAGTTGATAGATTCACCACATCTCACCATAGTTGGGGGAGGGAGGCTAATGTTGGAGACACACAGGGAAGAGAGGTTAAAGGAAAGTGTATTACACATTTGCTGATCTTAGAGAGGGATCTGTTCTACTGCTACCAACCAGCCAAGTGCCCTGAGATCTGCAATTCCTTTCCATTTTTTTGCAGCTCGCATTTAAGAAACACTGACTTAATCAATGTGTCACTATTTCATATTCATTTACAAAGGGGATGTTTGATATTATAGAGGGTGAAAATCTGTGGTCAGCCTGGAGCCTAGCAGACACCCTGATTAGCACGGGGTCTTGACTGAAGCACCAAGTCAATGGGGTGAGCATTGAGGCTGCTGGACCTTGGTTCACATTTTCTTCTTCTTGAATGCCCTTGTTCACAGAATAAATGCATTCATTCTTAAATCTAGCCCAGAAGTCATCTTCCTTAGTAAGTTATCCTGCCTCTTCCGACTCAAGTCACCACATTCTTACCTTTGTTTTTATTTTTGCTTTTTTTCACTGTCAATGATTCTGTGCTTCTAACTCTAGATGGAGAGCCTCACTGAGGATCTAAGCAAGACTCAAGGAAACTTACTTTTCAAAAGACTTGCTGGGGAAAGACCTGTCATTTGGCCCCCTCAACGTGAATCCCAAAGGCCTCTATAAGCATTTTATTTTACATAACAGGGCATGAGCAAAAAGTGTTAAATCATCAGTGATCTGTTGCTGAGACTGAGCAAAATATTAAGATAGATTGATATTTCTTTCAGTTTACCTCTTTCATCAAATCACAAAATGTCTTCAATTTGGTAAGTGTTTACTAATCATTTATGAAAGAACTTGTCTTACTTTCCTAGGATGGGTATGACAAAGTCCCACAAACCGAGTGGTTTAGCCCAACAGAAATATATTGTTTAACAATTCCAGCCCCAGGAGGTCTAAAATCAAGGTGTCTGCAGGGCCATCCTCCCTTTGAAATCTGTAGGGGAAAATGCTTTCTTGTCTCTTCTGCTCTGGAGGATTGCAGACCTCTTTGACATTCCTTGGCTTATAGATGAATTACTCCAATTCTCTTTTTCACACAGCTGGCAACACATCTTATAAACCTTGGTGTAACTAATTATATTTCTAAGACCCTATCTCCAAACAAGGTTGTATTCTGAGGTAGTGGAGTCTGGGACTCCAACAATTTTTTGGGGGAGGGGGCACAATTTAGCCCATAACTAAATTTATTTTAGTCTATATATAACATTTCTAAAATGCTTCCTGCTTGCAGCAGTGAAAATGCCTTAAATTCCAAATTGAAGATTTTAAAATATTAAAGCCTCTAACTTGATCATAAGTGAATTATAGAAAATTATCTTCTTCTCTCTTCTTGATTTTAACACATAGCTGGACTTTACTAAGATTTAACAAATGTAATGTGCATGCTTACAAATTAGAATAATTCAGGGGATCCCTGGGTGGCACAGCGGTTTAGCACCTGCCTTTGGCCTAGGGCACGATCCTGGAGACCCGGGATCGAGTCCTACATCGGGCTCCCAGTGCATGGAGCCTGCTTCTCCCTCTGCCTGTGTCTCTGCCTCTCTCTCTCTTTCTGTGTGACTATCATAAATAAATAAAAATTAAAAAAAAAAGAAAAAAAAAGAAAAAGATAATTAAAAAAAAAAGAATAATTCAGTAAGTGTATATTTTCAATGATACCATATGGTCTTTGAGTCCTTCTGAGTAAAGTCCCTTATAAGATAAACCCAGGTTTGCTGATGTCACTAGCAGATTTAGTTTGGGCAACATTCAAGCATCATGTGACAAAGAATGCCAAGAATATTTCATAGAATGTTAATAAAATAAAAATGAATGTTTTGATAGTTTAAAATACAGACAACCATTGAACAACATGGGTTTGATCTGTGTGGATCCCCTGATAACACAGATTTTTTTCAAGAGCTTAGTACTGTTTTTTGTATTTTCTTTTCCTTATGAGTTTCTTTTTCTTATGATTTTCTTAATATCAGTTTCTTTTCTCCAGCTTATTTTTTTGTAAGAATATAGTACATGATATGTATAACACACAAAATACATGTTAATCGACTGTTTACATTTGTCATTGGTAAGGCCTCTGGTAGACAGTAGGCTATGAGTAGTTAAGCATTTTAGACAATTAGGTTTCTGGGGAGTCAGAAGTTATACTGATTTTTGACTGTGCAGGGGGTCAGCACTCCTAATCCCCGAGATATTCAAAGGGGCACTATAGTAGTATTTCAATCATTTGGATATAGTATTGTTTTGCCTTTATTATTTAAATAATTAGTTCAGTTTTCTGTGTTATGTTTTGCATATAGTTATAGTACATTTTTGCCCAACAAAATTCTAGTAGAAAATGGTATGTTTTAGCATTATTTCTGCATTTTTGCAAGACTTTTAAGCATAAGAAATGCTAAAACCGAAAGAACAGTCATCAGCAAAATAGCAGTGTCATCTCAGCTTGCGTGATTCTGTGATTAATAGCTATGTTGGCAATCACTGAAGCCCGGATACTCAGATAAAAATCAGCAGAGTGGGTGATGAAAATGTACCATTCATTCTGTGACCAAGACAAAAATGAAAAATATGACCGTCAACCTATCCCATACATTAAAGCGCCCATAGAATTCTGTTAGCTTCAAGTAGGAAAACTGTGAGTTACAATGTAAGACTAGAGAATCGGCTCTAATGATGGAGGCAGATGTGGCTACTGATAACTTCATTCTTAGACCTGAGTTCATCCCTTGTGCTACCACATTCATTAGCAAGGGAACAGAATGGAAAGTGTAACCAAGCCCCAAATTTAAGCATGAATTAAGAGGAATTGCCATCCATTTCAAAAACTTCAATCAATAACCATTTCAATTCAGTGGATAAAGTTTGCTTATAAGGTATTTTATTAATAGGATGTTATTCTGCCTTTGAGTTCATCATGATTTGAATTGAAAACGTTTGTAGCTATCATCATTGTCACATTTTAATTACGGTGATGGTGATGATAGCTAACACTTGGTGAGTTTCTGTGGTAGTAATTTAAGACCAGTACCTGAAAGTGTTCTTTCTTCCTTTCCAAATGCTGCAGAATGCAAACATATCCTTTTCCTAAATGAATGTTACTACGCTTTGTTTCAAATGAATCTGGCCACAGATGGTTGGATAAAGGAGAACTACCTACTCAAACACAGAAGCTACAAGCTAATCATTGTTCTACAAGCTAAGACAGAAGAGGTGTGCCCAGTAAGGTATTAGATATGTGATGGAGACCCGATGATCCAATCAAAGGTTCATCCCCAAAAGACAGTTTCAATTGGGAGAAAATGAAATATTTGGTAGCAGCCTGAAGACGAGAGCTAATTAAAACAGATACAGAGAGTAATAGGCTCAACATTATGGCAGGGCACTAGTGCTGGAAGAAGAAGACAATTGCTTCTGAGGTGAGAGACATCTTTCCCCATCATGGGCATATATGCTTCGCATCCAGAGCAATTCTATTCAATTGAGCCTTGTCTGTGCCACTGTTAAAGTGGTTTCTTATGCTTGACTTATTCTTGATTTGGCATGAAAATAGACTCTATCCAGCGAAGTCACTTCATTAAGTCTCTGATCTTTAAAATTCATACATGATAGTACAATTTAAAGAAGTTATATTATCTCACTACCATCACTAACATTGATACAGTAAATTTCTTTTGAATATGAAATGAATTGCAAGAAACCAGCATGAAAGTGTTTTTCTATTTTCTGTGTTTATATTTATTTTGCTGCTATAGTGTTTGTCTTTAAAAGTTCTAACAAATGTGATAATAAAAATTTTTTAAATGGCTGGAAAAGTTATATTCTGCAAAGAACATGTCCATTTCTAAATAAATGTAATTATAAATGCATAATTAATTATAAGGAAAATAATCTATTCACAATCTATTTGACAAAGTTTGACTTCCACTTAAAAATGATACCTTATCAAAATTTTATTTGTTTTTGAAATGTATACATTGTCTTTACGTACTGATAGTCTTTGGCTATGTATTTTCTGTATAAGATTATCTCAAGAATTCTATCACTAGCATACCAATCATTTTCCCATGAAGTTTATAGTATAAAATGACACTATTTGACTTACTAATTCCTAGGATCCAAACAATTAATGGATCGCCCAATATTTAGAGCATACTATTCAGTGGTTGAAATTGTATCAAGCAAGTCATAAGACCTGGATTCCAATTTTTGCCCTACTAAAATTAGTTGTGTTTAGTTAAGTTACTAAATTAAAATGAATAATCTGAAGTCCTAGAGATGTTGTTAACCAACTTTGAAAAAAAAAAAAAAACCAACTTTGATGAATTATTGCTAAAATTCCCAGTAGTATTTTAAACCTCTGATTATATGATATAAACTGGTCTACTATAATACATAAAATACTATTTCCACTTTAATTAGTTTATCATTTGACTGGGATTTACTGCTTCATTATCAAAGAAAAACATTATTAACCAGTATATAAAAATGTAAGGCAATGGATTTTAAATTGTAATCATAGATTGTAAGATGAAGTCTCATTATTCTTTGAAAGGATGATTTTAATGAACATTGTAGGATTTTAGAGCTGTCTGCTGTGATATGAGACATGATTGCCATACACATGTTATGGTGTCACTTTTCATGCCTATCCCTTTAAGTGGAGTAGCATAAAACTGTTTAGTCTCTGTAGAATGCAAGGTACCTATAGCAAGCGTGTGAACAGGGTGTTACCTGTTCAGAACATCTTGACATTGTCTTAGCATTCATTCTAAGTGAGAATTGTGCCTTGCTCAAATGCAATTTAAAATCCATATTAGTTACATTAACATTGCAAGTAACAATGCCTTTTTCTTTATATATCACAGTTAGGGTGTAACTGCTCTCTTCCCCACACTCTTTCTCAACTAAAGTATTTTATAACGGATTAGTATCATTACAGCTTGTTTGGTGATTTGGTGAGGTCATTAGAAAGGAGATGAACAAAAACTGCTTTATTTTTAAAGAAAATTGGCATGAATTTTAAAGAAGCTCACCAAAGCATATATCCATTAACATTCAAATTGATCAAAATCGCTTCGTTTTATATTAATGGTTAATTAAAACTTCACCTTCCCCCACATGTAATATCAAGTAAAATTTGCTATCATTGTGGAAAAATACTAGGGGTCCCATTTATCAGATGTGATATAGTCATCTACTGCATTATTCCCTAAACACATGAACTGTTGTTTGATCTCAAGCAAAGCCAACATGAGGTTCTTACTCATGTAAGAGTAAGAAAAGGCACATTTGTGTTACCAAATGGAGGGGGTGTTATCCAGCCAATATCATCTGGGTCTTGCAAAACTTCTTATCTCACACAATAATAATACATCAATATACCTGTGGGATATACCTTAACATCTTAACATCTTCACATTGTGAAAACATTTTAAAAGCAACTATCGTGCATCACCTCTACATGTTTAAGAAGTTGGAAATAATTAGTACCTCAAGAAAAGGTGTACTTATCCTAGAAGTGAGGGACCCTGAAGAGGTGAGGGGCTAGGAGTTTGTCAAGGGACTGCAT
This sequence comes from Canis lupus familiaris, assembly GCF_011100685.1. Classification (NCBI taxonomy): domain Eukaryota; kingdom Metazoa; phylum Chordata; class Mammalia; order Carnivora; family Canidae; genus Canis; species Canis lupus. Next base: position 56,959,658 of record NC_049243.1, on the reverse strand, counting down.
CTTCTCCTCTGAGGAAAACATCCCTCACAGAATCAGGATCCAGGGTTGGAATCCCTTTACAACCTGAGAGGTTTGTAGGACTCAGTCTCTCTCACCTGTAAAATGAATAACAACTACATTGGCCATTACCCACTTATGGCCAAATTTAAATGAAATATTAGATATCCAACCAATTTGAAAAATGTGAGAATGAAATGCGTGTTCAAAGACCAAAGATAGGCATACAAAGACAAGATACCAATATGATTTTCAGAGGTACTTTCAGAATAAAAATTGCTTTATTGAGGAAAATCATTCCAAAATAAAGTGGGCATTCCAATATTGGCTTATATTAACACTAGTATCATTAATATTAGTACTAATATTTGTATCATTATTATTACTGGTTAATTTTATCTTTGAAGTCCTTGAAGTTAAGTCCAATGCTTTTCAGGAATCCATGTGAGCAAGACTGATGGAATTCTTGCCATAGGGCCACAATGTTTATGACATTATCATAATTCAATGACACACAGGAGTAAAGGTGTTGCTCTTTATATATCAGTCTTCAACCATAATATCTCATGTGCTTAAAGAGTAAGTATTAGGTTAAGACCAAGAAGGAAAAAGTCTATACTCTCTCATGGAAAAAGGCATTAGTTATACTGTTTGTCTTTTGGATAAAGAAGTAACATTGCTGTCAAATCCTCAGGGATCCACCACCTAGACTACATTGTGCATGTATCATGAGGCCCATCTAATAGTTGCAATGTTATCTACATTAATGTTGATATAAGGTTCACTTGCAAGATGCAGGGAAGAGAATATTAGGGACTCAGTATGTGTAGTAACATTTGGAGTATCAGGGCAGTACTATAGTCATAGATGATGTAAACCTGTCTAGATAGGGGTAGGAGAGTGAATACAGGACCAGCTCTTGACAATCCTTGGAACTGGCTAAAGGGCTTTTTTTAGGGGGATCCTATAAATATTTGATCCATCTGTACTGTGACTAGACCTCCTGACATTCTGTTATCTTCTCTGCCTTCAATTTTAATATGAATTATGCTTTATAACTGGGTCTTGTCAAAACTGTTTCCTAATATCCTGTACTAAATTCCAAAAAGTACACACCTCAGAGCTGTTAATTAAAAGGGCCTGCTGGTATAAATAAACACATATGCTGCTGATTAGCCACCCTTTAGGGGTCAACAGTGGGGAACTCCTGCTGGGCTTCTGTTAATTGTTGTCCAAAATCCTTACAGGAACTGTCTAATGATCTCGTATGGCTTTGGCCATCTGGCCCTCTGAGTTCACTTGCCAGTAAATAGCCAACCTTTAGAGAAAGAGAGAAATATCCCTTACCAGAGGAGTAGCTTAGGAGATAAAACCTAGCATCCACAAGTGTACATAAGGATTGATTTGCTTTAATTCACTAATGAAACCCAATACACTTAATTTAAATTGCCCGTTAGATTTATTTTGATGTCAACTGCTTTAATATAGCTATAAAATGAATGTTTTTGCTTTCCTTACACGAACAGCATTAGATGCAATTAGGATTGGATTGTAATGCATATTATATTTACAGTCATAAACAATGAAGAGTCCTTCTAATAATTAATATTTCCGTATCATACTTGACTATGTTAAGTGGGGATGCATCTTTTTCCTGCAGTGCCGTGCTGTGGAACTGATGACCAGGTGCAAAACCTAGTTTCACATATTCTAAAATAGACTTAGGATTTGGGTTGGTATTAGTCCTCTAAATGTTACAAAGCTGCACTATTAGCTGGTTTGTCACTACATCATCCCTTCCATTTTGAGATAAAGGTTACATAATAGAAATAACAGATTTAAAAGAGCTAAAACGAGAAGAGTGTTCATTCATAGTAAGACATTGTTTTAGAAAATCTGTCTTATTTGTCTCATTTCCAAACAGAGATGAAAGTCTGTATATGGGGGAAGAAGTCCTTCATCTTGAGGTACATATGTGCATATTATTTCATAGATAATTGTGTGTTAAATAGAAGACTACACCTCACTACGTTTACTCTCATATGTTTAATCTGCTAATATACTTTGAAAAGAGATCTGACAGCACTCTAAAATTTACCTAAGCAATGGAAATGGAAATTAATAGGGTAATATTTGTATTTCATTTTATCGGTATTTTGCCTTGTATCAAATAGATCCTTTTTTTAATTCTTTTTTTAAAGATTTTATTTATTTATTCATGAGACACAGAGTGACACACACACAGAGAGAGAGAGAGAGGCAGAGACACAGGCAGAGGGAGAAGCAGGCTCCATGCAGGGAGCCTGATGCGGGACTCGATCCTGGGACTCCAGGATCACGCCTCCGGCGAGGGCAGGCGCTGAACTGCTGAGCCACCCAGGCATCCCCAAATACATCTTTTTTTTTCTAAATTTTCAAACTACTCTCTTTCCCAGATGATATATATTTCACCCAGGCTTTGTTTAATTGTTGAATATTATTTTAAGGAAATTAAGTACTGGCGGAACACTACTCATGGTGTTCATGTTGGCATATGACTGATCAGTGAGGCAGCATGGGTGGTGAAATTCAGCCACCCTGTGACTGTCAACTGCAAGAGACATTATGATTGTTTTTTAGTGATGTTGCCCTCATTATGAAAAATAAATAAAAACAAGTTATTTCTAAGATTTTACAAGTAAGTTTTGTATGAGGAACAGAATGTCAAAAATCTTTCATGTTTTTGTTTTTTTTTTCTGCTTTTTTTCTTCCATTGTAACTGTTTACCAGATATGAGGGATGAATGGGAAATGAGAAGCACCTCAACTAACTACCAAATTTTTCTAGAACTCACTTCACACAAGAAATCTCCTTCATTACACTTTCCCATTGCAAAATCAAACATTTCTTTCTAGATATAATTAAAAATGAAACAAAGCAACAAACAAAATCTTGAATGACTGGTTTCCTCTAAATGCTACATCCTTCCAGAACCCAGAACCTATAATGCTTTCTTACTCTCATTTTACTTATCCTGCCATATCCTGGTTACATCTTAGGTAATCTCCTTGGAAAATCTCATATTGTGTTCCTTCCACACATTTCTTCCTTAGTGATTTTCCAGAATCTCTCTACAATGTCATCTAAATAGTTAAGATCAATCCATTCACTTACATATTTTGCCCTTGTCAAAAGTACAGGAAAAAAAAAAGTACAGTTTTCAGAGTGTAGGCTTCTTGTCATATATTAATTTTTAAAAAATGTATCTGTTTAAGAGATTCTGGTAAAAAATATGACCAACTGAAATTACAAAAATATTATTCATTACTGAAGTTATTTGTCAATATTTGAGTGATTCTCCACTTTAAGTAGCCAGAAGACAAGGTCATTACACATATTAAAACTAATCTATATTACATTTACATTAATATCCCCCAAATTAGTAATTGTGCTAAGTGAAAGGAAATGCAGATTTAGATGATATCGGAAATCAGCTCAAATTACTATCTAATTAACTGAGCAATCATTAGCATAATTTGTCAGAACCTATATTGTTTACTTCCATTGTACCTTGAATTTTTTTCAAATTGGAGATGAAATTTACATAACAAAATTTGTCACTCAAGCCATTTTGAAGTACAACTGAATGACCTTCTGTACATTAAAAATATCGTGTAACTATCAGCACTATCTAATTTTATAATATTTCCATCACTATACAAGGAAATGTTTTACTCATTAAGCAGCTACTCCCCATTTCCTGCCTTGACCTCAGCCCCTGGCAACAATGAATCTGTTTGCTATCTCTATGGATTTCCCTATTCTAGCAATCTCGAAATGTGTGTAGCTTCTTTTACTGAGCATATTGTTTTCCACATTCATTCATGTTGGAGCATATATCAGTATTTCATTTTTATGTTCAAATATTTTGTTGTATCGCTATGCCACTTTTTGTGTATCTATTCATCTATCACATTATGAATATGAATTGTTCTCACCTTTAGTTATTATGAATAATGCTGTTATGAACATTTATGTACAAATTTTTGTACTTGTTTTCAACTCTTTTGGGTATATATATCAAAGAGTAAATTTGCTCGGTTATATGGTTATTCTGTTTAACATTCTGAGGAACCACTAAACTGTTTTCCATGGTAGATTCACTGTTAAACCACTCCTAACAGGAGTGTTATCAAGGTATAGGGGTTCCAATTTCTCCACATCTTTGCCAATACTGAATGAAAATTTTTCTGACTATAGCCATCCTAGTGAGTATGAAGTGCTATCTTATTCTACTTTTTTATTTGGTGTTCCATAGTGACTAATGATGTTGAGAATATTTTCAAGTGTTTGTTGGACATGTGTATATATTCTTTGGAGAAATATCTATGAAAGCTTTTTGTTCATTTTGTAATGAGGTTGTTTGTCTTCTGCTGTTGAGTTGCAAAATTCTTCATATATTCTGGATACATGATTCTTATCAGATATATGATTTGCAAATATTTTCTCCCATTCTGCAGCTTGTCTTTTGAGTGCTCTGATAGTAATCTCTGAAACACAAAAATTTTTAATCTTGATGACATTAAATGTATTCATTTTTCTTTTCTTGCTTGTGCTTTTGGTGCTGTATTTAAGAAATTATTACTTACTGAAAGGTCACAAAGATTTGCAGCTATATTTTCTTCTAAAGGTTTGACAGTTTTAACTCTTAAATTTATATCTCTGATCCATTTTGAATTTTTAATTATAATGCAAATAGTGATCCAAATTCATTCTTTCCCATTTGGTTATGAGTGGTCCTAATATCATTTGTTGAAAAGACTCTTCATTCCCCTTTGGAGAGTCCTGGCATTTTAAAATTTAAATTTCTGAATAGTCCATAGTAATGTCTACTTTCAATCCTGATTTTAGTGACTTGAGTCTTCTCTCTTCTTTTTTTTTTCTAGGTCAATCTACCTAAAGAATTGTCATTTTATTGGCATTTTCAAATTGGAGTACTGATTTTTGCCATACCTCATAAGTTTTGTTATGTTGTGTTTTCATTTTCATTAATAGCATAGTATTTTCTAATTTCTTGTGATTTCTTTTTTAGCTCATTGGTTGCTTAAGACTAAGTTGTTTAATTTCCACTTATTAGTGAAATTTCCAGATTCCCTTATGTTACTAATTTCTAATATCATTTCATTGTGGTTGGAGAAGATGCTTTATGTGACTTTGATATTTTTACATTTACTGAGACTTGTTTTGTGGCCCAAGATACATGTTCAGTCCTAGAGAATGTTCTATGTGCTCGAGAGGAAAATGTATACCCTGCTGCTGTCAGGTAGAGTATTCTACATACATCTGTTAGGTCTAATTGATGTATAGTGTGGCCAAGTCCTCTAGTTCCTTGTTAATATCCTGTCTAGCTGTTCTATCTGCTATTGAAAATGGGGTAACGACGTATCCATCTATTATTGTTGAACTGTCTATTTGCACATTCAACTCTGTCAATGTTTTTGCTTCATATATTTTGGGTCTCTGTGGTTTGGCGCACATATGTTCATAATTGTTATATTCTCTTGATGCTCTCACACTTTTATCAACACATTATGTCCTTCTTTGACTCTTACATCAATTTTTGACTTAGAGTCTTTTTATATAATATTAATGAAGCTACTTCAGTTCTCTTTTGGTTACTATTCCCATGGAATATCTTTTTCTATCCTTTTACATTCAACTGACCATGATATTATAACGAAGAAATTTAGAAAAGAAAGAGGCAATGAAAAAAATTGGAAGGACAGTGACAAAATTACACTTTCAAGTTTGAAAAAGAACTCTGAGAACCACTTGGAAGACACATCGAAGAGGCTGTGACTGAGGCATTCTGACCCCTGCCAAATATTGTACATTTTACTAATATTTTTCACATCCTTCTGAGGCAATGATACCTGGTAGAGGCAATGAGCCATGCTTAGGTCAGCTATTCCAATATGATTCAATTGTGAAATGATATATAAAATATATATTACATGTTTATAATATTACATAACACTAGTTTTGTTCTTTTGGAGATGCTGCATTTTAGAAAAATGCTAATGTCTTCCTTCTGAATTGAATACATCTCTAGAACATTTTTATTTCCTGTACACACCCATGTGTTTATGCATACATAATGAAAACTGTACTATTCTGGTATACACACTCTTTATGTAAGCATTATATATTCTAAAGAAGGTATTTTGAACAGTGAAAGCAATAGCCTGAAATAACATGGTTTAGGAAATAGTAAAATCAACCAGAATTACAGTAAATATTTATTATAACTCAATATGTGCTAATATCATACATCACTTATTAGATTTAATTTCTTGATTACTTTTCCTTCCCTTAGTGTGTATTAAACATTAGCTGGCAGTGCTGGTTGCTGCTCTTTACATAATGAAAGATTACCCTTATCATGCAAGCTCTCACAAAAATATTTACATTTATTTTAGATCAATAATCTCATGTGAGTTTTGTGTAAAAACATATAAGATAAAAAAGGTTCCAACTCAGACATCTTGCAGCAGAGTATAAACATGAACACTAGCATTTTGAAATTCCTTTGTAAACAGAAAGACTTGCATTACTGAACCACAAAATATGTCAAGAGAGTGTGATTGTTTATTTACTTCTCTGTTGTGTATTATATTGGGCCTTCCCCTAAGTTTGTATTTGCATATTGTTAGGCATACAGAGAAAGGAATGTATCTATTTGCATTTTTAGCATTTGGTATCTCTGGCATAAATGAAGGTAGGCCCTCATATTCCCTCAGTACATTTCTTGTCATGAAAATATCTCCCCAGTGAATCACTAATGTGGTGTGTAGAGGAAGCCAGAATATTAGTGAGACAATCTTCATACATCAGTAAAAAATTTAGGCTCTTGGTTAAATTTAAATCTCAAATGTAATTTCTAAAATGCAATGATGAGATTTGGTCACACCCCCTTTCCTCAGAAACCCATCCATCACCCCCAAATATTCCATGTATTTGTTGATACAAACTTTTCCCTGACTCTGAATATATGTGTCTAACCTCAAGGAATATATTACCACTTGGAAACTCACAGTAGCTCAATAATATGTTGATTCATTTAAGCTAATCGTCTAAGGCATAGGGCAGTCTGAATGCAAATAAGAGAAAAACAAAATTGGATAACTGTGGTATGTTCTGAAAATAGCAGCCCAAACTGGAGATTAAGGTACAATTCACGTATGTACTAAATGAAGACATCACAGATATAAAGGCTTCAGATACAAAACAGTGGGCTCAAATCCCAATTTGATGCTGACTCATTGGATCAATTGTGGTCAACTTCTAATTTATTCATTCATTTTTCAAGCACAGATCATTATTCAATAAATATTTAAAACAACCTAAGGTAAGCCAGGGCTTTACCTACTAGAATCTCATGTTACCAAACCTATACCGTCCCTTAGTTTTTAGTAGTTTTTAGTATTATATTAAAGGTAGCCTATGCAAAGTACTTAGCACAAGGTATGAGACATTGTGGGGTATTTGACACATATTTGTTGAATGAATGGACGGATGGAATATCATTAACCAAATATGAAAATTATTCTAAAGTTAAAAAACAACTTTCTCGGTATATGAAACAATCTTTTTAGGTAAGAACACATTAGACTGCATAGGCCCATTTATAAGTTCAAAGAGAAACCAAACAAGTAATGTTTGTAATTTTTCCATCACTCACAGTTTTTCATTGTTATACCTTTGGTTTCCAAGATAATTTTGTGCCTCAGCTAATAAGCACCATCATATTATATCACTTCATGGACAGCTTTATATAATTTTTGGTACTGTATTTGAGACATCAAAATGTGTGGTGCAAACTTTTTAAACCCCTCATGGATTAAAGAATTGCATAATGTCTCAGAATAAAATAAGAATGTGCCTCCACTCATGCAATTTTTTGGTCATTGGCAATAATGAAAATTTTTCTCTAGCATATAATTTGTTATTCATGAAAATTTGTATGTCAATACCCATTAAGCAGAGAAAAATCCAGCAATTGTAATAAATATTTGGTTTTAAAAATATGTTGGAAAATATATTGTGCATATTAACGTGTATGACAAGTACGTTAAAGTTAGAGAATAATGATAAAATAAACCAATGCTTCACTAAAGTAAATATATTTGTACTCTGAAGTATCTGTGAACCACTCCCCAATCTTGTTCCCATCGCTCTCCCACACCAGTGTCAGTTTTTCTTAATTTGGAGATATTTTTTCTTCCTTTTTCTTTGTAGATTTACCACAATACTGGATATCCCTAAAAAACACGTATATGTTTTAATTTTGCTTGTTTGTTAACTTTATAAAAATGGGTTGGTACTGCATTTATTCTTCTCTGACCATGCTTTTTATTTCTCAGCATAGTTTTTAGATTCACCCAAATTTATTTGTGTACCCTGTTTCAACATTTTCACTGCTCAAAAATAGTGATTCTTGAAACTTTTGGTCTCTGGAGTCCTTTTTTTTCTCTCCTTAATACATGGTAAAATTATTTTCCCCCACCAACTGCAGTCTACCATTGTCCATATCATCACTCCAAGAAAATAGGCATGCTTGCCGGTTCTCATAGTCATTGTTTCCTTCTCCATTTTTGCATATACTCCACCCCCCCTCAGCCAATGCATAAAACATCTAGAACTTCACAACTGAATTGTTAAGGATATACATCTGTTGCTTGCTTTTATGGTTTATTTTTCTCCTTGTTTTATGTGAAAACATTAAATTTTACTAAGTTATGTGAAACCATTACTTCCATCTGGTCCTATCATCCCTCCATGATATGTATTCTTCTTACTCAAGCATTTTCTCAAGAGTGATTATAAGTAGATATTGGTATGGTAAACCACCTGATGTCTTGAAAAGCTGAAAATTTCTTTATTTGAACTCTAGTTGTCTCTAATAAATGGCATAGGTTTAGATTTGAGGAGGTCTTTTTTTTTTTTTTTTTTTTTTGGACCAGTCTGTTTTTTAAATTATTTTTTTAAAATTTTATTTATTTATTTACTTTTGAGAGAGGAAGAGCGTGTGAGAAAGCGAAGGAGGGGGTGCCAGAGGGAGAAGCAGGCTCCCCATTGAGCAGGGAGCCCCACTGTAGGGCTTGAGCCCCCGATCGCCGGGATCCTTGGATCATGACCCCAGCCTAAGGCAGATGCTTCACCGACTGAGCTACTCAGGCGCCCCAGGATAACTCTTTTAAGAAGTAAAATAATCTAGTGGCAATTGAGTTGAATATAAAAGTACGATTTTAAGGTTATTGACCTAAACACTTGAAAATACTACTGATTTTCTCTTCCATCGAAATTGCTATTGCAGTTAGAAAACACCTGGCTATACCTGACTTTGTGTGATTCACCAAGTGGCCATAAACACAAAGGTGCATCTAAAAGATATCCCCGGGTGGGATCTGCCAGGGCTGTCCCTAATATTTGGCACCGTCCCCACCACGTCTTTCCAGAGCTTGTCTTGAGGTCATTTGCAGTCCTTATTTCCCATCTCTGGGCCTGCTTGCTGGGAAACAAATGCAACATCGGTCTCACCCTGCAGGTTTTCTCTGCTGCAACCCGGAGGTGAAGTCTGACAGAACCCAGAACCCGTGTCACGAGGCACAGGCCCCTGGGACGCAATAACCCCACCGTCTCAGCATCAACATCAGGTCTGCACCAACCAGCACAATTCCAGAATCGTCTCAAAACCATACAGTGAGGTCAAAAAAGAGATGCTCTGCCTTGTCCTAGCTGCAGGTGTCAAGAGTCCCTCCGTCGCCCTCCCAGAGGCGGGAGCGCCCCCGGATCACTGGCCTCAGGGTTTGGAGCCTGCCCAGGGCAGCAGTGGCGACCCCTGCCCTTTACTGAAAGGGGACTCGTCGTACAGAGCTTCAGCCAGGGACCCTACCCCTGCCCCCGCCCCCGGGTCACAGGGCTCCCACAGTGCAATGTGGCTCGGTGCCTAAGGACCAGGCGGCAAGGGCCGGGATGCTCCTCTGCGGAAGGGCGCAGCGTGGGAGGTGCCGCCCACCGTTGTCAGAGGCCCCGCCGCCTGCCCCTGGGGAGATGAGGCCCAGCAGCTCCCTGCGCTTTCCTGGGTCCCCCAGGGGAGCCCTCTGGGGCCAGGAGACTTGGGACTGAGGTTCTCCACACTGTGCTCAGTGGACGTTCAGGGGAGCAGGGATGAAGGCGCTGGGAGGAGGATGGAGACCCAGAGCAAGTGCGCCAGGTGAGCCTTGAGGAGGTGGAGAGCATGGGGGGGGGAGGGGGGGGGAGGTTGGAGAGCAGGGCGGGGCATGGAGCACGTGGTTTGAGGCCTGGGTTCAACACCAGAGCTGTTCTCACTAGGTTATCTCCGCTGGTGTGAGTGCTGCAAAGGCTTTTCTAAATGCTGTGCGTGTCTCTAGCTCCTTGTGATGATTTTAGGGGGCTAGGGGCAAGTCTCTGGAGACAGAAGTTCTCTGGCATTCTCCATTTGCACCTCTGACCTAGCACTGCTGTTTTTCAACGGTGATCTTCCTCTGCTGTAGTCCTCTACATGCGGTTGGGTGTGGAAAGAGACTTAGGATCTAGCGGATGCTGCAAGGTCAGCTGGTTAATTTCTTCCTATTGATCCCCTCTCTCCACTCTGAGTTGCTCGCTGGGGGTCTTGCCCATAGCAGTGGTGTCTCCCTTCCCCTGTACCCCCCACCCTCTGGTCTGAGCCTTCCTTCATTCTGGTCTGCACTTCCTGCCTCCCTCTACCACCCCAACAGTTTCTGTGGCCTTATACACTCCAACAGGCCTTTTGTTAGTTGGCAAATCCATCAATCTCCCTCCAGCATTTGGCATGGGTGTGGGAGTCCCTGCTGCTTCGTCGTACTCAGAAACATCAGGCCTACTGCTTTATAAACTTGAGATGAGTGACTTTGTGTCTTTGACATTCCCTTCTCAGTGACTGATGGATGAAGAGGGGAAGTTGGGTTGGTAATGCTCAAATGCTCCCTTCTTCAGTAGCTATTTTTATCTATGAGAGAAGTAATAAGATGTCTGTATGCCATTCATTCAGGATGTTAGACACCCAGACACTTGAGGCAGGGGATGCTCCCATTTCCAGTAGCAAAGTGGCACTAGATAATGATTTAGGAGTGCTGCACAACGTTGTGCTATCCAGTGAGAGACCTAGGAGGATTTGGCAGAAAACCAGGACAGCCACTGGCTTTCATTTGTAATTGAAAATGTTTATTTCTAAGGATAATCAATAGATAACTCCAACAGATTTATAAATGTATATTTTTGAAGAAGAGAAAGATAACATTGTCCTAAAAGCTCATATAAATGGTTCAAAATTTATCCTTTTAGAAATTGTGGATTTGCTTGGAAACTAGGTACAAATATAAAATGTAATTAATTAAGACAACGTATAGGAACTAATTAAAGAGATTCTAGAGCTGAGGTGAAATCCCCAGATGACCAAACCTGGCTCAAAGGATGTTGCATTGGTAGAGAAGCTGTTGACCTTCCCTCCCACAGATTTCACACCCTTAGGTCAGGTACCTAGTGACAGGGAGACCAGCACAATGACCAGTGGCCAGTGGCCTTCCCGGCTTTCAGAACTGATAGAAACGTGGAAGGTCCTTTGACAAAAGAACTTAATAAGGAACCTCCAAAACTACACTCTTTCCAACATTGAGGAGAGAGCTCTCTTGGCAGAGTTGCTTTGATTATATAAATTAAAAGGTGGCGCTTCATATTCTTTAAATGCTGTAGAGAAATCCAGACCTAACGCACATGCATCCTGTATACATGCACACAGACAGACACACACACAAACCCATGAAACTGATAAGGCAAAAATTTCCCAAATACCAAGATGTTTTTAAAAAAAAGAGCGGTTCTCTCGTACTAGTGATAGTAAAAGAAGCAGTTATTTTCTTTATACTTTTATGTGTTTTTTACAATGAGCAATTACAACACTTGTTATTGGAAAAATATTATTAATGGGTAGAATATAAACTAGCCTATAATCATTCTTTCTGTCTTCCTACAAGCTGCTAGAAAAAGCCTGCCATGATTTCCTCTGAATTTAATATTCTTTCTCTTATTAAGGCTAATTTTGAAAATGAAGTGCATTGATAATGTCTGTGCTAATTTGTAATAAAGGAAAGACGGACAGAGGGGAAGTGTACCACAGTAAAAGGGCCATGTGGTACATTAGAACATCGCACCAGGCCATTTCTTGTACATGGTCCGTGTCTTTGATCTTTTCTTTTATCAGTGCTGCAATGCCAAGAGACTGGATTTTGACAGTCAGCTTAGTAGCTTTTCCTGCAGAAGTGACCCTAAATTTTAAGTATTCACCATGCCATTCTGGCAATAATCATGTAACAAAATGTCTCAGGGCAATGTGTTGCCTAATTTGTTTAAATTGTGAGCAGACAGCCATGAAAAACGAACACCAGACAATAAAGACTGTGTGTATATAGCTCTTATTCACACCATCATATTAAAGCAATTTGGTAATTCATTCAACAATTGTTAACAATTAATAATTTTCTGTGACATAAACTTTTAGCTCCTGGACCATCAGAAAATGTCCCTGACTTCACAGAGCTCACATCTTAGGGACAGAGGCAGACAGAAAGCAAGCGTGCAAATAGTCATACTAGATTATAATTAACTGAATGACACTCTGGGATGTGACCTCTAATCCCCAAACACAACATGATGACCGAGAAGATAAGCCAAACTTTCAACAACCCCAGAATATTATGTAGAAATGGAAATATTATTGCTTTTACATAATCAAGTCTTGTTTTGTTTTTTACCCTTTTTTCCTTTATCATAACTTTGGATAGACTAATTATCAGGCACATAGGTGTATATATATATATATATATATATATATATATATATACACACACACAGTATACACACACACACACACACACACATACATACAGGGATAGACATAGACCCTCAAAGTACTTAGAGTCTGTCCTCTTTCCTTACACAACTTTTGGCCCTAGGGCATGTCTTAACAACCATCCTTCATGCTAAACTCTTTCATAGATTGTGCTTCTCAGGAAACCGAAACGACAATACATAGGAAATTAGGCTCTGGAAACAGAATAGTCTTTCATAGCCATCTTGAGTAGGACCAAGATAGCCAGACCTTTATACTCTTGCCAGCCTGTCTTTGGATAAGAGCCTCTGTGGAAGAGGCCTGGCTTCAGGCAAGGTGTATGCTAGCTGTAGCCAGTGGACTTTTCCATCCTGAGTCCTGACTAACTCAGGCATCCTGGACCAGAGGCTACCCCCCCCTCTCCCCTCCCTCCTTCCAGGGAGATCAGTGGGTATAGGGTTGAGGCTCTAGTCAGTGAGGTTGCTGCAGGAGGGAGGCAGTTGGATCCATAGCAAGATGGTCACAAAGGTGTGGTGAAAGAACACCCCATGGATATCTCTGGAACCAGGAAAGCCTCTGGGTTATGAACATGGAGGCAAGGAAAGAAGTAATGGAAGAGTGTACCCAAACCTCATAATGCCTATCCTGACCCCATCAGAAAATGATTTATAAACATGCTTACTCATATGACTTCAGGGATGAATGGACTTTTATTCCTCCCCAAATGATCATGCCCATCTCCACGCAGTGAACATTTTCTTTCTTCCATTATGCAATTAAAGATGAAAGTACAATCATTAAAGTGGAAATTTCACATAGGAGTAAAAATGAATACGAGCAAATAATGCCAAGGTAAGTGTCAAATTCTTCACTATTTTGAAATAGGACTTCAGAGGACAGCATTATGACTAGAAGAAAAAAAAATGGAGTAAAAGAGAGAAACATGAATATTAAAAACACAGTTAACTGTGTACTTGGTCTATTTTAATTTTTAAGGGTATGCTTATTTTTTAAAAAAATAGCTGCAATGAAATTAACAGACATTTCCTGAATTCATATTTCTAATAAGAAACTATTTAGGGGCAGCCTGGGTGGCTCAGCGGTTTAGCGCCACCTTCGGCCCAGGGCCTGATCCTGGAGACCCAGGATCGAGTCCCACATCGGGCTCCATGCATGGAGCCTGCTTCGCCCTCTGCCTGTATCTCTGCCCCGCCCCCTCTCTCTGTTTCTCATGAATAAATAAATAAAATCTTAAAAAAAAAACTGTTTAGGAATATGAGGAGATGGGACGCCTGAGTGGCTCAGTGGGTTGAGCATCCAACTCTTGGTTTTAGCTTAGGTTGTGATTTCAGGATTGTGGGATTGCACCCTGTGCCCCACAGTGGGCTCTGCGCTTAGTGGGGAGTCTGCTGGAGATTATCTCTCTTCCACTCGCGCTCTCCCTCTCTCTCTCAAATAAATAAATCTTAAAAAAAAAACAGATTTAAGAATATGAGGAGATGAAGATACAAGGGAGAGAGAATACCTATCCTCATGGTTCAGATTTGGCTGAATTAAGAGTCCATTTTTATTTAATTTTGTATCTTTGAGAGAAACTTTGACTTTTTTGTTACAAGATAGGGTATAAATTTGGAAACCCAAAGAGTATGCAAATATTCATAATATAATTTGGAATTAAATGTGCTGTAAGAGTTCATTGCAACATGAAAGATAATCAAATGAACTCCACTGATAGGACATTTGTGATGAAGTTCAGGTGTGAAATAATCTTGAGATTTGTGGAGAGTAGAACATCTTTATCTTCTAGAGCCAATGCATTATAAAATACAAAATAGAATACATCCATGGATAATACTTTGATTTTATTGGAAAATAAGGTATATGTTTTAAAAGGTTGGCAGGTATGTCTGCAAGACTAGCCTGACTGTGTTTTAGTAAGCTTTGCAGGTAATATGGGATCCATGGCGACTTTGAACCAGGGACTAATGTTATCAGATTTGTACTTCAGAAGCACAACCTATGATCAAGGTTTGGGGAAAATTTAAATGTCTGGAAGTAAGAGGCTGAGTGAACTGTAAAGCAAAGTAGAATGAGCATTAGCATGAATATGGAAAAATATAGTAGTTCCCCAACTTGTAAATTATGTGACCCAACCAAGTTTCTTAGCTAGTCTCAGTCTTAATTTTCTAATAACTAAAAAGGGAAACAGGACAGCTATTTCACAGAAGTTCATGTAAGCAAAAAACAATGAGATTTGTAAAATATTTGAGTGCATATTTCCAATAATTACTAGTGCTGTCTGTATCTATCAACCATACAGGCTTCTGTTTATTACTGTATTCTGGGAGTAAAAAAGATGTGCCATTGAGTGTGAGCAATGAGAATAAACGGGAAAAAAACACTCACATAGTCTTCATCACTTGTACCCCCAACAGAACATGATTCATTAAAATGAATGGCAATTATGAAATTGTGGCAAATCATCTTGGGACTTCTTTTCCACTGAAAATTGTTAGAATAAAAAGCCATGATTATTTCATAAATGATCAATTAAAAACTTTGATACCCCATTCATGTTACCTTGTCTTTTCTTCATCATGGAAGATTTGTGGCCAAAAAAATTCTGGATATGGGATTTGATGTTCTGACTTGATGCCAAACTTAGGGCTCAAAGTGAATATTGAGAATCATGGGGCAATTTGGTGATTCTGACAAGAAGAAACATTGTGAAGACATTTTGGCCATGCATCAAGTGGATAATCAGAATTCAAGGAGTCATTACCATGGGAATTCTGTCCTTTCTTTGCAAATAAGATTGGTCTTGGTTATGAAATGTACCAAATTTAAACTTTTCAGAGAGACAAGATTGTTTTTGAGCTGTCTTGTTTCATTTGTCAGTGTTTTCACACAATAAAAAAACAAATTATCTCTACCACTTCTTTATTAAGATGTTTATTAAACCTTACAACAGGAGAAGAAAGCAGTAGAAAGAGCAGGGTAATGTAGAAGCAATGTGATAGAATTAAGTATAAAGAATGAAAAACAATGTAAATGCATATATGTATATAAAATATGCTATTACCTTAATATTTATCTATGTGTGCATATGTACATGATTGTGTAAAATACTGCAAAAATATTCTTTGAGTCCATACTTAGGACAGAGGATATATCAAAATGACTAGAGGACTCACAGGACCAGTAGTGCCAAAGGCGGAGAAGAATAAGAAATAACTTCCTAGGGATCCCTGGGTGGCGCAGC
This sequence comes from Canis lupus familiaris, assembly GCF_011100685.1. NCBI lineage: Eukaryota > Metazoa > Chordata > Mammalia > Carnivora > Canidae > Canis > Canis lupus. Next base: position 56,943,489 of record NC_049243.1, on the reverse strand, counting down.
GGTTTGGCGCCTGCCTTTGGCCCAGGGCGCAATCCTGGAGACCCGGGATCGAATCCCACATCAGGCTCCCAGTGCATGGAGCCTGCTTCTCCCTCTGCCTGTGTCTCTGCCTCTCTCTCTCTCTCTCTCTCTCTCTCTCTGTGACTATCATAAATAAAAAAAAATAAAAAAAAAAAGAAATAACTTCCTAGAATTATTGGTCCAAACAATTTTTTGTCTGATTTCATTTTATTTTTTTTTATTTTTTAAAAAAATTTTTTATTATTTATTTATGATAGGCAGACAGTGAGAGAGAGAGGCAGAAACACAGGCAGAGGGAGAAGCAGGCTCCATGCACCGGGAGCCCGATGTGGGATTCGATCCCGGGTCTCCAAGATCGCGCCCTGGGCCAAAGGCAGGCGCTAAACCGCTGCGCCACCCAGGGATCCCTTGTCTGATTTAAAAAATGTGTTTTTTTAAAAAGATTTGTTTATTTTAAAGAGAGAACATGCATGCATGTCTAATTTTTAAAAATTAGAAAAAAAAAAAAGCAACAAGATACCCTAGAATGGTCACTGAGCAGTAATGTATTGTGTGTTGATTTTCTTTAATACATGTATGGATTCATAAGATACTAGCACATAAGTCATATAATTCTACTTTTATGATTTAAAATTATATTGCCAGCACAAGCATATATTTTCTGTAATGAAAAAATGTTTTATAGTGGCTTCAGGCTATTCTAAGAGATCATCTCAACTATTTTCCAGTAATTAGACCTTAGGATTACATCCTAATTTTATCTATTATATACAATACTTCATATAATGTTTTTAATCAAATTTTTAAGTGAATGTACTAAGTTACCAAAAGTGGCTGCTTTAGAAAAAAATATTTTATTTATTTATTTGAGACAGAGAGAGAGAGAGCGCACAAGCAGAGGGAGAGGCAGAGGGAGAGGGAAAGGGAGCAGCAGACTCCCTGCTGAGGAGGGAACCAGATTCGGGAGTGGATCCCAGGACCCTGGGATTATGACCTGAGCTGAAAGCAGACTACTTAACTAATTGAGCCACCCAGGCACCTCCAAAAGTGGCTTTTTTAAATAACAGAAAACAAGATCAAGCTCCGTTATAAAGATCTCAGTTCTCAGAGGGAAGCAGACTGTGGCTGATGCTTATTTTCAGTTGGTTAGTAGGTAAAGGAAATCATTGATGAAGGGTAGCAAGTTGGTCTAGGTTATTGCAAAGAGACTTTGCAATGATGTTTCACATAATGTGATCACTTAACATTGAGTGTGTGACAGGCAACATCCTAAGCCCTTTATAGGTAAAAACTTATTTAATCTTCACTATAACCCCCTGGTTGGTAATACCATGCACCTTTGTTTTACAGCATAGGAAAATATGGCACAAAAATATTATGGCCTTCACCCAAGATCACTCAGTACTAAGCAGAATTGTCAGGACCACTTTGCCCAAGAGCTCTCATGCCATGTACCTATCTTGCAGTTACATTGAGGTATTTAATATTGACTGTGCTTCAAAAATTTATCATGACCCACATCATCAGAATTCTCATGTATATTCCTGGAAACTAGAAGGCAGTAGGTGTACCATCTTTGGTATCATTCTGAAGAAATTGACCAGGTAATTTTTCTAAACAAAATCAAATGGCATCTAAGCAAGATTCAAAGATAAAAACAGAAAAATTGTGCAAGAAAAAAGGGCTCCCTCAGTACAAGGCCATGTATGCAAGGGTGGACCTTCAAAATGCCAGATGAAAATTGCTGGGGGATGGTAAGCTGAAAGCTCCCCAGAACTCACACAAGGTACTGGATCAATTGGAGAATTCTCAATGGCTCAATTGGTTCATTTAGCCAAAATCCCTGTGGTCATGTGTTGTGGAAGAGCAGAACTTTCTGCGAAGTAAAGGCTACCCTAAGGGATGCCACCAGGACGTGATCCTGGAGTTCTGGGATCGAGTCCTACGTTGGACTCCCTGCATGGAGCCTGCTTCTCCCTCTGCCTGTGTCTCTGCCTCTCTCTTTGTATCTCTCATGAATAAATAAATAAAATCTTTTAAAAAAATCTGATGGTCCTCTAGTAGTTCATCAGATTTGAAAGCCTCAGCAGCATTAATTGGTTGTTTGATGCTATTTATGATGCTCTAGTTCCTCTTCAGTTACTACAATTTTTATTTCGTTATCTTTATAAGGTGGAGTCAGTAAGGGTGATGGACATCATGACCCAATAAATTCACACAGAGTGTGAGGGAGCGGAGACAAGAAGGAAAGATAAAACAGGCTACATGAACCCCACATTTATCTCATGTAAAGAATGTGAGGGAGAAGAAAGTGAGGAATGAGGAATAGAAGGAAAAATGAGTGTGGATAGAAGACTGCAGGCAGCAAATAAACAAAACCAAATTATGCTCATCATAGAAGTTATTTTCATGCAGACTTACCATGTTTCATGGTATCAAAATTCAGTGGAGCATCACTCATGACTTCCAGGTCTCTCACTCTGATCCAGTTTTATCTAACTTGAGAACTGATTACAGATAACACAGTTGTGTGGGGATACCAGCAAAATTTGTAATATAAAGAATGTAGGAAGAAATACTTGTAATTAAAATAATATTTCTACATCACTACTATTAACTGTCATTTATTAATTCTACATTATTAATAGGATATTTCTGATACTCATTTTGTACTTAATTGATATGTCAGAAAAGTAAACTAGAATAGGTACATATGGATAATATTTTAGTTGAAAAGTTGACTAATAGAATAAAATTACAAAAATTCCAGTCAGTCAGAAGAAAAATACTAATGCACACAACACAGGGATACAGGCAATATGTTAAAAAAAGAATCAATAAAAACAAAGCATTTCATGAAATATTAATGCAAAACCAAGAGCAATCATATTTTTCATATCAAAAAACTTTGATTGTTCCAACCAATCTATTAAAATAAAAACACTCCCAAATAGCATCACAGAATAAAATGCGACTGTGTATTGTATGTAAATCACTAAGACAAAGTGCCTCAGAAACACTGATAATAATCAGATGTTTAAAACACATGGGCACAAAATGAAAGCAGTAGTCTTGATATCAGGTAGTGTTAAATTTAGAGTTATTAAATACTATGGGACACAAAGAAGGGCAATTTGTATCAATTAAGTGTGAAATCCACAACAAAAATCCAATAGTTATTATGCATGTAATAAACTATCATAAACATTCATGAAACAAAATAACAGGCAATTCAAGGAGAAATAGAAACAATGCAGGAGGTGATTTCATGGGTACTTGTCTTGTGACACAGTATGTGTACAATATAATGATAAAGGTGACCCAGGTAATTTGATGAATAAAAAGATGTACTTGATATAATGAATTCTGTACCTTGAAAACCGAGAATATGCCTTTTTTTGAAAGTGACCGTATGCTCAGCCACAGGCTCAAGGAAACTATAGGTCGACTAAGCATTTTAACTCTTGTAGCTGTTCGGAAAATAGTCTCCTGTCCTGGTTCTCAGACACTAAAATTATGAATTGACTTGGGCCAGATTGTACAACCCAGTCCGTGAGTGATGGATGAGGGCTTCTTTATGTCTGAGGGCACTATTACCCCGCAGTGATGAATTATACAGGATATCTCAGAGATTGATGAAGCACACCTGGCCCAGGTGAGATGTTCCCTGGCATAGATTCAGATTTGACTACTATTAGGATTTCTAAAGCCTAACATACTAAATTGGATCTAGGAGACACTCAAGCTTTGAGGAATTCTGAAGTGACTTTCATTCACTCACGTATTGTTAGTAGTCTGCAGCCTTCTTTTCTCCAGTGAGGAACTTTAGGACTGAACGTTCATCTTGTCTGTAAAAATTTTGCTGATCTCTTTGCTACCTGCCAGTAGTATGCTGGTATATCTGTATCCTTTAAATAATTAAATATTGATTGATATACTTGTACATTACCTACTATTGACTATTAACCAAGTGACCATTTATCCTTAAATAGTCACAAAAATTGACAAAGAAAACCTCAATCCATCCTCAAAAGAAAAAATAAAGATATTATCAAAATACAACAACAAATAAAGAAAAACCAGGAAATAAGCTATATTACCAGCATTTGAACACTTTCTTTGAAGGCTTTTGGTTAAGACTGGGAGTGTAAGGGTGGTGGGGAAGGAAAAAGTGTTACTGCAGATCATCCCCAAAATAATTACAATAGAATATTATAGTTTGATCTTTGAAGGGGAAAAAAAACACACAATAAAGGATACAAATTGTTAGCTAACTCTTTCCAAGGAAAAAATAAAAGGGAGGAGAGGCAAAGTGCAACTATTGAAAGCCAGATATGATAAGGAGAGCTAACCAGACAGAGAATTTAAACTCATGAGGTTTTTTTGTTCAATGCTAGGCAAATAATTTTGAAAACATGGGTGAAATGCATTATTTTCTAGAAAACTAGAAATGATCAAAACTAATCAGTGAAGATATAGAAATCCTAAACAGACCTGTTAGTTTGAGAGAATTAGGGAAAATTGTCAAACAGAAAAAAAAAAAACCTGAAGGATGTTTTAGTCTGGGTGCTTTCCTGAACAGAGGAAAAGTTGATGAAGTGAAGTTGATGCAGGTAAAATGTTTGGATTACTTATTAACATTTTCTTGTGTGGAAATGAAAGAGACTTTGCTTAAAAAGCGTTGTTTTTTTTTTTTTTTTTTTCTGACATCTGATTTTGGTCCTTCTAAATCTTGAACTCAAAGAAAATAACTTTTCTTGAACTATAAGAAAAAAAAAAAGAAAAGAGAAAAGGAAAGAAAGCGCCTTATAAAAAAGTACCAATTAAATAAATGAGTTGCTGGTGAGAGGCAGGAAGTCTCCTGTGAATTCTTTAAAAGAACAAGATTCCTGGGCCTGGAACAAATGAGTAACAGCACAGTAAATGTTTGTAGTAAATGGAATTACACATTTAAATGCATATAGCATCACAGTAGGCATCAGGTGAGTTGGGCTCTATGCTAGTTCCATCACCCAGTGACTGACCTTGAGCAAGTCCCTTAACTGTTTTTGTGAATTTTATTTTCTTTGCACAAATGGAAGATCCTTGCCTTAAAAAAAAAAATTATCCATGAGAGACACAGAGAGAGAGGCAGAGACACAGGCAGAGGGAGAAGCAGGCTCCACACAGGGAGCCCGATGCGGTACTCAGTCCCGGGATTCCAGGATCATGCCCTGAGCCAAAGGCAGGCGCCCAACCACTGAGCCACTCAGGCATCCTGATACTTGCCTTTTTAAAATACTGTGTATAGATTGGTTTCTCACCAGTTTTTTGAAGGATGCTTTAATAGTAAGTTGAAATATTAAAATAATAGGAACATTTTATGTCTTACCTAAGTGGATGGAGTAAAATTGGTACCACTCCCTATGGGAGACTTGCCTTGATTGCTGAGAATATGTTATGGAAAAGTATGGGTTTATCATGATCATACTCAAATGTGCAAAGTAAACTTAGGTCTTTATCTTCTCTATCTTTTTTTTTTTCCTTCTCTCTTTTTTGAAGCATTTCTTTCTCTTTCAGTGCTCTTCCCACTGGTAAGTGGGAAAATAAAATTTAACTCCAATATATTAACCTCAGTCCATGGGATAATTCAAATAGTCCTTTGAGGAATCACTCAGTGCTTTTAGAAAAACATATTCAGTCTCTAATATTACTCCATCCTCATTCCTCCACCCAAGATGATGTCTGTGTATATAAGGAGGGCTTGCTGAATCACATGGCAGCAGAGTAGGGGGTCTTCCATTCTCCTTTGTTCAGTGGTTTCTTACTAATCTTCTCTATAGAGTAGTTAAGTTTACTCTCTGGTCATTTTGGCTGGAATTTTTGTTAAAAATGGTAGCTGGTAAAGCATGTAGCCCATTTCCTTTTAGTTTAATTAAAGCCTGGATATCTTGCAGTGCTGACTGTACACACTTAGATGCTTGCTGATTCTACTGACCCTCTCTTAGTTACCTCCACTGCTGCTTTTTGCCTTCTGACCAGGCTATCAGTGGCACAGAATTGACTGTGAAGTCTCCACTCCCTTCAACAGTTCAGACTTCACAAGTAGACTTGAACTTGACTACCTACCTCATAAAGAGATCCAGGAATTTCTGGGATCTGTCTAAACCATTTGGGAAAAATGGGAAAGCTAATATCTAGCCTGAGAGAAGAAATAATTACATCATCTAGCCAAAGTTACTCTATTTTGAGACTCTCCAAAGTTGATGTTGGATAAAAAAAAGCACACCCTAAATGCTCTAGAGGCTCATTTCCTTCTCCCTTCCAGGAGACCACCAGAATCTGACTAAGCATGTTTAAGTTGATTCAGAGGCAGCTCTAGAAATTCTTAATCTCAAACAATGTTACTTCCTTAGCAGGAAGATCCCATTGTTATGCAGTAGATTTCATGTTCTCTGCCCTCCTTTCTCCATAATACACAGGCTGATGTGGAGGATTGGAACTTTTTATTGTGCACTTCCTTAGTGTGGTCAGCCCTGCCCAACATGATGGTAAGAATGGCAAGAGAATATGGCAACATGTCCTTGTACTACTTAACTGTCTCTGATTTTCTGAAAATCCCTGGTTTTATAGATAAAGAACACAGTTATGCCTGTTGCTATGTGCCTGTGCCATACCTGTAAAATGAGAGGAAGATTGCACACCTCAGTACTCAGGCCAAGAGGAGCTATTTTAGGGAATCATGGGGAACACATCATAGGGAATCACAACCAACATACCCTTGGCTCACTGTAATCTAAGGCAAAATACAGAGCAAATATCCAGTGGTATGCTGGAGCTGCCCCTGCCCACTTATGATAGAAGACTGTTAAAGTTTTAACATAGCCTTTGTTGCAAGTTAAATGATTTAAAATTAAATGAATTATATCAAGACAATATATACTCAAGATGCATCACTTAACTATTTTATTACCACCTGTCCTCTTTGGATTATTGACATTTATTTTATCTCTATGGTGGAACTACTGCATCACAATGTACTACTTCACATTACTTCCCAAGTCTGCATTCAGTGGCATTGTGTTGTCTCCTTGAAATTGGTCATTGTAGGAATACTTAGCCTATAGAAAAAGGCAAACACTACAAACATAGGCTTTGTTTTTTTTTTTTTTTTTTCTCTCTTGGAGCTAAACATTGGACAATGTACCACTGCTCAACCTCTTCCCAAATGGAGACCATTGTTTGTTGCTGGCTAGGAGCCAGAACAGAGAGCTATCAACATGGCTGTCAGACTCACAGCTTGCCTTCCTGAAGCTCTTTCTCCTGCATAGGAAGCACAATTCAATACTGAACTGCAGTGTAGCCATTCTTGAAGATACATAATCAAAGCTCAGTTATATACACCAGCAAGAACTATGAGAAGAAAAATAATCATTTCAGTGTGGCTTTGTAATTCATTATCTACCTTATTTGGCAACGTATTTACCTTTCCAGATGTGTTTAGTTTAACTCAATCAGGTGTTAAGCATCTGAGCAAATATCTTTCATTGAAGTGCTCTGCATCCTATCTTGGAAAAAAAGAAAATAGTCTGATTAGCATGTTTTGTCACAAATAATACATTCAAGAAAAATAGTATTCTTGTAATTCCTTTCATGCCAACATTCCTAAAGTTGTTTGAAATTAACTATTCTTTAGTTTCTTTTTTTTATTCTTATATAAAAGTCTTTAATTTATTCTTTTATCCAACACATACTTAAGATAATGATGGAGGTTCAAGGATGAATAAGGAGTGTTCCCTGCCCTTAAGGATATCATAGTCTAATTGGTGGAGATAGCCTGATAAACAGGAAGTACCCAATAACAAAGTAAATGCAGTGATATAAATGAAGGGTGATTTGTGGAAGCACATGTGTAGATAATTGTGTTTTCAAGTATATAAACATGATATTGCCTCCTCCCCTCATCTCCTCTCCCTCTCCTTTCTTCTCCTCTCCTCTCCTGTATCCCCTCAGTGCTCCTGCTGGGTAAATCCATCTGAAATATATGGTGATATCCCTCATCCTCAGTTGCTTCATGTGGTACTGTGAAAACAAAACCAATTTTAGCATCAAAAGATATTTTCAAGTATTTTTCTTCACTAGGCAAGCTGTAAGAATCTTCAGCTGTTTTGTTGCCATGGTGAGTGGAGTGGAAGCGATATTTCTAGTCAGAAAGGAGAATCTAGAAAATGAATGCTAATATGAAGTAAACCAACAGCCGTCATTCTTTAATGCAGTCAAGTTAAGTGTGAGAGTCAGCACCTCCTCTCAGACACTCGGGAAACATGTAATGGTTCATGAAGATGGGGGTAGGGGTTGCCTATTTTCTCCTCTTTGCAAATTCAGTTTTGAATATGTCTTAAGTTATGAATTTTACTTTATTTCAAGAATACACTTAAAATTTGGTTGTAGTGAGAAGGTAATTTTTATAGGGACAGAGGAACTAGTTTCAGTCAGTCCTACAGAAAATTTTTAAAATTATCATCTTCTGTTTGGTCCAGGGAATTTCATAAATTTTCAAGAGCTCAGTTTGTTCACCTATAAAGATAAAAAAAAAAAGAAAAGAAAATGAAAACTTATAGTCTTTGTTCCTTATAGAAATATTTTGATAGTAGATAATATAATGTTTTCTAAAAGACTAGTAAATTGCTAAGAACCAGATAAACATTTATTTTTGCTGTTATTGCATGGCAATACCACACACAGAAACATGTAATATTGATCACAACACCTGATACAATAAATACAGAGTTCTAGCTGGTCAGTAAAATTCTCTCACTATTTCAGATAACCTATTCCTTGCCTTTCTTTATACAGTTAGTGAGATGGCATGGTTCTTTATGGACTTCTATAGCTATAACTATATTCAGGAGGCCTAACAAGTCTTTTGCCCATTGTTTTTGTGGAGGTTTTATCTTCTTATTAATTGTAAGAATTGGTTATGTATTCTGGATATAAGTTGTGTTTAGACACTATACAAAAAAAACCATAGGATTGGCCAATAAACAGAAGAATAGGTGCTCGGTCATGGTGAATAATTTTCTTAATGTACTGTTGGATCCTATTGGCTAGTATCTTGTTGAGAATTTTTGCATCCATGTTCATCAGGGATATTGGTCTGTAATTCTCCTTTTTGGTGGGGTCTTTGTCTGGTTTTGGAATTAAGGTGATGCTGGCCTCATAGAACGAATTTGGAAGTACTCCATCTCTTTCTTTCCAAACAGCTTTAGGAGAATAGGTATGGTTTCTTCTTTAAACGTTTGATAAAATTCCCCTGGGAAGCCATCTGGTCCCTGGACTCTTGTGTCTTGGGAGGTTTTTGATGACTGCTTCAATTTCCTCCCTGGTTATTGGCCTGTTCAGGTTTTCTATTTCTTCCTGTTCCAGTTTTGGTAGTTTGTGGCTTTCCAGGAATGCGTCCATTTCTTCTAGATTGCCTAATTTATTGGCGTATAGCTGTTCATAATATGTTTTTAAAATCGTTTGTATTTCCTTGGTGTTGGTAGTGATCTCTCCTTTCTCATTCATGATTTTATTAATTTGAGTCTTCTCTCTCTCCTTTTTAATAAGGCTGGCTAATGGTTTATCTATCTTGTTAATTCTTTCAAAGAACCAACTCCTGGTTTTGTTGATCTGTTCCACAGTTCTTCTGGTCTCGATTTCGTTGAGTTCTGCTCGAATCTTTATTAACTCCCTTCTTCTCTTGGGTGTAGGATCTATTTGCTGTTTTTTCTCTAGCTCCTTTATCCCTGGGACACAAGGCTGGTTCAACACCCGTAAAACAATCAATGTGATTCATCATATCAGCAAGAGAAAAACCAAGAACCATATGATCCTCTCATTGGATGCAGAGAAAGCATTTGACAAAATACAGCATCCATTCCTGATCAAAACTCTTCAGAGTGTAGGGATAGAGGGAACATTCCTCGACATCTTAAAAGCCATCTATGAAAAGCCCACAGCAAATATCATTCTCAATGGGGAAGCACTGGGAGCCTTTCCCCTAAGATCAGGAACAAGACAGGGATGTCCACTCTCACCACTGCTGTTCAACATAGTACTGGAAGTCCTAGCCTCAGCAATCAGACAACAAAAAGACATTAAAGGCATTCAAATTGGCAAAGAAGAAGTCAAACTCTCCCTCTTCGCCGATGACATGATACTCTACATAGAAAACCCAAAAGTCTCCACCCCAAGATTGCTGGAACTCATACAGCAATTCGGTAGCTGTGGCAGGATACAAAATCAATGCCCAGAAGTCAGTGGCATTTCTATACACTAACAATGAGACTGAAGAAAGAGAAATTAAGGAGTCAATCCCATTTACAATTGCACCCAAAAGCATAAGATACCTAGGAATAAACCTAACCAAAGATGTAAAGGATCTATACCCTCAAAACTATAGAACACTTCTGAAAGAAATTGAGGAAGACACAAAGAGATGGAAAAATATTCCATGCTCATGGATTGGCAGAATTAATATTGTGAAAATGTCAATGTTACCCAGGGCAATATACACGTTTAATGCAATCCCTATCAAAATACCATGGACTTTCTTCAGAGAGTTAGAACAAATTATTTTAAGATTTGTGTGGAATCAGAAAAGACCCCGAATAGCCAGGGGAATTTTAAAAAAGAAAGCCATATCTGGGGGCATCACAATGCCAGATTTCAGGTTGTACTACAAAGCTGTGGTCATCAAGACAGTGTGGTACTGGCACAAAAACAGACACATAGATCAGTGGAACAGAATAGAGAATCCAGAAGTGGACCCTGAACTTTATGGTCAACTAATATTCGATAAAGGAGAAAAGACTATCCATTGGAAGAAAGACAGTCTCTTCAATAAATGGTGCTGGGAAAATTGGACATCCACATGCAGAAGAATGAAACTAGACCACTCTCTTTCACCATACATAAAAAGATAAACTCAAAATGGATGAAAGATCTAAATGTGAGACAAGATTCCATCAAAATCCTAGAGAAGAACACAGGCAACACCCTTTTTGAACTCGGCCACAGTAACTTCTTGCAAGATACATCCACGAAGGCAAAAGAAACAAAAGCAAAAATGAACTATTGGGACTTCATCAAGATAAGAAGCTTTTGCACAGCAAAGGATACAGTCAACAAAACTCAAAGACAACCTACAGAATGGGAGAAGATATTTGCAAATGACATATCAGATAAAGGGCTAGTTTCCAAGATCTATAAAGAACTTATCAAACTCAACAGCAAAGAAACAAACAATCCAATCATGAAATGGGCAAAAGACATGAAGAGAACTCTCACAGAGGAAGACATAGACATGGCCAACATGCACATGAGAAAATGCTCTGCATCACTTGCCATCAGGGAAATACAAATCAAAACCACAATGAGATACCACCTCACACCAGTGAGAATGGGGAAAATTAACAAGACAGGAAACAACCAATGTTGGAGAGGATGCGGAGAAAAGGGAACCCTCATACACTGTTGGTGGGAATGTGAACTGGAGCAGCCACTCTGGAAAACTGTGTGGAGGTTCCTCAAACAGTTAAAAATATACCTGCCCTACGACCCAGCAATTGCACTGTTGGGGATTTACCCCAAAGAGACAAATGCAATGAAACGCCGGGACACCTGCACCCCGATGTTTATAGCAGCAATGGCCACGATAGCCAAACTGTGGAAGGAGCCTCGGTGTCCAACGAAAGATGAATGGATAAAGAAGATGTGGTTTATGTATACAATGGAATATTACTCAGCTATTAGAAATGACAAATACCCACCATTTGCTTCAACGTGGATGGAACTGGAGGGTATTATGCTGAGTGAAGTAAGCCAGTCGGAGAAGGACAAACATTATATGTTCTCATTCATTTGGGGAATATAAATAATAGTGAAAGGGAATATAAGGGAAGGGGGAAGAAATGTGTGGGAAAGATCAGAAAGGGAGACAGAACGTAAAGACTGCTAACTCTGGGAAACGAACTAGGGGTGGTGGAAGGGGAGGAGGGCGGGGGGTGGGAGTGAATGGGTGACGGGCACTGGGGGTTATTCTGTATGTTAGTAAATTGAACACCAATAAAAAATAAATTAAAAAAAATAAAGAAAGAAAGAAAGAAAGAAAAAAAAAGAAGAATAGGTGCTCAAATGCATTGGTGATTAGGGGAATGCAAATTAAAATCATAATGACATGTTACTTCACAACTACTAGAGTGAATACAATTAAAAAGAATATTGGCCAGAATATGAGACAACTAGAACCCTCGTATTTTGTTAATAGAGTAAAACGGTATTTTGTCAAATTTCATTGCATTTTCTTTAAATATACACAAGATTTTTAAAAAAGATTTTATTTATTCATGAGAGACACAGAGAGAGAGGCAGAGGCATAGGCAGAGGGAGAAGCAGGTTCCCTAACTGCTGGGGAGCCTAACTCAATCCCAGGACCCTGGAATCATGACCCAAGCCAAAGACAGATGCTCAACCACTGAGTTATGCAGGGGCCCACAAGATATTTTTTCCAAAGGAAATAAAGATGTGTTTAGGAAGACTGTCACACACAACTACCTCTTCATTCATAATAGCTTCAAATGGAAATAATCTAAATATTGATCCATAAGTGAATGAATACATAATTTATATTTATAAAATATAATACTACTCATCAATAAATAGTAATGAAATGCTGATTTACACATCAATGAAACTCAGAAACATCATTCTATGTGAAACAGGCTAGAAACAAAAGAATATGTACTTTGTGATTCTATTTCTGTGAGGTTCCAAAACAGAGAATATAGTATATGGTGATGCAAACCAGATAATTTGTTTGGGTGACAAGTGGGCTGGGATTGCATTCAAAGTAGGCAGGACACTTTCTGAAGTGATGGAAATGTTATATACGTTGAATGATGTGGTACCTACATAGGTATATGTCTTTGTTAGTATTCATCTGATTATGCACTTAGAATTTGCCCATTTAAAAAAAAGAAAAAAGAATTTGCCCATTTTATGTAAAGTGTAATCTATAAAGTTAATTTTATTTATTTTTAAAAATATTTTGTTTATTTATTTGAGAGAGAGAGTATGAGCATGAGCAGCAGAAGTGGGGAGAGGTGGCAGAGGGAGAGGGAGAAGCAGACTCTCTGCTGGCAGAGACCCTGACTCAGAGTGATCCGAGGATCCTGAGATCATGACCTGAACTGAAGGCAGACGCTTAACCATCTGAGCCACCCAGGTGCCCCTATAAAGTTAATATTAACTGATATGGGTGAAATAAAGAACTTTTCAGATAGATAAATACTGAGAAAACTTGTGGACACCTGAGACATCTTAAGAAATGCTAAATGAGGTTCTTCAGGATGAAAAGAAAAACTGCCAGAAAAAAACTCAGATCTCTCTAAAAAATTTATAGTCTTTGATTTTAAAGTTATTTTGCTGAAAATATGATTTCACATTGGTACTTTTTAGTTTCAACACTTTAAAGATGTCATCCATTAAGTTTGTGTTCCCATTGTTTCTGATGAAATGTCAGCTGTCATTCTTAGTACATATCCCATGAATGTGAAAAGTCTTTTTTCTCTCATGCTTTTAAGATTCATTCTTCATTTTTAGTGCTTATCCTTGGACTATGATATACATGAATGTGATTTTCAGTGGTTATCGTTCTTGGAATTTGCAAAACTTCTGAGATTTATGAGTTGATCTTTCTATTGGTTTTAATAAATGTACCTCAGTTTATCTTCTGTTCCTTTTCTACTTCATTCTCTTTCCTCTCTGGAAATCCAACTTCAAATATGCTAGGTTTATTTGATTTTCTACAGGTCCCTGATACTATATTTGATTTACTTTTCGTTTTAATGTTTTATGATTTGAATGTTTTTTAAAAGATTTTATCTATCTATTTGAAAGAGAGAGACAGAGATAGTGACAGAGATAGCAAGAGAGAGCACAAGGGAGGAGGAGAGGGAGAAGCAGACTCCCTGCTCAGCAGGGAGCCCTATGCAGGGCTCAATCTCAGGACCCTGGGATCATGACCTGAGCTGAAGGCAAATGCTTAAATGACTGAGCCATCCAGCCATCCCTATTTATTTAATTGTTGTTAATTTTATCTTAGCTTTTAATTCTTGCTTCCTAATTCCAACATCTAAGACATCCTTTATTCTTGCCGTATTGACTAATATTTTTTAAGTTGTGGGTGCCATTTTCCTGTGTATCTGTATGTCTCCAATTGTTATGGTATGATGGACATTTTATATAAGGATTCAACAGACACTAAAAGAGGTCATTTTATTTTGATTTATTTTTCTTCTCTGAAAAACACACTTCCCCTTGTTAGGAGCCCTATAATTCCTTTGCAGTTTTTGGGCAATTGCAAATTTATAAGGTTCACTTTACCTCTGGTTTTATTTTATTTTATTTATTTATTTTATTTTATTTTATTTTATTTTATTTTATTTTATTTTACCTCTGGTTTTAAATGAGATAAGAGGAAGTATCTTTGCTTTTCTTCCCAATTCTAAACTTCTTGAGTTGATAAAGGGAGTGTTGTATTTAATCTCTTATGTTACCTGGGACAGAGTCTGTCTGTAGCTTTAGTTATATTCAGCTTAGCTCTGGGGCACCTGGGTGGCTCAGTGGTTGAACACCTGCTTTTGGCTTAGGTCGTGATCCCAGGGTCCTGGAATTAAGTCCTGCATCAGGCTCCCTGTAGGGAGCCTGCTTCTCCTTCTGCTAATGTCTCTGCCTCTCTCTGTGTATCGCTCATGAATAAATGAATTTTTAAAAAATCAGCTTAGCTCTGAATTCAATGCCAGAGGTACCCTGTCTTTTAGTTTTGCTCTACCTCAGTTAACTTAGCAAATTCCAGTGAAGGAGAATTGTCAAGTCAAGATAACCTTTTTTTTTGGGGGGGGGGGGTTAGACATTTTTCCAGTTACTAACAAGATTTTCCAAGCACAGTGTTAATAAAAGTTTGGCTGCTTTTTGCTTTTCCTAGAAATGTCTCTCTAGTTCCAGCAGTCACGTGCTTCTACCTAACCATATTTAGTTTAGGCAACTGTCTCTCTTTGCTCCCCAAAGAAGGGCTTATCCTCTCCAGAATTTATTTAATTTAGATTTGTTTGCGTACATTGCTCTTAATGGTATTAAAGGGAAGCATGCTTTTATTTTACCTAGTATGTTTTTGTTTCAATGGGAGCAAGAGACTTTCACCTGAACTCAGTTACTACTTTTATTTCATAGTTTGCTTTTTTATCTTTAACAGTATATGTTTCCCCTTATCTTCCTGAAATGGACAGATCTCTAAATTAGTTCATATAACTCTGATTCATTATCTCCAATGGCTGAATGATGTATCATATTACGGCAATATCAAAATATATCCAAATAATCTCCTATTGATGGCCATTCCTATTTCAAAAAATCATGAGATGAGCAACCTTGACATATATCGGTGATATGGTTATCCCATACCTTTGTGTGGTTATTTTGTTTTGGTAAATTTCCAGGATTGGAATTGTTGACTCAAAAACAGCATGGTGATGGGCACTGAGGGGGGCACTTAATATGATGAGCACTGGGTTTTATTCTATTCTGGTAAATTGAACACCAATAAAAAATAAAGTTATTAAAAAAAACATGAATTTTAACTGGTTATAAATATTTCCTTATTCTATTTACAGATAAATATTATTAATAAATGGTTCAAAATTTTATGACTGCTACTTGCTCAAGACTCCTATCCTTGTCACCACTATTGTATCTCATTCTTTTAAATTTTGCTAAATTGATGGGGGCCAATTTCATGATCAGTTATGGAATGTGTGGAGAAGATGAAAACCTCGGTGTATAATTTCATGTGTGCAAAAAGTGTAACTATTTCCTATTGTTCAACTTAACATTTAATTCAAAGCTTTTATTCTATAAAACCCAGTACCCTTAAAATATCCACCTCTCGGGATGCCTGGGTGGTTCAGCGGTTGAACATCTGCCTTTGGCTCAGGACATGATCCGTAGACCAGGGATTGAGTCCTGCATCAGGCTCCTTGAGCCTGCTTCTCCCTCTGCCTATGTCTCTGCCTCTCTCTCTCTGTCTCTTATAAATAAATAAAATATTTTTGAAATTTCCACCTCTCGCATTAGGATATAGCACTTCAAAATTGCCTTTTTTGAATTGAAGAGAAAGAAGTCATCTACACAAGATACAGAAATATGTGCAAACCAAAAATAATTGAAATATGTAGTCAGTTACTTTGGATAAATACTGCTGCTCCTTCACGATTTGTAGCAAAAAAAAAAAAATAGATTGATTTTTTTCCAACAAAATTAGCAGGTTGGATATAGAAAATCTGGATGTATCATGGAAGTGTGTCACGCATGGGAAAAATCTTCATTTATGCCTGCAGCAGGACAAAAATGTGTAGAAACTACTATTTTATAAAGAAAATTGTAGTGGGGCATGATTGATGACAGGTCCCAGTTTTCAATAAACAAATGATTTAGGAAGAATACATTTAACTAGACTCATCTAGAAAAAGTTTTCAGGAAATAAATGGACAGAAGTAAAACAGACATATTGTTTCTCTTCAATTAAATATACACATTTCATTATCCACATTGTGCATTTATTAAAAATATGTGTTTAATGGGAACTAGATGTCCAGGCATAGAACACAAGGATTCTGTTGAACATCAGGGAACAGGATATATGGGCAGGTGAAGGACAGTGTCATGACCTACATTAAACCATTATGAGTGTGCTCACTAACCATCCATTGTTATTAGCTTAAATTCCAAAATCTGTGTGACAGCACTCAACTGGCCAAGACTTCTCATGTGTGCCTCTTGATTATGTCTTTGAGAAGGTGAGGATCGAATGTCTTTGGTTTCTGTAGAGGAAGGCAGCCATTATTTCCCAGAAGTATCCAAGGTGTTAACAGGAAGGAGACCAGAAACATAGAATTTTGTTTTGTAGAATTTTTTTTCAGACTGTTTCATGGAAAAGACCATTTTTGAATCACATGTTGTACTCATTTTACATTTTGACACACATTGCCAAACTGGTCTCCAGAAAGTTTCGTTAAGTTTATATAACCATCCATAGTGCTTGAGAGAAACCATTTGTACTCTCTGTTAATAGCACTCTGGCGAGAGAGGGTAATATTCAAAGATGGTATGAGAGTAGTGAAAATTCAAGAAGGGAAAGTGGTATGTGGCTTGGACTATGGCTGTTTACTTTAGGGTTCTCTATAAAGTGTGGTCCCTCAATTAAAAGTTGGAGTTGAAAGAATAGAAGATTAATTAGAAAAATTAAAATATAGAATGACTGCTTTGAGAATTGTGATTGGAAGTGAATCGGGATGAATAAAATGATTACAAAATGGTAGAAGAGCAAACAAATTTCAAAAGCACAAATCTGTAATAGAGCAAGCCAACGCAATTATGCTTCTTCCTTATAAAATACAAACACCAAAGGAGAAATGAATTGCAGGTGGCAGAATAATGTGAGGTCTCGAGTTGGTCACTGTATTCTGAGCTCATGGAAAAGACTGGTTAGGGGAGATTTCGGCACCTAGGATCCTAGAGAAGTTACCATTGAAATAATTGGTCACAGCATCTATGAGAGCCACCAGGGCAGTCAATGATGTATCCATTGGGCTGGGGACATTGGGGAAATGTGAAGAATTGAGCATACATTCCTTACTAGAATGAAAATTCCTACGTGAACCCCACATAATGCCCACCAAGACAGCCTTGCATATTTTGTTATTTAGTGCTTCATAATTGTCAGTGAACAGTATTTCCTTTAAAGATATCTAGAAAGGGGATCCCTGGGTGGCGCAGCGGTTTGGCACCTGCCTTTGGCCCAGGGCGCGATCCTGGAGACCCGGGATCGAATCCCACATCGGGCTCCCGTCATGGAGCCTGCTTCTCCCTCTGCCTGTCTCTCTTTCTCTCCCTCTCTCTGTGACTATCATAAATAAATAAAAAATAAAAAAAAAGATATCTAGAAAGATGACTAATGAGGTGGGGCAGGCACCTGAATGAGACACATTCACTTCTCAGTGTTTTTAACCCCAAACAAAGTACAGGTGGGAGATTTCCATATGAAGATGCAGCAGAAGCAGTCAGGTGGAAGGCTGGCCACTGCTTCATTAATTGAGCCCTTCTCCATAAACTTTTACTTATTCAGAAATTTGTCCAATATCCCCAGGAACGGTTGTGGAAAGGGTTCCACAACGGTTGTAGAGACCTTGGTAAGCTGAGCAGAAATGGAACCATGGCATAGACATGGAAGCAGAACAGATAAAAAATAAGATTAAATTTTCTTTTTTTAAAGATTTATTTATTTATTCATGAAAGACACACACACACACACAGAGGCAGAGACATAGGCAGAGGAAGAAGTAGGCTCCCCATGGGGAGCCTGATGCGGGACTTGATGCCGTATCCTGGGATCACACCCTGAGCCAAAGGCAGACACTTCAACTGCTGAGCCACCCAGGCATCCTAAGATTAAATATTCTTACCATAACAAAATGAACAAGATTAATAAGGTTTTCAGAAGATCTCTAGAGACAACTTGAATTTTCAAAGCTATGGAGGAGCTAAATTTTTCCATTCCTGAAATATCTAAGGAGTCTTCTGTGACAGGTATCGTTTCACATAGTATTTTGGTACTATAATGAAATACTAGGTATGCTCTAGGTGAAACCATCCCATAGGATCAAATTGAAAATGGACTCTGACCATGCCTCTTTCATACTTGCATGTGAGGTGATCAGAAGGTGAGACACATAAGCCTGGCCTGTGATGATCCTTCATATACCACCTCTAAGCTAGGTGTTGTGAAAACTCAGAGATCTTAATTGGAATGTTCTTGAGTTGTACATTTGAAGATTTGTTGTTTCAAGGTGAAGAGACAGTCCCTGGAGCCCTGTGTATGGGTTTAGTCTGAGAAAGCATGTGGTGATAGGAAAATGTAGACAGTGCAGTGTAAACAGGCTTGGAGAGTGAGAGCTTGTATCAGATTGGAGTTGTCTTGCCATGGGAAAGATGTCTGTGGACACTGTGCGCATGTGGTGTGACCAAAGCCCCATTCCCTGACTCAAGAGACCCTCGAGGCTGGTTAGCGGTGGTGGGATTATCTCTCAAGTTTAGTTCTGAACTCCTGGTGTCACCAGAACCTAGAAACATTTACAGGAAAGACAGTGCCAGAAACAGGAGTGGAGAGTTGTGAGTTGACGTTACAATATGTCACTAAAATTTTAGAGGAATGACAGGCCTATCCAGGAAGTGACAGATATAAATGGAAAGTTTGCAGGCCTGGCATTAAGAATTGTATCTAGTCGCATACCCTCAAATTCCTCCATTTCTAAACTGATGCACAGAGTATGTGAACTAGTATGAAGTGATGTGCAGAGTTCCCAGAATTTTGATGTTCATTTTCTCACACAGCAAAAATTTCCGCTGTAATACAGTTTAGAAAATCAGCCCTATCGATAAACCTACTGTGAAAGCAAGCTCTCTCTATATTGGATAAAGTATTTAAACAAAACAAAACAAAACCAGAAGAGACATCTGTGAGAGATTAAAGAATATGCTGGATCCTTGTAATTATCGAAGCTAAATCAGGAGAAGAGAGGAAGGTAGAATGATAGGCAGAAAGCAGATTCAGCAGTGATGTCAGCCTGGGATTCAGAGGCTGGGGTTGGTACAAGTGTGACTTAGCCCCAGTGGAAATCCTTGGGGTGAGGGAAGGTTCCAGACCTGGTTCGCCCTGCTTAGGACTCTGGCTGGAGACCAGTGTTTTTCTTTCTTTTCGTTTTGAGGGCTGGGAGGGATTGGGCTGGCGGGGAGGGGCGTGAGGCGAGTTGGAGTGTAGGGAGGAGGGAGGGAGGGGGAGGGGGAGGGGGAGGGAGGGAGAGGGGGAGGAGGAGGGGGAGGGAGGGAGGGAGGGAGGGCGGGAGGGGGGAGGGAGGGAGAGGGGGGAGGGAGGGGAGGGAGGGGGGGGGGGGAGGGGGGCAAGAGGGAAGAAGAGGAGCTTCACGTCAATCACTCCGCATCACATCTCTCCTCACCTCCTCCGCCTTTCATCTTCTTCTTCTTCTTTCTTCTTCTTCTTATTCTTCTTCTTCTTCTTCTTCTAAAATTTAAATTCAATTTAGTTATCATACACTGCATTATTAGTTTCAGGGGTAGAATTTAGCGATTCATCAGTTGCATTTAACACCCAGTGCTCATTACTTCAAATGTCCTCCTTAATGCCCATCACCTCATTACTGCATCCCCCCACCTCCCCTCCAGCAACTCTTAGTTTGTTTCCTAGAGTTAAGAATCTCTCATACTTTGCCTCCCTCTCTATTTTCTTCATATTTTATTTTTCTTTCCCACCCCAGTGACTTCTTTCTGATGCAGGAGCTGGTCACAAAAGGGCAGGCTTGAGCTCATTTGAATTTACTGCCTGACTCTCCTAAAACACTTAGTAGCAGTGGGATTCTCCTAGAAATAAAGAAAGAACTCCCTAGGGGGTCCTATGAGATCCTCGTTCTATACTGTGTCTAATTTTTATCTTTTCAATCCTGTGCAAAGACCTATAGCTCTACTCAATTTCTTAGCCTCTCAGCTGTCATTTTGGGTTAAGCCTCATGGTTTCAGAATTTAAATTAGCAGTTTGCTGATGGGGAAAATGACACCAAACATCAAGCTCACTTTTCTGGATTTTCCTTTTTAAAAAAAATATTTTTGTATATATCCAAGAGGACTATTCTAAACCAATCTACCATTAGTTACCAATCATTATTTTTTTAAAGATTTTATTTAATTATTAGAGAAAGAGAGAGAGAGAGAGAGAGAGCACGCGCACAAGCAGAGGGAGTGGCAGTGGGGGAGGGAGAAGCATGCTCCATGGAGCAGGGATCCCTACTCAGGGACAGATCCTAGGACCTTGATACCATGGACCTGAGCTGAAAGCAGATGCTTAACTGACTGAACAACCCAGGCATCCCAAATCTACCTCATTATTGTGGGAAGCCCAGCTTCTCAGTCCTGTTATTTTATGGGTTCATTTTCTTTCCGCTCCACTTGAGTGTTTAACTATTGTTTCATATTTTTTCCCATTTCACTATTTCCATGTAGGTTTTTTTAAAATGTAAAATATGGGGCAGCCCTGGTGGCGCAGCGGTTTAGCATCGCCTGCAGCCCAGGGCGTGATCCTGGAGACCTGGGATCGAGTCCCATGTCAGGCTCTTTGCATGGTGCCTGCCTTCTCTCTCTGCCTGTGTCTCTGTCTGTCTGTCTGTCTCTCTCTCTCTCTCTCTGTCTCTATGAATAAATAAAGTCTTTAAAAAAATAAAATGTAAAATATGATGAGTTTTGATATATAATATACCTTTGTATCTCCACTCATGATATGAATCATTTCTATCATGGTAGGAAGTCCCTTTAGTAAACCTTCACCCTCTGTAGATAACCCCTCTTCTTTCTATTGTATAGCTTCATTGTTTTTGTTCTTCTTGAATTTCACATAAATGGAATCATTTAGCATGTAATCTTTTGTGTGTGAGTCAAAACAGCATTTTCTCAGACTCATCTGGGTCAGTGCTCATGCCAGCGGTTTCCTCCTATTGGCAAGAACCCATTCGTTGTGTGAATATGGTACCCTTTGTCCATTCAGCCTTCCATCTATGCATTCTCCATTTTGTTGCTTCAGTGCCATTTGTTGAAAAGAGTCTCTTTTCCACTTTGAAATCTCTGTGCTGGCTGACCATGCACCGCTTTATCCTTTTCCTGATACTATCTCTGATTAGCTTTATAGCAAGGCATGCAGATTCCTCAAACAGATTTACATTGTATTATTGGCTATTCTAAATCTTTTTTCTTTTTTAGTTTAGAATTAAATAGTCAATATCTTCTTAAAAGCCTGTAGAGAATTTTCAACTGGGGTTGCATCAAATCTATAGATACATTTGAAGGCGTTTGACATCTTAACAATTTTGAGTCTTCTTTGATTTCTCTCAACAATGTTAAATGTATTTTTTTCAGTGTTCAAAAGTTTCATACTTGTTAAATTTATTCCTGAATGGTTTATATGTTTATGCTACTGTAAATGGAGTTTTTGAATTTTATTTTCTGAACTTTATATTTTTAATTTTATATCTTTCATCTACTGCATACTCTGAATCAGATGGAGGAAGTTCCCTTATGTCTTAATCTGTTGATAATTTTTACTATGAATCACTGTTGAATTTTGTCAAATGCTTTTTCTGAATTTATTGAGATATTTCTATTCTTTTTAGCCTTCATTTTGTTAATATGTTGAATTATATTTATTGATTTTCAGTTGTTAAATGAACCTTGCATTTCAGGGTCAAAACTACACGGTAGTCATGGATTGTACTTTGGTTATATTGCTTGAATTGATTTTCTAGTATTTTGTTAATGTTCATGAGGGCTCTTGGTCTGCAGTTCTGCTTTGTTTTACTTGTATTGTCATTTGTTAGGTTTTGGTAACAGTTATGCCAGCCTTATAAAATGAAGGCACAGAGTTCCTCCTTTATTATCTGAAAAACATTTTGTATATTAGTATTATTCTTTCATTAAATATTTGGTAGAATTCAACAGTGAAACCACCTGGGGCCAGAATTTTCTTTGTAGAAAATTTTCTGATTGTGAATTAAAATGCCTTTATAGGTATGAGGCTATTCAGACTTTCCTTTTCTTATTGTGTTAGTTTGGATAAGTTTTGTGTTCCAGGAAATTTTCTAGTTTTATCTAAATTGTCAGGTTTATTGTCATAGCATTGCTTGTAATATGTCTTATTATTCTCTAGTGATTATAGCATGGTAACATCTAATCTTTCATTCTTGATATTAATAATGTTTAATATTAGTAGTTAAACATTTATTATGTGCCAGGCACTTTCATAATATTATTCTCTAATATTAAAGGTAAATAATTATTGGACAATTATTAAGTCTTAAGCACTGTTGTAGGCACTCTTATTTTCTAAATCTTGCAGCAATACTGTGAATTTGTTGCTATTATCATCCTGACCTTCCAGATATGAACAGTGAAGCATCTGTCTGCTGGAGGTCTCATGGCTGCTACTCTGGCCCAGTACAGGCATTTTGAAGCACTTCACTACAAAGTTCTGCATGTAATTTATTTAATTCTCACAACAACTTTATGAGCAGGTACTATTATCAATACCAGTTTTACAGATGAGGGCATTGTGTTCCAATTAACTTGAGTTAATTAAGTTGGGTTAATTAACTTGCAACTAGTCACAAACATAGTAATCTGTGAAGATAGATTTAAACCTAAATGTGACATCAAAGACTTTAGTAAGCATGCAAGGCTTATGTTCATTTTGCTTCAAGACAGTAAAGTGAGAGAGGGTGGTGGTAGTGTACCATGGGACTAGCATGGTTGCTAAACCAGTGCCAAAGTCATAGGGGCCCAAGACCCACTTTGCTTCCTGCATTTCAAGTATAACGTATTTGGATTTTGTTTAATTACTTGTGTACCACATATCAGTGCCAGAGGCAGTCATATGTGAACACTGGAAGGTGAAATTGTGGGGCCTCACATTTTGATGACATATGGGACTTCAGATCTCTTAGCTGCGAGGGGCAGTAAAAATCAAACTGTCCTAAACAAAGAATCAACATGTTGGCCCAAATAGCAATCAGTTCCAGATACAGGTTTTATTTTGTTCAGTTTAGATTAAAAAATTGTGAGGATGTCCTGAGCACACAGTCCCACATTTTCCATGTTTAGTCCTGCTTCACCGTCCTTGGTCTCCTATGGTACAGTCTTGTCTTCTTGCTATGGCAGTTCAGCCATGGCAGATCCATGTTTGAGTACTGTTCTGTTTTCCCAGGAAATCTAAAAATCCTGGCATTAAACCTCCTTTGTTTTTTTGGAATTCAGGCCTGTCTGTTAAACAGTCTCTCCCTTTAATCAGATGTGATTATTGATGCAGCAGATCTGGATTCCAGGCTCACCTTTCGTGGAAGTGAGAGAGTTTATATTGGACAGAAAATGAAAGATGAATAGCCTCCTTCTTCCTTCCCCATTGGAGATAACCTCTATCTAGTTATATATATATTTTTAAGAGTTTTACTGCCTATGTGCATCCCTGAACACATACTTGGGACTGTGGTTTTGCCTGTGCAAAGTATTGACTGCACTTGTGTTTTATTCATTGTCATTAATGTATTATATTCCAAATTATTTATTTATTTATTTTAAAATATTTTATTTATTTATTAATGAGAGATACACACACAGAGAGAGAGAGAGAGAGAGAGAGAGAGAGGCAGGCACACAGGCAGAGGGAGAAGCAGGCTCCATGCAGGGAGCCTGACGTGGGACTCGATCCAGGGTCTCCAGGATCAGGCCCTGGGTAGAAAGGTGGCGCTACACCGCTGAGCCACGCGGGCCGCCCTATATTCCAATTTATGAATAGTTAACACTTTACTTACCCATACTATAGTGTTGATGGGACCCTTTTTGGGTTGTTTCCAGCCTGAGGAGACTACAAAAGCAATGTGGCAATCACATACATATGTTCAAATGAAGAGTGTACATTTCGCTAGAACATATACCTAGAACAGAGCATCTGGGTCACAGGATGTGCATGTTTTTACACTTAGAAAATGGGGTCAAACTGTTATCCAAAATATGTGCATCAGTGTACACCTGCTACCAGAAATGTATGAGAGTTCTTGTTGCTTTAAATCTTCACGACTCAGTATTGTCAGATTAAAAAAAACTTATTTGTCAATCTGTTGATATATAATTGTATCAAATTGTTGTTGTCCTTGGTAGTTCTCTGATTGATGAAGTTAAGCAACGTCATCATATGTTTATTAACCATGTGAATGTCCTTTTTTTCTGAAGTTCTTCTTTATTCTTTTGCACAATTGTGTTAGATTTTATGTCTTCATGTATATGTGCCAGTTTCTATCTTTCAACAGATCTAGGTAGTTTTTATGTATTATGGTACTAATTCATTGATGCCTAAATGATATAAATTATGGATAGCATTTCTTATGTCTTGCTTAAATGATTACTTCCTGTCTTTAAGTAAGGAAGTTATTTCCCTGTGTTCTTAGTTCTATCATTTTCCCTTTTACAGTTGATTCTAATCAACTTGGAGTTGATTTTTTTGGTAAGGTTAGTGTCAACCTTTGTTTTTACCACATGTTAATACAGTTATCCTGTAACTGTGTATTGATACCATTTATCAAAATGGTCATTGAAAAACTTTCCACTGCCTTGCATGGTGAAGTATTTTATACACCAAGCTTCCATGTAGGATATCTTTCTGCTTCTGTACCTTCCATTTTGTCCTTTAGTCTGTATGGATATCATTCATCTAATGCTATAGTGTGTTATTTATTAAAGCTTAATAATGAAGATAGCCATATAATTTATTTTCCAAACTGGACAGTTGTGAGAATAAAATAAGGCATGAAAAAAATAAAATTATGTGAATTTTAAAAGTGTTTATGTATAACTCAATTTTATTATATTGGTAAACTTACAGAAAGTTCTATTCAAAATGATTTTTTAAAATTAAAATATTTCTATTTTTATAGAAAATATATGGGTGGGTGGGGAATGGATCTAATAAGTGTTGGAAATAATTAATAATAATTTTTATGATGAAAAATGAAATTTAAAAAATCTAAAAAAATAAAATTATTTCTGAAAAATAAAATAATGTTTATATATATATATATATATATATATATATATATATATATATATAAAACTTTTATCTGTTCCAGCTGCTATAACAAAATACCATTCACTGGCTTTTAAACAACAGAAATTTATTTCTCACAGTTTTGAAGTCTGGGTTGTCCAAGATCAGGGCACCAGCAGTCTGGTGAGAGTTGGCTTTCTGATTCATGGGTCACTGTTTTCTTGTTGTGTCCGCCAATACTGGAGGGGCAAGGGAGCTCCCTTGAGCTCTTTGTAAGGGCACTCATACCATTCCTGTGGGCTCTGTGCTCCTGATCTCATCCCTTTTTAGAGCCCTAACTTCCAAGTATTATCACATTGGAGATTAGGTTACAACATATGAATTTGGGGGTGAGGAAAACACAAACTTTCAGTCTACAGCAATATTATACATATTAAACAGACCTTTAAAATCTTTGTTTGACTGTCAGCATTGATTAATATTCACAAAATCATTTCTTACCTATATCTGTAATAACCTGTATTGGTATTTTTCAGAAATGAGTTTTTTTTTCCAACATGATCTTATGTATAATTTGTTGGAAATTTTGCTGAAATTTTGGAACTTTTAATTTATGGTTAATAATTTTGTTTGTTAAGACCTTTGATTGACTTTTCTGTGTAAACCCAAATATTTTTGAGAAAATATTCCTTTCAGGTGTTGAGTTAACTGGTAGGATCACAGCAAATTCTGTTAACTGGATAATTTTCTTATGTCTTTAAAAAACATTGAGGGATCCCTGGGTGGCGCAGAGGTTTAGCGCCTGCCTTTGGCCCAGGGCGCAATCCTGGAGACCTGGGATCAAATCTCACATCGGGGTCCCAGTGCATGGAGCCTGCTTCTCCCTCTGCCTGTGTCTCTGCCTCTCTCTCTCTCTCTCTCTGTGTGACTATCATAAATAAATAAAAATTTAAAAAAAACATTGAATATGTAATTATTTTACCAAAATGTTTTCCAGGTACTGTTTTTTAGTCTCTATGCAAATCATCTTTCTTTGAAAAAAAAAATTTAGGAAAAAGATCACTTTAAATCAGTTGATTCTATTTATGATTCTTTTGAGTGTTTTACCAAATTTATATGCTCGGAAATCATAGGCCTTCTCTATTTCATTCTGTCCTAGTCGGAACATAAATTTACCTAATTAAAATAGGAATTTCATAAAAAATTCTTCTCACAATCCAAAATCTTCCAAATCGCTCTTATAGAAATTCAGAATTAAATTCTGTACACCATCTGAGTGCTCACTCTTTGAAATGCTCACTTCCTCTCTTGCTTTTGTCAGTGTGATTTTCAATGTCTTCTTGCTTGCAAGGTCTATTTTCAATAATTGAAGTTCACCAGTTATTCAGAAGTTGAAGTTTCTTAGCATTCCATTCACTGAATATTTGGATTAAAGATTTCTAGCCAAGTTTGAACAGAAGGGGACCATGTTTTTAGAATTCGTTTACAAAATAATTCAGTAATATATTACTGGTTTGATCTCTGAACTTTGCCACTTGCCACTTCTGATTGGTTATGTCAAGGCTTTAATTGCTTTATTAATTCTTCTAGATCACTATGAACTATTAGGCTACAGTTCCATCCATTTTGTGGCTACATGTTTTCAGTGTGTTTTCACTGTCAAATGTTAATAGGATTATTTTTACCTCTCTCCTTGTAATTCTTCTTTTAACTTATATATGGATTAGAATCTATTTCCTTTTTGTTCTTCTGTTGCAAGAGATGAAGGGACTGTGTTGGACTAGGGAGACTTTCTCCATTTCCTGGCTGGCTTGTGGGCACCCTGCTCTATTGCTTTCCTGAGGGGTTCACAATATGGCCTCACCTGTCTCAGGTAGCTGTACTTTGGTGTCTCAAATGAAGTCTTTTTCAGGATGGTTTTTTCTCTCCTGCCCCATGCTCTAGCCCCAGGGCTCATGGGCTTTGCTGCCTCTGGACAGACTCTCATTTTGCTTCCCAGTACTTATGGGACCTACTTTTCCTGGACATCTCCCCTTTGGGCCATCTGAACCTTCTCTCCCCAGCCTTCTTTCTCTGCTCAGTTTGGACTTTAGCTTTCTACTTATCCCCCAGGAGGAGCCTTTCATCTAGAGCCTTTCATGTGCTTCTGAGGCTCTTGGGCTACCTTCTGCCATGGTGGTATTTAAAGCCCTGACTCCTGGATTTTTGTGCTTGCCAGCAACTTGCCAGCAAGCCAGGAGGGCTCCTCATTGTACCTATAGCTCTTCGTCCTCCCAGGCTTCCAAACTCAGGGCTTGACTCCCTCTTTGGGGGCAAGCAAAGGTTGCCCCCTTTCATGTCCTTTTATTGCCACCCTGCAGATACTGCAATTTGTGCTGGTTTTATTTCATCCATACATTTCCTGGGGTCTTTTGAGATTCTTACTCATCAAGTTTTGTGGAATATGCCATCATCAATCATTTGCCTCATAAAGAACCACTCTTAAGGTTTTTTGAGGTGATTTTAAAAATATTTTATATAAACTTAAAAGCAATATATTGTTTCCTATAGGTTGAAATGTGTCATGCCAACATTTGCATGTTGAAGCCCCAACCACCAAATGTGAAGTTATTGGGAGATGGGGCCTTTGAAAAGTAATTAAAGATCGATTGAGGCCTGAGGGCAGGATCCTCATGATGAGATTACAAGAGACACTAGAAAACTTGCTTCCTGTCTGTCTCCCCAAGTGAGGACAAAGTAGAAAGCCACTGTTTGAAAGCCAAGAAGAGAGCCCTCACCTGAAAACCAAATCAACACCTTGGTCTAGGACTTCCAGACTGTGAGAAATAAATTTCTGTTGTTTAAGACCCCAGTCCATGGCATTTCGCTACAACAGCCCAAGCTGACAAATACACCAGTGTATTTATACTTTTACTTTATTCAGTCTCATACATGTTTTTTTGTTTTTATGAAATAATCTAGTTTTAAATATAGATTTTTAGAGATTACTAAATAATTTGAGGATTTTTACTTTATTTATCTTTTTAAAATTTTTATTTATTTATTCATAAGAGACACAGAGAGAGAGGCAGAGACACAGGCAGAGGGAGAAGCAGGCTCCATTCAAGGAGCCTGACGTGGGACTTGATCCAGGGTCTCCAGGATCACACCCTGGGCTGAAGGCAGTGCTAAACCACTAAGCCACCCAGGCTGCCCCAGGATTTTTACTTTTAATCAATACTGTTAAGTTGCTTTGTAAAACAGTTGTTTTAATTGATATTCTCACTAACAATGAATTTACTAAGAATGACTTCTTTTTATACATTATCTCTAGCATTGACACTGGCCTGACAACAATAACAACTCTACGTTCAGCCTGTGGATCTAGCCTTGAAGATTTAGATGTCTAATAGTTGGGATCTTGCCCGGTTAGAAAAGCCAATCCCCAGTCCTAAGCTAATTTAGAGAAAACACAGGCAAAGAAGACAGACATTTAGAAGTATCCTGGAACCTGAGAGAATCCTGATTCCCAAGGCCTGGCCTCAGCACCTCTTGTTCATTTCTGCCAGACAAGGAGCTCATTATCCTCCCTGTCAGGATGGTGCTGGAATGCAGCTCAGGGGCCAGAGGAAGATCTGCACCTTCTGACCTCAAGCCAGTGATCCAAATTGCCTTGAGGCATAGACTAAATTAGAGACCTGAAATTCAAAGATCTGAGCATGGATACTTGTGAGTAAAGAAATGGACATTCATGGGTCAGATTCTAAATTCAAATATTATAAATTGAACAAGATTTCTGGCTTTGGTCTATATCCCATGGTCAGTATCCCATCATTTTCATGATGACCAAAAAAAAACAGCTCGTTTTTAATACATTCATTTACTTTTATTTAGTAGTTGTTCCAGATATTACAATCTACATCAATTACTTCTACTTTTATAATTATAGTTACAAAATTTCTGTTTGATTCAACTTCATAGTTTCTAGTTCTCTGATAAAATTTTTCATCATGTTACCTAATCTCTTCAACAACTTTAAATTCAAACTTTAAATCCAGTGCCCAGTACTACAATTTCTGTATCTCTTGCAGATCTTTTTCTTTAGATACTATTAATATTAATCTTATTAATTTGATTTTTCTCCTGAAATTCTGTCATGGTATTTTCTGATATTGGTTATTTTTATTACACTTCAAATATTGGTATGAGCCATTATAGACATAATTTGAGACTCTGGCTAATGTTAGATCCTCACAGTAGATTTGTTCTTGTGCCATGTTAGCTCATTAGAAAGGACACAGAGCCCCTCAGTCTAATCAGGAATTGAGCTGCTTCAGATTTGGGCTTCAGATCCTATGAGGACTGGTCTTTTTTTTTTTTTTTTTACATACAATGTGTAGATGGTTGAGGCCCCCATCTGTCTTGATAGATATCTTGAGATACCTTATAGGTTCTCTCTTCTTTAGTGGACATTGCCCTACCCTCACGTCCAGCCACAAGAGACCTGAAAGCTTCTCCAGCCTCTCAGCTGCTCCTTTCATTTTAGTTTTAAAGCCTCTCCACTCTTGCTTTAAATCAACACATTCCCAAAGAAAAACATAGACTGTTGGACTTACTGTCGTTCATCATAGCCTCCACACAGATATTCAGCTTTACTACCTGTAATGAACTTGTTTTCCAAAAATGGAAGTGAAAATATATCTTCATTTACTCCAAGAAATAGTTCACTTCCCACCATACTGATTGGGCATGTTTTAGAGTGAGCAAGAGTACTGCTTACATGTGAGTGGTCAGGCATATTTATTGATACATCTGCAGTTGTCAGGTCTTGAGAAACCACATCTGTACCTGAGATTATGGCATATCAGTCAGAGATCCAGGGCTTAGAGTCAGATATTAGAAGTAGATGGGAGTGTAGGTTATATTTTTTGAATAATTTTTTTCTGCTCAGTATCCACTTTTTCTCTCCATCAATGTACTCTGACTTTATTTGAGGGATCCACATGATTTCTGAAAATGAACTTTACCCCATAAGTCACTGAATATGACACATGGTTCATGGTAAGTCCTTCAACACATTCCATCCCCTTGACCACAGTGATTGGCTCAAGAATGAGCCAAGGACTAAGACACAATGAGCAGGAGCAAGACATCTCAAACTTGAAATTTAAAGGGACTTTATTTAGCTGTGGGGCAGCTAGAGGTTACAATGTGGACCCTGAAGAATGATGAGCCCAGAAAACAGAGTCTGGGTTTACTGATAATGGTTGACTGACTACAGATGTGTATGAAGTCAGCTCTGTCCCTGGTCATTTTGGTAATACAAACCAATATATTCCTTTTTGTTCTAAGTAGACTTTTTATGACATGCAAATAAAACAGACCTCAGTGATGGAGGCTGTCTCTTCTTGGAGAAGGGAAAGAGGAACTTATGTATATTTGTGTATTTTGAAGGAGTATAGATGAGAAGAAGAATATGTGGATGTTAGGGAACAAAACTACAGGCTTTTTGGCCTTCCTGGAGTTTTGTGCATCTACTCACCCTAGTCCTGATAACAGCCTTGGATGTTCACTTATAGGTCAACCACTCTTCCTTCCCTTCAGTGTGTATGGCTGGGGTGGAAGCTCACCCAGCTCTAGATGTGGATCATGTGAGGCCACAGGGATTGGATTCAAGAATGATCACACCACTTCAGCCTCTTCAATCACAGGGAATGTCAGGACTTTCTGTGGAAGCTACTGGAAGAAGATCAGTCATTCCTGATGGTCTTGAACTTTGAAGCAATGAGATGGTAGATGCTGACACACTCCTTCCCCATGCATGTGAGAAGAGCCAACAAATTAGAAGTCAGAGCAGAGTGTTAGACCATAAAACTGGCAAAGAAGTCAGTTTTCACCCCCAAAATACAGCTATACCTGAGAAAGGGTTTACCCCTGGACTATTCAGTTACATGAGCCAATAAAGTGATTTCTATTTGGGCCTGTTTAGGATTTTTTTTTTCCCTATCACTTTCTATAGAAGGAATCTTAACTGATGCTGCATGTGGCTCACTGTCTTTGGTACAGTTGTATCACATAGGCATAAGCATCTTTCATGCAGCATGTTTTAGAGGAGAAGATATGTGAGATCCTGTTGAATTACTCTTTCCACATAGCTACTTTCATTCAAAAAATACTGGTATGTGCTGCTACTCTATGAGCTGCAGTAAATGCAAAAAGACATTTTGTCCATGAGCAGCTTACAACAAAGTGGTTTTGTTGTGTTGTTTTGTTTTTAGAAGGTGCGATTGTATAAGCAAACACAGGCAATGCTTACAGGTACATATCAAGATGGGAGGGTCTTCAACAGATATTGCCCACTTGATGTGAATGACTCAGGATAGAATTTTAGGAGGTATACGAACCCTGCAAAATTGCAGGCAGAATATTAGTGCATGAGGATATAGAATCTCTTTTGGGGAGACTCTGCAGAGCTTAGAGTATCAAAGAGATCCTTCACCTCCCACATGGTTAAGAGTCACTATTGTGTACATTATTGTGGAAACACCCAAAAGGGAAGTAATCAATAAGCTATATTTATGACATGTTGAGGACATGTTCACATTTATATTCCTAGAAAAGTAAATAGGATACGACTCAATATATACTGGTTAAATGAATTATGAACAACGAGCTCTGGTATGGTCAAGCAGCTCTTGGGTGGTTCTATGGAATGTCACTGGGAAATATTGTACCAACCAGAGAATCCATTTGTGTAATGGTGAGACTGTTCTTTTCTTTTAAAAGAAAAAAAAATCCCTGAAAATGTATTCTTAACTGCTGCCACATGAACATTTATCATATTGTTCTCTACCATGATCTTAAAAATCATTACTTAGAATGACATCTCATACTTGCTATTGTGGAATCATTACCCCAGAAATAATCATTAAATTTACCTTCTTTAAAAAAATGTCCTTTGTTACATTAGCAGCTTCATTGGGTAATCTTATAAGCATCTAAAACCAACATTAGTGGATATTATTTTAGGGGAATGTATCTTCCCACAAAGAAGTATGAAATAAAAGAGTCCTCCATAATATGAGAGATTTTGTAAGGATTCAGATATAAAGTAGCTCTTTCTTTTACTTTTTTAAAAATATTTTTTTTATTTATGATAGACACAGAGAGAGAGAGAGGCAGAGGCACAGGCAGAGGGAGAGACAGGCTCCATGTCGGGAGCCCGACGTGGGACTCGATCCCGGGGCCTCAGGATCGTGCCCTGGGCCAAAGACTAAAGCTAAACCGCTGAGCCACCCAGGGATCCCCCTTCTTTTACTTTTATGAGGGATGAATTCTTTCAGGAAAAATAATGTTACATTGTTTTAAGGTATATGTAAATTAACTTGGAGAGAGTTTCCATCTTTATAATGATCATCTTCCTATTTAGACACTGGCAGATTTTTCCTACTGTTCAAATATCTTATATTCCTCAGTAACTTCTGTTTATTTCTCCGTGTGGACCTTGCTCTGTGAATCTTGAAATGTTTTATCTTTGTTACTTTTTTACTTGCAAAACTGTGTGTGTGTTTATTACACACATACTCAGCATAGAATTTGGGAAAAGCTTAATTTCTATGATGATGATGATATAGATTTTTAATGTTAAGTGTGAGGTACTGTATTTGCATTCTATGCAAAGTGCTCATGAAAGCCTGAAACTCTATATGTGCTAATTCTTAATCACAGATAATATTATTTAACACTACATTCTCCAACAGATGGATATTGATATTGGTTTAGAGTATGCATTCTAATTTGACCAATACTGACCTCTATCTCAAGGGGTCTTTACCTTGGACTGAAAGGTTCATTGGCTGTACCAACTTACCAAGAGGGACCCTTTTAAAAATGCAGTTTCCCTGGACCTCATCCTGGTGCTACTGAAGCAGGTCTCTAGGGAGGGGCCCAAATTTGCTAAGGCTTCACTTGATGCTGTGCCCACTAGCATTTGGAAACCACTGAGCTGCAGCCCATTGGAAGTGTAAACATGGAGAGCAAATCCTAGTTTTGCGCAATCAACCTAATCGAGTCAAGGTCATCTGAGGTTATCAAAAGATTCTGGCACATTTACCATTGTTGCTAATTAACCAGAGTCCTCAGACACCTGATGGTACCAGAACCTGCCTTTTTCTTTAAAGAGAGGTTGTATTAGTAAATTATAGTTGGCCTAAAAGTTTAAGGTTTAATCATATTTTCTTTATAAATGAACAGGCTACTCTTTATTAGTTGTTTAAGTTTAATTTGCTTTAAAAAAAAGATATGCTGGTCAAGAATTTGCACATTATCTATGAATTCCAAAAGCACAACATTCCTTTCTAGATCAATAGGTATTTAAGGATGTAATTTATTTTCACTTATATGTGGCACATAAATAATGTATAATAAAATCAAAGAGGATGAGCCTATTTCTGCGCGCCCAGAAGACATTCAAAATGAAAAAAGAAAGCATCTCAGTGTTGTTATATATTTGGTTTTTGGAGTGGGAATATTCAAGTAGTGGTTCTCACTAGAAAAGAAGATGTTAGATTTTACTCTCTATGATAAAATTATTTGGCAGATGTTAACTCTAAGGAATTGGGGCAAATGTTTGAGAAGATGACAAATGTATTATTTTATATGTTTTATAATATAAAAACAGAGTAAGAAAACTGTCTCCCTTCCAATGCATAACAAATCTAGCCATTTAAATAGGAATAAAATACAAATTTCCATGAAAATAAGTCTAATCAAATATTGTAACAACTCTGAACTCTTCGAAAGACAGAAGCATAGATGATACTCTAAACAGAGCAAAAGGAGCTGTGATATATATGTAGATCATTTCTGCAGTGTTCTTTTGTAAAAGGCACATCCTGTTGCCAGATCCCTCAATATAATGTATTTGCAACTGTGTACTATTCAGCAACCTTCTGAAATGTGCCTGTGCTATTAAACTACTCTGTGCCATTAGTCACACTCTTAGGTGAAACCCACGTAGGAGTTTCTAGACTCCACAGCCTGCTTTTTCTGATAAATGAAGCCTACATTCCAGCCAAGCTATTTGCTCTTCCTTTTTACTGTGCTACATTTGGGCTGATAAGTAACAAGAACCAACATTTACTAATCTGGTTAACACCTTCTCCGAACATATTTCTCATTTTGATTTTAGTGAACGGTGATGTTAATGAAAGCAAACTTTCAAATCATTATCTACATTTCCTCAATGAGTTCCAGCCACATTCAGAAAGGCCAATTTCCTTTGCTTATTGTACAGTGTCATTCATGATGGAGCTCCATCCCTTCTCTCTAATCTCTTCCTTTCCACTTCCCCACATACTTCCATACTCTAGCAGAGCCCACTCACCCATAAATTCTCCCCTGCGCTCCTTCAAGCACCAGAGTTCTTGAACATTGGGGATCTTCTTCAAGAATCCTCCCTAATGTCATTTAACCCCCCTGATACTTTCCTATCCTGATGCTTCTCAAAATCAGATTGGAGTTCACCCCTCCTGTGAAGTCTGCCTCGTTGGTAATCCTTGAGCGTTCCCCATTGTATTACGGTTGCTGGACTAGTCATTTTCTCTACTCCCTGACTAAGCTTCATGGGGTCAGACAGGGTCTATCATCTTTGTTCCCCCCTCCCCCCCGGCCCCAGAGAACCAACATACAGCAAACAGAGGTGGGATTGGCTGTGAATGTTTTACTTTCCGAGGGCATACACCCTTATTTTAAAGCATCTTAATTCGTGGGAACTATTACAAGAAGGCAAAGTCGAGATTACAAAGAATTGTTTGTTCTTACAAAGAATTGACTATAATCTGTTGTAGAAAGAGAGTATTACTGTCCCAATTATAAAAAAAAAAAAATCAGATAAAAGAGCAGGCTTCATAGCCTCTGTTATTTTAATGCAATATATCAGACTTTTACTAAGCATCATTGAAATATTTTGTGAGACATAATTTGACTAGATATGAATAACAACAAGCTAAAAACAACAGTGCCTGGTTTTGCTTCTTCCCCTTGTTTGAGAGTAATGGTCCTTTAATTTTATATATTGTACATTTTTAGAATTTTCTCATTCTTAGTCCTCTTTCTGATTCAATCACACACTTAGAGAAAAGAAAGTGAGGCTAATATTCTGAGACCATTAGAATTTGTGAATCTCTGATTAAAATTAACAATGCAATACTGAAGGGAAATTTGTGTTATTATCTAATAAATGTGGATATGTATGCTATGATGCTTCTTACTTCAATCTTCAAAAATCTGGTTTAGTAAATATTCTAAAATGGGATTTATAATATAAAGTAAATGTTAGATACTACAAAATAGAAATAATGACTGTATATGAGTGTTGGGATTACTTATGACCTCTAAAATTGGTTGTTTGTTGTAATTCTTTATAATGTGCACACAGTAGCTGCAAAACAATAACTATATATATGAATACACATATATTTAGTTTATGATGTATTGTGGATGAGAATCCACATATAAAGAACAGACAGTTGCCTGATTAATAAATAATATGGTTAACAAACAATATTTTCATCTGAATTATGAAGAGAAATTCTGACACTAATCAGATTTAAGTGATAATTGTCAATTACCCCTTAACTTTGGATTGAGCAGCGAGGTTAAGGGAGTTTCTAGAGAGTTTTCTAGTCTCTTGAAAAAATTCTGTAATGAGATGTATGATGAGGTGATGGTTCTAGGTGAGGAGTTTTGAGATTATAAATTCCTTAAATATAAAGTAAAAGTTACAGCTTTATCTCTGATGCCAGAGCTTCACCCATATAGATATGAATTAAGTAACTATGACTTTGGTGTGTTTCTAGAGCAGTGGTTCTCGATAGGGGCGATTTTGCCCCCAAGCATTTGGCAATGCTTGCGGACATTTTTAGTTGCCAGAACTGGGGAGAGATGGGTGTGCTACTGGTGTTTCATGAGTAGAGGCCATGCAGCCCGGTGAACCTTGTACAAAATATAGGACAGGTTCCCCCCC
This sequence comes from Canis lupus familiaris, assembly GCF_011100685.1. NCBI lineage: Eukaryota > Metazoa > Chordata > Mammalia > Carnivora > Canidae > Canis > Canis lupus. The sequence continues at coordinate 56,906,737 of NC_049243.1, read as the reverse complement.
TCCCCAACAAAGAATTTCCTGACCCTGAATGTCCGTAGAAATGAGGCTGAGGCACACTGTGTGGAATAATTGTAAATAGTTTGATCTCAGTAGCTGTGTTGGTCCTTAGCTTTAAAAAACCTCCCTTAGGAGTTGTTATGAGTCTGTCTGTCAATAACAGGAGCACTCACCAGAGCCCAGCTCCAGGCTTATACATGAAATTTGAAGCTGAAAATAAATATGGAGCGGTTGGGTTGGGAAATGAAGTTAGTACAAAATTATAGCCTACTGGACTTGGGAGAAGAAAGACAGAATATGTATTTTAAGAATAAATAGGATAGTTCATTTTAGCACAACTTTTGCCCTTTTTTTTCTTGGAAGAGGAACTTAAGAAGGTCTTTTCATAGTCAACCAACGTGCTTTTAATCACTGTGAATAAGAGTATGTGTGACCTGAGTTGAAAGTGCCAGGATTGGAGGCACATGGGGTGTGCAGGACACTGGGTTGGGCAGTGGTGGGGTGCTGCACAGCTGGGGAGTTGCTGTCTGTTTAGGAATTTCAGCCTTGGATCCCTTACAACAGCCACTTTGCTACCCTTTTTTTGTAGGGTAGCAGAAAGGCTCTGATAGATTTTTCCATTTTTATGTGAAAAAGCCAGTTGCCCTCAGATCTTATTTGTGTTTTGAAACTCGGTCTGGTCTGTCTGTGAGCTTTCTGTGTGAGCTTTTTAGCTCAGGGACCCTGTGCGCTTCCCTAGCCAAGCATTTTCTGAGCTTTCCATCTTGTACAGGAGAGATCAAGAGAAATATAAACCGGTCAAATTAGGAAGAAACAAAGTGAAGAAAAATGAAAGGGTAGGTATGAGGCAGCAATGAAATTAAATCCTGCCACCCAGGTTTTAAATTGCTGAACGTAGAGCTAGAGATAAAGATAGATAACAGAGATAATCAAGAAAAATTCCTTTTAACATTATCTACAATTTTTTAAAAATCCTCACTTAGAGTCTACAAAAAGAAAGGCCTCGGATTGCATTTCATCTGTATTTTGTCACAAAGGGCCAACTGGTTCAAAACAAAAAGGAGAGGGAATCATCTCAGGATTTAGATATGTTCACTTTCATGTTCTGCAAAATCTTTTATTGAATAACAGAGATGCAGACCTCTGATATTATCTTCACATATATTATTTATACAGTAGAAAATGCCAGACCCTAAACTCATGTCCAAAAGCAGACTTTATGTTGTACTTAAATCTGATTGGGCTTAAAAGGGTTGAAGCTTTACATTTAAGAAAAGAGTAATCATGATAAGAGGGTAGAAGAATGCTCTCTAAAATTTTAAAGGATTTTTCCAAAGGATATCCTTATCTACATAACTGGTTGACAAAACAATATTTTATTCAATGTCAAGATATTTAAACTATCGAAAGAGAAGAATTAAAAGACTATCCCCTCAGCTTAAGCTGGGTTCAGATACAGAGCTCAGGAAAAAAAAAAAGAAGTTTTATTTCATGTTTAATATTCAACAGAACTTCAATTTTTGTGTATTAAAAGATCTTCTGAGGTAAGGATAAACTTGCCATAGAACATATATCAGTTTCTAGATCTTATATGTAGTTAAAAAAATTAGCATGTTGAGATCCAAGTGCCAGAATGATATACTCACACGAATGGTCTTTTAAAAACATTACATGACACCTAAAGATCAACCAGCCTTCGAACTTCACCAAGCTTTGATGGTCACTGCATACAGTTTTTAGGAACTTAGTATTTATATGAGTAAAATTTAGTATATACCTTATGATGCTGCGGAAAGGGCTGGCTGCCCTTTATGTTTATAATCCTGCCCATTATGTTTTTCGCCTTGCCGTTTTAAGAGATACCCTACCCTGTTCTCGGGTCTCCACGCTCACGGCGCCTCTGGAAGGAAAGGGAATACGGATGATGATGATGATCCATCCTTTTGGTTCCCTAGGATATTTACTTAGAACAATGACACCCTAGTATTGCCCATGTGAATGTGCACCGGACAGAGTATTTGGGTCATTAGAAAGCAGAGGAGGGAGATTGACAGAGTGAGTGGCCGGGGTGGAGCAAACCGCTGCCCAAAGCGACAGCTAGAGAGAGCTCGCGACAGCGCTGTGCTCGGGGTGCGCGCACCGGGGAGCTGGCTTGGGCGCAGCCTCCTGCTCCCGCAGCTCGGGTGGGAGTGAGGGGTGGAGCGGGCAGGGTCCTCGGGTAAAACGAGACCTTTGCCCACAGCATCGCTCGCCCCCCCCCACCCCCCCACCCCCGATTTCCCCAGCGCGTCTGCTGCTTTGCGTTCTCGGAACTCCGAGAGCCGACGCTAAGGGGCACCAGAGGCTCGGGCTGCAGCGGCTGCCTCCTGGGCACCCCGGTAGCCCGCTCTGCGGAAGTCCTAGCGGCAGCGCAGCCCCACTCAGTGGGGGCTGGGGTGCATGCAGGCCGTCGGAGTGGGGGTCACGGGAGGTTGGGATGCTCCAGATGGGAGGGAGAATACTCCGCGGTCAAGACGTCGAGCCCGGAGCAGAGAGCGAGGCTGTGACACCCCCCTGCCCCTCGCCCCACGGCCGAGGTCTTCTTAACGGTTTTCCCCTAAGAATGTGAGCTTGCTCCCAATCTCCTATTACTTTGGGATGTGGACTGGGTCGCTGTAATATATACAGCTACAACTGTAGGTAGAGATGCACACTGCGCGCGCACCATCTCTTCCAAACGCCGAAATCATTTGACAAAACAATTCAGCACGCTGGTAGCTGTCGATCGGTAGTTCTCCGGGGATCCCTAGGCACACGCAGAGACCAAATATCACGTCCTCTCCTCCCCAGCCAGTCCGTGTCTACTCCCCCGTCCCCCATCCTTTGATGCGAAGTCCATCATTGCGTAGTGACAAGGAGGCAAGACAGACCCTCGCCCCGCTGGAAACCTCTAACCGCCCTCCTGCAGCCCGGACTTTTTCCGGAGGCGGAGTGGGAGCCGGGGATGCTGTAGGCATCAGCCAGCATCCTCGGCCGTGCGGTCCGCACGCTGACTTTGGTCAGTGGTAACGGAAAAGAGAAAACCCGAAAGGTGGGGAGGGCGCCGGGCGCGCGGAAGCCCAGGCGGGGCCCGCGGTGCGTCCTCTCCCTCCCGCTGCGCCCGGGGCCCAGCCCGGTGCCACTGCGCCAGGATGGAGAGGTTTCGGCGCGGGAGGAGATGACGCAAAAGCCAGTGCTCCCCCCAAAAAAGTGTTTCTCCAGGACGAAGATGGCGGCAACTTAGCCGGGGACTGAAGATGACTGTGGCTCTCGGGAGGCCCAGCCCAGGCGATTCGGCCCCGAGGTCCGGGGGAGGCGGCGTCAGCAGTCGGAGCCCGGCGGGCAGACCTGCGGCAGCGGCGGCGGCGGCGGCGGCGGCTGTCAGAGCGCGGGGTGGGGGGTGGGGGGGAGGGAGAGCCCTGCCGGCGGCGGCTGCCCAGGCTCCGGACTCGGGGAGCGCAGGCGAGAAGTAGGAGCAGGCGGAGGAGAGAGAAAGGAGAAGGGAAGGAAGGAGGAGGAAGAGGAGGAGGAGGAGGAGGAGAGGAGCTGGGGAGGCGCTCCGGTCGCCGTCAGTGGGCAGCGGAGACGCGGCATGCCCCTGGCAGGGGAGAGCGGGCTGTCCTCAGCAGGGCCATGGGGACCCGCGCTGTGACAATGCCTGGGTGAGAGGAGCAGCGCCAGCCACCCCGCCACCTCCACCAGCATCACCTCCTGCACTCAGCTCACCACCGGCCACCAGCCCCAGCCTCCTCCGGCTGCCTCTCCTCCTCTCTCTCTCTCTCTCTCTCTCTCTCTCTCTCCATTATTGTTTTCTACTCTACAGAGGATGGGGTCGGCTTATGATTAGGTCGGGAGCAAGTCAGATCTTCCTCCAAAGCTGGTAATATTTATGTAGGCAAAAAGAGAGAGAACAGAGGGAGAGAGAGAGAGAGAGAGAGAGAGAGAGAGAGAGAGAGAGAGAACACGAACCGGGAGGAGGGGATAAGGAAATTAAACCCTTTAAGTCAATGCATATTGTGGTGACAGCGGCACAGGAGCCCTCACGGTGGAGTCGGCCAGGGCTGTGCGTTCCCAAAATATGACCAGGGGTGCTTGGATGTGTCGGCAGTATGACGACGGCTTAAAAATCTGGTTGGCAGCACCCCGGGAGAACGAGAAACCGTTCATCGATTCAGAGAGGGCTCAGAAATGGCGACTGTCTCTGGCATCTCTCTTGTTTTTCACAGTCCTGCTCTCTGATCACTTGTGGTTCTGCGCCGAGGCCAAGCTGACCCGGACCCGGGACAAGGAGCAGCAGCAGCAGCAGCAGCAGCAGCAGCGACAGCAGCAGCGACAGCAGCAGCGGCGGCAGCGGCAGCAGGAGCCCTCCTGGCCCGCGCTCCTGGCGAGCATGGGGGAGTCCTCGCCCGCCGCCCAGGCACACAGACTCCTCTCCGCCTCCTCGTCCCCCACCCTGCCCCCCTCCCCGGGAGACGGCGGCGGCGGCAAGGGCAACCGAGGCAAAAACAACCGGAGCAAGGCTCTTTTTCTAGGAAACTCTGCCAAGCCCGTGTGGCGCCTGGAGACTTGTTACCCCCAGGGCGCCTCCTCGGGCCAGTGCTTCACGGTGGAGAGCGCGGACGCAGTGTGCGCCAGGAACTGGAGTCGGGGGGTGGCGGCCGCGGGGGAGGAGCAGCAGGTGAGGGGGACGCATCCAACTCCGCTCTGGAACTTGTCGGATTTTTACCTTTCGTTTTGTAATTCCTACACACTTTGGGAGTTGTTCTCGGGGTTGTCCAGTCCCAACACTTTGAACTGTAGTCTGGATGTGGTGCTCAAGGAGGGCGGCGAGATGACCACTTGCAGGCAGTGCGTCGAGGCTTACCAAGACTACGACCACCACGCTCAGGAGAAATACGAAGAGTTTGAGAGTGTGCTCCATAAATATTTACAGTCGGAGGAGTACTCGGTGAAATCGTGTCCTGAGGACTGTAAGGTAGGAACAGTGGATTCTCTCCCCTCTCCCATCTTGCGTTTTTCTGTCTTGTGTGCGTTTGGCCAAGATGTCTTCTGGAGTTTTTAAAAAAAAAAAAAAAAAAAAAAAAAAAAATCTTTTTTTTTTTTTTTTTTGACGCTGGTTTTGTTACTTCAGTTGTTTTTGTGGTTATAAGGGCCTGACTTGCTGCTTGAGTTGGGAATGCCTCGAAGATTGCTTGTGGACTGGTGCCTTCTTCTGGGAATCCTTGGAAGCTCAGGGAAGACCCTGGTGTTCTGAGCTCATAAAGCTGTTGCTTAACTATCTCTTACAGCTATGCAATTGGTTCAAACTCTGTTCCCTTTAAAAAAAAAAAAAATGGAATTTGGATGCAGCTTGCTAGGAAGACAGACATGGGACTGCATACTGATGACCCCAGATAAAACCAGACTCAGCGACAGGCGTGTATGGTTTGGCTTATGGACCTGTACACATGATTTCTCTGATAGTGACATTATTAAATTGGTTGACCAGAGGGACAATAGAAAGTGTTTGTAGTTGTTTATGCAGGAAGATGAAAAGGCGTTTTACCTGTTTTTACAGGGGCAGTTCTGGTTGTTTGGAAAGTGTGGAGGCCTACCTAAGCATATTTATTCACCAGAAGTTTCTGGTGTTGTCTTAGACATTTGTATAATAATTGATCGGAGACTCACTACAAGTAGAAAGTTTTAATTAAGTATCTGGTGATCGAAGATGAGTGTTAGCTTATTTATCAGACATCTTATGTAATTAGCTTTAGTTTTCAGGATGCTCTTCAGAAAGGCTGAATGGCAAGTGCTAGATGCTGCGAATGAAATATACCGAACTCTTTAATAATGTGTATTATATTCAACCTCTTCCTGCTGAATATAATAAAGGGTATAATCCTTGCTGATTGACAAAGGAGAAGAGAATCCAAGTTTCTCAAGAAACGTCAATGTAATCCTGGGTGCATGTGCTAATAGGAGCGTTCCTGTCCATGGTGCTGAAATGAGATTTGCCTGGGATCTGTTGAAGATGAAGATACTGCAGTGACCTTTTAGTAGGAAAGAAATGATGACAGAGTCTCAGTAAGCCTTTATGTTTCATTCCAAGGGTAATTTCTTAAACAACACAATAAAATAGTACTGCTCTTCAAAAGAAATAATACACCACATTCTCTTCCTTTCTCTTCACTACTCCCCCACACAGGAACAGGACAACTGTCTCTCTTCTGCCTCACTTTGTATTGGGGAAATGTAATGAAGGGCAATATGGATCAAAGGTTTGAGATACTTTGATAAGAGAACTGTGCTAAAAGATACCTGTTTAAAATGAACATAGTTCAAGAGCTGTATTTTACTTTGGTTTGATCACTTGTGCTTTTGACAATTAAGCTAAACTCAAACTAAACTTGCTTTGTCAACATCCTTTAAAAGACCAGAAACATATCTTCTTTGCACATAGTAATATTGAGTTTACAACATTAATTAGGAATGCTACTTCACTAGATAAACGGATCTTAAACTTTCTACCTATTTTTCTTAACCATACCACAGTAACTCATGCCTGGAGATCAAAGTTATTCTTAATGGCAGAAGTTAATGACTAATGTTTATTGCATAGTTGTTTATGTTGACGAGATATGTTGCATCAGAATTGTAAACATAAGGACACTAATTCCACTACTAATAAAAAAGGATGCAAGGGCTTCAGTATAGTTATGTTTAAAAGTGGTACCTTGTAATAATATGAATTTGCTTGCTTCTCCGAATGCAAACTTTTGTAGAAATTTCTAGTAATTCCAATTTGTATAGATTCAGTATTTAAAAGATAGTCTCCATTGCCAATAGATTGCAGCATATTTTCAAATAAACATGTCTAACATATCTTTGTTCAAATGCCCAGATTTTAAATATATATTAATGTTTATTTTCACCTTGACCTGAAATAAATCTCAACTTGATATTTATATTATCATAACTATAAGGTATAGTGTAGGTTAAACTAATTTATCATATTATAAACTACTTCTGTATTGTGTTTCTTTGTAAAAGAATCATCATCACCTGTACACATATTATAAAAATATTAATTCCTTTTTAGCAAGATTTCTTCCTCACATAGAAAATTAAATACAGACATTAAAAAAAATAAATACAGACATTTGAATTTTTCATTGCCATAACACAGAATTTATTACCCATGATGTCTTGTAGCCATTTCTTGGTTGTGTGATTTTGGCTGATTTGTCAATTTGACATTTATTCCATAATAACTGTTTTCAAAAATTACAGTTTCAAATTTAAGGTGTCAGTGTTTTTGGCTAATAACTCATAAGTTGAGAATTTGGTTCCTTAGTTTAATGTATGATGTCTTTATGATTCTCCAAAAGTCACAAACATATCCACATACAAATTATACTACATGGCTAAAAATGCTACTTGTACACATTTGAAGAATGTGTCTGAGTTCTTTCTAAATACAGTTATTTCAAACATACTTATATTTATGAAAAGAAGATTATCATCAGGGACCTTGTCAAAATATACATTCTACACAAAATTTTCCATGTTTTATGGTAGCCACAAAGTCCTAGGTTATATTAAAAGTAAATGCATTATATTTCTCGCATTGGTAATATATTCATGAAAAAGATGCATTTTTGATACTTTATAAACATATTTTAGAACTAAAGGTAGAATATGTTTAATCATATTAGCTATACAAATTGTTATAATTCATATTCTAGGAGAAATATATTAGCTTTATCATACCCATATATAATCGAATGACTAAAGCAGTGATTTCTAAGTTTTAAAACTTAGGGCATGTATTATTACCTTCTAGTTTTATAATCTTCACTTCATTAAGATAAATGACACATGACATATATGTATAAAATTAGAATAGATCAAATTTAATATTTATTTAACTTTCTTGAAAAGTTTTTTGGCCCATTATGCAAAAAAAAAAACAAAAACAAAAAACAAAAAACAAAACAACAAAAACAAAAAACAAAAACAAACCCTTAATGTTGATCTAATACAATCATAATGTCTTGATTGAGTCCAAAGTAATTAAAGATAAAATACAGCTTACAATTACATTAGCAAGTGTTTGTATTGCAACATATAATAGAAAAAATTGGTATCCAAGAATATTTCCTAATATTCTAAAAAATAACTGGTTTATTTTTTTTGAAGAAAATACACACATTTGTCTAGGAAGTAATTTATAAAAAAATAAAGAACAAAACCCACTGCATATATCATTTATATTATAGCATTCAAACTGCTGTACTAAATAAATCAGGTAGCAAAAATTATGACAGTAATTTTTCTCTGTAGTTTGTAGTGTTGTTCAAAATAATGTTTTTGATATTCTTCTTTAAGAAGAACCTAAAAAATCTGTAAAAACCTTCAAGTTGGGTGGTGGTATTAAAAAATACAATATTCTAAGTTACAAAATTACATATGCATGTTTTTAATTTGCTGATTTTTTTTTATCTAAATAAAAATCTTCTGTTAAATATGCCGTTCTTTAGCCCCTAAGTATTCTTGAAGATGTATATTATAAAAACTTGTGATACTTAGGAAATATAAATTTCTGGGTGAACAGGTGAACTTTTGTTGCTGCTAACTTTATTTACTTAGTATACCTTAATAGAGATGGTCAATGAAAGCAGGTTTGAGATTAGATTCTAACATAAATCATTAAATCCTCTGTATTTTAGTTCTGTCAGCACATAGTCTAATCTTTATACTCTCACGAATATAAGCATTCTCATATTTTTATTTCTATAATCTCATATTAAAGCAGATTTTATTGCCTATTTTTATTTAACAATCACTGACCAAAAAGCTAACCCTGCCAGGGTTAAGCATATATGACAGTTGTGATACCTGAAGCTTTCTGCATTGTTTGCAAGAACCACTCACAAACAGTAACCAGTTTGGTAACGGAATTTAGGTTACATAATGTGCAGTTTGGGAAAAAGGCATTTCTTAAGTTCTTATTTATTTTGGTGTCATGCACTATAGATTCTTAAAAAATAGTTTTTTAAAAAGAAAATCAAATATCTAACAATTCTTTCCACTAAAATATTATTTTGCTGTTAAGTGCTATTGTATGTATTATGACACTGTTCAAAAGTGTAGAATACATCTACAAATACAACTCTTTTATATTTAACCACTTTATTATTTTCAAATCTGTAAAATCAAACAGCCTAACAATGCAGATGATCACTTTAACCATTAATAAGGCCATTTATAAGGTCAAAGCCACTACCATAATCATTTTTATGACCCAGATTTTTTATTATATTTTTGCTCCACATACAACTACTGATTTATGATCTGTGTTTTATTTTTATAAGGAAACAACCCAAATTTTATCTTAATGTTGTTTTATAGACTAAAGAATGAATATTTTTACTTTGAACTTATAACTGGGTCAAATTGACAGCTATATAGGGCATAACCACAAAGTTTCAATAATTGCTGTTTTACACTCGTTTAATCACTTTAATTAGATGAAGATGATGTCTGCATATGCAAGGTGAATTAAAATATGAAGGAAAGGAGATCAAACAACACTTTGACTCTCAGGCTCCCCCATATATAGATCATAATACATTAAGATATATTTTCTTGCTAGATTGAATATGCAAGAACAAATATACAGATAGCTATTTCAAAGAAGAAAACATTTTGAATTATCTGACCTATTGCTTAATTTCAATTCTTAGTTGCCTGTTTAAATCTTCATCTTCTATATCAAAAACACATTAATTCAGCACCAAACATTTTTTGTCATTTATTTTATATTGATTTATGCTGCAAGATGTTTCTTCAATATCAATAAACATTTAGCCTAGATCAATGGTCCATGGGGTCACATTGGCATATCCTGGGGGACTCTTTGAAGAAACTCCTAGTCCCAAAAGAGATTCTAAGGAATTTCATTGGTTTGGCTTGTGTTATTGGCTTGGGATTTCCAGTTTCCCTGGTGACTCTCGTGTGTGGCAAAGGTTGAGAAGCACTGTTCTATTTGACAGTGACAGCTCCAATGCAAGGACCTTCTAGTTCCTGTGCTTCTATAATACATAATAACCTCATTTGCTCAACTGATGAGAATGGAATTCAGATATTTTTGAAAAGTTGTAGAAGCAACAGAACATAGCCAGAGGGCAGGGAGCAAATATATAGTAACTAGGATGAAGAAGTAGATGAAAAGTGAACCAACTGGATGAAAGTTTTAAGGGATATGACCAAAGAGAACGCAGGAGAGAAAAGGAGGTGGATTCAGAAGACCAGAGTCTTGAATGTTTAAGGAGGGCGCTTTGGCTGTGACTATTCTTTCTTTTAGGTAGAACTGAGTCATCATACTTCTGTTCCGTAACGGGCTGATAATATGAGTGCAGAAACTGAATGATTGTCTTTCTGAGCCTGACTGATAAAGTATTAGATTAGAGGAGCTCCAGCCTTATTTTTGTCTCTAATTTTAGTCTATATAAATGGCCAAAATTTAGACTTTTTAAAAAGTACATGGTTGGTTTTAAGAGAAAATCTTTTTGCTTTTCATAATATTTTGCATGATTCTGTCCTATTCTTCATCTGTTCACTTATTAATCCTAGGAAGTCACTAATTGTTTTTTTACTTTCCTTTAATTGTAATGATGAGACATATTTTTAAAACGTATTTCTATATTAGTATGATAACTACGTGAAATTCATACAGTTTTTTTTAAAGTACAAAAGCTAAGTAGTCACAGATTATGACAAAGCTTAGTTTAGGAATTAGTTTTAAGAGGATCTTATTATTCTGTTTGGAAGTGATTATAATACCAATAATATTTTATTTCATAACATTTTAGATAATAAGTTACAATGAAACATTAAATCTAAGTTTTAATCTAAGAAAAAATTAGATGATATTACAATTGAAATAATGGAATTTCTTTAATGAAATGTAAATTTACTCTGCTTCCTTAAAACTGAAAACAAAAGATGATTAACATTTGCCTTTCTTGTAATAAGTGGTTACTGATTTATAGTATGTACTGTATTGGAAAACATGAAAATATTTCCTTCTTGGCTGTTGAAAGTGTTAAAAGGTAATAGTTGATCCCTCCCCCACCTCCAACCACCTCTCAGGAGTTGGTTTCTACATTAAATCATTTATAAACAAAATGATGTATAAGTTACCACAGATGGTAAAAAAAAAAAAAAAAGTCTTGCAAAAATAGAAATTTAATATCTGTTTAAACACTGTTGCTGATTTTAGCAGTGACAGTAGCATATTCACACATAATATGTGATAGGTGAATGCAACAATTAGTTCTATGGAAATGCATGGGGATTCTGTATGTCAGCTGGTCCATCCTGCACAGGAGGGAGAATGGGCTCTAGACAAAACTGTGTATAAAGATTCCTTGCTTTTCTTACTTTTCTCTCAGTGTACCTTCTTCTTATCACCTGGCAGAGTCTCCTGGCATCTAGAAGTGGCATTTCCAAGGCCTGTGTCTCATGGGAAGCCCAAAGTTCAGGACTCTTTGCATCTCTACTGTCATCAAAAATGATCAGTCTCTTTCTTACTAAACTATCACTGACTTTATTTGAAAAGAAGATTGAACTAAGATGTAAATGGTTGATCGTGACAATGTATTAGCTCTCACAGAAAATGATTTGAATCACTCATAGATTTAAGTGCTTGGAACAAGCTTCAGCAGTAGCAGTTTAATAAGCTTTAGAGCTTATTAGAAGTCAGAAACTTGTCTAATTCATTTAATCTTTACATCATTTCTATATGAGGTAATTTTATCACAGATTTTATCGATGAGTAAAGCGAGGACAGAAAGTTAACTATTCCAAGGTCAAACAGCTGAGCAGAGTGTTAAAGATCAAGTTCACAAAAAAAAAAAAAAAAGAAAAGATCAAGTTCACTTTGTCACTTTAATGCATTTTCTCTTTTTCTTTTAGTATAAGCTTTATCAACATACCAAAGAATGGGAAGATTAGTATGATTAGTCCGCACATACTTTCACATAATTTAAAGACTGTTAAAGATCTTGCTGTGGGAGATAGCTCTGGGGAGGTGTCTGTGCTCCATTGTGAAGGACTGTATATCCCCTGCTAAGGCCTTTGAATTTTATTTTCTGTGTGAAGAAATATCAGAGAGGAATTTTAATCAAGTGGGATTCATTTGGGAAGCTTTGTTTTTTTTCAAAAATTAACTCTGGCAGCAATGTGATAATAGGTTGGGAGAGGGTGAAGTAATGCCAGAGAGACCGATTTAGAATATGCTGTCTTCTGTAGGGGTAATAGGATGGCTCCAAATCAGTACTCTCCAACAGAATTTTCTATGATAAAGGAAATGTTTTATTCTCCACCCTGTCCAATATGGTAGCCCCAAGCTATGTGTGCTACTGAGCAGCTGAAATGTGGCTAGGGTGAATGAAGATCTGAATTTTAAATTTTATTTAAATTTAATTATCCTAAATTTAAATAGCCCAGGATCTAGTGGCTACCATGTTGGGCAGAAAATTCTAAATGACTACAGTGGCTATGGAAGTGGAGAAGAAAGGCCAATTCCAGAGACTTCTCAGTCCAATCTTACCAACTGTAGAGGAAGGATATGATTCAAGATTTATAAAGGGTGAGATTACAGATGTTGATACCATTGAAAGAAATACAGAGGGAAGAACAAGTTGGGATTGACATCATTGAAAGAAACAAGGAGTTCATTTTTGTAGATAATGATAGCAGAAGATATCCAGCAGATAGCATGCCATGTGAGTTTGGTTGAGGAAGTTTGGTTGTGAAGCTCACTCTCCACATGGAGGTTTGATGTAGGAAGCTGTGGACAGAGATTAGATGACCTAACAAAAACAAATTATATGGAAAGAAGGTTAAAGGTGAATCCTAAAGAAGAACAACATCTAAAGTTTTGGGCAGAAAAGGGACCAGGAAAGGAGACAGAGAAGCACAAGGAATGAGAGTGAAGATATGAGGGAGAATGAGAATGGGAGTGGGAGATGAATATACAAGAGAGAAGGAGAGGGAGAAGAATAGGCAGAGGGAAGGGAGAAGGAATCATGGGAATGTGATAATCTGAAGGGTAAAGGGAAGGAGTTTAAGAAAGATGCAGAATCAGTCAGGAGTGTCTTATCTTGCAGAAAGGACATGCGGGATGAAGCCTAGGCGTAGGTCACTGGATTTGGCAATTAGTTCTTGTCGACCTTACAAGAGTAGTTTCAATAGATTGTCAGGGAGAGGTGTCAAATTGTGATGGATTAAGGAATGAGTTGGAGCTGAGATAAAGACTAGTCTTAATGACTCTTCCTTAGGAGAGAAAAGAGAAAGAGAAAGGAACAGGTGGGGAGATGTGAATTTATTTATTTATTTATTTTTAAAAATGATTTTATTTATTTATTCATGAAGAAACACAGAGGAGACTGAGAGAGGGAGAGACACAGGCAGAGGGAGAAGCAGGCTCCATGCAGGGAGCCTGACGTGGGACTTGATCCTGGGTCTCCAGGATCATGCCCTGGGCAGAAGGTGGCACTAAACTGCAGAGCTGCCCGGACTACCCAAGGGAGATGTGAATTTAAAGAAATATTTTATGTTGAAATAAACTTGAGGATATTTGTAGATTATGATCTAGGACCCAGATGGGAATATGAGATAGAAAGTACCAGATTCAGAAAAAAATTAGTGGAGGCACCAGATCCCAAAGAAAAGGTGGTGGGCTCCCATCTATTCCTAGCCTTGGGGAGGAAGAGAGGTTGTATCTGTGCATTCTGCTATACAACTCAGATCCTTTATTTTGTTATATCTTAAACAGGATAAATGCTTTAATTTCAGGATTTCAGAAAATAAAAAGCATTTGTCATCTTGAATATGTTTTTTCTTTTTGGTATTTTTTTTTTATTGGAGTTCGATTTGCCAACATATAGTATAACACCCAGTGCTCATTCCGTCAAGTGCCTTGAATATGCTTAAATGAAGTAGGAAATTCATTTTCAAATAATACAAAATAATGACTGTAAATAGCAACAATTATATAATACATGTTACTATAAATACTTTCTTTAGGAATGTGTTGGGCTGAGGTTTAATTGTATATTTAAAAATGTATTAACCCACCCAATTAAATATAGCTATCTCTTTATAGAATTTCTTTTAAAAATATTGAAATAGAAATAAAAACTAATTTTAAACCTAATAGAGAATGTCATAAAATTATTAAAAGGACAACTGAAGATAGCCTGGGTTCAGCCCTCAGATTCACCATTTATTAGTTACGTGACATCACCCTAGTTACTTAAAATTGGGATTTTAGTATCTCTTCTATAACATGGTTACAAGGAAGAAATCAGGAGACTCCATACATATTATTATATACAACCTAAGGCTTGATGATGCCCAATGAATGGGTAACAATTCATTAAAAACCACAGGGGGGAAAAACATGAAAAAATCTATAAAATTAACATAGTCTTCACTTGAGATCGCATCGAAATTGTCTGGGAAACAATACCCATTTACAAGAGTTTTATAAGCAGACTTTGAGTCTTGGTTGATGAAATTCTCAATTTTGTTACTTCTACATGCTTCTCTAGAAAGGTGAATAAATTATTGAACAATGCTATCAGAAAACATAAGTTCAGCCGGAGTGAAAACATTCCGTTCTTAAAGCTTGAAGTTTTTCTCTATTTTCGATTAAAAATTAATTTAATTAATGTGCTGGGTTTTGGACTATGTGGATTCCCTTAGGTTACCCCAGAAGGATTTGAGCCATTTATGCAATTTTTTGAGAGGACATTTGGAGAAACCATTATAATGATCTTCCGTCTCTTGGTTAAAAAGAGAAATCTTGGGGAAGGTTCTGTGTTAGGTAGTTTGTAATGCATTGCAAAGTCGTGCCTTCAAAATCTATTTTAAAAGATAAGGCCCTTTGCCCTGCCCTCTAAATATTTGGCTCTGTTTTTGTTTTTTGTGTCCCTGTTATTTTCTGCTCTGACCCACATTTACCCACTCAGCCACACTTAATATTTTTATTGATTGGAGAGTGAGAGGAAGTTTAGGTAAAAGATTGTTTTTTTTTTTTTTTTTTTAATTTTATTTATTTATGACAGTCACACACACAGAGAGAGAGAGAGGCAGAGACACAGGCAGAAGGAGAAGCAGGCTCCATGCACCGGGAGCCTGATGTGGGATTTGATCCCGGGTCTCCAGTATCATGCCCTGGGCCAAAGGCAGGCGCCAAACCACTGCGCCACCCAGGGATCCCAAAAGATTGTTTTGATATTGAACCAGAGCTAGTAGACAAGGCAAACATGGCAGGTGCCAAGACATAGAAGACTGAATGAGGAGAAGACTAGGCTATGCTCCATATGTGGGAACATGATTACCCTGAGAAAGAGAAGACACGGGGTGACACAGCAAGATTCTTTAACTAGATAAAAATCAGCGTGTGGAAGAGGGGGGTCTTATATCCAGTACTTTATGTGGCTCTAGGGGTGAGAATGAGGCTCTATACATAGGTGTTTTATGCAGGAATATCTCTACTCCCTATAGGGAAGAGTGTTCTATTAAAGGGTACAATGGAAGAACTTGCCTGAGGAAATCAGAGCACATTGCTACAGAAGATGTACAAATGGGATGGGAGTTATCTGCCATGACCCTACAGGACATCCTGCCTGTGTGTTGCAGGTTGACCAGATGATTGTAAATATCCCATCCAACAGCTTTTGGCATAAGATGAGGCACCCAGAAGTGATAGGTTTACACAGTGAGCTTGTTCTTATTGCTAATCTCTGTCAAAGAAAAATTTTCTTACACAGAAAATATAACTGTTTTCGTAGTCTAGCACCTCACTGATAGTAATACTTTGCTTTAAAAAAATGAAAGTCCCGACAATATCAATGTTAAATTATTTCTCTGGTTCCTGTTTATATTGTTATTGGTCTGAATAACTTTAAAAAAGAATGAATCAACTACATATGCTTACCCTGAAGATGTATAGGAACGGAGTTAGACGATAGAGGAATTTTTTTGTTGTTTTTGCTGATTTGCAGAAACACTCATTATCTTCTGATTACAAGCGTATCCTTCCCTGTAATAGACTGTCACACACGACTCAGCACATGGTCAGACAGGGTAGAAGAAGGTGGGCAAGACATTGGGCAAGACAGTGTGGGGCACCTGTGCTCTCTGACACCATGGCCTCAGCCCAAGTCCAAGGGAAGTCGTGGGGAAAGAGACCACATGCAAATGTGAATGGTCTTACTGGCCACTGGAGCTGTGAGTCTCTGCAACCAATCTGCTCTGTGGAGGGTTGGCCAATTATGAAAGGTTTCAGATACGTTCTGTTTGTCCCATGAAGTGTCTCCATATATATTGAAAATTTAAAAGTCGCTTTCTCTATTGGTTTGGCAGTGCTTCTTTTCATGCGTTAACTCACCCCATATCTGGTTCTTTGGGGACATTATTAACAGAAGCAAAATCACTGTATAAAATTCCCCACTCTTGTAGAATGGTACTCAATATTTATTAGGTTTTTACCTTAAATAAGCCCTATTCTGATGATGCAAGCATGCATATCTTATTTCCCACAACAGTCCAACATCATGGACAAAACTAGCATTCTCACCAAAATAGGGTGACAGTGACTGAGAGTTAGAGAGGTTAAAGACTATGATGCTGAAGTTCTCACAGTAGGTGTGGTGTAGCCAGAGTTTACACCTAGTAGCTTAATCTCAGAGGTTTAATTTAGTTATTATATTACGTTGTCCACTCTGCCATAAATTGTTGCTCATGTCTAGTTGTTTTTTTGTTTTTTGTTTTTTTTTTTTAAGGGTTGGGATTGTGGGTGGGAAGTAGCGGGAATAGATGGAATATAAAGTTCTTTGGCACATAAAAAGAAACACAACACACTTCATCCAGATTTCTTGTTGCTGCAGCAGCTTCGTGTGGGGAATAAACAGGGGCCTAAAAGTTAGAATGGCCAAGATACAAATTGCTGTTCCTTCAGATCCTTTGAGATAGGGGCACTTCTATCTAATTTGAGGGAACACTGAGAGGAGGAGCAGAGCATTTTACAGGATAGTAAAATGTAGCTGGCCAGTTGTCCTCTCAGCTGAAGCCACTCTGAAAGGAGATGATTGCTTCTTACCGCACCGCAGCACCACTTGTCCTACTATTTAGACACTGAGCTCGTACAAAACATTGACAAGTTTGTCCTTCTAATCTAGTAATTAGCTTCTAATCAAAACTGTCCTTCTAGTTCAGATCAGCTGCCTGATAGAGATCTTGAATTTAGTTTCCATAGGGACATTTTTAAAAGCACTGTTTTATGTTTAACCTTGGGAATCACAGAGACCCTACTTAGATAAAACCTGTGATCGTCTGTATGAAGAGAAACAAATGTTTTTAAGAAGGGCGATCTGAATCTTAAACCACTTAAAAACAGGATTTCTCCTTCCCCGTAGTGAAAACTGGGCTGACAGCCAGGAGCCACTTGGGCAAGACAGTGTGGGGCACCTGTGCTTTCTGCCACCATGGCCTCAGCCCAAGTCCAAGGGAAGTCGTGGGGAAAGAGACCACATGCAAATGTGAATGATCTTGCTGGTCACTGGAGCTGTGAGTCTCTGCAACCAATCTGCTCTGTGGAGGGTTGGCCAATTATGACAAGTTTCAGATACGTTCTGTTTGTCTCATGAAGTGTCTCACTATATATTGGAATTTTAAAAGTCACTTTGGAAAAATGAATCCTTCCATTTCACTTTGGTTTAGAATTTTTTAACTTTTCATTTTTTATTCAATGTGTCTGAAAAATTCCAATGAAGAGGAAGGAATTCAAGTCTGAGTAAACAAAATCCTTGTGGGCATAGTTTGATTTCAATGATAAATATACATTGTGTTTTTCACCTGCTTAACCATAGACTTGATTGCCCTCTTGTTTATTGGTTAAGATTATTAAGATAATACCACTCTTTAGGTATTTTGACATTTTTTGTTCTTATAACTTAATGGATGAAATAGGTCAATCATGTATGATACACTATTTTACCTCCCAAGAATCAAAGGAAGGCTATCTATCTATCTATCTGTCTATCTATCATTTTTTTTTTTTCAAAAACAAGCATACTTACTATAAGAGTACATGAACTTTCTTGTTTGTTGATTTGGTCTTTGACAAATAATTTTCTTAAATTCAAATACTTCAAAATCTGAGGGAAGTTAAAAAATCTCTTGGTATTTATAGTCCTGTCTTTAATCTTACATTTCTTTTTTTTTTCTTTAAAGATTATTTATTCACTTTTCATGAGAGACACAGAGAGAGAGAGAGAGGCAGAGACACAGGCAGAGGGAGATGCAGGCTCCACACAGGGAGGGAGCCCGATGTGAGACTCGATCCCAGGTCTCCGCGATCATGCCTGGACTGAAGGCAGAGCTAAACCACTGAGCTACCTGGGCTGCCCTAATCTTACATTCATATTAAGAACTTGAACTTTTTCATAATAGAAATCTAAAATGTTTCCTTAAAGCTTTGGGAATCAAAAAATTTTTGATGTTTCTCAGTTTAATAAAGGCAGAGATTTTTTTTAAAGGTCTTAGTCACAAGAGCAAGTCTTAACACTGACGAGGCCATCTGTCTTTGTCGCTGTTGCGTGGTCCAGATGGGCAGCACTGCAGATGTGTTAGCTGGAGAGTTCACTGTCCTTTCGTTCCACTGCTTGAGTATTGGTGCTGTCAGCTTTTCCTTGCTTCCACTTGGCTGTGTCCACACAGGAAAAGGAAAATAAGACCAATAAATAACTACAATTAAGACAAATACAGATTCCCAAAGATTTGAAATGCTGTTTTGTTACTCAACTTTTTGGGCTAATCATCTTTGTCAAAAATATGATGCATCCCTACCGAGGAAATGATGCTTACTTCTCCAGTGTTGCACATTAATTGGACGGATGTTTAATTTTCTCATGGCATCTGCTTTAAACAGAAAAGTGCAAAAGCTAAGCAGTGCAAATGTGTCTTTCTTTAATGACTTGATTATATTAATAATACTAAAACAGTACAGCTAAAGGCATTATACAGCACTCAACAATTTCCTTTTTTCCAAGTCAAGACTAGGGTAGATGAGGAATTGTAGAAAAGTTAACTTATGATACATACAGTTCAGGGGAAAAAAAATCATATCATCATCCAAATATATTTATTTGTCTTAATAGCCTGATATTTGAAATACATGGGTTCAGATGAAGTAGCTAAATTCATGCTACCAACAGACCAAGGGAAACATGCAATTATATTTGAAAGTTCCCATTTTCTACCTTTGACCAGTTACCCACAGTTTACTCTTGTCTTTGTAACACTGTCTCCATTCTGGGCTATTTTAATCAATTCCCATCCTACATTTTAAAAAATACCATGATAATATATAATGCATTTAATATGATAAGTTATTAAAGGTAGTTTCCCAAGCAGCTGTCCAGCCAAGTTCCTCTGACTTCTCCAATAAATGATTAAGGGTTGTCCTCTAGGGTTGCTGTTCCTTGTTGTGGAATAAGCAGGTGAATCAGTGGGGCCAAAGAAGCATCGGCACTGAAGAGAACGTGTGCATTTTCTCAGAATGATCACAACGATTATTTGCAGTGGATATGATAATTGTCATCCAGAAGCGTTAAAGGATATTGCATAAAGAACATTTTAATAATTTAATTTGTAATCATTCTCTGTGACTGCATTTTGTTATACAAATTTTATGTACTATATAGGAAAAAACTGTATAGAGACAAATGAATATTACTTTCTAAAAATGGATCCTTAGTGGAGACTGTTGTTGGATAGTCTGAGCACTATTATTATATGGCAACAGTAATTTAGACACTGAGATAAAAGATATCCCACAGTGCACCTAGTTAAAAAAAGAATAAATAATCAGACATTTCATCATGTGTGACTCATAAGTGGACATGCAAAAAAAAGTAAGAAATTTATATATAAACAGGGTAATTATTAAAGCAAGGGAAGGAAGGAATACGAGAGAAAATGCAGGACAACACTTGCTTTCCACACCACCCGCCCCGCCCCCCAGATGCACAGGAATGAGAGCAAGATTAAAGCCATGTAAATATCTTAATCCAAAAGCTGTTGTGCTCATAATGTGTTCCTGAAAGAAAACAACCTTGGCAACAAATTTTCTTTTTTATATGGTCCCACTTTCAACCTATAAGTGAACATTAGATTTTCCTCAGTCTTGAAATTTGGACCATGCCACAACTCGCTTACAAAAACTTCATGGTTTTTCTGTTCAAATAAGTAGACTGTAAGATAATTATAAAATATGGTGTTTGATATCTTTGTCACTGAACAACAGAGGTATTTATATGGGAACTATAAACAGAGTATCTTATTTGTACATGCTTCTTTATGGGTAATTATGGGTTTGAAAAGTCAGAAACAGCAGTGTGATTACTCCATAGCTTGCAGTGGGGCTGTGTGAGTCCTTAATCTGGCCACTTAAAGAAAGAAACAACTATTCATCTCTGAACCTTTCCAGAGAAGCAATTTTTAAAATCCGAGGCTGCTTCCCAAATTTAGAAGAGTTCAGAAAAGTATATCACTTTTTGGTTCTGCTGGTGAATTTATGAATTTTAGGAAACTGGAAGGATACTGCAGCTTGATCGAAGTGCATCAAAGTCAGGAAGAGATAGAAAGAGAAAATATTCCACTTGATAGAAAAAAGCAAGAGAGACTATTTGACAGCGTAATGGAAACTTTTTCATCAATCCTCCCATAAAAATGAAGATTTTTTTCTTTATTACAAGATCCTATTCAGATATTTAACTAGGATGTTCAGAGCAGCAAAATTATTATATTACCTGAGAAATCATCCAGACAGTTCAAACAGTTCCAAAAATTCAAATTGTTCATAGGCAAATGTTTTAAAATAATACTTTCCAAACATTGTTCTTATTACTTCACATTATGAAATGATCTAGAGTGTTAGAAATAAAATAAGGAAGAGGCTCAACCCCTAATGGCCAATCATGGGCTTTGGTGGAAAGTCTATTCTGTGTATTTTTTTTTTTTTTGATCTATTCTGTGTATTTTTTTGATACTCCCCCAGCTAAGAGGGTGCAGGCATGCCCTCCCTTTGGATCTAGGCATGCTTCTGGCTGCTTCATACAAAAGACTGGGGTGTAAGTGATGCTCTGGAACTTCCATGGTAGCTGATAGATGGCCATGCATTCTTAGTCCTGTTTTCTACGACACATATTCTGGAGGGTTTGAGCTGTCATATAAGACGTTCAAGTACCCCCAGACCACCCGCTATAAGGAAGCCTGAGGCATATAGAGAGGCCAGGGTAGGCTTTCTTGTAGACAGCCTCAGTTAAGGCTAGACTTTGTGTTGTCCCAGGCCAGGTTCAGACTTCTGGGTGAAACCTCCAGATGAGTCAGATGCCAGCCACTCTAAGTCACCCAGAACCCCTCGGATCTTCTCCAAGCAGCAGACTCTTTAGAGGGAAGAAAAGCTACCTCCTTTATGTAGTTTAACTTCCTGATCCACAGCATCTTAGACTGTAATAAAAGGGTTGTTGTTTTAAACTACATTTTTGGGTGGTATGTTAGGCAGCAACGAACTAAATGTTCAGTAATTGTTGAATGATTCTCCATTGTGTGAGAGATTCCATTGAATAAACTAATGAAAGTTGAAAAAAAAAAAAAACCAACGAACAACTGATGTGGCCTCATTTTTTTATTGAATTTTTGAATTCATTTAGCAGTAAATACTCATGCATTGACTCTTGTGCACAATTCATCATCTGAGGAATTAGGAGACATATGAAAAGATACAATACCTGTGAGCAGGTTGTGTACAATGTAAGTGAAAAGATACAGTTTGACACTGAATATATGAACAGTGCCCTGAAGGGATATAGCACACTCCTCTGGGAATTCAGGATAGACCAACTTCTTACTTCTTTCACTGGCTTTTTACTAATATCTTTCACCATTGTATCCATATGTGGCAAATAAAATGGAAATTAACTGTTCAATCAAAATATATCTGCTGAGGGCAGCTCTAGTGGTGCAGTGGTTTAGCACCGCCTGCAGCCCAGGGCGTGATCCTGGAGACCCTGGATCGAGTCCCACGTCGGGCTCTCTGTATGATGCCTGCTTCTCCCTCTGCCTGTGTCTCTGCCTCTCTGTCTCTATGAATAAATAAATAAAATCTTTAAAAAATATATATATATCTGCTGAAATTTTTGAAAGAAGCAATTTTAAAGGCTGCATTATTTGGAATATTCTGTTGAAATCTTCGTATTTTAAATTTTTTTTAAAGCTAAGAAACCATAATGAATGGGTCCTCTTGAAACTGAATTATTTACTGTGCATTTAAAGCGTTTAAGCGTTTTCAAGTGGGCGATTATACTGATACTCTCTCAGCCACTGAGTTTCTACTATTCTGTAGGAGAAAGTAGTTGCAGTTTCATGAACATGTTATAATATCACCTTTTTGTTCTTGCACCTTCGCCATAACTTTGGAATATTGTAAACAGCATTTGCACAAATTTGCACATTCAATTTATCTGAATTTTTTTGGGAAGCATTAAAGGCTAATAATATTCATAGAAATCACAAAAGAAAACTAGGTATGGTACAGTCAGTAGCAAGTGGCATCATTTAACCATTAGGTCGAATATGAAGAGGTGAGCAACTGTCATGAAAGCACCAACTGGTTTTCAGAATGACTTACTAGACTTTTTATTCAATGGAGTGGTTGCCGTTTTCCGTGGATTATTCCAAAAATGAAATCATGCATTAGATTTCTTTTTGAAGTGTAAGTTGAAGTGAAACAGCTTGAGTTTATTTTTCTTGCTTTGCAAAAGAAAAAAAAAAGGAGGGATTTCTGTCGTATTAGTTATCTATCACTGTGTACCAAATTACCACAAACAGAGATTTAAAACTGCGCACATTTATTATCTCACATCTGTGGGTCAGAAGTCTGGACATGGCTTAAATATGTTCTCAGCGAGCACACAGTTAAGGTGTGCGCCAGGATGGGGCCTCATCTGAGATTCAACTCTACTCTTCATCTGAAAACATCAGATAAAGCCCTTGTGGTTGTTGGCAGAGCATGTGCCTTGCTGACGGAGGAACTGAGGACTTCAGATACTTGCGGCCCGTTGGCTGGATTCCGCCCTTGATTCACTGCCATGTGTCCCTCTGTGGAGCAGCTTGTTTTTTTAAAGCCACAAGAGGGAAGGGTTCATGGCAAGATGGATGTTATAATTGTACATAATGCCATCATGAAATGACATCCTTCTTTGCTCTATTCTATTCTTTGGAAGGAAGTCCAATGGAGGCTACACAAGAACATAAAGACCATAAGGGGGATCATGGGGCCACCCAAGAGACTATTTGCACATATGTTACTTTTAAAGGTCCCTCAAATACATCATTCTTAAGATATTCAAAGACAATTTCACATATCTCAGACAGATAAATGTTTTTGTTTTATGTTGCTACCAAATCAAGAAATATTTGATAAATATTTAACAGTAATTGTAGGAAACCATCAGCATTATTAAGTACATATATGTTTTACTGTAGGAATAGGTAAATAAAACTTATTAGGCATGATCCGCATGGGGAAAATGGAATTCTAACTAAAGAAATTGAAAACAGTCATTTCCAAGCCTTTTTATTTCTTCTACAATTGTTTCTGTATAAAACTAAATTCTAAATTTGCCTTGAAATATTTCCTTAAAGTATAAGAAACTTGCTATGCTTATGGAATAATAAGTGTCACATAATTGCTTTAGAGGAATATAATCTGTTTCCTAAAATGTATTTTAGGGTAAATTAATGAATCTGTACAACTGTAGTTTCTAAGTGATGACTTATAAATCCCATAAAAAGATCGACTTATTTAGACCAATACAGAAATCACACATGCCAGTTTATTCATCCATATAAATCTCATTTTTCTGGAATGCTGCCCATAATGCTAGATTCATATTAAAGGTTTCAGGAGTGGGATTTAAAATAAACATGAAGGCGCATAAGGGCAACTTCCTTTATGACTAGAGGCCAGGAAACACTCTCTTTTCAACTCTTCTGACTGTATTAGAAGAATTCTTTTTGTGATGGATTCTAGTGCTGGATATTCTTATGGGGGCTGCATTTTTGTCTTTAGACCTTGAACTTCATTAAAGTAGTTGCTTAGCACATAGAAAATGGAAATCACAGTTTTGGAAATAATGTTCTGATTTCTGGGTTCATACTCATTGAGGAACTGGTACGTTTCAGTATGGAGGGAGAGTAAATTAGATTGGATAATTGGGCAGACAGGGTAAGTAAGAGTCAAGTGTACTGCTGCCCTGTGCACCTCAACTTCAGCTATTCTATGACATCAGCTCGCTCTGTTCCACAGCACACACTGATCTTCTAGTATTTAAGGAAGTTGAGATGGATTACTGCAATATTTCATTACTAAAATGATTCCAAGCATATGCCACCCAATAGCATCAGCTTAGTATTTAAGGAAAAATGGAATTAGAAGTTCTTCATCTGGACTTGGGTCATGCCAAAATGATGAAAAGGTGCAAAGTTAAGGATTAAAAAATATATATCTCTGGGTTTTCTCTGGCTGTAATGGAACTGTCTCCTGGACATTCTGAAGTGACTGTTACAGTATGTGTATATTGTTCTTTTTTTTCCTATGTATAATTGCTGACTTAGAAATATGTGCTATGTAAAATCAGGTCCAGAACTCTATGATTTATCCTTGCACCACACTTGTTACACTAGGTACTGTTTACAAAATATTCACTGAATTGATATTATTCATTTGGAGAAAAGTTGAGTTTTGATTCCATAAACGTATAAAAAAGTTGGGTAGCCAAATCTGTTGTGATTCCCAGAAATCCCTATCCGTATGCTATCCTCTCAAGGAAATTATGTACAGTTCAGTTATGGTCCTTTGCTGTGTGGTTTTTAGATGAAGTCATGCGGGATTACAATGTCAAAATCTTGTTTGAATTAAGGAGAAAGAAATTAAACAAGCCATCTCTTCATTTCAAAGTATATTCATTTCATTGTCAAACTATCGGCACTTGTTGGATTTCTTCAAATCAAAGCATGATTCATATAATTACTGTATTATGATTCGCTTTATTAAAGGGCGGAAGGTATTTTAATGGTTTGTGACGAATGAAGAGAAGATGAAATACGAAGAACTTGTCTGAGTGAGACCTGCTGAATATTGAATTTAGTTATAGTTATTGTTGAATATTCTCTTAATAAGATTGAATCCAGAGGCAAGACATTTTGTTCCTTAAAATCCCACTGAAGTATATTTTAAGAATGACCTACATAATGATGAATTTTCAAATTCTTATTAGCATCCTGCAAAAAAGAAAAAAAAAAGTACTCTGGCATAATGACCTGGCTTTTCAGTTTCAATTCATGCTTGTTATTATGTTTTCTTCCAGTCATTTCATAAGAGTATGTTGTAAAGTTATTGATTTTCCAGTTTTAAAAAAAATCTATATTTTATTTATAGCTACTTACAACTTGCTCTTCAACAGACTGCACTTTTTTCCTGTAATAAATATTAGAGGAGGGAATGTTAAGTTATTCTAATTGACAATTTTTAGAACCCTTCAAAAAGGACATTCCTTTAGAAATTTCGTAAGAGGAGAGTATTAATATCCATTATTTACTAATTTACATCAGGTTTAATTATGCAGAAGGTAAAGACCGAGCTTCAGTACTTGAATGGAAAATAAGGAAGTACTTTTGCAGTAACTTTGTTTCTCTGGAAACCATAGTATTTGATGTTAAGGAACAGTCTGTTTCATAAAATAAGATTTTGATCATCAGTTAGTATATAGTTTCTCTTCAAACATCTATAAAGTGCTATTAAGCTTTTTCTTTACTTTTCACTTGATTCCATTCATAGATGCCTTCAGTTTCTACTAGCTGTCCTTAGTGAGTTTTGAGTCGATCAGGCTCTACCCCAGGAAGGCAGCACAGACATCTTCCATATGTAATTTGGAGGTTTAAGGATGTATCTGATGGGAAATAAAACTGAAACAAAAAATTGGGCTGATTAGGCTTATTCACTTGTGGATTTCACTTACCTTTACTGGGTGAACCACTTGGGGAGCTTATTAAAATGTCAGGCTTGATTAGTGGCCTTGAGGTGGGGCCTGAGCTTCTGCATTTCCAAGTTTCCTGGTCATTGCTGTGATGCACATGCATGGAATCGACCATATTCTGTGCTGCATTGTGTGGGATTTGAGATGATAATACCAATGAGAATGCTTCCATCCTACCCTCCTTTGTTTTAGCAGACCCTTGACATTTATGATGTAACATCCAGAGTTTGAAGACTTGTAGATTTACTTTATACTACCACTGAGGTTCAATTTTGAATTGCGCATTATAAGAATAAGTCATTCATCAATTAAACAAATTTGTACTGATGCCTTATTGTGTGCTAGGCATTCTCTTAGGTGCTGGGTAACAAAGGTGAACAAGACTCAGATAAGTAAATAGATAACAGAAATACGATGTGATTATTGCTACTTAAGGAATGTCCAGGTACTATGTGAGGCTTTGGAAAGCCTGCTCCAAGGAACTCATGTGCAGGCTGAAACCTGAAGGCAGCAAGGGTATATGTGGGACACGGCATAGAGAAACATTCCAGATGTCCTGCCTCCCAGAGTGGGCTCCATAGATCAACATCAGAGACCTGACTGCAGGGCTTATTAGGAATAGAGTCGTGGGCCTCTCCCCAGGCCTCCTGCGTCCCAGAATCAGAATCTGCATTTTAACAAGATCCTCAGGTAACTCAGTCAAGGGAACACTGACTGTAGGGGAGAGAGTGGGGATGTGCAGGAGACTCTAGGAAATTTATTTCATTGGAGGAGACTGCTAGCATTATCTTGAAAATGGTTCCTTGAAGACCAGTTGGTGAAAAGAGATTATTCCTGAGTTTCTTTGTTAGTTTATCATATAGTGTAATGCTTTGTGTTAATTTTTAATTAACTGCTAAAAACGTCTGGAAATGCTGAGTGAAGTCCATTGTTAGCTGGAAGCTCTACCACTGTCTGAATTGGGGCTAAAGTTATCAGGAGTGGACTCCTCTGGCTTCAAGTACTTGACTAAAGTCTCTATTGTCATTCAGAGAACAATCTCTGTTTGAAAAACGTTTAATTATTTATTGCCAGACATGAGGAATATTGATTATGGCAATCTACTTCAAGAAAGGCATGTTTCTTATAGACCGTCACTCATATTTAACATGTTAAACTTCATGTGGGCATTTATTTCCAGCGATGGAGGTGATGCTTTGGTTCTTCCTAACAGATGCTCCCTATTTAATTTCAGCTTTCAAACAAAATAGTCTAAGATCTCAGTAATGTAAGAGTCATCATGTAAAAGCATAAAACTGACATAGTCTTTCTAAATTCAGCCATACTTATTGGATGCCTACTGCAAAGATTGGTATATACATTGTAACTTTTATAAATCTGTCCAGTTAACTTTTGGTAAAAAGTTGTTTTTCACAAATCCACTTTATATTCCATCCATCCATCCATCCATCCATCCATCCATCCTTCTAGTATCCTTGGATCACAGTTGATATATTCAAGAATATTATTTTTTCATTAGACTCATTAGACAGTTTGTATTTAATGCATGATCTATAAAAAGTGAATAAAATGAAGAGGATAGAAACTTGCACATAATAATGAAGGAAGTAAATTTCATATGCTGTGAGGTCCATAGTTAAGAATTTATTTTAAAAGGAACTGAGGTTTGGGGTACCTGGATGGCTAAAAGGGTTAAAGCATCTGACTCTTGATTTCAGCTTACGTCATGATCTCAGGGTTGTGAGATCGAGCCCTACCTTGGACTCCACACTGGGTATGGAGCCTGCTTAGGATTGTCTCTCTCCCTCTGTCCTCCTCTGCAATGTAAGCAAAAAATTAAAAATAACTGAGTTTTTAACTTATCAGTTTTAGCACCCTGGGCATTTTATTTTCAATTACTTTATTTTAAAAATGTTCTATACATTTAGCCTATGTGATGGTTAACATTTCCTCCCTCCCTCCCTTCCTCCTTCCTGTCGGTTTCTTTCTTCTCTTCCCTTCTTTTTCTCTTCTTTCTCTCTCCTCTTTTTTCTTTCTTTCTTTTTTTTCATTTTTCATTTTTCTTCTTTCTTTCTTCTGATGTTATTTAAGAAATATATCTTATTCTTCTTTCCTTCTCTGTGACCTGAAATGTTAATTATTACCATAACTTTGAAATATCTCAATGTGAGAAGCCTAATTTGTTTGAAGAGTCATCCATAATTTATAAAAGTTGTCAAGCTCTGTCCATTTTAGATGGGGAATCTCCTAAAAACAGCCATATTTAGACTGAGAGATTGCTCATTTGTTATGACCATAGCATGCATGGTCTTAACTTAGGACTTTCTATGATGGCTTGGAGTATTTTAGGCTCATTCAGTGTAATGTATTTCACTTTCAATGTCAAACTCTGAATCAGATGCTTAATCATGGGTCTGATATGGTACTGGCCCAGACCATGATGTCTCCCAGAACTTCTTATTTGGACTTGCATCAAGGTAGCTTTTACGCTTGGGTATCCGGAAAGGAGCAATTTGAAAATATAAATAAGGTGGAGACATGGGTGGGAGTGTTCAAGACACCTTCATGGATAAGAGAAAGTTGTGTGGAGACACATCTACTCACTCTGAGCTTGTTTTCTACCTCCAGCTATATCAGCATAGAAATCATTTATACTTGTCTAAACTCTCATATAAGTAGGACATTCTGGGTTTTTAAGTGTATCTCATGCAAGCAGTAGATCCCCCTCCTTTCCTACTCAGGCTTAGTTCTAGATTTCTCTTTCTCTCTCCTTGGGACTTTCCATGCTCAGTCCTGGCCACAACCTACTGCTAATATAGTATTAATTTCATATATCAAGGAGATTACTGATAGAATTCAGAGCCCTTATGGGAGAAAAGGAGGGTGAGATCAGTCAAATGAGGCTCAGAAAAACAGTTAAAAAATAGAAA
Organism: Canis lupus familiaris; assembly: GCF_011100685.1. NCBI lineage: Eukaryota > Metazoa > Chordata > Mammalia > Carnivora > Canidae > Canis > Canis lupus. The sequence continues at coordinate 56,877,636 of NC_049243.1, read as the reverse complement.
GTTACATACGAATGGGCAATTATTCAGGCATCTTTAAAAAACACCAAGTAAAAGCTTTCATTTTTTCAGATCAAGTTTCAGAATTTAAATAATTTCACAAAACTACCATCTTTATAATCTCAAAGTGATATTATTCTTTTTTGTCTTAAATGTAAAATAGTCATATAAAAGAGACTAAGGATTCATTGGTTACAGTGAAGTTCCCTTGCCCTTTATTTTGCAAGGAAGTTACAGATGCTTAACCATATTTTAGCTGAGGGTACTGGAGAGCAGTGTTGCTCCACAGAATTTTCACAATAATAGAAATGTTTTGTATCTTTACCATCCAATACAAGATGGTAGTCACTAGCCACCTGTGGCAGTTGAGCACTTGAAATGTGATGAGTAAAACAGACACTACCTGTTTTAAAAACTATAAATCTTTAGTTTTTTTCTAAGTTTAATTAGTTTAAAATTTAAAGATCCACATGTGGCTAGCGGCTACCATCTTGAGCAGCACAGTTGTAGAGAATGGCAGCAATTTCATAAATGTTGTTGACTGCATGGCTTTTGGTAGCTCTGTGACAGTGTTGGGGTGACTTGCATACACCCTGTACTCAGTTAATGATGAATGAGGTGAGGTGTAATTAAAATTCACCATATATCAGTCCTTATTCATAAGTCATTTTTATCCACATGAAAGAATGTAAGACCCTTAATAAGAAGCTCTCAGGTGATTGTCAGTTTTTTGGTAAAGTCAAATGAGTTTGCTCCAATAGTTGTAAGATCAATGTTATAAGACCCACAATTGTGTGATTGTGCTATGTGGCATGAATAGGCAGACTTGGCCGTCAGTAAGGTGAGCTTTGAGGAACTGCTGTCTTATGACGGTATCTCCTTTGGTGGGGCAACATGTCATAGGGATGATTCTGTAAGTGATGCCTGAGCTTCAGGGCCAGGATGTCTACACTCAAACTCTATCTCTGCAGTTTAAAATCGGCGTGAGCCATTTTTGAGCCATTTACTTAATTTTTCTGACTTAGTTTCTTTTTCTCTAATAGGAGGAGAAAAAGCACCTAACTCCCAGGGTTGTTATAAAGATTAAATAAATCCAGATTACTAAAGCACTTAGAATAATGACTGGCACATTGTTAGTGCCACAGAAGTATTTGTTAAATAAAAGAATATACTTGGCATATAAAACATAGCTGTCAGCCATCATTCACTATTGATGATCTGCTAAATGTCATTAATTGAATGCTACATGTACTTCTGCTGCTTAGGCAAGTGTCAGTGGCGTGGATAACATGTGCTTGGTTCTTTTTTTTTTTTTTATGATAGTCACACACACAGAGAGAGAGAAAGAGAGAGAGACAGAGAGAGGCAGAGACACAGGCAGAGGGAGAAGCAGGCTCCATGCACTGGGAGCCCGACGTGGGATTTGATCCCGGGTCTCCAGGATCACGCCCTGGGCCAAAGGCAGGCGCCAAACCGCTGTGCCACCCAGGGATCCCCCATGTACTTGGTTCTTGGACCCTGGGCCCTTCTTTGCCTTGTCCAAGAATATCTGGGTGATACTCTTGTTGAAGAGAACATGTGAAAGCTGATTGGGGTACCAGGGAGTACACAGGGGAGTGTCTTAGTGATACTTAAATAAAAAGCTGGACATAAAAAAAAAATAAAAAAATAAAAAAAAAAATAAAAAAAAAAAAAGCTGGACATAAGCATGACACTGGCAGATGTCTCCTCCCAGACACTTGTCAAGGTTAGATTAAATCACTGTCAAGTCTTCCTGAAGGATGTGATGCGAATGATTAATTATGCAGGAGGTTACAAGATGCTGAAAGACAAAATATGTCATGCTCAAAAATGTCTGAGAATTAGTAGCTTTAAAAAGAAAAGTTAATTATATTTCTTTATGGCAGGTCTACTCATAGTCTTCCATGTATCACTGTGCCTTGTGAATCTCCAAACTTGTTTAAGCATGAGATTCTTTTTGAAAGGCATTGTGAGGAACTCATGCCCAGTATAACTCAAGGCACTGTAAAATAAACCAAACTATAGTAGAGAGAATTTGAACACATGCTGCTATTCATTGGTAAACGTACAAACTTCTGCTGTTAGTCTTTATATGGGATATACTTTTAATCTACATATTTGATTTTGAAAGAAATTCTAAGTTTGCATCCTAATGATTGCCACCACTTAGTGAATTTTAAAAAGGCAGTATACCAAATATTTGTAGTAGACACATTATTTCTTTGTGATCTAATACAAGTAATTTGATCTCTCTTGGTTTTTGATCTTATCTATAAACTAGGTTTTGTTTACATACAAGTAGATGATGAAACATCTGTTTTTATGTTTCAGTTCTGGTATCTTTGAATACATGAATTTTGGACCACATTTACTTTAATGATATATTTGGTATTTTAAGGAAAAAATAAATTGCTTGTCTGACCTTGCTATACTTAGAAGTAATATTGTCTAAAATGTTCCAAAATAAAATAAACATTTAAAAAAACACAATGTATATAAGAAAAGAATATAATATTTTACCAAGCTATAAATAAGAAAGATTTCATAAATACAAGCAGAAAGTAGTGTGTTTTGATTCTTCATATATAACTATTCATTTGTGTGTGTGTGTGTGTATATATACATATATATATATAATATATTTATTTATTTATTTTAGAGAGAGTGTGTGGGAGCAGAAGGGGGTGGAGCAGAGGGAGAGGGAGAGCAAGACTCTTAAGCAGGCTCCACACCCAGCATGGAGCCTGACAAGAGACTCAGTCTCATGACTCTGAGATCATGATCTGAGCTGAAATCAGGAATCGAGTGCTCAACAGACTGAGCCACCCAGGCAACCCCTGTTCACTAATATTTTCTGTCAAAGGATGAAAATTTAAATATAGATGTGTATTTCTACATATGATTTGTGAGACACATTCTTTTCTAAGAATGTTTGAGATTTCAGTGATACTTCAAGCATCCAGTAACTATCACAAATAGTGAAACAGGAATGCATGCAATCAACATCTTTCCCAGAACTTACTCAAACAGTATGCTTCCCCTGTGGCAGTGTGAAAACAGTCTTTGTGAAATGTGGTGTGTAAAAACAAAACAAAGCAAAACAAAGTTAAACAAAAAATTGAAGACATTTTTATTTTTTCCAGTTTGGGCTTCTTTTTTTTTTTAATATTTATTTATTTATTCATGAGAGACACACAGAGAGAGGCAGAGACATAGGCAGAGGGAGAAGCAGACTCCCTGCAGGGAGCCCGACTTGGGACTTGATGCCAAGACCCCAAGATCATGCCCTGAGCTGAAGGCAGACGCTCAACTGCTGAGCCACGCAGGTGTCCCTAGTTTGGGCTTCTTAAAAGATTTATTATTTGAGAGAGAAAGAGAGAGAAAGAGCATGAAAGTGAGCACATGAGTGGAGAGGGAGGGGCAAAAGGAGAGGGAGAGAGAATCTCAAGCAGACTCTATGCCCAGCATGGAGCCCCAGGCATCCTCCATCTCAGGACTCTGAGATCATGACCTGAACCAAAATCAAGAGTCAGGTGCTCAACTGACTGAACCACCCAGCTGCCCATCCAGTTTGGGTTTTTTAAAATTTTTAATTGAGATTTCAGCTTTTCTTTTGCATTCTATATTGTATGGGCTATAAAAGCCCTGAGTCATTTTCATAGAGAAGAACCAAGAACTAATAAAAAATAGAACATTTGCAACTGATGATATTTAACATAGTGAATTTCAGCATTGGCATTTTCCCATGTCTTACCCTCAAGCATTTTAATATTATTTATTAATATCAATTATTTTATTATAATGAATTCATTAATAATATTATTTTCCTATTTAAGTGAAAATACTCCCGAGGAGTACTTCCTAATGTCATCCTCTTGCTAAGTGGTAATCTTTATCTTTGACCAGCCCCTTTTCCCTTTAGTATGGTACCCTGAGAGCATACATAGCCAGGGCTCTCACTCCATGGCGAGATCCTTTGGCAGTAATTTTGGCAGTGGCAGATGGAGGCATCAGCATTCCCAGATTGCCTTGACCGTCATCGGATTGGAAAACCTAAAGCACTGTTAAAATTTTATTACTTGAAATCTGCTTAGGTATAATTGCATAAATTAACAAATATGTTTTGAACATGTTCTATATACAGATCATGGGGGAGGTGCCTATAATAGTCACTGCATTTGTGCTTGTTGAATACACATGCTGAATAAAAGTGCTGGTGACCCCTGTCCTCCGATGGCACATAATTTAAGGGGAGACACAGAGTTGCTTAAAACCATTTGTATTCCAGGCTAGAATGCTGTGTATCACTAGAAAAAGGTCAAGTTGTGTCAAGTTCAACAAGGAAGGATTAGGAAAGATTTTATTTAGGAAGTGGTTTTTAAATTGAATGGTCAGGATGAGTGGGATCTTACATTACAGATAAATAGTCATCCTCTCTTTCCTGTTTTCTAATAGAGCCCCAATATCCTGAGGTTAGTTGCAGGTAAAAGGGACCATGTGATCAAGCCAAGTACTGGCCAATAAAATGCAGACAGAAATTCAGGGTAGCCCCTCGGTGGGATCATCTGAAAGGGGAAAGGCATTCCTTTCCCTTCAATGGCTCCACTTGGCTACCTGAAGGCTAGTGTGATGTTCTCCAGCACCAGCAGGCATCTCGAGCCCTCATAAGGAAGGTTGTCATTCTACGGATGGTGCAGCAGACCTGAGGAGTATTTGGAGACACTAACCCAACATCGACTACTTTAAGCCTGATTTTCCCCTTTTTTACCAGAGAAATAAATCACCTCCTTGAAGCCACTATTATTTTGGGATTTTACTGTTACATGTAGCTTGCGTGAATAAGTGATCGAAAATATGCATATGGCAGTGACGTTGCTGAAGAGGTATATGGGCCATGCTCATTTCTTTTAGTTTCTTTATATTTATATCTTGTGATATTTAATAGGATCACTTTGTAGATCTCATTTGATCTACACAAGAATATAGGAAGTCCATAGTATGTGTGTATCCGTAGAGTACTTGTGTTCGTGTCTTTGTGCATTAAGGGGAGGGGGTTGCAAGTTTAAATGGAAAGAGTATAATACACAATACCATTTTGCCATCCTAAATTATGCATAGAATAGTCTTGAAGTTATATCTAAGACACTAAAAATAATGGCCTTTCACCATCTCCATTATTTTTTCCATTTATTCTTTGGCTTCCAAATTTTTTATGGTCTGTGAACATTCCTCATTTAATATGTAAATAATATTTAAGAGATACTTTTGTCTTAAATGTGCACAGATTTTTACACTATGGACCCAGACTTGGTAATTCAACTCTGCCACTTTCTAGCTGGGTAACCTTAGGCAAGTTTCTGAAATTTTCTTTCCTTTAGTTTCATCACAGGTAAAATGGGAAAGAATAGAACTTACCCCAGAGATTGAATTAAAATATGGCACTTGGCACCAATAAACACTATCAAAGGATGAACAATTATTGTAGTGGAAATCCTTTCATGAAAAGCCATAGAGTTTAGTCTTGATTGATCCACATTTAAAATAGCAAACAATTTAAATTGGGAACAGAAGCATGTTGGATGAGGAAACTGGAGTTTTAGGTAGGTTGAAAAGATTGAACTTTGGAAGAGGGACCAAAACAAGGATAAAGTACAGATGCTAAAACATCGTTTAAATAAGAACTGGGCACTTACACAGGTGACCAGAATCAGAGGAGCCAGCCTGCCTGCCTTCGCCTGGCATAGGGATTGTTTTAAGCCCTAACCTAGTTAGACCAACTAAATATCAACCTTTAACCCACAGCTTTTTTTTTTCTTTTTTTTTTACAAATCAGGTATATTTTTCCCACAAAGATGGCACTTTTAACCTATTTCATGGTGGCAGAGGTCATCATCAATCCTTGCTCTCCGAGGGGCCAAGACCCAGAATCAGAATAGGAATCTGAATTTTGCAGCCAAAGATAAGGCACCTGAGGTTTGTGTGGGAGAAGCATCTGGTATGCTGTCTCTTTGAAAGGCAGTTCTGTTAATTCTTCTCTTGCCAGAACATAATAATTACTCACCAATAAAATGTGATAGAAGATTTGTTTTTGAATAATGACTTCTGTACTAAAAACATCCCCAAACTCCTTGCAGATGAATGATTGAAGAGCTCCCTTACTCTCCCACCTGCTCAGGAGTAACTGGAACCTCTAACAGCATTTTTTTTTTAAAGCCAAATGAGATCACAATGGGGGGAAGACTACCGTGGAGGTGGTGTGTTTGGCATTAATTTAAATGATAGCTTGAATAAAACAGATCTATCTCCAAGGCACTTTTTACACTCTTGCTGTCTTCATTGTTTCTGCTGAGATCTCTTTAATCACTGGTATCGCCTGGATGCATATTCATATAACATACATCCCACCAATTAGCTGTTATATGCAATGCAGTCTGAAGTGCCTCTAAGAACATGTCCCTGAGCCCCCCTTGAATAGGAAAAACAAAGTAATTTCCAGATTTCCAAGTGGGATGCGCAGTGTAAGCACTTACTGAAAAACAACGTGGAAGCTGAAAACACATTCAATGTCATTTCATCTTCTTGCTTAAGGAAAAGGTAATCCATGGTGGGGCTTCTGGTATTATGCATGTGCATTAGCTGGGAGCTTAAAATGCAGATTCTGATTCCATAAATGAGACAGGGTGTGAGAGGGCATTTCTAACAGGTCCCAAGTGACGCTGATGGTGCTGGTGTTTGCACTGCATCTGTGGCATAAGGAGATGCCTTCGAATAGATGTGAGAAAGGAATCCTACTTTGTCATGAGTGGTTCTTGAGCTTGGTTTACTGGGCTTTCAGCATTTGAAAAGTCAACTGAAAACAGAAGTCTCAGGTGCTGCTACTCATATTCTGAGCACCGGATATAAATACCAAATAAGTATTTGTATAGCACATGAGTCAAACGTGAGTTTAGGACCGATGTTTTCAAAACATCTGGATCATCTAATGATGGAGGCTCTCTCGTAAGTCACTTATGACTGCTTTCTCAAAGAGATGTCTCAGTGAAGTGACCTTGGAGGTTTTCAGGCTTTTTTTTTTTTAATAGAAAAAACTGGGGACACCTGGGTGGCTCAGCAGTTGAGTGTCTGCCTTTGGCTCAGGGCATGATCTCAGTCGCGGGATCGAGTCCCACATCAGGCTCCCTGCGAAGAGCCTGCTTCTCCCTTTGCTTGTGTCTCTGCCTCTCTCTCTCTCATAAATAAATAAATAATAATCTTAAAAAAAGAGAAAAAACTGGTAAAATATCATTTTCATTCATCCTCCTCCTCAAATGTCTTTTCTGAAACCCGGTTGGGGCTATGAAGTGCTCTGTTGAGTAAGCAGAGCAGATGTCATGAGGGCTCCTGGGAGAGTCTGCATAGCTGGCAGGGCATCCAGGGTCCCAAGACTCTCCCCAGACTATGCTGGGTCTTTGTATGGCTCAGGCTGTATTATTTTTCTGTGTTCCCGGAACCTCCTTCTATTTTTTCAGGATCCATTCTACGCAGCATCTCCTGTACTTACAGACTCACCTAAAATTCCTCTAAAAGGTGGGTACCCCAGGAAATGCATGGAGGTGTGTTGACAGTGGGAGGGGAGGGCCCTTCATTGCTAGGAAGAGTTCTCATAAGCCCACAGAGTTCTTCATTTAGTAGATCAGAACTTGAACCTGTGAGAGTGTCTGCTGCTCTCTATCTCCTCTTCTCTGGGCACCAGCCCATGTGTTTCTTCTACATGGTGGACACTCTTCAAGATTGGTGAGCTTACAAAAAGGGTTGTGAATCACATGTACTGTTAGCAACATTCATAGAGTGCTTTACCATTTACAAAGCCTTTTTACATAAATTGTCTCAACAGCAGATGTTGGGCCACTTGCCTGAGGTCAGTTGGCTGGGGTGGCTTTTGAAGGTTGTTCTGAAGCCGGGTCAGAGCTTGTCAGTGCTGGTAAATGCCGTCACATACAGAGTCTTCAAGCATACATTGGTATTTATTTACAAGTATTATGCAATCCTGATTTTCTTCCTTTTTATGTTATGGTATATTTTGAGTCTTTTCTTAATTAAAACTGTAATTTGATAAAAATTTTTTTAAAATTCCATTTCATAAGTAAATGGGCTCACCCATTTTTCAGAGATTAATTTCTCATTCTTGATGATGTCCTTATTGACATCTTTAATAGGAAAAGAGCACCTGCTGAGCAGGAACACAACACTGGGCTCCATCCCACGACCCCCAGATCGTGACCTGGGCCAAAGTCAAGAACCAGATGCTTAACTGACTGAGCCATTCAGGCATCCCAGGGTTTTATTTCTCTGTGTATGTAAGAATAGAAAAAAAATAGTTTAAGAAGCCATTACATGTGCACTTGTCTGCTTCTGTGTCCTGTGACACTGTATCTTGACAGTCATCTTGTGAATAAACACCGTGCTACATCAAAGGAAAAAAAAATCAATAATTAACTGGTCATTAACCCTATATCAGACTCCATGGATGATGCATGATCCTATACTTTCATGAAAGAAGGAAGCAGAAGAAAAAGGAAGATACTAAGGCAATCTGTGTTCTGCTGTGTTGTTCCAAAGCCAGTTGTCCCTGATAGCAGTTCTCCTCTATGTTATCTTCTCTTACTCCTCCATGCCATTTGCTGAAATTAGTCTGGTGCTCTTGTCTCGTTTCCTTAGGAACTTTCCTGAGTGATTCGTTATACAGGAAATTATCATCCCGCAGTGAGGAAAGTAACATTATAGGTGAATGATGTTTTGACAGAATTTTCAAAATTAAATTGCATATCATACCTTAGCAGAGTTGAAATATCTTAATGTATGTGCTCCTGAGAGAGTTATCTTTATCATCCAAATAGAGGATATGAGAATGAAAAACAATTCTGTTTTTCGTATCAAAAATTGGAGAGTAGAGCTTTTCTCCAGGCAAATGATCCAGCTGTCTGGGGTAACATTTAGACATGAAATTCAGAATCTTTTTAATTACACTCATTAATTGTTTACCCAGTTATTACATCATTAATTGCCACCCTTGTTGGGCCAGTACCCAGATGACTACCATCTCACAAGCTTTGCTGATAAGTAGGGGATGATTCATTGCATTTTCCTCCACTCTCTTGACATCAATTCTTAGAAGTTTATGGTTATTAAAAATATATATAACAATTCAGTTTCATGTTCCCTGACTCAAATATAAGGCCGAAATGGTCTCATTTTATCCTATGTTTGAAATTTCTCCCTTAAAGTTGCCAAAGTTCATACATACATTACTGAATGGCATTATTAAAAATAAGAAGCATCTTATCTTAATAATGTAATATTGAAAATTTAAATATTACTATGAGAAGAAATGAAAATGGTGTCAGGAAGCAATACCTTTTCACAGAAAGCATTTATGATGGCATAGATAAAGAGGTGGTCAGAAACCTCAGTTTTCTTTTTTTCATTTTTTGTATTGTGATAAGAATACTTAACTGGGGATCTACCTTCTTAATAAAATTTAAAGTGCACAGTACGGTGTTGTTAAATACGAGCACTGTATTATACAGTTAGTCTCCAGCACTCATTTATCTTGTATAACTGAACCTTTACACTAACCCTTGAATAACAAGTCTCAATTTTCGCCTCTCTCCTATTCCCACCCCCACCAACCCCCCCGCCACTCCCAGCCTCTGGTAACTGCCCTTCTACTCTGTTTGTAGGAGTTTGGCTATTTTATTATTTATTTATTTCGATTATTTTAGATGCCTCGGGAAGTGCAGTCTTGCAGTATTCGTCCTTTGGTATCTGGTTTATTTCACTTAGTGTAGTGTCCTCTGGGTGCATACATATTGTCGCATATGGTAGAACTGCCTTCTTTTTTAAGACTGGATATATTCCATTGTGTATGTATACTACATTTTCTTTATCCACTCATCTAGCAGCGGACACATAGGTTACAGAAATCTTGGCTTTTGTTTCGCCACTTTCATGAATTGGTTGAGAAATTTTTGACCTATCGTTTAATCTTGTGGGCTGCCATTGCTTTGCTACATAAAACAACTTATTTTTACCATCTTTTTATCAGAGACAATTTTAAAGCTGAATGGTGATGGTTGAACATGAGTGAAAAAGTTAAACATGGCATACAAGAAAGCTAAATAAATTCTATATAGTTCAAATCATGATCAGGAGATTGAAATGTACAGTATGAATTTTAGCAGATAGAAGTAACCAATGTAATAAGAGAACTAACAAGAATAGTGTTTATTTTTTTTTTAAGAAAAATTCTCTAAGTAGGGGGTGAAAAGGAGGTGACTGTTAATCCTACTAGCATATAATACAGAGAAAAGTTATTTTGAACCTGGTATAAAATGATACCAAAACATTCATATTTGTACTCAAAAGACATATCTGTCTTCTGAGGATAAATATTTCAGATTCATAGAGATAGAAAAGTAGAATGGTGGTTGCCAGGGGCTGGAGTGAGGTAGAAATGGGGACTTCTTGTTTATTGAGAATGGAGTTTCAGTTTAGGAAAACATACATTTTGGTCTGCACAATGTAAACTATCCATCTTATCAATTTGCAGACCATACACTGAGTAGGACTGCTTTGAACATATTACAACAGGAGGTAGGAAGGGCATGGGGCCGCAGACAAGTTAGGTGTCCAAGTATGTTTCTTGCTTATTTGATGAGAGTATTGGGTAATGGCAGCTCTTTTGGGGGTCGTGTAAATAGAGACTTATGTAGATTAGGGTCGGCATAGGTTGTGAAATTACCAAGTTACTCCTTGCTAAGCCTCCCTGTGACTTCAGTGTCTTCAACACTGTGACTCAATGAATAAATTGAAAACTATATACCACCTCTCTTATGGATGACAGTTGCATATAGAAAAATGATTTATATGTTTAATGCAGTATAGCCTTCTGTTACAATACAAGCTTTATCTAGTGAATAGTGTTTTCAAAAAGTATATGCATGTAAACTTTACTGGAGAAAAACAGGTAAACTTACTAATATGTTAGAAAACGTTCAGATGTGAGGAAGCTCACGATCTTTTTTCTCATAATTTATGCTGATGCACCGATAATACTTTGTTGCAGAATTAATACAGTTGTCCTAAATTTTATTATAATTGTTATAACACCAAAATGCAAAAAGAAGTTCCGTCGGTAATATGATTCCTTCAATGTCAATGGTTTTGTCTGAAAGTATTTGAAGATCTGGCATTATGCAACCACTGCTACTGCTAAGAAAACAAACGGCTTAGGTTTTAAAAGTTTTTTCCTTTCTGTTGTGGACACAGAGTGTCAACATTGAAATGTCGAGTTTATCCTTGTGATTTTTGTCTAGTAAATTTCTGAACTACACGCATGAGATTTTCATGGCACAGGGAGTACACTCCATCAGAGTCAGGCTTCGGTTGACCAACACGATTAGAAACACATCAGTCACTGCCTGACACTGTGCAATTTGGCCAGAGCATGGAGCAAATATGGCAGCAGGACGTAGAGGTAGGGACTTTTAGTCCATCTCCTTGTCATTCTGACACCTGCCAAAGATCCTTTTTCTCTCTGCTCTGAATACATAATAATGGAGAATCTCTATGGGGTATGTGCCTTATGTTTCCAGATTTGCATCTTCACTTTTGTTCATTTGGCCAGCCACAGTCTTACCTGCAGAAAAGGAGTGGGCTTGTTCTTGCTGCAGCTGGCTTTGAAAACTCAGTTCTAAGTTGAGACAGTGAATATAAGTTGTATTGAACCCCGGCCAGGAAAACAAAACAAAACAAAACAAAACAAAACAAAACAAAACAAAACAAAACAACAGTGTACATAATCTAGTGCTTAGAGAAATGTCTTTGTCCTGGTAATGATACGTCTATAACCCAAACTATTCCTCCACGCTGATCCGAAACCCCAGCCCTATTCACCTAGATTGAGTTGCTAGTTTTTCAAGTGAAATTTTGAATTCACATCTGTTTTGTACAGTTTTTGAATAGGTGAGCAATTGTTAAGCTATTATTCTTTTATCTGCTTCTCTAAGCAGAAATAAATCTTCTCTGAAAAGAGATATTGAATTGGATGCACTAGAAATGGAAATCATGTTTGTTGGTATGGGAGATTGTATGTGTGTGTGTGTGTTCTGATTGAATGTGTTGTGCGTCATTAGATACTCTGAATTTCCTCATAGTATTCTCTTTGGGGAAAAAAGAAAGATCTCTGTGGTTCCACTTTCAAAAAACACTACTTTCTGAGTGATCTGATTTAATCAAATGAAATTAGATGGTTACAGAAAAGCAGTGAGCACACACTAGTATATGCAGGTGCTATTCTACCCAGAGCCTGACCTGAGGCCTTCTGACTTCCTGTGTTCACTGTGGTGACTGCAGATTAGAGCCACACACGATGACACGAATGCTGGCTCTATAATGCTAACAAAGTTGGAAATGCAGGTCTACTAAGGGGAATCTTCATGGTAATTACTCATGAAAACCTTTGCAGAAAGAAAGAGATTATGCAGTTTAATAAAAGTGCTACCAGCATTTTAAGACTAGGGTGAAAAATCGCCCAAATGCAAAATAATGTGAAGTCTAATTCACAGATGCCTTCGGTTTGCTCGGACACTCTAAGACCTCTCTCAGCTGCCACATGCCCGACAACATGCACACACACATAGACGTGGGAAGCTTGTTTGTGGCTCTGCTGATGTTTTATTCAAAGAAATATGTGAGCGTGGGTATTCCCAGGAGAATTGATCTTTTCTGTGCTGAGATATTTTTAACTGCCCTTTCTAAAATTTACACAAGTTCAATTTTCTTAAAACCGTAGCCAGTAATAATGATATTGTGTTTTTCCCCCCAGCTCTCTACTATACCAACAAAGATGTGATCTGTCCCATTTTTATGTCTGTGGCAAATAAAGCAGTGTGTTTACAAGTAGAATGTTGCCTTAAACATGTTGAATAAAACTAGACTTATGGATTTGCAGGATGCCATAGACTAAATGCATTTCTCCAAAATTCATATGTTGAAACCTACCCCCTAGGGTGATGGTGTTTGGAGGTGGAGCCTATGGGAGGGAATTAGGTCATAAGGGTGAAGCCCCCTCGAACAGGATTAGTGCTCTTGTCAAGGAGACTCCAGAGTTCCTCCCTCCACTTGGAATGAATTGGCCAAAAGGTGGCACAATATTGCTGGTCTGGGAAGGTGGGTTTCGGCTATAGATTGTTATGCTTTTTCATGACCTGGGATCCTTGTGGCAAGACACTGGGTTTAGTTCCTAAGGATAGATCTGTTCTCAATGATTCTGTGGCATACTCTGACTCTGACAGACATTATTCTGAGGTGTCTGGGTGGAATCATTCTAAAGGAAAGATATAACTCATTAAGAAGGAGTCGTTCTGTTCCTTTAGCTAAGGCAAACTCTCAGCTGGCTGAAAGGCAGAGAACAGAAGAAGAAAATGCAAAGTGAGTTGACAAATGTAGTTAAGACTACTTGGAGTAGCCTTTTATTTATTAGGAAAAAACCTTATTTCTTGAATGCATACTTCACAAGTATTTATTTGCACAATTTATGAAATATAAAAAATAATTTATTTTACAGGTTGACTCAAATAATAGTAGATTTGATTGGTTAAAACAGGTGTCCAGTTGGAGGTGTCCTTTACTCTGAGTTGACTGTGGTCTTCGCTGGTCTCGTATATGTTTTCTGCAGGCAGTCACTTCAGTATTACCAGTTGTGGTGCTTCTGCAGGCTAATTGCCAGGGGGATGATTCTGACAGAGACAAATGCGACCCTCATTGAAAAGTGTTTATAAGCTCTCTTCTCTTTATATGAAATATTTTTCTTTTTCTGTTTCACACTTTCATCCTGGAGCTCCCCCTGGCATCTTCCTGTTCATGCTGGACCATTACGGATGATCCTTCTTTCCTGCTATTTCTAGGGGATGCTCTCCTGTTTTAAGAATGCAGATTTTATTCCTGCTTTTTCTATTGTGCATGGTCCTCATGCTGTGTTTGACAGCTTTTCAACTGCTGGCATTCCCCGAGGCATACTCTCTCAGGTTGTGTTGTTGGTTGAGTGACTTTGCACTATGATGGGGGCTGCACACATGCACACATATGCATAACACATGCATATGTACACTCACGTAGGCATACACACATGCATATGTACATATGCATGCACACATATTCATACACATGCATATGCATGTGCACATACATATGCAGGAGGAATCTGGCTGGTACCTGTATAGTAATGGACTAGTCCAGAAAGACCACTTCAAGGATCTCAGATGAGTGCACATGCTCTCTCCATCCCTACCCCCTCTGTCTTTCTGCCTGATTGTCTGTCTGTCTCTCTCATTTTCTCAACCTGAAATAGTCTATTGCAGCCTCCAGCAAAGTGGCTACATTTAAAAGACTACCAGCTGAATACCTCTAGTCTTTAATGAGTTACACTGGTTGTAGTAAAAACACAGATACATTATTGAACTTTGTTTGGAATGGTAACTGCTTATTTAAAAGGTTTATGAAGACTTTTTTTTCATGGTTTTCTGGGGGAGGGGAAGTACTGCTTATATGAATGATAAGGGAAGTTGATTATTTTCTACAAGTATGTGGATTTATTTATTTTTAATTATCTCCCAGCTTTGATTATTAAATAATATTTTCAGAAGTTACTCAATTAATGCTCTCCATGAACTCCATGCTCTCCATGTTTTTAACATGGTGCATAGGACTGTGGCCTAAGAATAGATTGGAGTGAAGAGTTCAGAGGAAGGAAAGAAGGTCCTCATGAAAGATTATAAATATATTTTTAAAAAATAATTAAGGAGAATCAACATTTTCTTTATATCATGAGTCATTTGATATTGAAAAATATCATTTCACCAATTAAATAGCATGTTTCTTTCAGGTTTGGTTAGCCACAATAAATTATATTTGAAGAGAGACAAGAAATTATAGTTATAGAGCCTTTTAATCATTGGAGATCATCCAATGTAAACCTATTTCCTCATCTTACTGGTGAAGGATTGTCTAGAAAGTAGATTTTAGGTTACTTATCACAAAATAAAAGGGCTAGTTAGTAGCATAGGCCAGAAATTCTAACTCTTTCCCAGGCTAGGAATATACCAGTTTTACCCTGGGAACTGACAATTGCATTTTACTTTTGTGAATGATGAGTTTACTATTCACAACATTGCCTTTCCTTTCTAAGCATCCAAGATACTGTTGGAATCTAAATGAATAAGAAAATAAACAACAGCAGCAAGGTAACCACTAGATTCATGGTTGTGGATTATGTCCTTGAATTCAGGAGAGGTGGAAAGCAATTTCTTCCTTTATCTTTTACTTTCACATTGCCAGCATCAGCCACTGAAGTGAAAAACCAAAATTCATAAGAGCAGTGGCGCAAAGCAGGCATGGCCCATGACTACTTAATGATGGAAAGTATGTATGTACTTACACAGGTGGACCCAAGTTGTGGTGGTGGCTTCTTTTCCTAGAGCTCTGTGATTACCCATATTTGTGTATGAAGGACGGAGGAGCCCACACATGCACAGTGGGGTTGCAAAACAAGCAATTTTGGTGGGAATAACTTCTTATAATCCTTTAACCTGGATCAGCTTAGGCCAGAGTTTCCCCCCAGGAGTATCAGATCCCTGGCTTCTATTCTTCTGTCTTGTGTTCTCAAATCTGAGGAATACTTCCCTGGAAACATTAATGGAGAAGAATTCCATCATAGACTTCTCATTTCAGTGAAGCATCAGCCAAAAGGAAATCAAAGAAGAAACTGGTTTTAAGTAGTTAGGTAGTTAAGGAAATTATAGAAGAAAATGGTGTTAAGTCAGTCTATTCACACTGTATTTTCATTTATTTTCTGATTTGGTTGCTCATTCAATAAGGCTTTACTCTATGTCTGGCACCATTAGGTACTGGAGTCAAAGCAGAGGACTTTGATATGGCTCCTGCTATTAACAGTCAGATTATCTCATGGAAAAACAGAATTATATACCTACAATAATTATTGTAAAGTGGGCTAAAGATGACAGTAGAAATAGCCATTTGTTTGTTCAACAGACAGATGTTGAAAGCCAGCCATGTACCATTAATGTGTGACACAAGACTAAGAAAACATTCTTTTCTTTAAGGCATGTGGAGTCTGATAGGGGATGATAATCAGAGCAGTAAGCACAGTAATCACACTGAGCATTTTCTAGATGCTAGCAGTCCAAGAAATGCTTGACGTGCCTAACTCATTGACTCCTCACAGCAGCTTTATGAAGGAATCACTACCACTATTTCTGTCTTAGAGATAAGATGGCTGAAAACCAGTAGGTTAAATAACCCGCACAGAATCACACAGCTAATCAGTAGCATGGACAATATTCAAACTCAAACTTTCTGGCTCTAAAATCTTATGCCTATCACACAAACTTACGTAAAACTGCATCAAAGGAAGATTACAGAAGGTCTCTGGAAGTCTCCCTCATGGGAGGCTTCTCTGAAGATGTAAGCTTTGAAAGGTGGTGTAGGACAGAAGCTGGTGCACTCCACTTGGTGGAGAAGGGGAGATGATCGCAGGCAGGGGGATGAATGAAGGCCTTTGGAGAGGGTGGGCAGGCAGTAGGAAATGTCTGTGAAAGTCAGTAGGGACCAGGACATAGTGGAAGGTGAGGCGAGAGGCATGGGCTTCTTGGCTACAGTGAGGAAGCCAGTGCATCGGCATGATTATATATGAAGAATGTTTGGATGCAAGGCAGAGGGGCTCGTGGAGAGTAGGCTGGGTGGCTGTTGGACTTACCTAGTGAGAGTTGCTCACAAGACTGATAATGGGGGGTTAACAAACTGACCACCTAGAAAGGGGTTTTAATTGTATTCAAGTCTCTGTTAAGGGAAGACCCAACAGAGCAGTAACAGCCATTCTGGGTATGAAAGGCAGGGGTTTGCCGAATTGACAAGGAGGGTGACCAGCTGTTCTACAAGAGGAAAGAGAGAGATACTGACAGAAGAACTTTAGGGTAATTGGACTGTCACAGTAAAACCAAACAAATGCTCCCAACAGGAGCATTTCCCTTGGTCAGCTGTGTCCAGCACATTTACACAGATTCTCGTCCTCAGCATACTGCGGTGGTGCTTGCTTATTTGTTATGGCCACTGGCAAACAGTTTATTAAAACCCAGTTTGAAGAGAGAGTAGACTTCCTCAGAAGGGTGAACTAATATTCACACACCATCAATTTCCGGTTTAACTAGAGCAGTTAAACTGCCCATTTCAGTCTTTGGGGTAATACTTTTACACTAGAATTTTCCATTGTTCTTTTTACATTTCACTTCTTTAGGTCTTAACTATCTTTCCAGAAGGCTGATGCTATCTCTCCCTTTAACTGTAGTGCCGAAATTTGGAACATTTTCAATCACCTTAGTGCTAAAGCATAAAGGAAAAAGTGAAAAAGGCTGTAAATAGAAGGAGCCCAAGTTCTAACACTATGCATGATTTGTCAACTGCAGCGCTGAGACTTGTATCAGTGTCTTCGTTAATGGTGTAAAATCGCTTCCACATCTTAGTGGTGAAGCAGTGGCTCTCACAGTTGTGTTATGGGATCACCTGGAGGGCTAGTAAGAACACAGATTACTGTGCCTATCCTAGAGAGGTTCACTAGGTCTTATACTTGCATCTGGAAGGAGTTCTAATTGATGCTGATGCTGATGCTGCTAGTGTAGAAAGCACACTTTGAAAATGGCTGGTGGGAAGGAAGGGTGGTCTTAAACTACTTTTCCATGATGCTGAGCCACCACAGGGTTAGAGAGAGAGCAGAGCTCAACCACCCAAATCATTTTTTTTAAATTAAGATTGACTTTATTCATTTGAGAGAGAGAGAGAGAGAGAGAGAGAGAGAGATGAGAGATTGCACAGGCAGGGGAGGGGCAGAGGGAGAGGGAGAAGCAGACTCCCTGTTGAGCAGGCATCCTGATGCTGGAACTTAATCCCAGGACCCTGAGATCATGACCTGAGCTGAAGGCAGACACTTAACCAACTGAGCCACCCAGGTTCCCCTCATGCACACTTTCTAAAAGAGCCATGCTTGCAATTAATTTAGTATGTATGCTAGACAGTCTAAATAGAGTCAAAATCACTCTGAAGGCATGTCATGGCCAGCTGATTCCTATAGCCCTTAGAAAATATGCTTGAAAATAAAGATGAATTATGATATAATTAAGAGAAGTTGTTTAAAAGTTTATGGAAGGAAAAGGAGAATGACACAATCTTTTCACAAATGAATTAAATTTGATGATTGGTTTAAACTCTTATTTCCGTTTTTGTTAACATGGCTCATGATTCAACTTTATTTGGATATGACCAGTTACCCCATGAATGTCCTCTGATTGTTCAGGATCCAATCCAATCCAAGCTACCACACTGCATTTTGTTGTCACGCCTCTTTAGTCTCTTCTGGCCCATGATGGTTTGTGTTATTTCTTTACTTTTCATGACTATGACAGTTTGAAGTATACTGGCTAAGCATCCTGTAGAATGTCTTCAAGCTAGATTTGTCTACATTTTTCTCAAGATTTGACTGGGGTTGTAAGTTTTTGGAAAGAATACCACAGAGAAAAAATGACCTCATCACATCGTGTAAGAGGAGGCATGACAGCCACAGGACATCACAGCATCATCTACTTTTAGATTGCTGCCAGTGTTTACATAACTACAGAGAATTCCTGATGCCATGTGGTAGTAAACATGTAATAGTAAACAACTGAGCCAAGCCCTGTTTCGGTGGTTGAAGGATATCAGGGTGTATAAGCCATGAGGAAATCAGGTAGAAAATTTTCTTTCTTATAAATATTGATATAATAAACCAAAGTTTGATGAACGTGTTGATAAAACTACAAATAAGTAAAAATTACACTTAAGCACAGAAATCTTTTTAGTTTTTAAAAGAACATTTGTTTTCTGCGCTAGAGACACATTTTAGAGTAAAGAATGTAGGCAGTGATGCACAGGTATAAGACTAGTTTGTGCTTATTCCTATTTTTTGATAAAATGCTAAGGGAGAGGGTATGCAAAATAGGTAGCTTTGCATTTTACCTATGTACTGCAGAGTGCATGGAATGCAGGGTGATTTTTACCAATACCCGAAGTCAGTTTGTGGCAGGGCCTTTTGACGCCAAATTAATTTCTTTTTCTTTCTTTCTTCTTTCTTTCTTTCTTTCTTTCTTTCTTTCTTTCTTTCTTTCTTTCTTTCTTTCTTTCTTTCTTTCTTTCTTTCTTTCTCTTTCTTTCTTTCTTCTTTCTTCTTTCTTTCTTCTCTCTTTCTTTCTTTCTTTCTTTCTTTCTTTCTTTCTTTCTTATCTTTCTTTTTCTTCTTCTTTCTCCTTTTGCTTTTAATTGTATGGAAAATGTTGCCCCTTTTGTAATTTCCAGTGACATCTGTCTTCCAAGCACCTTTTGCTGTAGATTGAGTCCTTGTGGTGGTGGTGGTGGGGGGGGTGGGGGTGGGAGTGGAGCTGGTGGTGAAAAGGAGTTAGCTTGCAAATGGACTTACTGAAATTGTATATTCTGGTCTGCTGAGTGTGGAGGTATTCCCAGCCCACCCTTAAGAGTGGCTGGATGGGGGAGCTCTGGGCAAGGTCTTGTTTACTACATTGTACACACAATAGATGGCCTTGAACTGTGACTCTTTGTGGTATGATGAGTTCTAGTAAACTGACCCTAAAGAGTGCAATGGTTCTTGCACTGCAGTTATACGTTTTTGATAAAGCAATATCCAAAGTTCTGTTCCTTTTGAAGGAGTTGTGGGGAAACTGAGTGAAAGGTAAAGACGAGAGCAGCACCCTGATGATCTGCTAGGTGATCTGCCTTGTTGCCATCTCCATGGATAAATGGTCCGTCTGTGCATCAGGAGCCTTGAGTCAATTCAAAGTCTGCTCTTCCCAACAGTTCTCAGGTTCCTTGTGTGAGGCTTTGTCACCCAGCACAGGCCTTCTAAGGGAATGTAGGACATATTCCTGACTGAGGTGGAGTGGTGACTTGTCTGCACCCTTCACATTATGTCATGTCACCACAGTGATGTTAAACCAATGGTTGGAATGATAAAGAGCATCCTTGATGGTTCTTTACAGGATCCTTGATGAAATCACTGTGTCAGTTCAGCCAGCATGCCCACACAGTTTTGATGATCCCTCTCTTCAGGTACAAATAAACATTTGCTAGATAGTCAAGGGCTCCCATGTGGGGTTGTGGCATGTCCCCTGCCCTCCGTGCCCCAGTGTGGTCACTGCGCCCGCCTTAGAGCAACCCACGGGAGCAGTAGTTTGGGGCTGGTTGCCGCCAGATTTCTAACATTGATTATGAACAACATCATGAAATAATATCATATTTTGCTAAATCAGTGTCTCCTGTGGTTATTAAGCTGCAGAGTAGAACTGGAAAATCTCTGTAAGCAGCAGGCACTGTGACAGAAATATCAATGTAGTGAGGACTGGGAAACATGTATTTCCTATTAAAATGTGAAGCCCTTGAGCACAAAGAGAAAGATTTATATAGGAGATAAAGGGAAACAGATTAACTCTCCCAATATTCATTTGGAAATTGTCATTTAGAATTTTGCACTCCCTAAATACCATAAGCTTCTGCCTCACAGGTTTTGAAAGAAGAAGTTTGCATGTCAGCACCTTTACAAGGTAGATAGCGAGCTTCGGGTAACTAGACTGAGGGCAGTTTTAGCCAGCTGTGTGATGCATTAGGGAAAGTCTCGAATAACCCATTCAAAGTAAATGTCAGATGGTATGCGCATTCAATTTTTAAAAACTATGAATGTGATTCAGGACATTGGAGTCAGTCATACTCATGAAAATATATGGTTATCAACAAGTCTAGTGACTTTAACATTTCTTTGGAAGAATAAGAAAACCTTGCATTCACAAAACATCACACAGGGCATCATCATGAAACATGGATTTCTTGAGACCTTGTCTTCCTCAAAACACTGTGTATGGTACTGCAGACGACATAAGATGTCTCTATGAGAGAACAAGTCTACTCTGAAGAAGTGTGTAAGAGCATGTGTCTGAATGACTTTTTGGACCAAGAATGGGGCATAGAGTTCGGCCAAGCTGGGTAACATGAAACAGGGGTAGGTGGCAGAAGGAAAAGCATGACTTTGAGATCTGGGCAGGAAATCTGTAATGTGTATGTCAGGGATTTAGCTTCTGGGTTCCCTGTGAATAAATCTGTTGTTCAGAGTAGGATTGAACCAGTTTCAACTAGTATATAAACAACTGCAAATCAGAGACCCTGCAAAATAGCAAATGGCAAGGGCCACAGGAAGGTATAGCTAATGAAATCTGTTTGAGAGACATCAGGGAAGGATAGAAGAAAGAAGGAAAGGAGGTAAAGGGAGAGAAAGGAAAGGACACAGGGAGGGAGAGAGAGAGTTTCCATGTGGAGGCTTTGGCTTCATTTCATGGACTTTAGAGTTCCAGAACTAGTGATACACTTCTTTTTTTTTTTTTTTTTAAGATTTTATTTATTTATTTGTTTGAGAAATAGAGAGAGAGGGAGAGAGGCAGAGACACAGGCAGAGGAACAAGCAGGCTCCATGCAGGGAGCCCGACGCGGGACTCGATCCTGGGTCTCCAGGATCACACCCTGGGCTGAAGGCAGCGCTAAACCGCTGAGCCACCCGGGCTGCCCTAGGGATACACTTCTAAAGGGATTTATGTCTTGATCCTACTAAGTGGTCAGTGGGAAATGATTAATATGTATAAGTAGTAAAGGAACATAAATGGATGTGCACTTTAGGGAGATTGGTTGGGCCACAGTTTATAAAATAGATTTTAGATGTGTAGAACACTAACATGTTTGTATCAGTACTGCATTCATTTTTATTGCCGAATAATATTCCACAGACTGGCTCTGCCATGTATTTTTATCCATTCTCCACCTGATATGGGCCATTTGCACAACAAAAAAAATTTAAAAAATATGTAATATGTATCATATGTAATAATAAAATGTAATAAGCAATGCCTAATATATAGCCAATCTTAGAGGAAGATGTAAAATTACAGAAAGAAGCAAATAGCAAAACAAGTTTGAGGTTTCCAAAATGGAAATGTTATAGGAGGAATGAAATACTTTGGTCTTCTCCAGGTAGATTTCTGTGATTCATGTGTTGTTTATTTAGGTGATAATCTGTTTCTAAATCAGCCACCTCCAAGACCTGTAATGCTGCTGCAGAATATAATAGTCATTTTTATGAACTTAATTATAGTTTTGGTTTCTTTGTTCATTGTGAAAATTTGCTGTGGGCAAATGACACATACAAATAAACATATTTATTCAAAGCTTGCAATTCACAATTTATGAAAATTTGACCAAGCCTGTGCCACAATGATTATATATTAAGAAAGTGGTTCATCATATCCTTATGAGGCCAAAGTAGAATAAGCTTTCTAAAATCTCATAATATTGTGGATGGAAATAATGTAGCATTACTTAGAAATTACCATATTATACTCCTTGAAAACAGAAGCTTTGGCTTAAGAAAAATAAAAATAAGTACTAGTTATAACGATGAGAAGTTTTACATGCCAAATATTAAATAAGCTGTATAAAGTTCTAGATGGACTCATGGGTAATATGCATATATATCAGTAAGGAGGAGTTTGAGCTTTAATATTTTAACAAAAACTTTCTAGTCATTATCAGGAATACTATTTCATCAATGTGTCAAAAACATCATAATGCTTGGTAGAGCTAGACTGAGATGTCAGGGTTGCATAGTCTCCACACCTGAATTAAATGAACCCATTTCAAGTTTTTTTTTTTTTTCACTAATGTAAGTGAAAAAATGATCTTCAAGTATCTTAGAGGTGAACAGTCAAGAGATAGTTTTGTAATAAAACAATTCATTAAAGCAGGCCCACAGTGTTTATGCTGGCAAAATGTGGTCAGTAGTTATGTCTACTTAATGCAAGTAAAACTGCATTTATACTTGGTATTATAGCATTTATTCTATATCCATATTTTTCGTTAATGTAGCATTTATTTCGATAAAACTCGTGAAGATTTATTTTTTGTGGGACTTAATATTTCATTGCTTATTAGTAATCATGTTGAAGTGTTTGACTCTCTATGATATCCAACATTGAAATAATTTCTATTTCTTAGATTTCATTTCTCACGCTTTGTAAAAATATTGAGAAAATTTCGACTGCTATAATTAATTTTTCTAGATGCCAGTGGAAGCAACACAAGGTGTAAATGTGCAAAGAGGTAAAGAGATTTAAGTTTCACCTAAACAAAAAGCAAATTTTAGACCTTAGGGGGGCTGTAAACATCAATAAAATGCATTTTCTGTCTTCTGTGAACTCATTAGAGTGGATGCATATGTCTTATGTAAATGCTGTCAATCAACATAAAATGTCAAAAGTGTAACATAGACACTAAAAGGCACATAATCAAATGAAAGCAACAGTTATTTCTGATTGAGGAATCAGGGACAGTTACAGAACTGTGGCCTTTAAGTTGGGGTTTGAGGGCACCTGGGTGGCTCAGTGGTTGAATGCCTTTGGCTCAGGGCATGATCTCGAGGTCCTGGGATCAAGTACTGCATCAGGATCCCCACAAGGGGATCCTGTATCTCCCTCTGCCTATGTCTCTGCCTCTCTTTCTGTGTCTCATGAATAAATAAATAAAATCTTTAGAACAAATAAGTTGGAGTGTGATGGGTTGGTAGAATTTCTTAAGTGGACAAAAAGAGACTAGCATTCCTCCTGTGGAAACAGCATGAGTAAAGCAAATATGCACTTGTACCCCACGTTTCAATGGTGATTAATTTTCCAGTGGTCCTGTTAGCTCTTTCCACCTGCTGCAGAAAGGGGAGCATGGCCACTGTTCACATGGGCAGAGGCAGTGGAGAAGAACCTTACAGGGTTTGGAGTTTTGCTGAGTAACTGTAAGAATGCTTGTAAGCAGGTCCACAGTATTGGAGAATAACTTCGAATGGCACGTAGTCGTGAGGTGGCTTATCTCAATAACTACAGGAGGTGTTGGGGCCCTGAGAGGCATATCTTTGGAAAGGAAGTGGTGATTGGCAGAGGGCTCATGTGGCTTGGGAAGAAAACTTGTGTACACAGTCCTTGTCTAATTGATAGCCTTTTGGGTTTAGTTAGGAAATTCATGGTCTGATTCACAGTGGTGTTAAGAAGTGGATTTGGGGAGAGAAAAAGAGAGGGAAAAGTAAAACAAGATGAAATCAAAGAGGGAGACAGATCATTAGAGATTGTTGATCATAGGAAACAAACTGAGGGTTGCTGGAGGGGAGAGAGAAGAGGATAACTGGGTGATGGGCATGAAGGGAGGACACATGATGGGATGAGCACTGGGTGTTACAGAAGAATGATAAAGAATCACTGAACTCTACCTCTGAAATTAGTACTACATTATATGTTAATAAATTGAATTGAATTTATTTTTATTTTTTAAAGATTTTTATTTATTTATTCGTGAGAGATACAAAGAGAGGGGCAGAGACATAGGCAGAGGGAGAAGCAGGCTCCCTGCGGGAAGCCCGATGTAGGACTTGATCCCAGGACTCCGGGATCATGACCTGAGTCGAAGGCAGATGCTCAGCCACTTAGCCACCCAGGTGCCCCAATTAATTGAATGTAAATAATAAAAAAAAAAGAAGTGGATTTGAGGTTTTATTTCTTTGCAAACTACACAATTAAGAGAAATGTGGAATATTGAATCCAAAATCTCCCAATCTGAAGCTCTGTACCATATGTTGACATTGAGGCTGCTTGCTGTTGTGTGAGCTCAGATTCCCAGAGTAAATTGTTTCTTTCTCACTGGTATGATTTTCACTGCAGACATTGCATGGTCTTTGATGTCAGAAAACAAGGTTCTTAGCCCTGGTCTTGATATTAGTAAATAAAAGCAGTAAATAAAAGTCACAGGTTTCCTGCCCCAAGAGTGGATCCTGAATGGGACAATCCGGTCACAAAGCACTTTGATTTGGACCTGCCTTTGGAGGTGGCTTGACCCTATTCCCAACTCTGTCTAATGTTGTGAGCAGAAGCAGGGAGATAAATTTTAAGAGATTTGAAGGAGTTATCTGCCATATGCCTTTTCTCTTACTACATTGTTCTGATCTTTCTAAGGAGTACTTTTATCCCTATAATGAGGAATTCTGACAAAACTAGAAGTGAACATGGAAATAGGCAAGACTACTCTATCAGCTAAGCTTTCTTATGAGTCCTGTGTTTCTCTGAGAGCCTCTGTTCACGGTTGATGTGCGTAGCAAGGGGCTCCTTTGAAGCTAAAACAATGTCATTGTCTAGAAGTCAGGAGAAACAGAGAGATTGAAACAAGACAAAGGAAGGGACGAGCTTGGAAGAAATGTTCAAAAACCTAAGTGAAATTTATAGTTTTTGGGGAAAAAAGGAAAGATAGGGAGAGATTCCTTCAGTATTGAAAAAACTAAATAGGTATCATAAGCATTTCATTCTAAACATTGTTTACTGCAATCATGGACATGATAGTCCTACAAAGTATTTCCTGTGGGGTATGTATCTTGGCTGCAAAAGCTCTGGAGTCCCCCAGTACCTTCACAGATTAGGTTATCATAATGGACCCGTAGATAAGTAAACTATGTGAGGACTGAAAAGAAAAAAAAGCAATTTTCCTAAATCAGCCTTGGTGAGGAAAGCCTAGAACTCAGTAGATAACGTTTGCTTACTACATATATTGCTGTTTGTAGAAGGAGCCACATTAAAATCTCTGCGTTCATGTATCAACGATGCATTTGCTATTTTATCACACTGTGTAGGTAGGTAATGCAGTGTGGGAAGTATAATGTCACATCTACTAGTGCTGCTTTGGTGGCTACCATCTATTAGCTCTGATTTGTCTTTTTGGTGAAAATTAATGCTCATCTGTTTTGAAAATGTTCATTTCTTTGTTGGCATTTTTAGATGTTTCTGGATCATTTATCTGAAGTGTTAAACCCTTGGGACGCCTGAGTGGCTCAGTGGTTGAGCGCCTGCCCTCAGCCTGGGGTGTGATCCTGGAGTCCGGGATCGAGTCCCACATCGGGCTCCCTGCATGGAGCCTGCTTCTCCCTCTGCCTGTGTCTCTGCCTCTCTCTCTCTCTGTGTCTCTCCTGAATAAATAAAAAAAAATATTTTTTAAATAATGAAGTGTTAAACCCTTTGTTTTTACTTGATATTTGATTTTTGCAGAATAAGCCAAGTACAGAAATATTATTCAATAACTTGCCACAATGTATATTTATGCCTGGTGATAATTTGTATTCTGGATGCACATAGCATGTGTTAGATTTTGAGTATGACATTTTGCCATAATGCAAAGTGTTTTATGAAGCTGAATAAGCAAACTTCTCAGATCAATGAAATCATACTTATATATTGAATATTTTATAACTGAACTTACTTACAAAGAAGTCATGAGGAGATTAATACTAGAAGAAACTAAATACATTATTATGTTTTTTGCAAGTATGTGTCACTATTAGGTATTTTGATAAGTGTCTACTGGCTCGATATTTAAAGTTTTAAATATACATTAGAAAGAACCAAAATAGAAATAAGAGGAAACTGCCAAAATTTTTTTAACTTTGAAAAAGAATTATAGGGTGTCTACTAGCAAAGTAATATGATTTATAGGGATAATTTTGAAAGAAAATAAATAAAACATAGTACCTATGAGTCAGGAGTTTTTAAGCATGTGTTACTTAATTTCTTGTATTTAAATTCTTGGGGTTAAAAAAGGACTATTAAAAGTAGCCCCTTTTTGTTTTCAGTTACTTGTAGTTGGTTGGAGAAACATACAGAAAGTAAAATGCAGACATTTCAGTTTCGTGGGAAATTATTTTAATGGCAGGTCAAAGATTAAGAAATGACTTTTGTAATAAATATTCTCAGAGTGAGTTTCAGATTTTCTCATCTACTTGGTATACTGAATCAACCCCATGTAAAAGCATTTTTGCTTTTCCTACAAGATGTCATATTTTGACATCATACTTTAACGATAAATGAACAATCCATTGCTTTATAAACCTCATGAAATTATATATTATTATCATTTAAAAGATTTATGAAATCATATTAAGAGATGGGCACAATCCATAATTGACTTTTTAAAAGAAATGGCTTGCCCCAAGAGTCATTACTTTTTTTTGGTTCTCCTCTGATATAATTTCTTTAATTTCAAGGATAATGTTTTAACATTTCAGTGTTTTAACATTTTTACAAGTAGTAAAGCACAATAAATTCTATTTCATCTTCTCCCAAATTAAAAGGTCAGCATGAAGCCACATTATCAAGTGGCTACATTAAGGAAACACCTAAAGGCATAGAGAATTTTAAAGCTGTCAGTAACAGAACCTGAAACACAGCAGAATATTTAGTATTAGAAACTAGGTCATCCCTGCACAGATGCATGTCCCTTCCTTTTTTCTCCAGGTCACTTTGAGGTTTATATGCTCAGTTCAAAATACTTGCAATCTGAAACTGTTACAAAAGGGTGAGCTTTCTGAATGTTTCTCTGTTTATTTCTATATAATTCTACAAAATCTATTTGGAACTTTGAATAACATTAAAAATGGTATAAGCAATCAGTCTGTTGTCAGTTTAAACCGTATTTTAAACATAAGGTGTTGGGCCTGCTCATTGTAATTTGGTGCATGAAACATCTCCTGTGATTTTATGATCAGCAGCCCTGTCCACGTGAGAGATCTGAGCCAGAAGAAGCCACAGGCCGTTAAACTGAAAATCCAACATTGACAGGAGTTAGAACTGTTAGCAATTCATTAAGAATACGCTTGCAAAATATTTATTCAAGACTTCTGAAACTATAAAACAATGCTGTATTTGCATATAATTTGCTCCTGTGACTGTAATCTTCAGGGTTAATTGCACATAGGATTAAATAAAGTGTACCATTTCTCAAGTAAATGTGTATTTACTCATGGAATGTAATTTAGAAATGTCGAAAGTATGCATTTGTGTGTGTATGCTTGGAAATAAAGAGATTCAGAAGAAGGTGGATACACTCTGCAGTCTATTATAGCTTCTCCCATGTCCTTTATCTTGGTAGGAATAAAAGAGCCCCTAGGAGGAAGGACAGTGAACATGTTTATTTTGAAATTATCAAGGAGTAAAAGTATCTGGGACATCCTGAAATATTATCTGTGCTTATGCTAAAGAGCCTGCAAGTGAAACAGTACAAAGAGAAGCTCTTTTGGAATTTTTAGTGCTAGTGGCACTGATAGATTTTGGCAGAGATCGATGGTAACACGTGCACATTTAAGAAAATTGCATATCATATATAAGAGTAATACACGGAACGTCAGAGTGCAGAAATATTCCTCCATGGTGAGAAAGGAATCTGTTCAGATCAGCACGTGTGTACTGGTGCTCCCTGCCTGGCTGGTTTGTGAGGGGTTTGTGAGGGGTTTCCCATCTCTTTATTTGAGAAGGAAATGCTCACCTGCTAGTGGCTGATCATTCCATTGTAGATGCCTAAGGCTGTGTGCATAGGGACGACACAAGATGAGTTTATACTGTGTAAAGATTGGGGAAAGCTTCTCAGCTTCTCCCTCAGGCTCCATTAAAGAAGGAGGAAGTGCAAGGAGTGAGGATAGATCCTGTGAGTCTTTTTGCTCCTGCCTTCCTGCACTGGAGCAGAGCCTTGGACATTTCGTCAATGAATGATGGATGAGCTTGCCAGGCAAAAGGTGGCTATGTGCAAGGTCATGAAGACACAGTGAAGAGCCATGCGAGGGGGACAGGAAGGCAGGGCTGGACTTTAGTCTGTGCTGTTTAATATTAGTGAGAGGGCTTATAGAGGAGGATTTGCATGATTGCATCTCTGCTTAGGAAAGATAATCTTGGGAACTACAGAAGAGAATAATTGTGACAAGTTGAGTGGAGAGTGGACAGGACTTGGCAATTCATCATGACCAGGGAAAACTCAGTGAAACTACCAGTTTTGTGATTTAGGCAATGTTTTGAGATCAGAAGCATGGGAAATGAACCAGCTCACCTTGAGAATAATGGAAGAAGAAGAAAATATGGGGCTCCTGGGTGGCTCAGTGGTTGAGCATCTGCCTTCCGCTCAGGTTGTGATCCCAGGGTCCTGGAATCGAGTCCTACATCAAGTTCCCCAGAGGGAGCCTGCTTTCTCCCTCAGCCTGTGTCTCTGCTTCTCTCTCAGTGTCTCTCATGAATAAATAAAATCTTTTAAAAAAGAAAATATTACATTTTACCCTCAATCTGAATCAATGATTTCAGGAGGAAGATGTTTACCATGCAGGACATGCTAAGTTTGTTTTCCAGAAAAGCAGGTGTGGAAAACTGAAGCAGATTCCATTCCTTAGATGTCTTTGCTCAGGTTGGTGGCTCTCAAAGTCTTAGTTTGAGGTTTTCCTTGGCATCTGCAGCTCTAGCCATGCACTTAGAGTTTGGTAAAGGAGACCAAAGGACTAAGGTATGGGTACAAAATGCAATCAACTTAGAAAGCTTAGTGCATCTGGGTCTAGAAAGTCTAAACAGCCTCAAACGTGAGCTCTGAAAGCCAAGAGAGACCATTACGCATTAATAGTAAACTGTTGGCAGATAATGAGATGAACCCCTCCTTCAAGAAAAGCATTTAATTAACTTCCTGCCGATGTCCTTACTGTCCATGGGTGTTTACTCCCACTCAGAAAACAGAAACAGAGGAACACCTGGGTGGTTCAGTGTTTAGGGTCCGCCTTTGGCTCAGGGCGTGACCCCAGGGTCCTGGGATCGAGTCCCACATCGGGCTCCCCCTGAGGAGCCTGCTTCTTCTACTGCCCATATATCTGCCTCTGTGTCTCTCATGAATAAATAAATAAAATCTTTTTTTTTTTTTTTTAAAGAAAACAAACAGGGCCACTGGATCTGTTTAGTTGATGCTTGTGGCAGTGCGGTGTGGTTGATGGCACGCATGAGGAGAGAGGTAAAGAAAAGATGTTCTCCTGCAGGACTCAAAGAATGGGTGACAAGGTGAAGGAACATTTAGGGGCAGTGAAGAAAAGACTGAGCAAACATTTGTCTACACTACTGTCACGGGCCACCACATTCCAGGTACTCATCTGCGTCCCTAGCTCACTCTTGCTCTCTGCCAGGACCAAAGGCATAATGCTCAGAGGCACTTTCTGAGAGTGAGGTATGGCCATCATGTATTGGAAATGTCTTTCTCTTGTGAATTTTTACTTTTAGCTGAAGCAGAACTAATGCCATCCTTCACCATCGTTCCCACATCAGCAATGCTAGAGACTTCTAGTGTTCACTCCTCCCTGGCTATTTCTGTGAAATCCTCTTCTTCTGTACTCCAGACTACCTCAGCCTTGGTTCAGATCCTTAAATTTTTTTTTTTTTTTTTTTTTTTTATTTATGATAGGCACACAGTGAGAGAGAGAGAGGCAGAGACACAGGCAGAGGGAGAAGCAGGCTCCATGCACCGGGAGCCCGATGTGGGATTCGATCCCGGGTCTCCTTATTACACGGCATACTACACAAATCTAAAGTGGTCGATTCCATGCCAAAATTAATCCCAACATTATTTGTTCATTAGGGAATATGCAAAAAATTATATACCTTAGGGAATATACAAAAAATACAAAAACACCCCTCACTCAACCAGCCATTGGAAAGCCTCAGCTGTTAGGATCAGAATCGTCAACTTCTAGGAAGGCCTCTTTGATGACAAAGACCAAAGCAGAATGATCAGAGTGCACTGATTATAGGGTGAACACTTTGAAATTTATTATTAGTTTTTTAAGATTTTAAGAAAAGTAATCTCTATACCCAACATAGGGCTCAAACTCACAACCCCGAGATCAAGAGTCACACGGTCTTTTGAGCCAGCCAGGGGCCTCATTCTCACTTTTGATTTAGGAAGTTACTTGTATGTCCCAGAAGCCATTAGTTGAGATGAATCACGGAAGCAGCCCCTCTGCTGTGTATGGAAGAAGCCTTGATGGTCATCAGAAACCAGGATTTGGACGAGGCGCAGCCACCTTCATCAGTCCTTGGGTAGGCTGCTGCCCCCTGGGTAACTGAAGAGCTGACTTGCCTAATGTATAGTGGTGCTCATTAAAGGCATGCTAAATTTGTTGTTTTGGGGTCATTTTATTTCTAATTAGTTTAGGAAATCAAAACAATAAACAAATGAAGCCTCCATATTTTGATAAAACTTTTCTAAGGGGACTTTTCATTCAAAGAATTTAGTAACTTGTCTGCATAGGATCTATCATTCCAAGCAGGTAATCATTACACTGAAAAGTGCAGATAAAGCCCAGTGAAGTGTAAATGTAGTATATTGAGAATATATATTCAGACAATGGGAAGTTTCGTCCAAGTCTTTCTGAATGGTTTTTGTGCTAAATAATACAAACTATTTTTTTAAAAAATTCTTATCCAGACTAGGCTATAAAATAATAATCTGACTTTATAAAGTGGTTACCTGTGACTGAACAGTTTTCATTATTATTACCTGGGATTCTGAGAGAAATATTGACCAAATTATGTGAATTTTAGAAATGCTTAATTTAGAATATTGATGTCATTAAATTATTGTCATTTCCTCTTGAATTCATGCCAACATAGTTCACACATTGAATCCAATCTCCTCTGGTTTTCTGGGCTGTTCATTTGCTTCTCTCAGTAATAGGAACAACTCATAGACATCCTAACCCAAGAGGTTGAGGCCCATTTCTTCCAGGTCTGGGAGGGTTATCCCTCGTGCAGCACAATGCTAGCACTTATTAAAAAAAGGCTTAGCAAATATTTTTGAATAACTATATGCGTGATTCAATGACACCAAACTGAGATTTCCCTGAAAGTTTTTCCTTTTACCTCACATAAGAGACCTTTTCATTTCTACCTGAAGAGTGCAGATGGAGCCTTAAATATCTAGTGCAATTGAGTTGATTAGTTCATTTGATCCCAACTTCCCACTAAGATTTTTTTCTCTGGCTCTCTCAGGTGATCACTCTCAATCTTAGACCCAAGCATTTGAACTGATAATACTTCTAGCAATGAAGATGGTATAAAATTGACTTTTTTTATTCGGGTAGTCCGTCCAGGAACCTTTGTCTTATTCATTCATTGATCCACATTCTAAAATTTATTAAGTGTATACCGTTCTGTTAAGCATTGTGTTACATACTACAACTGATATAACAGAAAACATGGTCCTTTGCCTCAAGGAGCCCATGTTTTGGGCAACTCTTCCCCGTTCTAGGAAATGTATATCTATATATGTTCTGTGCTTGAGTAAATTTTGGGTGATGACAGAAAAAAGAAGATGAGGAAAGGGTTCGAGAAAAAACAAATATAAGATGTTCCATTTTTTACTGATTCTAAAATTTATAGAATCATTTACAAATTATTAGAAAACCTATGTGCAAGACGTTTGTAAGGATATATTTTATAAATAGTATGATTTCGGTATTGTTTGTCAAAGTCTTTATTTTAATCTGTATTATATACAGATAAAATAGATGCAGCTAATATAATTCAAAATAAAAATATCCCAAAGGCATGTGTTGGGAAGGCTAATTTCGTCACTTCCACCTGTGATAATAAGATATTTTTCTGGGGGTATCTCCACAGCATACTAGTGGATAACATGCTAAGTGAATAATACATTTTCTCAGATGGGGAAAAAAGGGAGTGTCTGACAAATTGAAACAAAACACTTATAAAAATTATGACAGGAAAGACTGGTAGCCTATATTGATCTGTGATAAAATATCTTTTACCCCTGAGAGGAGCCATCTAGCAAACAATTCCTTAATAATAGAGCTAAAGATATTTCCACTGAAGAGCTTTCATAATTGAGGCGATGGCATAAGATGCACTTCATGCAAATTTCCTTTTTTTTTTTTTGGAAATTTCTAAAACACATTCCCACCTAAGCACATAACCAACGAGATGGCTCCTTAAGCCACCGATGCACAGATAGTTATAGAATTCAGGCAATGAAATGTGCAAAAGACAGAGAGTAATTCACAATGATTTCATTCAGCCAGCGCAGCAAAGGGTGTGTGTTGGGAAAGAGGAAGAAAGCAGGCAGCTGAGGAGCTGGGTGTGTATGTGTGTATTCACGGCCAATTTGAGAGAGCTGAGAAGATTCGGTTCATCCTTGTGAAACATTTCTGGAATGGCTCTCTATCGGCGTTAATTAGGATATGAAATTAAAATCTGTTCACGTCCAA
This sequence comes from Canis lupus familiaris, assembly GCF_011100685.1. Classification (NCBI taxonomy): domain Eukaryota; kingdom Metazoa; phylum Chordata; class Mammalia; order Carnivora; family Canidae; genus Canis; species Canis lupus. The sequence goes on along the minus strand of NC_049243.1, from coordinate 56,844,332 downwards.
CTGAATGTTATGTTAGCAACATAGGGCACATATTTAGTTGGCCCTGAGAGGATTTTAATTTCTGCAGTCAGTTTCTAGAAAAACTTGTAAGGAAGGGAATGTACTGATCTATAATTTCTATCGACAGCTGCCAAGGTCCTGCCGAAACCATCTGTCTTATTTTTACTACTTGTCATTGGATTTTCTTGGAATTCCTTGCACATGAGAGAACAGTACCTGAGTGTTACCTATGACTGCATTGTGAGGGTACCTCCCTCAGTATTTGCTCATCTATTCAGAATCTTCCATGCAAATATTTTAAAACAAATTGACATCATCTTGGTACAATTAAGCTGCTCTTCTGAGATATCTGGGAGATGTCTTACTACTGTGCTTTGTATGCATGGATACCTAGGAAAGAAAATTAGGTATGGAGGCAGTGGAGAATATTTTAATGAAATAATTATATTCAATGATCTGGAATCTCCAGATTGCTGTGACAGCAAATGACATTGTAGTTTTAAATGCTTCTCTAACAAATATCTTACTATTATGCTATTTAGTGTAACTTTAATTTTTTTATTAATGTGTAAATAAGACTACAGGACAAAGTAAGTGAGGGCCAATGGTATTTAAGGGCATTTAAACAGTTTAACTGACGGATTATGTAGAACCTGTAGCAAAATAATTTGTGCAAGCCAATTCCCTTCAAATGTGGTTGAGGAGCTAGAGTTAGTATAGAATCGGTTGTTCATTTTGCTGATGTTCTTCTGTTGGATTAAAGATAATTCTAGAGCAACCGTCAAGGCTTTGCCCCAAAGATCTATAGGTTATTATTTTGGAGGAGGAGCACAATACTCTAACTCAGTCCAAGTGATATGATACTGAGAGGGGGACTTGGGTGTTATTTTATTTGCAAACTAGAAATTACTTTGGCTGTTTCTAAATAGTTTAAACATTTTGTTTAACTGCATGAATGCAAGCCAGGATGGAGCTTCTAGAAAAATCATAGGAATCATAATAAGAATAGCACAGTAAGCTAAAGAAGATTTTCTATAAAATATCGAAACTGAACGTTAAAGTGCCTTGAACTTCCTACTTCACTTGAGCATTGGTTATCTTACTCACAAGAGTTAGGCAATTTCTAACTCCAAGCTTTAGCAGTACTCTATTGCCTTTTTCTTCTCTTCTTTCTCTTTTTCCTCTCCTTCTTTGTCCTAAATTTCAGTCAAATAACAAACAAAGGTATGTCCTTTAAGTATGAGGATTGCAAAGGAAGTGTTAAGACATAGTTTGGTTCTTAACATTTATTAAGCCCCATCCTCCCCCTACCTCCTTTTCCTCTCCCTCCTCCCTCCCCACCTCTCTCCCTCTTGCTTTCTCTCTTTCCCTCCCTCCCCTCCTCCTCTTTCCCTGTCCCTCCTCTCCTCCTCCCCCGTCCCTTCCTCTCCTCAGTCCCCTTCTCCCCTCCTTTTCTTCTCCCTCTCCTCCTGCCCCTCTCTTTCTTCTTCCCTCCCTCTCCTCTCTCCCCCTTTTTCCTTTCTTCCTCTCTCTTTCATTCCCTCTCTCTCTCTCTGTTTTTCTTCAGCTGACATTGATTTTTTTTCCCTGTCTCTAATAATTAGTCAAAAATGGTGTAATGAACCAAAATCCCAGAGATTCTTTACCTGCAGTTGTTTCTTCTTCCTCCGTAAAGTAAAGGGCAGCTGAGCAACATGGGGATCCTCACCCTTGCCCTTTTGCTTTCAACCACAAACCTAATCATCATACAGTTTGCAGACTTGCAGCATCCTTTGGATGATTTTTTGCATAAAACAGTTTTCTATGTTCATTCTATTTTTAAAAGCACTTAAGAATCAGTCTATGGATCTCCTTCCCTCCTACAGTTTATTATAAGCAAAACAAGCCCTGTCAATTGTAAGCATTGCTTGTATAAGTAAGTAATGAGTCCACATTTCTAGCCTCTAACCTGTGGTCTTGGGGGCAGGGTGGGGGTTGAGGGGGCTGGAGAAAACTGATGAAATAAAAAGTTCTTCTGCTTTCATCATTCTCATGCTTACATATCCAAGAGGAGGGAGATGAAAAGGAGGTTCAGGAAAACCAGTGTTTAGGAAATGCATGTTCTGGCCCTGACCCTACACTGAGTGGGGGTGGGGGGTGGGGGATGGCAAGTTACCTCTTTCAGAGGCAGGCCCCTACCACAGCAGCTCCAGAAGATCCTGGCCGCTCCAGCCCCAAGGCAGAGGCTGTAAATAGGGCATAATGAGAGGAGGCTGGTGGCTGCTCCAGAAATAATTTGTTCCTGATTTTGCAGTGCATGTTTTCATATCCCAACAGAAGGTGTTTCACTCACTGCAGTAAATGTCTAAGGCCATAGACATTTCTGCAAGGTTTCCCCTGGTGTGGTGTGGGAGGATTCTGTGCTAAGTGGAAGATGTGGCTGTGCTGTGGCCAGGCAGGCAGGCTTTGGGGATGCTAATGTCTGCCATTTCCTGGTTGTGAGATTTGAAATTTATCAGGCTCTCTCCAAGGCTGGGTTTTCTGTAAAATGAGGTTAATTATGAGTGAGTTGTTGTGAGCTTAAAAGAGAAAATATAAAGTTCCTGGCATTTATACATGCACAAAAGGCCAGAATTTATGTTTTTACTCTTTTCACTAATTTGGCAAACATTGCATGTCATTCCACAATATTTTGGGTAGATTGTTTTTTCTTATTGCCAGGACTTTATGTGCTGTGGGATGCGTTCAAAGTCAGACTAGCCAGAAAGACTTAGTTTTGGAAATGAGGCATTGTTTTATCTCACACTGGCAAACTCTACTTAGAAATACTTGAAAAGAAACCGTAAAATTATTCCAAACTGAAAGAATTTCCACTCTGGGTACAATTTCTAATCATTTATATCACACCATCAGTTGGCTAATTGGCTCTTTGAGCATCTTTCAGAATTCAGAAGAATGGACAGAAAGAACACACATGAAGGAAAAAAGGATTAATCCAATGAAAAGGATGCTATTGATGAACTATCATAGCATGGGACTTTGCATCTATGTTTTAGGAGTTTCTGCTCATCTAGGAGGAGAATTGCATTACTAGTGATACATGAATACAATTAATAGTAGTGTTTTTGTTCTGAATGAAAAATATCTTTAGAGACAAGAAGTTAGCACACTCAACTGCCAACATAGACTTAATGTGCATTTTATTTTATTGTGCCCTCTGAAAAATAATTTTGCACACAGAGGAGAAGAAAATACATGCAACTAAAATTGCCTGCCATCAGGGAGTGCTGATCCGTAGTGATTGTTAGTGAGTGGATAGCTGCCAAAGTGTCCTGTTTACGTGAGGATAAAAGCAGGAAGCATGAATTATGGGGAAAATTGTGTATCCTTCCTTACATATCAACACATCTCTGTGGCCAAGAATATTATCTTCCAAATCCTAGCAATATGCCTTGCTTTTGAAAGAATTCCACAGAACCCACTTAACCCAAACTGAGGAAAACAGGGATGCTTTTCAAATTGGTGCTAATTGGAGGGCACCTGGGTGGCTCAGTGGTTGATCATCTGCCTTCAACTCAGGTTGTGATCCTGGCGTCCTGGAATCAAGTCCTGTGTCAGGCTCCCCTCAGGGAGCCTGTTTCTCCCTTGGCCTGTGTCTCCGCCTCTCTTCTTTGTTTCTCTCATAAATAAATAAAAATAAAATCTTAAAAAAGAAATAAATTGGTGCTAATAATCGCCTTCAAACTTTTTTTAAGTCATTTTTAAAAATTTTTTTTAAAGATTATTTATGATAGACATAGAGAGAGAGAGGCAGAGACACAGGAGGAGGGAGAAGCAGGCCCATGCCAGGAGCCTGACGTGGGACTCTATCCGGAACTCCAGGATCACGCCCTGGGCCAAAGGCAGGTGCTAAACAGCTAAACCGCTGAGCCACCCAGGGATCCCCGAAACTTTTTAAATACAGAAAAAAATACAATAGTCATCTTGAACCATTTCTATTCAAATGCATTTTGTGAAGTCTGTTGAAAATCCATTCACATGCAGAATACGAAAGTAACATAAGAAGTATGGTGCACTTTTTAATGCTGGAGGAGTATGCATGGGTTAGGCTGTTTTCATTCCTGCCAGACATCAGAGGGATGCCTTTGAGAAGTTTTATTCAAGTAAGTGTCAAGTTAGAATGGTACTTTAAAAAGGTAACTCTAATAGCGTCTTGGAGAATGAATTGAGTTTGGGACCATCAGGTAGAAACAGGGAGGATAGTTTATGATTGGTATAGGGGGAAGGACCATGCTGAAAGCATAAAACAACACTGGCATTTAGAGAAAGTGAAGGAATAATAAAGATCAATAAAAATAGAGATTCATGCATTCAGAGATTATTTATAATTATTGGGAGAAATACAAGTCCTTGGAAAATATTTAGATGGCATTGGAATTGTAATGTATCTTGGCCAGCAGAAATTAAGATTAAACATATCTCAGTCACTTGTTCATTATCAAATAGGAGGAGAAAATTTGGATAATAGCCAGGTCAAAGATAATTTTTAAATTAAATACAAGCAAAACACTATACAAAATATTATATTAGGCTAGAAAAAATTCAACTTAAGACATATAACTGAGCAGTTCTATAAAGGAGAGAGATGAATGTTAGCAAGCTGGATGCTTATTTGATGTGACTAAAAACCACACTCGATTTATTATAGGACTCAAAAAGTTTAAAGAAACAAAGTACATAAGACAAATAAAAGGAAATCCAATAATCATGACTTTAATCTGCAAAGGGAAATCTATTGAAGGAGAACTATTAGTCTATATAATTACCACACACAAAGATTACCTTACTTTAGCATCAGAACATGATTTGATGAAAAAAAAAAAAGATTTAACTCTCAATATTTGATGTTTTAAGAAAGGATTGCATAGAAATATAGTAAGACACAAATATACTATGCTGATACACTTATGACTCTAGGCAGCAATCTATCTGGTAAGAACCAAGATTGATTTTAAGATTACAGAAGAGGGAGGAGGAAAGAAAGAACAAAGACTGTTTTACAGTATGGGGAAATTTCCTCACTTGTACGGACTCAGCACAGGACTACCCTGAGGAAGACAGTTGGAGAAGAATTTTTTTTTCCCCAGAATGTTATATAGTTGTGGAATCCTATAAATGTATGTTAAGCCATCACTCATTATTAGCTGGTGGTAATTGGGGTTTACGAATTGCAAAATGTAAAGTGCTCAATGCACTATGGGGTTTTTAGGGATAATGACCATGATAATCACTGTGTGTTTGGCATTATGCTAAGATAAAAGGATATGTGGAAATCATAAAAAACAGCCTTCTACCTTCTGAGTATCGAGTTTGTTGGAGGAGAAGGACTGTACAGAAAAACGGAAAGGCTCTTTCTTCCATCTTTGTATACCTCCACTTGGTAAAAGGCTAGGGATGTGCAGCCCCACAGAAGCAGAGAGAGCTAACCCAGAGAGGGACTGGCTGGTCAGTTCAGGGAGACTTTCCGTTTTTTTTTTTTTTTTTTTTTGCTGATGTGTGACTTCTACAGAAGGATGCCTAACTGGACAAACTGCATTTGAAAGATGAGCCCTGCTGACACCTTATCCCTCCTTCCCTAGATGGGTGGCTTTTTTCCTGCTTTCACAAGACATTTACTGAATTATTTATTTATTTTTGGGCCTGAGAATGAGCAAATTAGATTGACCTAAATATTGCTAGACTGTATTTTATTTTATCAGAAACACAGGCACGGTTTCTAATTACCCTTGTGTTCTGAGTAAAAATTGCAGATGTATGGTTCTAACATTACCTTAGCTAATTTTTGCCTGTTTTGCTTAGCATGCACTCTGTTCTTGCAATTATTTGTGTATGCAAATAAATACCGTGTGAAGTGAATGTGAGTATTCACGCACCTATTTTATTTATTTATTTTTCTTTTTGCTCTCATTATTAAACCTCTCCAGAGATGAGGTGACGGAATAGATGGATCCAGAGATATTCTTGTCTCTCCACTGTTAGAAGAACCTGTTTGGACAGATTTTTTCCCTACTGTTTAAGAACTTACACCAATTATTTGGATCAATTGAAATAATAGCTTTAGGCATGAATATATTGTGTAAGCATTCAAAATATAACTCAAAAAGTATAAGTGCAGTAATTATTCAGTGCTTCCTTGTGATAGGAGTTTGTCTTACAGGACATTAAATTCTTACAATGACCCTGTGATGGACTTGCCATGGTTCTTAATGTCCCATAGGTAGAAAATAGGGACAGTAGGGTTTTTTTTAAATCCAATGATGTAGGTTCCAAGAATACTTGTTGAAACTGGCAATATGTGTCAGATTTTAGTATGGTTTTTGTTTTTGGTGCATGAGGGGAGTTTTGAAAAAAATGGTCTTATAGTATATTGGTATATTTCGTGTTAAGTATTGACCAAAGAAACTGCATTGCACTCTGAATAGAGAACAAAAGAATTTTTCTATTATAATCTGTGTGTCTCTGTCCAGTTCCGGAGTATAACAATTAAAACAGTTTGAGGGAAAGAAGGATGTAGCAACTATTCAAGAGGGGAGAAAAGCTCACAGGAAAACAACCACAGTTTAGATTGGGTTAAAAGAAAAACCCCAAAAAGTGACATAACCAAGAGCTTTCAGACCCAGTGAAAGGGTGACAGGCAGCTCTTCCTCACTTCCATGGGCACACACAAAGAAATACGGGGTATGCTGCTCTACAATGTGTTTCCTTCAGACATATTGGCCATAAGTTAAATATCAACTGTGGGAATAACTTACTTAAAGAAGATATTTGACTCTTTTTTTCTGGATATTATTTGAAACGAGTGAAGCTTCTCTCTCCTGTTGGGAATGGTTTAGGTCTTAATTCCCATGCTTGGAAATAAGAGGAATGAGGATGAGTTAATGAAATTCATATTCAGGCTCATATTTTTTTCCAGAAAATTTCAAGCTTTTTCAACTTTTAAAGACTAAAATTAAAAAAAAAAAAAAAAAGGAATGATTCATTGTCGATTTAGAGACTAAAGAAAGTAGATAAGCTGAGGTGGGTTTATTTATGTCTGGATACCAGAATTTATAATAGGCTATGTAGGTGGGAGAGACTTTATAACCTAAAATTACTGTAGAAATTGATTCAGAATAACTAAGTCTGATTCAAACTTGTGACTTCTTAATGGGCAGAAACTTTTAACGATGAGATTTAAAAAGTGCTAGTACTAAAATCTTGACATAAGCCTACTGCTTAATAGAAGCAGAATCAAGTTATTGCTTGCTCTGTGCTTGGCGTCAACCAATGTAGTTTGGGAAAATGATAAAAATAGGCTAAGTAAAGCATTCCTGATAGCATTTTGCATGGTACTGGGTAGAGCATTTTATCTGATCAATATATTGTGATGGCATTGACTGACTCTAAATTCAGACATACAATTTCTTCCTTTTGTGTCACAACATTTACTAACTTCTGCTCTTAGTCCGATTCATGTGAGGCTCTGATTCTCTCCCCTGGAACCTGGGGGATCGGTGCTGTTGGACCAGAGCCTCTTGGCCACTCCCATTTCTTCACTCTAGTCCCATTACCATTTGTGACAGACATTAGGGTTTCTCTTCAATCCAATCAAGGTCTCATCAACTTAATAGGCTAAACACATTTGTTTTCTGTTCTAATCAACTTCCAGGACAGCATTTTTTTTTTTTTTTACTTTTTTTTTTAATTGGAGTTCAATTTGCCAACATATAGCATAACACCCAGTGCTCGTCCCGCCAAGTGCCCCCCTCAGTGCCCATCACCCAGTCACCCCACCCCCCTGCCCACCTCCCTTTCCGCTACCCCTTGTTCGTTTCCCAGAGTTAGGTGTCTCTCATGTTTTGTCACCCTCACTGATATTTTCACTCCTTTCCCTTTATTCTCTTTCATTAATCTTTATATTCCCCAAATGAATGAGACCATATAATGTTTGTCCTTCTCCGATTATTTCACTCAGCATAATACCCTCCAGTTCCATCCACCTTGAAGCAACTGGTGGGTATTTGTCGTTTCTAATGGCTGAGTAATATTCCATTGTATACATAGACCACATCTTCTTTATCCATTCATCTTTCGATGGACACCGAGGCTCCTTCCACAGTTTGGCTATTGAGGACATTGCTGCTATAAACATCGGGGTGCAGGGGTTCCGGCATTTCACTGCAACTGTATCTTTGGGGTAAATCCTCAGCAGTGCAATTGCTGGGTCTAGGGCAGGTCTATTTTTAACTCTTTGAGGAACCTCCACACACTTTTCCAGAGTGGCTGCACCAGCTCACATTCCCACCAACAGTGCAAGAGGGTTCCCCTTTCTCCACATCCTCTCCAACATTTGTTGTTTCCTGTCTTATTAATTTTCACCATTCTCACTGGTGTGAGGTGGTATCTCATGGTGGTTTTGATTTGTATTTCCCTGATGGCCAGTGATGCTGAGCATGTTCTCATGTGCATGTTGGCCATGTCTGTGTCTTCCTCTGTGAGATTTCTGTTCATGTCTTTTGCCCATTTCATGATTGGATTGCTTGTTTCTTTGCTGTTGCATTTAATAAGTTCTTTATAGATCTTGGATACTAGCCCTTTATCTGATCTGTCATTTACAAATATCTTCTCCCATTCTGTAGGTTGTCTTTTAGTTCTGTTGACTGTATCCTTTGCTGTGCAGAAGCTTTTTATCTTGATGAAGTCCCAATAATTCATTTTTGCTTTTGTTTCTCTTGCCTTCATGGATGTATCTTGCAAGAAGTTGCTGTGGCCGAGTTCAAAAAGGGCGTTGCCTGTGTTCTCCTCTAGGATTTTGATAGAATCTTGTCTCACATTAAGATCTTTCATCCATTTTGAGTTTATCTTTGTGTATGGTGCAAGAGAGTGTTCTAGTTTCATTCTTCTGCATGTGGATGTCCAATTTTCCCAGCACCATTTATTGAAGAGACTGTCTTTTTTTCCAGTGGATATTCTTTCCTCCTTTGTCGAATATTAGTTGACCATAAAGTTGAGGGTCCACTTCTGGATTGTCTATTCTGTTACATTGATCTATGTGCAGGACAGCATTTTTTTTCTTTTATAAGATTTTATTTATTTATTCATGAGATACACAGATAGAGAGAGAGAGGCAGAGACACAGAGGAGAAGCAGGCTCCATGCAGGAAGCCTGATGTGGGACCTGATTCCCGGGACTCTAGGATCACGCCCTGGACCGAAGGCAGGCGCCAAACTGCTGAGCCACCCAGGGATCCCCCAGCAGGACAGCATTTTTAATAACTATCGTAAATTTCCAAATTTTTCTTCAACAACTTTCTATCTCTTTCCTTCAACAACTTGCTTCTCTTAGAGGACAAAAACAAACCAGAATGAAACCATGTAATCATTGATTGGTAGATATGTCCCAGTCATCACATTAGATGCTGATGCTCTCAAGAGAAGCCCTTGGTCTCTGGATCTCACCTTGTAGTGGTTGATATTACAAGAGGACCAGCACTGAGTAGTAATGTATCATGTGGAGCTGTGGAATCACATGGGAGGAACAATAGAAATGATGGGAGTGGATGTGGAAGTTCAAGGAGGGGTTGCCATATGAAGAAAGAGGATATTTCAGGCAGGAAGGTAGTGATTGTTTACACATGGAGAGAGTGCATTCTTTCCACAAGACTCACCCTATAGTTACCAGTGCAGGGAGAGCAGAGAGAGCCGAGGCCAAAACATAAATGGTTCAAATAAAAGGATTAAAAATGAGAAACATCATGATCAGGCTGATGTTTAAGAACAGGCATTCGGGCCTCCCTATGGAGAATATATCCATAGGGGCAAATGTAGAAGCTGAGATAATAATTAGGAGACTGTTGCAGTTGAGAAACAATGAGGATCAGCTGGAAGGGTGGTGACGGCGTGGTGGAAAACAGAAAAATAAGGAGGCAGAAACGGCAGGATTCCAATGTGGAAGGTGGAAGTGGTTTAAATACTATGGGTAGTACCCAAAATTCAGATGGACCAAGATGTTTCAAGGGTGGTTCCACTGGGTAAACTAAATATGTAGCGTAGAGTCATGGATATACTGGCTTTAGGAGGGCTATGGCATAGTTAGTGACCACAGCTCTGGCAGATGTACACCTAATCTGGAAATTAGGAATATAAGTATGAATTAAAGTTTCATGAGTCATGGCCATTGATGAAACGAATGAATCCTATTACCTAGGAATATTTTATTAACTGAAGCACATATGATAAGTGTTCAGAGAAGAGTGGTTTTATTCCTTACTCCATAATCTATATATGTTAGTTTTCAAGAGGTTCGTTCACCCTGGTAAGAATATTTGCCTAAAGAAACGACTTTGAAAATCTATTATTTTACTTATAGACTTATTATAATAAATGATAGACCAGTTATGGGAAGGTAGCCACACAGGTAACTCTGAATCCCATTTCCCAAAACCCATAAGAAGACATACAAACATTGACAATAGCTTTAAATCCTTTACCATGACCATATAACATTAGGTCTCGTTTTTTTTTTTTTTTTTTGTAAAATTAAAGACACATAAACTGTGAATCAGAGAGGAAACAAAGAGCATAATCAGGACACAGCTCATGTGAATTTGCAAAGCCTTTGAGTATCTAATGAAGTATGTATCTTTGAATAAGCCCACTTACTTAGATATTCTCATTCATATAATTGTGATGATAAGATTTTCTGCCATATGCGGCTATTCCTGGAAAAATTTAAGGCTAGAGTTTCAGATTGGCCAAAATAATTGCTGTGTATGAATATGTATGGATTGCTCAGTATAAGAATATTTTTTGTCATGGCTGTATGAGAAGATCACTTAAGAGAAATTTTACTCCTCAATAACAAATAGTGATGAGAGCTTAATATAATAAAGAAATAATAGTAGGTGTATGTAATTGTTTAAGGCCTGGGAGATTTTCATTGTAGGTCAGTAGTAAGCATAGAGTAGGAGACAGATTAATTGTGTGAAGTGATTATATTAAGGCTCTAGGGTATTTCTTTACTCAGTAGCTTTATTAGCCTTCCTGGAGTCAGTATTCTTATTCTTAAAAGGAAGATGACAGATTCACCAGACATTAATTTGTCCAACCAGATCTACTCTCTGCCATTGCCTGCTGCTATGGGAGATGGATGGGCCCATCACATCTATTCTAAGCTGTATCTTAGTGAGGTCCTTCACCATTTGGTCCAGGAAAATAGTCGCTTCAGGAGAAGATGACAGAGAGGGAGGAGCCTGTGTTTGGGGTCATCCTTTAATTCTCTTCCTGGATGTTGCCTTGTCCTGGCTGGGTCCTGAACTCACCTTTGATCTTCCAAAGGAGACCCCTCTGAAACTTTCTTTCCTTCTCACCCCTCCCCCGTCTTTTTGGGTATTGGTTGTGGGAAAAGTTAGGATCCACTAGCCCCTGGCTTCTACACTACCCTTTATGCTGTCCCTCCATCCTATCCATGACTGTCCCTTTGTACAGTAAGCCTCCCCACATAGGCCAATTTGAGTACCATCTGTATCCTATCACATCCTAGAGTTTCTAGAGTTCCATCCAGGAAAGTTATTCTTTGTTTCTTTGAGAACCACCATCATCAGAATAAAACCATTAGTAAGTTTGTTCAGGAGAACAGTTACTCTAAGCACTTCTTTGCATCTCAATGGAGCAATACTTCTTACCAATTTCATTTTCAATATTGATCAGGGTAAGTCTTCAACTGGTTCACCTGTGACACTTTTATACAACCCGAATTTTCTATTATACATAAAAACAAGAGTCAATGATTTCCTGTGGAAAATCTTCATAAACTGACACTAGGAGCTGGTCTTCGGGCATTCATGCTGCTTTTGCATAGCAGTGTAAGACAATTACTGTTTTAGTGGTCACTAGAAGCATGCAGTTTCCATATCTGCTCCTCCTGTTTGTCCAAAATCACTTTTTGTTTGAGATACATCACTTAAGTAAAACAGGGTAATAGTGGTGTGTGCTAGGTCTTCATGAAAAATCTTCTTTTCTAAAACAGATGAAATGTGTAGAGCCTAATGTGTGCAGGTTTTCCTGATGTTGTGTGTAGTTTGTCATCTCAGATACCATCTGCAGCTGTGATCAGCTTTAGGCTCTCAGGGGGAGAGTTCTCTTAATACCTTACCCTAACAGAGAGGAGCGGTAGCATGGAATTGGTTCTCTGTGATCCGCTGGCCTCCTAAGAGTGCAGCTCTGTCATTGAGCCCTAGAGAGGAGGGAGTCAGAACACTTCTAACAGCTAAGGGGTTTTCATAAGATTTTCACATAAAATTGGTACACAGAAATGTAACTTGGCCTTCTCTATAATTTTCATCATCTGCTAGGAAGTAAACAAACAAATAAAAATCCCAGTGTTTGGTTCATAGGAGTCAGTATCATGCAGAAAAATAATCATAAAAAGGACCATAGATTAATGAGTTGCTTGGTTTATTTATTCATTCAACAAATTATACTGAGCCAGATGGTGAGACTATTATAACAGTTAAAGCATATATTCTTATTGTCCACATAATGGTTACAGTTAATGCAAGCAGTGTTCAATTCAATAAATAATTAAAATCAGAGGACAGAGCTTTTAGAAGCACCGAACTAAAAAATAGACTCCAGATGAAGTGCTGTAAGGAAGAGCTGAAGGGTAGGGTAGGTTTCAGACACGGTCTAGTCAACTGGAAAATTTCTGCCTCTGTCAATTAGCAGAAGTTGTTGATGAATTTTAAGTGATCAGGCCAAATATCACACTCTTAAAACACAATTCAGACATGTAATATTATTAGTGATGGGAACAGACATGGACAGACTCATGCAGCACCTGGAAAGGGACAGAGTTTACATGTGGGGGCTAGGGGCAAAGTGAAATAAAGTTTTGTGCAGATCCAACATGTAGATCAGATTTAAAATAATTTCCCTGGCTATTTCTTCACCTGGAGGTTGATTTTTAAATCTCTTAAGGCTGGGGTCATACAGCCTCCACTTCAGGTGGATACACTCTCATATAGCACCTAGGTCAGAATGATTAATGTGGGAAAGATTCATGGACTTAAAATTGAGTTTTTTTGTAGAGACATCTCTAGTTCCAAAAGTATACAAGTTTAGATCTTCTGTATAATAACATTGGCATGGACAATACTGTTTTTTTTCCCCCTTGCATAAGAAGAAATTTGTAAGATTAGCACAAGTAAAATGTAAGCTGCAAATCCACCGTAAATTTGATAAATATTTAACATTTTTGCTAGCTCTAGTATATGCAACTGATAAAATGCATAGCAGGTATTGATTGAGTAATTCAGTAAATGAACATCTGAATTGTGATGGGCAATATACTGAATGGTAGGAATATAAAGATGAGTTAAAAACTTGTTCCTCATAATCCAGGAACTCACATCCTATCATTGAAGGCATTGAGTTTTTCCACCCCAGCTTTATCAAGATATAATTGGCATATAATATTGTGTAAGTTTAAGGTATACACTGTGATGATTTGATACACTTATATACTGCAAAGTGATTACCACAATGAGGTCATTTAACACCCTTCACTTCATATAATCACCATTTTTTTCGTTGTTATGGTGAGAATATATAAGTGCTGTTCTCTTCATAATTTTCAATTATGCAATAAAGTACTAACTGTAGTCACCATGCTCTACATTACATCTCCAGAATGTAGTCATCTTATAACTAGAAGCTTGTATCCTTTGACCAACATCTTCTCATTTCCTCTTCCCTCCGTCCCCTGGCAATCACCAGCCTACTATCTGTGTCTACGAGTTTGGCTTTTACAGATTCCACTTAAAGGGAGGTCATACAGTATTTGTCTTTCTTTGTCTGATATATTTTACCTAACACCTTGAGTGCTCTCAAGGTTCATCAATGTTGCTGCCAATGGTAGGACTTCCTTCTTTCTTGTGACTGAATAATATTCCATCATGTATATATACCACATTTTTTTTCTGTATCCATTTATCTTTCAGTAGATACTTACACTGTTTTCATGTCTTGGCTATTGTGAATGATGCTGCAGTGAACACCAGGAGCTATCTAAATGAGATGATTTTATTTCCTTTGGATAAATACACAGAGATGGGATTGCTGGATCATATGGTAGTTCTATTTTAATTTTTTGAGGAACCTCCATACTGTTCAGCCTAGTGATCGTATCAGTTTATGTTCTTGCTGATGGTGCATGATGTTCTCTTTTCCCCATATCATTACCAGGATTTATCTTTTGTCTTTTTGAACATGGGCATCCTAACAGATGCAAAGTGACAGCTCCTCATGGTATTGATTTGCATTTCTTTAATGATGAGTCATGTTGGGCACCTTTTCATGTACTTGTTCACTATTTCTGTGACTTCTTTGGAAAAATGTCTATTCATGTCCTTTGCCTATTTTTTTCAACTGGATTATTTGTTTTTTGTTTGTTTGTTTGTTTGTTTGTTTTGTTTGTTTTTTTTAGCTGTTTGTTGTATGAATTCTTTATATATTTAGGTATTAGCCCTTATCGGATACCTGCTCTGCAGATAACTTCTTCCATTTCAAGGTTAACTTTTTATTCTTTTATTCTGTTATTTTGTTTTGTTTTGTTCTTTGCTGTCCAGAACTTTTTAGTTTGATGTAGTCCTACTTAGTGATTTTTGCTTTTGTTACTCATGCTTTTGGTGCCATATCCAATATTGCCAAGCTCAGTGTCGAGGAGATTTTTTTCTGTGTTTTGTTACAGAAGTTTTATGGTTTTATGTCTTAATGTTTGAATCCTTAAATCAATTTCAGCTTATTTTGTGATTAATGTAAGGTAGGGCTCCAATTTCATTCTTTTGCATGTTTCTATCTGGTTTTCCCAACACCATATATCGAAGAGACTTTCCTTTCTTCAATGATTGTTCCTGGCTCTTTGTTCAGATATTAGTTGACTGTATATGCATGAATTTATTTCTGAGCTCTCAGTTCTATTCTATTAACCTATGTGTTTATTTTTTATGGCAGTGCCATACTGTTCTGATTACCATGGCTTTGTAAATATAGTTTGAAATCAGGAAGTATGGGGTTGTCAACTTGTTTTTTCCCAAACATGCTTGTACTTTAGGTATTTGACGTCTTTTGCAGTTCCATACAAAATAGATTGTTCTATTTCTGTGTAGAATGCCATTGGAGTTTTAATAGGGATTGCTTTGAATCTATAGATGGCTTGAAATAGTGTGGATATTTTAATAATATTAACCCTTCCAATCCATGAGGAAGGATGTCTTTCCACATGAGGGTTTTATTTTTTTTTAAGACTTTATTTATTTATTTATGATAGACTCAGAGAGGCAGAGGCATAAGTGGAGAAGCAGACTCCCTATGGGGAGCCTGATGTGGGACTTGATTCCAGGACCCTGGGATCATGACCTGAGCCAAAGGCAGATAGATACTCAACCTCTGAGGCACTCAGGTGCCCCTCCACAGGAGGTTTTTAATGTCAGTTTGAGGCCCCTGTGAAATGGCTACATAGTAAGAGCCACCCTTGCATAGTGCTTTTCAGAAATTAATACGCTTTTCAAATACGTTAACTTGTTTGATAGTTTAGGACACTTCTGAGAAATGACTATCATTTATCACTGTCACATTGTAGATCAGGAAGTTGCAACTGGGATTAGGACTTTCCTCTAAGGCAGGGAAAACTTGTGCTAGATGGCAGTGTGGAAGTAAGCCAAAAGTTTGCATAATAAAAAAACACTTCAAAAAATGTTAAAGTATTTAGGTGGGTGGGGGATAGAAGATATGGAAAGTAAGAGGAAATAAATGAAGAAAGAAAGAAAGAAATGTGCAAATAGCTAGAAGATTGTGAGTAGTATACAAAGCCTGAGGTCAGCTGACTTCCAGAAGTTTTCAAATTTAAGAACAACAATTTGTGTAAAGGAGGACCAAGGAGAGAATGTTGCTCCAATAACTACAACAGCAACAACAATTGTGAATTTAGGGGAAAAAATATATCTTTTGGATACAGAGACCAAAGTAATACTAGCACATTTTGTATGAAAATTTAAGAAAATATTCTGTATTCATTTTTAATAAATACAACATTGTTTTCCAGAGGGCTTACAGCCATGAATCATCTTTAAATTTTATAGCAGAGGGTGTCCAACATCAAGGTCTCAGCATGCCATGGAAAGGAAATAATTGAATTGTTAGCATTTGCTTCCTTAGTAAAAGGAAGTTCCTTGTGGTCTTAGGAGAAGGTGGAAAGAGAGTAAAAGAAGAAATTCAAAAGACAGTTTAAGAGTACTAATTAAATCACCAGAGATCTCAGCTTGCTATGTGAAAATGCCAATGTAGAACCTAGTCTAAGAGTAGTAGAGAGTTAGCTTTTGACATGTGTAGACGCGGTGTTCTTTCACAGCTATGAATGGTTTGGCTGAGAGAATGTGAGAAGGGACTAGCATGTCAAGGGGAGAATGAGTCTGTGACTCCTTCCCTCTGCTCATTATAACCAGAAAGGCATGTGGAAACATATCAGTGTATGAAAGCTACTAGATCTGATTTAGAAACATTATTATATGTGTGAATCAGAGATTATGAACTCTGGTCTGTAACTGTATATTCCCTCAATAAAATATGGAAATGAAAATTACTTGACGAGGGCTGCCTGGCTGGTTCAGTCGGTTAAGCACTCAGCTCTTGATTTCAGCTCAGATCATGATCTCCAGTTCATGAGATCGAGTCCTGCGTTGGGTTTCCCGCTCAGCACGGAGTCTGTTTGGGAGTCTCTCTCCCTCTCCCTCTGCTCCTTCAGCTTGTGCTGTCTCTTTCTCTCTTTCTCTCTCTCTCTCTCCTTAAAATAAATAAACCAATCTTTAAAAAAATTAAAAAAAGAAAATTAATTGAAGATATGCCATTCTCATGTATTACAGAAATGGTATCAGAGATGGACTTTTCTATTTCAGAGCAGCAATGGGCAGGGTTGAAATAGCCTAAGTAGAAATCACAAACTCAGGTATTTTTTTTTTTAATTTTTGTGTGTGTGTTTTTCTAAATTTTTTATTTAAATTCAATTTGCCAACATATGGTATAATACCCAGTGCTCATCCCATCAAGTGCCCTCCTTAGTGCCTGTCACTCAGTCACCCACCGTCTTTCCCTTCTGCAACCCTTTGTTTATTTCCCAGAGTTAGGAGTCTCTCATGAACAAACTCGAATATTTGTGTTTTTCTTTTAAGATTTTATTTATTCATGAGAGACACGGAGAATAGAGAGAGAGAGACAGACAGAAAGACAGGCAGAGGGAGAAACAGGCTCCATGCAGGGATCTTGACGTAGGACTTGATCCTGGGTCTCCAGGATCACACCCTGGGCTGAAGGCAGTGCTAAACTGCTGAGCCACCTGGGCTTCCCAAACTCAGATATTTGAATTAATTTTATAACAATGGTGGTGTGAAGATGTTCATCCTCATTTAGATCAATATGGTGAGACCATGGAATGAATATACAGCAGAGACATGTAAGAAGGTCAGTGAGATTTATGTATGAAAAAGCATAGAGCTGTGAAAATATTGCATCTCTTTATAATAATTCAATCAAAATATTCTAAACATGAAATAATGATGTTCATACAAATCTTATTTTCTTAAAAAGGAAAGAAGAACTTGATGACATATGACCGTAGGGAATGAAAGATTAGGAGCAGTTAAATAGAAATACTTTTAATCTTTTTAGTAAAAAAAAAATGGTACTGGAAAAATCAGAGTTTGTGACTAAAAGATGCAGATTTAGGAGATGAGGGTTAGGGGTGAGAGCTGAAGCTGCTGAAAGCCATTGGCTGTTGGAAAAGAGTCTCTGAGAATAGGATGCTGCACACAGAGTTGCACATACTGAACAAAGAGAGGCAGGAGGAAGAAGAGCATTGAGCAACAGCTGGGTGGGGAGTTTTGGGTTTATAGCCTTCATCTCATGTCCCTACAGAACATTTGTGCTTAGCCCCTCCTAAAAATAGGGAGTTCACTCCCTCACTAAGATGCCCCACTCCTGTCCTCGCCCTGGCTTGAAGTCTGCCTTTATCAAACGTCCAACTGTTGACTTTGGCCTGCATTCAGAAGTCATCCCATTGGTGGCGATGGCTTCCTTTAGGTGTCTCAGATGTGCACTGGGCGGTCACACCCCCTCTGGGTGTTGGGGCTCTCGAGTCCTATGTTCTTGTTTCCTCCAAGTGCTCCTCACGTGGTATCGTTTTCACTTCCTACTTCCCTGATTCTTTTCCTCTGGGCACACGCTAAGTAAGTTCCTTCCTAAAATGTGGTGGCCAGATTTAAACATGATGCTCCAAACACATTCCACACACCAAGGAATAGAGGGAGGCAGATGTTTTTCTTTGTTCTGAGTCCTGGGTTTCTGTTCCTGCAGCCTAGGTCTGTAAGGGGGCTTTGGCAGCCAGGTGTACCATTCACTCCACTTAATGTTAAATATGCAGCCACCCCCAAAGCCCTGGGTGTTGGTAACAAGTTTTTTCATTTATTTAGGTCTCCTTCATTTTGAGATCTGGAGTCAGTTCTTTCTTTCTTTTTAAAGATTTTATTTATTTATTCATGAGAGACACAGAGAGAGACAGAGAGAGAGAGAGACAGAGAGGCAGAGACACAGGCAGAGGAAGAAGCAGGCTCCATGCAGGGAGCCCAATGTGGGACTTGATCCTGGGTCTCCAGGATCACACCCTGGGCTGAAGGCAACGCTAAACCGCTGAGCCACCGGGGCTGCCCTGGAGTCAGTTCTTTAAAACTTAAAATGTGCCCTTTTAAATCTGTTTTATAAAATTACATTCTTAATTCACCAGCAAACACATTGGCAGAGAATTTGAACTGGACAAAAGGTAAGCACAATGTCATGTCACAGGCATGAAGACCATTTTGGGGAAAATGTGAAAATATGTTTACCAGTTTTTAGTAGTCTATGATATAAAGTCTATATGAAATGTGATGAGTTTTTTTTTTTTTGAGGTTTATTTTCTCCAGTTTCTTTAATGTCTCTTTTACCTCCCTTCCTATAACATATATAAAATTAAAGTTCTGTCCTTGAAAGGCACCAGGGGCTTGGTCTCCCTTTCTTCACTGCTCTTCTCCAGAGCTGAAGAGGCAGACTTGCAGCTGCACCAGTTACTAGCTGTGTGGCTAGGGCAAATTTGAAATTGTCTTTTAACCTTGCTTTTCTTACCTTTGAAATGGGCACAATAATAATGTTGTTCTTGTCAGGATGCTGTGGCGATCATCCAAGATACTTTATGAAGATATGAAGCATTAGATAAATTGCCTCAAACAGAAAGGCATCAGTAAATATTAGCTATTTTTATTGGACTACCACTGAATCTGAATTTTTTTTTTATATTTCAGCACTTACATCCAAGCACATCTCAAGCATTTTTCAAGTATGCATTCACATTTTTGTCTGTTCTAAAATCTGCTACATCTGAAAGAAACTGTTTCCTACTCAACTTTGTATTCTTAAGATCTGTCATGGTTCCTGGTACATAGTGGGTCCTCAAAAAATGCTCGTGAAGTTCATGTAATAAATGGATTAATAAAGGAAGATGTGATGCAATCTAAGAGCACACGTATTGACTTGACTACTGCTTGGTGATGGCGCTTATCAGGATGTAATGCTCCTGTAAACCTGTGACCTGTTCTTTACCTGTTAATCACTATGTTACTATCATTTCTAAAAGCTTACCATGTGCCAGGAGAGTTTATGTGCACTTTCTCATTAATGCTCACTACCACCCTCTGACATAGGTTTGATCACTAGTCTCCTCTTACAGAAAAGGAGTGGAGGAACAGTGACTCGCTCAACTGGGGAGGGGAGGGTAAGAGAAGAACCCACCCTGTCAGGCTCCAGAGCCGAGAGAACTCCTCTTGGCCCTTTATTGCCTCTCACCCTGCTGATTTGCCCATGCTGTAGGTTTCTACTGATAATAATGATTTTTTAAGTATTTTATTTATTTATTCATGAGAAACACACAGAGAGAGGTAGAGACATAGGCAGAAGGAGAAGCAGGCTCCCTCTGGGGAACTTGTTGCAGGACTCGATTCCAGGACCCCGGGGTCATGACCTGACCTGAAGGCAGATGCTCAACCCACTGAGTTACCCAGGAGCCCTGAAAATAATGATTTAAATTAAAAAAAAGACTTCGCCCCAGATTTAGGTAGATTTGTACATTTGTATTGTTCTCTCCTGACTGCTTTCAGAAGCTACAGTTGATGGGCCCCCGGCACTTCCTTCTTCCTTCTGGCTGTAAAGCCCAGTGAGTTGCGCATGTGAGAAAAAGAAGGTTAGCTGTCACTTTAGGACAGTTTTACTGTGTCAGTGTTCCTAAGATATCACCACTGGGCTGTTCCAGGCCAGGTACATCTCCACCAACCTGCCCAGTCATTTCCTAACTAACCTGAGATAGACTCAGCCTCCCCAAATCATGTTCCTTTGTCTTTGAAATGGTAGACGTATTTTCTCATGTTGTTACAAAGAGTAAGTGACATAACACATCCCAGCATCTAAAATGTTGTCTAGCTTAGAGTAAAACTTGATTTTCTTGCCCAAATGACATTGATAACCCAATGGGGAGACTAGGAATTCACATCGATAACTCTAGTATGCTGTAGTCTCTGAGACTTCATGTATTAGACACATGCAGAATATGGAGATACCAGGGAGGAAAGATCCCTCCTCACTCTGAAAAGAGGGAGGAGGGTTCATAAAAAATTAGGATTTCTGCCTGGTCCTTGGAGAAATTTTTGGCTTTCTTCAGAGCATGGTTAATTTAATAGCAGTCTGTTTCCCTCAACTGACTGGGTGCAGAGACAGGACTGTTTTCCCAACATTCCCATCCTCACTGCCCAGCAGCAAAGTCTTACACACAACAGATACTCAGTAAATATCTGTTGGATGAATTAATAAATGATAGGGGATGCCACAACCAATGGGATATACTGTTTGTTAGATCAGAGGTACTTTTAACTCCATTTTACTGCTGAAAAATTTAGACTCAGAAAGGTCATAATTTGTTCAAAATAGTTTATTTAGTCAGGAATAGTGAGCTGAACATAGAATTTCTGTAAAATCTGTTACTTTTTTTAAGGGTTTTATCATCCTAATTTTAGAAGAAATTCCAGAATAAAATTAAACTTTTGAACTGCCTTGGGATCCAGTCTTGGTTTTCCTAGCTGATTTAAAAGTCCATTGAATCTCTTGAGAGCTTGTTAATAAAGAGCTGCCACTAAGATTTACAAATCATTTGCAAAAGGTATACCATGACATATAAAATTGGAGCTCTGCAGCACATGTATGCACGTGAAGAAAAATACACGCATTTAGACTGACTTAGAATTACAGCTACTGCAACGAACCTTCTTCAATATATTGGAAATGTCAAGAGAAGTGATAGAAATAAGTGGCTGCTCTTCTTGCATTCATTAAGGGGTAAATATTCTAGCTTGGTATCTGTAGCATAGTAGACACTCAATTAATGTTTGATGAATAGAAGCATAACAGGCTGACTTAATTAAGTAATTAATTTAATAATGAACTCTTAAAAATACTTAAAGTTGGTCATTTAAGGGGAAAAAACTGTCTTTAGCAGGACTGAAACAAAATGACCTGTATAACCTAGTTGATCTTAAACCCATACAAAATAGTGATATTTATTGTTATTTTTAAATAAAGAAAGCAAACTTAAAACACAAATATGATTTTATTAAATACAATGGAAAATTTTTGTAAGATAATTTTTTGTCTTGTTTTGTTTTAGAAAATTTATGCAGAAACGAAGATATATGGTTAGAATAAGAAGAAAATATCAATCCCCTGGGATTAGAAAATTGTTATTTTGTTTACCCCATGGCAAAGTAATCTATTAATAACTTCAAAGTATAAACATATAGTAGCTTTAAACAAAAATAGAAGTCTGTATTCAACATTATTATTATTTATTATTATTATTATTTAATATTATTTTTAGAGGGGAGTGGGGAGGAGCAGAAGGAGAGGGAGAGAGAGAATCTTTTTTTTAAAAAAATATTTTATTTATTTATTCATGAGAGACACAGAAAAAGGCAGAGACATAGCAGAGGGAGAAACAGGCTCCACGTAGGGAGCCCGATGTGGGACTCGATCCTGGGACTCAGGGATCATGACCTGAGCCAAAGGCAGACTTTCAACCACTGAGCCACCCAGGCATCCTAGGAGAGAGAGGGACTCTTAATCGACTCCCTGCTGTGTAGAGCCTGAATTGGGGCTGAATCTCATGACCCTGAGATCACGACCTGAGCCAAAACCAAGAGTCAGACATTCAACCAACTGAGCTCAGGCACCCCTCAATATTATTTTTTAACCTGTCTTATTCCATGCATATGATCAATAATCTGGAACTGTGATTTATCATATATCGTAAGATAGGTTCACATATTCTAGTGCTGTCTTTGTTTTCACTTCATATTTTTGATAAGAAAATTGAAAATAATTTATCAAGGTGGATTGTGTCAAGGATCTAAATAAGGTACATATCACAAGTCAATAGCTTCTGTAGACACATAGTCAATGTACTGTTTACCTTAATTAAGAACCAGTACTTTTGCCTTATTCTTTGCTGAAATTGAGCTCTTTAAAGAGTTCTTGAGAACTGTGAATTATTCATCCTAAATTACTTGTACTTAGTAAAGTACATTCTATATACTCATTTAATGTTCATTAAATAAAGCAAATATAAGATGTAAGAAACCTCTTTTAAATGTAAGAGGTAATAAAGATCCATCCTGAAATTTTCCATTCCATAAAATCTAAACATTAATTTTTAACTAGGAACAATCACAAATGGTAGAGAGTTTGCATGTAATTTTCAAATACTGCATTTTTAATAGTGTGTCCCATAGAACGCTGCTTCCAAGGGTTGTTAACAGGTGTTTCTCTTATATAGGGTTCAAGCTTTTTGGAGGTTTTATTATAATAGGCTAATACACAAGACCATGACCCAAGGAGAGATCTAATTACTGTGTTTCCTACCATCATTTCACTGCAGAGTTTCTCTTTTTATTGAGTAAATTTTAGGAAAGGCCACTGTGAATGATGCTGCAAATTTCAAATTAGTTAATTTATCCTTTGCTGATATGTTTCCTATTTTGTTAAGAGACTTTTTTTTTTTTTAAGGAAGAGACTTTTTTTCATGTAACTTTTTTTTTTTTTTTTTTTTTTTTTTATGATAGTCACACACAGAGAGAGAGAGAGAGAGGCAGAGACACAGGCAGAGGGAGAAGCAGGCTCCATGCACCGGGAGCCCGACGTGGGATTCGATCCCGGGTCTCCAGGATAGCACCCTGGGCCAAAGGCAGGCGCCAAACCGCTGCGCCACCCAGGGATCCCTCATGTAACATTTCATACAACTCTTCAAATGCCTCAGTGAACTTATATTTTAGGTTGAATATGTATATACACATACATATTTTACATAAATACGTATTTAGGGAGACAGATAAATAGGTAGATATGGTGGCCTCCAATCTATTTGATAGCCATTAAATATTATATATGAATTACAATAATAATTTATAGACCTAAGATCTGTTTATATGTTCAATTGCAAAACATTTTAGAAATCAGAATTCAAATACTTATCATATACTAATAAAAACTTTATATTAAAATATAATCAAACCAGTCTAGAAATTTGGGATTTGGAAACATCCAAGAAATAAAGGTAAAAGTTGCATTATATTTGTAATTTGCCTAGATTTTTTGAGCTTTAATCACTAACAATGCAAATCTAAACTGTAAGATAAAATATTATATGAATTACAAGTACATTTTCTTTCTTTTTAAAAAAAAAATTACTTATTTGAGAGAGAGAGAGATAGCAAGCATGAGCAACGGGGGCAGAGAGAAAGGGAGAATCTCAACCAGAGTCCCTGCTGATCATGGAGCCTGACTCAGGGCTTAATTTCAGGACCCTGAGATCAGGACCTGAGATGAAACCAAGAGTTGGACTCTTAGTAGACTGCACTGCCCATGCACTCTTCTAAGGACATTTTCAAATGAAGTTACTTTATGCCCCATTGGGGAAAAAAATGCATGTCAAGTGATTTTACATAAGGTGTTAAATTCAGACTCTTCTTTGGAAGGAAGACAAATGTCTCGAAGGACCTTGAAAAGGTCAAGCAAAATTTAAACCCAAACCAAGAATGCAACAAAAGAATTGCCAGAAGCAAAGAAGACACAAAGAAAAGGAAATTCTTTAAATAGGGAAGGAAAAAGATGACAGTTTAGGTCATTGGAGATTTAATTGACTCCTCAAAGTCAGAGAGAACAAAGCAGTCTGAAGACCTTTTACAATGGTCCTATTGAGACTTCACCCCAGCCATTAACATATCTTCCTAATTACACTAGTCAACTCTCAGACAGGCTACTGGTAAACCCTGCATTTTTGAGAAAAATAATTGGATAATGGCTTGAAAGCAATTAGAAGAATCATTGGGGAAGAGATTCTGTATTATTTACCTGTAAGAAGATGGTACTTTGAAGTCTATTTCAGAAGTTAAAGCCCAGTTATAAATAATTATGAAAAATATCTTTCCTGAAGCCGTGGAGCTTTTTTTGATTGGTGAACTAGAGTTGCTATCCTGTGTTATCTGTGAATAATTTACTATGCATAAATAATGTTAAATAACTCTTTGACCTTTAAAACTTTAACATACAACAGCACTACCACATACACAGTCGAACTTGGCTCTCATCTACACTTATAATGTCAGGCCTCACACAATGGCCCCTGAATTTTAGGTCAGTCCCAACAACAGAAATAATCAAGATGTCTTAGGTAACTCTGGCTGCTGTTGGAGACTATCATAATTATAGGACAAACTGAAGTAGATTTTGAAGTTTAGATATTTGGAGGATCTACACGGATCAAATTTTCAAAGTAGTGACCATAGCCCACTACAGCTTAGGCTCACAAGCAGAACATAGCTGTGTCCACACACAGCCACGGATCTAAGGGGCACTGCCTGGTTTACTTAAGCTTAATGGAACAGTTCTTCAATTAAGCACTCTATTTCTGAATTCTGAAAAATTTGCTGTATCTATCAATCAACTACTCTTATTTCTCAATTGGTAACGTGAATTTTAAGAATTGATGCTCCTACTTCCGAAGAAGATTTGATTTCATTTTCTTCTATTTGCTTATTACGTGTTAACGATAGAGGAGTACTTACTCAGAGGATGGTTTATATTGTCCAACCCTGTTCTTAATAAGTGTTTTCTGGAGATCTCAATTAGTTTAAAAAAATAAGTCTCAATGATTTTGTTCATATCCTAAGTGTTTTTGAAACTACTATGTAATATTACTTGTTGTGCTCTTTCACTAGGGTATTTTCTTTCTTTCCTTCTTTTTTTTTTTTTTTTTTTTTAACTAAGGTATTTTCATAGAATATCCCTACTCCTGCAGAGGAGTGCCAGTTATAGATAAGTATGTTTATTTTCACTTTGCAGAAGAAAAGCTAAGAATCAGAGTAGTAGAATAACTTGCCACAAGCGTGCAATATTTAGCATATCTGGGCCATAATTTTAGAAATAAACCATTATCCACGTATTGAGCGCTTATGATAAGCCAGATACTGTTCAAAGCACTGTAGTTGTAATGTCTAATTTTATTCTGGAAATGAATCCCAGAAGGCAGCTTCATGGACTTCATTTCCAGTTATGGAAACTGAGGTTCAAACGGTGCAATGACTTGTTCAAAGACTGAGGACTCAGGTGATGTGCTGAGATTTGCATTCAGGTCAGTCTTCCTCTCTGTTGCTCCTGCTCCCTCTCTAGGTCTCTAGGAGTATTTCCTATAATGACCTCCTAGTGATGATTCCTGGGGGTCCTTGCTTTCTCCATGTCTCTTTCTTTATAAATGTCTCCCCATTCTTTAAACAGATCTCTTCTTACATAGAAACATGGAAAGAGACAAACACTCTGTAAAGATTTAGCAATGTCTTAAGGTATGATCTAGAGTAGGGTCTGATAACAAACAGAGAAAATGTCTATTATAAATGACATTATAAGGATGTATATATTTACAGTTGGCCCTCAGACAACAGGGGGTTAGGAGTGCCAACCTCCCATGTGGTTAAAAATCTGCATATAACTGTTGCCGCCCTATAAACTTAACTACTAGCAGCCTGCTGTTGACTGGAAGTCTAATCCATAACATGAACAGTTGATTAACACATATTTTGTATGTTATATGCATTATATACTGTATTCTTACAATAAACTAAGATAGGGAAAAGAGAGTGTTATTGAGAAAATCATAAGGAAGAGAAAATACATCTATAGTGTTGTAGCTCTAAAACATCCACATATAAGTGGATCCCGTGTTGTTCACACACATATGTAGTGGCGTCCACATAATGCTTACATTATTACAAGAAAGCATGTGATAGTTCATAAATTCTCCCTAACTCTAAGGTATTAATGTGATTCTAGGTTTCTTCTCAGAAGGAATGCCCTTGTCCCCTAATTGATATATAGATATGTGATCATAGAATATTCTGATGTATACTATGAAGCTAACTCTTATAAACCATTGTAGAGCATTTTAGGATGCTAGAATAGAATTTAATAACCAGTTATTGCCACGAAACACTAATGCAGGGCTAGAATCTGCCTCTGCTGCCCAACCACACTTGGATATGGATCAGGGACAGGGAGTCCCGACCCTTGAATTCATTCATTTCATTTGGAGGTAAGTAACAGGAAGCCACAAGCCATTTATACCTCTGGCTACAAAGCACAGTGCTACTTTAACTCATGAAAATCTACCATAGAAGGTCATGTGGTGTGCATTTCCATGTGTTAAATTTTTTCTCTGTGTTTGGGCACATGGCATTTATTTTGTTTCCATATGAGAGGAGCACACCATGCGTATTTCTGCATCATTTTCTGCACCTGAATTTCTCTTTATGATTCTCCCTCTCCTGCTGCATTTTCCCTCTGACTCTTTTATGCTTTTGCCCCCACCCCAATTTCTAATTCTTGCTGTTGTCAGCCATGTGCTTCCTTTAGCCAAAATATAAAATAAAATTGTAAAAAAATAACTCTGAGTTGCTTTTGAGCTCTTCCAGTGATATGACAGCAAAAATTAATTTTCTTTTATTTCTGTAGCTTTTCGTTGATTCTTTTTATGGATCAGATGCTCATTAAAACAAAGACTGGGGCAGAAGTGCACATTCTGTGCCTTTCTGTGACTGTTTTGAACTGAATCCACGAAATCAATATAGGGCAATCAGCAGTTTAGAAGTTCGATTACATCAGTTTATTTTAATGGGGTTTGTCTTGTGTTTTAAATTGAATCAGCACTCTTTGTTGCTCCAAGTATCAGTAAGTTTGTAATAGGAAATTTTTCTTATGTTTTACATATACAGATATAAATCTTTTCATAGGCTGATCACAATTCTAAAATATTCTAATGACACTTAATCCATCTACTTAATTCTTATACATACCATTTACCCAGCCAATACTTGAGACAATGAATTGATTACAGGTTTCAATATGTGTTTCTCCTGTCATTGTTAAAGCTAATAGATCTGCATTTTGGTCTGTTGTGTAATACAATTTCACTTGGAAGAAAATTTATTTTAGTGACCTGATCATACATTTTCTTTGTCTGATTTTCACTTGATTTAAAAAGATAATGTTTGAGTGAGTACATTGTTATCTACAACTTCATCTTTTTCAAAGCAGCATTCCTAACACATCTGCTAAGCCATTGCTTTCATTAGTTTGCTGTCGACTATGAAAGGTGTCCATTTTATTTTACTTGATTGCTGGGGATGATATGGGTTCATCTTACTAACACTGTCCTCAGTGACACTGACTAAAGATCTCAGGTGCTCATTAGCCACAATCCCCTCCTACATAAAAAGGGTGGGACTGCAAAAAGACTCCTTGTACCTACACCTTATATGCAATTACATCCACTTCACTTCGTAACTGAAGATGAAGGATAATTATCATATGTAACTACTGGTAGCCTCTAGTAGAGCTATTATGGATGATTGTTCTTTTTTTAGGTTTTTTAGTTTTACAATGAACAAAGAAAAAAACCCAGCTAATATATAGCTATTTTTAAAAAGAGGCTAATGTGACCTAGATAAAGAAGAATTTAAAACAGCTAGTTGATTGGACCCTAAAGGATGTGATTAGTCATAGACATAATATGTTCCTCAAATATTTATTAAGGCTTAATAATAGGTATGCTCTAAATATTTCATTCCTTTCACTCCCCCCCCCCCAAATCTAGGTAATACTTATTAGTTTAAATATTTATTAATTTAGTAGGCTTAAATAAACTAAGATGATATTTCAGGACTACTCAGTGAGACCAGGTTTTATAAATGATGCAAGCAGAGCATCTATTTTAATTTATTATGAATATAAATAGTTAGGAATTCCACCTACCAAATGGTCTTGTGAGAGACCATTCAATTTCATTTTTAAATCTGTCCTCATTTTTTAAGCCTATTCTCATTTTAAAATCTGTCCTTAAGTAGTGTAACTATTTGTATGTGTATATATAGGCAGAAACACACACATTTATATACATACACACATAATTGGAACTAAATAGGTAAATATTAGGTAAGTAGGGTTGCAAGCTTCTGTGCTAAGCTCTAGTAACTAATGAAGATAAGATGGCACTTCACACACACACACACACACACACACACACACTATGCCATTACTTACATGACCAAGCTATACTGTTCCATCCACATCAACCAGATACTCACCTTGGATTTTTGTTGTTAGATAAATAAATATTTTAGGGAGAAATTTAGAAACCCTGCTGGACTGCATTTATTCAGCACACATTCTAATGATACCCAGCATTTTGGAAATGGGTATTTATGGCTTGTTGAACATTTGTGGTGCAGTGAAAAATCCATACATTGCAATTAACACAACAAAGCTGGAAAATGCAGAAAGTTGTCATTTTACTATCCTTCTGCTGAGCTGCTTGCACGTGTGGTGGTGGTGGTGGGGTGTCTGTGGCATTCTAATCCTAGCTGCATATTTTCTTTCATGCAGTGGTAAGTCTCATTCAGTGAAGTGGCAGATATATCTGCTAGACATCTCTTTCAGTGGGTGAGGAACAGCGCTTGGTTCAGATAGCACTTACTAAGGACACCCAGTAATTTGCATTGGCTTGAAAAGCAGGGACTAGATGTCTTCCATGTATAAGCTACTCCCAAGTTGTGAGCTACATCCCTTCATAATTTGTACCAGTTCTTTCAGTCCAATACCTGGGAAATTACTAATCAATCATAGCTCTTCAAAGGGCTTGCCGTAATAACCTATAGTTTACCTTAGTACAGAGAATATTTTTCCTGGAAAAATTGTAAACTCCACTAGAATATATCCCAGACTGTCCCTGGTTGTTTTGCACTATTTCCACAGATTTTACGATATTGGTCATCTGATGAGTATTTTTGTGATTGAAGAGACTTCTCAGTATTAGCTGTTAAGCTTCCTATGTTTGACAACACAGCATGGCCATTTTGACATAATCACAGTAATTTTTAGGTGCTGGTTTTAAGAAGTCAAATATGCTTGGTTTTCCCTTTCTTGATTTTTCTTATATTACTATCATTTAGATGAGACAGTCCCTTCATTAGAGTACTTTACCATATATTGATCTCAATGTCTCTGTCTCTCTTTCTAGCTCTATGTGCATAGATATAATATAGACATAGATACAGACATTGATAAACAGTTATAGATGTTTATAGATATTGTCTCTCTGTGTGCATATACACATACAATAAAGTTTGATGTAATGGTGTTGCAGTATCTAGCCATCTATTTCCTCTCTTAATGTGCTCACAATATTTCTATCCTGGCTGAAAGAAGTGGAAACAGAAAACAAAGAGGTCACCACATTGGGGACACTTCCTTAATATTATGGTACCTGACTGTATGTTGCCTGACAAGCTTTCTCAGAGGTCATGGAACAGAAGGGTTCAAAGACCAAACTAAGAAGACAGAATTGCCGAGACTATTACACCAACGTAAAGGTGCAATGCAAGGTAGGAGGAAGAAAGCCATAGGTAACACACTTAGGATAGGGTGCCTGTGGAGGGGGGCTGCTTGTGATCAAGTAAGGTAGACCTGTTGGCCTCTGCTGGGAAACTCATCCAGCTGGCTAGATACCTGCTGGTCCTGTATTTATATAATTTAAGTAATTTCAGAGTAATAATACAGTGATATAAAACAGTAGGAATTGTACTAGTGGAATATGTGTATATATCTGCATTTAAGTACACAAGTCAATGATAGAAATCATTCTGTATCTCTAAGTTTTCTAGTAATACCTATTTGCTGCTTTCCTTATATATGTCTATTTCAGAATGCATAAATAGGCCCCATAAGCTTAAAAAATCGTTTTGAAGCAAACTTAAAATGGGAACAATCTCATCGACTATTTTTCTACCCAGTGAACCAGGATGGCCAGTCATTTTTTTTTTTTTTAATTTCGATACGGAAAATTTTAGGATCCCAGTACATAATTTGAGAGCCAGTGATTTAGTCTGAAGAAAATAATAATAGGACTACTAAATAACTATTTTAAGGCTAGAAGTGGACATTATGTGGAGGATGGCATCTAGTGATACTTAATTTACTGGAGTTGCTATTTTTACCCCTCTGAAATCTGAGTGGTGACTAATTCTTGGGGGAGGAGGAGGAGGAGGTTTAAGAGCACTTTAATTGGATAGTTCTTATTTGTGTAGATGTTGATTTTCTCATTTTAATAATTTTCTGTTGTATTATGTTTAGGAGATTTATGAAATATATAAAATGCTTTCAAATGATTTGTTGGATGCCAGAAAATGATTAATTCATTTTTCTTTGTTTAGATTAAATATCGACACCTCTTAATTTAAAAAAAAATTATCAAAACAGATGTGCTGCTTGCTATTCTTTGTGGCATTCTCTGAGGCTGATATCGGGAGGTTGGAAATCCTGCAATTATTTCGCTTGTTCTCTCTCTGAAAACCTCATAATCAATCAGTTCTTGTTGCCACACAGATAAAATCTAATTCCTTAAGAAACAATATGACTTTTTAATTTATTATTTTATTTTTAATTGTGGTAAAAAAAACACATAACCTAAAATTTACCTTCCTGGCCATTTTAAGTGTACAGTTCTGTAGCGACAAGTATATTCACATTGTTGAGTGACCTATCTCTAAAACTTCTTCAAAAGTCTCTTACAAAACCATAACTCTGAAGCCAGTAGACACCTCCCCAGTTCTTTTTTCTGCAGCCCCTGACAGCCACCACTCTGTGAGACTTTCTTCCTCTGACTCCTGTCTGCACTGTTTGGTTTTTCTCCAGCTCATCTTAAAACCTACTGTTTAGGTACACCAAACTGTCCATACCCCATTCAGGTTCCAATTTCAAGACTCTCATCCACATTCTTTCCCCAGTCATTGTATAGTTAACTTCTGACTCAACTTTCAGTTACAGACTTACAAGACTCTCTTAGAATGGGGGATGTACACCTATCGTGTGCTCCTGTATGCACCCTTCATTTCCAACTATCACAATTAGCTTAAAATTTTTCTTGGTAGAATGTGAGCCCTTCAAAAGTAAAACCAATGGCTATATAAATAAGAACATCTGATTTAGCCTATCATTTTATTCTTGGCCCCGTAGCACACCCTACATAAATAATTGTTGACTGGATTAACAGTGAAAGCTCAAAATACCTAATTTGAATCTTATTTTGTCACCTACTGGCTGTGTGCCCTTGGGTACATAAAGATGATGATGATAATATTAATTACAACATTAGTGACAGTAGTAGCAAGCAGCTATCGCTGTCACTTACAGAGCAGTTGCTATGTACAAGGCACTTTTTAAACTTTTACATGTATTAACTCATTTACTCTTCATAATAATCCTAGTCATGAGGTACTATGAATGTGCCTGTTGTTGGATGAGTAAAGAGGACAGGGGTGCAGAGTGATTTATTCAAGGTCACTTAGCTCAAAAGAACAGAACTGTTCCTGAAATCAGACACTTTGAATCTGAACTCATGTTCAGAAATATCACTGCTTTATATGTCGGACCTCCATTTCTTTATTTATAGTATGGGTTATTGTAACTATTTCAAGTATGGGTAATGAGCATTAAATGTTCTGATCTATGCAAGCCACTTAGCACAGTGCCTATTTGTAATGGGAGTTTAATAAATAACTGCATTTATGGCCATAATATATGTCAAGTGCCTTGCACAGTGCTTATAAGGCTGTAGGCTTTCAATAAATGTTAGCTCCCTTCTCTTTTTCCTTAGACAAAGTCAGAGGTGACTACTAATGCAAAGGAATTGGGTTGGAGCATATTGCAGTGGCCACCAAGAAAATAACGGGTACAAGCTGTAGAAGAAGAGCACATATTTAAGAAAACAGCATCCTGTAACTGAGTGCTAATACTTTGCTGGGATTGTGATACAAACATCTGGCATTTGAATAAGATTCCTGACTTTGAAAGCATGTTCACATTTCTCATGTCATTTTCGTTTCATGGCTGACCTTGGGAGAAGAGACGTAATATGATGGTTCCCATTGTACAAAGATCCTCAGCAACTTACTGAAGACAGAGAAGCTAGGGTACAGAGAGGAACTAGAAATTGTATTTCTAGATTGTTATGTCCAAATGAAATTCATCCTCAAACTAGAACATTTTTGAGAGCAGAGGTGAAAACATAATAATTAAGTTAGTAGACCGGTCATAACCTGAGTCTGTCGAGGGCCGGAGGAAGTATGGGGTCCCTTTCTTCTGCTCAGATTCTTCCTTCTCTTCTTCACCTTTTCTCTTGTTGGGAGCATCACACTGACTTAAAATATTCTTCGTCCTTGAACTGCAGAGAGTGAGTCCTCCTTATCAGGGTGTCTATCCCTCCATTTGCTATATGCACAACATTCCACATTATGGAATCAAACATATCTATTTGGAAAGAATGAGAAATTTACCTTGATGCAATGACTATATACACACACATGTGTAAGTGTGGATGTGTGTGTGTATTTGAGATAAAGGCTGACAGGTCAGCCTATCTGAAGTGGTTAGCTTCTATGACTGAACTTTCTTTTTGACCTATTAAAACTTCTTTATCAGCTATATTTAATCATGAATTAGTTTCCTTATACGGCTGTCACAAAGTGCCATAAACTAGGTGTCTTAAAAGCACAGACATTTCTTGTCTTACAGTTCTGAAAGCTAGAAGTCCAAAATCAAGTTGTTTGTGGGGTTTGTACTTTCACGGGCTTTTGAGGGAGAATCTGCTCAATCTCTGTCCCAGCTTCTGGTCGCCCCCCCATGTTTACCTTGCCTTGCAGATAAGAGACATCACTGCAGCCCCTCATCTTCATATGCCATCTCCTGTGTGTCTGTGTCTTTACAACGGTCATCTACAGTCCTATTGAATTAGGGACCCACCGTACTCCAGCATGACCTCATCTGGACATTATGTATGCAATGGTCTTACTTCCAAATCAGGTCACATTCTAAAGTACTCAGGGTTAGAAATTCAATGCTTTTTTTTGTTGTTGTTGTTTTTCTTGGCAGGGAACAATTCAGCTCATAACAATTAGTAAGATCAACCAAACTCAGTTGTATATGGAGGAATTTGCCAATGTTGCACAGTCTGTATCGATCTCTCTTTGGTGATAATCTGTGTTTTAGGAAAGCAAGCAAATGTAAGAACTAATTGTGTCTACTGAAGGTATAACCTCCTAGCGACCCTCACCATGCAT
The DNA here is from genome assembly GCF_011100685.1 of Canis lupus familiaris. NCBI lineage: Eukaryota > Metazoa > Chordata > Mammalia > Carnivora > Canidae > Canis > Canis lupus. The sequence continues at coordinate 56,810,472 of NC_049243.1, read as the reverse complement.
TAACTGGAAGATGGTGACAGGCTGAAATTTCATCGACAGGAATTACAAACAGTTACTACAAAATTAATGTTTTGCTTAAATTATTGTGTTTACCTGCTGAGCTTAAAAGATAGGAAAATTATTTTCCTTTTAAAGTTAAACAATGATATTCATGTTTTATTGATAACTATTTATTCCATATTTCTTAGTCATGAATAGTTGCTGATTGGAATGGGATCTGATATTTAGTAGAATTATAGATTGTTCACACTCCAGATGTTGAAAATGACAAAGAAGTTATTATTGTAACATGCTCTGGCTTTACATAAACTAAAGAGCATGGTGGTATCTGGATAGCTTCCACGTTCCATGCAGGACACAGCCAGGGAAAAGTGGCAATGTGGCTGAGCAAAAGACACTGGGCTGAGTGACAGATCCTCTGGGAAGAGATCAGCAATCTCAAGCAATGAAGTCTCAAAGAAAGGGGCAAAAGTAAATGCCATTGAAGGTAGCTCGCTGAGACCCCCAACAGAGGGGACCGATGGTTGCAGAGAAAGTGCAGGTAGAGTGTTGGCTGATGGCTTCTGTGAAAGTGGAAGGGCTAGGATTAGCGCCTAGTCTGGCAAGCAGTTCCCTGGATGAGTTGGAATATGGGTCTGGACTCATGAGAACCAGATTCACGTGCAAGATGGCAGAAGCACGCAGGTACCTGTTTGCTCTACGCCACTTCTGCCAAGATAAAGGAGTATCCTTAAAAGACTGTCATGAAGAAGTGTTCCTTGTGTTTTGCTATTTCCTCTGAACCCATTGACTCTTCAGCATAAGACAGAGTCTGTTTCAAAACCCACAAGCATCTTTCATGCCTCTGCTCTGAGACCTCCATGGTTCTCCACCAGGCAACTGATATCATTCCTACCTGTCATCGCCATCCTCTCTGACTAGAGAGTGTGTATGTACGCTTAAACACATATTGACCTAAGTTTTTCAAAATTATTGAAAGAGGTGCTTTGGAAGTAATGATATAAAGTGTTTATATCTACAAGAATTCCTTACTATGTATCAGACAAAATTCAGAGTCTTTCAGAGTTAAGGCCTGATCTTTACAGATCTCTTCCTCCTTTTCCTGTTCAAATAGACCACAGTAGTATCTGTTGAGGGAATGTGATCCATGTTGTTAGCCGGAACATGAAGCTGTCCATACACTGTTGCCCTTCATCTCTTCTGAATTATTATTTCTCCTGAATGAAGCCTCCCTGACAGTGATGTCCATTGTCTCTGCAAACCGCTGGCCCCTTCTCCCACTGCAACAACATCCATGGAACATCTTCCTTCCCTACTGCTAATTCAGACACGGTCTGTGCTGCTTTCCTATCTTCCTGCGTTTATCTGGAAGGGCTGCACACCAGCACAGGCTGCCCCGTGATGGCACTGCCCCTGGCATAAAGGCACGGACCGCTTCCTGCATCTCCTTCAAAGCTTGTGTAGGGCAAGGCTTTTGTGTTCACGGAAGTCTCCAGTCAAGAGTCATGTCTGCAAATAATGTTTTCCTTTACAAAATAACTTTGAGTGAACACTTCTAATGAGGGACAGCTGCAAGTGAAGACACATTTGTCAGTTTGTAGCCTTTGCTATGAACTTATTTTTTTTTTTTTTTTTATGATAGTCACAGAGAGAGAGAGAGAGGCAGACACACAGGCAGAGGGAGAAGCAGGCTCCATGCACCGGGAGCCCGACGTGGGATTCGATCCCGGGTCTCCAGGATCGCGCCCTGGGCCAAAGGCAGGCGCTAAACCGCTGCGCCACCCAGGGATCCCTGCTATGAACTTATTAAGTGAGACTTACGATAAAAATGTGACAAAGAATTCATGAGACTGATTGTGAAGATTTGTGTGACCACCGTATCTAATGTTGTTACAACAAAATCAGATCCATAAACCTTTGATTGTGACCAAACAATTAGTTTTGCGGTGCACCTAGGCTTCTGTCCTTGTTTACTATGCAAAGAGAAAGTGCAGGTCTTCTCTCTGAGGTTAATTGTTGCTTTCACGGCTCACTCACCTTCTTCCCTTCGATTGTCTCTGACCTATGACGTTCCTGTGAAAATTGACATCCATGGTTAATGGGCCCCAAGAAATAATTCAAATGATGACAGATCCCTGGAGGTGTTTAGTATAGTTAAGTATGCATGTTTGAAGATGACAGTTGTGAAGCTACAAGAGCCATGTCAGGCTTTTCTGGGCTAACATTGTTTCATGTTAAAATGTGGCATCTCCATCATGTTTATATACTTCTGTTTTATATGCATTTTTGTATTTATGATTTCTATGCATTGGCATTAAACAAATAAAATACTTGGTTATGATCAATTCAGGTGCAAGTCCACACTCTGCATCTTTGCTTCTTGAAGGGCAGTCTCTGGACCAGCAACATTGCATCATAGCAAAAGCTTGTTAAACATGCAGAATTCAGGTCAAGAGACTAAGAGAAGGGACTTCAGAGGAATATTTACCTCAATTATGGCATGATCCTGAAAGGGGCTGCTCACTCAGGTTACTCTGTCCTGGAGCCTTTGAGATGTTCTAGCTGAAAGCAGCCCTGAGAGCTATATGGTGTTCCTTCAATAGCAGCTGGAAGAACAGATACAGCTCAGGGTTGTTCCAGAACCACAGCTCTGTCTACACACCAGGATCATGAAAATGAAAGAAAAAAAAACCCAAAAACTTTTTATCAACCTTTGTCAGCAGAAAAGGACAGTTGACTACTCATCCAGCTCTGCAGTCAGCCACTCATCCAGTACCTGTAAGTGGTGATAACCAGAAGATATGTCTGAGACATCAGATGTGAGCATAGTTGTTGATGTAGCCTGTGATCCTCGTGTTCTCTAGGCAGAGGAAACCATCTTGCGAAAAAACATCAATTAATATGGATGGCCATGAAGTGCATTGAGGACAACTCCAATTTATTCTCTCATATTCTGACGGTATTACTGAATTTAGAATAAAAGGAAACATTCAAAGGATGAAGCAAAATCTGACTGGAATCCAAACTGACCCCATGGGTTTAAGGAGAAAATGGAGAAAAACTGATCCTTGAACAGATCAGAAGCAGTACTGTGAGCAATCCAGGTCACTTTCCTCAACTTTTATTGCCAAGAAACCAGGTTTCAAGTAAAACAAGGTTCGGATGGAAGAGCTTTCCAGTACAGAGATCCAGGTGGAGATAAAGAGAGAGAGCAGCCTATGAATTAAAAATTGTGGCTGATCAGAATGAGAAACCTCTGAAAATTGAAATGGAAGTTAAATCACCTGGTAATAATTCAGTATGTCTCCCTGACCTTAGTGTTTCTGGGGATGATTTATTGATTGAGGTCTATGAGAAGTACAGATTACATCTGAATCTTCCAGAATCTGTGCATACTGAAATGACTACAGCAAAATTTATCAAAGAGAACGCTACATTAATCATCACAATGCCAGTGGTGTAAGTCAAGAGCATCATCTGCTTTGGGTTTTCCGTGCTGAAGCCATGTGAATCACAGGACCTTAAAGGTTTATCTTAAACACTAGTTTCGTATTTTCTAAGAGTTCCTTTTCACTAAACAATGTTTTCTCATCAGCCCTCCTTCTTCTTCTTCTTCTTCTTCTTCTTCTTCTTCTTCTTCTTCTTCTTCTTCTTCTTCTTCTTCTTCTTCTTTTTTAACTCTCTCCTCCTCAAACTTGGCATTAAGCAGAAACTCCTAAAAAGAGCAGTGCCATGATACACTTGTTTAAAAAGTATTTCTAAAAAAAATAAATAAAAAAAAATAAAAAGTATTTCTAATATTATTAAAGTAACAAATATGATTTGGGAAATTCTGTCTGTTTCCAGGTGACATGTGAGAATTCTTGGTTTACTGGTTGAGTTTTTTTTTTTTTTTTTTTTTGGTCTAGGACATTTTTACTTCAGAAAATAAAAATAAAAAATTTAAAAAGCAGAGCTCACGTGATGATTTGAACTACTACATCAAAATTACAATTCATAAGAAGCTCTATCTTAATGTTTTCTGGGCACACTAAGGTTTGAGCACTCTTCTACATCTCTATGAAGTGTACTCTTCCCAGATGTGAATTAGTGTTTGGTTTTGAAACATTGCCCTTGTTTTGGGGAGTTTAGAGCCCCCAGAAAAATAATTTAACAGTTTTCATACACCAAAACTATCTTCTAGTGTCCATCTAGCAGAAGGAGATTTTACTTTGGGGTCACAGAGGTGAAATATTATAAAGAAACCTTAGACACAGTGTCTTTGGTTACCTGGAAAGCCCGATTTCATTAGACGCTCTGTGTTCAATAGGACTAAATATTATTGAAAGTAGGTTTTTTCCTCCATAGTGACTTATTTTTCACTTGTCTATATTTTATGTAGAAGTCTATAGAATTGTATCTAAATAAAAATTGTGGCCAAATTTATTTGCTGGATCTGACTTTTATTGCTCCTTAAGTAACCGAGCTCCTGGTTGTACTGTGTCTAATTTTATATTCTGATGAATGTTACCAGCTACAATATTAAGTTAGTCCTAAGTCTGCAGTAGACTGTAACTTTTCTCCTACATGTATATACATATGTGTGCAGACTCATATTTGGAGTTAATTTTGAGCAGCTCTGATAGTTGTGTCTATCAACCTAAATTCATTATAGGAGCTGTGGCATTTATAGAGATAAGTAGAGAACAGTTCCTGCTTTTTTGGGCATTTATAATCTAGTATGCAAAATAAATTGAACAGAAATCACTTTGGTATGAAATGCAACAAAAGAGCTCCTGATTACTTTTGGGCAGGGTAATCAAAAAGACATTCTTTGATAAACTGGTATTTAATTGAACTTTGAAAGATACGTAGTACTCCAACAGGTAGAAAGAAGCAAGAGCATTTTAACTGGAAGCAACAGTATAGACAAGACAAGAAAACCAAAAATGATGAGCCACGGAGAGAAAATGACAAATTCCCAGAAAAATAAAGTGAAAGATGTTTTTAAAAAAATACCAAAAATTGAAGTCTGAGTGCTCTGCTTGCCACTACTCCATAATATGTACATCTTCTAGCCTTTCTCATAGCTCCAGTATATGAAGGCATTCTTGTTAATCCTGGCAGATGAAAATACTCAGTGAATTTATTTTTTAAATAACTTTTTAAAAAAAGTTATTTTAACTATTTTTAAAAAACTTTTTTTAAAAAAACTTTTTTAAAAACGTTTTAGTTTTTTAAATAATTAAAAAAAAAACTTATATGATAGAGAGAGAGTGAATAAGAGAGCACAAGCAGGGGGCCGGGGGAAGTGGCAGAGGGTAGAGAAGCAGGATCCCCACTGAGCAGGGAGCCCAACATGGGCTCTATCCCAGGACCCTGGGATCATGACCTGAGCTGAAGGCCAACACTTGACTGACTGAGCCACTCGATGCCCCTAAATACTGCAAAGAATTTAGAAGACAAATGTGTAAAGACATTTCTCAAAATAGTTAGCTACAAAACCACATAGTCTCAGAATGAAAACATCATTGAGAGGCATCTTCTACTTTCATACAAAGGATGGAAATCCTGTATGTCTCCTTCCTGGTTTCCATTTCTGTTTTGCTTAGGTTCATTTAATGACAGGTTTCTTCACTGAAATTTTTTTTTTCTTTTTTTTTTCTTCACTGAAATTTTTAAGACAGCTTTGGGAAAGTCCTTGTTTTCTTAAGTTGATTGGAAATCAGAGGAAAACCATCCAGGGATCTACTTGTCTGTCTATCCCTAAGTCCCAAATTAAGAAATTGGGAATTGTCTGTGTGTATAAAATTTCTGAATACTCTAGAATCTCTTTTTTGGATTGAATATAATGGACCAGTAAATTTAAATCAGATCAAAAGTTTGTCAAGGGATTGCATTAAAAAAATCACTATTGTGTATCTAATTTCACTTTCTATTGCATAAATAAAAATACAAATTTCACTTGAGAAGTAGGAAGAAAATAATCTCAGAATGAAACATCCCCTATTTGATAACTTAATTTTATCATATGTAGTAAAACTATGAACAATATAGTTTTTTTTCCTCACATTTTTCCATGGATTATGGGAAAATGCTTTATCGTCAGCAGACAGACTTTTCGAAAGCACGCTTCTGTGTGACCTCTATTTTGTAATTATCTCTGGGTAAAATGTCCTATCAGAACGAACACCTGCAGTGCCTGGATGGTTCGTTCGGTTAAGCAGCTGACTTTTGATTTCAGCTCAAGTCTTGCTCTCAGGGTCCTGGGATTAAGTCCTGTGTCCATGCTCAGTGGGGAGTCTGCTTGTGGATTCTCTCTCCCTCCCCATCTGCCCCTGCCTCAGCTCATGAGCATTCTCTCTCTCTCTTAAATATATATATATATATATATATATATATATATATATATATATATATAATTTTTTAAAGGAATTGAACAGTGTATTCTCCAGCAGCATCCTATTTGGATATACCTCTGTGTAAATGCAGCCACATACAGCTTTAGCTCTCCTTGGCATCATCAGTCTTGTTTGCTCACCTTGCACTTAGACTCTCAGAGCTGTTACTCTCCCATCTTTATTTGTGCAGGAAAGTTTCTGAACCTAAAGGCATCACTGTGTATTTATTTTTATTCAGCTATATCCTATTAGTTTGCCTCAGTGTTGCATTCTGTTGAGAACTTTAATAAATAATGGTGATATATCTCTATAAAGTTTATTTACAATGTCTTCAGACTTTCAAAAAATATGAGCAGAAAAATTATATAAAATTCCTCAAAGAACATATTCTGTGTATCAGTAGTATGTGATTTTTTAATTTTGCTTGGCATAAATAAAAATTAAATCAGTTTTATGTAATTAAAAAAAAATTCTGCCAGTTTGAAGTTTTGGCAAACACAGCTTTATATCTCTCCATCATCTGTTGAACATTTTTTATAAGGAGGTTTTTAAAAATAAAAATTCTGTATATTTAAGGTGTACAATGTGATGACTTGATATAAATATACATGGTGAAATGATTACTACCATTAAGCTAACATTTCTTCACAGTTAGCATATTTTGGTGTGCAAAGAGTGTACAGTATTATTAAGTATAGTCATTATACCCATACTTTAGGTATCTTATTTATCCCACATAGCTGAAAATTTGCACCCTTTGACCAACATTTCCCCACTTCTCCCCCAACCCCAGCCCCTTGTAACCACGATTCTACTCTGCTTCTATGAGTTCAACTTTTTTTTTTTTAATTCTACATATACGTAAGATCCTACAGTATTTGTCTTTCTCTGACTTCTTTCACTTAGCATAGTGTCTTCCAGGTTCATCATGATGTCACAAATGGCAAGATTTACTTCTTTCTCAGGAATGAATAATATTACATTGTGTGTGTTGTATCTTTCTTATCCATTCATCTATGGATGGACATTTAGATTGTTTCCATATCCTGGTTATTATGAATAATTCTGCAATGAACATGGGAGTGCAGATATTTCTTTGAGATACTAATTTTGTTTCCTTTGGATATATACACAGAAGTGGAAAATTTGTATCATATGTTAGTTCTATTTTTAAGTTTTTGAGGAATCTCCATAACACTTTCCATAATGGCTATATCAGTTTGTGTTCCCATCAAGAGTGCACCACTTCCTCTCCAACATTTGTTATTTTTTGTCTTTTTCATTATAGCTATCCTAAGATATATGAGATAATATCTCATTTTGTTTTTGATTTGCATTTTTCTGATAATCATTGATATTGAGCACCTTTTCACATATCTAGGGGCCACTTGTATGTCTTCTTTTGAGAGATGTCTATTCAGATTCTTTGACCATTTTTTAATCAGGTTATTTGTTTTCTTACTATTGAGTTGTTTGAACTCCTTACATATTTTGGATATTAACCCCTTATTGGATATATGATTTGCAAGTATTTTGTCTCATTTTGTAGATTTTCTCTTCATTCTGTTTTTTTCCTTTACTGTGCAGAAGGTTTTAAGTTGGGTGTAATAACATTTGTCTGTTTTCGTTTTGTTGACTGTGCTTTTGGGATCACATCCAAAAACTCATTGCCCTGACCAATCTCCAGAGGCTTTCCCCCTATATTTTCTTCTAAAAGTTTTATGGTTTCAGGTCTTATATTTAAGACTTTGATCCACTGTGAGTTGATTTGGGTGAGTTCAAGGTCCAATCTCATTCCTCTGCATTTGGGAAACTAGTTTTCTCAGCACCACCTCGTGAAGAGACTATCCTTTCCCCTTTGTGTGTTCTTGGCACTTTCGTTGAAGTTCCACTGACCATTTATGCATGAATTTTTTAAGTTTTGGCAAACATAGCTTTGTATTTCTTCATCATCTGTTCTACATTTTCAAGAAATGTCTCCGTTGTTTTTGTGATGATCAAACATGTTTAAATTAAAACAATAACAAAGATTTATTATTTTGCTGCCAAGAAACTCAACAACTAATTTGGGGTCAGGAAGAATCAGGGCAGAAGTTCATTGGTAACCCGTAAGCAGAAGCCAGTTATAAATAGGAAAAATGGCTATAAACACTTAGAAAAGTAATGACTTCAAGAAGTTAGAAATGTGTCAGGATCCTAGGAAAGGCCTTAGATAAGAAGACAAGCATCCAAAGGGCAGATGGCCAAACAGAGACTCAGGGCTAGAGAGAGGATTTCAGAAGAAAACAGTTTTGTCCTTGTGAGGACCATTTGTCTAAAAGGTGATAAGTTGACTATGAACAAATTTTTTAAGAGTCTGAATCTCTTTGGAAAGATTTAGAACATAAATGAATTGACTTTAAAAAGCAACTATGAATCTCATAAAAATCTGCTTTCATCTTATTAAACCATAGTTTAATGTTACATATATAATGTAACACAGACTTATGTTACAGCCAAAGTCTAAGTGTTGGCTAATACAACAGTGAAATATAATCAGAAGATTAATAGATTGACAGTCTAATGTAGAAGAAAGAAAAGTGTTGTATAATTTTTGTAACGAATATAACATCGGATACATAGCTAGAACATTTGACATGCCATTAATTACCAAATTTAAGTCCTTTAATATTTTTGTTTCATTGTGTATTATGATTACATTACATTTTCTTACATACAATACTGGTTTTCAAAAATTGACACTGATAAAATGATAAAAGTGAATATATTTTACAAAATTTAAAATTTACATTTTGTTATATATGCAAGTTCTGTGTGCCTTGATTATATTAATTTCACTTGACATTAATTTAAATTATAAATTTAAATATATATAAATATTTTTATATGTTTTATGTGTTTATAGGTAATAATGAAGCACTAAGTTTGAGTTTCTTTTAAACTATTTTAAGGTGGGCAACCTCTCACAGGGTATAATAACTATGAATTTCTGCTGTATGTTTCTCATCATAATTCAGCATTTGAGACATAACTATTTTACAAGGTAGTGCCTTAATAGGACTTGCGTTTGTGCATGTTCAATACCATTGAGCAGGCGATATATACAGTAGAAAGTTCTATTAAAATTACATAGGTCTATTTTAAAGAACAATTATTTATATATTTATTTTAAAAAATATTTTATTTATTTATTCATGAAAGACACACAGAGAGGGAGACAGAGACACAGGCAGAGGGAGAAGCAGGCTCCATCAGGGAGCCCGACATGGGACTCCCTCCCCAGGACCCCAGGATCACGCCCTGAGCCAAAGGCAGACGCTTAACCTCTGAGCTACTCAGGCATCCCACAATTATTTATTTATCAATAAACTGTGCATGCATTAGATAACCTGGTCTAATCTTGCAATTGATAAATAAGTAAATGTTTTTAAAATAAAATAAGCAAGCCAGGTAGTTCTTTGTGGTTACTCCAAAGATCAGTTGTTTGGCACTGTATAGCTATTTTTAAATCTAAGTAATGTTCTCCAACTCTTTACAAAACAGGGATATTCTTCAAGGTCAGTTTCTCATTATCTTTAACCTGAAAGAAGGCTTCCATAAGAATACAAATGTGACTTCTCTTTTACCTCTACCTTACCTTGGGCAAAACAATATGAAATATTATTGGAACATACTCTGCTGTTTTGCTATGAGTCTTAAAATAATTTACCCACTCCAGAAAGGTTAAGGCATGTCATCCAGTTAAAACCTCCTAAGCCTACGAAATAGATTATTTTATGGTAAAGCAGCTTTCCTTTCTAAGCATGCTTTGCCCTAGAGGAAATGAAGTTGCCACTTTAGAACGCTCAAGAACACCTTCCACTCAGCATCGTAACTCACCGAGATTAATCAGTTTCTGCTCTGTTTTATCACTCAGTCAAGAGGCTTCCAAATTAAGGTTGCCACCCGTCAGACTTGCACCCGTGCACTCTAGGATGCAGCCTTTAATGTAGGCTTTCTCAGTCTTTTTATTTTATTTTTGTTTTTATTTTTGGTTGTCCTACATTATTTATAGAACAGATTTTAAGATCAGTTATTTCAAATTTAGCACTTTTTAGCCCTCTGAACAAAATAAATACTCTTTGAGGAAGTTTATTTTCTAATTTTAAATATCTTATTTTAAAAAATATTTTATTTATTTATTCACGAGAGACACAGAGAGAGAGAGAGACAGGCAGACACAGGCAGAGGGAGAAGCAGGCTCCATGCAGGGAGCCTGATGTGGGACTCGATCCCGGGTCTCCAGGATCAGGCCTTTGGCTGAAGGCAGTGCTAAACCCTAAGCCACCCGGTCTGCCCTAAATATCTTATTTTATGGCATTTTAGCATAAAGGACTTTCATGATAACATTTAAGAAAATGCCATTTAAGAGCTATGATTCTCTACTAGAATTGCCCAACTAAGTATTATAGTATAATTATTATTTTAGTGGAAATCTAATATCTACTTCAAACTATTGTTCCTTATCACTATAACATCACTATTTGTGAGTTTTTGTTTATTCACTTATTGCTTTTCTTTGTTTTGTTTGTTTTTTAAGATTTTATTTGAGAGACAGAGAGAGTGAGAGAGAGAGAGCATGTGTAGGGAAGAGAGGTAGAGGTAGACTCCTGCTGAGCAAGGAGCCTGATGCAGAACTTGATTCTAGACCTTCAGGATCATGACCTGAGCCAAAGGCAGATACCTAACTGACTGAACTACCCAGAGGCAGTTCCCCAGTTGATTTCCAGGGAGAATCACCACCTATAACATTCTCTGCATCAGCTGATCAGGGGTTCCTGAGTGGCTCAGTTGGTTAAGCATCCGACTCTTGATTTCCACTCGGGTTATGATCTCAGGGTCATGAAATCAAGCCCCACATCAGGCTCCTTGCTCAACAGAGAGTCTGCTTGAGATTCTCTCCCTCTCCATCTGTTCCTTCCCCTGCTCTCTCTTTCTCTCAAATAAGTAAATCTTTAATAAACAGACAAAAAGATGATCATATATTGGGGAGTATAGTTATGGTGATGCCTCATTTTGTTACTCATCTTCTAATGTCACAAATGACAGTGCCTATGGATGTGACATGTATATTTTATATTGACACGTTCCCTTGCAGCTAAATGGCCTATTCCAGCTGGTTGACTTTAGATTCCTCACTTTACTTCTCTCATTCTTTCCCTCATCTTCAGACTCACACTAGGCAGGTAAAAGAACAAATATAACATAAGTAAATCAAAGACTGTGTGTGAGATTCCCTACCCCAGTATTTAGCACATAGATTTTCATATGCTAGACATTTCGAATTCTTATTACTAGCTTCAGTTAAATATTCAAGACATTAAGTTAAATACCAGAGGGCATTCAATGCTTCTGATTCTAAAATTATTCCTGACTAATGAGTATTAATTAATCCTCAGGTCAGTTAACAAATATTTATTGAGTTTACAGTTTTCAAGGAACTGTGTTGTCAACATTAGAGATTCAGCAGAAATAGAAATACGTGGAATTTAATAATCTGAACTCACGGAGAATAATTAGTGAATGAATGCAGTATAATTACCAAAAATAGCCCATGCTGGTATAGCGTATAGACTTGTTCATTTATTGTTTTGAGATTTCCATTCTGCTGCTTATATTAAACAAAATATCTTATGTCCAACTGCAAAGCAACCATTTGTACATAATACATGTAAAATAAAGCTGAGTTCTGTGTCTTATGAACTACAAACTACAATTGAAATATTTTTGCATACTTCAAATTAGTAAAGAATATAAAATTACCTACTGAGAAAATAGATGGCCTATTACTTGATAGAATTTACATACTTTTCATTTACTTGTACTTTTACTCTTTTCAGAGTGAATTAGCATAGAACATCTCATTTTCTCCCTGATAAGAAGTGGGGAATCTGGGAATGTGTTTCACCATGCCATGGTTGAGAGGTGACTGGGTGACTCAGTCAGTTGGATGTCCAACTCTTGGCTCAGGTCATGATCTCAGACTCCTGGGATCTAGCTCCGTGTTGGACTCTATGCTCAGCACAGTCTACTTGGGACTCTCCTTCTCACTCTTCCCCTTCTTCCTCAACCCCCATGAGCACACATGCTCTCTCTTTTTCTTTCTCTCTCTAAAAGAAAAACAATAAATATTTTTAAAAAATACTGTGGTTGAGGGATGCCTGGGTGGCTCAGCAGTTGAGCGTCTGCCTTTGGCTCAGGGCATGATTCAGGAGTCCTGGGATCAAGTCCACATCAGACTTCCTGCATGGAGCCTGCTTCTCCCTCTACACATGTCTCTGCCTCTCTCTCTCTCTCTCTCTCTCTCTCTCTCTCTGTGTGTCTCATGAATAAATAAATAAAACCTTTAAAAAAATACTGTAGCTGAGATTCAACTTTGTCATTAGATGTTAGATCTTTATTTGCTAGATGTTTAATTGTTAGAATTGAAAGTATCACTTGCAGAAATAACCTGGGCTCTTTCAGTTGATAACTGGTTCACTTAAGATGCTCCTCATTAGTAATAAAAATAAAAAATTAGAGTATAAAAGGGCAGAGTGAGATAAAACAAACATACAATTAACAAAACCAAAGGATAGATGTTAATTTCCTAACAGCTGGAAGAGAATCCTGGTTTCAGTAAAGTAGGAGAAAGATCCCATCTGGTGAAAGGCTTGATCTTCACAAAATAAGCATTTGAAATTAGCTGGACAGCAATGGCAGATTTTTAACAGGTAGAGATGGAATAGAATGTCTTACAAACAGAAAACCATGTGGATCATATGTAAGAATCATGAGTAAATCATTATCAGAGTGCAGAAAATAATGCTTGATTATGGTATAAAGTGTAAGCAATGAGGGCTCAAGATGGAAACTGAAGTCAAGTTGTAAAAGTTTTGACTATCATGACACCTATTTTATTCAATGGACAATGAAAAAATAGAATTAATGACTCAACTGTAGGAATGTTGATCTGTCAGTAGAATGGATTAGAGTCGATATAATTCAGAGAAATATTGGTTTGGATGGAGATAAGTTTTGAGAACACTAAAGCTGGCTTTCTTTGAGATAAAAATCCTGGTGAGATTCAAGCAGTTCAGGAAACTAGTCTGTGTAAAAATATTTCCACTGATAACTTTTAGAAACATTCACAAGTGAAAGGCTTATTTAGATGTTTAAATTAAAAAGATTATTTATTTAATCATTTGATTCAAATGTAAAGGGCTTTGGAAAATTTGAGTGGGGATTCCCTCACACTCAAGTACAAATCAGTATAATCGATTTTCTTCTTCCCAGTTGAGTTCACTCTAATTCCCCAGAGCGATATAATAATGTAGAATCAGGCACAATTAACAAGAAAAAAATGCCTGAAGTAGTGACAGAGGAAAACTGATAGAACTATATATAGAACCTTACTGTCATAATGGTAGATCTCAGGATATGTCTCTCAATTACTGATAGATCAAGAAAATGAAAAATCAGCAAAAATGAAGATTTGAACAACAAATGTGATTTAATAAAAACTACATCAGACTACAGTGTTTATATATAAGCATTTAAAAAAAAGATTTACTTTAGAGAGAGAGAGAGAGTGGGAGGAGCAGAAGGAGAAGGAAAGGGAGGGAGAGAATCTCAAGCAGACTCCTTGCTGAGCCCTGACTTAGGGACTCTATCTCATGACCCAGGGATCATGACCTGAGCCAAAACCAAGAGTTGGATGCCTATTGGACTGTGCCACCCAGGTACCCCTATATTATAAACACTTTTTAATTATATGTTGTGCCTTTATTTTTTAAAATCATCTATTAAGCCATGCATAAAGTAGAACTCAACAAATCTTAATACATTTTGAAGAATTCATATTACACAAAGACATGGTGAGGTGATAGTGTTTAGTGAAGTATGGACTCTTAAGTCCGTCTGCCTGACCTCAAATCCCATGTTCTTCACTTACTGAAAACTTCAGGAAGATGAATATCCTTTTTCTACCTATTTTTCCCAACTGCAAATAGAATTAATAATAGTACTGATTTTATAGAGTTATTGGGAGTATTCCATAACTTTATATATGGGAAGTACTTGGTAAAGTTCCTGGATCATAGTAAAATGATCTAAGAACTTGCTATTATCAATTATTATTATTATTGTGCAGGATGGGAGCAATAGGGAAGAAAGTAGACTTTTTGAGTGAAGCAAGATTTCATTTGGATAGAGAGCCAGAATGGGGATAGGGGTAGAAGAGTACATGGAAGAAAAAGGGCAGAAGGGGACCCAGTAACTGGGAGGCAGAGAGGGGATCAGTAAAATGGGGATGGAAATAAAGCAAAATCCTCTCTGTTTTTTGTTGAGTGTGTTGGGTGGCAGCGATGGCATTGGAAAACTGGCTACACCATGTTTTTGGCCCTGGTTCTGTCCCTGGCAGCTGTGGAAATGTCTTTATACATCCTGGGTGGTGGTGCCTTGGGGAATAATGACACAGGTGTGTCAGTAGGCCCCCCCCCCCCATCATCTTAGGCACGTCACAGGTTGGGAATTCCGGCTTGACTCTGTAGTTTTAGATATTCTCATGGACCTGGGACAGAGTACCAGTCATGGAGCTTCTGTGCTGTGTCAGCAATCGCAACCTGCTGTCGTATGGTTTTAGGCAATTTTATAATTTCACTGCTAATTTTCTCTGAAGACCAAATACTGTGCCTTTGAGTTCTGATCTTGGTGTACATGTTCACAAGTGTTCTGATAGAAAATAGAAGCCACGGTAGTCTTTTGGACGCATTGATGACAGTAGGAACCTGAACTATCTTAGAATGAGAGTGAAATGCTTGCATGAACAGAACATTTACTCTTCATTCATTCTGATTTTTGGAAAATATATGAATGCTTGCTGGGAAGGCCCTGTTTAAAGAGTTATTACGTCGTGCCTCTTTCCAATGAAATCTTGAGAAGAAACCTCAAGATTTTAGTGCATCTCTAGCAAAGATGTAGAAAATAACTATGTAAGGACACAAATTTTCTGACGGCAACATCCCAAGGTAAATAGAGAGTAACCACTCTAAGTGCCGTTGTGGATGAATTAAAATACAATCGATCTCAAAAGTCTATGCTAAAACAAAGTGCTAAACAGGGAAAAATTGAGTGCTGTAATGGAATGTTTTCATGTGATGTCTTCAGAGGGGACCTAATTTTTCCCCTCAACAGAATATCTATTTCCTTTACATATAGATTGAGTCATCTATTAATAAATATTTAATAAATATCTATTAATATTTATTAAACACCTTGAGGTGAACCTAGGATCTGAGTTACTGCACTGCCTCACTGGCTACAATAAATAATAAATATTGGCACTATGTTCAAGAATAAGAATACTCTGATTTGAGGGTTTTTTTTAATCAGAAAAATAACATAGGTCATGATAAATATTTTACAATTTTTTTTTTTTATTTATGTGAACCCCATCATGAAGTAAGGAATGAGAAATATGGTCAGACCTTTGTTGGCTAAAGAGCAATGGGGGCTTCAGAGAGGATGTTAGAGCTTTAAGAGGCTTCCATAATTTCATGCAACTGTCTCATGAACATTTATGGAAGCTGGGTGCTGGCGAGCACCTGCAGTTTGACTCCCCTGCTCCATCATGACAGAAGTACGAGCCAACTCCTCTCCTTGCTTCTTCTTCCCACTGTGTTGGGATACTCCTTGCCTTTAGTCTTGCTCTGCCTAACTTTCTATAGGTAGAAAGAAAACCTTGCTTCAGTAGTTATAAAAAAATAAAGAAACCACGTGTTACCTTGTTTTTGTTTTACTTGTGTACTAGTTTCAGTGAAAAGCCAGCTTTGTCTCTTTCTACTGCAGAACTTCCCATGATAGATTATAATAGCCAGTGTCATGTTTGTTAAGAATTTTTTTAAGATTTTAATTATTTATTTGAGGAAGAGAGAGAGAGAGCGAGAGAGAGAGCACAAACAGGAGGAGGAGTAGAAGGAGAGGGAGAAGCAGAGTCCCAGCTGAGCAGGGAGCCCAATGTGGAGCTCCATCCCAGGACCCTGAGATCACGACCTGAGCCGAGGGCAGACTCTTAACCAACTGAGTCACCCAGGCGCCCCTATTAAGAGATTTCTATTGAAGTTCATAATGGTTCCAACCTACTTGTTGCCAGTGAGGTGATTACAAATATTAATGAAGGAGAATGAAAAAGCTGTACCGTTGAATCATTCATTCAGGAGTGTCGAGGGTCTCCAAGTGCCACGCACTGTGAGAGAGATGAAATGTACAAACGGATCCTTTCTGCTAAGTTCTTATTGGCTTAGGATTGCATCCTGAGGTTTGGACTCTTAGAAACTTGAGTTTGTCTTGATAATTGAGAGTATAATCATTGCTAAACCATGCCATAGGAGAATATGCATGAACCTCAAATGGAAATTTATCGAACCTCAATAAAAATAACAGTTTCACAAAAAGCAGATTTCTCAGGTTGTCATGACCAGCATTTTGTGTTCTTGTAGGCAGACCAAGTAGTGGAACCGAAGTCTAATCTCAAGGTTGTTCTGAGATCATGGAAGGAGAGGAAGAGGCGTGAATCGCATGATTCACCTGGACTAATATCCTGGGTGGTGCTAGAGGCGCGCACCTGACGTCTGTCCTCCTTGCTTTGATAATTAGTTCCAGGCTGATAAACTGTACCTTTCTTCTGACTGGAATTTCTTTGAGATGTTAATATCTTTGACTAGGTTTTGGCCTTGGGAATATCATTTTTTTAAAGACTTTGAATAGTTATTTGTGGTTTAACAACAGTGACAGTAGCTACCATCAATTAATCATATGCTTAATATTCTCCAGGCCGTGTGCTGGACTTTAAATGCATGATCGCTTTGAAGCCTCACAAACCTATGGGGCATGTCTTCTTCCATTTCTTGCAAATGAAAATGTTCACATCTCAGAGGATTTAAAGAGCCTGCAAGATCTCGCATTGGATTAAACCCAAGTCTGTCTGACTCAAAGCCTTCTCTGTCTGCTTACTTTCTGAGCTTCCTTTTCATAGTCATGTCCTTACCTTACAGCCAACCAGGCTGCTTCTAATATATACACCCCTGTCTTTTCCATTCTCTCTGCTGTAGCCTTAATTCTGGGCATCGTTATTTGCTACCTAGACTACTGTGCTAGCCTTCTACAAGGATTTCACAACTCTTCTTCCCACTAGCAATCTATTTTACATGACTGAATGATCAATTTTCCTAAGGCACATGCAGATCATGTCACATACCTTTTTAAAAAAATCACGAAGGCTTCCCATTGCCTATACAAAATAATCACCATTCTTGGTAAGATATACAGTATGCTCTGTGTTTAGTGTCAAAGTCCCCTTTCCAACCATCTTCCTGCTACCCCCCCTTTGCACAGCCTACAGCCAGACAAACAGAAACACTAACTGTGTTCTCCTTATAAATCTGCCGTATGGCCCCTATTTTTTGTTTCTCATTCCTTTCACTTGATTAGGCATATCTTCAATTTTTTCATGTCTATATCCTAATCATCACTCATGACTTAACCCAATGAAGTTTAACCTACAGTGATGGATTTGGTACATAATCCATGGTTCCTCTCTTCTTTAAGTGCCATCTCCTCTCAAGAAATGCTTCAGGTAGAGCCCCTCCTGTGAGCCTCCTTAGCACTTGATTTGCACTTCCATTATGGCCTCTATTACTTTTAGTATTATACCAGAGTGATTTAAGTGTGCCTTTTCCTACCAGAATATAAGTATCTTGTCCCAGAAGCTTAGACCAAAACAAGGATTTGAGTGCAAGCTATTTATTTTAGAGTTGGTCCCCTTAAGGGGGAATGGGACGTGTGAAGAGGGGAGGGGAGGATGTGTGTTAAGGAGTAGGCTGATGCTCTGAGAAACTGAGATTCAGGCCTCTGGAAATCTGTGAGACATTTTGTGTGTGCCTGCCAGGGAGAAAGAAGCTTGGTTATGCATAGGCTGAGTTCCCTTTGGCACTAGCTGAGTACGACACCCAGGTGGACCAAACTCCCTAGCCCTCCCAGCCTGGCCTGTGCGGTCTGAGCTGGTCAAGCCAGAGGAAGCGATCAGGGATGGAACCCCATGGTGAACCTGGTAAAGGTGCATGTCAGGAAATGTGCGCGCCTGGGAAAGGTGTGTGGGTAGGACTGGCATTGTCTGCCACATGCCGCCAGGGCAGAATTTTGTGGATTTACCTCTATATTCCCAGTGATGTTCATAATTCTTAGCATGGTTCCATTCATTTCATTTGCTCCTTCATTTAAAACTATCTTATCTGGTGTCCATTAGATGCCAGGCCAAGCGCTCTAGGGATTGTGGCTACAGCCATTGAACAAGATGGATATCAGTGCTGTTCATGTGAAGCTTACACACCATGAGAAAGGGTCGGTAAAGAAGGAAGGAAATAAACAAAGGGATACCTCTGTACAACTAAGTGAGGGACACTTGTAAGCAAACTTTTGTTTGCCTATGCTAAGTTAAAGAACAAAAACTATGTCAAGAGATTTTTTTTTTAATCCAGCCAGTAAGGCTTCAGGATTGAGATGCATATGAGTGGGCCTGATTTTAGATGGCTGCCTTTTCACACTTAAAAAAAAATTCCTACTTTATTTACTTAAAGCATTTTTTTCAATTATTATATAGTGGTTGTAGGTATACGAAGTCAATAAAATTGCCTTTCGGAAAGACTATAGAAAAGCAGCTAAGTAGGTGCTCAATAGCTATTTCTTATTAATAATTAAAACATTTATCCATTTTCAAAACCACACTTTATCCAAAAAACAATAATTAAATTAAAAATAAATTATGTCCTTGATAAATATATGCTTCTGCAAATATTTCTCCTATGAGAGGTTAAATTGTTTTCCAATGTAGAATTACTGTTCAGTAAGGTTTCCCTGTGAAATGGGCAGAGATATTCTAACCACATTTGTCATTTGGGAAACCAGCACTCAGAGAAAGTCATAATACTTGATGGAATTCCAACATCCAATTAGCACCATAACCTAATGTAAGTAATAGGTATGAGAATTGTATGTCAGATACATCATTGATAAATCCATACATATTGCCATGAATGAACTATCTTAATATGGATTTGGTTTTATAGTTTTATAACTAACAAAATACTACTCGTGGGGATCAGTGTTATGCCAGCATATAGCAGGAACACATTAATGTGTATTGAATGAGTGAAAAAATATCATGGTCACTGCGACTCTAGCTCTTAAATTTAGCAACATCTGAAGATGTTTGCTACTGTCATATCCATCCACCTCCACTCCCACCCTTTAACCCACAGAAATAGTTTACTTTTTTTGTTTGCATTTCAAAGCATATATGTCATCCCTTGCTGTGAAGGGTTCACTATGATTTGATTTTTCTGATCCCGAAGAAAACTGGCGAGAAGTGGCAGCGTATTCCACTGACTTGGCAAACCATTCTTGGACTAGTGATGCATGCAAAGTGTTGCCTGTTGATAAAATGATCATGTGGACAAAGTGAGTAGATTCACTAATATCTAAGAATCGTCTAGGTTACTAATCATTTGATTTATGATAAAGTAGGTGAAACTAATATGCAAACATTTTAAACTTTATAATTACAGATAATAATTTTATTATACTGCACACATGAATCTGAAAGATGAATAGTGATTAATAATACAATGGCTGATGCTATGTAATTTCAAGAAATTCTTTGTAAATGATATTTCATTGATTTTTAAGTATTTATTTACTAATACCCCCCAAACCAGGAGTAATAATTTGAAATCTCCAGTCTTTAATCTCCAGAGATAAAGAGAGTAGATATAATGTTATCAACAGATCCCTCACGGATTGTGTCTATCCTGATTCTATTCTAAGGCTTTGTTTATATTCCTAATGGGATATTCTCATTCTGCTTCTATGATTTCAAATGGGAAAATGTATAGTTTTCTATGTTCATAGATATAGTTTTTTTTTTTACCTGAGAGATATAAAAACATTATTTTTGCAATACAATTTGTGCAAAGCATGTAAAAATCATACTGATTTGAATATACTGTGGAGTTTAATTCCCCTAGGCCCTAATAAATAACACAGTTTACCTTGTACAATCTGTCTGGCATTAGTCCAGTGGTATGTTGGATATATATTTGTTACCATATGTTCCTGATTCAGTGATGTCAGTATCAGCAGGTGAGAGAGTGTCCAGTGTATGACCAGAAAATCTCTGGAGTCAGATTTTTGAGCAAACATGCTCTTTGATAATAAAATTTAAACTTCACTTTTCTTTTTGCAAATCATACACAGCTTTTTCAAAGAGGTATTGACTCCATTTCCAACTGCTTTTTATTTACCCATTGTAACGTTGTAGGAGAAAAGCTCTCAATAATCTGTTGTTATTGAGCAGAGTGGTATTGCCATTGTGTCCTTGTGTATTCCCAGGTTCTTGATTATCTTAACCAAGTTGGGCATTAGGAGGATGAGACAGTTTGGGGACAGGGAATGAGGAGAAGCAGGGAAATTGGACGAAGTGCAGGCACATGTAAGACTCATAGTTTCTATGCCATTGGTTCAATGGAGGCTCTCCACCAAGGCCATGAGGCTACAGAATGTATACAAGTCCATCAGCATAGAAAATGGTGACCTTTGATCCAAAGCAAACTTCTCATATATAGAAATAAATATTAATTGGAAACATTTTTAAAAAGCATTACAGTATTCTTTTTTTTGTGACTAGACATAAAAAAATGTATATGCTATTAACAAGTTTTTAAAATATTTTATTTATTTAGAGAGCATGAGAAGGAGGAGGCGCAGAGGGAGAGAGAGAGAGAGAAAGAGAGAGAGAATCTCAAGCAGACTCCACATTAAGCATGGAACTTGATGCAGAACTCGATCTCAGGACTCTGAGATTATGACCTGAGCCAATATCAAGAGTCGGACATTTATTTGACTGAACCACCCAGGTGCCCCACTATTAACAATTTTAATAAGAATTCTCAATAAAAAAGAATTCTTAAAGATATCACCAAGTTTCTCCTAGAAACACTTGAATGAGACCGATAAATAGGTGATATTAACTTACTTTTCATTTTGTTGACTTTCCACAGTACACTAGTGCTGAGTGCAGAGATTTATATTCTTAAATGTTTTAATGTTGTACTTTAATAGCACACTGACTGGACTAGTACCATTTTCACTGATTCTTGTGTGCTCATATTTATGACTCTGTAGAAATTTTGTGCTGTCCAAGTGACTTCATGTGTTTTAAATCTCTGTCCTCTCAAATCATACATAGATGTATTTTGTATTCTTCAGAAAGAATATTCTGACCTCTGCATTAAAAGAAGAAGAAAGAAATTGTTTCTGCTAGGCACACAAATGATATGATGGACCACTTGCAGTGCTTTATAGTTAACTGATACCTCATACAAAAATGTGAAAAGAAATCTACAAGGGGATATAAGGGAAAAGAGAGAAACTGAGTGGGGAAATGTTAGAGAGGAAGACAAACCATGAGATACTCCTAACTCTGGGAAACAGTGTCGCAGAAGGGGAGGAGAAGGGGGGATGGGGTGACTGGGTGACGGGTGTATAACCACTGGGTGTTATACTATATGTTGGCAAATTGAATTTAAATAAAAAATTTAAAAAAAGAGAAATTTACAAGTAATTAGGAAATGTGTTTCTACCCTGGTTTCTTTAGTTCCTCTGGAAGTTATTTATACAAGAGAATATGGTGAGACTAAATAAAATTTAGTGTTTTATTTTTCTCCTTTTTTTCCAGAAACCAGCAAATCTTTTAAGGTTAAGGAAAAAATGTTTATAACATAGGAAATGTAAGTGGTTAACAAACATGGATGTTGATCACATATCATTATTAGAGTTTACAAATTGTAGTAATAATGATCTTTCACTTTTCCCATAGTTTAAAAATCAATTAGTTTTAAAATGAGCATATCGGATATTATTTAGGATTCAGTTAATGGGAATTCTGCATTGCCCTGAAATGTTGATAAAACTTATTTCAAAAATCATTTGGCTCAGTAAGCTTATAAATATGCATTGCTTTTGACCTAAGAACTTCATTTATTGTTAGATGTAGAATAGAAGCAACAACAGACTGTTAAGAAATGGTCTCATGAAATTATTAATAATAATTATGGCAACTGGAAACTACATAATGGCTAATAAGGAGGTAACTGGTGCTTGTGTATGATCTACTGTCATGCAGCTATTGTGGAACTGTTTATAAAGATTTAATAATACTACTTTAATATTTAGAATAAAAGAAAATCATGGAAAGGTTGAGGTGGTCCTCAGCTAGCTTCCAAACTGGTTGAATCAGGCAAACAAACCTGGAAGTCATAGTTCATGGATATACACATAATTAACAATGCAGACCTGCTCCAGTGGTGGGCAGGCCATTAGGGTCTCTTCACTTTCTGGATCTCCCTCACCAAGTTAGTCTACAAAAAAATGAGGTTAATATGGTGGGGTGGCTTTCATTTTGTTTTTTCTTGTTTAAATTTCAGAGAAGGGTGTTGCCTGCCTCTACTCTGACACTTCTTTGTTAGCCTTTATTTTGTCATTGATCGATCAGTGCCTCTTCAAACTCACAATTAGTTTATGAGTCTTTGATATTCCACTCTGGCTTTTTTCATAACTTGTTAGCTAAAAGCACTAACTTAAATGACCAGAATTTCTAGACAGCAGGGTTGAGCAGACAAAAGGGACTGTTTAAAACCCCTAACATTTGAACAGTGCTCTAATACGCAAATTAAACAATGTGAATGTAAAATGTCACTTGGGGCCGTGCTTTATACTTGCAGGTTCCTGAAAGAACTAACAGTAGGTACATTTTAAAGAGATTCATAACTAAGCACAAAGGAATGAGTAGGTTTGCTGCTTACTTGTGTGGATTTATTCCTGCCTGTGAATTGCAGCATCTTATTTTCAGGGAAACCTACTGACAGAAGCAGTAGCAAGGGTGTAATCACCCTGTGGGAACAATCCAACAAGCAAACTCCAGCAGGGAAACATTGTACAGCCTGAGACATGTGGGTGCCGCCACTGCCACCGCTCTCAGGAGGGCGTCCAAATTTCTCACACACAAGGGCGCAACTGTGGGGTACAGCTTTTTAGGTGTGTGTGCGTGTATGTCTTAGTGCAATTGGGAAAGAAGCCATAAGACACCACCTTTATTCTCTTACTTTCCACTGGAATATATATCACATTATATAATCAATCAATTATTGATTTTATGGTTATTGTCAATATGCTGGGACTGTCCCTGCCCTCAGGGTCTTCATAGTCTCCTAGGGAACCTAAAATTAACATAAAAATCACTTCAATACAAGGTAAAATGAGAAAATGCCAAGAGAGAGGCACACAAGTCAGAATAGAGAAAAATTGCTGACAAAAGCTTAGAAGTTCAAAAGCGTCCGGCTGTCATTCTTAGGTAAGACTGTGTTCAGTACCTCATCGATTAGCTATGTTGATGCGACTTCCAGATTCCACAGCTTATTGAGCATCCACATAATCCTCATGCCACGGACAGTTTGTGGGTGAGGGGATGTTGAAGAAGAAGCCTGTCTTCTTTTGATAATAATATGTTAACAATGTGAATTCAGACCTACAAGGTACAGCTATCTGTATAAAATCTATTGTTTTTTTCTAACGTGGTAAGATATTTTAGTAAAAATATGATTCTATGCTGATGGTTTCCACAGGAGTCAGTGGAGTGGCAGTGAGGATAATCCTCTTGCTCTTTCCTCTTTTGCTACTTATCCTCCTCCCCCAGCTCCATCTAAGGGTAAAGAAAAATTAAACATATGTGCGTTCAGATGGGGGAATTTGGAGAAGTGAGCTTCTGTGGTTTCATAGCATCTTCCTGGATAAAATGGGCTTGTCAGCATTCTAAAGCCAGGAGAAAAAGGCAAGCTGCCAGAACTCAAATATTGGCTGAAAACATTTGGCCACTCTCTGCAAATTAATTATTTAATTTATCCAACCATGTTATATTCCTGATCATTTGGAATCTCAAGATGCCCATTACTTAGTCAGCCACAAAGGCATATTGGCTTCGGTGTGCCCTTACTACATAGATCTAGTTCTCATATGTGGAGTTAAAACCTGATGAAAACCAAACTGTGTTATGAAAATCCTCTGTCTCTGGGACTCTGATAGGAGTAAGTGGTTGAGGTTGCTGTTCCCACCAAGGGTCCATGCAACTGGATGAAGTCTTGATTGGTGCTTCTGAGCCATTGGTGTTCCTGAACGAGGTTGCCTGGTGGAAAATCATTTTTGCCATGGGCAGACAGACAGGCTTTCCAGTTCACACCTGCAGTTTCTGCTCCCAGGACCCATGGCCTTTGATCCCATGGACACCAGTTAGCTACTGTTTTACTTCTTTTCCTAGAGAGGGATTTAGAGCAGTGTCTGCACTTTGTCCTATAATGGTGCCTGGAGCATCCTGGGGCAGTGGAAGCAGAAATAAACCATCATTTGGAGGATCTAAGGTAATACTATGTATATAAATTGCTAGCATACAGAGAGTACTGCCAGTAGTAGTTCTCATCATCATTATTTGTGAGTACATTCCATACCTTTTTAATTTCATCAAACATTTCTCTTTTTTCTTTTTTTAAAGATTTATTTATTTGTTTGTTTGTTTATTTATTTATATATTTATTCATGAGAGAGAGAGAGAGAGAGAGAGAGAGGCAGAGACACAGGCAGAGAGAGAAGCAGGGAGACCAACGTGGGACTCAATCCTGGATCTCTAGGATCCTGCCCCAGGCTGAAGGCAGCACTAAACCGTTGAGCCACCTGGGCTGCCCCAAACATTTTTTTTTCTATAAGATAAGCATTGTTATCCACATTATATATCAGAGAAAACTAGGCTCAAAAAGATCAGCGTCTTATCCAAGTCACCCATGTACTGGCAGGAAGAGCTAAACTGCCTCTTTCTGGATCCAAAATTTATAAGGATTTTTTTTTTTTATAAGATGGCTGGTGTTGCAGCCGAAAAGTAAATGTATTTTCATTATTCTGCAGCCAGCTCTTGGCTCTTTCTTTAAGTTCATTATGTTGATGTTGTTTAAGGCATGAAAAAAATCCTTGGGTTTTCTCTTGCCCCCAGATGCTCCCTAGTGATGACCATCCCCAACGTTCAGTTCTAGGAGTCATCAGTGGCTGACGCTAGTCTATATACGAGCATAAGTAGGTGACGTGGTAGCAAGACTAGGTTCTTCTTCATGTCTTCTGTCATATTGTCTCCTTTTTCTGGAAAGTACAAGTGAATTATATCCTAGGAGCAACTTTGATGCAACACGATATCTCAAGGTAACTATATAAATTAAGCTTTACTGATGACCGTAGTGGCTTTTAGTGTCATAATTTTTCTACCAGGTTTAAAAAAAAGGTCATTGATTTATCTTCACTGTGAAGATTAGTAACAAGTAAAACATCTTTCCTTAGTTTCAAGGTAATACAAATGTATCTCTCTATTAGACTAATTATAACATATGCCTTTGCTTTTCAAAAAAGTAATAGATTTAAGATGTATTAGTATTGATGTTATTTTGCTTTGTAAAGGCACATCCAGAGAAGCGAAAATTTTAAGGTGTTGAAATCTCCCATGTGACCAAAATTCTATCACTGCTGTCAAAACTCAACAAGAAGACAAATAACTAAGATTTGAGCCACTCTGAATAAATAGAAGCCCTCAAAATTGTTATTGTATGAGTTTACACTCTTGAGCATAAGGATCTAGGAGCATCTGCAGTAAATCATGGGGACGTTCTAGTAAACCGTGGGGACGTTCTGGAAGCTGATTGTAGGAAAGTGGTTCTCAAGTTGCTTTAACTTCTGCAGCCCAGAACCCTAGGGTTGCTTAAGCTGAGAGAGACTAGACATTTGTCTAATTTAAGAAACTGCCATAAGGAATGAGTGACTAATGTATTAGTGCTCTAGGCATTTTTTTATTCTAATAGAAGAATGTATTAACCCTAAGAAATGCCCACTATTTCTAAAGAATGTGAATGAAGAGGCTTTGATACAAGAGTTCTTTCTCTTCCCCAGGGAGCTGCCTTTATTTAATTCAAGAATTTTCATTTTAATTCATTGATTTAACACTTTTTTTTTCAAGTGATGGTATCCTCCCTCCTGGCCCCTTATGTTTCTCTGAACTCGAAAAATAAGTCAGAGAAAACCAAGTTTCTGCCAAATAGGTGAGCTAGATATGAAATTGCATATCCATATCTTTATGGATGAAGAAGGAGGCTTGGAGGAAAGATTCAGTGGTTAAAACCTGTCACTTATGTTACTCTGTGTACTTACATGTTTTATGTAATATATTTATATTGCTTTGTATACTTATTTATATTGACACCAAAAGTAGGCGGAAGACAAGGCAAAGCCTCAGATCTTGCTGTTAAGAAAAGTAGGTTAGCTAGCAGGTGTCCCATTCCCTGGAGGGGGCAGCTCAATGGTCAGCAAGTGACCTTCCCCAAATCACTTGGATGGAACATCTGGGAAGGAGGAATGAGTGGGAAGGGACAAGTCTTTTCTCACAAAGAGTGCAGTTATGGTACACCAAGACTCTGATGACCCAGTGTACATTACTGTGTCCTGGGGAAGATGAATTTTCTTCATGGTGTTGCTGGGGGTGTCACTGCTGTCTGGCTCCTGATGGGGGGTTCTTTCTTGTATGGCTCCTTCCAACCCCATGCCTCCATGTTATTGGGGTCCTTTTGCCTATAGAAGACTTGGTAAGGCTCCTGTGTCCACTCGTGGTAAACACACATCTTTTCTGTAAAGGGCAAGATACGTTCCAAATGCATCCTCTGTGGCATAATGAGAGGAATGAGAGGATGTGTCCCAGACACCAGGTAGATGATTACATGGCAGTCTTTCATGGAAAGGGGCTTGACCTCCTCTCTGATAGCAGTTGGAACACTACCCTTGCTCTCACACAGTGAGTAGGAGAGGAATGCCAACCCTAAAGCCAGGCAGCATGACTTCCTGGGAGGCTGTCCCTGCTGCTGAACAGTGGTTTGGCTTATAGGTAGCTAATGCATTTTTTCAAGTGCCTGTGGTGTTCAAAGCACCCTGGCAAATGAACAAGTCACTGTGTTTACTGGGCACAATACATTCAATCACATGAATCCATATCAGTTTCAAATCACCTTTGTATTTGTATATATTTGGCTTATGTATGCTATTATACATATATAGCGTGTATATACATTACGTATAGGTATATACTCATATTTATGGGATATGTAGTATAGTATATGTTGTACAGTGTTCAAAATCAAGTGGAAAGAATCCAGAAATTCTTCATGAAGAAGGATGAATGATGCTGCTCCTCAGGGAGCTCACAAAGAGCCAAGAATTGCTAGAAATGAGGGAGACAATATGTGAGGAGTTAACCTATGAGAAATAAGTCAGTTTGCAGCAGCAGTAATTCCTAATTCCAATTTTCATTTGTCTGGTTTTCCTTGTCATACAGATTCCTTTGGTTCCAAATCTAGGCGCTTAATGGAGAATTCCATAGGGCATAGGCAGCAGGAGCAAAAAGGATTTTTGGGATTTTAAAATTTACTATAGCATAAATTAATACATGAATTCTCAAGTACACTTTCCTCAACTGTTATCTCCAGGGCATAACATTTTGTTGATAATTTACATATAATATACAGGCAGTTACTGGCAGGGAACCATGACGTTGTTATATCAATTTAGCGATTACCATTTCCTTACAGTATACAGAAATATGATCTAAATTGTTTCCTTGTAATGGCACAGGATTCCTTCCACAGTTTGTTTTCTGGGAAGCTAGTCAGCATGCTGACTTCCTAAGGAAGACCACGGCAAAAAACATCACATTATGAGGGGCGCCTGGGTGGCTCAGTTGATTAAGTGTCCAACTCTTGATTTTGGCTCAGGTCACGATCTCAGGGTCCTGGGATCGAGCCCCATGTCGGGTTCTGTGCTCAGTGCAGTCTGCTTGAGATTCTCCATCTCCTCCTTCTGCCCCTCCCCCTATTCAGGTGCACTCTCGCTCTCAGATAAATTCTTTTTTTTTTAAACATCACATAATACCCTAATAACACAGATTCCTGTACTTTATACTGTAGGAATAACTCTTATGCTCTTCCGACATTTTTGGCGTGCCATCCCACTCTGTTCATTAGCATACAGATGGCGTGTGGTGCTAAGCACTTCATCACTGTTCTGAGGCTGAAAACCCAGAGGTAATTTGCAGGGTTTCTATGTTAGATGCCCATAATTGTGCACAGAGTTTGAAATCAAGCATTTCAGTGCACGTTAGCCTACAGAGAGGAGTGTTGCTTGGTTCCTGCAGTATCACTATTTTAGATTATATTACTCATTTACTGACTTATAATAAAAGTTAAATGCATGCTGACAAGTCATTCCAAGATGCTTACGTGATTTTATGCAATAATAACAGATACTCCAAAACATTAAAGAGATATGACATTTTTATTGAAAAACACATTGAGTATGATTTCTGTATGACATTTAAAAAATTGTTTCTGAGATATCATAGGTTAATACAAGGCAATGCTGAATGTCTTTTAAGGAAAGTAAGTATTGGTTTGGAATACCAGGGATTCTTAGAGACTCATTTCCAACTCCAGCCAATGAACTAAATTAACAAACACAGCAAAACTGGGAAACATTAAATCAAAGTGAAGTCCCAAATTGAATTTATGTCATGGCTAAAGGTAAAACAACAACTACAACATAAATCACAAAACCCAAAACCAAATGAAACCAACAACAAAAAACAACTCAGCAGCTAATGTCAATCACAACAAAAACAAAAATTCAGGAACCATGGTCTATTTAATATTCATGTTATAAAGAATGTGGCTCAGTCATTAGATAGGAGAATGTTGATGGAGCCAGAATCCACGGTGATAAGTCAACTGTGAAAAGCATTCAGGTATCAGCAATATTTTTATTTTCAATAACTTATTTGTGCTGACTTCTGTGAAGAGAAATCATTTTACTTAAAATGATAATAATAATGAGAAGCTTTTTGATAATAGGTCTATTACGTACAGGTCTACTTTATGAATGTGTTCTATCTTTTCTTCTGAAACAGGTCTTTGACCTTCCTGTAGAAGCTTTAGTAGCAGACTCAGAAAACATGCCATAGAGATTATGTTATTGATAATCAGCAGGAATGGCTTTTGTTTAACAGACAAAGAGTTGTACAGATATAGGAAATTTAATGTGTTTTGACTACATTGCCTAGATTAGACATCCAGTATATGCTTGAGGTGTTCCCCCAAACCCATCTGCTTTTCAATTATACATGGCCAAGGGGAGCTGCACAGTTTCTAGTTAGTTGGATTTATTTTAAACTAGTTTGCAAAATAAAAAATACATTAATGCCTAACATTTTAAAGAGCATCTTTATACATTAGATTCCACATTTATGCTTTCTCAGGAGCAATACAACATATCACAAATAGCATCCCATGGGGATGAGGCAGAAAAAGAATTTATGATGGCCAAATAAGGACTTCGGTTAGGGATGGGTAAATTTTTCTGTAAAGGGCAAGATACTAAATGTTTTAGGCTTTAGGCTTTGCAGTCAATGTATAGTTTCTGTCACGTATTTTTCTTTGTTTTATTTTTGAAACAACCATTTAAAAATGTAAAAGTATTCTTAGACCATTGCAATACAAAACAGATGCATTTGGATCTGGGGCTGCAGTTGGCCTGCTCAACCAAATTCAGTACATAGTTGGTGGCCCAAAGAATAAGTGTCTTCTTTTCAAGGGCTGTCTGGTGCATCCCTTAAGGGGAGTCATTTCAATTGGCCCTCTCTGCCATGATGAAACATATATATACATATATATATATATATATATATATATATATATATACCATTTATTAATGTCAAGAAGTTAATCAGAATGTCTTTCAACTACTGCATGCTCTAATTTTTCTCTTCTTGGAGCCTATTCAGTGCATGTCTTCTGGCCTGTTGGTTCTAAACCTTTCCCTCGCCCTTGGACCCAATGTCACTGCTATGCCTACTTCTGAGGGAAGCTGGTTTCACACTCTCTGCCCAGGTTGTGCATTTCAAAGACTAACAGCATGTCTGCCATTTCCTCATAGACAGATTCTTCTTCCTCTCCAGAATCAGAAACTGAAGAAATTATAGGAACTTGTGCCAGGAGCAAGGATTCTAATAGATGCCTCCTGCTGGACTCATGGAAGCTTTTTCTTTCCCTGTTTTCCTCAGGGATGCTCCCGAGACCATAGAGTCCCAGGGTGTGACAGTGTGCAGATTTTAAAGGAAAGGATAACATTTCCTAAGTTCTGAAAACCTCAGCCTGTGTAACTCTCGTGAGAAGTGCCATAAGACCCCGAATATTCTTCATGGAGAGTTTTTGGAACAACCCATAGGAAGTCAAATATAGATAAGGAAGTAATGCATCTATCCATTTAAATCTTTTCAGATGGAATGTTTACAAGATTATTTTAGTTTGTTTCTTTATATATATTGTCACCTTTTCCCTCATGGCAAGCTGTGCTTCTGTCCTTTCTTTGTGCAAAAGACACACTAGTCTCAAGTCTGTGCCTCTTTTGCCATCATTCAGCCCCTTATGTCATTTAAACATTTTTTTTCTTGGTCTATTTTCTGCTCTGTCAAGTTGAAATCCTAGGGTCATATAGTTTACACCATAAAGGAAGCATGAATCCCAAACTTGGAGAAATAAAAATGAAGAACTGCCAAACCTTGAAAATATCATCTCTTAGAAAAGAAAACCAACTGAGGCAGAACTCTTTGGAAATGGGGGATGCAAAATAGTCTTGAATTTCTCCTTAAAAATATACATGAAACAAACCTCATATTCTCATCTTTAATTTTCTGTGTTTTCTTTGTAAGCAATAGTGTGTTTTTGCAAATTAATTTGCAACCATCTGTTCCCATATGAAAAAAGAATGCCTTATTTTTCAACTTAAATTATTCAGCTTAAAAGTTGACTGTGAATCTATCAATATAAAATTCTAACAAATAGGTAAGGAATTTTGATAAATGCAATTATACATAAGAGCATTTTGACTCTTTAGATCGTTTTTCCTCTTAGATAAAGAGGAAAAGTGGTGAGTAGGAAACGTGTATCAAAGGTGGAATATAAAAAAAGGCTTTGGAAAAAAGTCAAATAAAAATGGGAGTGTGCTGAGGGAAACAACGGAAAAAATCACAGCCCAGGTGTAGGTCTGCTTTATTTTGATGCACCTTCTATGAAGCCCAGTTGGACATTTAGAATTGTTTTATGGGTAATTCAATAAGTCAAGCCACTAAACTAATGCTTGCCTGATTGCTTTAGGTGGAATTTTTAACTCTAAGTTACATGATTGGCATTTTTGTCATTTTCACCCACATTAATTAATCAGCCTTGTACTTATGTTGGACCAATTTTCTCTTTCCTTATCTGCAAGTTCATTCTGTTTGCATGTGAGCTGCAAGGGGCCATTTTGTTAAAAAAATTACTGGACCCTATCAATTTTGAATTTATCCTCTCTGCATTTGTAGACAATGTAAAATAAAAACATGCATTTCAGGTAGGTAGTGAAACTGAACATCAGAAAATACAAAAGAAATTAATGAGAAACTTTATTATAGCATGTGTATTTTTTATGATAAATATTAATACTATTTTGTATTATAATCTGTATACAGATAATATGTATTCATATAGTATATTATTTAATGTATATAAACTACATTTATGTATCACATAGTATATATCATATGTTTATACATTATTTTATACATATAGTATATGTAATATATATTTAACTATAGTACATTAAATTAAAATAACTTGTTAGGTACTGATTATTTAATTTAAATTAAAAAAATATACACTTAACTCCAGTGGCCCAGTGTGTCTCTGCAGCTTCAAAGTTGATAAATGCAAAAGTCAGTGTATATTTCTAGACTTACAAAAGAGAATTCTGGGTGCAGCCCGGGTGGCTCAGCGTTTTAGTGCTGCCTTCAGCCCAGGTATGATCCGGGAGACCAGGGATCGAGTCCCACGTCAGGCTCCCTGCATGGAGCCTGTTTCTCCCTCTGCCTGTGTTTGTGCCTCTGTGTGTGTGTGTGTGTGTGTGTGTGTGTCTCATGAATAAATAAATAAAATTAAAAAAAAAAAAAAAAAGAATCCTGTAAAGTCAGCATTGTATATCTTGGGTGGTTTCCTTTTCTTGCTTGTCTACTGTCTCATCCAATTTTTTTTTATTTATTTTTATTTTTTTATTTTTATTTTTTTTACTATTAACCAAATGTTATTTTCTAAGCATTAGCTTGAAAGTATTAAATCTAGAGTATTTCTACACCATTGGAGAACTCTTGACATCCATACTAATCAAACAGATAGTAGTAAGACTGTGGCTCTTCTGGACAGACAGACCTGTCCAGCTCTCCAACATGTTATGCTTAGATTGATGTAGTTCTTGATTCCAGCTTACATGTCCTTACAATCAGAGATAGAGGACTTCAAGAGATGTATTTTCATCTTATTTGTACAGAAAGTAAGACTCTAATTAATTGAACTCAGTTAACTTCATATGTCTTAATAACAAAGAAACTTGTTAATATAAGTCAATTTTATGGAGGTGAGATTAATTTGATACAATGCAAATTAGACATATTTCCATGACTTAATTTAAAAAATATATACATAACTGTGTGCATGCCATTCAGTTTATATAAAAGTAAAATGAAACCAAATAAAAAAATATTCACACAGGATGCTGGTAGCATGTAGCTATGGGAATTGAATCAATGTATTAAGTGTAAAGTTAACTACATCTTAACTATGTACATACTGGTCTGACTGGCATTGGGAGAGAGATTTTGCTCCTTTTGGATACCTAACATCAAAATTTAGTACATGTCTATGTTAAAAATCTTGAACTAGCTGTTCCTTTCTGTAATGACCAAGAAACAGAAACATACCAGAAATATATTGATATCACATAATTCAAAATGAATTTTTAGGATGTGGGGATAGGTGTGGTTGGAAGAGAGATGCAACGTAACTTTCACATCATTGCCAATCTCTTTCTGTGTTTAATGGACAATATGTAATGCTGTTATATATAATCCCTATTTAAATAATATATATTCTGGACTTTTCCATTTGGAAAACCTCAAAAGTCTGCTGTTTCCTTTGTTCATTCATTCAAGGAAATGCATTTCCTGTCTTGGAGGTTTACGTATTTGGTCTGTTCTTTTCTTTCTTTTTTTTTTTTAATATTTATTTATTTATTTATGATAGTCACAGAGAGAGAGAGAGAGAGAGAGGCAGAGACACAGGCAGAGGGAGAAGCAGGCTCCATGCACCGGGAGCCCGATGTGGGATTCGATCCCGGGTCTTCAGGATCGCGCCCCGGGCCAAAGGCAGGCGCCAAACCGCTGCGCCACCCAGGGATCCCCTGTTCTTTTCTTTTTAAGATTTTATTTATTTATTCATGAGAGACACAGAGAGAGAGAGACAGAGACACAGGCAGAGGGAGAAGTAGGTAGGCTCCGTCAGGGAGCCCGATGTGGGACTCGATCCCAGGACCCTGGGATCACGACCTGAGCCAAAGGCAGACGCTCAACCACTGAGCCACTCAGGTGCCCCATGGTCTGTTTTTTTATCATGAAGTTTAGATCCAGCAGATTTGAATGTTGACTAACCCAGTCTAACTTGTACTCATAATTTTCTTGTTAAACCTCTTATTCTTATGACAGAGTTTATGTGTATATTCATGTGTATGTACACTTTTGTATCTATGCGTAATTCAATGAGGACAGAGATTCAATAACTGGTTGAATGAATGAATGCATATGATATTTAAAGAGTGTTTAAAACCAAGTGTTAGAAATTGCCAGACTGAAATTGGGGGCTAAAGAGGAAGGAAGAGAAAGCAAGGAGGAAATGCATGAAGAGAGCACCATAGGTAGGGCAGAGCCTACAAAGAACATAGTATACGATGAACAAGTAGTGGAAGTCACTAAGGATAATAAAGGATATGATACAAGAATAAGTTATCTCATGTTAATCTTAAAAAAATTTTTCTTGGAGCACCTGGTGGCTCAGTTGGTTAAGCATCTGCCTTTGGCTCAGATCATGATGCCCAGGTCCTAGGACTGAGTCCCACATCAGGCTCTCTGTTGTGTGGGGGCCTGCCTCTCCCTCTGCTCCTCCTCTGGCTTGTGCGCGCGCTCTCTCTCTCTCTTAAGTAAATAAGTAAAATCTTAAAAAAAAAAGTTTATCTTTTAACATTTATCTTGCTTCCAGTTGTATGTGACTTGTTTTGATTTATACATGCTTCACATTCAGGAAGGTTTCAAAGCAGGTCATTGGATCTTAGTCATGTAAGCAGGGAGGATGTTCTTCTAGTCTGTATGTGCCCACAACTGCCAGCAAAATGCCTTGCGCACTGGAGACACACAAAGTCTCTTAAGTTTCTTGTTTCAGTCTTTCAGAATTTCTCAGCTGCATTCTTTTCAGCTTAGTTCAAAGAATTTAATTTTTAGCATATTTTAAGGGCTTGCCAAATGGATTTTTCGAACTAGTGTGCTAGACTATGAGTTTCCAGGGTCTGGAGGATACCTACACATGTTGGGATGGGAATTGCAGCACAAAAGATACAAAGAATCCACCAGGGACCACAGAGCAGTCAGGCATTCTGGTATGGATGCATCCATAATGGTACACCCCAGGAATCACATGCCCTATTTCACATTTATCATCTTCTTGACTATCCAGTGTAACTGACTCAATATTATAAATGGATGCAATAATTAATTAGAATTCGTTGCACAAGGAATTGCAACGAATGTAAATTTAGATGTAAATTTTAACGATGGCTAGTAAGGTTTTCTTAAATATTGAGCATCTATGACAAACACATGCATTGAAAATCCTAAATTGTGTAATCATTGTAACAACCACCCTTTAAGGTCTACTCAATGCCAACATATATCGTAGTGCTGTTTAATCACAACTCAGGTGTGAGTCCACTGACTTCCATCCCCTATTGTAATGATCTGACCGGACTAGGGATGAATGCTTTAAATGCAGTATTTGGGATCATTACAGCAACCCTTGAAGTAGCATTTTATTGCTTCCATATTATAGATGAAAATCAAGGTTAGGGTTAGGGACGTTTAGTGAGCTGCCTGGTGCATGTGCTAGATATACCAGGTTTGGTTGCAAGTCTGTCTGAATGCAAAGCCTTTCTCCAATACTCAGCTGCTAGAGCCAGAGGCAGACATTTTAAGGAGGGAAATATTGGTGTTGTAAGAGGATGGCAGGAAGGCTTCACAGAAAACACTCCATTGAGGAACAGACTCACAGCTTCACGCCTGAGTCAGATGGCACTACTTATACCCCCTTGGTTCTGGAATAACAAAGTGAAGGCAACCAGAGCAAGAAAGGATGTGACTGAGCTTCTTCTCAAATTCCTGTTACATGAACCATCAAATCATTGAGTTTCATAGACTGTTTCTCCTGTTTCCTTCAGTTTGGGTTCTCTGAATAGAAAAAGGCTATGGACATCCCACTTTTCTTTATAATAGGATCATGTAATGAATTCCTAAATGTTCTTTCCCTTCCTCTCTGTCTCTCTACTTAGGTCATGGTCTACATATAATTCTACTGGAATGTCTCCATTTCTTAACTTACTAAATGTTTCATTTTGAATTTATAATGGCATTAAATCTCAAAGGTTGAATAAAACCCTCAAAGATGACTTCTTCAATTTATCATTGGCCAGAATGTATGGATAACCAGAGAATGCCAGAAAGCCTTATGAATGCATAGGTCGTTCAAGAAAGTTTAAAAATAATCATGAAAAGAGAGTAGGAATGTATCTGAGACATTCACAGTCACCAGCATGCTTCTCTGCACACTGCGGTTCCTCTGTCTCACAGGAGAGAGCAGGGAACATTTTAAATATTCTGCTTGCCACAGCTCAGCAGTAAGATCAGTATAACGAGAAGCTGAAATGTAGATCGAGGCTATCCCAGGCATCCATCACTCCCCAGGAGTCAGGTGTTTGGGTTCTGCCAAAGAAGCAGTCTGAAGACATTGTGGGCAGAGCCCAGAAGTGGGAAATCCCTTCTCAAGGGCTGGATGAGACTGCCTGTAATTTCCTGCAGCACGGGGCCACGCACGGACCAGGCTCAGGCTTCTCTCATTCATATATATATATATATATATATATATATATATATAGAGAGAGAGAGAGAGAGAGAGAGAGAGAGAGAGACAAAGTCGAATTTGCACCACACTGGAAAGAGCTGTATTCTGCATATTTTTTCAGGAACACATAAGACTTGAAGTATTAAACCTGCTATATTTGAAATGCAGTCTAGCATGGAAAATGAAGACGTCTATATGGACTCAGGCTGCCTGCACTGCTTACCTCTCTATATGCGAGCAGTTTGTTTTCGCTTCACTCCTGGAGGCCTGTCAGGGCTCTGAGCTGGACTGGATGGGACTGTATTTTCCTGGTACTTAATCCTGGGTGCTGGTGGAAGATGATGAGGGACCAGCTCACTTGTGGAAAGGGCAAGCAGAGAAAAGTGGCAGTGAAGCCACTTTCCTCATATGCAGTATTATCCCCTAAAAAACGACACCATTTTCACATATTAACTTTACTTCATGCATTTTGGTGGGTGTTATCCAGAGCATTCACAATCCTGCCCTTGGTATCTATTCTGGAAATGAAAGTTATGGTTATTTTATGCTATGTTGCTTTATATCTGTTGAGATCCAGTGTCAAACTAGGCTTAAACTCATTTGCTTCTGAGTAAATAATGCAATTCTCAAATCCCAAAGTGCCATTCCCATGATACACACAATGAAGTGCCTACAAGCAGCACTGATGTTCTCCTGGATCCAAATGGATTCAGGAAACAATTTTTCCTGTTATTTCAGGGTTCAGTTCCGATCTGACTGCACGAATGAAATTGTGCTGGGTTATTCTCCCAGTAT
Organism: Canis lupus familiaris; assembly: GCF_011100685.1. Classification (NCBI taxonomy): domain Eukaryota; kingdom Metazoa; phylum Chordata; class Mammalia; order Carnivora; family Canidae; genus Canis; species Canis lupus. The sequence goes on along the minus strand of NC_049243.1, from coordinate 56,773,019 downwards.
AGAAGACAAAAGCATGTATGCAACCTTTGGTGTAGACAGATGTGTTTCAACCTGTGTTTACCTGGAAGATGGGAGGAATCGCTACCCTCAGCCCAGCAGGATTTTGCTCCAGCGTGATCAGTCATTAAAAGGACATGGGTTAGAACTGCAGTGCAGACAGATGGGTAATGCTTGGCAAATAACAAACTCTGTCTGCATCCCCAGCCAAGTTCCTTCCATCATTTGATTTGGCTAATTTGCTGCTGCAATCTTATAGGTGGTCAAATGCATAACCTAAAAATTCACATCCAACAGGCATCACTGAGCTCAGTACTCAGGTATGATACTTGGAGCTGTGGCTGCTATGAAATTGAACAGAGCATATGATTGTCTTCTAGGAGATGTAATAATGCACAAAAGACATGTACAGATCTAATGAGGGGCAAGCTAACAGGGTGGAGGGCACCACAGTGTCATGGGGTAAAAATTATGTCCCTAGTTAGAGGGGAGCTGGAGGGGCTCCAAGGAGGTGGTGACAAATGACAAATGTGGGATGATTTGGGGGTGGAGGCATAGTAGGTGGGGATGGGGAGGGTGTTCCAAACAAAGAGAGAGACATGAGCAAAGAAGGGAGAGAGTAGATAATGATCATTGGAGGGAAGCAGGAGAGCAACACGATGCCATTATATTTAGAGAAATCAGTCATGCAGCCACATTTGCAATGAATATGGGTGTGGGAAGCCTGAGAACATGCCCATGAAAAGGCATTTTAGTGGAGTCTGAATTAGAAATGAAGAAGGGCTGGTGGGGGGGCGGGCAGAAGCACATGAGTATAGGTTCGGAAAGGAAAAAAAAAGAGTATACTATGACACTGGGCTTTCTTTTCTTTAAAAAATATTTATTTATTTATTTGCTTATTTATTTATTTATTTATTTATTTATTTATTTATTTTAGACAGGAGGTGGGGGCAGAGGCAGAAAAAGAGAGAGACTCTCAAGCAGACTCCCCACTGAGCTCAGAGCCAACATGCGTCTCAATCTCATGACCCTGAGATCATGACCTGAGCCGAAATCAAGAGTCGGACACTTAACCAATTGTCTAACCCAGGTGCCCCAGCAGTGGGCATCAGAAGCCAGATCCCTGCAAACATTCTATTACCAGCAGCAAAAACTGTCTGAAAGAGGGAATGTAGTTGGAGGTGAAAGGAGAAGATCAGGGACTGGATTGGACTTATGTTAGTTTGTGTTGCTGGAGCATCTAGAGCAGACTTCTGGCAGGCAGGTAGAAATGTGGATCTGGAGCTGAGAAAAAGACCAGGATGGGATAAATAGACTTTGGTAATCTCTTTAAGAAGGCATGGTCCACGTAGAAAGCATGATCATATTACCAAAAGAGAAGGTGAATGGGAAGGAAAATGCATGCTTGCACTCAGGGAGAAGGAAGAAAGAGATCCAGATGCAGTGTCCAGAGACAGTCGTGGGAGCTGTGGGCAGACAGGACAGGCCCTTTTGGAACATCTCAGAAATGCAAGAACCATCAAATAATACAGACTTCGAGGAACTCTGTCTGTGAACTTGCAAACCGAGAGGTTCTTGGTAAGGTCCGCAGACAGCTACTAGATTTCAGGTAGCTGCAGAGCTTAGGTTTGAGGAAATAGGAAGAGATCACTCGTTCAAAATGATTGTGGTTTGCTAAAAAGACAAAAATGCAAGAAAAAAGCAAGCTTGGTACCCTGAAAAGCGTTTATGATGATACCTTTCACTAGTGTCTGCTAGAGGCCAGGCACTGCAGATAACTTACCTCATTTAATTCGAACACATAGTCATGACTAGGATTCAGGGGGATGGAAGGAGATGAAGGCACGGAGGACCACACGTCACCATACTGCCTTCTTCAGTAGAAAAGATGATTGAAGCAGAGTTTAGGACTTTGTTTCAATTCTGAGAATCAGCCCATTCCTATCTGGATGGAGCCCCACCCAGCCTTGACCCTTCCTGGTTCCCACTGCGGTGCCCTGCGTACCGGACCTCGCTTCTTAATCGGCATCCCCTAGCTGCCCAGGTGAATACTGTCTGCTCCCTCCCAGCTCTGCCGTTCACTGTTCCCTGGTGCTTCCTTTCCTCCCCTTCAAGAATTTTCCAGTCCAGTTGTCCTCACACCCTGGAGTGCATCAAAGTAACCTGGAGGGTTTGTCGAACCGGCACTCGCTGGACTCCAGCACCAGTGCTTCTGACTCAGATTTATGAGACCTGAGCTTCTGCATTTCTAGTAAGTTCTAAGATGATGTTTATTGTGCTGGTCAGGGCACCACACATGGGGAGTTTTGCAGTTTAAGAATACTGATGGACTTTTGTGAGGATGGAGACAACTTCAGGATCTATGTGGTTGTCAGAAAGAAGAGGGATTTTGCTGATGTTTGGTCCCAGTGGATGGAAAAGAACCCGTGTGCAGAGTGTCCAGGAAAGAAAGAACTGAATTCTAAGGATGCGTTGATGTAGACAGCTGTAGACAACGTTGGGGAGCCAGGAGGACACTGCCAGGTGCCATCAAAGATTCCAGAGTGGATGGAGCCAGTGGAGCAGGGCATCTTTAAACTGCCTCCAGACTCTGCCATGTAGTGATTTTGATTCTGTCATGTTCAGCATTTTTATCAAGTGGCCTGGGTCACCCTTCCCTTCCCAGAAATGCATCCCAACATTAAAACAATAAAAAATGTGTATAAATGAGTTCCTCTTCATAACACCAGCCTTCCTCTCACCACTCTTAGTCATGGAGCTGCCATCTAAACAACTCATACCAGTTGCTGCTCTCACCAGACCCTCGGATCAGGCATGTGGCCCTTGGAACCAGACATTCCACAAATTTCCTCTGAAATAAGTCTGTGTTGAAATATCCATGTGTCTCCCACCTCTAGTTAAGCTGCCACTGCATTATCCACTTTGGGGAAGGAGGTATTTTCAGCATGAGGTCCAGTAAAGATTTTAAAATGTGCCGCCAGCCTGTATGGGAAGTGAAGAGAAAGTGAGTTGCCCAAACAACTTGTCTGTGACAAGTGTAGAGTTTCTCTCCATCAAGCCACGACCCTGGGTGGACTGAGAGTGAGATCGGGAGGGAAAGCTAATCAAACTGTCCTCTCCTGAATGCTGGTAAGTCCTCAGTGAGGACTGAGGAGAAAGGTGTGCAGTGAAATGTCACACACTCACTCTTTCCCCTGGTGAGTTTCACACCTGGCTTAAATCATGGAGCAGTGTTCTGGAGTGATTGAAAGTTTTCTTTTCCAAATGCACAGACTCTGATGAATCTTGAACCTTTCAGCACTCTCTTACGGTAATAACCGCTGCTAAGAAGTGCAAATGAAGTCTGATGCCTTTGACAAGTCTTGAATGGTCTTGATGGAAGCATTGATAAGGGCGAGCCTGGATATTAATGTTGCCTTGAAGAGTGACATGAATGGGTTTGAATTACCATCTGGGATGGACACCCTCATTTTTATAGGTAGCATCCATCTTTTAGCTTCCCAAAGTTAACTGTCTTTCATTGCATTGAACTTAGCAAACTTAGATCGAGTGAAGTTAGAAAAAATGGCTAGCATGCCATATCCTTTACTTGCATTTGTTTCCTTTTCTTTGGAGAGATCTCTGCCCTTCATGGTGGGAAGAAGCTAGGAAAGAGGCAGCCAGAAAGCGCTGAAGGACAGCTTTGGGCATGTTGACTCAAAATGTTTCACAAATGGACTCATTACCCTATCTCATGATCAATGATGGATGGAATGTTGGCCACAAAATGGATTTCTGATATAAAAATTTTTAATCAGGGACTCCTGCCTGGGTGGCTCAGCCGTTAAGCGTCTGCCTTCGACTCAGGTTGTGATCTTGGAGTCCCAGGATTGAGTCCCACATTGGGCTCCCTTCATGGAGACTGCTTCTCCCTCTGCCTATGTCTCAGCCTCTCTCTCTCTCTCTGTGTCTCTCATGAATAAATAAATAAAATCTTTAATAAAATGTTTTAAATCATAGAGTTGAAACTTGCTTTGATGATTCTTTGTTCATTGTTTTGTGAAATTAACTGAAGTCTAAAGTGAAGACCTCACTGGTAGTAAAAGCTAAATTTGGACCCTTACCCAGAGCTTCTGACTCCATCTTTGAGCTCTTTCCCTATGTCCTCTTCTGTCTCTCTCTCTCTCCACCTTGATTTTTATTCTTTTTCTCTTAGTTGTTTAAAAACACTTCTCTCCATTAATCTCTGCAGAGCACTGTCCATTATGCAATTCTTTTTCAGTGTCAATGATCTTTTCTCTGATGATGCAATAAGGGCTGTCATTCACCGCCCCCCCTTTAAAAACACAGACACAGAAAAATGATAAGTGTATCATACGTGTACTGGATCTGCTGCTGAACTCGAACTCTCCATTTGATCAGGCTCTTGTGTCCACACTGTGCTGATCACAAAGTGATCAGGGGCCCAGCTGACCGATTGAGCTAAGATTGTAATAGTGAAGTAAGAACCCCATCTCATACAATCTGCTCTTAAATCTGGGCATTGGGATCCCTGGGTGGCGCAGCGGTTTAGCGCCTGCCTTTGGCCCAGGGAGTGATCCTGGAGACCCGGGATCGAATCCTACGTCGGGCTCCCAGTGCATGGAGCCTGCTTCTCCCTCTGCCTGTGTCTCTGCCTCTCTCTCTCTCTCTCTCTCTCTCTGTGACTATCATAAATAAATAAAAATTTAAAAAAATACTAAAAAAAAAATCTGGGCGTTGAATCTCAGATGGCATATTTAATTTCTGTAATCTTCAGTTGCCTCATCTGTAGAATGTGGACAGGCGTCCCATCGTGCAGTCCCACTGCAGGGATGATATGGGATCATTCACTGAGGCACGTGGCACAGTGCCTACCTTGCAGTACACAAGCAATAAACGGCACCCTTGTCATTATAAGTTTTTATCATTCTGTTCTACAGAGGAAAAAAAAAATCCGAGTCCTTAAAAGAGAACAGAGAAGGGAAATACTATGTGATGAATTAAGAAAGGAACAATGACCAATTATATTGTTGTGCTCTGTGAGAGTAAAACCATTTGTCTGCTTTTATTTCCCTCAAAGGATAATTAATATTTGAAATGCTCTGCTTTCTGAAGGAGCAAGCAAATTAGAAGAATATAATTAAATTAAAAAATACATTTAAGAGTGCCATTTCTAGGGAACATTAGATGCTGCCTTGCAGTGGCAGTGATCTGACCTGCAGATTTGGGTCAGGAAAGCATCCCCACCACCGCAGGGACGCTGCAGCTCTTAATGCCCTGCTCGGAAGCGGAGGGCAGGGGTTTCCATCTCAGCGCCAGGTTACCAGGCTGGACATGGTGCACGGCCTACATGGAAATGAAGCCTGGTCCAGGGTCTGTTTGGTTTGTGGGTTAACGAGTCAGTTTCTGTCTTTGATAGCATACAAGAGAAAGTCTTTTGAATTTAAGGAATCAAACCACTGCAGCTGTTATGAGGCAACAGTTTGAAAAGCTTTTGTAGACTGTCTGCTGAAAGACAGCTCTGTACCTTTTCATACAAGCCTTTCACACTGTGTGACATTTTCACTGCTTTCATTTTTTTTTTATCCTTCTAGCACATGTCACAGTAAAATTACAAGTATAGCAGTCCACCATCTGGTGAGACTCATTCTCCCTGAAACGAAGGTGGGGCTGTGGAGGATGCTCTCCATGTTACGTTCCTGTTCTCCTACATCTGCATCGCTCTGTGTTGTTTCTTGTATTGGCTAATCAAATTTTGAAAAAGAACCTTCAAAATTAATTTCTGTGGCTCTCAAGGCGTCAGTACATCTTCCTGGATCTTGGCTTTATTCAGGACCTCAGAACTTAGTTTGTGTTGATGGCACACATGTCACATGTTTTAGGCTGAGTATTGCCCTGGTCCCTTCCTTGTTGCTGTTTACCATCTGTGTGTTTGTTTAGGGTTCCTTCTGGTTTTTGAATCCTGTTTGGGGATGTCACTGCTGATTAGTACCTCTTCCAAGGGAGAGCAGGAAAAGATGGAATACAGGCATTGAAAATTCTCCAAATCCAAATGTTCACATCTCAGTTTAATGGAGTCATTGGCCCACTTGGATATTTTTTATTTAGATCCTTGTTATCAAATAAAGGTAGAATTTATAGCTTGTGTGTTTATTATAGGATTAAAAGATAACCTAATTGAAGTTTGTATGCATTACGGTAATTTAAGTAAGGTAAAAATTCAGAGGGCTTATACTTTTGGTATGGAAAGGATTAATGTAATTAAGGCCTTATTTATGTATAGTGGCTGGGGATTATTTTGTGTGTGATTTTAGGTAATCCATGTAAAAACCTATTTCTCTTCTCTGAAAATAAATGAAAATTGTTTACTATCAATACATTTTTATTTCAAGCAGCAGAGCTAAAATATTGTTTTCATTAGCAATATTCTACTATTGCAACCATGTGTTCCCTATTAACTGGAAATTTAAAAATAAGATCAATAGTTACAGCAAAAACATGCTTTCTTAGCCAGTCTCCCAGTCTGTTTCTTTAGGAGGTAGTATTTAGAAGAACTCTTGAGAATGCGGTTTGAAATTCCCATTGAACACCTTGAGATTTGTCATATTTTAAGAAGATATTTCTTCTTCTTCTTTTTTTTTTTTTGATATTTCTTCTTTTTACAAAAGCTGCCATAGAAACCCTCGTGGAATGTAGATATCCCCATGATGATAAAGAAAGCACATGATATCATAATCATGGATACTTTCTCTAGTACCTATATAACAGTTTGCTTTTCCTTTTAAATGTATGTATTTCACACTAGGTTCTTTAGGGAACAATAAAAGAAAGATTATGAGTGTGATACAGTATCGCACTACAACACACACTTCAAGTCCATAGACATTTCTGGAATATCTACAAAGAAATGGTAATCATTTAGTTCATGCGGATAACAGTATGATGTGCAAGATACAGCCTCTTCTTTCAAGTTGCTTACAATGTTGTCAGGGAGATAAGGTCGATATATAACTGCTAAAACATATGTCTGGGAGCAGTCAGTTTCCAAGCATTTCAGAAGAAGGAAGAGTCACATTATTTGGATGATACAGAAAGTATAAAGTAATAGTTAGGATTTGAGCTGGTTTTTCATAAAATAATTACTAACACCTAGATTCAATCATTCCCAACCAGATAAGACCTACTAAGATATAAAAACTAGGAAAAGTTAAAAAAAGAAAACTAGGAAAAGTTTGCTGTTCTACATAAGGTAGATGCCAGAGGGAAGATGTCATGTTGATTTTTATAGAACCACATTAATGCCATGAAGTTTAACTTTCTCTCAAAAACATCAAGCATAGACTTTTCTATAAAGCATCTTGGGATTGAAGATATCCAACCTATCTCCTTAACATTGGATGCCTATACCTGCAAATTTGACCAACTTATCCAAGTTTCAATGAAACTATCATCACATGAACAGACATCAAATTAATAAGGAAGATTTCATATACATTCATAAGTGTTCATCTGCTTTTTAATATATAAAACCAAATTAATTAATGGGAAAAACTTACTCTTTGTTCATTTTCTAACATTTTAATTGTTTCATCATGAAAAGGAAATTTATCAAATAACCATATTGTCTATACCCTAAACAGCAAATGTTGAAAGATTGGAAAGTAATAAAATGAGAAATATTTTGCGAGCCTCTCCAAAATTACTTCCTTAGCATTGTCCACTAAAGCTGTACTGTCCCTCACAGCAGCTACTGGCCATATTTGACTACTTCAATTTCAATTCATTAGAATTAAATTAAATGAAAAATTCATTTTCTCACTTGAACTAGCCATGGTTCAGGTGCTCAAATGCCACATGTGGCTAGTGGCTTCCATATGGACAGTAGAGATACAGAACATTTCCATTTTTTTAAGGTTTTTAAATTATTATTATTGAGAGAGAGAGAGAGAGAGAGAGCACACGAGCAGTGGGAGAGGCAGAGAGAGAGAGAGAGAGAAGCAGACTCCCTGCTGAGCAGAAGACCGAAATGGGACTCTATCCCAGTACCTGGAGATCATGACATGAGCTGAAAGGCAGACACTTAACCATCTGAGCCACCCAGGTGCCCTGAGCATTTCCATTTTTGTAGAAAGTCCTGTGTAACAGCAGTGCACTTAAGTTCCTTTCAGGATTGGCTGCTTAGGAGATTAAACAAAATTGTATATTTTTAATAATTCATTGAAAGATAGCTCTCATCTAGAACTTTTGATCTCCTGGGGTTTCTTTCTGGACTTTGAAAATTCCTGTCTTTGGTTCAATATAAATACTAAGCTATGATAACTTTGGGTAATTATGGTAGTGATGTTGAGGGTGATGGACAGATAATGATGATGGGGCTCTTGGTAATGATAGTAAAAAGGAGAATGAATAGTGAGTCAACCTGAGGGAGTTGAATTTTTATGTGTTATCTAATGAGCGACTGTTGCCAACTCTTCCGATGGGAAAGTTTGTTACATCTGTGATGTGTGTACAGGCCCATTTATGTATACAGAGTCTTTTTCATCAGATGTGAGGGTTGGTGAAAACTTCCATTAGAAATGTTCTGTATTTTCGGCTGAGAACTGTAGAATAGACCTTGAATTTATGGTGGTGCACTATGGTCTACTGTCGATGCCTGGATTGGGATTATCATATGCTGCAATTATTTTAAATGATGTAGATACAGGTGTTGTTGAATATTTAGTCTAAGCGTCTTACAATGTGAAACGGTTTAGAAGAGTTTCTATGAACCATTCACATGCCAAGGCTTCTGACCCAATTCTAGCTACTTACTAATGGAAACCAACTTCACAAGGAACTGATGGATCAACCAGAGTTTTTCCAAGGATTTTACTTTAGAGGAGATGTCTTCTCAAGGATGACAGTGATACATTTGCAATCTAAATTATGTCCTTTCCAGAGTAAGTTACCCCATGAAGCACACTTTTGGTCAGATAGCTTCTTGGTTAACACGCAGTCAGAGCTGAAGCCTTTCAGACTCATTTGATCTAGAGGCCTGAGAGAATGTAATGAATTATCCCCATACTCACTGCAGAGCACCCCTCACCTGGTAACCAGAAGTTCTGCCCAGCTCCTGGGGCAGTGTTGGATACACATGAATGAATTCCCATTCTTCATTTCTCCTGCCAAATAAACATCACTCACACTAACCCGTTTTATATTGTAATATATGTACGTATATGTCTTAATGGAATTTTATTGTCATCCTTATCCAAATATAAGTGAAACTGAGTCCTTGGAAGTGGTATTTTTAGACTCCACATTACTTTATTTTTAATATTCCATAATACAAATGTTGGGAGACTTGTCATTCAGGAAAGCTGAAACAGATCATGTCAAGTATTACAAGGCTTTTTGAACTTTGGTTTAGCCATTTTTCCTTCTAAAGTGTCATTGATAGTAGTATCATGTTGTTCTTTAATTTTTGTACACAGTTGATTTTATGTTGCCCCACATAAAGCTCTGCTTATTATGTACCTCTGATAAATATAAATGTTAGTTATTAATAAACACATTTTATTTCTAAAATGAAAACTTCTAAAACAAGGAAGGCAAAAAAAGGTTATAAGATCATTGGTTGGTGGTTAAGTTGTTGGGTTATGTTTGTGGTTGAAATTGTACCAAAAGTATCAAATTCTTGATGGATTACTTGTCTAGAATCATATCCTTCATGATTCCTTCTGTGAGTGCCCAAAAAAGGGAGGACTTCTTTGGTCATTAAACCACAGTGATACTTGGCATATATATCTCTTAAGATAATAAAAGCTTGTTTTTTAAATTATTGTTATTTCATACTAATCTTAAGATTATTTTCCACAGCAAGATTACCCTGATTCTCGATGTAATAGAAAAAAAAAATGAAAGCAATATATATTTTACCCTAGGGTAGGCTATTCCCTGGAAGCAAATTTTATCATGGCTTTCAATGGTCCCATCATTATCTTGATATAAAAAATTTATACAAACATTTTCTAGGTGGCTGCAAATTGACTTCGTTCATCTTTTCTTTGCCATCATCCAGAAAACACACCTATCTATGCAAACAATTTGAGGGAAATTGTAATTATTGTATTAGAATAACATGTGTTTCCAAGTCAAGGATTATTGTATATCTTCTAGGCCTAGATAGAAGTCCTAAAGCTGAAAAATTAGAGTGAAGAGAAAACAGAATATTCAGTTAGAGTTCTTATTTGCAAGCAATGGACATTGGCCACTTGGGTGACTAATGTAAGCATAAAGGTAAATTGCATTTAAGGCTATTAAGTAGCTAACGGAAACTCTAGGAAAGCCAGCTAACCCAGCTTGAGATCTATGCAGCTAGGGACCATGCAATTTGTCCTCTAAGCACCTAGTCATAAAATAAAATAAAATAAACACCTAGGTCATATGAGGATGTCACCACAACCATCTGTGGGACTGTGGACAGTGCTGCCACACTGCAAACCCTCCCAGAACCTGTTCTCTGCAATTCCTTCCTACTTTGCATCATTAGCTTCCTCTTCAAAGTAGGGGAAATGAGTGCTGGGTTGACCTGCTTTAGCCAGAACGCTGGAGGGGAAAGGGAGTGTCTGAAATTTTCAATTTGTTTATGAAAATTGGATTCTGCCAAATGAGGTAGGGGATTTCTTAAATGTTGGAAGGGGATTCTGAAATGAAGCAACTACAAGTAATGAAATAGACTATTCTACATAAAATCTGGTTAAATCTCTTTATCACTGACATCAGATGCATCATTTTTATGACTCAAGAAAGCAAGGAAATTAAATTTTGCCAGATTATTAGATTTACTTTGGCCTACCTGAATGGCCAAGGGAAACAACATTTGTATGAATGTACTGATTCTAAAAGCTGGAGGACAAAATTCTCTCTACATGTACGTGAGACAGCCAAGCAATTGCATTAAACTACTAATGAGATTGAAACTATTAAGAGAGAAACATTTTCCTGCTGATATTTTGGGTTGGAAGATAGGAAGTGTAAGGTCAAAGAATTGGAGACCCTCTGTATATGCAATCATTGAAGCAGTTTGAGGACAAACACACATCCTACTCCTTCTAGCACAGCCTTGTGTGAGTGGGGGCTGGGATTATAATAGTCTATTTATAAAAATCTTTTTTTTTTTTCTTTTGGATGACATTGTTGCCCAGGAGTAATCCTTCTTTTAGGTAACCAAATGAAATAGATTACATCAAATGCTAAATTTAAATTAGCATGGAGAAAAGATCTTAAGGGAAGGGGCAAATAGGCATAAATGAAATCTCCTCAGGATAAAATTCATCTACTTAAAGGAACGCATGTGAGGAATCTCAGTATAACATGAATCCTTATCAGATTTAATGAAGTCACTGCCAATATGATCTTGCAGAGTTGCTTGTCCTTACCCTCCACACATCACGTATTCCCAGCAAAAAAAGATACAGGATGAAAGAAGAAATTCATAATGTCTGGAAGGAAGCAGAGTTCTGATTAATAATTTGACTTCCCTTCCCACATAGAGAGTCCAGAGGAAGCATTTTTTAGGCATTTTATTGCCACTGAAGATTGAATCTTAATGTTTCAGAACACCCCGACCTCCCGCTTTCTCTTTCTCTGCTGTTTAGCCGGATGCTGGGAATGTGTCCTTAAACTGAACGACTTGTCATTATTCCAGATGCCTGTGTTACATAGTCCCTGGTGTCGCTGGAGTTAAACCTCAGGCTCCCTGTTAAGTTAAGCTTTCTGCGGCTCCTCCAGAGCTGGAGCCACTGCAGCACTGAACAACTCCCCCCCCCCCCCCAACCCCTTCCATACCCGCAGTCTGTATCAGCGGGAAGAATCACTAGCCAACCCCTTGCTCACTGCTGCAAATCTATTCCCAAATATAAGTTCTCAGTGGAAAAAAATAGTAATGAAAGCAAACCTCCCAAGTTTTATGTAAGCTTTTTCATTAAAGCATCTGTTTATATTTTCTTATACTGAAAGGTATCATTGTTTTCATTTGTCCTCAGCAGAGGGTGGTAGCTAATTCAAGATTTTTTTTAATGTTAGAGCCTTGGTTTTGGAATAAAATTTAAAGACAATTATATTACTTTCTCAATTTCTTTTTTTTTTTTTTTAAAGATTGTATTTGCTTATTCATGAGAGACACAGAGAGAGAGAGGCAGAAACACAGGCTGAGTGAGAAGCATGCTCCTGGTGGAGAGCCCAATGTGGGACTCTATCCCAGGACCCTGGGATGACACCTTGAGCTGAAGGCAGACAGTCATCTGCTGAGCCACCCAAGCATCTTCTCAATTTCTTTCTAAGCTGATGTTTTGTTATGTTTGATAAGACTCTTATTATGACCAATGCCAATTTCTATGTTGTTTTATACTTAATGGGTCACTGTGCAAACACAATTTGGATTATGACTGTAAATACACACACACACACACACACACACACATTTACCCCACATGCTGTATACTATAATACACACACACACTATGTACACATATGATAGCATAAACTTTCTAGTTGGATGAAACTTGGTTCGGTCTTGTCACCCTCATTTTATAGAGTCTTGACCTTGGAAATACCTCTTTTCTTATCTATAAAAGAGATTAACATGTGCATCTCTTTCACATGGCTGATATAAAGTTGAAATTAGAGAATGTCTGAATATGGGAGAACCAACTTTCATGACTTTTATAGGCCAGGCTTGAGACTGATCATAGGAAGACTGGTGGCAAGTCCATTTGCACATTAAATAGACACACAAGTGGGAACCTAGACATCTAGGGGCATGCTTCCTCTTCCCCTCTTTCTCTGACCCCTCCCCAGCTTGTTCTCTGGAGTAAGTGAGCCAGAGAAATTGATACTCAGGGTACCTCAATTATAGACTACAGTTTAGAAATAAAACACAACGAATGCATTGAATTCTACATACTGAAAGATGGGGTTCTGTGTCCTAACATCCTTTCACTCGAAAATGCCTGTGGCCATCCATATATTTTTCATAGCTGTAGGTTTTAAATGGTTTCTTCTGATAAACCAGTAACCCCAAACCAAAGCTCTGGTGACATGAAAGTTTGGGGTTTGGGAACCCCCAACAAATATATATAACTGGATCAAAATTAAATGCTGCTACATTATGGGATAAGAATGGATAGTATGTAAAATAATTGTCAGAACTGAGAACAGCTCTTATAAACTAGGAATATATATTCATTGAAAAAAAAAAGAATTTTTATCTAAAGATGAAGGGATTTCCCAAAAAGTACAATGAAAAGGAAAGACATAGTAGGACAGAAGAGATTAGCAAATGAGATAAAACAATCCAGGAAATCTTAGATCTAACTGTTTGGAATTTCAGCAAGGGAAAACAAAGGAAAAGGAATGGAACAGTATCAAAGAAAGAAAGAATTCAATAATCCAGAATCGTGAAATACAAGTCCTCCGATGAAAAAGACCCCTATGCAACCATAACAATGGGTGGGGGAAAACTCTCTGTAAGGTACACAACCATACAATTTAAAATTGCTACACATACTATTGAGAGCCAACAATGTCTAAAAAAGAAAAACATTTCATGCACATGCATCAGATTTAATTAAATGTCTTAAGAGCAACACTAGAAACTAGAAGACAGAGAACAATGTTTTTCAATGTATTTTGTACTGGAATTATACAACCATCCAATTATCAGTAAGAGTGAGAGAAAAATCAAGACAGTTTTGGACACTTAAAATTCTCAACAAAATTTTTAACTCCCTTTCGTTATTTATCATGAAGCTTCCGGAGGCTGTGCTTCACCAAAACAATGGAGTGAATCATGAAACAGAAAGCATGAGCTCCAAGAAACAGGGTATTTAATGGAGAAGAGTGGAAAGAGGGCTTCTCTATGGTGCAGGTAGGGGCAAGTTCTAGCGTGAAAGACTCCAGAAAAAATATTAAGAAAATGAAAAGTATAGGCTTTCAGGCACATTTAAAAATCAGTGGATTGAATTGGTAGGGTTTTTAGAGGGATCTTGAGAAATTTTTACAACAGATATGTTAAAAACGAGCAGAGATAACATTATTTCTTAGCCTTAAGAAAACATTTGTGGAAAGAATAAGTACATAATACAATGTTTGGGTCCAGCAGGGGACAATTAAATATTCATAAAATATATAAGCTAATTATTAATTTAACTAGGATATTGCTTGAGAGGACACAATATCCATCCACCATAATGGAAAACAAGTAGAACATTTCTAAAATATATAATTCAAGAATCAATTTTTAAGAGGCCTTTTTAAAAGAAATATTACTTTAAATGCTAAAAGAAACAGCTGAAATGGGTAATAATGATTGCTTCTGAGAAGACTAGTGAGTCAGAAGGGTGGATAGGAGACACTTGTCATAATAAGCTTTGTAATAGAAATTGATATTTTAAACTTTCTGTTGCCTGTATTAATTATAGTAGTTGCTACTCCATTGCTTTTACAGAACAGAACTGAAAGTCAAGAAAATTTAGTAAGTTTGCTAATCTCATTCAGATAGTAAGTGAAAGAAGTATAATTTAAGTCAAATCTGTCCGATTCCAAAATTCCATACTTCCTCATTAACAGAGTGTAACCAATAATTCCATATATGTATGGATACCCTTACTCTCTCTCTGCTTTGGTAAATAGACCAGTGTGATTTGCTTTCAAAGAGACATTTGGCCAGTTGAATTGGTCGGCGTGTGCCTTTATTATTATAGTTCATGGCCAGTTATGATTTCCTTATCTGTTTGTTCTAGGTAGCTGCCTATGGTGTCTACAAAGTAACTGAAGTTATGGTAAAAAAGTGTCCTAACCTTACTCACACATCCAGATTCATGGTGACTCCCCCTTGCCAGCTCTTATAGAACATACTTATTTTTCTCTGATTTATTGGCCACTGGGAGTTGCTTTCGTATTTTATTTCCCTTCATCCTAAAGGGTAGATATTATCGGTGCTATGTCAGATATGACGACACAGGCTTGGAAGGTAAGGAGCTGCTTTAAGTTCAAGTTAGTTGGGGAGCTGTGGTCTGTAACCAGAACCAACTCCAGAAAACTAATGTCACAGAAGCAGAGAATTTGCAGAAGCGGAAAAATGACTCTATTTTTAAAATAAAATTTGATGGTATAGGAATATTTTGATGTAATTAGAGTGAGCACGAAAATTGCAAGAATTAATAAAATGGGTCACAAACAGATAAATTACTGGTCATTTGGGGTAGTACCTACCTGGCTTGTTGGTGAGTTTCAGTGTTTGTTACATGTAGATCTCCCCTCTCCTGGCCCTTGAAACAAAATCCAATGTATCAGAATTCTTAGGAATGCATTCTCAGGCAAACTAGTCAGGGCTTCACAGTCAATTTTGACTTTTCAGTGAAATAGATGATAGACGAGTATGTGTGTGTGTGTGTGTGTGTGTGTGTGTGTGTGTGACAGAGAGAGAGAGAGAAAGAGAGAGAGAGAGAGAGAGAGATTAGAATTAAATGCAGTATGCTTTTCTTTAATTTATCAAATCATCAGATTAAAAATGAAATGGAGGGCCAGGAAAAAGTGAATTCATAAATTAGATTGAAAGAGTAAGGAGCATTGGAGGAAGCAGAAGTGAATGGATTTTACCATCAAGATTGAGGCTGAAAAGTTTGACTCCTGAGTGCCTAGGATTTGAGACGTTATCTCCAGCATGTCCCAATCCTTTCTTGCTTCAACATCTGTTTGAAAATCCCATCTGTGTTTGTAACAAGCACTGCTCCTGGCTCCAGGCTGTTGCACAGATTAATTCTACCTGTAGCACAAGCTTTTCTCTGTCTAGTTCTGTCTTGTAATGCTGAAACACAGAGAAATCAGGTGATGTGATAACATGGTTTGCAATGTCACCTCTACTTTCATGAGCTTAAGTGTGGGATTTGATCATTCATTCTCTTCCTTAGTTTCCTTACCTGTAAATGAGGGTGACAGTGTGTACCACATAAGGTCTTGTAAGGATCCATGAAGTTAAGTGTATGACACAACTAGTCCAGCACTTAGAAAAGACTGTGGGTCTTAAGTCTGGGAGTCACACTTCAGCATTTCCAAAATCAAATTATTTTATATTCAATGTGTACATTTATGATATCTTTTTTTCTCCCCCCCTGGGAAACACATTCTATTACCTTCCTCTGGTCAGAGTCAGTGGCACTAAAAATGGCAATATGGCAGGAAGTCCTCAGTAATCAATAATTATTTAGCTGAGGGCCTGGGTGCAGCAAGTTCTCCCTTTAACCCTTATTATAAAGAAAAGGAAGAAAAATGAGTTTCTGAAAGAAATTTGGCTCACATATAAAATAATGGTGCTTCCCATGCAACTCTCACTGGAAAACGTTTCTCTTATTTATTTTAGATATGTACTGTTTTTTTTTTTTCTATATAAATCCAGAAATTGTATTAATGTTTATGTAAGGACTGCTGTTGTTTTTAATTATTTGGCTATATAGTGAATTGGTAGATTTCTAGCCATACATCTATATGAAGTAGACCTCGTTAGTTTGACATAGCTGTCAATATATGTCAAATTAAGATTATTTTCAAATATGTTATCTGCATAGTTTTTTGTTGAGGTTTGTGAGAAAATTTTTACTCATAATGGGTAGTTTGTCTTTAGACTTGTCACTTTTTTATTTGAATTTGTTGGAGATCCCTGAAAAAGGACTAAGAATCCCTTAGTCTGGGTTTCTTTAGCAGCAAGTATAACACTTTAAATCCATAAATAGCCAAAATTAAAGTAATTCCTAGATTACTTCAAACTGGGCCTGATTTGCATAATATAAAACCAATTTAGATTTGATTTCTCAAGAAAATTGAGATTTTAAATGAAAAAAAAAGTTTGTTTTTGGCTACATTTCATATTTATATCAAAGTATAGTGCCCAGTACATTTTCAAACTTTTTTTTTATAAAATATCAATATTTGGAAAAATTTATCATTATATCTTATATGTAATATATTAGGAATCCCATATGGATGTGGATCACAGGGAGGTAGCAGAAAATTGGCATTGATGACAACTCATTCTCACTAAAGTCTAATTCAAGGAGAGATGATTAAAGTTTTTATCTATTTTTGGCCTTCTCATAGGTCAGAATCATCAGGTGAGTGATATTAAGTATCTATGAGTCTCAGTACATCTCTTCTTATCTCTTTTTTATATAAATAATTGTGGTTAAAATCGTGGTATGCTCATGTGTCCATAAGGTTTTATTTTGCTTCATTTATTCTGTTCCAGACATGATAAATACTTATTAAACATGTACAATGTGCTAAAAATTATGCTATAGGTGAAGGTAAAAAAGATAGATATGCCATCAGCTTGTTCTCATTATATCTACGTTGTAATGGAGGGCTTGACGTATTGAGATTTAACTTTTTTTAAAAGAAACAAACATTTTTACCAAATCTTGTTCAGATTCTGCATATGTTTGTTTTATTCATATACCTTTTTTGTTATTTTCAATTTATGGAATAGATCACAAACAATCCAACAAAGCATAACATTCATATGTTATATTTAAGAATATGTTGTATGATATAAATGGATTTCAGATGCTTGCCTTTTTCAATATTCAATTGTTTATTTGGTTAGGAGCAGATTTTAGTTTGTAAAAATTGTATTTTTTAAAAAAGACTTTTTTTTAAAGATTTTTATTTATTCATGAGACACACAGAGACAGAGGCAGAGATATAGGCAGAGAGAGACGCAGAGAGAGAGAAGCAGGCTCCATGCAGAGAGCCTGGGTCTCCAGGATCATGCCCTGAGCCAAAGGCAGGCACCAAACTGCTGAACCACCCAGGCATCCCTAAAAAAGACTTTTTAAAAGTTTATTTATTTATTTATTTTAGAGGGAGAGAGAGAGCATGTGAGTGCAAACAGGGGAAAGCACAGAGGGAGAGAGAATCTCAAGCAGACTCCACGCTGAGTGTGGAGCCTGGCTTGGGGCTCAGTCTCACGACTCTGCGATAGTGACCTGAGCTGAAATGTAGAGTTGGTCATTTAACCACCTTGGCCATCCAGATGCCTCTGTAAAGATTATATTATTAAGAAAAACAAAAGTCTGATTTATGTGAGACTGATAATAAGCTTTTTGTTTTACTTTGACTCTAATGTCACCTGCAAAGTGTGTGTGAGTTGACTTCTCATGATCCAATGCAGTCTGTATAGAAAACCAGGTGAGGAAGACACCCTTGGACACTTTATTAGCCAGCTGGGGTGGCCATGGCAAAATACTACAGACTCACATAATACAAACTGTCTGGAGCCTAGGAGTCCAAGATCAAGATGTGGATTCCTTCTGAGATGGGTAAAGGGAGAATCTGTTCCAAGCCTCTCTCTCAGCTTTTAGTGCTTGCTGGCGATCTTTGGCATTCCTTGGCTTCCCCAGCATCACCCTAATCTCTGCCTTCATCTTCCTGTGTGTGTCTGTGATCAGATCTCCCCTTTTTATAATAAGGATGCCAGTCACATTGGATTAGGAGCCCGCCCTAATGGTCTCATCTTACCTTGATTAATTGCTTTTACAATGATCCTCTGTCTATCTAGGGTATATTCTAAGGTTTTGGGCCTTAGGACTTCAGCATATGAATTCTGGGGGAATATCATTCAACCCATAACAGATAGTGAATTCTTGGCTCGGATTTACATAAAACTAAATGGATTTTCCAAAATTCTACAAAAAGGCACCCATGACCTATATATCCTTATCATCCTCTTGTTTGGTCGTGTACCTTCTTCATGACTGTTAGAAATTCTCCACAAGTATTTATAATATGAATAATTACATTTCTACCTATCATTGTTTCCTTATCCTTTCAACTCTAGCTTTGGCCCTTCGGTTAAGATGCCACTCTGAGTGCCATACATTACTTGTCCTCCACTGTTGCCTTCCAAGTATTTATTCTGACCAGATTTGGTAAACTAGACCAGAAGGTGTTTTCCCAACTACTACTTTTTTTTTTTTAAGCTGTCCCATTGCACACTGCTTTAATTTTTATTTCCTAGATTTTAAGATGAGCACTCTCAACATAAACAATTGATCTGTTTCACTTAATCAAAATATCTTTAATTTTGAATGCTTTCTTTAGTTCAAATCATTCACTCACTAACTCCCAGGAGATAATGCAAAAACCACTTTAGCTTCTCAGGACACATACCCCTAAAAGCTGTCATTCTCAATGTCCTACATTGAATTCTCCCAGGAGAAGTCAAGCCCTGGAAACTATTTGATGCTGTTGAACCTGTGAACTGCTTATTAAGAATATGCTGTTCCCCAATTTACATCCTTTCCCTCTTGGTGAAGCACTGTATAGCTTCTTGCACTGAACGCAGTCTCACTGGAAGCTTTGATTGCATCAATCCTCAAAGTATAATAGAGTACACCAAGCAAGGACTTGGGGGCACAGGAGAACTGAATTGGATTCTCAGTTCAGCATCTTCTTACCTCTGGAGCACTTCCTTCAACTCTCCTATGCTCACATGCTTCATCTATAAAATCCATACAGGAAGATTACCTTCTGAGGTTTGTTATGAGTACTAATTATCTCTAACACTTCACGGCAAAATGTTCAGCTCCTTTCTTGAACTTGCCTTTGTGTATTTTTTTCACTTACTTTTACATACTCAAATGCTTTATTAAATAATAATTTCTTCAAAAAGATTGCAAGTTAAAATTAGTTTTATCTACAAGGAGCTATATTGTTTAATTACTTAAATGATAGCATATATGCCATTCGAGATGTGACCTTTGACGATGTCTTCAATTTGAAAGAGGGAATGGAGGCAAATAGATCAAATTGAGTTAAGAGACAGGAATGGAATGTTTTCACACTTACCATAACTTACTCACTTACCCATTACAAGAATCTGAAGACTTTCCATAACATGATATGTCTCTTTCCATTGCTATTACATTCCCAGATTTGCATGAGGAATTTAAGAATCCCCCAAATAAAGCCATTTAAAAAAAAAATATCTGTCTTGACTCTTTGGTGTCTGTATTTTTTTTTAATTAAATCTTTCAACATTATTATTGTTAGAGTTCCAGTCTAGGCTTAAATAACCATCGCTTGGAATTCCTTTTTACAAGCATCCATAGGACTGAGGTATGTATATTTCTTTTAATTGCCAAACTGTCACCAAGATAGTTTTAATTGCATGCATCAGAATGCTGCCACAAAAATTCAACTCCGATGTGATTCTTTATTTACTGGGATCCTAAAACAAAGAATAGACAAAGATGATGAATTATATCAGTTATAAGAAATTGTCATTATAAGAATTAAGCAGTAAGACCTAGTAAGAGGAAAAACGAGAAAAGCGAAAGTTAAGTCCAGACACCTGGACAGGGGAGGGCAGGCCAAGGGTAAGATGTGGAAGAAAAGGTGAGACAGCACTGGCTGGGATGGAGGAGGGGGAATTGAAAATCTGACCCCCTGGGGGCACTTGCAGACACGGGGCATGGCTGTGATTGTTGGCAGGGCCACTTCTCTCTGGATGTTTCAAGGGGACTAGAGAGACAGGATCCCCAGGGAAGCAAGCTGTCTGATCAGCCTTCCTGCCCCGTCCAATGACAGAACACAATTTGGGGCTTTTCGGACTGGATCTTTTTGTTCTGTGTCATTTTGTCCTTCCACTCCATTTAAAAGTGCCTTCCTGCTTCTCCTCATTACCATCACCCTCACCAGCGACCTCCACTTGGAGATTCTTGTTTGCCTGGCTTTGGTGACATTTTCATTAGATAATGCAGTTAGGCCACCAGACGTTTTGCTAGCCTCTGCCTCTGACCTCTGAATTCCCTGAGAAGATTCCTTCAGTTCTCAGCCAGTGGGTCCTTGGCCTTTGGGGCCAGTGTACCCTGCAGAGGAGCTGTAGGATGACACTGAGGAATGCTGCCTTTGACACTGTCCTTGTTTTTTTTCCCCCCGAAAAATCCTTCTTATGCGGAAAAAAGAGGTCTGGTTGCATTTCATTTGAATAGGCACCTTAGAACTGTCATCTTTTTCTTTTTTTTTCTTTTTCATTTTTTTTTACCCCCGTTAAGTTCTAAAAACAATTTCCTGGAGCTTTGCCATGCATATGTAAAACATTTTATATTGTTCAAGATATAGTTACATATTTTCCAATTGCTGGTCTCTCTGTGATTATTTTCCAGCTCACCGAAGTGAACGGAGATGGCACATAATTGAAATGTACTAATGTTGAGCTTGTCAGTACTTGAAGTAAAATCCTATCTTACCCTCTTGCAAAAGTTTTTCAAATTCTCAGCAATGTCACCTGAGAGGAGTGGTTGTAGAAAAAGTGCTTGACTGTGACGTTTGGTGCCTCTGCTCCACATTGCAGCAGCCCTGAGGGAGTGAATGAGTGGCCCCAGGGCCTTTGTTTTCATGGCCATAAGATCATGGTTTGCATAAGAGAGCCTGTAGCATCAGATTGTAATGACAGTGACTTGAGAATGTGGTTAAGTTGTTTAGCACCAGGACGCCTGGGTGGCTCAGCGGTTGAGCATTTGCCTTCAGCTCAGGGTGTGATCCCGGGGTCCAGGATTGAGTCCCACATCCAGCTCCCTGGGTGGAACCTGCTTCTGCGTCTGCCTGAGTCTCTGCCAATCTCTCCCCCGCCCCCCCGCCCTGGTCTCTCATGAATAAATAAATAAAATCTTTTTTTAAAAAGTTGCTTAACACCGAGTTGGCCACAAAGCAATCCAAAACTGTCAGCCATTATTATAGTGTTGAGAATTATCACATTAGTCTATTATATTTTATTTAAAAAATGTTAAAATGCTGCATAAGAGGTCTTTAGATAAAGATTGTTATTTTTAGAACTATATTTATTTCTTACTTAATGTTTGGTTTGGAGATTTCACGTGTTCTTCCGAGGGCTGTCCAGTAGCCCTCTCTGTGGTGATGGAGCTGGCCCAGGTGTGCAGAACCACATGCTCCATGTGGCTGTTCAGCACTTGACATATGCCTCGTGCAATTGACTGTCTGAATTTCTAATTTTATTTAATTTTAAGTTTTATTTTCATAGCCTAGGGTAGCCATATTTAGCAAATACAAATACAGCTATCCAGTTCAACTTTAACTTTAGACAAACAACAAATACATTTTTAGTATAAGTATACCAACAATTGCCTGAGACATACTTTTACTCATGTATTTTATCTGCAAATATAAAATAGCTCAAAAAAATAAAATAAAATAAAATAGCTCATGTCACTAGTGTTTACAGTATTGGGCAGCATGGCTCTAGGCAACTCTTTTTTTTTTAAGGAGATGAAATTGCCATACTCATTTAACAAGAACATGAAGACTTACCACTATAGTTAATTCCTCCATCTCATTTTATGGCTTATTATCTAAAACCAAAAGGCATAGTTTCTTGGTGATATTCTGGGAAGAGTCAGAGATTTAAATAATGTTAAACTGAACCTAATTTGTAATCTGTTGTGAAAGAGAAGCCACATAAATGAAATAGTGGCTAACTTCAGGAAATAACTTACTTTCTTTGAGCCAAGTGGAATGTACAGGTGGTAAGTGGTGCACAGGTAATGTAGAAGACAAGACTCAGGGAAGCGCCAGAACATGGGTTAGATGCCAAATGGGCAAGGGTTACAGATTTAAATAAGTAACGTTAGTTCCTTAGTTATCTGCACATGTAAGTCCCGAGCATAAGGAAATACCAGCCATCATCTGCTCTCAAGAGAGGTAGTAGGAGCAAATGAGGTACTATTTGATCCCCCATCTCTGTAAGCTATTTTTCATAATTTCTCAAACTTTAAAGAGAAATTATCAAATGATTGTCCTTATCATTGTCAAATTCATAATTATTTGAAGTCTGATGTATTTCATATCCTGAGACTTCAAAATTGGTTACATTTTTTTTCTTATTAAATTATTAGAACTATTGTTAAGATGAGGATGTTTGCATAATCACCAGACAAAATGCAGGGAATGGTAGAGAAATAGGAATAACAAGACTTTTCTGATGGGATGAGCATGGGGATGGAGTGAATGTACTTTATAGACGTTCAGACCTCACACAGTTTAAGATGTGTTCATGACGTGTAGTATGCATATCTGTGAAACTAGGGCATGTTCCTTGTCCCTCACTCTGAGTCAAGCCACCATAGCTACAGCCTTCTCTGTAACCCACTGGACATAACATGCAAGGCCACCATGTATTCCCTGTTTTCATTGTCGCTATCTTACATGCAACCATCCCAGCACACTCTGTAAACACATCCCTTCTTAGATCAACTCCTGTGGCCATATCATGAGTAAGATAAAATACTCACCTGGCCTCCATGGAGGGCCCTTCCAGCCCTCCCACCCATCTACTCTCATGTCCCTACCCCGTACCCCCTCCCACTGGCCCTCTTGCTCTCTCTCCTATGAATCAGGCTTGCTCTTACCCTGCAACCTCAGAACAGACTGTTCTGGAATGTCCTACCCCCAGACATTCCCACAGCCTTACATAAAATTTTTAGATCAAACACCACTCCTTCCAAGGGGTTAGCCCTCACCACCCACTGCATCATGCCCACCTTTGTCACCTAGTCGTGGTTTTCTTTTTCTTTTTCTTTTTCTTTTTTTTTCTTTTTCTTTTTCTTTCTTTTTCTTTTTCTTTTTTTCTTTCTTTTTCTTTTTCTTTTTTTTCTTTTTCTTTTTTTTCTTTTTCTTCCTTTTCCTTTTCCTTTCTTTCTTTCTTTCTTTCTTTCTTTCTTTCTTTCTTTCTTTCTTTCTTTCTTTCTTTCTTTCTTTCAGACAACAGGGAGTAGAAGGGCAGAGGAGAGGGAGAGAAAGGATTCCCCGCAGGCTGCACACCCAGCCTGGAGCCCAATGCAGGGCTTGATCCCAGGACTCTGAGATCACGACCTGAGATGAAATCAAGAGTTGGACACTTAACCGACTAAACCATACAGGTGCCCCCGCCCCATCACATTTTTACAAATCAACCTGCTGTATGGTCTTTACAAGCACCTCTAGTAATAATATTTGTGGCTTATGTGTTTGTTAAATGCTCCCTCAACTAGAATGCAAATCTGTGAGAGAGGAACTCTTTCTCACAGTCACTATTGAATACCAGTACCTCAGAACACAGCTAGAGCTGGCAAAGACTAGGTACTCCAGTTAGACTGGTTACATGAATCAACAGGATGATGTAATCACTTGCGTTTCTGCACTTTGCATTCATGTATCATCTCATTTTCCTCTGTGCTGTTGTCTTTTATTTTGAATATGGTATGAGTAGAGAAATCCACTGACCCATTAAAGATTTAGAGGGATGTTGCTGGAATAAAATTTAGTTTCAGTTAAGTTTTGCCTTTAAAATATAATATATTCTGTATCATAAAAGAATAGAGACAAGGCTAGAGTAGTTTCTACAATTTTTCATTAATCCTCACTTATAATATGAATGTGCCTTCGGAAAATAATATAGTGTCATGTCTTTTCCTTCTTCCTCCTCCTAAAGTTAGCATTCACACACATCCATCAAGAATCCAAGCTAATAAACAAAGTTGTTCTTTATAAAAAAAAAAAAATAGGTCATTCTTTATTTCAAGCTGTTGTCATTCTACACTTGAATTTTTAACTTGTTATTCTATGTAATCAATTTCATACATTTTAAAAATACTTTAATATTCAATGTACTCATTGTGCTCTTTCCCTACCTTTAGTAATATTGAAGTAATAAAAATGATAAAGTGAGAGTTTGGGTTTCTAAGGAGGTTTTGTTTTGTTTTGTTTCACCGGGAAGGAAGATGAAATGTGCACACAAAGACCTATAGGAGAGGGCACGATGTACCCCAGGCCCCCATGAGCCCGGGGAACAAAGGTCTGCTGAGTGATGAGAAGGAAAGAGCTCAGTGAGGCAGCAAAGGCATCCATGGGCCTTTAAAGATCTTTGAGATTAAGGTCCACTAATGCTAGCTAGTCCAAAAAGGCAGAGATGTTATTTTATTTAGAAGCTTTGCACCAGATTGGAGATATCTGCCCACATTTGTGCTTGTTGATTGAGTATCATGAAATCTCTCCTCCTTGGTAACTGAAGAATCCAGGAGACACAACTGAGCTGAAATTACATGTGTTTTCATGCCTTGCCAACTGAAAGCATCACACAGATCTAAGATGTTGTTGACAGTGTTCTATCTTAGAAACCTGTGTCTTGAAATTACAATTAGGATGGAAGGAATATCCGGCAGAGAGATGTCATTTCCTGACCCACCCTACACTTCCTCACACTGACTTCTTTCTTCTGAAATTTTCTCTGCTACCAATTGGGACTATCCCCTGCTCTGACAAATACTATGTATTTAGAATTGTTGAGGACTACACTCTTAGTGTTACATCCTGTCTTCAAGGATTGTAACAAAGTTTGGAGTAAGGGTCTTCCAACTCCAGATTCCAGATTCACGTACAGGCACTGCACACCAAAGTGAAGGTGATAAAGACTCGTCCTGTCCTCCCCTCTGCACATTCACACAGAAAATGGGTTCTGAGACTCAGATGCTCAGCATGGTCAAGGATAAGAAACAAAGTTCAAAAAGGTGCAAGGTGTCCCCCACCATATGAAGTGAAGTTGTGCATGGGGAATTACTACTTCTGATCACAAACACATTGGGGTTGGGGTAGTGGAGTTGGTAAAACACACAGAGAACTCTGAGGTATGTTCCCTGCACTTGGGAGGCTCAGAGAACCGTTGGTCTCCCATGCCTGAGAAAGTTGAAGGGGTTGTGGCCTGAGGCTCAGGTGCCCTGGGTATCCCAGATGGAGAGCAGATGGCTGAGAGGATACTCTTGGAGTGGCACCAAGGGTAGCCCCTGGCCAAAGTCTTTGGAGCAAGCATCCATGAGCACCTTACATGCAAATGATGTGGGCCATAGAGGCAAGGGCTTGTGTTAGGTTGATGTGGGTCCCATCACCCAGGAGTCCAGGAGACTGCCAAAGGACATCTTTGTCTGGGAGTCCAGAGATTGAGGGAGAATCACATGTGAGTACCTAGAATAGAACTGCACCTGTCTGGGATGATAGACACAGCCAAAGAGAGAGGAGCCAGCAGGAAATCTCTAAAGAGGATTTGCCAGCAGTATCCTCAGTAAAAAGAGGTAGCTTCACACTCATGCCTCTCTGGGCACCCAACCTGCACACCCCAGCACTGTGAGAGGGTAAGACCACACAGCCCTGTAGAGTGAAAGCACTGCTGTGTTCTCTTTCCCTTCTGCAGGCAGAGTGTGGGAAATGGGAAGGTTCAGCACTAAGTTAATTTTGGAGTTTGGAATAGCACATGTTGCCATAGATTCTTGAACTGACAACTCTTGAGATCAAGAGTTTCATGACTGAGCTAGCCATGCTGTTGTTTGGCTTCTTACAACACATTTTACATTTTGTTTTTCTTTTATCTTCAAAATGGACACAATAATACAATGTCTCTACCGTGGAATTGGAATTGTTAGGGTTTAGAAGAATTAATGCCATGTAGAGGGATTTATGTGAGGTTAGGACATGACAGAGCTCATTTGATGTTAGTTGAATCTGAGTCGATTTGGAGTTTATGAGAGTTTGGATTTGACATTTACAAACTACATATCATATCCGGAATAGTTTTTCTGTGTTTTGGGTGTATTATCTAGTTAGTCATGTCTGTCAGTGAAGCGGCTAGGAGTCCTTTGGATGCTCTGATTTCAGGTTCCAGTGGGAGTCTAGGGTTTGCATGGCTCAGGAAAGACTATGATAGAAGCAGCCTCAGGATGGTTCCAGTGGTTCCGGAGAGGAGTGAGTCAATTAGGCCACTGCATTATTTCCATTCCTCTCCTTTGCTGCTTCCTGGGCTTCTGCATCTATAAATAGGTGATGCTTCTGGGACAAGCAGCATCAAGGCTGATGATAGGAGACACAGAAGAGGGGGTGCTCTACAGCACTTTGGGCTCCCTGGAGAGTATGGCCTCCCATTGGGCACCACAGTGGTCAGAATAGTGCAGGATCCAGGTGGCAACATCAAGCGTCAGAAGATGGAGCGCCTGTGGCGTAGGGACAAATTATTCCTGCTTTTCCTCTGGCTTGGTCTACCCTGCTCACCCCAGGGGCTGTCCTGGCTCTCCCTCATGTCTACAGGGTCCTATTTGATACTTAGGTTTAGAGATGAACAAGACATTGAGATTGTGTAAAATGGTGATGTTTTCCCCCAAATTTTCTCCTTGGAACCATGGGTTCCTGAATGTACCCCAGGGCCATTTAGGGAGTCAGGGGTTAGATCCAGCAGCCTGTTCAGTCACATTAATTACAGATTGCTCACATGTGTCATTTGAAGTCAGTATGAGCAGTCTTACATACACATGTATATGCACATATGTGAATAAATTGAATGAGTGAATGAATGAACAAATGAATGAATGAAAAGTAAGTAAGTAAATAAATAAATAAATAAGGTTTTGGGCCCCTGACCCAGTCAGCTTCTTTATTTTACTAGTAGAGAGGCACATTGCCTGCATTAGAAAGGCTAATCTCCTGAATACTGTGCATGTACTTCCAGGTATTTTGCTAAGTAACATAGGGTCATGTGCTGATATTAAGGAAAAGATCATTCAAAGGTAATAATATTATTGATAGTGACTGTTTAAAAACTCAATTCTTTAAATGTTTACTCATCTGTAACTAAATTTAAAATATGTACTTCCGGGATCCCTGGGTGACACAGCGGTTTGGCGCCTGCCTTTGGCCCAGGGCACGATCCTGGAGACCCGGGATCGAATCCCACGTCGGGCTCCCGGTGCATGGAGCCTGCTTTTCCCTCTGCCTGTGTCTCTGCCTCTCTCTCTCTCTCTCTCTGTGACTATCATAAATAAAATAATTAAAATAAAATAAAATAAATAAAATAAAATAAAATAAAATAAAATAAAATAAAATATGTACTTCCAAATATGTACTTCCAATATGTACTTTCCAAAAAAGAAAGAAGAAGAAAGAAAGAAAGAGAAAGAAAGAAAGAAAGAAAGAAAGAAAGAAAGAAAGAAAGAAAGAAAGGAAGGAAGGAAGGAAGGAAGAAAGAAAGAAAGAAAAAGGAAGAAAGAAAAGCCAAAACCATAAAGAACTGACCTACACACACACACACACACAAGCAGAGGGGTTGGGGTCAGAGGAGGAGCAGGTTGCTGTCCTGCGCCTTCGGTGCTGAAACTTCTTGGCTGCTTGCCACCACGGTCGTCAGGTTTTGTAGAGAGAAGTTTTCCTCTCTGTGAAAGTACAACAACAAATTATAAGAAGAGGTTAGCTTGGTGTCAGTGGCTCCACTTGGCCTTGCTGCTGAGCTTGGAGTGGGAGGAGCTGAGGCTGCCTAGCTCCTGGGAGCTCCGGTACCGTCGGAAGAACCTAGCAACATCATCATCCCTTATGGCTGCTGGGAGGTCTTTGCTATTAATTTATTTATGTGAAAAGATTGACAAGCTTGTGAAAAATGAAATATTAAATTCTTGATCTAATAAAATATCATTTTGAGTTTTTAAAAAATCTCTAGGAAGCTGAATGATCTCAGAATATATAAAACGTGCAGACCAGAGAGCCAGAGATGAAAGTCAGATAAATCATCATTTAAGCTGCCTTAAGTTTCTCCCAGAAAGGAGAAGAAAATACATATCAAACTCCAGTTCTTGGCCAAATGCTTTTGGATTGCCTCATGAGGTATGATAAATGAAACAGACGTTCAGAGGGGTTGGTCACCTGCTTGAAGTTACCGAGCGAGATTTGGCTTTTACCCCATGACCATGTGGGCACTGTTGTAGGAAATCTCTCTGCCCACCTCTCAGGAGCTATGGAAACATTTAGATGAAGTGAATAGGTTATTCTAGAATGCTTTTTGCACTTGAAACCTGGAGATTTGCTGCCCACCTGTACCTTGTGTCCCTTGGACTCCGCACCTTCCCACCTTCCCAGCAGCGATATGCTGGTACATCATTAATCCCCCCACGTTAAAAACATCCTCTAGTGTATCAGGTTCCTTGGGGGAGGAGAAAGCTGTTTGAAGCACAAGCTGAATGTGTAAACCCTACGGCTCTGTAAATGCTTCAAAGAAGGTCACTGGCTTCAAAAATAGTCTAGCCAGGATTATTTTTCATTTTGACACACACACAAAAAAATGGACTTTGTGGCTTCTGTAATTGTTGATGGCCTGGTTAGTAAGAAATTCAAAAATTCATGATTCCACTGAGAAAATAGGCTGCAGCTGTGTATGGGCATTTTTCACAATTTACTGTGGCAGAAACCCACATAAAAGGTCATGAAATAAGAAGAGGTCACTCTAAACCCACATGGGAAGTGGGAAGTGTTCTAGAAAGTTCAAACTTTCTTAAGGCATCTGAAGCAAAGGTCTTGTTTACTCGATTGTTTTTGCTTTCATTATCTTAGATTTCATGGTTATTCCTTCACCCTGTAATCACAGACTTGGGTTGACTGAACAACATGATTAAAAGCAGTAGGTGAGTAACATGGTTAAAAAGCCTTTTAAGCAATATTTTGATATTTTATGTTGTTTTGAATTTTTTCACTTAACATTTTATTATTATATCCTCACATATTCTTGTATGAAATAGTTTTACTGTCTATATATAATATTCTATTATCAGATTTGCCATGAAGTATTTTACTGTTCCCCTGTTGAAAATTAAGTTTACTTTTGGTTTTTAAACTCTATAAATAATAATGTTGCTATCATAATTGTTGACACAATTCTGACCCAAGTCTGATTACTGCCTATGATACAATTTTAGGGAAAGGAACTATAAAATAGAATGCTTGGCATAGAGCCTGCTTCTCCCTCTGCCTATGTCTCTGCCTCTCTGTTTCTCATGAATAAATAAATAAAATCTTTAAAAAAATAAAATAGAATGCTTGGCCTTTTAAAGAATTTTGATAAATATTGCTGTATTTTCTCTGTTTGGTTTATACCAATTTATACGGGCCTGAGTTCGGAAGTCCAATTTACTCTCTCTAGGCATCTGTCCAAATTAGAGGCAGTGTCTCATCACCTGAAGGGTGTTTGAACAGGCAGATAGTTCATATTCTATACAAATTTTTAAAAGTATTTTTTAAAGAGTTTATTTATTCATGAGAAAGAGAGAGAGAGAGAGAGAGAGAGGTAGAGGCACAGGCATAGGGAGAAGCAGGCTCAAGGAGCAGGACTCATCCCGAGACTCCAGGATCATGCCCTGGGCCAAAGGCAGATGCTCAACTGCTGAGCCAACCCAGGCATTCCTCTATAGGAATTTTTAAAATCATTTTGATATTTTAGTATCCCCCTTTTGCTTTATTAAAATATTTTATGTTTTTAATCAGGTTGTTTTATAGTCTTATAACCAAAAATAAACATAAGCATGATTTTATGTTTTTTAAAAATTTTATGTGCATATATGTGTGCATTTGAATGTGAAATATATACATATATGTGTGTGTACATATACATATTTGACACATATATTAAAATGGCATGTATATTTATTTATATAATATTTATATTATTTATGTTTGGTATACGTATATATTCTGAATATAAATATTTTTCCCGGGATCCCTGGGTGGCGCAGCGGTTTGGCGCCTGCCTTTGGCCTGGGGCGTGATCCTGGAGACCCAGGATCGAGTCCCACATCAGGTTCCCTGCATGGAGCCTGCTTCTCCCTCTGCCTATGTCTCTGTCTCTCTCTGTCTCTCTCTGTGACTATCATAAATAAATAAAAATTTAAAAAAATTTAAAAAAATAAATAAATATTTTTCCCTAGAATCCTTCCTCCAAACTGTACCTAGAATTATGCTTCTAAAAGATAAACATCATATAAATCTGCTCATGTAAAAATTCTATCATAACAATGTCTTGCTGACGTGACAGAGGGCAGGGCAGCCCTCTGAGTGAGCCTCATCCCATCTGGTCAGCCTTGAATCCTTTTGTATTTCACAAATAACCCACATATTTTTGTCTTGCCCACTATGTCCAAAGTAAGTGTGCCCTGGATTTTTCTTTCCACTCTTCTACACTTGAATATCTGAGGCTCTCCAAAAGTCGAATCCTCAAGCAAAAATGAGGAGAATGCTGACTGCCCACCTCATCTTTAGACACAGGATCCTACTCAGTCTTTGTGACTCTGTTGGTTGAAAAAGTAGTAGTTTATTTTATTATTTATTTGTTTGTTTATTTATTTATCTATTTATTTATTATTTGTTTATTTATTTTGAGAGAAAGGGAGAGAGAGGGGAATGGCAGAGAGAGAATCTCAAACAGGCTCCATGCTCAGTGCAGAGCCCAACATGAGACTTGATCCTACGTCCATGAGACCATGACCTGAGCCCAAATCAGGAGTCAGACACTTAAATCGACTGAACCACAAGTGCTCCAAAAAAGTAGTGTTTTAATGCATGTATACTGGCAAGTCCATGAGGTCTGGAATGGTCATTTGATCTTCATGTGGATTTGTTTAATTTGATTACATACTTTCAAGGGACGGAAGGAATGAATAACCTAGTACCCTCTTATCAGGCCTGGGTGTGCTTCCATGAAAGGAAGTGACAGTTGAGGAAGTACTTAGTGACTTTGGGGGAAGGTAGAATCACAAGATGAAGGTGGTGCGTTTGTTCCTTCAGAGGCTCTAACATTCTACCCGAGGCTGGCAGTTACTAATTAAACCTTCTAGAAATCTGATAGTGGGTGGCTCCCATTCTTGGAAGGGAAGTCCTGACATTCTCATGTACCAGACCCCCTGCCATTAGTGGCAAGAAGAGGGTGGAGGAAGAGAATCCGTGTGTGTGTGAATCTGTTTTTAATAGCTGTATATGATTGACATTCTTGGGCCTCACCTGAATTTGCTCCATGACAGTGACCTTTGGCCTTATTTGCTTCCTTGGATCATAACCTTGCAAGGATGAAGGTTGGCATGAACTATGGCACACATCTTAGGGCAGCATTGGCAACAGCTGTTAGGTCCTTTGTCCTGACCACATTGCCTGAGGTATTCACCAGATTCAAGTCTTCTGACAATAAATGTATAGCAACAACTTCCAGGATATATCAGCACAATTAGTTAGTTCTTGACAATCAACGACAAGGGCTATTTATTCTATTTGTCTGCAGTCGGGTGCATGCAGGGGTGGCAGACAGAAATTCACAACCGACGTGGAATGGAAGTGCACAGAATGGGCCCTTCCTGACATTCCCAGTGGGGCCAGGAAGGGCTTTCCTGGGGCAGTACCCGGGCTGGAGTCAGTGAGGTGGTCATGAAGGTAGGCAGTGCAGAGCCTGGCCCAGGGGTAGGTGCAGTCCTTGCTCCCTACTCACTATTGTGTGACCTTGGAAACCGCTTGTCTCCGTGAACCTCATATTCTTTCTAAGAAGGGAATGGAAACTACTTCTTGGTATTGGTGAGGATGAAATGAGATCGTGACTGCATTTGTCCCAAGACTAGGGCTCAGAGGCTCTGTCGTACATCATCCTGTTAATCAATAGGAGTCATTTGGTGTGGGGAGTAAGGTGTATGGGCACATCCAGGTGGAGAAGGCAGGGAGAGTGGGAATCTCCATCTCCTGGGATGTGGAGCCAGTGCAGCGTTAGGTGAGGCCAGGTGAGGCACAGGAGGGCAGGTGACAGGTGGGATGGGGCTGGACAGGCAGGGCCCATGGGTGAGTAACATGGAGAGGGCAACATGCACAGGACATTCAAAGCCACGCAAATGGATGTGATGATCTGGGAGGTGGGGTTGGGGAGTGGAAGGATGACATGAAGTGGAAATAGAAACTGGGAGATCCTGTGAAAATACACATTTTTAAAAGGCTGGAGGTGGAGACTAAGTGGCAGTGGCCAAGAAGATCAAGAAATCAGACAAAGGGCAGTAAAATCATTTCTTTCCTGACACAGAGCACTCAGCATATCTCATGCCCACCTGGTATTAGATAAACTATTTCATGAGACAAAAATGTTAATTAAGAAATATTTGTGTTGTTCAGACGAGGGCAAATGAGTTTGGTAAAGCAATTAATGCCTAAAGAATAACAGTTCATGTGCTTTATTTTTTCTAAAATCAACTGTTTATTCCAGGGCCACAAGGGCATTTCCTTGGTACACGTGCTTTCCATTCACGAACATTTCCTAATGTGAAATTCAACATTATGCTACTTTACCTTCCAAACTGTGGGGGGTTTTGCCTAGAAAGATTGACGCCAAAGACAGAGGGGTGACCGAGATGCCCCCTTCTGTGTAGTGCGCAGTGAGTGGTTATATTTTCACTAGCAAGAATTGTGGTAGTGGACAAAAAGCCAACCAGGGCCCTCTTGGAAAGTAGATTTGAGGATTTATGAATACACATCCAGACAAGAAGCCTCAAAGATTGTGTACTTGCTCCTGTGCTCCTCGTGTTTGCTTCCCTCAGGGTGTCTGGCCTCCCTCTTGGCAGCTGTCAGTGTCATTTTCCAGGTCACAGGCATTGCTTGCTTTCAGGGATTTGTCTTTTCAGTGGTCTCTGGCTTATATAACCAGTTAGGACATGGAACTTTCTTGCTGGCCACTGCTGCACCTGTGTATCATCTCTCAGTGGCCATGTGGCTGTCTCCAGCCTGTACATGAACCATTTGTTTAGGACAGAGACGCTTTTCTTAAACATATGACACTCTAGACGGATTGTTTGGGTTAGACCACAGGTCATAGAAGGTTAGCGCTTGAGGGAGAAGGACGGTAAGGACTCTGTGGGTGCATATATAATGTGATTGTTCAAATTGTTGGAGCCTTTGTTCAGTTTGAGAAATGTCCCCTTAGTAGTATTTTAACTTTGAAAATCCTTTTCGGCTTGGGCAGAATGCTGTGGTCAACACTTATTTTAGGACTTCAGTGTGATTAATGATGCATTTCCACATTTCTAGAGATTCTTGAGATAGAGACAAAGGGTGAAGAAGTTATAATGCAATATGATGAAGACACTTTTAGCATTTCTAGCAGATACCTAAAGATTTATCCCCCTGTTCCAAAAGCCATTAGAACAACTCTAATCACATTATTCAGCAGGCGTCTGCTGGGTGATAGTGCTGTTTGTGAGCAGGTGCCGTGAGTGCTGAGGAGACGCAGGAGTCTGTACACCAGTGCAGAGAGCTCACACCAGTTTATTGGTGGTGTGCTGGGCATGCCGCAGCACAGAAGCACATTGCCTTGGAAATGGCGCACAGAATGCCATTTTTCTTCTGGAAGGAAAAGTTTAATGTGAAATGTAATATTTGGATTAGGACCTTTAAAACAAACTGTAGAAATGTCTCTCCATCCCAGCTGCCTAGCCTCTGGAGGCTCCCTCGCATGCACGCAGCAGAGGACCTCTAACCAGCCTCCCTCGGGCTGGCCTCCACACTTGGTAGCAATATCCATCACACTTCCTGGTTCCCTGTTGTCTTCCTCCCTCTCCACCCATGAGAGGAGTCACTGCTGAGCTCCAAGCTTCCACCAGAACCTTACTTCCAAGTAGCTGGAGGGGTAGAAGAGGCAGCAAGATGAAACTACTTTGACAGCATTTTCTCCCACTGCTTGCTTGGCCTTCCAGTCTTACCATCCTGAATTCATCCATGGTCTCTGTCTGAGTCAGGAAAGCCCTTCACTCTCCATATTTCTCAACATCTTGTTTTATAGACATATTGGAAGCAATTTTTTGCTTATCCTCTGTGTTATTCATGCATGCGTACATTGTAGCACAAGTTGTAGGACTGTGATCATTCTCACTGGCAGTCTCTCCCCATCTGGGGTTGAGCCCCTTGAGGGCAGGCACAGGGCCTGTCATGTTGTATGATGTGCAGAATGGACTGTGTAAAGGCTCTTTGAAAAACAAAACAAAACAAAAAATGTGTGCATAAATGCTGACGATTTCGATAGAAATGAAGTGGAAAGAAGGGCATACAGTTCAGAGGGCACAGCATAGAAAAACCTTTCCTTCTGGTTAGGAAAGCACACTGTGAAGAATCAGATGTGCCCAGGGATGAGATAGAAAATGAAGGTGGGATGATTACATGCGTGAGATGATCGATAGCACACTCCTGCTGCTGAGAACAGAATTTGCTATAATGCAGATTTTAGAAAAGGAAAGTGACATTCCCTCTTGTTTCGTGGGTCCCATTCAGACTGCAGGGCAGGGGAGTGGGATGGCAGAGAATGGAGACAAGGACTCTCCTCAGGCTCTTGGCTTTTGTTCTTTGCGTCTGAATCTTCCCACTGTGCGTGCCAGGTCTAAGGAGCCAGCAGCAGCAGGAAGCCCGGTTAGATACTGAGCTATGTGCCCAGACTGGAAGTGAAAATAAAATGGCAGGTTGGTATCATCTCCCATCACGAGGACATAGGCCCTCTTGGGATGATGGTTACTAGCCTCTGCTCAGAGCTTGAGGGGCTGGCACCAATGTGGGGACAGCACGTGCTGTGTCCTTGCCTCTGACACCCTTCATGGCTCAGCCCCAATAGGTGCACCTGCATGACCAGGTTCCGCCCCATGCTCTCCTTGGGTGGTGGTGTTTAGTTAACAAACACAGAGATCTTGTGCTCACAGGTCCCTTTCCCCAGCGTGGCCAAAGGACTCTAAGTCCCCACCCTAAGAGAACAGGAGCAGCACCTCTGGTGAGGAGTGGCAGAGTCACCACACTCCTCCTGTGGTCTCCACCTGCCCAGGGGTGGAGGAGGCTGGGGTCCTGGGGGCAAGCCACACCGCGGGCTACCAGATGGGGGATGGTGTGGGCTCTCTGCATATATTTTCCCCTAAATCTGTTAAAACATTTGCTCTGAGAACTATACTAAACTAACAAGTGAGAAGCAGGAGAAGAAGAAACAGGAAGAGCAAGGAGAGGGAAGCCTCCTAATGAGCCGTGGGCATCTCCCGCAGACAGGATAGCCCTTGCGGCAGCAGCAATGACAGTAAAAGGGGAGGGAACATTTGAGGCTAGGGTTTTAGGTGTCTTTGAGGTCAGACGTCGATGCGTGGCTACTGTCAGCATTGCTGGGCTAGAAGTGAGTGTCTAGACGTTGTGGGACAGATGCCTCTCCACGGGAAGGTGTGCCAGTGGAAGAGAAGGGAGGTGTGAAAGGCAGGGCCAGGAAGGGGCCGATGGGAGTGGGGTGGGGCGAAAGGTGTCAGACTCTGGTCAGGGAGTGTGGGGATGACAGTCCGTGATGAGCAGGTCAGCAGTGACCTTGGAGAGGGTTTTCCATAGAGAACGTTATGACAACGTCCACTGCTAGACTTCAGTGAGCTCATGGCGGAGGGAATATATTGGTGAAGCTGCTGCTCTGATTTCACTGCCAGTGGACATAAGAAAGTAGAGCTTTTTCAAGTAATGAGACAAAGAATAATATAAGAGAACCACAGTTTTTAAAAAGGCAATAGTTTCCATTTCACTTAAGGGTTACATGAAATATAAGCGAGTGTCCCAGTGTCCTCTCTGGCCATCTGTTTTCTTTTCTACAAAATTGTAGTAGGAGTAAGGCCGACCTAACTGTAGTTGAATGAGAATGATGTTTTCACGCCCTGTGTCTGTACTGAGCCTTTGCTCCATTCTGTGTCCTACACTAGATGCTGTGGGTAAGTCCTAAACCAGAGCTTACCTTCTGAGATAATACATGTCATGTTATTTCTGAAAGGTAAAGGGCTGTGCAAATATGTGAAAGATATTATTTGATTGAAAGTATAATGGATATATTAATAAATCTTAGGTGTTAGCAAGTTATTTGGGAAGGTCTCAGGACACTGGACATATTGGAGAAAGAACTGGATGACATATTTAATGATGACTCACAGCTGGTTAGGAGACACAAGCATGTTCAATGATAAATGCACGGCCAGGGATCCTGGAGTCTTAAGAGTGAGAAGCGGGAGAGCTTACGTTGTCCAATTGTCCACTGGGCCCTGTGTTTGGGGCTTCACAGTCTTGATTTTCATTCTTTTACAAACTTAGGAGGTCAATATTTACAATGTAGTTTAACTCTAAAAGGAGACATAGGATATTTTTTTTCCTTTTATTATAAAAATCATTTATATCTTTTGAGAAGTTAAAGCACAGAAAAGTATAGGAAAAAAATCCAAAA
Source organism: Canis lupus familiaris (assembly GCF_011100685.1). Classification (NCBI taxonomy): domain Eukaryota; kingdom Metazoa; phylum Chordata; class Mammalia; order Carnivora; family Canidae; genus Canis; species Canis lupus. The sequence goes on along the minus strand of NC_049243.1, from coordinate 56,735,902 downwards.
TATTTCCCAGCACACAGTAATGAACACCATTAATATTTTGGTGTATATCCTTTTAGGCATATGACCGTCTGTTGGACAGGAACTATTATATCCTGCTAACTTCTCTTTTTAGATTATTGAAGAGCTTGTGCACATTTTTCATATAATTATTGGCCATTGGTTGTTTGACATTTATGGATTTTTTTCTTTGTAAACCTAGGACTATCTGAAGATAATCAGAAGGTTTGCTAAAGGTGAATTCATTGTATAGAAGGATGGCCTGAGACAAGCATCAAAAGATGAATGTACATAAGATTCTAAAACGCACCTAGAGAGCATGGTCTTAGGGACTACCCCCAAACAACAGCAGAATGGCAAGGTTAGTGTCACCATTGCAAGTACCTGCTCTGGGCCAAGAATGATGGTGGGCACTTTTTACACAGTAGCTCATTCAACACGTGTAACAGCCCCACAAGAAAGATATCACCACTCTTATTTTACATAGGAAAACAGATGCAAAGAGATGTCTTTGTTAGAGAACTCAAGTCCCTTACCTCATGTTCACTCACACTCTTTGGAGAATGACAGAAAAAATGGGATTCTGATCCTTCTTATGTTCCTTTGAGCATGAGTGCATGTGTGAATGTATGTGTCAGAGAATATTGCTAAGGGTATGGTTATTTATCCAGTCACTGTGACCATTCTCTTTAGGTGCATTTCAGATTTTTTAAAATTTAAATTCAATTAATTTACATAATGTGCTATTAGTTTCAGAGGCAAAGTGAAATCTTGCCATTTGCAACGATGTGGATGGAACTAGAGGGTATAATGCTAAGCGAAATAAGTCAGTCAGAGAAAGGCAGTTATCATATGATCTCATGCATTTGTGGAAATTAAGAAACAAATCAGATGTTTTTAAATCAAAGTATCGTTGATGCACAATGGTATATTAGTAGTTTCAGGTGTACAACTTAGTGATTCAACAAGTCTCTATGTTATGCTCTGCTCACCACAAGTGTAGCTACCACCAGTCACCAGACAAGCTATTATAATACCACTGACTCTATTCCCTGTGCTGTACCTTTTATCCCTGTGACTAATTCCAGAACCAGAAGCCTGAAGTTCCCACTCCCCTTCTCCCACTTTGTTCATCCCCCCCACCCTATCTGGCAAATACCAGTTTGTTCCCTGTATTTATGGGTCTGTTTCTGCTTTGTTTCTTGTCTTGTTTTTTAGATTCCACTTATAAGTGAAACCATTTGGTATTTGTCTTTGTCTTATATAATGGAATATTACATATATATGATCCATCTTCTTTATCCATTTATCTGTTGATGGACACTTACGCTGCCTCCAAATCTTGGCTATTGTAAATAATGCTGCAATAAAGGTAGGGGTACCTGTGTCTTTCTCAATTAGTGTTTTCATTATATTTGGCAAATACCCTTTTCTGCTTTTAATTTTTTGAGGACCCTCCATACTGTTTTTCATAATGACTGTACCTGTTTTCATTCCCACCAGCAGTGCACGAGGGTTCCCCTTTTTTCCACCTCCTTGCCAACATTTGTCTTCTGATTCTTAGCCATTCTGACTGGGGTGAGGTGATCTCTCATTATGGTTTTGATTTACACTTCCCTGATGATGAGTGATGTTGACCATCTTTTCATGTTCCTGCTGGCCATCTGTTTGTCTTCTTTTAAAAATGTCTGTTCAAGTTCTCTCCCCATTTTAATTGGATGATTTGGGGGTTTTTTGGTGTTAAGGTGCATACATTTATACATTTAGAAATTAACCCCTTATTAGACACATCATTTACAAATATCTTCTCCCATTCAGTAGATTGCCTTTTCGTTTCATTGATGATTTCCTTCATGTGCAAAAAGCTTTCTATTTTGGTGTAGTCTCAAGACTTTATTTTTGCTTTTGTGTCCTTTGCCTAAGGAGATGTATCTAGAAAAATGTTTCCATGGCCCATGTCAAAGAGATTGTTGTCTGTGTTTTTTTTTTTTCTAGCATTTCAGAATGTTATTTAAATTTACCTTGCCAATGCCTGTCTCAGTCCATCCTTTTATATAATGGACCTACTTGTATGCAAATGAGCTAATTATCTTCAGATGGTGTTAGATTTACCAAACTTTATAAGCAATTTTCATAAGTAAGTCTACACTGGAGGCATAAACTTTTCACCGTGCATGAACATCTGGTGAAGTTCAAAGGCTTAATTTCCTAAAAGAGGATTTAACAGCAGCTATTTTGCGTTTTCTGTGAATCATTAAAAATCATAGGGTGAGACCAAATAATTCCAAACATCATTTAAGTTGAGTCAAGCTTTCATCACTGAGAATTTGCAGCATCATTATCTGTACAATTTCCCGACCTAGACAGAATCATTAAACTGGCGGTGCCAGCGAGTGGGAGGGTGGATGTGGAAATGGGACTTTGGAACTGTCCTTGCATTTGTTCTGACTTGCATTATATCCCAAAGCACTTTCACTTTTCCTCACTAGCTTTTCTCAAAAAAAAAAAAAAAAAAAAAGAAAGAAAAAGAAAAAGAAAGAAAGAAAGGAGAAAAGAAAAAAAAAAAAAGAAAAACCAACAGTTGCTTTCTTAGTGTTTGATTCCAACCCTGAGCTCATGCACACCAACAGAAGACACTTGAAATGAGGGAGACAAAAAAAAAAAAAAAAAAAAAAAGAAATGAGGGAGACAAATACGCTGTTATGTGGCTCCTCTCTGAACAACGTGGTTGTGTTGGTAAACCTATGTGATGAGCTCACATAAGCTGTGCTTGCAAACCTGTTGTAAATAACAGATGTTCCATTGTTCATGCAGCAGCTCTGTGCTCCTTCAGGAAATCCAATACTTCCAGCAGGCCTCAGCCACTCATTTCTATGGTATTGAGTTTGTTTGCTCCATTAATGCTCTGTGTTTGCATCACATGTTCCTGTTTATATTTATTTGGAATAAAGTTGGGACTTGGGTAAATGTGTACAAAGCAGTTTTAAAGTAACATTCAAAGTTGGACATTTCATCATCTTTGAAGCATTTTCTGTGATAGAACCTTTTCGGCACAACCTTTAAAACAGTGACTGAATTACTGATTATTGCTCAAGGAAGTAATAAGCAAATGCAAATAAAAATGCAAGAGTTATGCATGAGAAAAGGTATCATTAGCATGTACTGTTTACACAGTATCTCCCAAATACTAGAGTTAGATCGCTCCCCTTCTTCCTGGATATCAGGTGGAGGATGGTGCTAAATAGAGTGGGGGCTCACAAAGTGTTTATAGATTGTGTAAATGAGTATGTAACTAAAAACATAAGAAAAATACAAAGTTAATATCAATGCCACATAATTAAATTTTCCAAAAAGTATCTGTAGAGTATAAACTTGAAAAGAGAAGGATAAAAGACTTTTAGAGTATGGTTTAGTGCCTTCCAATTTTTAAGGTATTAGAATTTTGTGTGTGTGTGTGTTATCTGAAAGTGAAAACTCAGGGGATCATTCCAATATTTAGTGCACTGTTAAGGACTGTCTGTCTCTCAAGAAGATTGCGGCATCCTCCGGACCCAATCTTATTAACATCCATACCATTCCTCTGAGGTAGATGATGAGCCATGGCTAAATTATAAATGAAAAGCTGTTACATTTATGACAAAGTATTTCATGCTTGGAGTCTCAAAGGGCAGAGAGGCCTGGACTCTCCAAGAGCACAACTTAGAAATCACAGGGCTGACCTACTCCTGATTCTGGTGCCCTTAGTTGTGTAGGTCCTGGGGTGGGGGGATCAGAAGATCAATGGCCAGTATTTGCTCAGGACTCCTACCTCGTGATTGTCACAACTCTGCTATGCAAGTGGAGACAAACCAACAAAGGCAGATGGAGTTATGAGGGTATCAGATACACAGACCCAACTAGCTTCCAATGGGGGCTACTCTAGGGAGGTTGGGACCCCACCCCAGCAGCCCTGGCTCCTGGCAGCACCACCTGCCACTGCCACAAGGTGCCATGGCAGCCCTGAAACTGTCTGTGGGGCTGGGCTTCACAGAGGTCCAAGAGGAAGAAAAGGTTCAGGGACTTCGTAGATTCCAGAAAGGAGATGACTTAGTACTTTGAGATGGAAAGCCTGACTGCACAGAGGACTAGATACTATTCTCCTTTCTTTAAATCTAGCATGCTTCTTATTTGGGGAGGTGAAATGAAATATCTGGTTTTATTTGGTGGATGTTTCAATGCTATATGCTGTACCACCCTTCAGTTAATAGGAGAAAGGGCGATTTCAAAATAAATTGCAAACTACTTAAACTACCAGTATAGGTTTTCAGTTAAATATGTTAAATATTTAAATTTAAATATGTTAAATATTTCAGTTAAAATGATAAATAAATATCATTTCTACGTGAGAAATAACCATTGATACAGACTTCCACATAGCCATGTATTTTTATAATTTTAAAGATGTTAATTAAATTGGATGTATAGATACATGATATAAAAATAAATATGTAATAAAAATCATTCATCCTCCCATCACACAAAATAAAAAAATGTTTTCCATTATAGAGGGAGGAGAGTTTTCAAAAATTCAAAGTCTCTTCTATGATTTTGTAATGGTTTGATGAGATGACTCTTAAAACATGAAATAAATAATTATAGTACCCCACCTTTTCTGTAAAGAACTGATTTCTGACATCCATAGAAGTTATGCAAATTAATTTTATACCTAATGAATAGACACTTGGCTTTTTTCTAACAGGAAAATTTAAGAATGGAACTTTTAATAATTGACTTTGAAAACTAAAATTTCCTTAAAAACGTCTGTTGAACCAAGAATATTAATATTTTGTTCTCCTTTGCATTGGTTCTCTAACTTCAGATAGGCTTTAAGAATCTTAGAAATCTTCTAGTTTAAAACTTTGCATAATTAATAAGGAAACTGAGGCCCAGATTGTTAATTGACATAAATAATGAAATGGAAAGCAGATTTCTCTCATCTTAATAACCAATAACTAGCATTGATATTGGAGCTTCTTTTCCCCTTGACTCACATTTAAAATTGGAGAGGAAAAACCTTTCAATTAGATGAAGTAAAACTTTTTTAAAAAAAAAAAAAACATTTTATTTATTTGATAGAGTGAGTGGGAGCACAAGCAGTGGCCAGGAGTGGAAGGAGAGGGAGAAGCAGACTCCTCACTGAGCAGGGAGCCCAACAAGGAGCTTGATCCCAGAACTCTGAGGTCATGACCTGAGCTGAAGGCAGACACTTAACTGACTGAGCCACCCAGGCGCCCCCAAAGTAAAACTTCCTTGGGAGGGGTGATGATAGGATCTATTCTGTGGCATGATTTTGTGAATTAAAGAAGACGGATATGGCTTATCCAAACTTAATTTTTAGTGTGTGGGGAGCAGTATCCCATAAAACTTATTTTGACTCTCAAATTTAAAATATCCTTTATGGTGGGGTGCCTGGGCAGCTCAGTCAGTTAAGCATCCGACTCTTGATTTTGGCTCAGGTCTTGATCTTGGGATCGTGGGATTGAGCCCCACATAGGCCCAGAACAGACTCTGCTTGAAATTCTCTTGAAATTCTCCCACATAGGCCCAGAACAGACTCTGCTTGAAATTCTCTTGCCTTCTGCTGCCCACCCCACCTCACATGTTCATGCACTCTCTAAATAAATACATAAATAAATAATCTTGAAAACTAACCTTTATAGCAACTAAATGTGACATTAAATAAAATTAGTTTGCTAGGTATCTCTTTTTTAGCTGAAACTGCATTTATTGAGTGATTAATATTGATGAAGGAAGAGTTGAGATCAAGATGATACTATAAAAATCTGAAAAAAAAAGGTCTTAGGTATAACTGATACCTATTTAAAATGTTTTAATCATTTCTCTTATCCCATGACTTTTTTTTTAAATTTTTTTTTAAATTTATTTATGATAGTCACACAGAGAGATAGAGAGAGACAGAGATACAGGCAGAGAGAGAAGCAGGCTCCATGCACTGGGAGCCTGACGTGGGATCTGATCCCGGGTCTCCAGGATCGCGCCCTGGGCCAAATGCAGGCGCTAAACCGCTGCACCACCCAGGGATCCCTCTTATCCCATGACTCTTTACATATTTCTTTGTTTTTAATATTTTACAAAAACTTTTAAGGGAATTCACAAAATATAAGCAACATGACAAGACGAGGTAAATACAAGTAAGTATAAAAAATAATGTAGGAGAGTGGCACCTGGGTGGCTCAGTGGTTGAGTGTCTGCCTTTGGCTCAGGTCGTGATCCCGGGGTCCTGGGATCAAGTCCCACACTGGTTTCCCTGCAGGGATCCTGCTTCTCTCTCTGCCTATATCTCTGCCTCTCTCTGTGTGTCTCTCATGGATAAATAAATAAAATCTTAAAAAAAAAATAATGTAAGAGAGCAAGGATTTTCACCAGTAAGTAAGGCATTCAACTGAAGGTTATGCTTAGAACTTTGCACTAGGGCAGAGAAGGGAAATACATTTTCTGAAGAGTTAGCATGCCTGAGTGACATTATATTTATTAGAAATGATCCACACATTTGTCTTTAAGGTTTACTGCAACCAAAGCTGATACAAGAACCTGTCAGTTATCATATTTACAGAGTCCATGTTGTAAAAAATACTCTTGCTCAAGAAAAAGTACTGTCGTGATACTAACGATATTTGTCTCCAGTTGTGTTTAGCAATATGCTCCATAGTCTTGGAATAAACACAATGATAAATCTCACCAGTCCTTGTTACGATAATTGTTATTTTATATTTTATGTAAAACAGTTGCTAAGTATCAGAAAAGGGGGCTGAAGTATGCATGTGTCTTCTACAGTCAAATAATGAGAACTGTTTAGTCAAATTTACAAATATCAAGGAGTTCAGAGCTAAATTTATTAATTTAATTTATTATCTCATACAACAAATATCATATGTCAGGTTCTAAGCACCCAGTGGTTCATTGGGGGTTTTGTCATCTCCTTTCACTTTCTGTTTCACTCACCCGCTCTTGATGTACTTTGGCCTCAGTTATTGGTGTGGTCAGCTGGTAAAAACAAAGTACCAAAGTCCCCAAAGGAGGACGACATCACCTGAGTGGATAGACCTCAAATTCAAGGTGCCCTTGGGAAGTTGTCACAGTGCTTACAGAAAACCATGCTGGGGTAAAATTAGGTAAAGACGAATACAGAATATCACTCCAGATTAAAAGAACACTGTGCAAAATTAAAGAACCTTCGGGTACCTCTCCTCCATCAATGCATTCAGAAGAACCATTTTCTTGTGTTTGTACTTGTAGCAATAGTATATTAAAATCAGCCATGGATTGGAGATGATTGGAGTAGGATAGAAGTCTGTTCAGAGATAAGTAATAGAAAAGAGGTTTATAACTTGGGTTGAGGTGTGGTGAGAAATGCAGATCAGATATGATTTGCAGATCATCATATGATGTTGGCTTTTCCTGTGAATGAAGTGAGAAAAAATGGAAGGTTTTGCTTGGAAGGGGGACATGATCCAATGTATGTTGACTGTGGTGTTGAAAGCAGAGCTAAGAGAGGGTGGCAAGAATGCAAGTGGACATCAGTTTGGAAATTAACCTGATGACTTGAGTGAACCATGAGAGAACTAGGACAAGATGGAGAAGGGGGTGAAAAGAAGTTGGGTTGTGAGTATAAATAATTGGAAGGTAGAACCAACAGAGTAAATGTGTGGACAGATGGGATATTTGAGTGAGAAGAAGAAGAATGGACGTGTCTCCTAAAAACTAGAAGAATAGAATCCTCACTAACTGCAATGGAAGAGACTGAGGGTCAGGACTCAGTCTCAGGACACACTTTTCTGAGATGTCTGTTAGACATGAAGAAGGTACTGCAAGCATGAGCTTAGTCTTCAGTAAAGATTTTTGAGCTAGAGATATACATTTAGGAGTTCTCAACGTATAGAGGACATTTAAAACCATTGCATTAGGTGGGATTACAAAAGAGTGAATGTTGAGAAAAAAGAGGTCCAAGTAGAGAGCTATGAGCTACTACAACACCAAAAAGTTCAAGAGTTGAGGAGACCTCTTCAATAAATGGTGTTTGGAAAACTGGACAGCCACATGCAAAAGAATGAAACTGGACCACTTCCTTACACCATACACAATAATTAACTCAAAATGGATTAAAGACTTGAATGTAGGAAGAAAACATAGGTGGTAAGCTCCTTGGTATTGGTGTTGGCCATATATATATATATATATATATATATATATATTAGATTCAACACCAAAAACAAAGGCAATAATAGCAAAAATAAACAAGTGGCGGGCAGCCTGGGTAGCTCAGCAGTTTAGCGCCACCTTCAGCCCGGGGCATGATCCTGGAGACCCAGGATCAAGTCCCTTATCGGGCTCCCTGCATGGAGCCTGCTTCTCCCTCTGCCTCTGTCTCTGCCTCTCTCTCTCTCTGTGTTTCTCATGAATAAATAAATAAAATATTTTAAAAAAATAAAAAAATAATCAAGTGGGACTACATCAAACAAAAGAAATCTGCATAGCAAAGGAAACCATCAACAAAATGAAAAAGTTACCTACTGAATGGAAGGAAATATTTGCAAATCATGTATATGATAAAGAGCTAATGTCCATAATTTATAAAGAACTTGTACAACTCAATAGCAGAAAATAAACAACCCATTGAAAACAATGGGCAGCAGATCCAAATAGACATTTTTCCAAAGAACACTTACAGATGGCCAACAGGTACATGAAAAGATGCTCAGCATCAGTAGTCATCAAGGAAATCAAAGAAAAAGCCACAGTGAGATGCTACCTCATACCTGTTAGAATGGCTATTATATAAAAGACAAGTGTTGGCAAGGATGTGGAGAAAAGGAAATTTTGTGCACTGTTGGTGGGAATGTAAATTGGCACAGCCATTATGAAAAACAGTATGGGGGTTCCTCAAAATAATAAAAATAGAACTACCATATGATCCAGCAGTTCTACACCTGGGTATTCATCCAAAGAATACAAAAACTCTAACTTGAAAAGATATATGCACCCCCATGTTCATTGCAGCATTACTTACAGTAGCCAAGACTGGAAAAAGCTTCATCCACTGACAGATGAGTACATAAAGAAAATGTTTTAAACACACACACAGACACAAACATATATATATATATATATATATATATATATATATATATATACACACAAAAATGGAATATTATTCAGCCATAAATAAGAATGAAATCTCGCATTTGCAGCAATATGGATGAATCTTGAGGGTGTTATGCTAAGTGAAATAAACAGAGAAAGATAAATACGGTATGATCTCACTTATATGTGGAACATTAAAAAACAAGAACAATGATAAAAAACAAGCTTAAAGATAGGACAGATTGATGCTTGCCAGAGGCAGGGTGTAGGGGTGGGAAAATGGGGGAGAAGGGGTCAAAAGGTACAAACTTCCACTTATAAAATAAATAAGCCATGGGAATGTAAAGTATAGCATGACAACTATAGTTAATAATAATACCATATTATATATTAAAAGTTGCTAAGAGAGTAAAGCTTAGAAGTCCTCATCATAAGAAAAATTACTCTGTAACTATGTAGGGTGATGAGTGTTAGGTAGACTTGTGGTGATCATTTCACATATATGCAAATATTAAATCATTATGTTGTACACCTGGAAGTAATATGAGAAAAACAAGAGTTGAAGAGAAACCATAAATGGAGAATGAGCAGGAGAGCTGGACAGTGTGGCATCTGGGAGGCCAAGTTGGAAAGTGATTAAAGGAAGGATGGATACTGTGTACTCATGCTGTTGAGTGTGCCAGGCAGGTGAGAGCCCACCATTAATTACCGTGGGGGCCAAGGAAGCGCCTGGCGACTTTATTGAGAGGAGTCTTTATAGAAGGATGAGGACAAAAAGCTGACTGGAATGTCTCATGGGAGGTGAAATAATGATGGTGATGATGAAACCTTTTAGATTTTCTGTAATAAAATATTGCATTGCTTTCTAAATGCCTGAAACACATTTTAATCTACTTCTTGAGCTAGTAATACTGAGAACTTAACGTGCGTGGCTGTAGTTAAACTGGCATGACATAGTAAGTTCTACATTTTAAAAAAGGACTAATATCTTGGTAGTTTTCATTGGAGTTTTCTACTTTGAAGATCATTAAAAATGAACTAGGTTCCCAATTACTGAAAATACCTCAATTGTGTGTTTTCCCTACAGTAGCAGAACCAGTTACATACCTACTGGAAGTCTCTTTTGGCTGTAGAATTAAACAGTTTTATTTCATCAGTTTTCTATTCAGGGCTATCACATTTGGACACAGAGGAGAAAATTTGTTCCCTAAAGAACTGATGAATGAATTTTGTGTGCTAAGTTATGAGAAGAATCACTAGAATTTGCCACCTATAAACACAGAACATCCTTCTTCCAGTATGAAAAATCACAGTACATTTTAATGTAAGGGCTTATTACTCTGAGTACCTGTGTGACACCAGTGTAATTTCTCTTTCAGTTAAAAAGAATCATTCAAACTCAGTATTCAGTATTTAGTAAGTGGGAGGGGAATATCTATTTTGTTTAGATTAATTTATTTAAACTTGCATAGTAGGGATCCCTGGGTGGCGCAGCGGTTTAGCGCCTGCCTTTGGCCCAGGGCGCGATCCTGGAGACCCGGGATCGAATCCTACGTCGGGCTCCCGGAGCATGGAGCCTGCTTCTCCCTCTGCCTGTGTCTCTGCCTCTCTCTCTCTCTCTGTGACTACCATAAATAAATAAAAATTAAAAAAAAAAATTAAACTTGCATAGTAGACATATCCATTCGAGTAATGTGCAGAATTTAAATTAATTAAAAATAACTAATTTAAGTTCATTTTAGTTTCCAAAATCTGTAAAACATACTTATCTTGGAAAAGCATAGTCTTGTTTTAGTTGGGCTAAATATGCTTTCAATTTTGTACCTGTTCACTGAGCCCCTGAAAACTGAAAGTATATTTTTACAACTAATAACAGTATTTATTATCATTTAATTAGAATATGTTCATGGATGCAGATTTCCCTTTCTTTCATTTCTTAAAAATAAGAGCTTACATAATAACATCTTACATAAAAGCTTTTTGCTGATTTGCTAATTTCAATTTTTAGAATTTTTGAAATTATAAAACATCATGAAAAGGTGAATTATGTGACATTAATTCTGTTTTCAGATTATTTTTAATGGACATGGTACTTGAGAACAACATGAAACACACTGAAAATGATACTATGGTGGCTGAAAACAATCCCAATTGTGATTATTCCTGTATTTTTTCACTGTTGTTTTTTTTTTCCTGATTGTTATCAAGAGTTTTCTCTAAGGAAATACTATTAATGCTCTCAATAATTTTTAAAGTCTACTAAATAAAATGTAGAAGGTTAGTAGATAATATACTTCATTTGCCGCTCTTTCTTATCACAGAGACATATCCTGGAAATAATACGTTTCACTGGTACTTGGCTGACTCTAGTGCCCAGGACATCACGTGGGTGTTTTCTGGTATACCAGTGGGTGGTACCTCCACTGTGCTCTTTGCTGGCCCTGGCTGGGCTATGATGATCAGGCCATGGGACATAGAGTGAATGAGAAGAGAGATAGCCAGTGTGGGAGCGGAGAGAAACAAGTCAGAAGACTTCCATGACTAAAAGTAGCAAAAGAAGAAATTTAATTTTAATGGAATGAGAGAAGATTTTTGTTCCTTGACTCCATCACCATCCCTTTTACAGCTAATGGGGATTTTCGAATTTAATCTTTCCTAAAGAACAAGTGAATGCTAGTGGCTCCTTCTTGCAATTTTCCCAAAGATTGTAGCTATAGGAGAAATCCACAGAATCATAAAATTATAGATTAAGAATTGAGAAAATTTAAGAATCTGCATAGATTTTTTGCTTGTCTTTTCTTCATTGTCTTTTTTCTTTCCTTCTGGATGAGACTGTAACAGGTTTAAGTATCAGGCTTAAAATACGTATAAAATTAGTGTTGTGGAATATATTTACTCCTTGACATTTCTTATTAGCTAGCATAATTACTTCAATGTGAATTGGGCTGGGGAACCCATGATTTTCCCCACGATGATGGATGACAGGATGTTATCTCAAACTGTGAGATGGGAGGTAATTCAGTTTTCACAGAACATTTATGTAATGCTAATTGAATTAATCCTTGGGCTTGTGGCATTTCTTGTTCAAGGTATTACACGCCTAGTGCTTTTATTTGGAAGGATGCTTTTCCGTCATGCATCTTGTATTTAGTCTGTAGTTCAAATGGCCACTTGCAAAAGACATGGCTACAGTTACTTGTTTGGCATCATTGGGTCAGTATTCTTTCTTCCTTGAACATGTCATGAACAGAAGATGCAAAAGTAAAATCAAGCTAATCAAACTGCTTTCTTAAGCTAAGGAAGAGCATATACTTTACAGATTAAATTAAAAGTATCTGATGGAGGGGATCCCTGGGTGGCGCAGCGGTTTGGCGCCTGCCTTTGGCCCAGGGCGCAATCCTGGAGACCCGGGATCGAATCCCACGTCGGGCTCCCGGTGCATGGAGCCTGCTTCTCCCTCTGCCTTTGTCTCTGCCTCTCTCTCTCTCTCTCTCTCTCTCTCTGTGACTATCACAAATAAATAAAAAATTTTAAAAAAAGTATCTGGTGGAGCTTGATTGAATATACTTGCTAGCACCTACTGCTGATAATGGAATGGAATCTGCTTACATGCTGATAAGCTTTGGAGTGTAGAATGAGTATGGTGGACTGCAAGTGGATGAGGAATCCTGGAGTCAAATTTACACAGAGATGTTCAGTAAATATCTCCTGATAATGACACAAACTTTTTTGAAAAGTTCCTAGACTTAAGAAGCTCAGGGTACTGAACAAGTACCTTTATTTGAGATATACTTGCTTCATTTTCCCTTCTGACAAACTAGAGTTAGTCAATAAAGATACCAACCACATGCTATAGAGGAGAGGAGGGAGATAGGGTCTCGGGAATAAGCACAGTGTTGGCAGTTTGAGGGGTAAGAAGGACAGCCTTTTTTAGATATCTATCTGACTTTTTCCTTTGAATGCCAACAACATGGAAGACACTCTACTCAGTACCAAAGATATGAAGATCAAAAGACACTCTGTACTGATAAGACACCAGCAATCTAGTGGGAGAAAAATAAATACAGTAGATTATGTACAAATTATAGGCTAGAAGTATAAATGAATGGTATGTAGCACAAAGAAATGACTCTTGATTCACTCTGGGAGGTGTGGTTGACTTCCCAATGAGAAGAGACACTTCAGTGGATTCTTAAAATGTTAACTAGGAATTAAGAAAGGAAAGTATGTGTGTACATGTGTATGCATGTGTATGGTGAGCTGTGGCTAGTTGGGGAGGGTATCTCATAGAATATTTAACACAAAAGGACATAACAACATGGAAAAATAGTGGTGCATATGGGTAATGACAAATCATTCAGTGTGTATAGACTTGGAGCATTATGGAGCACATGGGCAAGATTAGCTGGATATGCAGTCCAGTTTTAGATTCTTATGGGCCTTCTTGCATTTCATGAAGAAGTAATGGGGACCTATTAAATAAAAAAAAATGAGTAGGGAATGACAATCACATTTTTGTTATAGAAATACTCTAGCGATAATAAGGGAGAAGGATCAGAATTGAGGAGTGAATCATGACGGGGGCTTGTTTTAATTATACTGGTGAGAAATGCTAAATGTGGACAAAGGTAAGACCGCTTCTGTGAGGCTGAAGGATGTGTACAAAGTAAAGGATCTGAGTTTAGAATAATAAAAGGCTGTGGGCAGAATAAGAATTTGGAGTGTGATTTTTCAGAAATAAAACAATTCTGAATTATGACAAGAAGCAGAGTTTGAAAATGATGCTAGGTTTTTCAAAAGTCATAGTGACTGAGGTGAAGGGGTCAGTCCATTTTGTAATTAAAGTATAAATTCAATATTCAACATGAAGTATAGTTTAAGGAACAAAGTTTGGATACATGATATAAAATGACCTAAAAATTGGATATATTAGTAAGGAGGTGATAGAGGGCCATGCATATTTAAAAGCAGACCAAAGAGATGAAAAATATGAAAAGAGTTCAAAAAGCACAGATAATGGACACAGAAAGCCCTTTTGTAAGCTAAGGAAAGTTGCTAGAGAGAGAAATAATTTGCAGGAGGCAAAGTTCAAAGATAGAAGAGAGTTTTGCAGAATCAGAAAAACTCACCAATCCTCATATTCAGGAGGCTTGCCAAATTTTAACAAAGATAAATAAAAATACTTATACCTAGTGACAACGTAGCAAAAGTGCAAAACAAAGAGAAAGATGGTGAGAGTAACATATAAGGGAACCACTGTCAGACTAGCAACTGGCATCTTAAAGCATCTGTGGAAACCAGGAGATAAAGTGCTCAGGAAAAATCATTCACATCCTAAAAGTCTGTACCGATTCAAATTCTCTCAGGAGGGTAGACACAATAAAGATAGTTCCAGTCCAAAATAAAGGAAAGAGTTTACCACCACAACCCTCACTAAAGGAACAAAATTCCAGAACATACAAAATGACCTAAAAATTGTATATATTAGTAAAGAGGTGATTACAGGTCTGAAGTGTCAGATGGCATCGTGAGCCAGGAAATTGGTTAACAGGCGGGAAATCTATGCAAAATTATGTGTGGTGGCAATATTTCAGGTATTGGCAGAGAATGAGGTTTAAGCACTTACTTTAGAACAATAAAATGGTGAGCCATCCTTAGATAGCATGGGAGTGGGGGGTAGGTTCTTCTTTAAAAGCAGATACACAGAGTATTTGGTCATAGTCACTGGGCAGCAGTGAAGGAAAAATGCAACTACACAGCTTTGGAACATGTACCCACAGCATTAAAATTGTAGCCAATAAAATGGAGCCTTCTCTCCACAACTCTCTTGGCAAACTTTCTCTTCTCACTGAGGTCATTGATCAGTCCAGTAGCCTCCCAAACACACACACACACACATACACACACGTGCACACACACAGAGACACATTCACACAACACATACACTCACACAAAATACCATCCCCTTCCCCCCAAAATAGTCAACCGAAGTACCCTTCTTAAGAGCTGCTGTGTATGGTATTGGTGGTTATATTAGCAGGGGAAGGAGTGGTTGGTTTGGGGGAATGAAGGAATATTTGTAGTACTTGTAGAATTTCACAATGTATATTCACATAAAAGAATTGGATACAGGGATATCTGCATGGCTCAGTGGTTAAGCGGCTGCCTTCAACTCAGGGCATGATCCTGAGATCCTGGGATGGAGTCTTGCATCAGGCTCCCCACAGGGAGCTTGCTTCTCTCTCTGCCTATGTCTCTGCCTCTCTCTCTGTCTCTCATGAGTAAATAAATAAACTCTTAAAAAAAAACAAGAATTGGTTACATTTGTCTGAGGCTCAGGACAAAGTTTGAAACTGAAGATATATAAATATAAATGTAAAAAAAATAAATATAAATGTATAAAGACATTTTTCTTAATTGATGATATTTAAACACAAGTAAAATTAATATGATGCATCAATAGAATCCTATATATAATTAACCAACTAATAATCAATGCTACTTGCTTCTGATTGAGAGGAAGTAGTGGACTGAGTTTGTGGGCAACTATTTGGTATTTTCTAAATTCACTTGTAATATTAAACAATAAAAGAATAGGTTGAAGTTTAAGAATAAAAATAAGCATGTGTTTTGACATTTACAAAGGCCCAAAGTGTGGATAATTAAGTTCAGCCCTTCTTCTGCCTCCTTCTTCTTTTGCTCCTCCTTATCCTTCTTTTCTTCTCTTTTAGTCTTTGGAAATATATCATATGTCAAAGCAAAATGCCAGTTGATTTTCAGTTACCTGCTATCCCATTAATAATTACTGTGCTCCCTCAACCTGTGAAATTTCACTGGTACCCTTTCCAAAGTTGTTTTCCACCTCTTTAATTATAAACTGTTTTCTTTTTATTTTTAAATATTTTATTTAAATTCAATTTGCCTATGAACTGTTTTTTAATTGCTAAGTAGTTTATGATTATGGCCACATGCAAGTCATGCAAGGCTATGATGGACAGAATGCTGAGCAAGCAATTCTAGTTCCTCCTCAAGAGGTAACATAAATAAAAAAAATATATATTGTATTCAATTTACACTGCTTTTATAAATAAACCATGCCATCTCTGTAAAACTGGGAATATGGTTGGAAAAATATACTCTAACAGATGAGTACAATGGTCTGGTTGCTCTATATTTTGTCAACATATGCGCAAAGTGAACTATCAACAAAAAGGAGCATCTGAAGAGCTGCTCTGTGGGAAGCAAGAAAGCTTTGACTATAGAGATTTCATGAAAGGATTTGATCAATATTTATTGTGTTTACAATATGTAGATCACAAAAATATTTCACTAAGTCAGAATGTTAATGTTATGTAAACACAGAATCTGAGAGGTCATTCAACTTTTTATTTGTGTATAGGCAGCACGTAGACACAGCCATTTAATAACACCCAACAAGATGACGTCTTCTACTTCATAGGAGTTTGCCAAACACAGAAATAAGTAACCCCTGCATCTGGAGTTTGAGCCCATTCTAAGGAAAGGGCTGCATAGCCTTCAAGCACCATGATTGTTCTGTGCAAGTTCTACAAAACATCTAGAGAGAAAGAGAAAAGAGGGGTGCAATTTAGTCTTCAGACTAATGTTTTATGTTTAGTTTAATCTTTTACTTTGCAGTCAGGAGCAATAAAAATGCAGTCTTTTGAGTTGCAAATAAAGGCAGACTTTTGAGGATCTTGCTCCTATATTCTTCCTTTCTCATCTTTGTTACATAGAAAGTTTTCTTTTTCATCTGGAATCTTAAAATACATCCTCCTTGTCTGAAAGACCTATTAACTGCTCACATCACAGAACCTGGTCGCTGTCAGCCAATGATTTTCATTCCCTTTGCACACTTTGAAATGCAGTATGCACAGGATCTGGGTCAAGGCACACAATGCCCATATGGTGTGACCTATGGAACCCCTGGCAGGTGGAATTACCTTATTTTCCCTGATGTCTTGTGCAGAGACTGCCCTCTCCACCTGCCACAGACAGGTGACTAACTAGGCAGCCAGTCACAGTACTCCATGGTTTGAGGTGGAAAGATACTCTCCCTTTTAGGTCTTCTTCACTTTCAGATGCTACAGCAAGGACAAAATGGGCTCACTGTGTTTAAAATGGGCATTTATATTTTCACTTGCTTGATTTTTAAATTTTTATTTATAATTTCCCACCCTCAATGTATGTGTGCATATGTGTGAAGGGCAAATAGTCAAAAGCAAGTAAGCTTGACCTTGAAAATACTCCCAGGATTGTTTCCAGTGGAGCAGTTGTGGTGTTCCCTGGAAACTTCAGCTGTGGAGGTCATTCCTCAGACTCCCGTTCTTTGTGACCTGAGAAGTGGAAGGAACATATTCTATTTAAGGATGATTTATCTATACAAAAAACTCCAGATGCTTTTACTGAAAGTAAAAATGGAGATAATGACTTAGTGGACAGATTCCAACATTTCTACACTTTATTTTTTTGAATATTTGATTTATTCATTTGAGAGAGAGAGAGAGAGTGAGCACAGAGGGAAAGGGAGAAGCAGACTCCTCACTGAACAGAGAACCCAATGCAGGGTTTGATCCCACAAGATTGTGACCTGAGCTGAAGGAAGACACTTAATGGACTGAGCCACCCAGGCACCCCTATTTCTATACTTTACTTTGTAATAAAAAAGGAGAAGGAGAGGAGAGGAAGGAGAAGGAGGAGGAGAGGAGGAGGAGGCAGAAAAGATTTCCTGGGAAGATGATGTAGTAGGAGGATCCTAAGCTCACTCTGTCCCACAGAAACAAGTAGATAACAACCACATCAGTGTAAATAACCCAGAAAACAACGTTAAGACTGGCAGAATGGACTCTCCACAGCTGAATGTAGAGAACAGGCCACATCGAAGAGGATAGGAAGGGCAAAAATGCAGTCAGTAGCTAAATAGACTACAGAACTATCAGTGGGAGGGAGTGATGTTGTGGCAGAGAGAGGAGAGAAACAGACTCACACCCTAGGGAGCCTGCTCAGGAAAGGTGAATCCCCATAATATTTGGCTTTGAAAACCAGAGGGGGCCAAATTTCACAAGTTCTTACAATCAGTGAGGTTTAAAACCTGAAACTTTAAAAATCAACAGGCTTCTGGAAGAGTCAAGAGGGCAAGAGGAAACTAAGTCCTTGCCCTTAAAGAGACAAATAGTTCTGGGGAGATACAGCATAGAAGCAAAAGTTTGAAAATTGCCTGGCATAAAAAGGAGGAAGATTTGTTTACTAATCTCAGGTGTGTGCTGGAGGGCTAGGAATCCTTGGGAGACTTCTCCAGGAACAAAGGAGCTGCTGGACACCATTTCCTTCTCCCACCTCTCAGCACATACACAGGATCACCTGCAGGAAGCAGTACTGTGTTAACCACTCACTACTTAACTTGCTTACAGCATGCCCCGCCCAAATATTCTCCTGAGGAAATGCCCCCTCCAGCCAAACTTCCCACCCAGAATCCCTCCCACAGTAGATATGGGCAAACCTCACTAACACCTTGTGTCCCACCTACATCTCTTTTCTGCAGATCCACATCTCTAACCTGGCCTGCCTTGATCTGCCAGCTTCAGTCCCCCTCTCACCAGCACAGGCCTTGCTGACACCATCTGCGCCACCTCTGTGTTTCCCCGCAGTTCAGTTGTACTGCACCTCTGGCAAATGCCTGGTCTGACTTAGCTTACACCCAAGGCAGCCCTAGACTAGCAACACAGGGGCCAAACTTTGCCTACAACAGGCCAAGGGAGCCATTGCAGGCAACTGGACTGAAGGAAGAAGTGGCCCATCCATAACAGTAGGACACACACAACACACCTAGGAGATGCCCCTGAAGCAGCAGGTTCTGATGAATAAGAGATATTGCCCTGCAGGGCACTACAGGACCTCTTTTTCATAAGAACACTATTTCAACAGCAGGAGACATAGCTGACTTTCCTAACACATAGAAACAGGTACAGAGAGTTACACAAAATGAGGAGACAGAGAAAAATGAAAGAACAAGACAAAATCACAGCAAGACACCTAAACAAAACAGAAATAAGCAATACACCTCATAGAGGATTTGAAGTAGTGGTCATAAGGATACTCACTGGACATGAGAGAAGAGTGGGGGACTTCAGTGAGACCTTTAACAAAGAAATAGAAAATATTTTAAAAAATGACCAGAGATGAAGAAACTAAAAATATGCTAGATGGAATAAACAGTAATAAACAGTAGACTAGAGGAAGCAGAAGAACAGATCGGCAATTTGGAGGACAGAGTAATGGAAAGCAGTCAGGCTGGACAAGAAAGAGAAAAAAATAATAAAAAGTGAAAACAGACTTAGGAATCTCAGTGACATGATCTAAGCATAATAACATTTGCAGTATAGGGGCCCCAGAAGAAAAGAGGGGGAAAAGAGGGCAGAAAATTTATTTGAAGAAATAAGAGCTGAGGAAGGAAATTAAAATCTAGATCCAGAAGGCATGAAGAACCCCCAGCAAAATCAACCAAAGGAAGTCCACACCAAGACACATAGTAATTAAATGGCAAAAATTGGTGATAAGGAGAGAATTTTACAGGAAGCAAGAGAACAGAAAACAGTTGCATACTAGGGAAACCCCATAAGGCTATCAGCTGAGTTTTTAGCAGAAACTTTGCAGGCCAGAAGAGAATGGCATAATATATTCAAAGTGCTGAAGGAAAAAATCCTTCAGCCAAGAATATTCTACCCAGAAATGCTCATTCAGAGTAAGAAGGAGAGATAAAGAGTTTCCCAGAAGAACAAAAGTTAAAGAAACTCATGGCCACTAAACTGGCTGTACAAGAAATATTAAAGGAGACTCTTTGAGGGGAAAAGTAAGACCATAAGTAGAAAAAAAGTAGGAAACACAAAAGCAGTAAAATTCAGCATATCTATAAAGATCAGTCAAGAGATTGACAAAATTAAAGAACGTAAAGTATGACATCATATACAAACACAATAATCCAAAACCTTGGGATGCAGCAAAAGCTCTTCTAAGAGGAAAGTTTATAGCGATACGGGCCTACATCAAGAAGCAAGAAACATCTCAAATAAACATTTAACCTTACACTTAAAGTATCTAGAAAAACAAGAACAAACAGAACTCAAAACCAATAGAAGAAGGGAATAATAAGGACAAGATCAGAAATGAGTTAAATAGAAAGTTAAAACAAACAAACAAAAAAACCACAATACAACAGATCAATGAAACCAGGATATGATTACTTCAGAAGATCAGCAAAATTGATAAACCTCTAGCAAGACTCATTAAAAAAAATAATAAAAAAGAGGACTCAAGCAGAATCAGAAATCAAAGAGGAGAAACCACAATGAACACCATAAAAATACAAAGAATTATAAGAGAACTTTATGAAAAATTATATGCCAACAAAGTGGACAATGTAGAAATGAATAAATTTCTAAAAACATATAGCATCCCAAAACTAAATCAAGAGGAAAGAAAATTTAAACAGACTGATTACCAGTAATACACTTGACAGTAAAAACAACAACAACAATGAAATTCCCAACAAAGTCCAGAACACAATTCTACCAAACATTCAAAGAAGTGTTAGCACCTATTCTTCTCAAACTATTAAAAAAAAAAATAGAACAGGAAGGAAGTCTTCCAAATTTATTCTATGAGGTCAGCAATACCTTGATATCAAAACCAGGTAAAGACACTACAAAAAAAAAAGTGAACTACAGGCCAACATCCCTGATGAACATAAGTGCAAAAATCCTTAACAAAATATTAGCAAACCAAATGCAACGATATATTAAGGAAACCATTCACCATGATCAAATGAGATTTATTCCTGAGGTGCAAGTGTGGTTCAATATTCAGAAATCAATCAACATGATACATTACATCAACAAGAGAAAGGATAAAACCCATGTGATCATTTCAATAGATGCCGAAAAAGCATTTGACAAAGTACAACATCCGTTCATGATAAAATCCCCAACAAAGTCAACTTAGAGGGAATATACCTCATACATACATCATAGTCAATGGTGAAAAAATGAGAGCTTTTGCCTAAGCTCAAGAGCAAGGCAAGGATGTTCACTCTCACTCCTTTTATTTACATAATACCAGAAGTGCTAGCTACAACAGTCAGATAAGAAAAAAGAAATAAAAGGCACCTAAATTGTTAAGGAAGAGTATAATTTTCAGTATTTGCAGATGACATGATATTGTATATAAAAAACCCTAAAGACCCCACCAAAAAACTACTAGAAGTGATAAATGAATTTCTATATATTTTTATAAAGATTTTATTTATTCATTTGAAAGAGAGAGCACAAGCAGTGGTGGAGTGAGGGGCAGAGGGAAAGGGAGAAGCAGACTCCTGACTGAGCAGGGAGCCCAATGCAAGGCTTGATCCCAGGACCCCAAGATCATGACCTGAGCTGAAAGCAGACCCTTAACTGACTGAGCCACCGAGGGACCCCAGGATTTTCTAGACATTAATAATGAAGTAACAGAAGAGAAATTAAGAAAACTATCCTATTTACAAATGCACCAAAGGAATAAAATACCTAGGAATAAACTTAACTAAGAAGGTGAAAGACCTGTACTCTGAAGACTATAAAACATGGATGAAAGAAATTGAAGATGACAGAAACAAATGGAAAAATATTCCATACCCATGCATTGGAAGAAGGGATATTGTTAAAATGTCCATACTACCCAAGCAATCTATATTTGATGCAATCCCTATCAAAATACTGATAGCATTCTTCACAGAAGTAGAATAAACCATGCTAAAATTTGTATAGAACTTCAAAAGATCCCAAATAGCTAAATCAATCTTGAGCAAAGCTGAAGGTATCACAATTCCAGATTTTCAGGTGTATTACAAAGCTGTAGTTATCAAAACAGTATGGTAATGGCACAAAAATAGACACATAGGTCAATGAAACAGAATGGAGATCCCAGAAATAAACTGACAATTATATGGCCAATTGATCTTCCACAAAGGAGGCAAAAATATGGAATAGGAAAAAGACAATCTCTTCAACAAATGGTGTTCGAAAAATTGGACAGCTACATGCAAAAGAATGAAACTGGACCATTTTCTTACAACATACATAAAAATAAATTCAAAACTGATTAAGGATCTAAATGTAAGATCTGAAACTGAAACTCCTACAAGAGAGCACAGGGTGTAATTTCTCTGACATTGACGGCATGAACATTTTTCTAGATATGTCTCTTGTTGCAGGAGAAACAAAGGCGAAGATAAACTATTGGAACAACATCAATATAAAAAAGCTTCTGCATAGCAAAGGAAACAATCAATAAAACTAAACGATAACCTACTGAATGGAAGAAAACATTTGCAAGTGACATTGATAAAGGACTAGTACTCAAAACATATAAAGACCTTGTAAACTGAACACAAAAGAACAAACAATCCAATTAAAAATGAGCAGAAGACATGAATAGACATTTCTCCAGTGACATCCAGATGGTCAACAGACTCATGAAAAAATGCTCAACATCACTAATCATCAGGGAAAAACAAATCAAAACCACAATGAGCTATCACCTCACACTTGTCAGAATGACTAAAATAAAAAACACAAACAAGTGTTGGCGAGGATATGGAAAGAAAGGAGGCCTTGCGCACTGTTGGTGGGAATGGAAACTGGTACAGCCACTGCAGAAAACTGTATGGAGTGTACTCAAAAAGTTAAAAATAGAACTATGCTATGATCCAGTGATTTCACTACTAAGTATTTATCTGAGGAACTCAAAACACTAATTCAAATGAGTATATGTACCCCTATGTATATTGCAGCATTATCTACGCCAGCCAAATTATGGAGCAGCCCAAGTGTCCACTGGTGAATTAGTGGATAAAGAAGACATGGTATATATGTATATAAAATGGAATATTATTCAGTCATAAGTGAAATCTTGCCATTTACAGCAACAAGAATGGATATAGAGAGTATAATAGTGAAGTAAGTCACTCAGAGAAAGCTAAATGCCATATGATTTGTAGAATTTAAGAAACAAAACAATTGAACAAAGAAAAAAAAGACAATCCAAAAGATGATTCCTACCTATAAAGAACAAACTGATGTTTACCAGAGGGGAGGTGGTTGAGGGATTGGTGAAATAGATGATGTGGATTAAGAGTACTCTATCATGATGAGCACTGAGTAATTAATGTATAGAACTGTTGAATCACTATTATATGCAATTGAAACCAAGATAACATTGTGTGTTATCCATACTGGAATTAAAATTTTTTAAAAGGAGAGAAATTTAGCTTAATGCTAAGAATAACAGTGACTTGATTATATTTATCAGCGTTTGATGACTAGCAACTAAAATAAATAATGCCCCAATGTATAAATAGCCAGGTAATTAGTAGGTAGTTCTTCTCATCACCAAGTACACTTCATTTTCTCTTTTAGCAGTCAGGAACCTTTCAGAGAAAGGTTCACAATTACCTTCTCCTCCCTACAAAAATATATGAAAAATGAGAGTGTATTATTAATCAATTATTGGGCTAACAGTAAAACCAACTCAATATATACAATTATACATTTAACTCAAATGTGGTAAAATAAAACAAAACAGATCATTTTTCTTGAAATACAGTGTGTTTACAAATGTTTCAAAATGTCTGTATTTGTTTATAGTGTTCTATTTTAACCTTACAAAGGACATTTGCTCCTTAAAGAAATCCATGGTGAATTTGTTTGCAAATCAAAAACTAATTTTCTGTAATGCAAGATCCTTAAATTATTTTCCCCCATGTATCTGATTTATTTTATCCATTTATGCATCATTTCAATGGATGCTGATTGAGGTTTGACTGTGTGCAATTGATGTTCTATGAGTTGGGGAGACAATAGCAAATAGGTGGTTACAGTTTTCCCCTCGCCAAGTATTAGTCTACAGGTAAAGTAAATCATTAAGTAAGTAGTAATACAAAAGTAATATAAAAGTAATATAAAAATATAAAATATATATTATATATATTTATATAAAAATATAAAAATATAAAAGTAATATAAAAGTAACATAAAAAAATATAAAAAAATATATTATGGTAGAAGAACTTATAGCACTGTTGAGTATCTACTTTTCCTCTATGCTGAGGGTATATGTGTGTGCATCCCTGTCCTTAATGTGACAGTGTTTGAAAAATTTTAAGTGGCACAATGCAAGCTAGGTACATTAGAAAATCCAAAAAGGAAGCTTTGGAGAGCTTAATTTCTGTTAGTTGAAGTCTACCTGTTTAATTTTTAATATTTTCTTTAAAGCAGTGTACATATATAGAACAAACTTATAAAATAATCATCAAAATTGTTTATAAATAACAATGTTTATTGCTTTTAAAATGTATTGACTCCAACATCTGTGTGTCTTCAAATATTACATTGCTACTAGCTCCTTCTTATGTTTGTGGTAAAAGCGGAAATGAAAATATAAAGCTATAGGGTTGCCATATATATGCAATAATTTTGCAATTTAGATAAATTTAGCTGGTGTAATCTAAGAGATACTGTGCAATTGAAGTACTATTTTGGAATAACATGGGTCTTCTGAGTAGATACTCAAATTGCACAATATATCTAAATAAACTTCATTTGTTTAAGAGTCTCATTTAAAATTACCTGGATTTTTCAAATGATTATGTTTCAAAATAATTAGTTACTGGCATTAAGACATTCTGGTGGAGGAATTCAACAAATTAAGTGAAATAAGAACATATTGTACCTAATGTTTCAGGGATCCTTTAGTTGGACGTTATTAAGTATGCCTATATATTTAATTCATACTATATTTTCTGCAACTTATGTTTGAATCAGAGTCAAAATCTTATTTTTCATTTTAGCATTAAAATTAGAATTAGTCTTTTTAAAAAAGATTTTATTTATTTATTCATGAGAGACACAAAAAGAGGCAGAGACATAGGCAGAGGGAGAAGCAGGCTCCCTGCAGGATGCTCGATGTGGGATTCGACCCCAGGACTCTGGGATCATGACCTGAGCTGAAGGCAGACGCTCAACCACTGAGCCACCCCGGTGCCCCAACAAAATTAGTCTTGACCAAACAGCAACATTTTAATCACACCAAAAGTTGCCCATTTGATTTTTCACCAGTCTTCTTCATTCCTGTTTCTACTTTGTTGCCTCTGACTTAACTTCTGTGGCAGCATATCTTCTGATAGCATCTGAGGTTAGAGAGTCCTTCTCAGTAATTTGACATGTCATCTTTATGTTGACATATTTACAGAGATGAATATTGCATTTATTTTCATAACCTACACCTTTCTCTTGCTACTCTGATCCCTACTATATATCAGACTCCCATACATGTATACATAATAATGGCAGAATAAATGAATACCTAGCCTCTGCCAAGAAGGCTTGGAAATACATGCAGAGTTTTCTGTACATTCTAAAGAGTACTGATTTCATTCATCAGTCAAGTTTTCAGAGAGAAAGCAACTGACACTTAGGGAGACAAGGTGACCAAGATTATGTGGTGTTAGTATTGAACTCAAGAAGGTACTGTTTTTTCTTTATTTTTCTTATTCTGCAAAGTCAGGAGCCTAGCCAACATTTTATAATGTCTCATATTAGCTTCAGGAAAAAAAAATCAAAAAGCGAAACTGGTAAAGTATTTAAGAAATCACAGATTATTCTGATTTCTCCTGATTTTGTACAGTTTGTTGTGATTGGTAGGCTGGTGAAGATGATCAGATTGGGCGAGTGTCAGATGATTAGGTGGTAATAATGAAATTAAGGCCAGTGAAGCCTACATTTACCATTCAAGTAGCTCTGAATTGTTTTATGTCAATCTATTTTTTTCCCCAATAACAGAGAACCTTTTATTATTAGTAAAGATAAATGAAATTTTCTGATGCCATTCTTTCACAGGGAAAGGGCTTTGTTTTCTGAAGAGATTGGATTTCATCCAGCATATCTGCTTCTTGAAATTACACAAAATAATCATTAACAATACAGACAAATCACCATACCAGAATCTTTGAGTGTGAAGAAAAAAATATTGTGGAAAAGTTTCCATCAGCATAAAAAACTGTGTTTTAGGGATTTCCTGGCAAAATTTAAGGTTTTTATTAGTCAGTGTGTAGTTTTTATTGGGTTTTCTAGAATAAACTAGAAGGTTACCAAGCTTGATAGCTGTACTTTAATATTCCCTTCCCCACTATGAGATAGTCTTTAAAAAAAAAAATTATTTACTTGGGAGAGAGAGAGAATGCATGTGCATGCATGAGCTCATGCCCAAGGATGGAGGGTAGGGGCTGAGGGGGAGGGAGAGTCAAAAGTCTCAAACAGAGACTGTTTTTTTTTTTTTTTTTTTGCCTCTCTCTCTCTGTGTATCTCTCATGAGTAAATAAATAAATTTTAAAAATCTTAAAAAAAAGCATGAGCTGCTTATTAAAAAATATTGTATTATTTTTTACTTACTTCCTCTTCATATTGGGGAATCTACTGGTCAAGAAAGCTGTTACTTTAATTCAAAGTATTTTTGCAACCTAATGCCACACAGCAAGTAAGAGGAGGAAATATAAAAATAAATAAGACACAGGTAGCAAATAGGAAAATAATGGTTACATGTGTTCATATCAAATTACTTAATGCACTTGGAATTTCTAAACTTTCTCCCAGAAAGTATGTGTGGGGACAGGGAACACAGTATTTAAAAAGACATTTTTTTCTCTTTTGTTTTTTTTTAAATTGAAATGTTGAGCCATAGTGCTTTGAACATTCCAGGCGCATTAGTCCATTTTTATTTTTCTGCCTGCTTCTATCTTGATAAATTTTCCATCCTCACATTGTCAATATAGGGCTTTATCCTTGGAAACACTATCAATTAATCCCTTTTCACAATATGGAAGCACCAATAATTAGAAGCACTGTATCACTGGATGCCTCAGATTGTAGCATCCTGAATTTGTTCACAATTTGCTGTATGTCCACTGCATTCACTTTTTTCCTCTTTCATACATGTGCCAACTATGTGTAAACAGAGGCAAATGAAGGTCAAAGTAAACCTCATTGTCCAAGGATTCCAGATTGGGAAAAACTATGACATCTCCCCTACTTGTCAGGAAATAAAAAATTTCAACACCAAAGCATTTTTGGCCATGTGAACTTTCCAGAAACACTAGCAAAGTGTTCTTGGTTTGTTTCTTAGTAGCATTTTTAGCTTTGACCAGTAACTTCACATTTACGTGGGCTTCCATGAGACTATTTAATAGAATTGTGGTATTGTATTTCTTTGCTGCTATAGAAACTAAAAAAATAAATAAATAAGCAACTGAAAGAGGTAAAAAAAAAAAAAAAAACTTCTTAAGCCATGCTTATGATTCTATCTTCCCATCTAAGTCTTAGATATCACTGCTGTGGTTGAAATAAATAAAAAGGAAGAAAAATGTTTCCAGTTAAGAGTATATTGGAATGCCTGAGTGGCATTCATTAAAATGGAAAACTTCCATGTTTGAAAGTAGCTTTGATGTATTCACAGAGGGCGCTCTCCATAGCCCTAGTTAAACATTTGAACATCAGGATGGAAAGATGCATCCTCTCTCCTTGCTCAACTCTGAATCTTATTTTGATTACACTAGATCTTTGTACTTGAGATTTAATAATCTTCAAGTGTGTATTACTGAAAACCCAGCACTGTGGAATAGTTCATTCGGAACCTCGTGTAATCGACTGAAGCTTCAGCTGTGTTCTGAGACAGTTGCAAGTGCTGGAAGATGGGGGTGTGGGTGGGGCTTTGGTTTCATTTCCGAAAAGAGATAAGCAACCTGAACCATCAGTCCATTTCAGAGATAAATAATAGGCTATGCCATTGAGCAGGCTAGTTTTGAAATCACTGTTTAATACTTGGATCTATCAAATTTTTCATTCTGGTAGCTGCATGGACAGTCTCCATACTTTCATGTGCAGGTTTTGTTTGTTTCAGGAATTACTCTCACTCCCTCACCCCTCACCTCATCCCGAAAGAAATCAAGTCTCTGAGACTCCAAATACTAATGAAAGCCTCAGCTATTTATTTGTTTGTTTGTTTGTTTGTTTGTTTAAAGATTTTATTTATTTATTCATGAGAGATACAGAGACACAGGCAGAGGGAGAAGCAGGCTCCATGCAGGGAGCCCGACGTGGGACTTCGATCCCAGGTCTCCAGGATCAAGCCCTGGGCTGAAGGCTGCGCTAAACTGCTGAGCCACCCAGGCTGCCCCTCAGATATTCACTTAAATGATAGACTACAAAATGGAGCTGGGTGACTCAATATTTTGGCATTGTCTAGTTAAATGGTGAAATGTTTTAAAGAAGCCCCGACATGACCTATCTCTATGATTCCTGATTATTGCTCTGCACAAATGAAGAATGAGGATGGAAGGATGCTCAACCAAATGCCTCAAGTCAATGCTAGTGGATGGAATGACCCTGGGCAAGTCCCTTACTCCCCCTCTCTCCATATATAAAATAGGGAAAATAACTCATTTTTCCCTTCTCTCATAAGTTTTTAAGATTGAATGCAGTAATGGATTTGTACTATTTCCATAAGCAGATACTACTGTTCAAATGTTTGCCAGGAATGAGTTATTTGGTTTTGTTATAGGAGACCTAATTACTACTACTAGGTGCTGCAGCCTGCTTGCACTCTCCACTGGACCAGGGCTGGACTGCCAAACACTTGGTCACTTTGGATGGGGACACTTCAGCTCCACTGAAGCTAAAGTGACCTTCCTTTGCAAATGCTGTTATTAACTTGGGAGGCATCTGTGTCTGTTGCATTTTATTTATGAGGCAGATCAACAGTAGATTATTAATAACCATGTAGGATATGCCCTAATTGGCACGAACTCCTCCAATTCTGGATATAACCAGCAAGCTTTAAAATACTCATGTTAAGAATGGAGAGATGGGCAGAGTAAATTTAATCTCTTAAACATTTAGAGCGTATCATCAAGTGTTCTTTTCAACCTATAGTTCTCCTTTTAAGTTCCACAGTTTATAGGCTGAAGTAACTCATAAGTATCAGCAACAGTCTATGCAGAATTGTATTTCTAAATCCTTTTTTTTAATTTTTATTTATTTATGATAGTCACACAGAGAGAGAGAGAGAGAGAGAGGCAGAGACATAGGCAGAGGGAGAAGCAGGCTCCATGCACCAGGAGCCTGACGTGGGACTCGATCCCAGGTCTCCAGGATCGCGCCCTGGGCCAAAGGCAGGCGCTAACCGCTGCCGCACCACCCAGGGATCCCCCCAGAATTGTATTTCTAAATGACAATCTGACTTTTAGAAGCCAGAGCCTGTCCTGTGCCTATAACATTGTGTTTAGGATTATCTTTGTAGTATGGAATCCAGGACCCAGCATATCACAAAATACAAGGTTTCTCAAAAGAATGTTTGTTTTGTATAAAGTTAAATCTCCTAAAAAAAAGTTAATGAAATGAGATAATTAACTCTATATCCCATGACTCAAATGTAAATATTTGACAAAGGAAACATCTGATTTAATAATTTTATACAAAACTATAACTTGGGAAAAATAGTAACTACACAGTCAGTACATTTTTAAAAAAACTATATGTAAATTATATTGTGCAAGATATAAAACCAAAGAGTAATCTTTAAGAATGTGTTTGGTGTAAACAGAACATAACTCTGTATCTTTGTATATATCTTGACTTTTATTTTATTTTATTTTATTTTATTTTATTATTTTATTTTATTTATTTTATTTTAATATTTTATTTATTTATTCATGAGAGACACAGACTGAGAGAGAGAGAGAGAGAGGCAGAGACACAGGCAGAGGGAGAAGCAGGCTCCATGCATGGAGCCTGATGTGGGACTTGATCCCAGGACTCCAGGATCACACCCTGGACCAAAGGCAGGCGCCAAACCGCTGAGCCACCCAGGGATCCCCTATCTTGACATTTTAATCTCCAGATTCAAGAAATCAAAGTCCCTAGAGGAGAATCTAAATATCTATGGAAACAAATAAAATTGAAAGTTCCCACAGTAAGGTGAAAGAGAAAGTAGCAATGTTGATGCATAGTATCATGTAGGATATGAGCTGGTAATATCATTTTTAACATTTTAATTTTTTTTTTAATTTTTATTTATTTGTGATAGTCACAGAGAGAGAGAGAGGCAGAGACACAGGCAGAGGGAGAAGCAGGCTCCATGCACCAGGAGCCCGACGTGGGAATCGATCCAGGGTCTCCCGAATCGGGCCCTGGGCCAAAGGCAGGCGCCAAACCGCTGCGCCACCCAGGGATCCCTTAACATTTTATTTTTTTTTATTTTTTTATTTTTTTTAAATTTTTATTTATTTATGATAGGCACACAGTGAGAGAGAGAGAGAGGCAGAGACACAGGCAGAGGGAGAAGCAGGCTCCATGCACCGGGAGCCTGATGTGGGATTCGATCCTGGGTCTCCAGGATCGCGCCCTGGGCCAAAGGCAGGCGCCAAACCGCTGCGCCACCCAGGGATCCCATCCCTTAACATTTTAAAACAATGACATTGGGGTACCTGGGTGGCTCAGCAGTTGAGTGTCTGCCTTAGGCTCAGGTCATGATCCTGGGGTCCCCGCTGGGAGCCTGTTTCTCTCTCTGCCTGTCTCTGCCTTTCTCTGTGTGTTTCTCATGAATAAATAAAATCTTTAAAAAAAAGTAAAAGTAAAACAATGATATTAAAGAGAATGAAAACAAGGCATAGACTTGGAAAAATGTTTATAAAACACATATCAGATAAAGGACTTAATGTCTAAAATATACAAAAAACTCAACTCTAGGAAAACAAGCAGCCCAACTAAAAAATGGGCAAAAGATCTGAACAGACTCATCAGCAAAGAAGATACTCAGATGGAAAATAAGCATATGTCAAGATGCTCAACAACATAAGTAATTAGGGCATTGCAAATTTGAATAATAGTGAAATACCTCTGCACACCTTATTTCACTGAGCATAATCAAAGCTGTTCTCTTAAAAAAAAAAAAAGGAAGTCTTAGGAGAGATCTTTATTCTTTCCTTTTTATTGCTTATCATCTTGTACTATATTCTCCACATTTAAAATGCCTGATGACTTAGATTACTACCCTATACTTAAATAGTGAGTGATATCTTCTTTTTAGGTGAATTATTACACTCTGTGTCATGTGTACAATAATGTATTTGATTTCTGAAAACCTGAGTAGACCATACAGAGTCCAGTATATAAGTCGATCAGAAAAGGACAATCATCATATGGTTTCATTCATATGTGGAATGTAAGAAATAGTGAAAGGAATTATAAGGGAAAGGAGGGGAACTGAGTGGGGAAAATTAGAGAGGGAGACAAACCATGAGAGAGTCCTAACTCTGAGAAACAAAGAAAGAGTTGCAGAAGGGGAGGTGGATGGTGGATGGGGTGACTGGGTGATGGGCACTGAGGAGGGCACTCGATGAGATGAGCACTGGGTGTTATACTATATGTTGGCAAACTGAATTTAAATTAAAAAATGTAAAAAAAAAAAAAAAAAAGAGAGAACAGCTTTGCAATAGTTGGGAAAATTAGAATCCCATGTCATGACATTTTATTTCACCACATCATTAGAAAATACTCATGCTACTATTTAGAATTTGGAAAGGTTCTCACCTGTCTATACCTTTTTTGTTACTTTTTCCCCTCTCTACATAGCTGCCAGTTATCCAGGGAGTATGTGTGAAGAACAAGGTAGGGAATGTTAGTGTTTTCCATGTATAACATAAAACCACTTACTCTTCAGTTGTGATGGAATAGTCTGTGGTTGACAGTGCTCCTTCTGATAATAACTAGAATAGTTTTATAAAATTTGTGAAAAAAGTTTCTGAGAAGTATCAGCTGCTGAAGCTGTCGGAACTGGAAAGACCATGATTGAGAGTGAAGGGAAGACACTGGTATGAACCGAACTTGCTGTGCTGCATCTTCTCATAGTGGGGTCTGGGGACTGCTGAGGGCCAGCAGATCAGGACCTCATGCTAAGAGCAGCCAATGGGAGGCAGAGAAAGCACTCAGGCTCTTTGCATCCCTTTTGAGCTTGAAAGAAAAAAAAAAAGTTAGAGATGACCTTTGTCCTGAGACCCAGGAGTAAGGAACACAGAGAGAAGAGAAGCACAAAGAAATAAGCCCAGCACTCAGTACCAATTTCATTTTGAGTTATTTACTGATTTAGCCACTCAGGGCAAGAGTCTAAGAAGCCAAGCATAATACAGCTGAAAAGTAAAGCTTTTTTTTTTTTTTCTTCTACTGTTTTCATGATGCTAAGGAGAGAGAATCTAGAGTTTGGAGCCTGCAAAAGAGGACAAGCTGTAGAAAATACAGGCTGTCCATTGTCAAAAGAAAGCAAGGGAACAGAAAAACAATAATACTAAATGGTAAGTCAAGTAGGTTATACATAGTAATATGGTAGACATAAACATATCAGCAAAACCAAGTAAAATCAGCAAAACCAAGTAAAATCAGCAAAATGTATATAAACAGTCAAAATATGCCCCTTGACAATAGTGAATTAGATACAATATATGACTGTAGGACATTCAAAAAGATTCTACCTAAAGGTAACAATGGAAAATAGAGAAATGGAGAAAATATATCATATAACTTTATTTTTATTTTTTTAAATTTCATTTTAAAGATTTATTTATTTATTCATGAGACACACACAGAGAGAGGCAGAGACACAGGCAGAGGGAGAAGCAGGCTCCACGCAGGGAGCCTGACGTGGGACGCGATCTTGGGTCTCCAGGATCACACCCTGGGCTGACGGCGGCACTAAACCACTGAGCCTCTTGGGCTGCCCTATCATATGACTTTAAAAAGAAAACTGACTTAGCTATACTAACTCAATCAAGATATATTATGTAAGTAAATCATAACATTTCATACAGATAAATTATTTCATGGAAAGATGTAATAATGTGTAGGTAACTAATATTCTAGTTTCAAAATAATCATAGAAGTAAAATGGAAAATAGCCAATTTCACAATCTAGAAGAAAATTTAACCTACCACCCTCAGAAACTGTTGGAACAAGCTGAAAAAAAATTAGGATTTGGGAATTTGAACAGCATAATTAGCAAGCTTGACCTAATTTCCACTACCACCAATAAGTTGTGGGTACCTGTTCTTTTCAAGTTCATATGAAACATGTACAAAAATTAACCATAGGCAATCTCAGTACACAAAATGAAGCAAGTCTCAACTACAGGCAAAGGATTTATATCTTTCAGGGCACAAACATTTTAAACTGAATGATAATGGAAAGATAATATATGAAAAGTTACAGAATGTAGCCAAACCTGTACTTAGAAGGACATTTTTATCCATAGATACATTACTAAAAAAGAGAGATAAAAGGGCAGTGAACTGAATAACCATCTCCAAAGTCAGAAAAACATGAGCACTTTGCATTCAAAGAAAGTAGATAGATAATAATAAAAATGAGTTGATATTAATTAATTGAATATAAATATCGAGTGACTATATGTAAACAAAGTCTCTTTAAATTGGGTTTTTGAATAGATTAATAAAATTGACAGATGCTTGGGGCACCCAGGTGGCTCAGTTGGTTGAAAGTTCAACTCTTGATTTTAGCTCAAGTTGTGATCTTGGGGTTGTGAGATCAAGCCCCGCATTCAGCATGGAGTCTGCTTGAGATTCTGTCTCTCCCTCTGCCCCTTTCCCCACTCTCTCTTGCTCTCTCTAAATAAATAAAATCTTAAAGATATTAACAGATGCTTGGCAAATCAGGTCAAGATCTAGAATAGGAAAAAAAAACATTATCGATATGAGGAAGAAAAAAATGGACCATCATGACAAATTTTACAGATATTTAAAAGTTCCTAGGAAGTTATCAAAAATAGCTGTGGCAATAAGTTAGAAGATATAAGTAAACTGGAAAATTTCTAGAAAGTTACTTAATTACTCAAAATTGACTGATTAGCAAACTTAATTGCCTTGTAACACAACATCTTCCCAAGTTTTGGGGATGAAGAAGTGAACATCTTTGGAGGGACCGTTATTCTGTTCACCACAGTCATCAAAGAAATGCAAACTGAATCTACAAGTTGGCACCTCTCCATGTGCCAGGTTGGCTCAGTTGAAAATCACAAAAGCAAGAGATGGGGAGAATGTGGACTAGCCATACTTGCTGATGGGATTGCAAACTAGAATAATCAATGAAAACTTGTTTGGTAGTATCTACTACAGATATATATATATATATATATATATATATATATATATATATATATATGTAATATGTACATATGCACATGTGTGTATGTATAATTAGCAATTTCACTTCTAGATATACACACATGGAAATGCTTATATATATTTATAGCAGCACTATCCATGGTAGCCCCAAACTGGAAACTTCAAATATTCATCAATGACATAAAGGACAAATAAATTGTGGTCATTGATATATAGTCAAATAAAGCAATGAGATTGAGTGATCACTTGACAAAAGACAGACACAATACAGCACAGGATATATGATTCCAGTTCTATAAAGTTCAAAATCAAGCAAAACTGATGTGTGATGTTAGAGTCTCAGAATAAAAAAAAAAAAAAATAGAGTCTCAGAATAGTGGTTACTTTTTCTGGAAAAACAGGATAGGTTAGGGATAGGTAGTATTGATCTGTGTAATGTTTCCAGAAGTATATTTATTTTATGTATGATAAAGTTCAAAATTTTTCAAAAAAGGTTTACTTTAAAAACAAACACTTAAAAATGAAAATACAGACTACTGGGACATTTCATCATTTGTAACTTAGGTAAAAGCATCTAAGTATCTTTCCAAACACTGT
Organism: Canis lupus familiaris; assembly: GCF_011100685.1. Classification (NCBI taxonomy): domain Eukaryota; kingdom Metazoa; phylum Chordata; class Mammalia; order Carnivora; family Canidae; genus Canis; species Canis lupus. The sequence goes on along the minus strand of NC_049243.1, from coordinate 56,700,878 downwards.
TCTTCCCAGTCCATAATGCTGGAGTTAGGGAGAATTCTTTCAGTAAGCTCAGGGAGGGGCGTTGGAATAGAAGAGGCACGTGCTGTAAAATTAATTACAGTTTGGTTCCAATCCAATCTCTGACATGTATTGGCCACTTAGCACTGGATGGTTCTTGACCTCAGTTTCTGTGTAAACAGAGGGAAGTACCACCAAACCTGATGGGCTAGTGTGAAAATTGGAATAGTAGAAGCATGGTTCTGAACACCTAGTACTGTTCCGGAATTAGCAGAAGCTGTCACCCAGCTGTGGATACCTGTCATTAAGCATTCATCGGACGTCAGTGGCAGAAGGAGTTTCAGATTCCTGACTATGAACTTCTTTCTCAGTATGACATCCAGCTGCCAAGCAGGGCAGGCAGTCCGTGCTGCTTTGATACCTGCTCTCCCTGGACTCTGGAAGAAGTGAGTTATCACAAGGCTCAAGGTTGCTGAGTGAGCAGGAAATGCAACAAAAAGATTTGGTTGTAAGATTCAAATGTTTTGGGGCACCTGGGTGGCTCAGTGGTTGAGCATCTGTCTTTAGTTCAGGTCGCTATCCCGTGGTCCTGGGATCAAGTCCTGCATTGGGCTCCCTGCAGGGAGCCTGCTTCTCCTTCTGCCTATGTCTCTGCCTCTCTCCCTGTGTCTCTCATGAATAAATAAATAAATATATTTTAAAAAAATGATTCAAATATTTTATGGCATTAGGCACGGTACAACTTTCTTTGTGGTTCAAAAAACCCTCTCCTCTTTTGAAATTGAAAATGTATTTTTTCTCATAAAAAGTTAATTTATTAAAATTTAATAAACTGGAAATAAAATTATGGGGGAGAAAATAAAATTACTCATTGTCCTAATTGACCATCCCCTTTTTTTATTCCCTTTCTCCAAATAACCATATTTTATTTCTTCCCAGATTTATTGAGGGATAACTGACACATAAAATTATATATATTTCATGTCTGCAATATGATATTTTGATGTAGGTATATATTGTGAAATGAACACCATGATTAAACTGACACATCCATCACCTGATGTAGATACCTTTTCTGTGTATGTGTTGAGAACACTTAAGATCTATTCTCTTAGCAAATTTCAAGTATATGATATATTATTACTAACTATAGTCAGTGTATTTTAAATTGTCTTCACTTCCTTCCATTCTTTCCCACCCCCTCACTATCTATAGGGGTTTCTATATCCTGAATTTTTCTAAATCTCATTCTACTGGAAGTTTTTTTTTCTAAATAACTTACATATTCTTTGAAACTATATTATATTATAACTAGTATATCCCATACCACCCATGGAAATACCCACAAATCATTTATGTATTCATTTATAGCACAAATCATTTATTTGGATTTTGTAACATATTTAAGGGACCTTGTTTTTGAGGAAGTGCATCACCAGCTCATAGATCATCTTAATGGGAATTGTAACAAATGACCCCTTCCTTCTATCAGGCCACACCCCATGCCAAGGCTCCATGGTTGAATTGAATTGGTGAATGCAGCCCCTTCCGTCCCTTGGGTTAGATGCACTGAGCAGAGAATGAACTGCAAAACTTAATGACATAACAGGGCTCCTGAACCAACGAATGGTCTGCTGTGATATATGCCATCTGCTGACTAATGCTGAGATTTGCTATTTGCCTCCACACGCTGTGACTCTCATTCATGCATGCGACGTTATGACAAGGCAGATACTCCAACATGAGGTCTCTGATTGAGCTTCTTTTCCTCAGATACCCATGACACAAAAGAGAGCACAGCAGCTGTATTTAAGTACAGCTGAACAGGCTTCTGAGTTAAGGAAACACAACGAGAAGGATGAAACAAGGTGTCAGTTAATGATGAACTGCCTGGCGTGGCTGTGTTAGGGGCCACACACTGACTCCTGGTTCTCCCTCCACTTGCTCAGTCCCTTTTGCAGCAGCTTCTGCTGACTTTTGCCTTTTCACTGACTGTCCACACATCAATGTGATGGTCTGTCCTTTCTCAGAAACTGTACACATTTCAGAAATAAATAAAAAAGTAAATAGGGGATTCATCTGGGACAAATATCATTCATATTTTCAAGAATTTTTGTTGATATTTGTGGGCACATGTTAGGAATTTATTCTTCAGAAAGATCAAAGTAGATGAATTTTGGCTCCACAACATGCAAGGTGCATGATTATTACCATCTTACACCCTAGGCGGATAAAACGTCTATTTTTTTTTTTTTTCATTTCTTGGAAACTGAAACTCTACAGCGTTTGATACAGTACCAGACATACTTAATAAATACTCAGTGGATAAATGCAGAAATGTTTATTTCACTTCAGATATTTGCTTATTGTACAAACATAAGCCAATATTTTTAGTTTGGTTAACTGAATCACAGACAAAGAAAAAGTGAAACTCAGCCTTTCCTTTTAGTAAAATACAACTCCATGAGTTATGGCAGTCACTTCCTACTGGCTCTGGTATGCATCTAGAGCAATGCCTCTCAGCTTTTACTGTGCATAGAAATCTCCAGGGGATTGTCATCCAGTAGTTCTGGGGGATTCTATATTTCTAACAAGTTCCCAGAGAGTTTGGTAGTTTTGGTCCAAGGACCTCACTTGGTCTCAGCACTGTTTGTCATGCTTGACTGCAATTGGAATCACGTAGGGAGCTAGAAAAGCTGCTGATGCTGAATCTGACTCCTGAGATATTGGGATTTAATTGGTGTGGTGTCAGAAGTGGGTATTGAGGTTGTTGAAGTTCCCCTGAGTTTAACACAGAAGCCCTTTTAGCTTTTTATATACTTCCAATATACAGGAATTTGAGAGCACTGTGTGTAGAGAAACAGCCCTTAAACCTCTCCTAGACTGTTCTCCTCAACCCTGCTGAGTCGCCCCTGCCACCCAAGTCCAATATGTGAGGCTGATGTAGTTCATGAGCTCCTAAGCTGAGGCTGTGTGAACCTGGCATTGCCTAATGCAGACTGAAAGGTGAGGTAAATCTGGGTAGCTGGCTGCTATCTGCCACTTGAGAAGTAGAAGCAGTGGTCTGTGTGGTGATTGAAGAATGAAACAAACAAACAAGAATGGAGATCTTGGGGCCCGGTTTTCATTCCTCTCTTTTGAGGTCCAACTACACTTAACTGCTTTAGCCTTTACAAAATATTTCTACATCTTTGAAAGAAACAGCCCTTTGGAGGGTAGCTAGCTACTAGCAAAGGATTCTTGCTATGATAATAACTGATCAGTTTAAGCAACAAGGTTTGAAAGTCCTACTGATTATTAAATTATAAATGAATACATATGCTCACATAATCTTCATAGAAATATATTGTCAAAATGGCATCATTGGTGAAAAAAAATAGGAAGGTGAATGCAAGAGAAAGGAAGGATGCCAAGAACAGGGGCAACCATTCTTTCCTGATGACATTGGACTATTTATATTCTCAGCTTTTGTGAACACCTCACCAAAGAGAGATTGAAAGTGTAGGTAACAGTTATATAGGGTGCATAAAACTCTGCTCCATATGGGAGTTAATAAACCTGTATCTCAGCGGGTTTGGTCCTCTTCATTTGGTCCTCTTTGCTTTGTTCTCCTGTGGCGGTGGGGTTAGGGGGGTTGGGGGGGGTGTCGGGTGGGGGTGGAAATGCACGAACAGATTTCCCTAAGGAAGTATGTTCATGCCAAAGTTGCTGGAGATACCCGGAAAATTAAAACTGATGCATGAGATTTGGTGCTCTGATCTTATTTCTTAGCACTTTGGTACATAATTTGCAGAGGCAAAAGTGTTTTATATTCATGGTCCCTACTTTTGAGGAGTCTCCTATACAGTTTCTTTTATTTGTACATCGTTTTATAGGTGCTGATATGATAGACAGACATTCAGGATTTAGAACCTTGTCATGCACATTCAAATTATAGCTCTGTCACTTTCTGTTGTGTAACCCTGGACTTCCATTTCTTCATCTGTGAGATGGAGTGATGAAGGTGTCCACCTCTGGTGGATATTGACATGATTAAATTATTTCTGATCAAGGGCTTGGAAGAGGATGGTCCATGCCAGTGGTGGTAAACATTTGTTTTCTAGCCATTATTACTATTCTATTCTTGCTCTCATGATGATTTTTATCCTCAAATTTGTATTTCTCTTCTCCAACTAGAAATGCTGACCTCTTATGCCTTTGAATCCTTCACATCTGGTCCTGGGGCCTCATATTTATTGTACTTACTGAGTAGCAAGGTCCAGGGATAATGCAGTGAATGTTAACTCCTTTGCATTTGGGACTCTTGTTATTTCTGCTCTCGGGAATGATGCAACACACAGTTCAAATTTCTTTCACTAAAGCATTATTGTTAGAAAAATATTCATACAAATGAAGTCTTTGGGAAAAAAATTCTTAGAGGAGTATTTTCACAAATACTGTTCCTTTGCTTATAAATATTCCCATAAAATGATGGATCAAAGTCCACTCTGAATAATACTTTATCTATGGATTATTGTTTGAGCCTCATATTTATTAATGTCAAATTTCAGGAATTCAGACTGATTTGGGATTAACGAGAGATTATAAGGATGTTACTCAAATAGTTTGAGCACATTCCTACTTTATCACAAAAGCATTATATTACAATGAAATAAAACCAACTAAAGCTGATACATCCAGGAGTATTTCATTTTAACTCATATTCTAAAATTCCTTGTCTTTTTAAATCCTAAAAATACTTGCACTGCTGTGTAACAAGGCACATTCTCATCAGTTTGGCTGTAGGCTAGATCATCTAGGGCAGGTCATAATTTTTATTTTGTTCCCCTGACTAATGCCTTGGTACTTCGCAGTTGAGACATGGAATTTGTTTATAACCTTCAACACTGTGTAAACTTGTTTTCTTCTTCTTTGGCAGAAGACTCTTCTAATTATAATTTTAAATGATTTCCTTTGCACTCACCAAAGCAATGCCATCATAAGAAGGCAAGGTAAACTATAAATATTTAAAGAGTTAAATGATTCTAATCTTTCTGAATATAAGATTTTCTATGATCTTCTCATGCATTTTCTTGGATGATTTTAAATATTGGCTTAAAATAATCATAATATAAAGTAAGTTCAGTGATACTTCTCAAATATTTATACATTCAACAAATATTTATTACATGCCCACTGTCTTTCTCAGGTACTGGGAATACCAACATAAGTAGAACACAGTCCCATTCATATAAATATTTATAGGTCGCTACAAATATAAAAATGAAACAATACATGAGTATTATGAGGACATGAAGCCAAGCATGCTCATTTCCACTTAGGGTATGAGGCATGACACCGAAGCATAGATACTTTTGATAGGAGTCAAGAAAATCCATTGACCTTTCACTATTTATTGAATATCTGTTTATATCAAGATTGCTCCTAGGTATTAAGGATACCAAGATTTATATGCTCAAACCCTGTGTCCCAAGGAAGCCTGTGCCCTGGTGACGATAACGTGCATTCCTAAACAAACGATGGTATAAAAAATATGTGAGGGCTACAGTGAAGACATGTTGGGGAGGATGAAGGGAAAGGACAGTCAGTACAGGAAGGGCAGTAAGGGAGGTCACTGAGCTGAAATGTCACCTAGTTGGAGGCATAGGGTAAGGACACTCCAAGTAGTGTAAATAAGTATGGGCAAATGCAGAGATGACGTGGTGTGTCTGCAGGACTGTAACATTGTTTGGCTGGACAGCTGGGAGAGAAGAGAAGGTGACTTTGTTGACAGATACTTTTGAAAAAGTAGGGAAGTGTCAGATCATGGAAGGTCTTGCATTCCAGGTTAAGGCCTGTATTCTGTGGAAAGCAGAGGGGGGTGGCATAAGAGTTTGCCTTGCAAGTCAGTCTGGCTGCCATAGAGGATGGATTAGGAGTAATCCATTTGTCCTCCGGCAAAATAAATGGCTATATTAGGTAAATTATCTCTTCCATGGGACAGCTATCTTTTTCATTATTTCTCTCAGGAGAACAATTTGCTTTTACTGGGAGTGTACTGTAATCAATCAGCTGTTCCAACAATAATCAATCAGCAACTGCTTATTGAGCCTCAGTTAATGAAAAGCATTTTACATGGTATGTGTGTACATGGAAGCCACATGAATGCCCCTGGTTCTGCAGTCTTTGGGAGAAAGCCTGACCCCCCCGCCCCTGCCCCGCGCCTGTGAGTTCATTACCCACCCCCCTCCCTGCAGCTTTCACTTCAGACTCCCCATCCCTCTCAGTGCTTCCAGTACACTCTCTCCATCTGGCCCAGGGCCACTGCTCCCTCCCTCCACCCAGGGAGCTTTTCTCCAAAATCTTCAAATGGCTGCCTTCTGACTCATACAGGTTCCAACTCTGCAGAGGTCTTTCCTGATTATACCATAGAAACGCCCTCAGCTGCCCCTTATTTCATTACTCTCCTGTCTGTTTTCTCCTTTAAAGGGTACCTTGCTCTCTGAAATTGCTTTATTCAACAATGACCTAAGTTTGTGGTTACCTGGTTATCTCTTTTCCCTATGCCTTGTCCCAGTTAGAAAACTCATTAAAGCAGGGACTTCTCCTGCCTTATTCACCGCTACCCAGCACCCCCATCCCCCAGCACTTTGAGCAGAGGCTGGCACATATCAAGCTTTCAATAAATATTTGTTGAATGAATGACAATGAGAAAATTCTCTTGAGAGCACAACAAAATCAAATCTATGGATCAGGCTTACTTCATATATTATGTATTTATGAGTATGTGAGCAAGTGAAACTTATGAAGACTAGCAAGTATTAAGAAAAAAAAGAAAATGAGTTTGGTATACTGAAGAAAACACATAGAAAGACTAATAATTAAGTAAATTATAGGATTAGGACCGACTTAAAGCCTACTATAATTTTATATTTTGAAGCATATCTCTCCTTTCCATGCAAATTTGTGTAAGAAGAGTTTTTTTTTTTTAAAAAAAAGGCCACCATTGCTTCCAGGAGCAATCAAAAAGCAAAACAAAATAAAGCCCAATAAAAATAAATAGAAAAATAAAAATAAATGTATCTCTGAGTTACAAAGGCATCTGATTCTGTTACAGTCAGAAATGAAGAAAAGGGTTTGTCCTTTAGCATTTTTGTCTGAAAATAAATAATTGTATAGTCTTCTCAATCAATCTCTATTTTCAGCAATCACAAGTCAATCTTTTAAATAATATGCAAAGAAGAAATATTTCGGTTCATCTTGCAAGTTCTATGGAATTGGCACAAGACAATTCCAAACAATTATGTGTTTGTTTAAAAGCTTTCAATGGATGGATGCATGAGCAAACCTATCAATATTTCATTCTAGTTTACTTCTTGTTTGGCAACTTTGATTTTTGGATCAAATTATGCTGGTTAATGGATTCAATAATTCAACTGGTATAGTGACAGTTTGTGCTTCTCAGCCATTTAGAAGGAACTCAACTGACCTTCTACTTTATGCTTCCTTTGGTACAGATTCAAACTGCACTAATTAGAGCACTCATTCTTTGAATTAGTAGAGTTTCCTACTTATCTTTCCTTCCATACCTTCAAAAAATGTTTTTGTTTACATCTCATGTAGATGGCTTTCTTCCAATATCTCTCAATCTGATTTGGGGCTACACATTTAATAACTGAGTAAACTAGAGTGGAGAGACCAAATTATATTATAAATTTGAAAAAGGCTTTTGCTTCCTATTCAAGCCAATCATTTAACTGTGCAACTAATAGTTTTGCTTTTGGGGTGCTGCTGTTCATAATCAACTGTGAGCATTAAACAGCAGCTATGTGCTGTTCGTGGGGTTAGGTGTTCTCCATACACTGGTAAATTCCTCAAAATTACAAGGTCCTTACCATCATTCCACCACCATTTTATGGATGGGAGATTGAAATTTCGGAAGGCTAAGTGCATGCTCCAAGAAGAAGTAGCTGGTAAGTAATGCACTTCAGACAGAGATCATGTTGGGAACATGCAGTAGCCTTCAATGGTAGTCTTCAAGACATGAAGGAACTTGAGTGTGTGGCAACAGCCCCAATGTTTGTAGAAGGAACTCTAGTTCTTAAGATGTTCAGATATTCATTTTTGGTCTAAATATTTTAATTATTGCCGATTATAGTTTATATGTACTACTAATTTGTGATTTGGATAACTATGAAGTGGAAAACAGAAGATAATGTACAAATATACCAGAAACTCCTTTTTTGGTCTAACCATAATATCACACCCATTCCTGGGCTTGTTCCCAGCACTTTCCAGAAAGGGCTCTCTTCAGAGTTAACTGGAACTCTGGCTCAACTTCACACCCATCCTTAACCTCTCCCTCAGCCACATGCTGTAGCATTCCATGCTGATACTGTAGGTTCTGCCTTTCATCTGGCTCTCTTCTGCCATCATGAGAATCATCGACTTTTTTGATTATCTCAACATTCTTGCCATTGATTCTGCCTCTGCCTCTACTGTTCTTCCCTCCCTGGAAAAAAAAAAAAGAGAGGCAAAGAAAGAGGGGTTGGGGAGCCAGTAGGAAAAGGAGGGAGGGAAGGTAAGAGGAAGGGAGGAAGTAAGGGAAGAAGAGAGGAAATAACTGCCTCTGGGTCTCTTTTCATATCCTTTTCCCACCTCTGTGTTCCTTCTCTCTGCTTATCTACATCTTTCCCACATTAACCGAAATCCCACCTCCAGAAATCTGTCTTTTCCTTTGCTCCAAGCTGTGGAGTTTTCTCCTTTCTCTAAACCTCTGCAGCAACACCACATGTTTTAGACACTAATTTGTTCTCTGATTTGCTCACATATATTAACTACATTTTCCCAGGTAGAATACAAATACATGTGAAAGAAGGGGAAAAAATTAACACGTTGGTTACTCACTGCCTCCCCATCATCCTTAACTCCCTTCTCAGGGGCTATTCAGTAAATACACCTTATTGGAGAGTAAGTGCTTGTTAATGAACCAGCTAATGTCCCCTGCTTGGAGTGAGTCCTATAATTCTACACTATTTCATAAGGAACTAAAGAGCAGGTACTTAGCATATCTTGATTTCATTTTATTTTTTCAAGATTTTTATTTACTTAGTCATGAAAGACACAGAGAGAGAGGTAGAGACACAGGCAGAGGGAGAAGCAGGCTCCATGCAGGGAGCCTGACATGAGACTCAATCCCAGGTCTCCAGGATCAGGCCCTGGGCTGAAGGCAGTGCTAAACTGCTGAGCCACCTGGGCTGCCCCATATCTTGATTTTTTAAAATGTCATTAAAACCCAATAATTCTGGGATCCCTGGGTGGCGCAGCGGTTTGGCGCCTGCCTTTGGCCCAGGGCGCGATCCTGGAGACCCGGGATCGAATCCCATGTCGGGCTCCCAGTGCATGGAGCCTGCTTCTCCCTCTGCCTGTGTCTCTCCCTCTCTCTCTCTCTCTCTCTCTGTGACTATCATAAATAAAAAAAAAAAAAATTTAAAACCCAATAATTCTCTCACCAGTATCATATCCAGAACAACATGAGACAAGCTGACCAATTTTGTGATCTAAATATGCATATACTGTTTTATGTTTGTATACTATTATATATATATTTATACAAATATACATATATGGGGAAAATAAAATGTTGGACAAATGTAGAGTGAACTTCAAAGAAAATTGTCTGGATTTGTTTTCTTCTTATTACTGAATGTCTCAATATGGAGAAAAGAAAATAGAAAAGAGGCTTAGAAAGGTGGTAGTGTGACTGTGATGAGATCTAAGCCATAGAGCATCACAGAGATTAGGGGAGGGAGTGAATGAATTGGGGGGGAGTAAAATCAGTGATGGGGTCAGCATTAACAACATGGCATGATCATTTCACAAAGATAATCTGTAACATGTGGCATTGGTAGAACAAGGGAGCTTGAAATGACCCTTCCCAGCTACTTACATTCCAGGTGTAATGTCTGAAAAACAAAGGGATATATGATTTGCTCCGTGGCAGCATAGCTCTTACAAGTGTCTTTGTGTCCTGACCTGACTTTCTTTACATTCTACATTATTGTTTTGAGAATTTCTTATATCTGTATTTTGTATGTGTGCTTTATATACATGGAGAGCTTTAAACAATTATTTTTGAAATGTCACAAACTTCAGCAATTGTCTGCCTTTATATCAAACTATATACTCTTGTGTATCTGAATGTGCTGCTCAGCCATTCTTTTGCTTGTAAGCAAAGCCTATTTCCTCCCCCCAAAAATTTCAAAATAGAGTATAATTGTAAAATCAACAGATTGATTATTCCCCTCTTCTAAAAATACATGCATGCCTTATTTAGCATGTCAATTCTCACTGAAGACAGGTGTTAATTTTTTAAAAAAGAGCTGCATTAATTGAAATTCATCAGTGAATCTACACACCTGCACTTCCATGTTTTTTTGTGAGACCTGTCATAAAAGTTTCTGCTTCTATTTTTGTTTTTCTGGGCTTTCTTTCTCTAGAAAACACATAATACAATAATCGTATTCAGTTTATTTTCTCATTCATTTTTTAAATAATTTGATTATACGTTTTTAATTAAATTCACTTGATTAACATACAGTGCATAGTTTCAGAGGTAGAGGTCAGTGATTCATGAGTCTTATATAATACCCAGTGTTCATTACATCACTTGCCCTCTTTAATATTCATCACCTCATTACCCTATCCCCCACTCACCCTCAGTTTGTTTCCTATGATTAAGAGTCTCTTAAGTTTATCTCCCTCTCTGATTTCGTCTTGTTTTATTTTTCTCTCTCTTCCCTAAGATTCTCTGTTTTGTTTCTTAAATTCCACTACAAGTGAGATCATGTGACAATTGTCTTTCTCTGATTGACTTATTTCACTTAGCATAATATGCTCTAGTTCCATCCACATCATTTCAAGTGGCAAGATTTCATTTTTTTTTTTGATGCTGAGCAGTATTCATTTAATATATATACCACATCTTCATTATCCATTTATCTGTCAAGAGACATCTGGGCTCTTTCCATAGTTTGGCTGTTGTGAACATTGCTGCTATAAACATTGGGGTGCAAGTGTCCCTTCAGATCACTACGTTTGTATATTTGGGATAAATAGCCAGTAGTGCAATTGCTGGGTCGTAGGGTCCTCATTCATTTTGAATATAACATTTATGCTCATTTTGTCATGAAGTCATTGATGCAAATATACTTGCATTATAATCTACTTATTTTTTTTTTTAATTTTTTTTTTTTTTTATTTATCTATGATAGTCTCACAGAGAGAGAGAGAGAGAGAGAGGCAGAGACACAGGCAGAGGGAGAAGCAGGCTCCATGCACCGGGAGCCCGATGTGGGATTCGATCCTGGGTCTCCAGGATCGCGCCCTGGGCCAAAGGCAGGCGCCAAACCGCTGCGCCACCCAGGGATCCCGCATTATAATCTACTTAAATATAAACTGCTATCAAATTTAACCTTCAATACTTCTGGATAGAAGCAGCTAAAAGTGGAATTTATTTTTTAACCTTCAATTACTGGGTTTGGTGAGGGAATTAAGGGCAAATGACATCATCCTGGGGAGGCAGTTGAAAACATGGTGAAGAAGAAGTCATTAAGAGATGGAAGAGAAGGCCACCTGGATTGCTCAATCAGTAGAGCATGTAACTCTTGATCTTGGGGTCATGAGTTTGAGCCCTATGTTGGGCATAGAACTTACTTTGAAAAAAGATGGGAGAGAAATTAAGAGAGGATCAGTGACCTTGGAACATGCCCATGTGTGGAAACCACAAAAGTTGCAAATATTATTAGGAAGGTGAGTCCCTAGAGAAGGGAAGGGAAGAGCAGTTAAAGGAAAGCCAAGGAGACACATAAAGGGGTCTTGTGTCAGTGTCAGCCAAGGTTAGGCTTACCGAGCTCACCCTGGTGTGCTTCCTTCCCCAGGGATGGGAATCCAGAAGGGCCACACAGAGGTGTGAATAACCCAAGGAGAGAAAGACAGATAAAGCAATCAAAGGGATGTGTGAGTGTGTGTGTGTTGGGGGGGAGGGGGCGGCGAGGGATGGTGAATGACTAGATGGAGGTAGAGAAATACATACATACATAGAGAAAGATACATAAATACAGAGATAGAGAGGTAGACATAGCATTTGCCACCAGAGCATTGAAAATAGGTATATCCTATTACAGACACTTAAAATATTCGGATGTAATGCATCAGTGTAAATTAAATACCACATGCAAAGATTTCTGTCAATTACATATGTCGTGTAAGTGATAGCTCTCTGTATTGTTATTAATATATTAACATATAAATTTAAAACTTTATACCCCAAATATGAAATGTGGAGGACTAAGATATTGGGATTTTGTCATTTCTGAGGCCCATATGCCAAAACTTTGATGAAGAAATCCAAGAGGAGAAAGAAAGAGAGAGAAAGAGAGAGAGAGAGAGGTGGTGGGATTGGTGGAGAGAGAGAGGAAAGAATATTATAATGTGGCTGAATTGCCTTTGAAAAATAAAAAAAGAGCTCATGGTAAATATTACTATTTCCAGCTGTATATAATCTGTATCAGACAAGCTGAGTTGTCCCTCAATTTGATGTCAGCAAGGATTTGTGGGAGCTTATCATAAAGAAAACAAATCATCTGCTACCTAAGGTCCTGGCAGGTCTGCATGACTAAAGAACTTGGAATCCACCAGTCAAGCAACTTTTAGGAGTCGGGCAGCCCTGGTGGTGCAGCGGTTTAGCACCACCTGCAGCCCAGGGTGTGATCCTGGAGTCCCGGGATGGAGTCCCACGCCTGGGCTCCCTGTGTGGAGCCTGCTTCTCCCTCTGCCTGGTGCTTGGTGTATGAGAGAGGGATTAGACAGTGGAAAATACAATTTGTCTCAATTAAATATTCTTGAAATAGAGTGCAGTCTATAAATACTCGTACTTGCAATATCAGACAAAAGTAAAACAAATGTCCTAGAATAGGAAATTTAATTGGGAAACAGGTAAAGGAGAAAAAAAATTCACAGAGAAAGAGCATAGTAACATCACTTTTTTTTTTTTTTTAAGAGAGAGAGAGAAAGAGGAGGAGCAGAGGAAGGGGGACAGAGAATCCCAAGCAGGCTCTTCCATGTCCAGCGCAGAGCACAATGAGGGGCTCCATCTCACAACCCTGAGACCATGACGAGAGCAGAAATCAAGAGTGATGCTCAAATGACTGAGCCGCCCAGGCGACCAAGTAACATCACTTCTTAATCCAAGGTTAAAAGTTTGTCTAAGAAGCATTTGATGTTGCAGTGCCCCAGTTATTAAAAATTGCCCAAGTTTTTAATGAATTATTTTGAAGTAAAAACATCAATAATTATTAAAAAATATGTATCACATTTGGCATTCCATGTGCAAGCTAATTAGGGTTTTGTTTGTTTAGATGGTTTTAGGTAACATTTACAGGTTGGCTGGACAACATTAGACAATGGCTTCTTGGGGTTCCTGGCTGGCTCAGTCAGAGGAACATATGACTCTAGATCTCAAAGTTCAAGCCCAGGTTGGGTGTAGATATTACTTAATTTTTTTTTAATCTTAGGAAAAAGATAAAAGACAATGGCTTGGGATCCCTGGGTGGCGCGGCAGTTTGGCGCCTGCCTTTGGCCCGGGGCGCAATCCTGGAGACCCGGGATCGAATCCCACGTCGGGCTCCTGGTGCATGGAGCCTGCTTCTGTCTCTGCCTCACTCTCTCTCTCTCTCTCTGTGACTATCGTAAAAAAAAAAAAAAAAAAAAAAAGTTTAATTAGCTTCTACTGGGGTTCTTTAAGTAACTTTGAGGTGACTTTACGAATGTGGTCCATAACTGTCCTTTCATGTTTAAAAAAAAAAAAAAGACTATGGCTTCTTCCCTGAATAAGGGGAAAAAATGTGTGACTGGGAGAATGTTCAAGCTATTCCTTAAAACTCTGATCATCTCATTTTAAAAGAGCATTGAGAATCACCTCAAGCAACTGAAAATCCATGTTACCTTTTGATATGCAAAATACTTTAGCAAATTTATTTTAGCTAATTACTTTTCCCATTTGCTGTATAGTTGTGAGCACATTAAATCAATACACCGCTTAATAATGTGAAACACATCTTATGAAAAGTAAAAGAGGTAAAGTGCTTTTCAGACATTTCTGTGACACAAAAGCAGATGAAGCAAAGGGTAAGCTTTTGAGTGAAAGCATGTTAACTCTAACAGTTTTGCCAGTGGCCTCAGTTTCTGACTGAGGCTCACAAAACAGCAAGAGATCAATTAGTATACTCTCTTGACATTCTTCTTGAAAAAAACAGTGACATAAAGGGATAGCCTAATGAAAGGAAAGTGGAGATTGGGGATGTATAATGTTCATCACACGGAAAGGGCTTTGGATTTTGCCTTAAAGCAGCTCAAATGCACTGTAAAAAATGCAAAGTGGAACAGTCAGAACCGTCTGTTGATTCCTAACAGCAAATGACCAGAGCATGAATCTTGGCTGTCTTTTTAAATGAAATGCCTTGCTTTGAGAAGATGTCAAGTGTCTGTTACAAGGGTAGTAGGCCTTCATGATGGTTTATTAAAAAGCAAACCAACAAACAGACATAAGAGATCAATCACATGGACAAGGAGGCTGTCCATGCCACTGAAGATAGCTTTGTGTGATAACTTGTACATTTTCAGATTTTATATGGAATCTATAAACGTTGTGAAGATGAAATTAGAGATAGAACTCCTTCTTCATAACATTTATAGATTCCATATAGACATTACTGAGAAATGAAAGTAATTACTTTCATTGTTCTATATATTTTATTTTTCTAGATTCAAGGCAGGAAAAAGAAAAAAAAAAACCTTTCAAATTGCATTCCTATTGTTTAAATGAGCTTAGTTTCAGAATAACTCCAAGGGGGTAACCACCCTCCCATTTAAGGCAAATGAAGCCAAACTTATGGATGGTATTCATATTGAATATAGCAAATTTGTACTTTCTCTATGAAAAGTGGGATGTTTTCAGAACTAAGCTGAGAATCAATAATAATGGAGGCAGGGGGAGAAAACATAGAATCCACAGTTACAGTTCTTTCTGCATAATGGTATATTTCATTTGATTCTTTGTTCCAAATTGCTTTCTGAGTGGCATTATGTGTAGGCTTTAAAATATAAGTTTTAGAGGAAATTGCACTCCTGGGCTTACAGGGAAGAATGTTCCTTGGTTACTGACATTCAGGCAGCTTTCATGTAGAGAAAATGTAGGTGCAAAGAGACTCTTGCATTGCAGTTCCCCTGGCACATGTTAAAAGACAGCCTCCCTGTCCCCCATGGTAAAGAACACTGAAAGGAATATGACTTTCTGCTAAAACATGGACTCCATTATGGGCTTTTCCGATAATAATCATAAGGAGGAGAAAACTTCATGAAGCCTGGTCATTTTAATAATACAGGGGCTGATAAATTAGTATCATGAAATCAAGCTGGTGCAGCACTTAACCGCACAAGGCACCCATTTCCTTTCCTAAGTTGTTTGAAAATCACTATCTAATTCCCACATCTCAGGAGAAATAATAATATTTCTCTAGGTAGTTAAAACTCTTCTGAGGTTACTGGTGTATAGAGCACTGGCTAAGGCAGTTAAAATAGAAATATTTTTTTTTTAAATTTTATTTATTTAATTATAATTGAGAGAGAGAGAGTACAAGCAGGGGAAGGGGCAGAGGGAGAGAGAGAGCACAAGAGGGGAAGAGAGAGAGAGGGAGAAGAGAGAGCACAAGAGGGGAAGGGGCAGAGGGAGAAGCAGACTCCCTGCTGAGCAGGGAGCCTGAGGTGTGAGGCTTGATCCAGGGGACCCTTGGATCATGACCTGAGCCCAAGGCAGATGCCCAACCAACTGAACCACACGGGTACCCCAATTAGAAATATTTTTTGGAAAAAAAAAATAAAAAAAAAGAAATATTTTTTTGGGAAAAGGAAGTCACCTTCTGTACGTTTCGATTCCAGGTCCAATGTGTGATGGCACCTTGAGGTGGACTCCACTTTTGGTGTTCACGCTGGCAGGGTGTGGCAAAGAGCAACGAGAACCAGACGATGCCTTCATTTACTCAACCACGTTCTTACTATAGATCTTCTGGCTTGTTTCCACTGTCTAGTTAAAATAATAATGCAAGGAGCACTTTTGCATATAACTCTTTCACAGCATCTGTGATTGTGATAGATTTATAAAAGCTGGAGCTCCATATACTTTTAGAAGATTTCAAAACATCAATCATCTGATCGGTTATTAACAGAATCTATTAAACATCCATGCCATTATTTTATGTTGTGCATAAGATCAACAAGTCAAAAAAAAAAAAAGCCCTTTGTAATCTGTATAGTCAATACTTTTAAAATAGGTATTAGGGAACCGAATAAACACTCTGAGTGTTGAGTGAACAACTGTACAATTCCTCTGCTTTGAATATGGAACCCCTCATGTATCATTCATACACTAAATTGACTAAGCTGGTGTCGACATTGCCAAAACAACCTGTCAGTTCAGAGAAAATAATCAGTCAAAACAGTTATTTGGTGTCAGGTAGGAATGAATTTTCTCTTTTTAATGGGTTTTGCTGGATTCGTGTAGCTCAGACTTAGAAAGCACATTTATTCCAGAAACATTGTCCTTCCTAGGAAACAATCACATTCTCGTGGCTTGGAAGACAGATGGAAAGACCATATTAAGAAATGATGAAGAGGAACTGAACATTGGGATTAAATGGAGCAAAAGAGACTGGGTTATTTTTTTTTTCAGAGTGTCATTTATAAACTTTCATTTTCCAGAAGCATTTTGTAAGATAAGCAATGCCTCACATTAAAATGTAGCACTAACATAGTAGAAATAAAAGATGGGAAATTAAGTTTTTTTACAATATACCCAAGGTACTCTGAAATTTGTTCTGATGTTGCTTAATTGCTTACGATATAGCTGATTATTTGAAGCTGATGGTTCATTTATATGTGCCATTGTCTGCTAAATGCAAGAGTCAACATCTTTCCTGAATCTTTTGGATGTTCTCCAGTTAGATTCTTTTTATCAAAAACATTGAACCATATATGTTTTTTTTTATTTTTTATTTTTTATTTTTCAAGTTACATTGCCTCTGGGTGGAGATGAATCTAATTCTGCATCTACATAAAGCTGTAAGTAGAGTAGATTAGGATCAAATTATCAGGTGCTTGTGGAAATTTAATCTCTAAAAGCACGAAAAAGTGTTCAATCTACGTGGGAGTTGTGTGTCTGTGCCATCCTCTTTGATAATTCCTTACCATAAATGGCTGGAAGGAGCCATGTGCATATAAAAGCAGAGGTTATGCAGAAGAAATTCATGTGTTAAAAATAGAGATTTGTAAATGTCCAAGGTTTAGCACATTTGAATGTGTTACTTTTAACTTTGGCCTGAAATGCAACTTAGCATTTACCTTGAAAATTTGGAGCTTGAGCATCTTACTCTCATCCTGCTGTGGTCTCACCTCCTTTACTGAGAAGACTGGTGAGGGTAGAATTGGTGAGGGTAGTCAGGCAGCTGAAGAGCTAGAGGATCAGAAAAGGGATTGTGGGAAGACATAAAGTCAAAGTCGGGCAGCCCTGATGTCCCAGCGGTTTGGTGCCACCTTCGGCCCGGGGTGTGATCCTGGAGACCCCGGATCGAGTCCCACATCAGGCTCCCTGCATGGAGCCTGCTTCTCCGTCTGCCTGTGTCTCTGCCTCTCTCTCTTTCTCTGTGTCTGTCATAATAAATAAATAAAATCTTAAAAAAAAAGTCAGAGTCCATAGTTATGGGTAAATCCAAACTTACAACTTAACCATGTCTGGTCTAGGATTCACTATTCAAAAGTTTTACACCAAAAATTGGAAAGGAGCCAAGTGCTCATCCATAAATATTAGGGGGAAAAAAAAGGAAACTGATTCTATTGTATTAACTATAAAGTATCTCAGGATAGGTTAAATTTTAAAACAGTGCAGAGTAAGGTGCCTCTTATGCTACAATTAATGCAATACGTAGGGAAAAGTGAGTTTGGATGCACGTGTGTATGTATGGATGCATGTGTGCTTATGTGTCGTGTGTATATGCAGTCCAGGGGGTACACACTATGAGATTAGAATGAGCTGGTGGAGGTGAAGATTGAGGACAATAGAAATCAGAGTAAGAGCAAGACTTTTAATCTATAATTTATTAAATCGTTTTGATTTCCAAGCCATATGAATGAATGACTATTCTAAATAATAAAGTTCACTTTGAAAAAGAAAAACTTTATACCATTTAAAAAAAATTTATTTTCCACCTCAAAACAAATAACTTACTTGAAAAAAAGTATTACACAAGATGACATCCTGTGGTTTTCCCCAGAACTACAGGTGGAGGAATCTCTGATTTCTGAAGAATTTTTACCAGAAAATTCCAGTATACTATGGAGGGTATGAGATATAATAAATAATTTGAATTTAAAGAGCTCCAATAATTGTCTACTATGTATTTCCCCATCCTTCCTTCCCACTGGTCACATAGAATTTGTACTTATATGTATATAAACCACACAGTAGCTTAGTAGAGGCGCATTAGATAGTAAATCAGAAGTAATCTGCATATAACCTCTTCCATTTTCTTGTATCTTTAGATAATGGACTAACATTTCTGAGCCTTCATTCCTTTGTTTGCAAAATGAAGATGATTATTCCTCCATCACAGAGTTATTCTCCATCAAAGACTTAATGGTATAATATTCAGAAACCTTTTACAAATATTAAAGTACGATGCAAATGGCATTTGATGGTATTATGGTTGTTTTGTGATACTATTGAATGGCATTTACGCTTCATTAAAGTCTACATGTTGACATACTGTGCACATCCCCGGTAAATGTTCTCATCCATTGTCTTGCTTTAAAATACTTCTGCATGTTATTTTCTCTACTTCTGGAAATTATTTCCTCATCCTTTGGGCCAAACCAATTTCTTTCCTTCTGTTAGGTTTTCTTTTAATGATCGGCGGAGAAAAGACAGCAGAGCCAGGAGGTAAGTTGGAGCGTGCTTTAATGGGGAGCGCTCCTGGGCGAGGTTCCGTGACTTGGAGAGGTTCGAGTCAGAGAAGTTGCACCCAGGCAAACCTCAGGGGGGTTTTATAAAGAGTTTTTTGGGGGAAGATGGGGGTGGGGCGGCAAGGCGGTGCTGGCGGGAAGATGCTGGCCTGGGGTTGGCCATTTTCAGGTCCCCAATCTCGCCAGCCCACCATTCTGATCTTTTTTGTTTTGTTATAATGGGGCGATGATTCAGATCTGGCTGCTTCCTGCTGATAATAGGGGCGTCGTGGGGTTTATTGGAGGTGGGCAGGCGAGTGCAGGGGTGTAAGAGGAGTTGGTTGACCAACATCTGGGCGATTTCTTGGAGCTTTCCCTACAAAAATTAGATGACACAAGGGGCAAAGGAAATTAGGATGATTATGGCACACAGGGGGCCAGCCAAGGGGAGAAACCAAGTCATCCATGTATGGGGGAAGAGGTCCCAAACAGTGGCACCCTGCCATTGTGACTGGATGTGCTTCCGGAGTTCCTGGATTTTGGTGGTGATGATACCCGATTGATTGATATAGTAGCAGCATTCTTCATTGGGGAATAGGCATGTTCCTCCTTTGTCAGCTGTGAGGAGGTCTAAAGCCCACCTGTTTTGGAGGCCACCGCTGCCAGGCTAGAGAGTTGGGTCTGTAGGGCCGTTAGGAAGTCGGAGATCCCGTTCCATGTCATCGTTAAGCTCCTGAGAAAGCTTATGATAAAAGTTGACTGAGGCCCCAATGCCTCCGGCCCCAGCCACCACCCCTGTCAACACTCCTATACCTACCAGGAAGGGGAGAAAGACCACTCTTTTTTTTCCTGTGGGAGGGGAGTAAGGCAGACTCAAATTCAGCATCTGAGTACAAGGACGCAGAGGGGGAGAGGAATACCAGAATACACCCAAATGTGGATGAGTCGTTGCTGTCACGGCACCTGAAGAGTAACCCATCCTCGCAGGAAAGAAAGACTCCAGGTACAGTGCAGTAAGGAGAGGATATGCTTATATTTATGCAGCGTGGATCGGGTGAGGCTGTACTGTTAGAGGGCAGGAGGCATGTGAAGTTTGGGGCGCTGGTGAGGGAAATGGGTCACCCAATAAGTCCAGAGTGAAGGGTATGATCAGTTAGGTTAGTGACTGTAATGGGCAGGTTCCAGGAGGGCGGGACAGGTACCCCAACAATAGCAGATCGGACCAGGGGAAGACAAACCCAGCAGGTGTTAGTGGTAGAAGTATTAAGCCACAGTTGATAGCTAGTGTTAATGATTTCCCTTGTGATGTGTTGGGTGTTAGGGATTTTGGTTAGTTGTTGGAGTGCCGTTAGGTTGATTCCCCTATATTGAGGTGGGGTTGAGAGTTTGGTCAGATTCTGCAGTATTGTTTTAGACTGATTTTTTAAGGCCTGGTACTGTACCCCGCCTCTGTCCAAGAGCCCTATTTGGGCCAAGTAGGACCAACATACTCATCTGGATTTGGGGTAAGCAGTACAGGGGGAGCAACTGGTTTGGGTTAGTTCAGAAATCCAAAAAATCTTGCCCTGGGTTTGAGTAGTGGTATTGGTCTGGGGGTTTTTTCCTGCATAGCCTTGGGAAGGCATGAAGGTGAAGGACTGGAAATATTGATTGCGTCCTGAGCTCTGCATGCATGGATCACAGGAGTTAGTCATGGTTCCCTGAGGGAGTGTCAGAACGAGGAGAAGGGGCACGGACCAGCGGAAGTTTGGTGGGCCCCGAGTTTTGGATAGTCCAATCATTTTGTAAGGGGGTCTCTTTAGTTTGGATATATGTACCCACGGGGGGTGACCTAGGAGTTTTGCAGCTGTAGGAGTGGTTAGGAAAAGAGTATAGGGGCCTGTCCACTTAGATTGTAGAGTCTTAGGGTGTAATTCTTTTAGTAAAACACTATCTCCGGGCGACAGATCTCGCAACATGTCAGGAGTCAGTGGCCCTGGGGCAGGAATGACAGAATCAGCATGGGCCCAGAGAAGGGCTCTCAAGTCAGGTAAGGTAGGTAGGGGAGAAGAGGGGGTGGTGATGAAGGAAGGTTATGAATAAGTAGAAAGGGTTGCCCGCCCGTACAGTAATTCGAAAGGGCTAAGTCCCGAGGGTCCCCTTGGGGCTGCACTAGGCCTGGTTAGGGCATGGGGGAGGAGGGAAGGCCATGACAAGCATGTTTCAAGGGTTAATTTGATAAGCTATTCCTTGAGAAGGCTGTTGGCCCTCTCTACCTTACCCGACGACTGGGGATGGTAGGGTACATGCAGTTTCCAGGCAATGTTGAGACTTTCAGAGACCTGCTAGGTGATGCCGGATGTGAAAGCCGGCCCGTTATCTGACTGTAAGGTTCGAGGGAGGCTGAATCTGGGGATGATGTGTTCGATAAGTATTTCAGCAACAACGTCAACAGTCTCTCGGGCAGTGGGGAAAGGTTCGATCCAACCTGTAAAGGTATCCACTAAAGTTAAGATATATCGGAAAGCTTTATGACAGGGTATATGGGTAAAGTCAAGTTGCCAGTCCTCGCCCAGTTGGTGTCCCCTCAGTTGGTGGTTGGGCCCCGGTCGACGGATCCCTCCTTGTTAGTTAATGGAGGAGCATGTTTTACAGGCGTGGTGGACGGTTTCGATAGCCCTATGGAGATGAGGGTGATAAAAAAGGGGCGACAGAAAGTGATACAAAGCCTTAGATCCTATGTGTAGAGACTGATGGATTTCAGTAAGCAGGGTGTGGAGGAGTTTGTTTGGGAGGGTGATTTTCTCTTGGAGAAAGATCCATCCTTTATCACCAGGTTTGCCCCCCAATTGTTTGAGGGTGTTGAGCTCCTCATCCGAGTAAGACGGGGTATGGGATGTGTTCAGAAACAGAAGAGTGGCTGGGGAAGCCTTTTTAGCCATCTGTTTGGCCACAGTGTCGGCTTTGTTGTTCCCTCGAGAAACGAGGTCCTGGGATGTCTAATGGCCTCAGCAATGTATAATGGCCACTTTGGTGGGGAGGTTGAGGGCCTCCAACTATGGGCATACCCTTGGTGGTCAGGAACCCCCATTCCTGCCAAAGTACAGAATGTGTGTTTGTAATTAGGTAGGCGTATTTAAAATCTGTATAGATGTTAACCTGTAAGTTCTTGGAGAGATGGAGTGCCCTGATGAGGGCAACTAACTCAGCCTTCTGGGAGGTAGTTTCCAGAGGAAGGGGAACCACCTCAACAATGGTCTCCAGAGTGACCACTGCGTATCCAGTATGCCACTGGCCATCTGGAGCCATGACGGAACTCCCATCTACAAACAGTACTCCGTTGGGATCAGGAAGAGGCTGATCGGAGAGACTTGGATGAAAAGGGGTAGGATCATCCAGGAGTTGTGGGCAAGAGTGGGTTGGTTCAGAAACAAGAGAAGGTGTGGGTAGAAGAGTAGCAGAGTTGAGATGTGGAGAAGTAGATAAAGAGACTTGAGGATTTTCAATAAACAGTAGATAATAGATTTGGAGGTGTGAGGGGGTCAAATGGGCCAGGAATCTATGGCCAACCAGGTCTATTAATTGGTGTGGGGAAACAACAGTGAGGGGCTGCCCAAAGTGAGTTTTAGAGTCTCCTTAGTGAGGGAGGCAGCTGCCGCCAGGGCTCTGAGACAGGGTTGCCAGCCTTTAGTTGTGTGGTCCAGCTATTTGGATAGAAGGGCTACTGCCTGGTACGTTGGCCCAGCTGGTTGGGCAAGGAGGCCAGTAGCAGACCCAGATCATTTGTCAGTAAAAAGATGAAATGGTCTACAAGGGTCTGGGAGGGTTAAAGTGGGTCCTGAGATTAGTAGGTCCCTGAGTTTGGAAAACAGGTTTTGGACTGCAGTGGGGTCAGTCAGGGGACCGTGGGGGGTTTCCTTGGCTGCTTGATATATGGGTTGAGCCAGAAGGGTGAAGTTAGGTATCCAATGTCGGAAAAAAACCCCACCAATCCCAGGAAGGAAAGGATATTGGCGGCTCTTTGAGGGGGTTGGAGGTCCCGGAGCAGCTGGATGCGGTCCTCTGTCAAGGACTTGGAGGTGGGAGTTAGGGAATATCCAAGTAGGTGATAGTTGGAGTGCAGAGTTGAGCCTTGGCTGGCATGACCCTGTATCTCCTGGACCCCAAAAGTTCAGTAGAGTGGTGGTATCGTCCTCTGAAGATGAGAGGGAAGGGCTGCAGAGAAGGAGGCCGTCTACATACTGAAGGAGGGTACTAGTTTTCAGAGAACATTGTTGGAGGTCCTCGGCCGGGGCCTGCCCGAAGACGTGGGGGCTATCTCGAAAACCCAGAGGGAGGACCATCCACATAAACTGCCCTGAGATGTGTGTGTCTGGGTCCTCCCAGGTAAAGGCAAAGAGAAAGTAGGAATCGGGGTGTGAGGGGACAGTGAAGAAGGCGTCCTTGATGTCATGAGGATGGAAAAATGAGTGGTGTTGGGTGGGACATTGGAAAGAAGAGTGTAGGGGTTGGGACCGGCAGAGCCACCCGCTGGTGGCCTGGGACCCCCGAGCTTACATGACCCCCGGACGGAGGCTTGGGATGGGGAACCTGCCCGATGTTTCCAGCGCTGGGTTCAGTTAAGGTCCTGGTGGTAAGAAGAGAGGGGTTCCCCGCCAGCGTGGGGCCTCCCTCTCCTCCCGGGTTTCGGCACCAAATGTTAGGTTTTCCTTTAATGATGGGCAGAGAAAATTAAAGACAGCAGAGCCAGGAGGTAGGTTCGAGCATGCTTTAATGGGGAGGCTCCCAGGTGGGCGTTCTCGTCGGGGAAGTCGCGCCCAGGCAAACCTGGGGATGGTGGGGGGTGGGGGGTGTAAAGAGTTTTCGGCGGGAAGAAGTTAGGGTGGCGTTGGCAGGAAGATGCTGGCCTAGAGTCAGCCGTTTTCAGGTCCCCAGTCTCGCCAGCCCAACACCTTCTATCCCCTGATTAAATATCATCTAATCCCTAAAGTCTTTCCTAATTAATATTGTCTTCTATATGGGACCCTTTAATTTGCTTAATTAATGAATAGACATTTATGACCATTTCCTATGTTTTAGAATTCTCAAGAGATGTGGGGAGCACAAGGAATCAACCTCACCTCATCCACCTTACTTCGCAGCAAGCATGCTTACAAATTTCTGTGCATTTCTGCAGAAATTTTGTGCAGTTGACTCAAACTGCACATATGTTGGGGAGAGGAGAAATTTTCTCTGCCTTTCAAGATTATTTTGGCTCTTCTAAGAATTAAATTGACATGAAACAGATTAACAAAAGAGAATCAAATTTAATTACATACATACAGAGAGTCTCTATAAGAATAGGAGACCCACTGGCAGTCAGGCAATTAAGGCTTACATGCCAGCTAGAGCTAAGGAGAAGCCTGTAGTGGTCTGAGACTGCAAAAAGAAGGAAAGCAACTCACAGGAATATGAAAAAAGTAAATGTTTGGTAAATCTGTGTTTGTTGGGTGCTGGGCCATACAGAAACAATAGAACCTAGAGAGGAATTTTAAGGAAGAGGCTTTGCTAAATGTCTACCCCACCTAGCTCATATTATACTATAGTTATCTATCATGATTACTTCCTTCCTGGAGGAGGTCCTCTAGCCATATTCTTTTGGGCAGTTGGGTGAAGGTCTGAGGTTTTACCTGAGCCTTCTGTTTCTTAAAAATAATCAGCCTAAAATAATACACAGGACAAAGAGATACATTTTGGAGTGGCAAATTTATGTAGGAGAGCAAAATTTGCCATATTGTATATGTAGGAGAGCAATACAACAGGAAGAAACAATGGTGCAGATAGTACATTTGCCTACATTTCACAACAGACATTGGAATATTTTGGAATTTATAATTCTTAAACATTCAGGACTTATCCCAGAATAACTTTAGATATATGGCTCAACGGCAGTTAAATTATTTTCTAATATAATTACCCTGTTCTGAAGCTCAGAAATATTTCCTTTCTGAATGATGTAGACTTTCAACCTAAACAATGTGATCTTGCTTGAAAAACATTATTTTCTTGGAAAAAATGCATATAGAGAAAAATTGCTATATGGTTTGCTTTTTTGAATATAGATTAAATAAATAAGTCATGATAAGAGATATTAAAGCAGTGGAAGATTTATAAACCTTCTAAATAATATTAATGGGAACTTGAAAGAAAGACTAGTCATAAATAATACAGAGTTGACAATGTATGTTTTATATTAATGCTATCCGTGCATTCTTATGAGGCAGTCATAGGCCCAGGTGACGCCAGCCCTCTCTTGTGATCAAGCCTGGGGCAGGACACACTGCATTCTTAAGAGCATGTCTTTGGCAATGGCGGCAACCTATTACAGAAGGTTTTTTTTAATAATTTATTTTTAGGGGCTCCTGGGTGGCTCAGTCAGTTAAGTGTCTGCCAGACTCAGGTCATGATCTCCGAGTCCTGGAATCAAGCCCTGCATTGGGCTCCCTGCTCAGTGGGAAGCCTGCTTTTCCCTCTCTCTCTACTTGCTTGTGCTCTGTCTGCCAAATAAATAAATAAAATCTTAAAAATAAATAAATAAAAGTAATTTATTTTTTATCTTTCCAGCATTATTGAGATATAATTGACATATTGTGGAAGTTTAAAGTATACAACATGTTGATTTGATATGCTTAAATATTGCAAAATGATTACCACTGTAGTGCTAGCTAATGCTTTCATCACATCACAGAATCACCATTTCTTTTTTGTACTGAGAATATTTAAGATCTACTCTCCTAGCAACTTTCAAGTATATAATAAAATATTAATAACTTAATCACCATGATGTACATTAGATCCCCAGACTGTATTCATCTTATTATTGGAAGTCTGCAGCCCTGGACCAACATCTTCACTTTTCCCCCACGCTGACAACCACCAAACTACTCTGTTTCTATGAGTTCAATTTTTTTTTTCTTTTATGTTCCACATTTAAGTGATATATTTACCTTTCATATACTGGCATATTGTAGATTTTGTTGGTCAGATCAGGTTTGTTCAATGATCTCACCAAGTTTACAAGGTGCAATGAATCTGTTTCCCAGATATACATGGTTTCATACTAATGCATTTTTCTCACTTTGACAGAAAACCAATGAAGATGGTGTCAATCACTCCCAATTCCACTTCTATGATAAATTTCTATAATAGTTTCTGAAGATCATTTCCTATGGGATACACTGTTTAAATAAATAAATGAATAAATAAATAAATAAATAAATAAATAAATAAATAAATAAATAAATATTTAACAAAATCAGCCCTTCACTTAAATTAGATCTGAAATGGAGTGAGTTTGGCTGGTGACCAGTGATTTTTTTCACTGACTAATCATTGGCATTCCACCTTGGCAGACTGATTTGTAAATCCTTGGGGTGAAAGCAACTCCAAGATTTTGCACACTGTATTTTTCTCTTTTCAGTAGCTTACTTTTGAGGTAAGCAGGTAAAATTCATCAGTGACAGGCTTGATAGAATATTCATTCTTGGAAAAACTCTGTCATGGGCGTTTTTCAATATTATTCCATGAATCACAGTAGCAACAATTTCATTCCTGGTTACATGTGGCAGAACTGAGTCTTAGAGCAAAGAAGGAGATGAAGGCTCGATTATCCAGTTGTTCATGATGACACTTGGATCAGAACCCCAGAAATTTGATTCCAATATGATTTCTGCTCAGGAGGTCAGAGCTTGGTCTAAGCCTTCATTATAGTCTCAGTGGAGTGGAGTGTGTCTCAATTTTTGTCATGGGTTTTGAGTGTTCAGTATTTGAGTAGAGATGATAGGTCAGATAGCCAAACATGGCCTTCAGGCACATCTGAAGTAAATGTGCATTGTCCCAGAGGAAGGAGAATACCTAGATACAAAAGGTAATATACTGGGCAGCCCTGGTGGTACAGTGGTTTAGCGCTGCCTACAGCCCAGGGCATGATCCTGGAGACCCTGGATCGAGTCCCACGTCAGGCTCTCTGCATGGAGCCTGCTTCTCCCTCTGCCTGTGTCTCTGCCTCTCTCTCTGTGTCTCTATGAATAAATAAATAAAATCTTTTTTTTTTTTTAAAAAAGGTAATATCCTAACAACCATAATGGAGGAAAAATACAATACAACCATCTGAAAGTGAGAGCTTGTTAGTAGTAAGTAGCACAGTACTGGAATGGGGACAGTGGACATGAAAAACATGATTGCCTTTTGCTAGGACAAAAGGCTTTCGATGACTCAAAGACCACCCGTCTATATTTTTACATCTGTCTAATTTAGCTTAAAAGTTCACCAAACATGACTCTTACTGTCCTGTTTCTCAAAGTTCAAAGTTTCTTGATTTTCTTGATAGAGATTAGAAAGCTTAACATTGTCATTAATAAAAGATATGTGCCCTCATGTTTCTATAATTCTTTTAACCTCAAGCAACCTTAATAATATCAGAAGATACTGATTACATCAAAATATATTAAGAATATAGTCTTACTGATCAGGAAATATGCAAGCTACCTCATAATGGACTGATGTGTTAACACAGTAATTTAGGACAGGAAGAATTTGGTGAAATTGCAAGGAGAGTTAAGGCAGTCAGATGTAATTACTGGCTCGATCAATCAGAGCATCACATACCTTCCGTGATGGGATGGGCCAGCAGAAAAAATTTCAAGATCGTGCATTGGTCTGGTCTTAATCATATGTTCTGCTTGGCAGATGGATGCTCCCTGAGACTATGAGTCAAGTGTACCCTGTGTTTGAGCCTCTAGTTAGCTAAGTGTCATGAAAGCTACCAAGAGGGGAATGGCATGAGTCCTTCCTAATGAACTTAGCGAAAAGAGAGAGAAAGAGAGAGAGAGAAAGCATGACCTGGAGTGAGTATGAGAAAGGATTGCTTCTGGCACTGGGAACTAAAGTTTCTTTTCAAAAAAATCAAATACATTTTGGAAAACTTAGAAACACACAGAAGGGTTATTAATTTAGATGAGGGAAAGCTTTAAATTCATGTGATGGGTACATTTCCATCATTCCTTCCCTGCAAAGATAGTTCTAGATTCCTCTACAACATGGTCTTATGGGAGTGGAATATCAAAGGAAAAATGGTTGAGTTGGAAATATACTTCATATTTAGGAGCCTATATCTGGCATGATTTGTTGGTTGGATGTCACTGTGTACTAAATGCATATATTGATTGTCTTTTATGCCCTAAATGTCCCAAGAGTGGGCAGAAGAAAAGAGATACGGTGGAAAACAACACATATGCACCAGGTTGTTAATGCTGTGACAAAGTGATTTTGTGCAACGGTATCAAAAACCATTTCCCATCCACCAGGAAACGCATGGATGAAAAAAAAACATCCTTTGGTGGGATGATGAGGTGAGAAATGTGGTAAATAAAGAAAGGGTCTAGCTGGTAAAGAATCTTGTTAGAGATTTGTGAACATTCAGTTTTAGAATTGCAAAGCTGGAGACTTTTCAGTTCCTCCTAGAATTTCCAGATGACACATACAATTAGAGATTACCCTGTCTCATTCAAACAATAGCACATCATTCTTCACAGAGATTATCTCTATTAGTGTATTATGGCTCTTTGTGGCTCAGGTATTGATAGGTTTAAATACCAAGGGCATTCCCACTTGACCGAATCACCACCATTGTTTTGAAATCCTTTCTCTGGCTCACTATCAAATTGTGGTTCCAATGTGTACTTTGGACTTCAATGATAAGCTTCCTGGCTAAGGATTGGCAGCTTTATTCTCTCTCTCTCTCTCTCTCTCTCTCTCTCTCTCCTCTGTCCTAGAGGAGGCTTTTCTGGAATAGGTTTCAAACATCACAATTAGGGATTATTCAGTTTTAAAGGCCCTATAAAAGCCAATTGGAAAATGCCAAGAAAAAAAATGTTCAATTGATGTGTGCCAGATTACTTAATAATGAACACACAAAAAGGACACCTGTTTCTTTCCACCCCCCCTAATCTATTAATGATATGGGAAATTTTACAAGAAAACAGAATGTCCAGGCACTAGAGCCTTGGAAATTTCTATATTGGCCTCCTCTGGGAGGGGATGGGGGTTGGGGGAAAGCTTTGGCTGCTGTTGTTTTGGTTAAATCTTGTCATACAACATGGTTACATTAGAAGTCTAAATGATAGACTATGGATAAGGAGACTTGCCTTCTTGTCCCAGTCCTGCCATTAGCTAGTTGTGGACTTTGACGTATGTCACCCAGCAAGCCATTCATCATATAAGCCAGGTGGCAGGACTCCATGATCTCTGAGTACCTTCAAGATCAAAGTCTGCAATTTTCTCTAAAATTGGAATTCATTACATGACTAATATTTTTTCTTATCTTTACAAATTTGGCTGTAGGAAAAGACTGTATGTTTGGCCATGATCTAAGAAAGAAAAGGACAGTGCATAAAAGAGTCATTTTATGTTCTGAGGCGACCCCCTCTGAATTTTTTGTCATTGAGCTGCATTCCTTCCAAAATCCCACTTAATTAGGAGGGCTCAGGAGGATGTTGGTATTGCTGTGAGGCGATAAGGTACTTTAAGACAGAATACTGCTCCCAGTGTTGTTCCAGGTATCAGAAGAGGGGGATCTTTCAGAGAAGCATGACTAGGACTATGGAGCAAGGGATAGATATCAGAAATATTTAGAAATACATCAGCAAGCTTTGGTCATTGTTGCCACATCTTAGCCCATCCTCAGACTGGCAGTCCTGTTCCCATCCCACTCTGTATACCCTGATCTTCAAACTTCTCCCCCAAGACCCTGACACAAGTGAAATCCACCAGCCAGTTGAATCAACTCTCCTCATCTCCATAGCCAGCACCAGCTCTCCTGCCTGGATGGCTGCAGAAGCATTCAGAGAAGTCTCCTGTTTTCAGCTCTTGTCCTGACTCCACCCCATTTTTCACCCAATGGCCAAGAGCTCTTTTATAAGGTAGAGGGGCACCTGGATAGCTCAGTCAGTTGGGTATCTGCTCTTAGATTATGGTCTCATGATCTCAGGGTTATGGGATCAATTTGCATGTCGGGCTCCACGCTTAGTGAGGAGTCCGCTGGAGATACTCTCTATCCCACTCCATCTGCTCCTCTCCCTGCTCTCTCTCTCTCTCTCTCAAATAAATAAAAATAAAATATTTAAAATATTTAAAAAATAAAAGCATAAGTTGGAATATGTCACACTTCAATTTAAAACTCAATGGTTGGGGTGCCTGGGTGACACAGTCAGCGCAGCATCTGACTCTGGTTTTTAGCTTAGGTCATGATCTCAGGGTGGTGGGATCCAGCCCTTTGTCAGGCTCCATACTCAATGGTGAGTCTGCTTGGGATTCTCTCTGTCCTTCTCCCTCTGCTTCTTCTGCTCATGCTCTCTCTCTCTCTCTCTCTCAAATAAATAAATAAATCTTAAAAAAATTAAAAAATAAAACTCAAGGGTTTTTCCTTAATACTTAAGACACTACATGATGCTATGGCCCTATGACCTGAGGGCTCACAGTGCTCGAACCCCTACCTTCCTTTGCCATCTCTAAGAAAGTTATGCCCACACTGCAAATAGCTGGTTTCTTCCCATCTCAGCTGAAATCTTTCTCTGAAGAGGCTTTTCCTGATTGTCTTACTTTGGTCCCTCCTGTATTTTCTGTCTCAGCACCATATTTATGTGTTCCAGAGCACTTACCACAAACTGAGTAGCTTTTTATGTGTTTGTGTTCTTTTTTTTTTTTTTTTTATGATCTGCTTGGTGAGAACAAGGATCATGCTTGTCTTATTCATTGTGAAATATTCTAATAAACATGTGTTGAATGAATGAATAAATAAATGAACAAAATGCATTTATCAGTCCAGTTACTTGCATCAATCACTTCTAAGAATGAGATACAGGAGAATTTCAGGAAGAAAAGGGGATAATAAAAATTCAGAAGCTCAAAAGTTACTCAGAATGGCAAGTCAAGGGCAATCTGGAACAGCATGGGAACTCTGCCAGACAAGGTGCTGTGGGATGTTAAAGAGAAAATCAAAGGGGAAGATGGAGACAATATCAGGACACCTAAAACCAGTACCCCTCCTCTTTGGACTTGCTTTTCCAGGGAGCTCCTTCTTCCAATTTGTCATTCCTGTGCTGCTTTGTCTGCCAGACTTGCCTGTCTCGACTTACTTTAGCATTCATTTTGTGGCCTCTTCCTTACTTTTTGCCTTCTCTAACCCAGTGATATCCCCAGGTGCCTTCTTTGTGGCTCATCTTTACTGGAGCTTTTTTTTGACTAGCCATTGACCACCCTCTGTGGTGATAGACTATTGTTCTTAAGAATTGTTTTGTCTCACCTCATATACAGGTAATAAAACCAAAATATTCTGGGGATCCCTGGGTGGCTCAGCGGTTTCGCGCCTGCCTTTGGCCCAGGGTGCGATCCTGGAGTCCCGGGATCGAGTCCCGCGTCGGGCTCCCGGCATGGAGCCTGCTTTTCCCTCTCCCCTCTCCTCTGCCTGTGTCTCTGCCTCTCTCTCTCTCTCTCTCTCTCTATGTCTATCATAAATAAATAAAAATAAATTTAAAAAAACAAAATATTCATTCAGCCTCTGATAAGTTGATATTCAAACAACTTGTTATATGGGGGGCATTATGTTCCTCCTCAGCAATGTGAAATAGAAACTTATTACATCTTTTTCACAGAATGATAGTAACTGAAAGTATTCTGGTAAGACAGTTCAGTGTAATCAATAAGTGATTAAGTGATTCTTTTTGTCATTTTAAAAAGGGGCTTCCATATCATGAAGTACACTTGGATTGCTTCCTCAAATGAATTCAGGTTTTCAAAAATTTTTCATGGTTAAATTTAGTACATAAATGTGTTCAAATTTAAGAAAACAAAAGTCTGAAATGTAAAATGCCTAATTTCTCATATTTGGATTATAAATCCCATGACAAACTGAATATATCTACCATGAATTTAGCTTCTTTTCTATAAACCTATTTATATATACTGGAGAGATCCCAGATTTGTATAGGGTATATGCAAATATACCCTAACATCTTTATATTAGAAATAATTCTTCAGAATGATTACATGTGATGCTCTATATAGAAAAAAACAACAGTAATTGTTCTGTAAGAGCTTTTCCTTTGCCATTCCTAGATGTTTCACTTGTGTATTTTTATGCTTCAGTGGCATGTGGCTGCCAATCCTGTTTGCCTGCAGTCTGGGACAGCACTTTTGGAACTGTGTCTGTTGGTCATGTTCCCTCACTGTAGTAGGAGAGGACTCGGCAGCATGGCCACTGGCTTGTCCTTTCCTTCTCTCACTATTACTGGTGACCCCAGAGTACAATATGTCTCCTCTTGTGTCAGCTTGTCTGGCATTTGTTCTATGGAGGATGATGAACTGGCAGATGCTGACATCTGCTTTGGACTAAAGGGAGGGAGAGTAAACATCTTGTTATCTGAGTCACAGGTAGGCTTCCCTGTATTTCAGAAGGCTTCCCTGAATTTCCTTGCAAAACCAAATTTGTATTTTGTTTTCAGTTTTGACATTTTTCCATCAAAAAAGTGGTGATCAATGGCTTGGAAAGAGACACTTAAAAAATCTGGTCACAACATATATGGTGACAAAACGCTTAGATTATATTGAACTAAAACTGGCCAAAGCTCTTGGATTGTTGCTAAGTATGATGGCCTCAGCATGACCAGGAGGCATCTCACAAAGAACAGGATGTTCATCAGGCAGGTTGACAGAATCAGTCACTGGAGATCAGGTGCTCACTTTAAACCTGAGCGCACGTGTGTGTCTGTGTTCTGGAATTTTAATCTTAATGTTCAAATTTGGATTTTCTCTTCTTATACACTTTTATCTTAAAAATAGATTTTTCTTTTCCAGGAGGTTCCTATCTTGTTGATGCAGGCATGACCTTTCACATCTGCTCCTTTACCCTCATCAGCTGTGTTAATATCATGTAAGAAAGCAACGGTCACTTACTGAGTATCAGCGGTGTGACAGGCATGGCACTTCTGATGCATTTGCTCATTTGGTCCTCACTACAGCCCTGTGTAAATTATATCAGTACAGCCACTTTACAGATTAGGACTTCACAGACTGGGCATTATGAAATTCCAAGGGACCCTGGAACTTTAAAATGGCAAGGCTGGCATTATAAACCCAGGCGTGGGAGACTTGCTTTGAGGAGTACATTCTTCTGAGCAGCTACCATATGTTTGGCTTTCTGTTAGACTGAGATGTGATAGTGTTCATCAGTCTTGGAAGGGCTTATAATTTAACTGAGCAGAATGCACATCTGCATTAAAAGAAAAAACAATTCAAGATAATCATTTCTAAGTTTAGATGACTACTAAGTTTATTTTTTTAAGATTTTATTTATTTATTCATGAGAGCTACAGAGAGAGAGAGAAACAGAGGCAGAGACATAGGCAGAGAGACAAGCAGGCTCCTTGCAGGAAGCCCAGTGTGGGACTCAATCTCGGGACCCCCAGGATCACGCCCTGAGCCGAAGGCAGACGCTTAACCGCTGAGCCACCCAGGTGTCCCAATGGCTACTAAGTTTAGATGGACCAGTGCTAGGCAGCCTTTTCATATTAGGTGCACACAGAATTGATGAGGCTGGTTCGCAAGGAGGTAACTGGTCCATGGGCTCTAGCACCTCTTGGCTATGTCCCATTGCCCTGGAGGTGGAGTGGATTGATAAATTAGTACCATTTTGAGCTATTTCCTGACTAATGGCTAGCAACTTTATAGACCATCAGTGCTTAGAAATTGGAAAAGGAAGGCTGCAAGGAGCAGGTCTTTTTATGGTACAGATGGAGGGGTTATGAAATAATCCTGGGATTTTGACAAGAGAGCAGTTGTGGGAGAAGAATTAGGCTGGGGGAATAGTAAGAGCAAGCATCAGTAGGTAAACCTGAAAACAGCGGAACCCGGGTGTAAAGACCAGGAAAGGCAGGGTAGGCTTCACTGAATATTTACTATAGACAGAGCACTGTGCTATCACAGAGAGAATACATACATTGACAGACATGATTTTTCCTTGATAGGAAAAAAATAAATAAACAGCGTGTTGGTTGAATCGAGGGAGGAAAAGTGGAGGTCAAACTTAGATTGAATTTTAAAATCATGGCTTCATATTTAGATATTGGTGGTTAGAAACAAAAAGATATATAGGATTGAAATTAAGGAACTTGTTCTTCATTGTCAGAGTAGAAAAAGAATGTATGTGGTTGATGGACAAACTCCCATCTTTCTCCAGAGAACACAGAGAAAATTTGCTTATTTAATGAACATTTAAATAATAGCTTTCTATTTTTGTGGTGTGTTTTTAAGTGCTTTATCAATATTCATTCATCAAATCCTCTTAACTTCCTTCAGGAGAGACTGCACTACTTTCTTTTTATTTAACGTGGTAAAAAAGACGTAAATTAACTCTTTGTATTAGTTGGGGTCTCCAGAGATGCAGAACCAATAGGCCATTTGGAATATCTGTATATCTGTATCTATATTTATATCATCTATGTATCTATAGATCTAATAGAGTCAATATAAGGAATTGGCTCACACAAATGAGAGCCATTTGTGAGGCTGTCATATCACAAGATCTGCAGCTGGCAAGGTGGAGACCTAAGAGAAGCAATGGATGGAGGTCAAAGACTTTAGAGCCTGGAAAGCCAATGGGATAAGATCCAGTCCAAAAGCTGGCCAGAGACCGAGGGAGAGCTGATATTTCAGCCAGACAAAGGACAGAAAAGACCAGTTCCCCAGCTCTGTCAATAGGAGTTCCCTCTTAATCAGGTTTTTTGTTCTATCCAGGTCTCCAGTGGATTGGATGAAAGCCCACCATTAAGGGAGGGCAAAGTGCTTTACTCCCTTTACTGATTCAAATGTTAATGCCATCCATACACTCTCACAGACACATCCAGACTCATGCTTGCCAAATCTCTGGGCATCCTGTGGCCCAGTCAAATTAACACATAAGATTTACTATTACAGACTCTTAACAGTTATTAAGTGTACATTACGGTATTGTTAACCATATGCTCTTTGCTGTGCCATGGATCTCTGCAAATTTTTCGTCTTGCTAAATCTGTATGCATTGAACAGGAACTCCCTATCTTCCTGCCTCTGCCCCAGGCCTGGCCTCTGCCATCCACCATTTTATATTCTGTTTCTATGAGTTTGACTATATCTCATAAATGGGGAAATAGGCAATCTTTGTCTTTTTCTGACTGGCTTATTTCACTGAGCATAATGTCTTTGAGGTTCATCCATGTTGTCACATAGAATTCCCTTCTTTTTTAAGGCTGAATATATTCCATTGTATGTATGCACCACGTTTTAAAAATTTATGCACTCATGGACACTTAGGTTGTTTCCATATCTTACTCCTATAAATGATCCTGTAACCACCATGGGTCTTTAGCATCTCGTTTTCAATTCTTGTGGATATACCCCCAGAAGTGGGATTGCTAGATTCTATGGCAGTTCTATTTTTAAATCTTTCTGAGGAAACTCTATAGTGTTTTCCATTGTGACAGCACCATTTACAAACCCCAACAGAAGCTCTACTCTTCTTAAAACTCCAACTAAAACACCTTTTCTTGTTTTCTCTTAGCACAGCTGAGACAGACAGACACAAAAATCTATCAAGTACTGTGGGAGAAGAAAAAATGAAAAAAATCACACAAGGTGCAACATAAAAACAGTTAAATCTAAAAGGGCAGTTGCTACTCTGAAGATACCCACATTCCAGGCCCAAAGAGGGAGGAGTGTTTCTTGCACTCTGCTCTGTTTCTCTCACTCCACCTTCCTGTAACATCTACACATGGCAGGCAGCCCTGTGCTGCAGACAGAAGGGAGAGCTTTCCCTGACACCTCACTCCTTCGCAGACAGTGCCAACTTCATTCTTGAGGCTCTCTGGTGTCATCTTGCTGTGTGCCTGCTCCTGGACCAATGAAAACCATTCTCCATGGTGATTCCTTCCTTCTTCAAATACTGGAAATAGACTTAGGGGGCACTGATGGCTGGACATCAGGTTGACATCACCCACACATAAGCTCACTTACCCCTTTCTTACTTACCATTTCTACTTAGAAAAGTATTTGTTTCCAAGCATCTTAATATAACCTAACTTTTTTAGTACAAATAAACTTCATAACCTCTTAAACCACCATTGACAACCCAGAGACAATCACTGTTATGGATTTGACACGTTATCGTCCAGTGCAATTTTTAAAAATTTGAACATGTATTATATTCAGAAAAACAAAGTATGTCATTGTTTCATGCCTATTTAAAGTTTATAAATGACAAAATACTGTATGCATTGCTCTGTGTTTTTGCCCTTAGAATTATGTGTATGAGAGCTTTTTGTTGATATAGACAAGATTCCTTTTAAGTGTCATCTCATCTGGGCACCTGGGTGGATCAGTTGATTAAGCATCTGACTTCAGCTCAGGTCCTGATTCCAGGGTCCTTGTATGGAGACCCGCATTGGGTTCCCTGTTTAGCAGGGTGCCTACTTTTCCCTCTCCCTCTGCCCCTACCCTTTCTTGTACACTCTCTCTTTCTCTCTCTCTCTCTCTCTCTCTCACTCACTGTCCAATAAATAAATAAAAAATCTTGTTCATCTACATAGACAAATGGATATTTAATCTGTTTTTGAATTCTTTCTTTTTATAAATAGTGACACATTGGACATTCTTCCTTAAATCCTCTACTTTATTGTAAAATATGAGTGTTTCTCTAGTATATACTCTTGCAAGGAGAACCAATAGGCTATAAGTGAGAACACATATATCCAGTTATGCTAGGTACTGCCAAGTTGCTGGTCAAAGTAGCTGTCCCAATTTGCTGTTCCCTAACACAGACTGCGAGTTCCTTTTCCACATAGCTTCATCAACGTTTGATGTTTCTGAATTTACGTTTGTGCGAATCTGAGAGCAGAAAGAGAATTTCATTGTAGCTTTAATTTGTGTGTTCTTCATTACTTATGAAGTAAGTGGATAATTTCTGTGTCCTCTCTATCAGTACCATTATGTATCCATCTTCTTTTTGTTATTTGCTTTTTCTTTGCTGTTGTATGCTCTGTGCCAGGACACCCAGAGTTTAATGTACCACAATAATTATTTTATCTTAAACCTATAAATTGGCTATTCTTTTTCTTCTGCTGTTCTCTAATTTTTAATTTTTTTCCTTTCTCAAAAATTGATTTTTAAGAATGCTTACAAACACACACACACATTACATAGATATATTCATCCAAGTTGAGACACATACACACACATATATTAGATAAATGCAGATATGTTTGGGATAATTGTCTGTTATGCAAATGCAATTATTTTCTCCAAGTGTGTTGCTTGTCTTTTAAATCTGTGGTAATCTATGGCAATAATTGTTAAGATTCTTTTACAGGGATGGGGATTTTATTGAATGCCTTTTTTTCTGAATTAAATGATATGGTCATATGATTTTATGCTATAATTTTAAAATGTGGTTAATTATATTTGATATATATCAAACACAGTATAATCCATGCTTGCATTTCTAGAATTAGTTGTATATCACCAAGTACAGCTTCCAACTCCCAGCCAGTCACAAGGCTACTCACACGTGTCAGGTTTTCTGATATGGTACCACCCCACTTTTAGCAACACAATCTGTAGTGTAAATGTATTGCTGTGTACCAAGCCACCCAGAGCTTAATTTACAGCAATAATTATTTTATCTTAAGTCTGCAAACTGGATGGGCTCCACTTAGCTCCAGCTTAAGTGGCTTGAAGGAGGCCTAGAATCATCTGGATATTGTCTCACTAGAATATCCGGTGATTGATACTGGCTGTTGGTAGAACTCTTAGTTAGAGCTGCTGGCCAGAAGACTAGTATGTGTCCTCACAATATAGTGGCTGGGTCCCAAGGGCAACAATCCTAAGAAAGAGCCCATGGAAGCTATGGGAAATTTAATGACTTAATCTCAGAAGTCATGTAGCCTCACTTCCAACACACTCTGTTCTTCAAAAAAGACACTAAGTTTGGTCCATATTTAAAGAGGGAGAAGTTATATCACTTTTGTTTGGTAGAACTGTCAAAGAATTTGAAAACATGTTTTAACACAAGATGAAATGGATATCAAGAAAGGGACAAATTTTCTCAAAGAGCAGCATCCAATATTTCAGTGTGGTCCAAGGAAAAAGTCCCATCCTCCTGTAAAGAAAAATCAGGGGATTTTATTTATTGGGTAAATATATTTTCTTTGTCCAGGTATGGTTTTAATTTCTTTACAAATTTTGTTCATCAAGTCCTTATAAAACCCTATGTGTTAGGTTCTCTGATTATCCCATTTTCAAGATGCAGAGAATGAGTCAGAGTTGGTTAAGTAAGCTGTTCAAGGTTGCACAGGTAGTAGCAGAGAACCGGGGCTCAGACCCATATGGTATATTTCCAGAACCTAGGTTTTATTACATCCTGATTTCTTCTCTGCAGCAGAGACAGGTTGGGGCACATGAGAGGCAGGGAGGGGACACAGTGGCGAAGTGGTTGTCCTTAAGTGAGCCAGTGGAATGAAATGAACTACCTCTGTTTATTTTTATTTTATACTTATTTCTTTAAAAAGATACAAATTATGCTGGCCCGAAATTTTTCCATTTTACTACTAGCTTCAAAGAACTAGAGTCTCTTTTATTGAAAATCTCATCTGCTTTTGCTAATTATTTAATTCTACTTTCTTTTCATTATTCACTTCCTTCTTTGGGTTTTCCATAAGCTTATTTTACAGCATTTAGAATGTAATTCTTAGGTTATTTATTTATAACCTTTCTTTATATTTATACTAAAAATTCATTCAAGTTTACACATGTGCAAGACCAGTGTAGTTGACTTTCTAATGTTTCTGTATGCAGTCCTCTTTTTGCTGTTAAGGTCTAAATACTTTACAAGTTCATTACTGTTTCCTCTTGGCTCACTTTTTTTGTTGATACACCTTGAAAATCTCTAGCCACATTGGAATGAGGACTTACACAATATAGCCCCTGAGAGTATTTTCTAGACACTCCCCAGGAACTGTAAACTAACTACAGTAACAATTAGCCTTCATGGTACCACAGAGGGAATTACCTCCAGTTACAAAAGGGCTGGGGTAAAGTTCAAATAGTGCTCTTGTTAATTGAGGAAATTTGATTGCTTCGAAATGAAAACAAATTAAGCCTAATAAATTGTTTCAGTTTTCAGGACGGTTAAAATTTATTTTAAAGAAATCCAAATCACGAGTGCCTCAGAGAAACATTAGAGCAGAGAAAGTATGGAACCAGCCTGCCAACTGACTAAATATTCAACTTAGAAACAAGATTTGTGTTAAGAAATTAAGTTTTAAGTTGAATTTTTTTATTTATCTCTAAATATACTTCAAATGTTTCTTCTCGAAAGGCGTTAAGAAATAGAAAACCAATAGGAAGATACAAGAATGTTTCCTCAGGGAGTAGTCAGTCCACAGCCTAGTGTTTAATTTGGTCATTGTAAACACTAGTGCCACTGTCACACAGTCCTAG
This sequence comes from Canis lupus familiaris, assembly GCF_011100685.1. Classification (NCBI taxonomy): domain Eukaryota; kingdom Metazoa; phylum Chordata; class Mammalia; order Carnivora; family Canidae; genus Canis; species Canis lupus. Next base: position 56,661,311 of record NC_049243.1, on the reverse strand, counting down.
CAAGGCTTGGAAAGTGCTCATTTGGGGGCTTTTAATGTACATGTGAGTTTAACTAGTAGAAAACACATTTGTCTCAAATTGTACATTTTGCCTGCAATGTAGATATGAGTGAAGAATTATGTTCTTTAGGGTATGTCAGGAAATCTGCTGGATATTTAACTACTGAATACTAAAATTCAAACATCTCTAGGTTGTGTCCCATGATGGATTATGATTTGAATGACATACCCTGGCTGAGTCTACATGTGTTTTTGGAAGGAATTAACTGGTGCATAAGAGGTAAGGCATTAGCTTCTCAGCATGGGAACAGGTTGTCTGCTAGAAAATGTTTCAACAAATGTTTTTCTTTTTTTCAACTAATGTGTTTCACTGTGTGGAGGGGATGTTTCCCCGAAGCAATGCCTCCATTCTGCTCTGCTTAATGGGAGACACCCTCGTCTAGCTCTCTAGAGACACACCATATGGGAAAATACACCATATTTTCAGCCTATAGAACATTTGTGGAGTCATATGCAGACGGATGGAAATTTAGAAGACTCAAGTTAGGAGTTTTCCCTTCCTAGGGGTACAGCCTTATTTTCTTTAACAAGTCTTATTTTTTTAAATGAAACTCATAAGTAATACCCATAGAAAAAGCAAACAGGTAGAAATATTAAAAACAAAATTATGATAATATAAAATCAAGTAAATAGGCCTAATAGTGAATTTATCATTGAGTCTATTATCAATCTGCACAGCCAAATCCTGAATCAGTTAATGGGGTGGTCAAAAAATGTCTTTACTAGTTTCAGGAACAGTTGGCTATGAAACCTGTTAAGCTGGAAAGAGCAGGAGGATGTGTTACATATTTGATACCATGAACAGTAATAGCTTAAACTATTTCACGGAAGAGAAGCACATCAAGTTCTCAGAATTTTGATTTAAGAGAAACACAGGATATTATTAGATGTGATTATATGAAATAATGTCCTTGTCACAAATGGGAGTCATGCTTTGCCCAACCCTTTGTATAAATCATCTTTTTGAAGTTGTAGGGCAAAACAGTTTAGAGCCCATCTCTGGAGCTAATGTGTGCAACCCAGTTAGTTGTCCCATGACCTTGGGCAGATTATGAAACTTCTAATTCTTGGTTTTCTCTCATCTGTAAAAAAGAAACTATATTGCATCTACTTTAGAGTATATTTTAAAAATAAAAATATACATATAAAGTACTTAGCATGAGATTTGTCACATAGAAAGCACTCAGATAGTGAAAGTTATCAATATTATGTATAGCATTATTACTATTTTGTGGCTAACCGGGTGATTGAAAAGGAAAACACCAATATCTGCTTCATAACAGAGTTCAGCCATGTTTTAAGCACAAAGCAGAGGTTCAAGACCAATGTACCATTGTTCATTGTCATCAGGTAACTTGGAAGTAGCACAAAAATTTTCCTTAGATAAATTTTCCTTAGATAAATTTCCTTAGATAAATTTAGAATTTCATTCTAAATTTCCTTAGATAAAATTTTCATTCATAAATTTATCCTTAGATAAATTTCATGTACCATTGTTCATTGTCATCAGGTAACTTGGAAGTAGCACAAAAATTTTCCTTAGATAAATTTCATCCTGAGGACTTAAATGTTTTAAACAGATTTATTTATTTATTTATCTATCTATCTATCTATTTATTTATTTATTTTAGAGGGACAGAGCATGTATGTGAGTGGGGGGAGAGGCAGAGGAAGAAGGAGAGAGTATCAAGTGGACTCTGAGCTGAGCACAGAGCCCTGGGCACAGGGCTGTATCTCACTACCCTAAAATAATTATTTGAGCCAAAATCAAGAGTAGGACACTCTACCGACTAAGCCACCCAGGTATCCAGAGGACTTAAATTTTTCAAATCAAAATATGGAATATTAATGAGGCAAACTGCCATATTCTGCTTGTTTCTCAACCTATGTTTTACTCCCTAGCCTTAGTTAGGATAATTTTTGTATTTGTGTTTTCACTAAAGTCTTCCAAAAGAGTATCAAACATGTAAACTAGCATGCATTCTAGACTTTTCTGAAATAAGCAATGTTTTTTCCAGATACATTTCCTCAGAAATGAAAAATCCACTAATTCAGGTTGGAATTACATTGCCTTGAGTATTTTCATTTTGATTCTGACTCTTCTGAAATGCCTAATTATACAAATAAGAAAAATTGTTTCTCAGTTCCTCAGAAATAGGAAAAAAAAAAACTACTGAAATTTAAATGTAGGTGGAAAAAAATGAGCAAATAATTGTTTAGATAAAGGACTAGCAATTTTGAATGCCGCTTCTCAGTTCCCCTAAACAGCGAAAAAGCAATTTTTGCAGGCTTGCATTTGGGGGATGGTGATGATGGTGGTGACAATGATGATGATTGGCAAGAATGCAATTATCTGGAGTATGATCATTTCTGACCTAAAGGTCACAGTTTAAAAACTGTTTGGAGGAGGAGTGACATTTGTATTTTAACTTCTGCTTGGATGCTTTTGTGATGACTTAGACATTAAGCTATGTGGTTCATTTTTGTCTTCAAGTATGATTAGAGGACAAATTACTTCTGGAAGATTTGGATTGAAAATGACTTATTCCTCAATTAAAAATAAAATATTTGAGGTAAAACATGGTCTCCTGCATGTGACTCCTGTGTGTCCCTGTGAGACAGCCCTTCAGCTCCAGGGCAGCATAAGGGAAAAATGTCCTGGTGTTCAGTGAATTACATGTAAGTCATCAGAGTGTCAAAAGGTACAAAAAACATGACATTTTCAAAATAGGTAACTGTATTCACCAAAATCCTGTTGGCATTTGGAGTAGCAGATAGAAACATGGAATATGGCACAGCTATACACAGGGACCATGGTTCACTGGGCAGCCCCATGATAGTCAAAGGATTCTCATTTTAATCATTGCTTTCTTCTTCAATTTAGTTCATATTATCAGATTTTAAATTGGGTCTTTGTTCACGTGCCATTATGGATCTGTTATTAAAAGGAGAGGAGTGCACTTTTTATATGATATTCTTTAATTCATTTTCCTCTTTCATATTCTATACAGATTGGCATGTTGAAAAAATAACCCCTTATCATTGATTTCAGACTGTGTTATTTACATGGTTTATGACTTTAGTCTTTTAAAAACAGCAGTAGTGATTCATTACTGCTTCAAAATTATAAAAAGAGCCCCTCATATTTGGCTAATGTTTCTGATTAACCTGAGAGTAAGTTCTTACATTTGAGCAGTTTTGGGTAGAACATGGCAATCTTTCTTCTTGAGATATGAGCTTGTGCCTCTACGGATTTTTGAACAAACAGGAAATGGAGTCCTGAGTCCATAAGTCACCTGGAAAATGTGAATAGAAAGTGCATTTTAATTAGAAAAGCTTTGAGAATACCATTTCAATAGCATTGAAATTTCACAACTAATTATTAAATTGCAGACATGTTCAAGAAAAAAGAAAAATGATCATTTGGATTAATCTTAACATTGCTTTTTGAAACAAGGAGTAATTTTTTTTTAATCTCAAGAAGAATTTTGAATTTACCAAAATTTCTCTTCACCGACAGTTCTGTGACCAGAGAATCTGTATTAGGACAACAGCTTATACTATCCTAGCCTTTATATCTCTGTAAAATCTTCTGGTCTAACTCATTCTATAGAATGAAAAGATTCACTGTGCAATTCCTAGACAAGTTGTGAAATAAGCATATATTGTTAAATGTATAATGAAATATAAATATAGGAAATCATGTGTTTTTGTGTGTTTATCCTTTTTGGTCCTGCCAGCCTATGAATGGTATTGGTGAGATGCCTGGATCGATGTGAAAACTTGCAGATAGGAGCATATGAATTGCAAGGCCAGATACCAAGGAAAAATTTAATGAATTCAATCTTTTACAGAATCAAACTAAATATTAAGTTAAGCCTTTAAATATTTCTCAAATGTTTAGATGTAAACTAGAATACAATTGGAAATCTGTTGTATAATATTTAAGGAAGGTAAGAATGTATTAATAAGCCGTGTCACAATGATAGAAATACCTGCATTCTAGGTTGTTATAATTTCTCAACTGATCTACCTAAAAAATATTTGAGATAAACAAACAGGTTTATCATTATTCTTTTAAGAAAATACCACTTCACTTCAGGGAGGTTGAGTAACCGGGCCACAGACCCTAAGCTAATAATGGCAGAGGCACATCTAGATACATCTCTGATATGACTCTATTCTGATGCACCTTACATTGTAACAGGCTATGCTTTCTCTCCAAAAAGTAAATCCTTTCTCAACCCTCTCTCCAAAAAGTTAATCCTTTCTCAACCCTTTTCCAATTATAATTTGTAAGAAGCCTTCTCTCTTATGACTTGAGTGTGTGGCAGATTCAAATCTCATGGTTTTGTAGAATATTATACTGAGTGATCTGTGGATCTTTTTGTCCAATCTTGTTATTGAGTACATATGCTCATTAAGACCAAAGGAATTTAAATGATTTGCTCAAGCTTCTGCGTCACAGAGCTGGGAATCACAACCAAGTGTATCTCATTCAGGTCAGAAGCCTTTCTACAATAAATAATCAAACCATCTGAACCTTTCTTTGATGCGATTGTCCAGATCATACTATTGATCTATAAGGAAAAAATGCTTAAGGAAACAAGGAGAAACTTATGCTATCAAAAAAGGAGGGAGGAGAGAGAAAAGAAAGCTTCAGTATTTTCACTCTAATAGGGTGAAGTGGCCATTGGTTTTAAGTCACAGCATGATTCATTCATAGCTAAGGATTTGTCTATCTGAAGAAACAACTTTGGTTCTACCTTTCCTAGGCAAAGACTATCCTTTGTCTTTGTTGTTTTTTTGCGTGTGTAGATATATGTGTGCGCATGTGTTTTGTCTGATTTTTTCATTGACAGCTTCAAAATAGTGCCTAAGGAAAAGAAAATGCTATAAACTAGTTGTGAATGAGGTACTGCATTAGTCCTTTTGAAAGTGTGATGAAGACATTGCCTTTTTTTAGGGTATTCATACAACCTTGTGAGATTATAGTCAGGAGGCAGTATAATAATTTAGTTAACAACACTCAAACCCTATTAGTAAAAAACGTGAATGCTAACTGAATTGGAGTTAATCAAGGAAGAGAGCCCAAGGGGATCTAAAATAATTCTTTCCAGAAAGGCACAAGGACACAGTGTTAGAAGGTATGTTGGAGGGCAGCCTGGTGGCGTAGCGGTTTAGCACCGCCTGCAGCTCTGGGTGTGATCCTGGAGACCTGGGATCGAGTCCCATGTCAGGCTCCCTGCATGGAGCCTGCTTCTCCCTCTGCCTGTGTCTCTGCCTCTCTCTCTCTCTGTCTCTCATGAATAAATAAATAAAATCTTAAAAAAAAAAAAGAAGGTATGTTGGATGTATAACTTCAGGAAGGTCACTCCATTTTTCTAGACCTCACTTCCTCAACCACAAATGAAAAAGCAATGTGGTTAAAATAATCTATGAGATTATTTCAAGTTACCAAACTTGCATTTTTGTATAATAAATTCTTACATTGGAATCCACCTTTTCTCTCTTCATCCTGATTAGTACCATTCCACTTCAGCTTACCAGCTTGGCGTAGTGCGCCAGTCTCCCCATGGGATCTTGGGCAGGTGAAAGGGAATAAGCGTGGGAGGGGAGCCTTGTGGAAGCCACTCCATTTCCTAGATGGAATCTAAAGCAATCTTCTACAGGTTAGTTGGACCTTGTCAGTCCCCCCATCTGATGATTTTTCAATGGCTCTCTGTTTTTCTTAGGATGAAGACCAGTCTTTCACATAATGAGGAAAAACCCTGATCAGCATCCTCTCATTAATATCTGTTTTTTCATCCACAGTGTGTCTTCCAAGGTCTTTGCCCAGAGCATTTCCCAATGGCACAGACATTTCTCTCGCTCTGCACTCAGCTAACATCACTTCCAATCACGTCTCAAGTCCCTGCATACACATAATGTTGCCCTTTTATTCAAGAAATACTGAGTTCACAGTCAGGAATTCTTCAAAGTACTGGTGATCGATTTTAGAGGCCAAGGAAAGACTGCCCAAAATGTGCTACTTTAGCATATTGATTATTTTAAAGAAAAAAAATACTTAAGAGACAGACTGTGGAAGGACACTAAGGCCCTCTTCTGTTCTCCTGAAAGGAGGAAATGAACCTTCTAGGTGAAATATTCCCTCCTTCTCCCAGGAGGTAAGGAGTCATCCTAATCTCCAGAGGTATCACCAAGAAGACTATACAAACAACGCTTGTTACTTTTTACTCTTTTCCTACCCCAGCCCAAACTCTGTTTAGAATTCCTTACCAATTAAGCTCCCAAAATTGCATTTTCTTGGCCCTGTCAATTCCTCACAGATGCAACCAGTACATGGGGATCAAGCCGCATGTCCGATTCTGGGTTCAGTGGGGAGGCTGCTTGAGGATTCTCTCTCCCTCTCCCTCTGCCCATTGTATGCACTCACTCTCTCTCTCAAAAAATAAAATAATGTTTTTTTTAAAAAAGTCATTCTACCTCTAAAATATTAATAATGTGACAGAGGCATTGACAAGTTAACATTATTCTGTCTTTGCTTGCTACTGGTTGCATATTCATAAGTATAAGAGAGACTATCACATTAGCTAAAAAAACTTAATTAAGTTGGTTGTTGGATGCCTGTCTTAATTGTCATTGTAACATATAATCTTCAAACTTCAACTTCAAATATCATGGTGATTCTCTTATCTATAATATTTCCTAGAGAGATGCATTTCCTACAGCTTCTTAACTGGAGGTAAGAATCTGATTGCTGTAATTAACCACCAGGTGATAAGCTACTGAAACACTGGTCTCCAGTTTTTGTGATTTTATTTTATACAATGTGATAATTTTGCTTCTGTAAGAATATAATATGGAGTTAGGCTGTATAATGGGAAAGTGTTTAAAGTTTTTAAAATTTGCTCATTAGTACAGAATTATATATATAAATATATAAGTATATAGGTATATGTGTATATATGTGTGTGTATAATTATTTATTTATTTATTTATTTATTTATTTATTTATTTATTTATATTTATGATCTATTTAATTAGCCAGGGACTTAACCAACTGCCTGTAGGTATTCAGGTATAATTCCTCTAATCTGCCCCATTTTATTTATTTATTTATTTATTTATTTATTTATTTATTTATTTATCTATTTATCTATTTATTTATAAATATTTTATTTATTTATTTATTCTGAGAGACACAGAGAGAGAGAGAGAAGCAGAGACCCAGGCAGAGGGAGAAGCAGGCTCCAGGCAGGGAGCCCGATGTGGGACTCGATCCCAGGTCTCCAGGATCAGGCCCTGGGCTGAAGTCAGCGCTAAACTGCTGAGCCACCCAGGCTGCCCACAAGTTACTTAAATAAAGAAACTAAGTAATATTTCTTCATTGGATTTCTCTCTAATAATTAGAATTTGTCAGCTCCTGATTCCACTATACTAGTTAAAATTGACATGAAAGTAAGACTGGAGTGGCAAAAAAAAAAACAAACAAGAGTACATAAAATGATTTTCAATCTCAACAATAATTTTGAAATGAATTTAAAGTAAAAAATAATAAAATGTCATTTTCATTGGATTTACAAAACTTTAAATATATGTCAATGACAAGTATTGGCTGGAATATGGAAAAAATGAGAAACCAGACTTCCAGAAGGGGTGAAAATGAAATATCTATTTTAAGAAGCAATTTGGCAATATTTTCGAAAGATGATACTAGATATGCTACAACTTAATGTTATTTCTAGATATATCCCTGGAGATACTCTCACAAATTCTGAGAATAATGTCTAACAATCTATTTGTGTTGTTTCATCATGAAAACCTATAAAAATCCAAATGGTCATCAATAAAATAATTTGTGACAAACTTCTATCATGGGATACCATAAAACAAATCAAATTATTTGATTCCTTAATTCAGAAAATATTTATTGTACATCATGTACTCTCCTAGTCTTTGAGGAAAAATCAGCAAACAAGTCAACAGTAATAACAACAAAAAGTCCCAAATACCATTCGGCTTTGCAAACAGGGAAGACAGATTATGTCAGATCATGATAAATAAGAAAAATATGCTAGGTAACTAAGTAGTGATGTAGAAAGCAAAAAAGCTGCTATGTCAGATAGGGTGCTCACTTATAAGGTGATATTTGGTCAGGAACCTGATTTAAGTCAGGGAGCAAACCCTGTCATTATGCGGAGGAAGAAGTTCTTATGCAGAAAGGGCCAGTGAATACCTAAGCATGGACGTCAGAGGAGTCCTAGATTGTAATTTCTGGCTAGCGAAAGTGGAATAATGGACTTTCCTTTTTGTTCCTATGGACAAGATTAAGGAAGGAACATTCTGAGGAGGGGAAGAATAAAACATTTGGTTTTGGAAATATTAAATTTGTTATGCACATCAGGCTTCCATTCAATGATGTTGTCTTGGCAACTGAATAAATGAAACTGGTGTTCAAGGAGAAAGTTCAGGACTGGAGGTATATATTGGCAACTTCCATCTATAAATTGATTTAAACCTCGGAGACTGGCTGTGATCATCTAATAGCTGAGTATAGACATTAAAGACTGAGCCTTGGGTTATTTAAATATTTAGAGATTGGAAAATAAGAGAATCCAGTGAAAAGAGAACACAAAATTGTTCCAAAGATGAAGGCACAGAACCAGGAGTGCTTGGTTCCATGATATCAAAATTAAATAAAATGGAAATTATGTATCTATGAAAAATTAGGGGTGTGTGCAGGTGTCCATAAAGCATAATGTGGACAGACAGCACAATGTTGCTGGCAGTTATCATTCTAAGTGATAGGAATAGGGATTAGGATATGTATTATGTTGACTTTTATTCATTACTCTACTGATTGGCTTTTTTTAAAGTAATTATATATTATTTTTCCAATTAGCAGGAAAAGCTTTTTGCATCAAAAACAAAACAAAACAAAACAAAAACAAAAAACACAGACTGTGCATAAGCTTAGTCTCAGGATAAGTTTCTCCTTCCCTTTACCATTCTATCGAACTACCTAACATTGATTATTTTTCTTTGTAGATTTTATGTTTTTCCCCTAGAAGTCATTTGCACAGTTCAATACTCTTTATGTTACCTCTATTATTTATAAGAACAAAAGCCCTGGGAAGAAAGAATTTTCATGAGCATGAGATTGATAGTCTCCCCTGGACTTTAATGTCCACACTAAAATTCATTCATTTTTACTGTCTTTATTATATGAAAGAAGGCTTTGGAACGAATGATGTGGAAGATGAGAATCTTCTGTAGGCATTATCTAAATCTTGCCCCAAAAGCATAACTTAAACCAGTTTTTGTTTTGTTTTGCCTTTTTTTTTAAGACTTTGTTCATCTATTTAGGGGAGACACACAGAGAGAGGCAGAGACATAGGTAGAGGGAGAAGCAGGCTCTCTGTGGGGAGCCTAACTAACGCAGGACTCGATCCCAGGACCCTGAGATCATGCCCCTGAGCCAAAGGCAGATGCTCAACCACTGAGCCACCCAGGCATTCCAACTTAAACCAGTTTTACCTTAATTCACCTTGTACTATACCTGCAGGAGTGCCATGTGTGCATGCGAGTGTGTGTGTGTGTGTGTGCGCGCGCGCGCAGGCACGGAGGGTCCATTGGTTACACAGATCACGAGACATTAAGGCAGCAACATGCTGCTTTCTGCTAGTATCTTCAATAATAAGTAGCGTTTTTTCAAAGATTGACTTGGACAGTTTATCTGCAAGAGCAAGTCTCATATTCCAGGAGGGCAAATATGAAAATTAGCCCTTTCAAATGTGCAAAATATTGTGTAAGGTTTATCTCAATTCTGAAATAGATCAAAATATCTCAAATGAATGCCAAATTAAAGCAGGACCGATAGAGTCACATGCCTAGAAGAGCAAATGATCGCTGTTACTTTAAGTGATGTGACATAATTTCCAAAAGTTCAGCTTTTTAAAAGAACAGGCATGGTGTCCTTCCTAAGATGCGTATAACACTGAGTCCATTGCCAATTTGGAAAAGAGAAAAAAACAAGAAACAGGAAAAAAAATTGCTTTTTTGTATGAGAAGGCACTTAAACTTCTTTAGAGCATCTGACATAGACAGCGTGGTTATTTTCCTGGTGAGATTCGGGGAGATCTTAATGTCATGGGACAGCTGCAACCCTGTATTCGCAGAGATGCTCCCTCCCTTCGATTACAGTTCTTCCATGAAGATTCCTCCTCTTGTTGCTCTCAGAGCCTGATCCCTTACACACATAAGTGTGTACTCACACCACACGTGCAGACACACACACACACATACACACAGCAACACAGGCTTTCACTTGCAGGCTGAATTTTAGCAGGCTCCATCCAAAAAATCTTTAATGTTATTCATTTTGTTTAGCATCTCAGTAGCTAGTGGTGACTATCTGAACTATTTTATTTTATTTTATTTTATTTTATTTTTTATTTTATTTTTCAAGATTTTATTTACTTATTCATGGGAGACAGAGAGAGAGAGAGAGAGGTAGAGACATAGGCAGAGGGAGAAACAGGCTCTCTGAGGGGAGCCTGATGCAGGACTCGATCCCAGGACCCCAGGATCATGCCCTGAGCCAAAGGTAGATGCTCAACCACTGAGCCACCCAGATGCCCCAGTGGCTGACTATCTAAACGAAGCCCCCAGAAATATCTAAAAAATAAGTGAGAAAGCCAAATGGTACACTGCCCCTTCAGGGCAGACTTTTAGACAATGGTGGCAGATCCTACAAGCGTCTGTAAGGTAGGACTTCCCTCCTCCTTGTGTGAAAATGTGTCTAGTCCTTTGAGTCTTAATTTTCCAGTTATGTGGAATTGTTCTGCATTTTCTCTCACTCACTTCTAATGGTCACAGATGGTGCAACTGATGATCACCTCAGACTAGACATGTTAATCAGAGCTTTGCATTTATCCTTTTAAAAGTGTTTATCGGGAAATATGGCAATTAGAAAGCATGCATTAGAAACATATCCATGATTTCTCATAGAGAAGTATAATCAGCCGTGGTACTGCACTTAACTCAGTATCAACTATTTTGTATTGTCAGGAAAGTAGAGTCTGTAATATTGATGTGCCATGGAAAACATAAATAGCTAGGCAGTAATAGAAAAGCTTCCCGCAGTGATTTACACCCATGGCTATTTTTAGTATGATCAATAGGAAATATGAGAAACCTCCTTCTAACAATTTTAATCTACTAAAGTTTCTGGACAAGCAAGGAGGAGATCCCCTGAATTTGTTCTCATTGTTTAGAATGTTCTGTATAAGAATAATCTTTCTTAGAGGCATATTATGTTCTCATTCTGTCCTAGATTTGATGGACTCCAATTAAAAGGAAAAATTTTCCCTGGTTACGAGCAATGTGACAATTTTAAAACAATGAAGTTGCAGTTTTAATTTTAAAAAGCCTGAAAGATTTCCATTTCGCTTTACGTTGACACTAGAACACTTCAGGTACCCGGGTACCTGCCTGAGTAGCTCATGTTCTGGAATGTTTGCTAACAGAATGTGTGAATGTGTATGTATGTGTGTATACATGTGTGTGCCTCTATATGTGTGTGCACATGCCTGTATATATATATATATGTATATATACAGGCACATGCATGTATGTGTGATCATGAGTGCATATATGTGCATCTGTGTGCATGCATGTGCCTGCATGTGGGTGCATGTATATATGTGTGTTTGTGTGTGCACATGCATGCATGCAGATGTGTGTAAAAATGATACCAGGCTCGTAAGCTTCTGGAACATCTTACACTGGAAATCATATCATTTTAAGAGATAATAAACCCCCCAGCCTGAGAGTATACAGAAGATTCAGTGCATTCTAATTTTGTGCCAAGATTTTCTAACTTTTAACAGAGTTGTCATTGGGGAAGCACCATTTTAACACTTATTTTTTTAAGGAAAAACAATAACATTAGTTTGCTTTTATTTTCCAACTTTAAGGATAATTGTCATAATTGAATTTTGGGTAATTAAAATACTATCGTGTTTTTATATAGAAAAATTTGCTTTAAAATTTGCTATACAAAATTATTTTGGCTGTTGTAGTTCTCACTATTTCTGGCTCTCATAAATTAAACTCTAGTGGGTAAAAAATATTTTTAAGATCATCTTAACAGCAATAAATGTAGGATATTTAGGTAACATGTCAATTGATCAATTTCTACAGAGTATGAAAAATGAGGAGAAGGAAAAAGACAGAGATTGGTAATCTTAAAGTCACAAAGTGACTATGTATTTCATTGCTCAAATTCATACAGATAATTCATTTATTCACTAGTCATAAATTATCCCATCAAATGTTTACTAAATGTCTAATTTCCAAGCAGTAAAGTAGGGGATAGAGTGTTTAAAGGAGAACTGACATTCTCTGGAAGGCAGCACAGAACCAGATTCGGGGGTTTGATGGTGAGGGAGGGTTGGCTTGTAGAAATATTTAGAAATTGACAATTAGTTGGATACTAGGGGTAGATTGGAAAAGAGTCAAAGTTGACTCATATTTCTAGAACAGTTGACTTTGTAATGATCCCAAGAAAAGTTAAAAAAGAATGGCTACTGCAACCCTGATTGACATATTGCACATGTGGTGTGTGCTTTGCAGATAGATATGACATCAAATTTCAGAGCCTCAGAGGGCTGGTCTGAAGATCGTGACATGGGGAGTATCAATGTGCAGGTGAGAGTTAAAATAAAGAGAGTGTATGGGGTCACAGATGAAAGTAGAGAGAAAGCAGGGTAGTGGAAGAATGGAACCCTACAGAAAACCAGCATTTAGGAGGAATTCAGAGGAAGAGTCAGCACTGGCACTCCAGGGAGAAAAATCAATGGTGAACAAAGGCCAGACCTATCTTACTTCTGGCATGCTTCTACCAGGGAAGAATCAAAAAAGGGGACTTGGATTTGTAAGGGTAAAAGAATGAACTATGGAGGGGGAAAGAAAGCATAATATAATTAGTGAAGTTTTGTGTTGTCAGGAAAGCCACATAGTGAGTTTCAAGGTCAACAGTATGGAAAATAGAAGGGAGATTACTTAAAATCAAAACTGGAGTATCATTTCAGTGTTTCTGTTTCAGTAGGCTAGTGGGCCCAAGAGCCTGCACTCACATTTTGAGCCCAATTTCAAGGTTAGGTGGGAAGTTTTGAGAAAATTGGTTATGAAGACAGATGGATAAATGGATCATCATCTACAAGATTGAGATACAGTGTTTTGGTCTCGTCAGGCTGCTATAACAATATACCCCAGACTGGGTGGCTTAGAAACAGACATATTTCTCACAGTCTTGGAGGTTGGAAGTCCAAGATCAAGGTCCCAGCATGGTTGGTTGAGAGGTGTCTTCCATAGATTTCTTGTTGTGTCTTATCTGGTGGAAGGCACTAATCTCATTCATGAAGTTTCCCCTCTCGTGATTTAAACGCCTTCCAAAGTCCCTACCTCCAAATACCATCACCTTTGGGGGCTAAGATTTCAATATATGGATTTGGGGGACACATAAACATTCACACCCCATTCATCATTTTGTAGAATAAGAAAGTTTTATTTAGATGTAAATTTGTCTTTCTATCCGGGGGCCTGAAGCTCCATATTCTTGAGCTTCTATAGCTGGCCGCACACGTTTAAATATATTTTAAAAGACCTGATAGAGTACCTGGGCCATGATAGGTTCTAAACAAAAGCAATTTCCCATTTCTCTTCATCTCTGCTTTTTCTTTGGTAGAAATGTACCAGCGACAATCCAAATTGGTCCTTGGTCAAAAATGATTTTTTTCCGTGATCTATAGTGATGACATTAAACAGTCATTTTACTATCATTCAGGGTATTCGTGTCATGTGTGATCTCAAGCAAATGATGTGTGTTCCCCAAACCTATCACTTATTCTCACTGGATCTCAGAGTTGGCATTTATTGAGTGTTGTAAAGGACAACTTGGCCTTAGGTCCCTCAGAGCTCTAAAGTTGTTATGCATTTGTAACCTCTCACTTAGGGTCATCATGTACTAGTTGAATTTATTAAAAGCCATTTTATGTCTATGGGAAGTTGTAGTGATAGTAGGATAATGACCCGATTCTATGTGAAATCAGTAAACAGTTTTCAGTACATACTGTCCTAAGCATTATAACAAATTTCAGGATTAAAAAGTAACATAAACATAATAAATGCCAAGAAACACAAGATAAGATGTTTTAGAATATGGTATATAACTTTACATGTTCTTAAAATTTAACTTTCTAGATTAAATTAATGATCCTAAATGTGATAAGAGTATCTATTTGAAACCTATTATTTAGATAATTAATGAAAAATAGCTAAATATATATTCTTTTAGGGCGGTATTAATGCTTAGTTCTTAATGTGAGCCTCATACATTTAGAATTATATGCATATTAAAAAATCACATTTCCTGTAGACCTCAATAGTGTTAACTAAATACTATTTTTACATATCTATAAATGACAAATGCTTGCTTGTATTTCTTTGGGCTTGTATTTCTAAATGCCAATATTAAAAATTTTGCTTTGGGCAAAAGTACACAACAAAACATATGAATGTCATGTAAGGACAGATGGCTTTCATCCTGGAGGTTTTCGTTTCTTATGTACATTTTTTAGAATTCACTAGTAACTACAAACACTGTCAAAAGTTATGCAGAGAAGATTCTTTAGAAATACGTGAAATATCTGTCTAGGCCTGTATACCTACTGATTTTCAGAGCCTGGGGATGCTAACTTAAACATTTGCATATATTTTTAAATAGAATTTTAGTTCAAATACATCAAGACAAACCTTGGTCAAACCAAAGCAAGGCATCCTATTATCTCTGCCATGAAATACAGTCACCTCTATAGTTGTCCCTCTGTTAGTAGATCTTACTGGTTTTAGATGTCATGGTAATTTTATCCCATTTCTTCTTAGAATTAAATTTTAATAATTTTTAAATAGTAGTGATGTAAATAATGTCAAAGGACAAGTCATACTTTTATGAAACTGTGGTACAACATATTAAAAATAGGATAATATATTAAAGTATTTTTAAATGGATTCTTCTTGCTAGAAAAAATATAAGCTTCATGATGATAATTACAAGCTTATTAGAATTTTTTTATATATCTGTAGATAACTAGTGTTCCCATTCTTGCATCTTTTCATTCATAGGCATGATAGTAAATGTAGCAGTTTGAGTAGACAAAATGTAATTTAAATTCCTTCTTTGGGGATCCCTGGGTGGCGCAGCGGTTTGGCGCCTGCCTTTGGCCCAGGGCGCGATCCTGGAGACTCAGGATCGAATCCCACGTCAGGCTCCTGGTGCATGGAGCCTGTGTCTCTGTCTCTGCCTCTCTCTCTCTCTGTGACTATCATAAATAAATAAATTAATTAATTAAAAAAATAAATAAATTCCTTCTTTAAGGAAGATTCTAGCTATTTTTAGCTATATATATATAGAGAGAGAGAGAGATTAAAAAGGTTAGAAATAGCTAAAATGCTTTCATTTGGCCTTTTCTAAAAAATAAAAATGTTTTTGTTGTTTGGATATATCCATACAAATACAAAATATTCTTTTTGGGGAGGCACAAAAAACAATGGGGTCACAGTATAGCAGATTTGCAAGAGACATTGATTAGAAGAACTAGAAAGTGACATCTCTGCATTTGGTTAGACAAATACTTGAAATTATAGGATAGGGCAAATGTCAATTTTCTACTTGCCCATCCCACAAGCTATAGAATCCCCTCTATCTTTAATACATCAGAAATAATAGTTCTTTCATATAGGTTCGTTGTTGGGGGAAAATGTACAGACTAAGTTTAATTTTTAGAAACTATTTTATCAAATATTTTAATTTGTTTAATTTACATATTTGAAATGATACCGAGAGTCAATCAAGAAGCTTTATTATTACGTTTTTACTTTATTTCTCTCAGAATGAAATGTTAGTTTACAATTCTAAAACCACAAATGGTTGAAGAAAAGAAAGTGGCTTTCTTCTTTCCTCAATAGGAAGAGATATAAAATCAATCAAACCTTAATCTAGTTACACTTTAGTCATTTGGAAGTAAAGTCGCCTTTGTAATAAAAGGTAAAATAAAATGAATATGAATTCCTTCTTATGTTGCATCTGGCATTTAACTGACATATGTGGTGGAAGTAAGTAAAAATGTTCTAATTAATTTTTACATTTGTATACAGTTATTCATCTGGGAGGTAGTTTCTCAATGTACTCAAATATTTCCGTCAGTCTTTGAAAAAGTCTGAAACAATGCTGACTGTCCTAAGCCTATTATATCGCAGAGTAGATGTTAAACTTGGTCACTCAAATGAGAATCCTTATTTGTTTGTCACTGCATTTACCAAAGCCTTGGGAAGGAAGAGGTTTCTGGAATATTCCTTCTATACTCTGTGTCTCACTCATGCCCTCCTTGCACTCACTTGACAGTTTTCTTTTTGTTTCCAATGCTAAGCATAACTACCAGAATGTCTATGGAAAGATATTTTGGTTATATAAAAAATACTTGAGAACTTTTGAAATATAGAATTCCCCTGATGTGAATTCTGTTACATTTCTCATTATTATTCACCCCATTAGGTATTTGGTCCACTGATTGGTCTCTTTCTTTCCTACCTATCCATTTCACATTTACAAGTTCTCTCTATCAACAAGTTTTATAACAGTTCTTATAAACTCTGTTACAGAGTTTATAATTGTAGGCTTCGTAAAGAGTCACACAAACCGCATGACTTCAGAGTTTATCAATCAACTATAGGTAACCTACAGGGGTTTCCAGGTGTCTGTAAGATAAGGCCATATTGCAGATAGAGGCAGTGGAAAATTGGTAGCTGATGAGCAAGGGAGTTATCAAAACCACACATGAAGAAAGTAACTGGGCCAATGGAAGTTCTTGCTATGATGAGACAAACATAGCCTGAACTTCTTACTTAATAAGACAATTAAAATGATACTCATTTACTGCTACCAAAGGACAGCTTAGATAAATTCACAAGTGAGAGCCAGATCAAGAGATAAAGAGGTTCGTTGGCAATGCTTGAAGCTTGTTCCTAACTTCTGAGAAGGACTCTACCTAGTTTAAATAACAATTTTTTCTGTGTTCAAAATATTTCTTGACATTGCCAAATATACAAAGTGATTCCATTTTACTGTATGCTGTTGTACCTCAGAAAGATTTTGTAGACTTACGAATAATAGTTATGAAGATTATATAATTACTAATCTATAATATAAGCAATTTTATTTTCTTTGAATCAATGAACAGATTTGCTCAGTACATGATATTTAAGACAATAAAATACCACACAGTACAGTCTTAATTGTGAATATATGTTCCACTGTTTTTTTTTCCTAAACAAGTCTAAGATATTTTAGAAATCCAGAGGTTAACAAACTCATTTCTGTTTCCTATAAAAAAAAAATCATGCAAATAAAATTCTCATTTTGTAAAGTAGATGTCGAATGTTGTAATTTTCATGAAATTATTACTGCTCTTTAAAGATATTAAATCCTTTTATTTACCTTTACATGACAAATAAGATTAAATATTTTCTAAATATATGATGGTGGTATTTTTCATGATAAGAATATTTGTCAAAACAGTATTTGTGACTATTATAATTATTATCTTGATGTATCTCTAGTGTCTTTTTTGCCAGCAAAGCACAGGAGTAAAAAGATCTAATTCTGTTCAAGTAAAAGATAAAGAATATTAGCCTGTTAACTGATAAAAATAGAAGTGGCTAAGAGCTGACCTTGACCTTCTTTTAGCAGAGGTGTCAGTAATCCAGCTGCTCTAAATATGTGATCTGTTTGGTCATCCTGCTGGATGTTATAAATTTAAGCAAATATTGCATGTTCAATCACAGTAGATAATCACTGCCTCAAGGGAATTGCCCAAAATCAGGCAATCAATGAAGAAACTAGTTTACTAGATAATCTACCTCCTTAATCAGTATCTAATTATACATGAATTGTTGTGTTTTAGAAATATTTTACTTTAATGTTTCATTTCACAATTGCAGTTTAATTACACAGAATTTAGAGGTATTTTGTTAAACATCACAAAAACTAAGTAATAGCAGATGTACTCTAATAACCTTAATGTTTAGGCGCAAAACCCCTAGCTCTCACTATCCAGGAAAAGAAAATGTTGGAGAGATCATCTATCCTCAGGCCATTGATAATTTTTGTATATGACAGCAAACTCATAAAATAAAATTTTGAAATTTCCAAAAACTTAGTTAATACGGCCAGCTTCAGTGCACTTGTAAAATCACAAAAGGTATCAGGAATTATTTTTTTAAATGAATTTGTTATAGTAAGAAACATTTCAGCTACTATTTAGTAAAAAGCTACCAGAATTTAGACATTTGGAATCTGCTTTTGGCTTCTCTTACAACCTGAAAAAGTAACCAAAAATTTAATGGTGGTGAGACTAGTATGTGGAAATTTATCCTCACCTTGATTTTCCAACTACTCCTAGGGAGCCAGTATTCTTAAAATGTTAAAAGGCAGAAAAAGTTAAGACAACAAGATAAACAACAATTTGAGTAACTCACTGACTGACATTTGATTCTTGACTTAACAATTCATCATACACACTACCACAAAAAAAAGAAAGAGAGAGACAGAGAGAAAGAGACAGAGAAACCATGAACAAAAATTTGTGGTCCAGCGTATCTTGGCAGTAACCGGTTTGCTATTTTCTGTCCTGAATATTTTAAGCAAATTTTCAATTAAAATGGATTATAATTAAATTATTTTGGGCAGAAATGTGCCCTAGCCTTTGATTAAGTTGATCATTTCAGCATTTTTAAATGCTTAATCTGTTAAAATGACATCAAGTTGTGATATTGCCACTTACGGAAGTTCACTTGCTCTTGGTGCATTTAAAGATTTGGCTCTCTTTCTCTTTTTTCATGACTCCTGGAAAATATGATTGATTCAGTTTTATACACATGCAGAATGCCATCAACATGGTGCCAGGTATACCCCATTCAGAAAAAAACAAAAATTAAAAAGACATTACTTTTTCTGCAGCAGCCAAAATTATGCAGATGTAGAAATTAAAAATCCTCAGAAAAAAAAAATCCTCAGAGTACACAACAGAAATTGTTCAGGGGAAATTTATGTTATTCCTTTTCCAATCCCAAATAACAAGATTCATCAATACCAAAACAGCGTAATAGGCAGAGTGGTTCTGTGATGACTACTTTCTCTCTTCCAATTATGCTCAAACCATCATATCTCAGATTCGTTTTTCACTCCTACTTATTTTGGGGTTGTCTTTTTTCTTTTTTCCCCGCATCAAGGCCCAGTTATCAAGGACTTTCCTCACAGTCTCCAGACATCTTAGGCTCTTATGGTCATGTTTGTCAACTCACCCTTCCCAGGACCTACAACATACCCTTGTACATTGTCACACTGTATCAAGCAAGAGACAAAAATTGTCTAAAGTGAAATGGACCATTAACTTAGCTGAGACGCTCACTTCTCCTAAGGTTCTCTGTACTTTAAATCTCAGCCTAAATGTGTGTATGTTGATAGTGTCCTACCACTGTGACTCTACTTTTGGAGGCTCTTGGACAGTATCATTGTGAGAGAACAAAGAAGGATATTTAAGACATGCCCACTTGATGTGGGCACTGTGGAAATAGCCCTTGTAGCTTAATTAAATAAGTTGCTGGGAATAAAGTCTTATTAAAGTCAGCAGGAAAATTTTTACAAGTCATTCAATCATTCATCCATTCATTCATTTATTTCTAAAAAAAAAAAAAAAAAAAAAAAGATTTATTTATCTATTTTAGAGTAGGGGGAAGGGCAGAGGGAAAGGGAGAGAGAAGCAGACTCCGCCCTGAGTGTCTAGCCGGATATGGGGCTCCGTCTCAGGACCATGAGATTACAACTCTGAGATCACATCCTGAGCTGACACCAAGAGTTGGAGGCTTAACAGACTGCACCACTCAGGCACCCCTATTCATTCATTCCTTTACCACACTGCATAGTGGTGTGGTCTGAGGATGTGGAAGAGAGGGATAAAGATTGTCTGAATCCTCCTGTGCTTTGTGGTTTAGCAGGGCTGCACTCATGTCTATGTGACTCACCCCCTAAATCCAGGTAAAAGTAAAAATACAGACAGCAATCATGCAAAAAACATTAATGATAAAAGTTAACGACTTGAAGGTTGATCAGGAGCCATACACTTGCCTCATTCATCCTGAGACAAGGTGTGTTTCTTTCACTTCCTGGCCTGTTGCCTGGCTTTTTCCCCTCATGTCAGGTGCATGTGCATCACAGTCTCAGATCCCCTTATAATAATATGTCTATTCCTTATCCATTCTTCCTCTCTCCTTTCTTCTCACCCCGCTCTGCCCAGGAGCAGCAGATTGAATTGAACTTTTGGCAACAATTACCATCAGAAAAAGCAACATTTATATTTGAAAACTTTCTTTATAGAGAACCTGGGATTTAAAAGCAAAGCATCATTGAAATAGGGAAGGATTATGCTGAAAAATATAGCTCAGAAGTATGTCTATTTTGTAGGTTGATAACTGACCTTCCTAAAAGGTCAGTTTGGGCTTTTGCACCACATAGTTTTTAAGTCTTTTGCTTCTCAAGGATCCATGCCTGGCTGAGAAAAGCATCTCAATCCCTGTCGTAGTTCAGGTAGAAAGGTTCATTAGTCCTGTGGAATTTCTGGGTCTCCTTCACACCTCTCCCACCCTCTTGAAACTCAGAGCCATGGGGATGCATTTGAACCATCAGCAGCTTTTATCATGCACACCCCCATAATTGTGCCCATTTATGGCTTCACGGAAGTAACTGAGGATGACGGAAGAATCACAGGAAATGTGAGGCCCTTACTGTTTCACCTTCTACTGTGATGCCTTTTGTTCTTTCTCTCTGAATCTCATCCATTTCTCTTCTCTGTCCATAGATCTTATCCAAAGGCTACCAAAGCATAATGTTGACAATAGGAGAAGGTAAACATGATAGGGTTTTGGTGATTTGGGAGTGGTCCCCCAGACAATATTCCTTACCTGTGTCCACGTTCTTTGCTCTAACACATTTTGTAAACCTGTTCGTAGCAAAAATCTACTTAGGAGAGCTCTGAGTAACAGCATCATCTCTGAGTGATGGCTTTCTGAAACTATATTTCTAAAATGCAGTTAAATAACCTACCCCCATAAATAACTAAATATAGTTATTTATTTAAATAACCAACAAAATAGTTAGAAACAGACCCCACATATTAATGTTCCAGCAGCATGTTGGGGCCATTGCATTCAGCACTAGAGCTGTGTGGAACCGAAAGTTCCTGTGACACTCAAACTTTTGGTGCATATGTCTTTTTCTAAAGATTGATTGACTGATTGATTTGAGAGAGAGAGAGGGAGAGAGCACACGTACAAGCAGGGGGACAGGCAGAGGGAGAGAGAGAGAGAGAACCTCAAGCAGATTCCCCACCGAGTGTGAAGCCTGACACAGAGTTGAATCTCAAGACCCTGTGATCATGACCTGAGCTGAAATGAAGAGTCTGATGCTCAACCCACTGAGCCACCCACGCACCCCTCAATGCATGTCTATAAGCCACGTTGACTGCTGGGATGCTCATTAAGATAAAGGATGGCAGGACTACAGTTTTAGTGCTTTACTTTCCTAATAACAACTCCAAGTTGGTTGGATAGTTATCCACCTCACTTTATAAATGGGGAAAGTGAGGTTAAGATTCCTTGGGATTGCAAACTCAGACCTACTCTTCCCTTTAGCGCCTTTCCAGAGCACCATATCATCACCAGGAGCCTTGTCTCTTCTTCCTTTCCTTCACACACAGTCTTCTATACTCAGCAAGTGTAAGATGAATGCTATTGCTTGACTACATTTTGTTACCTGCCGAGGTGACAGGCATTCTTCCAGAGCTTAAGCTTCCACGTTAGATGTTTTGGAGTATTACCTTTAAAACCTATCATATGTGAATGTTCCAGTGCCAAACATATGGTCAGAAGTAATTAAATACGTACTTTGCTTGAGATTTCAGAGAATTGATATTTGTCCCCAACAGAAAGGATTTTGTGAAAGGAGTGATCAAATCAATGAAATCCCATACAGTGTGTTTATGAGGTTGGTATGTGGCAATGGCAGAAAATAAACACAAAGAGCGTCGCTTTGTTGTTCCGAGGTATTTAGTGTCCTTGACTGTGATCCAAGAACAGATGGCAGAGGCTGTCAGCTGGGTGGTGAGGCCCCAGCAAGCAGGAAGTAGGTGATGATAAATGATGGGTAATTTCCCATAGTGGAGCAAATATGCAGAAGGCTCTGCTGAAATAACTACATGCTGGGCTAAGACATCATCCACAGGATCTTGTCCAATAGTTCATTTTTTCCTCCAAGAAAAGAAAATGCAGAAGTCTTCTCCTTTGCCTTTGTGAAATTTTCTTCAATAAACTGACAATTTATTTGCCCCTGAGGGAAAAAAAAATGTCAGCCTTATCTGAAAGGTAAAACTGCAGGTTTCTTGCAAGATGAGTTGGATATTTCTTTCTGTCTGTAAGCACTTGGCTTTACCCAAGACATCTTGTTTGCTCACCTTTGCCATGCTGGTCCTGATGGGTTTTGCCCTTTGGTTAAAGGTTTGATCTTGTAATTCAATTACCAGATTTATTTGTATCCATTTTCAGATGAAGGAACATAAGAGATGCCTTATTTGATTTGTTTCAACAACTGATTATGAAGGATCCATTTTGAAAGGAGATTGATGCCTAACTTAATAGAAAAGTTAAGTCTCCAAAACCAGAATAAGTCCGAATTGCAATTTTATCACATTCTACCTGTGTGTCCATAGTCACTCACTTTATCTTTCTGAGCCTCTCTTAATCATCTGAAAAATGGAAAAAAAAATCTCTCCCAAGGCAAATGTAAGGATAAATTATTTTTAATTATTTAAGGAAGCCAGCTGCTATCCTACGTAGTAAGTAGCTCATAGGCTACTATGGTAGCCTGACATGCCATGGTAGTGACAGCTCTAGTATTAGTAGCAGTAATAGTGTAGTAGTAGTAGTAGTAGTAGTAGTAGTAGTAGTAGTAGTAGTAATCTCAAGAATACAGCATAGTGGAAGAAACAGGCATGGAGTTAGGAGGAATGTGAGAGCCACCCAGCCTGTGGGCTTCAGATGAAATGGTGCATGATGCAGAGAAGTTCCATCTGAGCAGCTAAAAAGTAATAGAGAGACCTACTACTATCAGAAATGAATCTCTCCCTTTATCCCAAGTTAGGAGTAAAAACAAGCTGAAAGCATGTGGTGGTTCATTGATATTTAGTTAAATTTATTTATTGCAGCTATAAAGAATGAGAACCGTTTTGATATTTGACATTCACACAAGAAGCAATAATTTAAAAGCCTCTTCCAACTATTGCCTGTATTTGACACACTGATCACTGATTCTCTAGGGTTTAATTTATGATGTTAAATACAGGTATGAACTGATAAATGAATGCAAAAAAATGAGCTCTTCAAATCCAAGATTTGAAAGCAAATAGCTCATTTCGTTAAACAGCCATGCATTAATATGTTAAGTGAGTGTACTTTGTAAGTGTCTTGCTTATGAGTGGTAGCTTTATAGACTCTCTGACATTACAAAGCACAATTTCTGTTAAATCTCTTAAATCACTCTGGTTTATGTCTAATTTTCTTACGTTTGTGATATTAATCTTGTGTTCGTTTGCTGACTCCCTTGTCCTTAGGTGTGATTCATTCAAGCAAATACAGTATTCCTTTTAGGAACAAAAAAGGAAAATTGTTTATTGGAGAACCCATAGGTTGTTACTCATCTTTAAAAACACCTCGTGAGGGATCCCTGGGTGGCGCAGCGGTTTGGCGCCTGCCTTTGGCCCAGGGCGCGATCCTGGAGACCCGGGATCGAATCCCACGTCGGGCTCCCGGTGCATGGAGCCTGCTTCTCCCTCTGCCTGTGTCTCTGCCTCTCTCTCTCTCTGTGACTATCATAAATAAATAAAAATTAAAAAAAAAAAAAAAAAAAAAAAAAAAAACATCTCGTGAGTTAAAACCAGAGGTTCTAGATGGCCAGGTACCAGCGACCTCTTAGAAAACATAACCTAAATCCTATATGCCCTTAGGCCTCGTTGCTGTACACTTCCTTATGACAGATATTGAACAAATAAGGGAAAGTTAGGAATGTGCTTGGAATGTGCTGGAATGTGCTGGGAATCTTCTTTAATGGAAGTCAAAGGAAAAGGTGATGAGGAGAGGAGAGAAATGGGCAGAGAAAGGGCCGCATGAGTGATCAGGTGTATTTCAGTGGGTAGGAACACCTAGGGACACACTCTTCAAAATTTCGAGGAAAGCCAGGTAGTTGCATCCCTGCAGAACTTATATACACACAAAATTCTGTGTATAGTTTCTGAAAGTTTAATTACCCCCTAAAATATTCATTAGTGATGTTAGATTAAGAAGCCTCAGTCCCTTTAGGTCAGAGACTGGAAATCATATATGCTAACCTAGTGTACTTCCAATATCAAAGAAACTG
Organism: Canis lupus familiaris; assembly: GCF_011100685.1. NCBI lineage: Eukaryota > Metazoa > Chordata > Mammalia > Carnivora > Canidae > Canis > Canis lupus. The sequence goes on along the minus strand of NC_049243.1, from coordinate 56,636,666 downwards.
AGGGTGCAAACAGCTTGTGATTTCAGAGGTATTTGTTATAGGAAGCTAGACTTAGAACCGCAGTAGTCTTCTCAAACTGATCATAGGAATGGATACTCACTGCATTTTACCATCACACAACCATAGGCAGCAAGTATTGATTATTCAGAAACTGAGATCGTGCATGTCTTACCAAATCATACTTCATAGTTTATAATTGATCTGAAATAAAACATTTGTGATATTATAAAACATACTGATAAATTATCTGAAAACTTTTTCATCTGATAAAATGTATCCATAGATCCTAAAATTTAAGATGCACATCACTAAAATGGTTTTGCAAAAATACATCTATATTATAAATATTATATTTTATAAATTTTATATTTTAGAACTATATATTATATTTTATAAATATTTTATATATATGTATATATATATATAAATGTTTTACCTGTCAAAATCAGAATCTGTATTTCTTTCTTTATCAAAATACTGTATGACTCAGAAAAAGAGACAAAGAAAGAAGAAGGAAATCATAATGAAATAGTTTAAGAAGTGATGGCAATACTCCCACCCTAGGTGTATTATGGAGAAATTTCAGATCATTGTGAAGAAAGGAAAGCTCTGAAATCTTCCGGAGAGGGAAAAGAATGGACATATGAAGAATCAGGAATCAGAACAGGGGGGATCCTTGGGTGGCTCAGCAGTTTGGCGCCTGCCTTTGGCCCAGGGCACAATCTTGGAGTCCGGGGATTGAGTCCTGCGTCGGGCTCCTGGCATGGAGCCTGCTTCTCTGCCTCTCTCTTTCTCTCTCTCTATGTCTATCATAAATAAATAAAATACATCTTTAAAAAAAAAAAAGGGATCAGAACAGCTCTGGATTTCTCAATAGCAAAACCAAAGTGAGAGAACAGGTGCAGACAGATGTCAGGCTGCATATATATTGCAAATGAAAGATTTGAAACTGTCTGGATCATACATAAACTTTGATGTTTCATTAGAGGAGAAAAGTCATAATTAAACTATTGTTCTTAGAATTATTTGTTCTTAAGCATAAACTTTTCCATGTTTACGGGTATATAGGTTTGCTTACCCCCCCAAAAAAATACTTTATACATTTAACTTCAAATTTACCTTAAATCCTTCCCTAAATTAAAATTTAAGAAATTATTTATAACTATAGTTTATGGTTAAAACAATCTATACATTTTGACCCAATAACCAGTTATGCTTCCTGCTTATTCAACTTACAGGTCACCATACTGAACATCTGACATTTCTCTATTTTTTCTTGGTCCAGAATGGTTTGATAAGGCCTCTCTTTTTTGTTTTCAGAGTTTAAGGACAGCTTCAATAGTTAGCTGCCTGTGACACCTTTCCTGCTTTCTCTGAAAATACAGAGGAACTTCTTTATCAGTGCTTCTGGAACAATTTTATCTCCATCATTATTGTGTTTGCCATTCTGTACAGAATTTGAGTGTTTCCACATCACTCTTTTCCCATCAGCAGAGCAGAATCCGTGTTCTCCACGCTTATGTTCTAAGTTTCTTTCTTAGTGCTTATTCAGAGTTTGTTCTTAATCACTCTTTGAAAAACAAACCTATGTCTTGGTGTTCATGTCATTATATTAATTTTGGGACACTGTCCAGTCAACAAAATTACCTTTCTTATTTCTTTAAAAAAAAAGTCTGTAAGTAGCATAGATGGGCTTTGCACTGAGCAACCTATGGCATAGGAGACTTTATTGACAGTGTAGACCAAAATACAAAGATTGCTAGGAGAAAGCCCATAAGTCTATAGCATAGGAGAAGTAAGTGCCCAAAGAGATCTTATGAGAGAATGATCATCATAAGATGGAATCTGTGGGAACCAGACCAGTGGCCAATATCACGAACATAAGACGATGGGTGAGAAGAGAGTCACACAGAGTGGGAATGTGTTTGATGTGAACTGATGAGGGTCTGAATGGGTATGGACTGGACATAGAGTGACACATCACTCATGAGGGAACAGGCCACAGGACTCAAGCACTTATTTGCAAGGTTACATCTATTATCTGGACACTTCATAGAATATATGTTCATTTTGCTTTATTAATTAGTACTACAATGATCTACTTACTTTTCTCAGAGTTCAGTTCCCTCTCTCATTACACAATTTTCTTGTACTAAACAAGCTTTTGGTGTTAGTTTTTATTTAAATCATCAGGAGAGCTGAGTTTGAAAGCTCATTGATATCTTGGTATTGCCTCTCTCTAAACAATAAACACATACTACATTAAACTCTTGAGGCGTATATAACAACTAAGGTGAGTGCTAAGTAGGGAACTCAAAAGGTTTGAATCAGAAATGAGTTATGGTACAGGTTACAGAGCTTTGCTCTGTTGGTCCTGCTCCCCCTTTTTTGGCCTTTAATGGGGTTACTTTTTTCCTATATGGAAAAATACCACATGTTCACATTCAAGTAATATCGTAAAGAAACAATAACACAGCCATTACCCAGCCTCTGACAAATGTCCTGAATCAGTGGTTAGCTTACCGTGGCCTAATCAAAATGCCTCCAAGGAACAAGCAGTGCAAACGAAACAGGAGAAATAACTCTATTTTTCTTCAAAAAATCGTTTCCAGGTCTTGGTTTTCCCTGCCAGAGCTTTTTACTTAGCTCTTATCTGGGTTTACCGTGTTGTGGACATTTTTTCTCTGGTCTCCAGCTCATTAAAAGCCTCTCTTGGCTCCTGTTCAGACAGCCACAGTGAAGGACAGTTTTCCTTCTATTGTTACAGTGGCTCTCTCTTTCCTTTTATTCTTCAGCTTCTTTTTCTTTGATTCTTAAGTTGCCATCAAGCTGCTAGACCTTGCTGGTCAAAACCTGGCATTCTTTCCTCCAGTTCTTAAACTGTTCAGTTATGATTCAGAAAGAGGAGAAAAAAATCCATGCATTAAACATTATCCCCCAAAGTTTTCAGCTTCTGCCTCCAAACTCAGAAAGAATACTTGTTTGTTTTAATAAATAGCTTTATTTATTCAGCAAATATATCAATTGACTGTCTTCTGTGTGCTAGGCACATTTCCAGGCCAAACAAATAGAGCAACAAGCAAGAAAAAGCCCCTTCTTTCATGAATCATATGTTTAAGAGAAGACACAGAAAAACTGAACAAATACACAATAGTACAATTTCAGAGAGTGAAAAGGAAAGAGGGTCATGTCATGAAGAACATGTGGGGTGGGGAAGCACTACTTTTGAGCCATCAGCCAAACAGACCTCTCAGGGGTGCCATTGAAGTTGGGACATGAATGATGAAAAATGGACCCATTGTATCCAGAATGGAGGCAGAGCATTCCAAGGGAAAGGAAAAACAGGTCCAAAACTCTTGGATAGGAACCAGGCAAAAGTGTTAGGGAGCAAAGGGAAAACAGACTGGAACATAGTACTTGAAAAGAAAAGTAAATACTGAATGAATACTGATTTTGAAATAGAAAGGAGACAAGATATGGATTCTAGGGGTCTCAGCAAGGAAGCTTGAGCCCAATTAGTAAGTTATTGTAGTCATTCAGACAGGATATAAAGATGGCTTGTATCAAAGGGATAATAGTTAAGAAAGGGGTATGGGACTTGTAGAAAGAACAGGACTTGCTGATAGATTAATGTAGAATATGGGGGAAAGGAAAAATCCCAGATGAGACCAGTTTTTGGCTTGAGGCTCTAATGTGTACAAAGATCAGAGACTATTTAAGAAAGTAAAATTCAGTTAAGAATCAGGGGCTGTTAACAGACAGTTAACAAATTGGAACAAATTGGATCAGAAAAACAAATAAGTGGAGGGGTCAAGGATTCAGATTTTAAGTTCTAGCCACTCACAATGGACTCTCATAGAAGTAAAAGAGGAGACAATAATTGGAGGACGAAAGGAGGAGATATAGTATCAGCCTTGGACCCATGGAATTTAGGTCTCAGTGAAATCAGGAGATATTTTAAATGAATGGAGAATCAGAGAGTTTTAGTCTGGGATTTTAGATCTAAAGACAGAGTAGTAGAAGTGAAACTTGAGAGTGAAAAGAGGGATGATACTGATGAAAAGGCAAATATCTTCTCACAAAATGGACAAAGACAAAAGCTGAGCTCAAGGCAGGAAGGAAGAGGAAGAACCAGAAAAGGCAGAGAGTAGAAGGGGATCTTGAAGAGATCTGGAATAACAAGAAGTTGATGGGATGGAATTGGGAGAGTCTTAAGAACACTGTGGTTCATACAGCATTGGAGGCTACAAAAAATTTGAGGGAGAAAAAATATGCCAAAAAAAAAAAAAAAAAACAAAACCAAAAACAAATCCACCCAGTCATCTAATAAGGAGATCTTCACAACAGAGGCAAGAAGATTTAAGTAAATCCTTTAAATCAGGGAGGTAATAAATTGAGTGAGAAGCAATATGGTACACCCCTTGACTTTGCAAAGTAATTATGAACATATATTTCCCAGATTACAGATTACTTTGTTTGGAAGTATTATCACTTTACTAGCTTGGGGTATTGCAGACTGTTAGCTTTTCCCCCCAGATTCATTGATCCTTTCATCCTGGGCCAGTAGAGGTTAACGAGCACACACATACCACTCTCCTTGCAGCTAGGTGTGGCCACATGACCAAGTTCTAGCCAATGGGAGGTGAAAAAGAGATATGTGGGATTTGCATATGTTCATTAAATTGCTCCTTGTTCACTCTCTCCCATTCCCAAATGGAACCTAGGTTTGCTGGTAGACAAACTTCTATAATGTAGATGAGAATGATGAGAATGTCCAAGATGACGACAGAGTTAGAAGATGGAAATAAATTGGAATCTAAAATATCTTCATAAAGCAAAGCCATAATGCCAGCCTGATTTGCCCACTCCCTGCCTCTCACGTGAGGGAGAAACAAACTTTTATATTACTTAGGACATAGAATACTAAGCACTTTTTTCTTCTGAAAGCTTTGCTTAACTTGTAATTTATAAAAGGGATACAGTCCTGGAATATTATCTAGCTATGAAAAAGAATTACATCTTACCATTTGCAACAACATGAATAGAGCTAGGGAATATGATGTTAAGGGAAATAAGTCAGTCCAGGAAGACAAATACCCTATGATCTCACTCATATGTGGAATTTAAGAGACAAAACAAATGAGCAAAGGGGGAAAAATGGAAGAGAGACAAGCCAAGAAAAGACTCTTAACCACAGAGAACACACTGATGGTTTCCAGAGGGGAGGTGGATGGGGGATTGGGTTACATAGGTAATAAGGATGAAGGGGTGCACCTGTCGTGATTAGCACCAGGTGATGTATGGAAGAGTTGAATCACTATATTGTATACCTGAAACTAATATAACACTATATGTTAACTATGCAGGATTTTAAATAAAAACTTATAAAGAAGGGATACAGGCCAGAGTTCGTGTACCTCTAGTCTCTGTAGGGTTGGCTATGATTTACCCCCCTTATGAGAACTCTTATCCACAGTAGATTCTGAAGATTTTGAGCAATTGTTAAGTCCATCTCCAACTGAAACTGGAAAATATTTTGTTCCTATACTTCTGTCCTTCTAGACTCCTGATCTTTTGCCATTTGTCACACACTGCATGCCATTTCACCTGCCCTTGCTTTCGTGCAGTTGTCTTCTCTTCCTAGAACGGTCTTTCACATTTTTTTGCCTGGTTTATCCTACCCCATTTTGTGAGATCTAGATCGTGAAACCTTCCCTGAATTAATCGGGCAATGAGTCATTCCCTTCTTTGACCTATATAGAGGTGACCCACATGCAGGACTTCTTACATAGTCTTACCCTAGAGTATCACATTGTGTGGTAATCATCTTTTTACATTAGCCTCCTCTACCAGGCTATGGTCTCCTGGTTGAGTAGATAGAATGATTTTTTTCATCATTGTTTTCCCACCTGGTTCTCCCTTTAGAGTTTCTGACACATAGAAGTCTTTAAAACTTTGAAGCAAAGAATTCTCAGGAGAATAGAGAAAGAAAAACGTTCTCTCCTTTGAGGTAATTACTGTTTCACTATCAGGAATTTTAGACCAGGAAGGAAGGTTGTCAGTAAATAGGTACAGATTACTAACTCAGTGGCTACATAGTACATTTAACTTTGGTCCAGCAAGAGCTGAATCATTATCTGCAATGATAAGACCTGTGGACCTTTCACTCTTACATGAAAAGTTGATGAGGACAGTAGATTGTATTCTACTTTCCTGATTTGAGCAGGACAGAGAACTAGTCACATCTGAGCTTGTTGCTGTTTTATGCCTTTGCTCTTGATCAGGAGTCAGAAATCAAATGTATTAAACCTATATACTTATACACACACACAATCATACATGCACAAGTACATAAACATATGTGTGCACACACCACTTTCCAAGTGTGACTTCATATTTTCATACTAGAATTCAGAGTCCAAGGCTTGTGTTATAGATAGAGAAAAAACTATCACCTTAATATGCAATGATTTGGTTCATACTACAAAAATCTGACATTTTCACAAACTCTCCCCAAACACAAGCAGGTGGCAGAAAGTAGCATTCAGGTGTCCATCTTTAACCAAGGAAAGAGAAAAGGGACCATGAGGCATGCAGAGAGGGTGAAGGAAATAGACCACATTCATGAGAGAAAATGTCATATTGTGGGTGACAGCCACAAGTCATTTCTGTGGAGAAACAAACATGGCTTGCCATTTCCCAACACTCTTATCTATCCTTATGGACTCTCACTATGCTGTTGGCCTTAGTGCTTTGATGTAATTTTGCTCTCCTGCATGTATAAAAGAACCAGGTAGAGCATTAGAGTGTTTGGTGAACTAATTTACATTGTTTAATGGAGCTCCTAGGGTGGAGCCTTGGACAGGTAGGAGTCCTGGTTGGCTTGCTGGTTCTGGCTCTGCCCTGACTTCATTGGCCTGGGGCTACTCCCTCCATCTCTTCCTCCTAGATCTTCTCAAATGCAAAATGAGTGCATTCCAACTGGTGTTGGCCTTGGAATCCCTCTGAGTTTAAGATGTTTTTCTTTTTACCCCTGGACTCTGCTTACTAATTTTGTTGATGTCAAAGACTCATTAAAGCCCTACGGCTCCAATCTATTACATATAATTTTTTATTCTATATCCAAATAATTTTTTTTATTGCTAGTAGAACATAGAATTTCACAGTAGGCCTTATCTGTGTAAGTTTCAAATTTTCCTTACTTTTAGTACAGTAAAAAGGGTTAAACCTTCCTTTATAAATCTCAAGAAGAACTTTATAGCATAAATCCAGGAATTTTAGTAGCTGAGAGCATTATAATATAACATATATAAGTGCAAGATACTTTAATGTAAGAATATTTATTGGTCATTGTACTATTTCCAAGTTAACAAGAACTTCTCTGCCTGCCCTAGATGGTTTCACTTTCTTTGCCAGCCTGTTGTACTAGGAGTGCAAGCTTCTGTTTGTAATTCAAAGATAATGTCTCAGCTAAAGAGGCTAAAGAGGAGCTGTTCATTGATAGGCAGATTGAAGCATTGGGTGTGTCTTTTAGGAGTTTCAAGCTTCGGAATCAACCACTGGCCTGCAGAATAATAGGGCCACAGAGCCTTTTACTTGGTGAAACTGATCTACTACCAAGGAGTAAACCAAGTTTCATCTGTATGCTTTATAACATGAAAAAGCAAAGCATGATCTCCAGTAAGTGATTCTAAAACATAAGTATGGTTTTAGCATCAAATGCGTCTTTTCTTGGTTTGTCCCTAGTACCAGGCCAGTTGTAAAAATTCAATGATTGAATCATTCAGTGATACATTCAACAAATAACTTCTTGAGTGCTTGTTTTTGTTGGTACTAGGAATAGACCCGAGGTCAAGAAAGAGCCTCTGTTCTCCTGGAGTTTCTCATTCTAGTTGGGATGAAGAAGGAAGCAACAGACCAGGCACAGACATATGACATATGACAAATGACATATTCGCCATGTCACGTGATGATAAGTGATAGAAGAAAAATGGTGCAGGATGAGGGGACAAAATGGAAAGTAACCAGTTTGCCATTTGAGCTAGTCTATTTGGTCAAATCTCTGAGCACTGTATCTTTTAGGATCATGTCTTGATGCATAAAATGGAAACTCCACAGTAACATTAGTTTAACCAGGACTGAAATTTGTTTCTCATGTGATAGAAGTTCAGAGGCAAGTGATCTAGAGCTGTTATATCAAAGACCTGAGTGACATACATTTATGGTCTTCTATCTATCTGGCCTATCATCCTGACAAGTGACTTTTTTGTTCTCAAAGTCATTTTATTGATGTGGAAGCTCAAGCATCCTGTCCACATTCTAGGCAACAGGAAGGAAGTGCGTCTAAATGCTCTCTAAGCAGCATTCTTGGACATCACCTACAAGTTCTATTTACACCTCATGGACCAGAATTTAGTTTCCATACCTGGATGCAAGAGTGACTGGGAACTGCAGTTTTTAGCAGAAGACATTGACAAAAAAAGAAGAGGTATATTTGGGGCAGAAAGTTCCTTTCTCAGACACCAATTATGTGCTAAGTACTGTGGGTGTTCTGATTACCCAAGTCAATTATTTCTCCTACCCTGGCCCTGGCGAGCTAAGAGTTCTAAAGAAAGCCAAATTTGGGTCACAGCAAAAGAGACATCTACACAAAAAAAGTACAAAATAAGAAAAATTAGATAACTGAGCAGAACCACATTGAAAAGACAGTAAAACTATTTGGTCTAATTATCACGACACAATTCTGTTTCAACAGGAGGTCCGTGGGCTATTTCTTGATGTGGTTGTCAGGTCAAGAATAATTCTAGAGGCACAAGCAGAAAAATGAAAAGGGCTTTCTAAGGGAAGTGGGTATTGTGTGGCTGCAGAATTAGCAAAGGGAAGCATAGCGAGCTCATGAGGATTTCAGAGAAGTAACAGGACACCAGATTCTATAGGGTCTTTTAGGCTATGGGTAGCACTTTGGATTTTTCTTTAAGTGGGTTGGAGAGATCACTGATATGCTTTGAGGAGAGTGATACAATTTGACATGTTTTAGAGGAAACATAAATTATTTTTTTTTAAGAAAAAGATAACATTAAAACCAAAATGAATGATGAATTTTATTCCTGGACAGAAATGTGACATTTTGTAAGTTATCTTTTTCTAGAGATTTAAAAAATAACTTCTGTCTTTCATGAATAAAATGTTTACTTGCTAATTAGTTTACTCAGTGTAAAGCTAATGATATATGTCGCTCAAGAACTATGAAGGGCCTAAGACTTTACCCTACCTACAAGCTTATAAGAGCCTGACAGTTTCATGGATATGTTGGAAATCATGGGAATACTGAGTCAGAACAAAGGGCAATTTATTACCAAATAGCAACATGCAGACTGTTGTCACTTTATAACTGTTACTGAGCCCCCGTCCCCATAGGGCAACACAGAGAGTCCAGTGCCACTGACCCACTTGGTGGGTTGCATTACAGGAGGGGAACCCTGAGCTTAGAGACACCACATCATTTATAATGGGTTGTAGGTATCCCTTCCCTTTGCTCTCTGGAAAGACCAAGAAAGATAATGTGATACATGATAGAGACAGATCTCTATTGCCCAAGGCCATTCTCTATACAAAGTTCCTTGGAGAAGTAGACCAGACAAAAGGGAATCAGTACCTTTTTATAGGATATGCAGACATGCAGGAGACACTTAGAGAATTATTTCTTGAAATACAATTCTAGTAGTATCATTTGAAAGTATTTGTGCAAGATATAACAATCTCATTATATATGAATGATCATTTTAGTGAATTATAAATTTTCACACAGCATTTTAGGGTAAATCTGAAATGCTATTTACATTGACACCTGGAATGTGAAGTTCCTTAGAAGCATTGAGCATTTTTTGTAATATGTCAAATAGGTTCCACAATGATATTCTCATGTTTTATACATAAAAATAATTTTATTTTTTCTGTTTTAATTTTTTAAATTATTGAAGTATAATTAACATATGATGTTGTATTAATTTCCAGTGTACAGCATAGTGATTCAGTAATTCTGTATATTCTTCAGTGCTTTCCACAATAAGCATACCTACCATCTGTCACCATATAACATACAATATTACTGACTATATTCCCTATGCTGTACTTTTCATTCTCATGACATGTATTTTATTACTTGCTGATTTTTAATGCATTTTTTGTATTTACTTCTATCCTTTTGCCCATTTTATTTTATTATTTTTTAATGTTTTTTATTTAAATTCCAGTTAGTTAACATGCGGTATAATATTAGTTTCAGGCATGTATATAGTGATTCACTAATTCCATACATCACCCTGTGCTCATCACAAGTGCACTCCTTCATACCCATTCCTATATCCCCCATCCACCTGCCCATCTCCCCTCTAGAAACCATCAGTGTGTTCTCTTAGTTAAGACTCTGTTTCTTGGTTTTCTTCTCTCTCTCTCTCTCTCTCTCTCGCTCTCTCTTTCTCTTTTTTTCCCATTCACAATAGTATACTTATAGGTCAATGATTTGGAACACTTTGAATTTAAAAAAAGGCAGTGTTCATTTCCTGTCTTATACAGTGATGATTATAAAAGTATTTCCATGTCAAATGTTTTCCTGTCCATTACAGCTGTAATACTAAGATTTTCTTGCCATAGAAATTTATAGGGACTAAAGTATACAAATCTAACTTAATTCTAAAAGTTTCTATCAAAAAAAAAAACAAAAAAAATAAAAAAAATAAAAGTTTCTATCTTTTTTTTTCACCTCAGTATACAATTGAGGTATTTCTGATTATTTTCCTAAATTCCAACAAAAACGTAGTCCAAAGGACATAGTTGTTTGTATTCACTTTAAATAAAATACATATTAGAGTACAAAGCAAGTTCTGATTTTTTTTTCCTGCAAGTCTCCAATATGTAATATTGAAGTTACTTGGTATATCCTCTGTGAAATACATCAGGTAATATTTTCTCTAAATATCCCATGTACCTAGTGATATACGTACTTTGCTGTTAGAAGTAAACACGGACCAAGCAGGACTTATTTCAGGTATGCTAGACAGTTCAGTAGTTGAAACACAATCTATGTAAATCCTCCATATCAACAGGTTAAGAAGGAAAATCTAATAATCAATTAATTTACACAGAAAAGGCATTTGACAAAATACCATATCTGTTTGTGATAAAAATGCTTAGTGCGTTAGCATTGTGTTAAGAATATAGAAAGAGGGATCCCTGGGTGGCGCAGCGGTTTGGCGCCTGCCTTTGGCCCAGGGCGCGATCCTGGAGACCCGGGATCGAATCCCACATCAGGCTCCCGGTGCATGGAGCCTGCTTCTCCCTTTGCCTGTGCCTCTGCCTCTCTCTCTCTCTCTCTCTGTGACTATCATAAAAAAAAAAAAAAAGAATATAGGAAGAACTCTCAAAACTCAAAATTAGAAAACAATTAAAAATGTGCAACATAGGGCACCTGGGTGGCTCAGTGATTGGGTGTCTGCCTTTGGCTCAGGTCGTGACCCCGGGGTCCTGGGATTGGTTCCCACAACAGGCTGCCCACAGGGACCCAGCTTCTCTGTCTGCATATGTCTCTGCCTCTCTCTGTGTGTCTCTCATGAATAAATAAATAAAATCTTTTAAAAAAATGAGCAAAATACATTCCCAGTCATTTCACTGAAGAGGACATACAGATGGTAAACAAGCCCATGAGAAGATGTTCAACATCATTATCCCCTGGAGACGTGTGCATTAGTGTTACACTGAGAGGTCACTACGTACTTCTCAGAATCACCCAAACAGCAAGCAGTTGACAACGTCAGATGCCGGTGAGGGGGTGGAGAACTGCATTGCTCATCCCTTGCTCATAGGTGTATAAAGTGGCACAGCCACTCTAGAAGTGGTTTGCTACTTCCTCTCAAAGCTACAAATGGACTTACAAAGGATCTAATAATTGTACTCTTGGGCACTTATCCTACATAATGAACATTTATTTTCAGGCAAGAATTTGTACATGAATGTTCACCACTGCCAAAAACTGGAGACTACCAAATGTCCTCCAATAGGTATATGGTTAAACAGCCTGCTATATACCCATGGAATGAAATATTACTCAGCAATAAAAAAGAATAAAAGTACTGATAACACACAATTTGGATGAACCTCAAGGAGATTTTGTGGGTGGTAAAAAGCCAGTCTCCCATCAGGTTATTGCCTGATTCCATGTACACAATGTTCCTGAACTGACATAGCTGCAGGGATGGAGAATATGTTAGTGGTCACCAGGAGTTAGGACTAGGGGATGGGGTGGATGTAGATATGAAGTGGTAACTTCAGGGAGGTGTATGGTGATGCTTCAGTTGAATATGTTGATTGCAGTGGTGGTTACACAAAGCTACATATGTAATAACATTGTATAGAACCACACACATAGACACACCAACACACACACAGATAAGTGCATCTATAATGGTGAAATCTTGGTAAGTTTATGGATTGTAGCAATGTCAATTTTTTGTTTTTGATGTTTTTACCCTACTTGTGTAAGATGTTAAAGTTGGGGTTAGCTGGGAGAAGGATATTAAGAGTTTCTCTGCATAGTTCTGTATAATCCAATGCATATCTGTAATTATTTCAGAATGAAAACTTTGAAAAAGTGGGTGTCATTTCAAGTAGACTGTGTATTTGACTAAATTCTAATTATTTTCTGACTTTGAGTCCTTATAACTATTCGTTTAAAGATTTTGTTTATTCATCTGAGAGAGAGCAAGAGAGCATAAGTAAGGGGTGGGAGGACTAGTGGGGTGAGGGAAGGGACAGAAAAAGAGGGAGAAGCAGACTCTCTACTGAGCAGGGAACCCTACCCAGGGCTTAATTCCAGGACCCTGAGATCATGACCTGAGCCAAAGGCAAGCTGCTTAACTGATTGGGCCAACCAGGCACCCCAAATAGCTATTATTTTTTTAAGACTGAATTTAATATTAATGTTAGCTGGGATTTTCATGCTAAATTTGACAGAATTTAAAGTTTATTATCAAATATCTAAGCTATCTTGGTAAGTATTAGAAAACCTGTACTTGTCGTGGGTATATACATTTACAAAATACATAGACCATTTTAATTTTTAAAGCAAACATTTATATATGTACATATAGATATATGAATAATCTAGTTTTATAAAAAATAATTCTAAAAATATGTATGGACAAAATTGGGAGACTGTACATTATACTGTAGAAGATAGTTAATTTGGAGGTATAGAGTTTTTTCTTTTTTACTTTCTCCATCACATATTTCATTAATATTTGACATTTGTATATCTTAGTCATTTTCTTTTAGTCGGAAAAAAAAAGTAAAAATCAGGAGAAAAGAAAATGAAGTTTGGCATCTGGCTATACACCAAAAACATTGCTGCATTTCATTAAATAAAAAGATTCAACATGCACTACTATAACGGCACTGAGGTCAGCTGCCCAGCCCGCAGCTGTTCAGGGGCACAGCCTCTGAGGCTCCCAGCCCTTAGTAAATGGATCTTGCTGGCAAATGTCAAATTCCCTCGGTTCACACAGCTCTCATTTAGATTCCCTAATGGTGACCTATAAAATTGGACATCATAAAAAATATGACAAAATAATTTGTTATAAAAGGGACCAAGAGCAATCATGAAATAAGAATGGAAGAAACCATACACAAATGAGACTGTGAGATGTTACAAGTGTATACAAATGAAGGAAACAACTTCTGCAGGAAGCAAGCTCTGGAGGCCTCCAGAGATCCTCTCCTTATGGGCTGCGGTTGGCAGCCACCCACTTGGGAGGAAGCAGGAGGCCGCTGAGGGTGGGCTCCCCCAGCACCTGTGGTGGGCTGATGGGTACCCTGCCCCTGGACCAGGCAGCTCTGGATACCTCTGGCTATCTCAGCTCAAACTCCAAACATTCTTGCTCCTCTGCAATTGTTCCTCGTATTGTCATTGAAATGCAGAGAGGCATGGCTGTGACTACAGAGACTTCCTCGCCTCTATTTTTGGGATGGAGGCAATTTAGGTTCATATTTATTAGTGCACAAATACGCAGGGTGTGACACACTGCCGGTGGGCCTCATTTCCAATTGAATGTGCTCTGCTCCACCCTTCTGTAAAATCCCTCCTGGCCAGGAAAATTGTGAATATCTTCTGTGAAGTGCCTCTCAAGAAATCCTCCCCATTGCCATGAATAGGATGAATGTTTTTATAGAAATTCTTGACTTCAGGTGGGAAATGAATTATTTCTCAGCTTAATGTTGCTGAGAAAAATTTCCCTATCAGTTGGAAGTTTTCTTTTAACAACTGTTTCTCGCTAGGAAAGAGTCTTTTGGCTTACCTCGAAGTAAGTTGCCATTCATATATGTTAGCATCCTGGTGTATTCTTTGATTCTATCTGGAAACAGAGACTATCTTTTACCTGAAAAGTTAAGCCCTACGAGTCATGATAGGTGACTTTTAAGATTGAGAAACATTTGTTTCTGTTTTAAAGAAAAATTTAAATGTTAGAAGCTGCTGGAGGTCACAAGTGAAAACACTGCAAAGTTTCATAGGGAGATTCAAAATTGTACCTAGACAAATATTGTAGGCTGGAGAATTTTGAGAACAATCAGATTAAGGAGAAAAGTCCAACTCCTCTCATGCTGGAAGAAATAGAGGCCCAAGAAAATGTAAATACAGAGAACAAAAACAGAAAGGAGAGAGAGCAAACACAGGCCACACCCTGATACTGATAGAGACCCACAGGCATGCACATCATGTAGCACCATGACAACTGTCTCCCGCTACGGATGAGGAGATCATGCCCACTGAGAATAATAGCGTGCTCAAGAATGCATTTGTGGCAGTTTCAGGCCTAGAGAGGAGATTTGCCAACTCTCAGGATTGCTTTCTTTCCAAAATATCTTTGTGCATCTTCTCTAGTGCATTGTAAATGGGGATTCTGTTTTGTGTTTTGGTTTTTGTTTGATTTGAACATGGCTTCCTTCTTGGCAGATTTTCTTTATCACATTCCTAGAGTTCCTATTGTATTATTCCTCTTCATTTCAATGATTCCTTCTTTTGGGCCTTTTTTTTTTTTTTTTTTTTTTGGTTTCCTCTGGCAACCTCTAAGACTTCTGTTTCTTCTAGTGTGACACTATTTATTTCATTTTATGTTGGTTGCTTGTCTTTGATTCTGCTCTTTTGTCTTTCCCTCTGACATAGACTACTTTTATGCCTGCTTTTCCTACATTCCCACATTCTTGCACCTTCCTTTGTTCCCACCTTTCTCTACTTCCTACCTGTATTTTGAGTTAGCATTCATCTGTATCTTTGTCTTTATTCTGTTTCTTTTTTTTTCTGCCTCTTCCTCTTCCATTTGCTTTCTTACTTCATTAAATGACACATTCCCCTGATATTTTTTTTTTCTCTCACTATAACCAGTTTCACCTTCCTGTTCTTCTCTGATGTAAATGATTGTGTATGTAAGGTGAAAACCAAGGAAAATATCTTTTTTGGTAAGCATTGATGTTTCATTGCATTGGTCAATATAAAAATTAAAATCATATATATATATATATGCTTTTATATATAATCCTGTTCCCAAAATACATCTACAATGTTCTCTCAGATTTGGGAACATGTGGAAATTCTTGTGGTGAGTCGTCATGAATGATACCAATAAAAGCAAATCAAATCCTTTTCTTTCACACCCTGCAACAGTTTTACCTGTATGGGGGTTTGGGCTAAGAATTATAATGACTGTCTTAGATCTGAAGGATAAAGAGACTCTGCTGCCACTAGCTGGACTGTGGATGAGAAAAACTGACCAAAAGAGAATCCTTGTTCCCTTGTGCTCACCCCTTCAAACCTAGAGCCCAATAAGGTAGAGGCTGATTCAGAGCCAGTGGTTCTTTCTAGAAGAGAGGGAGGAAAGATGTGCAGAGGCTCTGTTAGGCTCTGTTAGATGTTAGAGGCTCTGTTAGGAGCAACTTGTGGTGTTCAGGTGGCTTCTCATGTGGGATATTTGTCTGAGCTAGTCTGAAGAGAAGCAGAATTCTGCCTCCCTAAGAATCAAGGTCCAAGATCTAGGGGCTTGGACCCTAGGATTAGACTGTTATCCCCTGGGGATGAGAAAGAGCACCCAGTGTGAGCTCAGAAAGGCCTGGCCAGGTACAACAACCTCACTGATGAGAGGATATGGCTTATTTCCTCCAGGACACACTTGAAGGGTGATTGGCAATGACTTCTCTTCCATGGAGATTCCCAATGTAAGGAAGTAAGACTGTTTTGAAGAATCAGTCTCTCTCTCTGCCTGTCCCCCCCCCCCCCATTCATAACCACTTTATGTTACATTGTGCATTTCTAAAACCTTTGAAATTGAGCAAAAAACAAATTAGAATCATGAGACTCTAGAGCTGACAAGACCTTACCATTGGTTACTTACAGCTCTACATTTGAGAGATGAGCCTCTGAGTTGTAGGAATAGAGGAAGTCTCATTACCCTGAGCTCTGTCAGAATGGACAGCATCTCCTTCCCTACCACAGCTGCTTTCCAGGCAGGACGTTTTTCCCAATACGGCCCACACGTTCTAGAGCGAGCTCAGGATAGCAAGAGTCCCAAAATCCTGCTCTGGTGAACAACAGCCGGTCAAATGTGAGCCATCCGACAGATGTTGAGAGATCTTTGGAAAGGTTTTTTTTTGATAAGGTTATAAAGGATTTGTAAATAGCATTTAATTCTCTCTCATATTCTAAAATGGTTATCTGTCTGACATGTTCATAGTGGATTAATTTATGCTTTTTATTTGGCCCTAGATGGATAAACCAAATAGAATTAGAATTACACAAGTAAATGTTATTTCAAACCCTCCAGTAGCAGGAAATAGCTTTATAACAAAATTACATAACAGCTGGCGCTGTCACCAGTGACCAGAATGGTAGTGTTTTCTTTTGATTCCCTTGCAACTGCACTATCTTCAAAGACTTTTGGAAAAGAGAGGCAGAGCTAAGGGACACGGGGGCTTTACAGAACTAGGTAAGTTATATGTTGCAATATCCACTGCAGTCTCTTCTCCTCATATGAAGTTGACTTTGCAAACTTATGTCACCATTTCAAATGTAAATAAAAGAGTAACACCACCACACTAGTGCTTCTCAGATCTTCATGTGCATCCGAGGCATCTCAGAAGTTTGTCATCATGCAGGTTTTATTTCCAAGTTCTGGCTGGAGCCAGAGATTCTGCTTTTCTATGGAGATTTCAAATGACTATGGTCTTGAACCTTGAATTCTCAGGGGCAGAAGTCTATACTACTGATCATGTTTGTCAACACTGATGGCTATGGTCTAGCCTGACTCTTAAGAGCACAGATCTGCGAGGACTGAGTGTTTTGGGGTGACAGCTTGTGATTTTAATCAGCAGCTGACATTCACATAAAGTTGCCATCTCCATACTTACATGAGAGTCACCTTGAGGCAAAGACCATGTCACCTTTCATGGTTTCACTCCTTCAAGTGATGACCTTAAACTAACTTTGTGCTCAATAAATTAAAAAAAATCAAATTTGAATAAATGTTGTTAAAACTTCATTAGACATATTTTCACTCACATTAACCTATTTGTTTGAAAAAGTCTTCTGAATTGTGAGTTGAGAAAGCCTTCCCATCAGAGCTCTTAGTAGGGCCCCAGCTCCAGAATTCCAGAAGTCAGCATTGGCAATTCTGAGGTGGAAGAGAGAGGGAATTGGATGTTGAAACTAGGAAGACTCTAGTTGGCTGGGAGGTAACATTTTCTTTAAAAAGAAAGAACTCGGGATCCCTGGGTGGCGCAGCGGTTTGGCGCCTGCCTTTGGCCCAGGGCGCGATCCTGGAGTTCCGGGATCAAATCCCACGTCGGGCTCCCGGTGCATGGAGCCTGCTTCTCCCTCTGCCTGTGTCTCTGCCTCTCTCTCTCTCTCTCTCTCTCTCTCTCTCTCTCTGTGAGACTATCATAAATAAATAAAAAAAATAAAAATAAAAATAAATATAAAATATAAAAATAAAAATAAAAATAAAAAGAAAGAACTCATAGCACCCAGTGCTGCTCCATCAGATTATTGCACAATCCTTTAGGGCAGGGACCGATTTAATTTATCCTTGTAGCCTCTTCAGCCTGGAGCTCGGAGGGTGGTCAAAAAACATCTGAAGAATGAGTTCATATGGCCTGGGAAACAAAGGGCATATGGTTCTGAAGTTTACATCTGGAGGCTGAAACCCGGAGACTATACAAAGAAGATTATGGTTTGAAAGACCCACTAGTTCCTTAGCACTTATCAACTGATTTTTCAGAGGAAAATAAAATGGAAACTTTTGTAGTGATATCAGATATCTGCAGCAAGCCGGGTGCTGCAGCTGTGGCGGATGCATACAGAGCAGAAGAGGCACAGCAGGGGAGGAATCTGTGCAAGTACAGTGACTGCAAAGTTTACAACCTCCTATCTTTTAGAACAGTCATGCAGCTAGAAATTGAGTGGCAGATAAGGATAGAATACACGCATTACAAACACGTCTCTGACCGTCATTTCTGCGAGAAATGAAACTGCACAGATGCTAGCTTAAAGACTCCTTCAAAGTAGCATGTGTTACAGAATGAAATGGAGGTTAAGTCTATACCAAAATACGCTAATTCCATAGGTTTTCTACCATTCTGAGAAAGTGCATACAGGTCTTCAAGTTGTATGGTACAGTGGGCCCAGGAATAAAAGGCAATATTTTTTAATTTCTAAGATCTCAAAGCAAAGTCAAATAGCAAAACCTCTGTTTTGAATTTTCTGAGTCTATTAAACAGTTACTGTTAGGTTCTACAAATAAGGTTTCATTAAAGATGTCTAAATCCAAGGGATTACAAGATGGGCTCCTCCCTTTTGCATCCTGTTAGAGATGTTAAAATGGCAAATGTTGGAGGATTTCTTTCAATAAAATCAAGTCTCTTAATACTAATGTAACTAATTTGCAAGCCTGAGAAGTAAGTGCTGGCAATATGTTGTCTCTGCCTTTGAAAAGTCAGTAGAGGGAGGAAGACCATTATGTAAGTGTGCACTTGCGCTGTGTCCTTCAGCAGGGGCACGCACAGGGCATAGCATCAGCTGTGCTTTGGGACCCGTGAAAGTTTCATACAAAGAGATGGCAATCTTCAAAAATCATAGGTAGGAATCCACAAACCAAAAATCTGACAAGGAGTAGAGAATTTGCTCGTGCTCAGAGTTTCTCCCTCCATATGGCATGCTAGGGTAAAGGATAAAGTGGCAACTGCACGCCCCTTGACCAGGAATACAAAATTAGCATCACCAGAGAGAGCGGAGAGACACTGGCTGCCCTCAAACACAGTGCCCTGAGAAACAGATACGTGTTTTTCAGAGGGGTGCCTCACGTCTGCCCAAAGTGAGAAACACCACCATATAACTGGCTTTTGGTCTTCAAAATATCAATGTCATGAAGGACTGAGTAAAATTGAGATACTCCAAGTTAAAAGGAGACTGAAGAGACATGGCAGCTAAGTATACTATGTGATCTCAAACTGAATTTCTATCAGAGCAGGAGAAACATCACAGAGGACATCTAGGTCATCACTGGGTTTGTCACAATTGCAATATGGAATGTATATTCGATGAAACTGTGATATCTGTGCTGTACTTGCTAACTGTGATAGCTGAACTGTTACATAAGAGGATATCTTTGTTCTTGAGAAATGGGAACTTAAATGTGTATTAAGGGGTAAATGGACCTGAATCAAAAAAATAACCTTCTCCCACATGGTTCAGCAAAAACAAAACAAAACAACTGGCAAAGTCGTGCAACATTCAGAACACACATGTAATGACACAGAATAAGGAGTTGGCATGAAGTATTTTTAAAAATAGAAATAGTCTCATAGAAACATGGGATTGGTAGCAGGTGGCAGGAAATCAGGTTAGGGAAAGGTATGTTGAGAACAAGTAATTAACTTTCTTCTCAACCATGTTGAGGAGTTTATCCTGGGTTTAAAATGTTCCCAGTGAGGACTTTCATGGTATATTTTTTAAAAAGTTGTTTCTGTGCCTTAGCAAATATAAACATATGAACATTTAAAAATATACTGGTCTTGGCAGAGCACCAGTAGATCGCTATCACTGGGGAGCATAGAGTGCAGACATCTCTGTGTGTGAGAGGGGTATATGTGTGTGGATTTATTATTATGAAGACACGACTAGAAAGAATGCACTAATAAGCACATAGTCATGGGCAATTGCTCTCCATTTAAAATAATATAAAGTCTAACCCTACTTCCTACCATATTACAGTTATACTCCAGACCCTTTAAAAGACTAAAACATAATGAGTAAAAAAAGTACTAAAAGAAACATAAAATATTTTAAATCTTGGGCTGCAGAGGGACTTCTGAGTAATACAGATTGTAATGCCAGTAGCTATTTTGCTTTTTTATTTGCAGGATCCTTGAAAGAAAATCAACAGACAAATTCTTAAATATTTCTTCTCTTCAGAGATTTCTCTGTCCTGGCTCTCTGGATCCCCATATCTCCCATTCCCAGCCCCACCCTGTGTCTCCTCAAAGGACCTTTCTCCTTTCCTGTCCTGTCTGGAGTCTACTGTTTCTTTCCTTTACTTCAAAACCCCCTTCATGCATTTCTCCCCATATCCTGCCACCAATTTATTCTCTGCATCTATGAGCTTATGTTTTGTTCTGTTTTGTTTTGCTTTAGATTCCACATACAAGAGAGATCCTATGATATTTATCTTTCTCTGTCTGAATTATTTCACTTGGCATAACACCATTGAGGTCCATTCATGTTGCCATAAATGGCACAATCTCATTCCTCTCATAGGGTTGAATAACCAAGTCCGCTTTTGACCTTATCTCATTCAAGCTTTCCCTTGGAGCTTCCAAATGCATGTTCCAGGAAGCCTGTGGATTCGATCAACAGTGCTCTAAGCTTTTACTGGCTTTCAAACTCAACATGTGCAAACCTACTTTTCTGCATTCTCTACCTGTCCCTAATCCCAAGTAATGTGGTCATTTCCCTGATGCTCCTTACCTTGCTTAATGGGCTTTCACTCTCTATTGTGATTGGGCAAGACCCTGGAACGGTGTGACTTCCTGCTCTCCTCAGCCAGTTTCAGCCTCATCACCACAGATTCTATCTCTCTGCAATATTGTTCCTCTTCCCCTGCTTTTCTCACACTAGTATTGTTCTATTTTAAATCATTATTGTCCTTTCCCTTTTATACAATATTTTAGTTTTAATTTAAAATTTTATCATGAGTGAACACTGAAAAGTGATACAAGTTACAGCCCTACAGATTTTATTACTTGTTTTTGCATAGATCTTATGCTGAGTGTATAGTGCATTGTATGACCTTCGTGTCCCTGAGAAGGAGGAGAATCTCCATCTTGATGAGTAGCTTTCCTCGCCCGAGCAACTTATCTAATAATGCATGTGGACCATGTGTATCACCTCTACGGATATGATGACTGCCTAGACTGATCGTGTTTCTTCCCTTACTTTGGATCTAGGAAGCTCAGATAACAACTATTAATATAGTATTGGATATTTTCTTTTGATTTCATCTTATTTCTCTTGAATGTATTTTTCTTGTTCACAAACGTTTTTTTTTTTCAATTATTCTTACATTTCATCATACTCTTTGTATCTTTGTCAGCTACTTTTAACTTGTTTTCTCTTTATGAATCACAATCCTTAAGCAATTAAATAATTATTCCTTACCTGGGCTATTTTCTCTGTCCAGTCACATCCATACTATGCAAGGTGTTGGGGATCACTGACTAAAGTCTTCTCTACTTCTTGTTTTTGAACACACAGGCTGTACTTTGGACACAATTCATCCTCTCTGGTTGCCTGCATTTGCTTCTGTGGTTTCTTCCCCATGAGATCTATCCATGCATGCAGCTTGACTTACCACATCCATCTCTCCAAACCAAATTTCAGTTCAGACCACCGTTGAGGCCAGCTGCAAGCATAGGGAGTGATTTAGTTATGCTCTCCTCATGAAAATAATTATAAGCAACCACAGTTGTTCTTACTATTTTATTTATGTGGTCACATTGGTATGTCTTAAAGATTTATTTATTTATTTATTTATTTACTTATTTATTTATTTATTCATGAGAGACACAGAGAGAGAGAGAGAGAGAGAGGCAGAGGCACAGGCAGAAGCAGGCTCCGTGCAGGGAGCCCGACGCAGGACTCGACCCTGGGTTGCCAGGACCACACCCTGGGCTGCAGGCGGCACTAAACTGCTGCACCACCAGGGCTGCCCTGGTATGTCTTTTAAGAAATCTGGGAAACTGTATTTGGACACAAATTTAGCTTATTGGAATTCTATAAAGGAAAGAAGGGACATCAGTTTATTCACAGATTTACCACTTATTGTCTGCAGTATTTGGGGGCCATTAATTTCTACCTCCGAACTCATCATCAACACTTAAATAACTTTTTTTTTTCCTTAGAAGATTCTCAGGGGAGGCTCTCAATGATATGGAGCCAGTAACCTCTGTGTCTCTGTAGGGATGTGTTTTGGGTTTGAGCTGTGTTTCCTCTTTCTGAATACCAAACCTTTCCAATATGAGCGACCACTGTGACTACAACCCATCCCACAAATACACAAACCCACAACTATAGTGCATAAACGTAACACTGAGAATAGGCACTTCTGATGAAATTATAAATGTTTCTGTTTAACAATAAAGAAAATTGGAGTCACTGTGGAACCTCCTTTCTATTCATCAGACACATGTTTCAGTTGTTTGTATTTTCTTACACAGTGTGGTATGGTAGAAAGTATATTGAAATGGGATTTGGGAACCACAGATTTTGTGCCTTAGGAAAAGCCTTAAATTTTCTGTGCCTGAGTGTTCTGTTCTACAAAATGTGATTTCTTTCATCTTGAAAAGGCCATCCTTCTGAGAAACCAAAATAATTAAAGGAAGAATAACCATCATCCATTTCCTGGGATAGTGGCAACAGTGGAGCAGGAGCAGCCCCATCATTTTGTGTCAACAGCACAAACAAAGCATCTAGAGTCCCTTATGGTGGCAGCAGTGTCCTCAGTTGGTTCTGAAGGGCAATTTGCACAGTGCTTAGCAATGATTTGGGCCATATTACTTCTCATTCTCCAAGTCTGGTCCTCCAAGTTTTTAGGCAATTTTGTATTTATTTTCTGCTATAATCAGCCCAAACCCGTTTCTTTTGCTTTGGAACTTAGAAGTGATCTAGTCAACTTACATGGTAAGCAATCATCTATAGCAAAAATTTAGAGTAAAATTAGACCAAGATTGATTGAACATTCATGTTTCAAACTGCAGAAAATCTTGGAGTTTTTTAGACAATAATATTAATGTTACTACTGCTAATAAAAGATAGCTTTCTTGAGAAACTACTGTATGTCATGATCTGTATTAAGCCTTTATATGCATTATTCCCTATAATTCAAGGAAGATATAGGAACTCAAATCTGATGAAAATGAGCCAGATGAAAAAACATGGCATATAATCTAGTGGAGGAGGAGGAGGAGGATGATGATGACAATGATGAAGATTATGATGACAATGATGTTGGTAATGATAATGATGACAACATCTGGAATCACAGTTAGGGTCAACCTCCTATATAACAGAGCTTGTTTGAAGTGTCTCAAGTCCCAGGCTCTAATGGACCCCAACTCTGATAAATCACCTTCATGCTCAGAAGGAAAGATAAGACTTACGCAACTATTGCTTATAATGATAACCTCTACATCTCCTGGAATTAGCCTCAACTTAGTGGTAAGCATTCAGTTTTAGAATCCTAATGGGGATCCCTGGGTGGCGCAGCGGTTTGGCGCCTGCCTTTGGCCCAGGGCGCGATCCTGGAGACCTGGGATCGAATCCCACGTCGGGCTCCCGGTGCATGGAGCCTGCTTCTCCCTCTGCCAGTGTCTCTGCCTCTCTCTCCCTCTCTCTGTGTGACTATCATAAATAAATAAATATTAAAAAAAAATAATCCTAATGAATTTATTTGTGAAGCTGTTAATATCTACCATTGGGTTGATGTTTAGGCCGAAAGGACCATTTGAACAGGTATGGTACCTCAGCCAAAACACACCAGTGTGATTTTTGTGGGCTTACCCACAGGGAGGAAAGGCATCCGTGGTCACTCTTTGGTACAGAGTAGTTGGATAACCAGCACAATTTCAGTAAGTTCTCTTGGTGTTAAACAAAAAATAGCTTGCTTTTAATAAATTAGGAAAACCAGTAAAAATCATGTATATGAAAGTACTCAAAGACATAAGTCAAATGAAACTTTTAGCAAAATAAGTACTAACAACCTATCAAGATCCTTTTTTCTGAATTAAAGAATACAGGGGCAAAGAAAAATAAAATATTCCAGTTGAACTTGAAGTGGGGCATTATTTATTGCACAGCCCAGGAAGGTTAGGACTAGTTAGGACAAGATATAACTAGTAAAGACCAGGCTGGTCCTCTTCTGCCAGCTGCATGGAGACATTTAACACCCTTCCCCCACAAGCCTTCCCAAAGTTTCCATGTTTTGCTGAATGTATGTGGAATTATCACTACACCCTCCCATATGCTTCTAGAAGAGCTAAATAAGAACTCTGTACACACCGTGCTTGTTCACATGTTTGTTGTGTTTGTGGTAGTAGTCCTCAAGCTTAGAAGAATTTGGTGTGGTCAATACTCAGTTTAGGTGAATGAAAAAATGGATAAATGAACAATCTTTTAAAAATACTAACAAAGGGTGCCTGGGTGGCTCAGTTTCTAAACCGTCTTGATTTTGGCTCAGGTTGTTGATCTCAGGGTCCTCTTCCTCTGCTCCTCCCCAAATCATGCTCTCTCTCTCTCAAATAAATAGAATCTGAAAAAACAAATACAAATACAAAAACAAAAACAAAAAAACCAACTAACTAAACGATATTCTTACTAGGAAGCAAGGCCCTGACCATAAGATTTGATCTAAGAGGGATCCCTGGGTGGCGCAGCGGTTTGGCGCCTGCCTTTGGCCCAGGGCGCGATCCTGGAGACCCGGGATCGAATCCCACATCGGGCTCCCGGTGCATGGAGCCTGCTT
Source organism: Canis lupus familiaris (assembly GCF_011100685.1). Lineage (NCBI taxonomy): Eukaryota > Metazoa > Chordata > Mammalia > Carnivora > Canidae > Canis > Canis lupus. The sequence goes on along the minus strand of NC_049243.1, from coordinate 56,611,554 downwards.
CTCCCTCTGCCTATGTCTCTGCCTCTCTCTCTCTCACTGTGTGACTATCATAAATAAATAAATAAAATTAAAAAAAAAAAAAAAGATTTGATCTAAGAACTTTTTAGGTGTTTCGTTTCTTTCTTTTTTTTTTTTTTTAATATTTAAAAATCTAATTAAACCATATCACTATTTTGGGAAGATAAACTGCTGTACACTAATCCATAACCCAACACATACGTGCATGTCCAAGGCTGGAAATTTGCATTATGCAAATAATGTAGCACGGGTGTACTTGCTTCTGTTCTGTGTATTACTGAAGTATTCCTTCCCCCTCCTCCCTCCCACATCCTCTGGCCCTTCCCTGCTCCTCCTTCTCCCCTCCCCTCCTCAGTTCCTTCCTCACCTCCTCCAGCTCTCCTTCCTCCTTCTGTCAAATCCTGGCAGATAAGTAGAGCTTAATAAGAAGGAAGGGTTGAACAATAAAACAGGTAAGAATTCAGTATGTATCTATAAGGTCTCTGAGTCCTAATGTTAAAGAAAAAAAATGAGAAAAATGTTTTAACCCAAATATTTCCTAAGGCTTCTCCACATACATACAAGAAATATATTTTTGGCATATTTTCTAAGATAAGCAAAAAGAACTATTATCGGTCCACATCTGTGGCCAGTGCAAACCTCCCTTCCGCTATCCCTTTCTCTCTTTTATTTTATGTCTCCAAGGACCTCATTTGTGTAAGAATTTGACTGAATTCTCTTCAGCTAAAATAAGTTTAGTTTAACTATAAAACCAGAATAACTTTCAAGAGAAGAATATATCCTACTGTTTTTTTGAAAATAGAATACAATCTTAGTCTAGACTTAGATAGAATTTTATTGATTTAGGGTTTGAGAATATTCAGTAATAATTTGAGTAAAGGAGTCATTTAACAGTATTCCTAAACCACATTATTTTAAGTAACATTGGGGCACTTGTTTTGATTTAAACAATATTCTAAACACATATTGTTCATGCCCAGTCATTAAAATAGACCTTCATAACTGTTGGTGTGAATGTAAGCTGCTGTAGACAGTGGAAAACAACATGTAAATTCCTCAAAAATACCAAAACTAACTCTATCATATGATCTAGCAATTCCTCTTGTGGATATATTTTCAAAGGGATTAAAATCAGGATTGTGAAGGGATATCTGCACCCCCATGCCAAGTCTGTATTATTCACAATAGCCAAGATTTGGAAACAACCCAAATCTCTGCCAAGAGGTGACTGGAGATAGAAAATTAGTGTATCCATACAATGGAATATTAGCCTTAAAAAAGAAGGAAATCCTACCACATGCTACAACATGAGTAGAGTTTAAGGATAATTGAAGGGAAATAAACCAGTCACGAGAAGACAAACACTGCATGGTTCTGCCATTTCCATGAGTTAGATCTAAAGGAGAATGGTGGTTGGGGGAGGACGAGGAGTATGGTGGTTGGTGAGGATGAGTTGTTGTTAAAGAGATATAAAGTTTCAGCCCTGCATGATGAAAAGGTTCTAGACATCTGCTGTACTGAATAATGCCTGGAGTGACAATCCACTTAAAACTTTGTTAAGAGGTTGGATCTTAAAAAAAAAAAAAAAGAGGTTGGATCTTGCACTAGGTGGTTTTTGCCACAAGAAAAACAATCCAAAAGGTCCACATGGATGTACTAGTGTTATATTTTGCTAGCTACTTTTTTATCTAACCATATCAGCTTACAGACGGTAGAACTAAATTTCTTCTAAAATTATTTGATAAAGCCTATTCTTTCCTAATTTAAATAGAACCCTCCCCAATTATTCACAATTGTTTTTTATTGTTCTTAAGGAGGCTACCTGATGAATGATACACTAATTAACAATAAAGGCAATTTGAATAAGCAGAGAAAAGTTAATGACTGTTATCCAGAGTGAATTTGGGTTTCTAGAGAGCTTCCCAAATTTGTTTTACTACAATCAAACATTTTCTCCACTCACAAAATAAACTTTGAGTGATAATTTGCATGAAGAAATTTGTATTATCCTGTTCCAGAGCCCTATTCTAATGGTTAGGGGTTGTGAACCACAATATAATTAAACAGCCTGCTGAATGATCGATTCCATTATTTTGGTTGCTGCTGACTGGAATAATTAGAGATTTGCAATAATCACTCAAATTAAAGTGATTGTTTTACACTTCACCTTGTCTTCTTTACCTGTAATATTTAGGAAACAGAGAATTGCTTCCAGTGGCAGCCTGCCTGGGCAGCTGGGGCTCACAGGCTCTTCTGCGCTGTTTTCAGGGCCCCGGGTAGGTGGGTCCTTGTGATGCTCCCTGCAGAGTAGAGGGCCACAGGTAGCTTGCAGGTTCTCCTGCCTGCCTGCACTGGCCTCTCCCTGCCTAAGCATTCTCTATGCTCTCAGCCAACATGCCGAGCTCCATCCCTGTGAGCCAGCCTGATTGTGCATTCTGCAGAGGGGAAGACCTTCCCTCCACCGAAGAAATGGCAATATTTATTATCATGCCTTAGTGGCAGCTGGAGAGCGAGAGAGACAATATGAAAGTGTGGGCAGCAAATGTGGATGGTGAGCCACGCTCAGAGCCTATTAGAAAGGAAGAGTGCATTTCAAATTCTGAAGTCAAACCTGTGAAAATAATGTATCCAATTTGACGGGCACCATGGCTCGCGGTGACAACTCGTCTCCAGCTCCCATATGTTAACTTATTCTCTCAGCATCTTTAGGCCGGCTGCTGCCACCCAGGCAAGGCATGAGGGCATGCCATGCAGGCGGCTGTCCCATGTACCCAAGCTGCAAAGTCTCACAGTGACTAATTGCACTGCTTTCCCTCAGCCCTCCCTTGGCGAGAGATGCTCTGTGTTAAGTGCAGGACACGGTGGCTCTGCTGGGACCTTCCTTGCCCACTCTCTGAAGCAATGGACCCTCTGACTCAGGCCTTAACGTATCTGTATTTCTAACTTGTCCTTGTTGCCTTTTCTCAGAGATTTCTGACGTACATCCTGGGACTGGACAGAAGGACAGACACTGTTAATCTGCAGAAAGCTAAAAACAAAGTTTTGTGCAAAGAGCAGCTCAGGCGCCTCCAGCTACACCATGTGACAGCCTGGCTCTGGCTCTGAACTTTGTTCTGGGCTCAGCGCAGACTGTCTGCCTTACATCAGGAGACCCTACAGGGAACCTGGGGCTTTCTACAGTGGGAGCACCCATCTGCCCAACTGCATAAGGCCACAGGAGTATCATCAACTGCAGAGGGGGAAACTGAGGCCCGCAGGGGCTGATCAACAGGCATTGTACTTGGCAGACCGTCTGAAGTGAGTGGGGATGCTGAGACTGGAACAGGTGACTTCCTGGCTCTGTTGCTTCATGAATCTGCTTTTTAAGTAGGCATGGGCTCCTCTGTGCACCTGCTTTACCTGAGGCCGAATCAAGTCTAGGATAAAGATTCATGTGACCTTGAGTAACAGAGCAGGGTTGGGGGAAGTGTGTTGACTCTTCAAGGCTGGGACATTCAGGGCTGGCCTTCTTATAATTAAATCTGAGTCAAAAGACCCTCTATTTGGCATAACTTACTATTTGTTCTAAGTGTATCAGTAAGTTTTCATGAATTAATGAGGCTTAGGGGGACACCTGGGTGGCTTGGTGGTTTAGCGTCTGCCTTTGGCTCAGGATGTGATCCTGGAGTCCTGGGATCGAGTCCCACATTGGGCTTCCTGCATGGAGCCTGCTTCTCCCTCTGCCTGTGTCTCTGCCTCTCTCTCTGTGTCTCTCATGAATAAATAAATAAAATCTTAAAAAAAATTAATGAGGCTTAATTAACTCCTATTTCTGTTAAACGTCAGGTAAATTGATGGATATTTTGAGTGGTGAGGTTTTATTGACAGGAGAGTTCAGCTAAGACCTTACAAATAAAAAATTATCATAATTTATCCATACATTGTAAAAATAAAATTAAAATAATGCGTAGTAAACCGTAATGTTAACTTCAGAAGTAATTGCTAGGTTCATTGAAAGATTAGATGATGTATGTAAAAGGTTTCTTACAATTACTTACAATAATAAAAACTCTATAAATATTAGCTTAAAAATGTAGTTACATTTTTAATATACTGCAACTCCTCCTCACATATCTGTTGTTAAGAGTGATGGGTAACAGGTAGGGAGGGGGTATGGAGCTATGGGCTGGCATGGGATATGTTTATTGATGATTGCCCAAAGCATGATAACAAAATTTTTTTTTAATTTATTTTTTATTGGTGTTCAATTTACTAACATACAGAATAACACCCAGTGCCCGTCACCCATTAATTTTTTTTTTTAATGAAGTGCATTAGGTACAGTGGGATTTCTTACATGATATAAAATAGTTTTATGAAAAAATTGTGTAGTGTGTTCCTAGCTTTTGCAGGCCAGCAAGCACACCTTATTTTTAACCACTAGGTAGAATTTTTCTCTCAGAAAATTTCCGTCCTTTCACTTTGCCTGTGTTGATTTTCACTTACTGAATATAGATGCTATGGACAACTCATTTATATGTATTTATGAGATAGAGCTTCTAAACCTTACAAAATTAAATGAGGGTCATTGAATATCTAGTTTTAATTCAATGGTTTGCTAGAGAAAAATTCAGAGTGGAAATTGATGTAATGTGTTATATACCCTTTATACTTTATTTAATATGAGTACACACCATATTTGGATATATGAATATATATAAATCACTGGTAAAACATACATTTTTTTAATTCCAAAAAATGTGCTGTAACTCCATAAACATATTTCAAAAACTATAAGATTAAAGTATCGTCTGAAGACTAGAAATGCCTAATGCAGAGCCATAAGATAATTATCCATCATTTTCATATGTTCTTTCCTTTTGTGAGACAACTACTCATTATGAATAAATATGCTATAGTTCCCAGAATGTTCTACAATGCAGTAAGGCTGAAACTCAGAAAGACTGATGTCAGGAGTGTTTTTGTGGTACCTTCAAGAATAGAAAATTATCTTTGAACTAAGGCACTTCCTACATTCTCTGTTTATGAGAAGGCAGTATGCACACATGAGCCCAGTTAATAAGCCTGCAGCCTCATGGTTCACTTATCTTTCAGAGAAGCATTTAAAATCACTAAATTCTCCTCTGTAAAGAAGGAAATTCTATTAAATGATCTGTATCTCGATTAAATGATCTGTTTTCCTGATATAATTTAATTTGCTAATGCATAATTTGCTCAATGCATTAATTTAATTAAATAACTCTATAGGCATATTTTGAGTCTTGAAAACAAGCATATGATATATTTATTACATATTGCACATCATAATTTACACACATATATGCATAGTATATGCATTATTTGTTATATATATTATGTATAGCACATATTATATATGTTATAAATATATGCAAAATAAGGAAATAACCTAGTTCGTAGGTTGCAGGCAGATGGTCAAGAAGAGCATCAGTGGTTTCAACACAGCACAATTAGTGCTACATGTAGTGTGTCATGGAATTAAAAGAGAGACAGGGAAGGGTTGCAGAACTTTCCGGAGGGATATTAGGAGACATCTCGAAGGGAGTGCAGTACTTGATGGATGGTGTAAGAGGAGGAAGGACTAGGTTGGCACCAAGATGGGGCAAGGATTTCTAGACAATGCTAACAGTGGCAAGGACAGGAGCCTCATTTCTTCTTTCCTAATGGAGCTTTTCTTTTCTGTAATCACTTGTCCTACTGTAGGTGTTCGTGCAGACATAGCTCTTCTATCTCAATTTAAAAAAAAAAAATGTTGTTTTACTAGTGGTCTCATGGATTTTAGGCTAGATCAATACATTCCAATTTAATACAAGTGTGTATTCACCACTTTGTTAAAATCTGTGTTAGCCCTACATGAAATTGCTCTAACATGGCCCTAGTATTGAATGCTGAGAATCGTGTATGGGGAGGGGCCATAGGTGTAGGTGTCAGGAGCAGGGGCTCTGCAGCTGCTGGCCTGCATTTAAAACTGGCCCCGCCATTTGCTACCTGTGTCACACTGGCAAATCATGCCTTGATGACCTCATCTGTAAATCAGGGATAATGATAGCATGCTACCTCACAGAGTTATAGTGAGGATTAATTAAGCAAATGCACATAAAGTACTTTGCATAGTACCTAGCCAATAGGAAACACAGAAGAGTCATTAGCTGTGTTATTACTCAACTACTGTTAAAAATTAATTTGGTAATCCATGGGTGGTATCTACTGTAGACTCTCTTAAATTTCTAATAATTGAAATTTATATTATTTTAATAAATATTATAAAATGAAAGGATCTGGGATTCCATAACAGAATTCAGCTTTTCTGGATTTCAGTTTCAGTGGAGCATTTCTCTTTGAGGAAAACACTGGAACACTTACTTCACCACCTCACCCCTCCCAGTCACACGAACATGGTAAGCTATATGATTCTACATGTGAATTACTCTCTAATGCCACAAGAAGTACAATAAATGATATACATTCTATTTATGAAGTATGATTATTATTAATGACCATTTATTGGATACTCTCCAAGTATTGGGCACTGAGCAAAGAGCTTCACAAATACTTGCATTTACTTCTCTTAACAAAACTATGAAGCAAGTATTTATTGTCCTGACTTACAAATTAGGAGCTTAAGATGATAAGACAGAAGAGGTGACTTAGTGACTATCACACAGCTCACATTTGACTTGGATTTAGAATATCAGGTCTGTGGATGTCTTTCTGCAAATCCTCTATCATGGTTCTTCCCTATTCAATAAAAGGGCAAATATATTAGAAACTCGATTATACTGAGTGCTGTGGGAAGTGTTACTTGGATACATCAAACAATGCACATACACATATTGAGAGAGCGATATGTGTGTGTTTGTGTGTGTGTCTGTGTATACACACACACACATCTTGTAGCTAGATATACGTATGTACATACGTATCTGTTCTTTTTGTAGACATATTTTATATATGTTTATAAATATATACATACATCTTGGGTATCATCTATCACAACATTTCTATTCTTTGTTAACAGCTGTATTAATATAGATGACACCATTTCTATTCTTTACAAAAACAGAAGGTCATTTATATGCTTTATCAGTAGGATTTTGTTGATCTATTTTTTTAAAATTTGGTAATGGACTTTGGGTTTTTTTTGTAGGCATAGAGAGGCTGGAGGGTTAGGTTGAAGAAAGCTAGCCAAGAGAAAGAAAGAGAAACCAAATAATGAAACTGGCCTCATAGTGAAGTATTTTTGATTTGTATTTGCAGTGCTTGAGGTTGCAGCTAGAGCTCTCTGCCCCCTGGAAGTGCAAATAAAAAGGTCAATATAGAACATGAATCTACAAATGAATGTCCTATTTAGGGGGGCTGATCCTAATTTAAAATGAAATAGCTCAGACCATTATACTGGACATTGAACACCCATGAGGGGAAACACGTAAGAGATTTTGTAGGCAAACCTGCTCTCTGAAGAAGGCTGAAAAACTCAGCACCTTGCATGCACTTCCTATTGATTTCTCTTGCCTGCAGGGCAAACACAGTAGGTGTCTGTTAAGAGCATGAAGTTCAAGTGGCAACTTTCCCTCTGACGTGAGGCCTGAAGGGAGCAGCAGGACAGGGTGAATCTGAACCGCCTTCCCCAGCACAGCAGCACCTGGGATGCCAGAGGCCAAGTGGGAGTTTGCAAGCATCCCTGGAAGAAGGAAGCCCCAGAGGCTTCAGGCTATTTGTGGGCAGGCACCTGAAAGCTAGCAAGTGTCCTCAGATGCCTGACCCAGAGACTGTGATCACTTCAATGTCAAGGAAGCTCTTGTTTGTATTTGCTGAACAGAAGCCTACAAGAATGCAGCATCATTCTTTCTGGAAAAGTATTTGCTACTGGGGAGAAGTTACACTACAGAGGCAAACTAGTTATGAGACATACAAGTACCTCCTGCTTTCGGGAAGTTCTCTTTGCCACGCTTTACCTTTAGGCAAGATCTACAGGAGTCTCTTTCCCCTAATGGGAAGAAACCCAGATAGCATTCTCACTGCGCGCAGAGTGTGTTTGAGGTTAGTTTTGCAGAGAGCCCACGCGGGGACCGCAGCGCCCTCCAGCGCCTTCCCTGGCCACAGCGCGCAGCATCCCCGCAGCAAGGGCCGGCACTGCGCACTGTGTCCCTGAGCATCTGGGCTTTTCCACTGTGCATTTTGTGTATCCCTAAGCAAAATGTATCCGAAGGTATCAGAAAAGCCTAAAGGAGGTGCTTTTTGGGGCCTAGGAATTCTAAAAAAAAAATATTTTACACATAAATTAGTGACGATTGCTTCTTTGCTTTACACCATTTCGGTTTGGGAAGGCTTCATAGGAACGCTCTACTTTGGGACAGTGGGGAAGCCCTGTGGCCCCTCGTTAGATCTATTCCTGGGTGTTAGAGCTGAAAGGAGCAGAGATTCCTTTCTCAGTTCAAAGGGCCTTCAGGACCTTGCCCTGCCTGCCTGCCCCAGGACCCACACTGCCTGGGTGTCTGGGGCATCTTCACACCCACCCCTTCTCAACTAGAATGCATCAGACATCCTGCCTTCTCAGCCCTCTGGACACACTGGCCGCTGCCTGCAAACATACCTTACACCCCACCCCCACCCCATTAGCTACTCTGACCCTACTTCAAGCTTTAAGGTTGGTTTGGGAGGGATGTTTTCCCAGACCCCACACCCGGCCCCCTTCCATCTGGCAGTAAGCTCAGGCTTTCCTGCCATACACTCCCATAGCCCGTTAGTTTCCTGAGACTGCAGTAACAAAATCCCACAAGCCGGGTCACTTAAAACAGCAGAAATTTCTCTCAGTCCGGGAGGCTTGAAGCTTGACATCATGGTTTCGGCAGGGCCCAGTTCTCTCTGGAGCCTCTGTTCCTTGCCTTGCTCTTGGCTTCTGGTGCTGCTGGTGGTCCCTGGCATTCCTTGGCTTCTAGATGCACCACTCCAGTCTGTCACCACAGGACATTCTCCCTGTGTTTCTTCGTATCTTCTTCCCTTCCTGAGAACCTCTCTCTGTGTCTTTCTCTTCTTACAGAGACCAGCAGTGTCCTCTACCCTAATGGCCTCATCTGAACTTGACTATGTCTGCAAAGACCTTATTTCCAAATAAGGCTACATTTATAAATACTGAATAGGACCTTGACCTATCTTTTGGGGAGATACAATTAACCCCTAACATATAGCAAACTGTATTTGTCCTCCAGAGTGCCCAGGACAGTCTGCCATTGCATGTTTGCTGTGTGGTAGTGAATTGTGTCAAGCCGGTCCCCTCTGGTGGATTGTGAGCCACATGTGTCCACCTCCAGCTATGCCAGATCCCTACACAGGGCCCGGCACACAGTGGCTCAAAAATGTTTATGAATGGATGTCTTACTTTTCCTTCCCTCCTGTGTGAACTATTCCCCATCCCCTTCTCCTTCCAAAGACAGATGTTAATAATGGTGACCTCCTTAGATCTGAGCTTGAAAAAGCCTCTACACAGGGACAATGACAGAAGCAGAGATAGTGTAGTGGTTGGTGCCGGTGAATGCCCATGTTGTCATTCTGGCCTGTTCGGTCGAAAATATGTATTGTCAGACTCTAGGCTAATCTAAGTTTAGCAGCAAGATGGCTTAAAAGAAACTGGATTTCTGACTTTGGAAATTGCTCATGCTTCTATTTTGCCTTTGAGACATTTTTGTTTATTGTAGTGGAAAATTTTGAGGAAAATTGCTGTTTTTCTTCATTTTGGATAGTTAAGGCATCTATTCTCAATTATGGCTAGGCCCATTTGAAGTAAAGAAGTCTCTGAACTGGGAATATAAAGCATATTAAAATAACATCCTAAATGCCAAGCCTTTCTAACTAAGGATTTGGGAAAATAAAAATGTTATTCTATTTAGATGCTCCAGAGAGTGTGTTTGAAGATTCAAGGCCACTTATCTGAAAGCATGTGTCAGCCCACCTCCTTTATGCTTGCAAATTGCTATTACACAGTTTGTTTAGAATTTTTCATAATTTAACTTGCTCTGCGTGTGGCTTGCTATCAGGTGTGCACACTTGGATTATCTATCTAATTCTAGCAGAAAGGGCGCATGTGTTACATTTGAGTATCAAGATACTTTTTTTTTTTTTTTTGCCTTTTGGATTGTTTTTAATTGCTGTTCGCAGACCAGAAACATCACTCACTGCTTGATTAAAAAAATTTCAGCTATATATATAGATAATAAAAATATTTTATCACCCATAGATATTTTAACACTGTAAACTTCTCTATATTTTACTATTTCACTCCTAGTTTTCTCTGCACCTCTGAAATGTTCAGAGCTCTAAAACTTTTCGTATCGATGAAACTTTTATTTTTCTTTAGGAAGATATCTAGTAAGCAGAAATTCTCTAATGATTGAATGGTATCTAATGATACCTGCTTTTTCAGATACCCAGTTTCAGTGCCTGCTTGGATCATTTTCCCCAGGGGTAGGCTTGCATAACGTTGCAGAGTTATGGCACTTGAATTCATAATATGAGGTTGTTGTTTGATGGTTGTTACTATTTTAAATAAAGTGAGCTGCAATTGAATCATAACATATGATGTAGCATTAATTTCAGGTTTCAATGCTACACATACCTTGAGCTATATTTATCCAGGTTTGGTATCTGGTATGGGAACTATTTATTCTGAATCTAAGAACAGAATTTACCCTGAGAAATAATAGTGTTTGTTACTCATTTCAGAGGATACGAACTTAGGGATAGCCCTGTTCCATATAGATCTTATAGCTTTACAATAATTAAATATATTTCTAATGTGCATTTTGCTTTTTCAAAAGACAATTTGACTTCTAATATTCAGGAAGTCTGTTAAATAGTTTTTGATCAGAATGAATGTGGATGATTTAAATGATCTCTATAACTGAGTAAATTACCAGGGCTTTCCAGAACACAAAGATCAGAAACTTAATAACAATGATGTTGCCAAGGTTCTGGGTACCCATTGATTGGCTTATGACAGATAAAGGCATTAAGACAGCTTATGTAAATCATCAGAGAATACATGCTATCTGAATGCCACGGCTTCCAATGTTTTCTTCCTTTTTTTTTTTTTTTTTAAGATTTTATTTATTTATTCATGAGAGACACAGAGGGAGAGAGAGAGGCAGAGACATAGGCAGAGGGAGAAACAGGCTCCATGCAGGGAACCCAATGTGGGACTCGATCCCAGGGACTCCAAGATCACATCCTGAGCTGAAGGCAGGCACTTAACCGCTGAGCCACCCACATGTCCCATGTTTTCAAAACCTGAATTAGAATGATAAATTATAGTATAATTTTAAAAGTCTGAATTTATAATATTTTAGTATATTTTCTAACAAGAGCTTAAAGTTCCTAATTCAACTTTTGTTCTTAATAAATTTGAAAAACCACGTAGAACCATCAGTACCTATTCTAGCAACAACATGTGTGGAATAACTTCAGTTTTGCTTTAATTTTATTTCTGGTCAATGTGTATACTGATGAAAATCTATGGCTTCATACCAAACCAACACATTAAACAAACAAATCAGTAGATTTTGTTTGGGTAGAAATATTGATATTGATGGTCTTGTAAGTGATAAAAACACATTTGGACCAAATCTAATTCAACTATTAAAAAAAAAAAAAACAAACCTCAGCTTTATAGAGACAGTTCAATACAATTTAGCTGTTTAAAGTGTACAGTTGAATGGGCTATAATGTACTCACAGATGTATGCAAGCTTTGGCACAGTTAGCTTTAGAACGTTTCATCACCACAGAGAAACCTGTAGCCTTTAATTTTTACCCCTTTATCCCTCAGTTTCCACACCCACCCCCTCAACCCTCAGTAATTGTGACTGGGTTATTTTCTGGGTCTATAGATTGGTCCTATTCTAGACATTTTATGTACAAGGAATCCTAAACCATATGGTCTCCTGTGGCTGGCATTTCAGGATCCACCCATATGGTTGGTACAAGTGGTCAGCACTTCATTTTCATGCATGAACAGTATTCTACCACATGGATAGAGGGTAACTTGTTTTCCCATTCGTCTTTCCATGGGCATTTATTTGGGTGGCTCTTACCCCTCGGCAGTTGCCAATTCATAAGTGAAGTTTTGTTAGCACACCTGTTCTAAATTCCTTGGCATATATACCTAGGGGATGACTTGCCAGCTTCTATGGTGACTCTGTGTTTGGACAACTAAAAACTGCAGACCTGTTTTTCAAAGAAGCTGTGCCATTTTCCCATCTGCCAGCATCACCTGGGGGCCTGGTTTCTCTGCATCCTGGTCCCTAGCTGGTTTTCATCTGACTTTTCAATACTAGCATCTCACAGACTCAAGGTGGTGTCTCACAGTGGGTTCCGGTTGCATTTTCCTGATGACTAACAAGGGCAAGCATCTTTGTATGTGCTCTTTGCCCATGTGTATATATTCCTTGGAGAAATATCTCTTCATCTCCTTTCCACATTTATTAATTGGGTTAATCCAACCTGCTTTGTAATTTTGGTGATTTTAATTCTTTCCCATAACTGTGCATCTCCATAGTAAGGCTGTTTCTATCAAAGAAAGCTAAGCAGACTCTCCTTTGTCTTGCATTCTCTCTTGCCCTATGCAGCCTCCACTTGCATGCATCTCATTCACATCTATCACATTTAGGTTCATAGGTCACCTGCAAAGAGAAACTTTTCCTGATTCCTCTGGACTGGGTCGGGGCGGGGGAGTGGGGGGGGGGGCCCTATGAATGCCTCCATGGAAGGCTGTGTTTGGCTCTGCAGCCCTGGAGTTGATGACATTTATTCAACAGAGTATGGTGGACATGTCTCCAAAGTCTCTGCTTGCATTTATCTCTCTCTCTCTGTCTCTCTGTCTCTCTCTTTTTAAGATTTAATTTGTTTACATGATAGAGAGAATACACAAGCAGGGGGAAAGACAGAGGGAGAGGGAGTAGCAGGCTCTCCCTGAGCAGGGAGCCCGATGTGGGGCTCAACCCCAGGATCCTAGGATCATGACCTGAGCCAAAGGCAGATGCCCAACCCACTGAGCCACCTAGGCGCCCCTCTGCATGCCTTTCTTACTAACCTTTACATGACTGAGGGCTTAAGTAACTTACCCAAGAACTCAGATCTATCACGTGGATAACCTGGGATTCAGGCCTTGATACCTGATTCCAGAGCTCATCTTCTTAATCTACACTGGTTCATTTTGCTCATTTTTACCATATTTAGTTCTGGTAAGTAATTGGCTTACTGTAGTCCTTGACCCTGGTGATTTCCAAGGCTGACACCGGATATCTACTCCTCACAGGATTCCCAACACTCATTACAGGAAGTGCTGCTTATGCCTTCTCTCTCAGCTGCAGAATTCCCTGCAGAATTCCCTGTCTTTGCTCAGCTAACCCTTGTTCATCTTTCAAAACACAGATCAGACCCAATCATTTCTAGAAGCGGACCCTCCAAGTGAGTATTGAAGAAAGCACATGTGCTTTCCTAAAGCAGAGCATTTATCATGCTATATTTTAACTCTTGCTTTTTCTGACTCTCCCAGTAAACTATGAGTTTCTTGGGAGCAGGGAGAGGAGTAAACTCATTGTACCCATAGTATATCCCACAGAATGTTTGTTGAATCGTTGCATAGACTTGTCTGCACTGTATCTATCTCAGTCATGGCTGGGTATCCACTAATATCTGTAGTTGCATTCAAGTAAATATTTGTAATTTAGCTGTGTAGAATTAATAAACCAATGTAAAGTATTAACTGAAAAATCAGGCTCTCTGGGTCTTGAATAATATACTAGCTGCTAATGCAGCACGGGTTCCTAATTCATTTCTTTGGCAGCAAAATTTTATATACTGCAGCCATAAAAGGAACAGGTAAGGCTTCCTTATTATTCTTCTGGGAAGAAAAACTGAGTTCATGGCCATGTATGCTGCCTGGCTCTAAAAGCTTGGTGAATGACATAGGCTTGGTAATACAAGGCCATCCCTGAACTCTGCCATCATATTTTATTTTGTTTTGTTTTGTCCCTATTCTTAGTTATCAAGGGATCCTTCTGATTTCTTACTAAGGTAAAAGGAACAGTGCAGTGGTGGACCACAGTTCTTTCAGCTACACTGCCTTAAAATCTCACTGAGGCAAAGCCATCATCCAAGGATGGAGATTTGATAAATAAGTAGAGTCTACTGGTTTTCTTCATCCTGGGAAAATACTTAACATTTTCCCCTTTATCTGCGGTTCCATTTTGTATCAGAAAGCTCTCATGTCATTGCTATTATAGGCTATTGGTGGGAATTTTAAGATACTTTCCATCTAAAGGACTCTTTGCTGGGGAGTCATTCATTTTAATAAGATCATCTTTGTTCTACCTAGTTTTTGTCTGTAACACATCTATTGCTTCAAATTATATATATGAAGTGCAGAGTGGAGGTTTAAAGCTATATATAATGGAAGTTCAGGACTTGATTGTGGTCAATAGGGGGCATAAGTTTCCCTTTCTCTTTCTCTAAAGGTCAAGAGATTGGTCACTCAGGTGTCTTGAGTCCGGAATAAAAGTTATACCTTTCTTCTGCTTACAAGCTCCTTTTGATCTAGAAAATGAAGGAGAAAGGATACTTTTGCAGGTATAGACATACCAAATTAATATATTGAAGCTATAACAGGACAATGGACCATTCAAACTGTAAGCAGCTTCTTTAAGGCTAGAATAGCAGCTCCAGTAATCAGCTTCCATTTTGAAATAACAAGAAGGCCTTCTTCAAACATGCATATAATGATACTAGCTTTATATTCTTGACAGTTGAATAATTAATCGCAATAAATTTGCAAGATTATTAAAAGCTTTGGATTGGGTGGGGGAAGTAAAGAGCATAAATCTTGCTTTTCATTTTTTGTTTATTACAAGTGGCTGTCAGGACTGTTTTTAATTCATTTAATATTCTTGTTAATAACAAGTCTAATTAAGAAATCCATTAGAAGTCTGTAAAGTTAATTTAACAGGGGGAAATCCTAATGGAGTGTTATTGGAATTGTCTTTATAAAAAGAATGCCACGGGCTTTCATGGATTCTTAATCAGAATCCCCTATCATCTAAATTAGTTCATGTGCGCAAACTTGTACATTTTCAGATTTTTAGTTTGAGCATATCTCAAAACATTTTTAGTGTATATTGTATATGCGTGGAGTAGGTCTATCTCCCAGAAATGAATGTTTGCTATGTTGTCAGGAATTTGGAAACTAGATAACTAGATTATATAAAGTGTTCTGAGTATGAAAGAAGATTAAATGATTTTTATTTGTAATGAATTCAGTCTCTTAAAATTCAGTGACCAGCAGTCACTGTGGAAATTGACACCAGAACATTCAATCAATTACTCTTTACAAAAGCAAATTGTTCACCTCTCTAGAAGATCTGTATTTTCTGCCTCCCAGTCAGCATATATTTACACAAATAAAATATCCATTTTAGAAAATCAAGAATGCAACTTTAGGTTATAGGATACTATCTTTTGATCATGATAGGGAAATTAGAATTTCAAATGTTACTTATGTAGCAGTAGACTGATAAGTGTTTAAATCAAAACTGAGAGGCAGTTTCTTCAAATTTAACAATACTTTTTATATATTGGGTATTTCCAGCCTTATCAGAGGCTGAAGAATATGGAGTTACACTCCTTTTCAGTATCTTAGAGCCATACTGTAAGGAGCAGGAGTCAATGTAAAACCCAGTCTATTCTGTACCCAAGGAGAATGGCATAATGGTCTAAGGGGTATTCCTCAACCATGACAGAGAATGACTTAGTGACATTCTGCTGGGAATTTCTAACAGAATAATAATTCTTTTAGAAATTGTCCTCCAGTAATTATTATGTAGCTTAGGAACACTTTAAATTCTGATTAGGCTAACAATACCTAGTCGCTATCTGTTTCTTTGTGTTTTCTTAGTTTTTAATGATATTTTAAGAAACTACTTATTAACTAGAACAACTCTTAAAATTGCCATCATTAAGAACTTGAAAAAAAAGACTTTGTAAGTGTATACATCTCAGTAATGTAGAGTAAGACCCATACATCATGCTAGTTAAGAATACCTGCTTTGGAGTCAGGAAGAAGAACTGGGTTTGAATCTCAACTTCAACAGTTATAATGTAGACACAAAGTCATAACAGCTGTAGTGATAAACACATATTCATGTGACTTGGACCATTTCAAAGGCCAAATAAAGGAATAGTCTATAAAAGAAAAAGTGAAGGATGTATTTAATAAATGACTTAATTAGAATGTAAGTCAATCAGTGTAGAAAACAGATGGTCCTGCAGCTTTTGAGCTGGTTCTCTCCATGTTGGATCCCAATAATATCACCTTTGACATGAGTCTGTAAACTACTGTTGAGATGGCAAAGTGTAAAACCATCCCTTGGATTATAGAAATCAGATGTTAAGGGAATTCTAGTTCTACTAAAATTCTCAAGTGGAATGTAGAAAATGTACCCCAATCACTAAGTAAACAAGCTAGAATAATGAAGCCAAAGAATAATCAAATGTTACATCTCAGTGATAAAACAGAGCACATGTTAGAGGGAATACATGTTCAAGTTAGTTTCCAAATTGTGGTGACTATTACATACAAAGCCCTCCTATAAAAAGGCTCATTTGGAGGTCTAAATGCCCCGAGGTAAGTAATCAGAAGAGGAGGGAAAACATATTAGTGGTTTTCCAACTTAAGAGTGCATGAGGATCCCCTGGTGGGACCCACTACAGAGTTTCTGAGTCTGTAAGACTGGTGGAAGGTGAGCACTTGTGTTTATCATAAGTTTCCAAGTAATGCTGATATTGCCGGTCCAAGGACCATACTTTGGAAACCACGACTCTAGCTTCCCTCTCATATTCCATCATCTCCACCATCCTTCTCCCTGTCCATGATGCAAAGAATTTTTTTCCTGTATCCTTTTGCCTCCCAGATACTTACTTCCCTGGTTCTCCCCAGGCAACAATAGATCCCTCTATCCCTTCTCCTCACTACTGTCCAATAAATCAGATCCTTATGTCATCAAACAATCTGAAGAACTGCTTTCACCTCATGCCATCTTGTGACAGATGAAGACACTCCTTTACAGGTATTAAACTTTTAAGAAGTTCTTAACCAAAGCCATGATCTTTGATGATTCCCTTCCAGCCCCCTGTGTGCAACACAGGAGTGAGTGGGGAGGTCGTTGTATTCGGTGAGCTTGTTTTGTTTTGTTTTCCAAAGGAAAACCTTTCTAATACTCCCTAAATTCCAGTTCAAAAGATTCCTGGACACACATTAAAGAAACGATGCTAGGGGCATCTAAGTGGCACAGTTGGTGTAGTGTCTGTCTTGGGCCCAGGTCATGATCCCAGAGTCCTGGGATTGATTCCTGCACCAGGCTCCCTGCCCAATGGGGAGTCTGTTTCTCCCTTTGCTTCTCATCCTGCTTGTGCTCTCTCTCACTTTCAAATAAGTAAATAAAATCCTTAAAAAAAAAAAAAAAGAAATGGTTCTAGAACCATAAATTTACCATTATGCAGTTCAAATGTATAAAATGACTGAAAGTTTTATTTTATTTTATTTTATTTTATTATTTTTTTATTGAAAGTTTTAATTAAAAGGACAGATAGCAGTCGGATCAAGGCAAAACAATCCAGTTTCTTAAATGTTATTTTAAGTTTCAGCTTAGTATTTATACTTAATTTGTTTTCTTATCATTTAAAATATGGTGTAGCTATCATCTTTATGTAGTTTTTCTAGTAGCTCTTCTAACATTAATGTGATTTTTAGAGCCTATCTAGGGGGCAAACCTCTTGTCTTTGGTCAACATAATTGCAATTTTATCTTAAAAACCAGCATGAAAATATTATTATATTCCTAAATTAATTTCTAAATTGCTATTTTTTAGGGATTTATGTTTTCTTTAAATTGAAATTCTTGAGAGTTTCATTAACATCCAAGGCTCATCATATAAATGGACTAGGCATATGACATGGGAATAATCAAAGTCGAATGGTATCTATGAGAAATAATCAGACATTTTGAATAACTCATGTCAGAATATATAGGTATATAGTAACTTCATGAAGTGCATTTTGATTAATTTTCCAGTAGTTTATGAAATGTGAGTTTGGACTAGATTAGACCAAAAATCTGATGTTTCACGGAAACTGAACTCTTAATATTTAATAAGAGAAGTTCCAAATTTATTGATGAGGATGTACACATTCAGGCCACTAGATAAAACACTTCTTTGAAAAACATCGTAATAAAAAAGAAATACTATCAATGTTTGTGACTCATTAAGAAAGTAAGTAGTGGAGTGTCTGGGTGGCTCAATGGGTTAAGCATCTGCTTTCAGCTCAGGTCATGATCTCAGGGTCCTGGGACCCAGCTCCACATCAGGCTCCTTGCTCCGTGGGGAGCCGGCTTCTTCCTCTCCCTCTGCTGGTCCCCTGCTTGTACTGTCTCTCTCATTCTCTGTCAAATAAATAACATCTTTTAAAAAGGTAAGTAGCAAAGTAATCCATGATGACAGTTCATTCAAAGAAAATAAAAATCACTGAACATTCTTAATGAATTCTTCAAGGCTAACTCTTGTATAGGAACACATTTCACATTGGGAGAATTCACAGTATTTCAAAGGCTCTGATGCAGTTTTACTTTAAAAATTTGCCCTTGAACATCTATAGATTATGAGATTCTACTTCTGTTCAATTTCTCCTGTTTCTCTTTCATTTTATTCTTGGTTGACTACTGTATTCAGACCTGCACACTTAAAAATGATTTAGTGCCCAATAAAGTTACTTGTAAATCAGTTAAGAAATAAAACATTTTTCAGCTAATGCTTTTTGGGTTACTAGCTAACTATGTGAGGTAAAAAAATTTAAGTTAAATCAGTGCACTAAATCAGCTATATTAAAGGTTGACTTACAAAATACGATGCCTTAATCACATGGAAAACAAATACAAGAATATCAATTGACAAAATGATGAAGAACTTCATGAGCATAAAAGGAATGAAAAACTCAAGGGAAAATGTCCACAAACAGTCTTTAGAAAATCCAAAAGTTCGGCATGTCTTTTTAATTCAAAAGACAGGCAACAACTGCATCTAGGCAAATCAATCCAGTTCCTAAAATGTTATTTTTAGATAAGCCCCATTAAATTAAAATGCAAGTGAGACCTGGAAAAACTATTTGCAAAATATCTGGCTGTCAAAGTCGAACCAAGATGAGCATACTGACAGAAAAATGGAAAAAAAATACATATGAACAGACAAACCATAAAACCCCCAAATGTTCAATGTAAATTTAACTAAAAAGTACCATTCTAAATTTGGAATTAGAATAAATGAGGAACATTGATGATAAAATTGATGCTCCTCTTTTTAGAGGAGCACATTAAAAATATATAAAAACTATATATGAAACTCCATACTTTCTGGTTCAGTACTTCCTCTCATAGGAATGTCCCTTAAGATAACATCTCAGGTGCCAAGGGATAAATATTTTTAAGTGTTCAGCAAGGGGTATTTACATAAGACTGCAGAGGACAGAGTTCTGTCTCTTTAAGAGTTTTCACACAATTAGAATTTTGCCACTAAAAATTGCAATAAACATAGGGAGTATTCTTTGCACAGGGCCCAGATACATCCCTGACATTTACACTACTTCTATATTATTTCTGAAATTTTCCTGACAGAATGGGGGAAAACAGTTCATAGTTCATCTGTTACTTAGTAAAGCTTGTTTTTCTTTGTATGGTGTCAGCTGCTTTTCATAGATGATTAGCCTCAGTGTTCTGGATGGATTCCAGTTCATATAATTATAATGTAATTGGTATTATGTTTTCCCAATAGCTTTGGTGATTTGCAATATTGTTTTGCCTCCTGTTTGTCATGTCAGAGCTGTTCGGTTGTCCCAACAGGGAGAATTTCTGCCCTGGCTTTTTTGAATGGAAGGAGTGTTTAATGTGTGCATGTGCATATATTATGCACATGTGCATGCTATGGACATATTAAAATAATCATGTTGAGTACATTTAAGCTTAAGCCAATTCTTTCAACTTTAGAAATATTAAAAAAGAGAAATTTGTCAGATTCTGCTTCTTCCCATGTGCATCTATGTCATTCACAAAAACATTCCTTACCCACCACTTACTATGCACCAGGTTCTACATGGTTCCTGTGCTGGTGGGGGCAGCCGGCAGGACATAGGAAAAATGCAGGGATAATTAATGATTGGAGTATATACTATGAATAGAACAAAGGGAGAATGTCTTACAGTGGCAGAGAATTTGCTGTGCACAGACTCAGCAGGCACTCTGAGCAAGTGACTGGAATGTACCTATGGGACTGAGCTAGCTCTCTAGAGAGAACAGGGCAAAGGCCTGAGCCTGGGAGTCACAGACGTCGGGGGGCTGGCTCTAAGGGTGCCCATGCAGCTGAAGGAGAGTGAACCGTGGGGGAAAGTGCCTGTAGGGTGGCAATAGAACCCTTGCTTTTTACCCGTGGCTATTGGTCATTCCTTCTCTTTGATAGGTGAGACTTCTGGGTTAGGCCACTTGTGAATTTGGCTTCTTTCGTCTTTATGAAAGCTAACTTGAAATCCATGGCCACTAGATGAAGGGATATCAAGCCGAGACCAGCCTGTTACACTCGTACCATAGATGGTTTCTCAAGTTCTGTCACTGTCAGAATCTAGTAAGAGCCCATCCTCTGAGCCCATCCACCAGGCATCAGGTGGTGCCTGGTCATCTCTCATGTGGCTGTGTGCCCTGGATTCTAGATCTGAACAAAATGAATCTTGCAATCAATGCAATGTGGGCAGAGCTAGTAGGTGTTTGGCTGGTAGTACCTGGGGCCATCCTGGAGAGCTGGAAGCCAGCACTCTGCACCTTTTAACTGAGAGTCCAAATTAAGAGCAACAGAACACTACTTTAGGGATTTCAGTGTTTATAGTATGAGAATATGGGATTGTATGAAGAGTCAAAATCATGAAACTTGAGGGCCATCCAAACTTGCTAAATCTTTAACTATTCCATGGAAATTCCTCACTCCCTTCTGTCTCTCTATTTCCAAATCCCCTTTTCCCTATCTGGAATGTTCTCTTTTCCTGACTCTCTCCTCAATTCCTACTCACCTTTTAAAAAAAATATTTCATTTATTTATTCATGAGAGACACACAGAGAGAGAGGCAGAGACATCAGGCTTGCGGGAGAATGATGTGGGACTTGATTCCAGGACTCTCGGATCACGAACTGAGCCAAAGGCAGATGCTCACATACTGAGCCCTAGGTGAGGTGTCCCTCTCCTCACCCTTTTTAAGGCCAAGGAGTTAAGTGACTTCTCAAAACGACGCAACTTGTTAATGACAGAACTATAGTCTCATCTTCTGTTATTCATTTCTGTCTTCAAATGTGGGCATTGGGAGTGGTCTGCTTGCTGAGCTGTAAGCACTGAGAAGAGGAACGTGATTCAGACCATGTCTCTGACTTTAGGCTGCCCACCATCTCTCTTGGGTAGCCCTGGTTGAACAAGTGGAATGGGATGATGGGATGTAAATGAATGGATGGGGCGTTGTGGGGTGACAGAGGTGGGGCTGGGCAACCCAGGATGAAAGGACTGTAGAATTCACTGTCTATCTGAAAAATAATTAGTGCTTAGCCAGGAAGAGGAAAAGGTTAGTATAGGCAAGGACCACTCACAACCGGTCTACAGAAGTTCACAATACAAGGTATTATGCCATTTTTATTCATTAAAATATTAAGCTGTTCTCTGGTTTCTTGAATACGCTATATTCTCAAATTTTGAACAACACAGAAGTAGAAGTTTGATTGCAAGTGATCAACGCCGGGTTCTTTTCTGTACACCCTGAAAAATCCAATCTGTATTTTAGGAGTGCTATAAATGATTTTCCTAGATGCATCAACAACTGCTGACAGCAGCTTTTGTCATTAAGGAATGTCATCTGTTGTCCTTATCCGATGGGGTAATAATACCTCAGGGCTGAATGGATTCTCCGTTTTCACCACAGCTCATCCTCAGCTCATGCTCACACACCTGAGAGCAGGACAATGCCCTCAGATGCCTCCAGGATGCTGGCATTTTTGAAACTGGACACTTATGCTGGAGGTTTGTCAAAAGCAGATTTTGAAGCCTCAGATAATTTCATAGGATAAAAAAGAAACAAATGTTCCAGGGAATCAGGTAGTGAATCCCTAATTAATTGGACAGATTTTAATTAAAAACGCATATGTTTCCATACAGATTGTAAGTAACTGATATGCCACATTGTTAGGATATATTTTTATACTTTTTCTTAACCAGAATATGTGACTTAAACTCATTTTTATTACAGCATAAATGTAGTTTCTATTTACCTCATTATGTCAATGAACAAATTAGGCCCATTGTGAACACTTCTTTTCTAATCAGTAAAACATGTTGATGTTTTTTAATTGCTATTACCAACATGCAAATTATTGTATTATTGTCTAGATTAATTGCAGAGAATAATTTTGAGCTATCTTTATCACATAATTTGCTGGTAATTTAAGAATATTTATGTTTATATACACTTACATTTTTTAATTAGTCAATGTTCTTTCAATTATATTAGTAATAACCTCATTCATTTTAAAGTATATTATGTTTATATTCATTTGTAATAAGCAAAATACTTCTGAAATATAAGAAATACTATTTTTTAAAGAGGAAAAATCCAGGCCGGCTTAGGCTGTGCAGAATTTTTTCAATTGAGGCCAAAACTTAGGTAGTTAATGTTCAACCATGTAAAACACACGTGTGTGTATATGCATGCACACAGGTGCACACTCATCCTCATACATTAATGTGATTAAAAATAATACTTGTGTTCAAAAATGAAAGATTTATGCTTCCCAAATGGATCATATCTATGCAAACTCTCAAAACATTTTTTTTTTTTCTGGACCATCAGAGTTCCTCTGTTCATGTTCCCACAGATGTCCTCTGAACCTCTTGCAAATGTTAACAATTTATCACAGAGGAGCCAAGTTAAACATGGAAGTGTATCAAGCACAAATCTGTTCATCCTTCTCCACATCAAAATGATCCCCCATGACAGCAGGTCAAGAGCTGTGATTTTCCAAGTGAGCGTCAACACATCATAGCCCTACTGGACACTTTCTTTTCCTTACCACTCATGGCAACAGAAAATCATGTTTGAAATTTCTCTGGGGTTAATTAGAAAGCTCCAAAAGGCGCATTGCAAGTAACGTGGCTTAGAAGAATCATGAACGTCCTCATTTTCTCGTATCTGAGAGCCTCAGTGGATCTTCAGCAGATCAATTGGGTGGATCATAACTAGGTTATACTATACTCCTTCTCAGTTTAATTTCCTATTGTCATTTGATAGACAAACACTTTCAAAGCTGTCTCGTGTTTGACTAATTTTTATCTGAGCAGCAGATGCTATTTCTTAATCATTAAGGATCTCTAAAATTGAATAGATTTCCATTGATTTGGAAGGTCTTACACTGAATGTTCTCTAAAAACACAGAGGTATGAGCTGTACTTCTTGGTAGGACTAATCCCAGGCCTGTAATTTTAGATTGTCTTCTTTTGTTTTGACTTCTAAATCATATCAGTTACATCCATAACATAGCAATTCATATCACTCTCTTAGGATCCCCTTGCTAAACAATTTCTCACTGTTTATCCTACTATGGTAATCTTATTTGTAGTTGCAATGTAACTCAATCCTCAAAAATTGCCAGGCTTACCGTACTGCCTTGGAAAATCTTGCATGAGATGAATAATGAATATTAAATTATTTGCACAAATAACCACACTGTACAAGGACTCTGGTTTTCTCTGCTAGGGGATACATGGATGGCATCAAACAATCAATTGAAACAAAGTTCAGAGATAAAGTCATCAGAAAGTGGTACATCAGCTGCTGCCAGCAAAAGCCTTCAGTCATACTCTCAGTAGAGATGAGCTCTAAGTCACTGTTTTAGGTATAGCTAAACGGTCAAATTATGTTAATAATGTACTTTGTCTCAGCACACAGATGCTCAAGAAAAAAGTATAGGCAGAGGGTAAGTATCTCTAGAAAGAAAGCTAAATGAAAGCAACAAGGTAAAAAGAAAAGACATTTGAAACTTTTGCCCTATGAAAGACAGTTAAAGAGTAAAAAGAAACTAAAAATGGGTAGGGGAGCGATATTTGCAAAGCTGATCTTGCATTAAGAGTAGACAACACTGAAAACCAATAGTAAGAAAAGCAAAAACCCCATCAAAACGTGGGAAGAAAACGTGTATGGGCACTCTAGCAAGGAGGATCTATGGATAGCACATGACAAGATGTTCCACATTATTAGCCGTATGGAAATGCAAATTAAAGCCCACTGAAGATAGCACAACATTAGAATGACTAATATTAAGTATATATGTACTTGCATGCACATATGTATGTATACACGCACACACACAAGATCACGTGCTGGTGCATATGCAGACAACTGGATCTCTCCTATATTGTTGAAGTAAAATAGAGCAAAAAAAAAGTACAAAATAGTAGATGCATCCAGGAAAAGCTTGTCAGTTTCTTTTAAAATTAATTATGTACTTATCATATGCCCCAGAAACCCTAATGCTTTCAAAAGAAAGCACCTGGGTGGCTCAGTTGGTTAAGTATCTGACTCTTGATGTCAGATCAGGTCATGATCTTAGGGATCTGGGATCGAACCTTAAGTCTGGCTCTATGCTTGGCAGGGAGTCTGCTCAAGATCCTCTCCCTCTCCCTCTGTTGCTCCTCCACTTGTGCCCTTGCATGCACATGCACGCACACACTCTCTCTCCAATAAATAAATCTTAAAAAAAAAAAATAAAAGAATCTGGATGACTGGGTGGCTCAGCTGCTTAAGCATCTGCTTTCAGCTCAGGTCATGATCCCAGTGTCCTAGGTCAAGTCCCACTTCAGGCTCACTACTCAGCGGAGAATCTGCTTCTTCCTCTACCCCTCGCCCCTGCTCATGATCTCTGTCTGTCTTATGCTCTCTCTCTCAAACAAACAAATAAATAAATAAATAAACAAATAATCTTATTAAAAAAGGAACCCTTTTATTTTTTTACCCAGGCAAATATATATATACATATATATTAAATATTTTTATTTATTTATTCAAGAGACACAGAGAGAGAGAGGCAGAAACATAGGCAGAGGGAGAAGTGGTCTCCTCACAGGAAGCCCGATGTGGGACTCCATCCCAGGACCCCGGGATCACGCCCTGAGCTGAGAGCAGATGCTCAATCACCGAGCCAACCAGGCATCCTGCAAATGTATATTTTACCCAGGCAAAAATATAAATATATGTTTATACAAGTTTGTATATAAGTTTATAAAGACTATTCATAATGGCCAAAAACTGGAATCGACTCAAATACCTTCCAGTGGATGAATAAATAAACTGTGGTACTTCCATGCCATGGAATGGTACTCAGCAATTGAAAACAATGAAATATTGATACACACAACAACATAGATGCATCTCTGGTGCATAGCTGAAAGAGAGAAGTTAGTCCTGAAATGTTGCAAACTGTAAGATTTCAGTTCTGTTTTGTTTACATTTTGGAAAAGCCAAAGCTCTGAAGAGATGGAAAATATAGTAGTGTTTTGCTAGGGGCCACGGGTGAGGGGACTGTGCGACTTTCAAGGAACAGTATGAAGGAAGTTTAGGGGGTAGAAGGACCATCCTGTATCCTGATTGTGGTGGTTATTACATGAACGGACACGAGTCAAAATTCATGGAACTTTACACACAAAAAGATCTGTTTAGCTATATGCTAACTTAAGTGGAAACTTTTTTTTTCTTTTTTTTTTTTAATTTATTTATGATAGTCACACACACACAGAGAGAGAGAGAGAGAGAGAGAGAGGCAGAGACATAGGCAGAGGGAGAAGCAGGCTCCATGCACCGGGAGCCTGACATGGGACTCGATCCCCGGTCTCCAGGATTGCGCCCTGGGCCAAAGGCAGGCACTAAACCACTGCGCCATCCAGGGATCCCAAGTGGAAACTTTTAAAAAGAGGGTTCACATAGTCTCTTCAAATGTTCAGGAGTCACTGACTCATCTGTAGGTTAATCTCCCCGAAGCCCCATGCGCAAAACAAAGTCAGAGATGTGGGGTGAAGTTAAAAGCTTAGAAGTTCACTCCATCTCTGAGATCTTTGTTTTCTGCCAGAAATTAACTCTGCTACCGAAATGTTTAAATTCACAGCTTTTAATCTGCAGCTGCTGAACTGTGGCTTTGGAAATCATGTGAAACTGGGAATGTGTAAATATTATATATACAGTAACCTGGAAGGGAGTCTACGTTCCCTTTCTTAACTCAGGTTTGGAGTCCCTGACATCCCTGAGGTTGAGTAAACTTTTGAGTCATCCATCGACCTAACCCCTTTTTATTCAAGTTTTCCTATTGACTTACTCTCTCCGTACCAAGGGTATTCTAAAATTCTGATCATTACACTGCAGAGTGCTTTGAGGCTATGGGATATAGAATGCTAATTATTATTCTGTGGTATCCTAAAAAAGAAATCTCACCTATCTTGCCTACTGTTCTACTGCTTTCTTCCTATTTTCCACCACTTTACTGATTATTTTAGTCTGACTTTTTTCTGTAGGTCTACTTTCTCTCACCCTCCAAATGTTGACATTTTGTTGAGCTAGAAAGTTGGATCTATTGGTTCTCTTCCCTTACACAGTTTTTTCTTTGAAAAATGGCGTTAACTGTTCTGACTTCTTAGCAAATCTGCTGTGGCCTCTTCAGTGAACTACAGACATTCGTTTCCAGTCAGTTGGATGTTCTGTACCTGACTTTTCTGACAACACCTGGCACTTTCTGTATTTGGAAAAATCCCAGTGCTGCCTAGAGTTGGAATAGAAATTCTCTTGCATTATTGATAGAAATTAAAGCTAGATGCAATTATGGAATTCAAGTTATCAAATGGTACCCAGGGTTTCCATGGCATGCCCTATGAGCCAGGAGTATCACCTTTTGGAATAAAAAGCAAAGCAAAACAAAATGTATAATCAAGGCCTCATTTTATAGCTGAAAATTTGAAAAAAAGGAAAAAAACCCTTCAACATCTGTAGCTTGGTAATTGTCAAAATGAAGATAATTCTGTGGAATGCACTTCTGTATAGTCATTGCAGGTTTACATTTATTAATATAAAATATACCCACATTATACTATAAAACATAGCATAGTATATAATTGCTTCTAATTTTGATTTTCCTTGGCTTCATCAGATATTATTTTTATCATCAGGAAAAAAATGGATAAGATTGTAAACAAGCTGGGGATACAATTTAAACGAAAAATAATTTTACTCTCATCTTAAATGTATTTATCATTCTGATTTGCCTTATTTCCACTGGTAGGAACCCCTAGTCCTCCTTTTTTTTTTTTTTTTTTTTTTTTTTTTTACCCCTAGTCCTCCTAACACACACATGTGAAGCATAAGAAGGCAATCTCTCCTTCTCCAGCTTTCATATCTCAGACAGTCTTGGCCCTTGGAACTCTGCAAGAACTCTGTTCTTCCAGAGAGTCTGGGTATGGGGTGGTATAGATAAAAATTGCTATTGTGGAATGGTGTGCAGGGGTGCTTTTGCAATGGAGACTCCGAAATATCTGTGAACTGCTCACCTGTACCGCTTTGAGTATCATTCTTTTCATTGAAGTCTATCACCGACAACAGAGTCATCCCATCGTGGGTGATCCAGGGCAAACACCATGGTGAGGACCACAGCTCTGAATTCCATTCCTAATTTTATGAATAACCATCCGTATGTGTGAGCCAAAGTCACTTCATTTTATAACAAAAGACACCTTTGTCCCTCTCATCACTTTGGAAATCCCAAGGGTTTTAGGAACTCTGTCCCAGAAACAGGGGCAAAGGCCAAAGATATATTTCTTATTTTGAATTGCAATATCACAGATGCATTTAAATTCTTGTAAATTAAAATGATCTAGTGTGTTGGGAAATGCCGTCCTGGGAGGGATTTTTCAAACATCAGCTCCGTATGGCTTACAAATGGACTCTGCAACTGCTTGCCTCTTGGAACCTCCTATAGGACTTTTGTGAGATTCACAGCAGTTACTCAAGCTCTTTATGCTTCAGTGCCCTCCCCTCTAAATGGGGCTTAGAGTAGGAACTCTCCTACGGGTTTGGGGAGAGAGTAATATATCTAAGGTCCTTATACTAGTGGCTTGGACAACATACCAGTGTTAGCTAGGAGGAGGAGGAATAAGGAGGGCTTATTGCCTGCTGCAATTAATACACCTCTCCATATTTCTAAATATGCAAGGCCAGGCAGTCACAAGCCCAGCTCCTGGAGGGCAGGGATCTCTCCATCTAGCTCCAGCAGGTGAGAGTTTACAATGGACGTTGGTACTGCCCCACCCTATGTGTTTAGAAATGTGTAGGGAGGCACATTTGGTTGTCAAGGCAGGACTGGGGAACCCTACCAGTAGCTATGGCTACGGATGCCAATTGCTCTGCAGTGCACGGGGCAGTCACACACAGTGAAGAGCTGCTTCAGCAAATGACAGAAGTAGCCCTGTTGAGAATCACAGTGTACAGTGGCTTGCATTTAGTAAAGGTCTGATAAGTTATTAAGGATTGAGGGAATAAAGTTCATTCACGATGAACTGAATGTAAAATGCTTACTCAGGTGCCAAGCACGGGGTAGCTCTAATAAATGTTGGAGCTTATTAGCTATTGCAGTTACTAAAGACACTGTTTTGGGAGCTGTTTCTCTGATTTCAGATTTAGGTCAAAAGACCTTTCCCAGTCTTGGAGCTCGTTTTCTCCAGGTACGTCTCAGATCTCTGCCTCTCTCTTATTGCAACAATCTTTGTTCTTCAACATTTTATTTCTGGATATTCAATGTGAAGAAAATATGTTGAATGAAGAAATGTAAATTACACGGGAGTTCTGAAACTCATTTACATTCTTTTAATTGTGGTTTTAGAGTACAGAATCCTTATCTAAGTGAAAACTGATGAAGCTGACAGCTTTAACAACAGATTGTTTTTATTTTCATACACATTTCCTTTTGTACATGCCTGAAAACAGTTATATTCACTGGATCTGCAAAAGCAATTTCAAAGGTATGACTTGGGCTGGTACAAATAAACTTCAATTACCTATAATTTTCTTCTTCTACAAACCTTTATGATGCTGTCCTAGTTACTATACCAAAGACCTTCCCGAGTCATCAAAAAATAAAGTCTGATCATTGGAGTATTCATTCTACTTCTTGAATTTTATTTTTCTCATCGAAGCATGGTTGGCAAACAATATTATATTAGTTCTGGTGTACAACGTAGTGGTTTGACACACATATACATCACACAGTCATCACAATGGTTCTAGTTGCCACCTGTCCCCATACAAAGTGATTACCATATGCTCGTCTATTTTCCCCATGCCGTACTTTACATCCTTATGACTTACTTATTTTACAACTGGAAGTTGGTACCTTATAATCCCCCTCACTTATTTTACCCATTCCTCCACTCCCTTCCTGTCTGGCAACCATCAGTTTGTCCTCTGTACCTGAGGGTCTTGTTTGTTTGTTTTTTAGATTCTATATATGAGTGACATCACATGGTATTTGTCTTCCTCTGTCTGACTCATTTCACTCAGCTACTACTCTCTAGGCTTATCCATGTGGTCACAAATGGCAAGATTTCATTCTGTTTATGGCTGAGTAATATTCCACTTTGTGTGTGTACATATATCTTCTTTATCCATTCATTTACTGGTAAACACTTTATTTGCTTCCATAGCTTGGCTGTTGTAAATAATGCTGTAAAGAACACAGGGGTGCATATATCATTTTGAATTTGTGTTTTCATTCGGGGGAGAGGGGGATAAATGCCCAGAAGTGGAATTGCTGGATCACATAATAGTTCTATTTTTAATCTTTTGAGATGCCTCCATACTGTTTTCCATGGTACCTATGTTAATTTACATTCCCAGAAACGGTGCACAAGGGTTCCCTTTCTCCATTTTCACCAACACTTGTTGCTTCCTGAGTTGTTGATTTTAAACATTCTGACAGGTGTAAGATGACATCTCATTGTAGGTTCAATTTGCATTTCCCCGATGGTGAGTGATGTTGAGCACCTTTTCATATATCTGTTGGCCATTGAATTCTAATTTTTAAACTGCTTTCCATATGAATTAATGCGTGATATTATTGGCAACTTTAATCTAACCAGAGTGCTTCATTTATAAAAATGTCCATTCTCTAACTCTAGTTAGAGATGATTGCTATCTCCAGAATTAGCTGGTAGTTAATTTTAACTGAATAATGCCTGGACATCGTGCCCCAAGCTAATTCTTTCCTCTCTACTTCTGTCTCTTGGTAATGTCAGGAGGCAACTGCAGTGGAAGAAGACATTACTTGGGCTGGAAAGTATAGTTCATTTTATTAATTCATGTAGATTCAGTTTCATTTAATATTTTGGTGTTAGATATTCATATTTTGACACTTTAGTTTCTGTGACTAAGAAAGAGTTAAAATAGGATCCTTCAGCAACTTTCTGTGTTCCAGCAAAAAGCAGCAGCTCTTTAACGACTTAAATCACCTTCTAATAATGGGCAAATGGCCATCCCTTGGTAAGCCATGCACTGGATGTTGTTTCCTCCTAAAATGATCCTCCAAACCATCACTCCACTTAATTCTTATAGCACAAAGTGTTTGTAAGTTATAACTTACAGTTACACACTTTAATGAGTGTTCTATGAGGAGTTCTCTTTTCTTTCCCTACATCCTCTAATACGGTGTTTTATAAAAGTCCTCTTTTATCATCCACATACTATGACTTCATTTGTTGAATAACCCATCCACAACTGGAATTCAGTGCCCTAAAGACGTTTGCATCTCTTTTTGAGAATCTGAAATATACTATCATTCTGGTTGGAGATCATGTGAACAATAATTAAGTTTTATTTGTACCTGTGACTGATTATAAACACAGCTCACAAGCCATTGCCTAATGATTTTTACCCGATATTAACCAAAGCTCCCTGGAAGATGCTTTGTAAGCTCTGCACATTACAGTTTCCAGCAGAAGCCGTGCTTTGAGTGCACATCATCTGGGTGCTGGTCTATTTGTATGTTTGCTTTGTTGTCTGACTTTCAATCTCATCTCACTTGGTTTCCCCACAAGGGTCACTGTGGTCTTATCTTCACGTGGTAGTCCCATTTTACTTATGTGTTTCCCATGAATCACTCTGGCCTTGTAGTCTGGTATAATTCCATTTCAAATTCACTTTCCTGAATAAATCATCATGATGTTGAAATGGTCTCCTTTATTTAGGATGCTCCACCTGAAAATCATCATGCCTGTTGAAAAGCACCCAGAAGCAAATGTGCAATTTCAGGCTGACTCAGATACCCTCTTTCACTCACCTTCAGGATAAAGTAATAGCTGAAGCCTGTCAAGGCTGTGATTCACTTATGGAAACTTGCTCTCTGGCCCCCCTGCCCCAGCACTCACCAGCTCCTTACCTGAGTCTGCTTCTTATTTTTTCCCCTAAAACAGTTACCACTTCTCAGATGTCATACATTTCCTCGTTTATCATGTTTTCATTGATCATTCTGTCTATCCCCACTAGGATGGAAGCTCCAGGAGAACAGGTAACCTTGTTTTATAACCAGAAGTATCCTGAGTAATGAGCAAAGTGACACACAGTGCAACCAGTAAATATCTGTTAAATGAATAAGTGAGTGAAACAAAATATATACGTGGAGAAGAAAGAAACTTAAAATTGAGAAAATGGTCTAGTATTTTCTCTAATTGGGAAACAGAATTACTGTTCTGTTTTCATAGACATGTCCCACTGAAGTGTATCTCTACGTTGCTGAAATATAGGATATATATTTTAAATTCACCATTCATTTCACTTAGGCCTTCCTGGGGCTTGTCCTTCTCCTGTTACCTGTCAGCTGCGATAGATTCACAGACCTTAACGTCATTTCCTAGAAATGTAGAGAGCACCTTTCTTTCCAGATACATATATGAGCACCTCAAATTGCATTTCATCAATTCCACAAAAACTACACTTACTCCTCCAACTCCCTGGTACCCCAAATTTGAATTTACTCATAGAGCGTGCGTAAATGACTAAATAAACCAAATCCATGTGTGGCCCCCATAAAAATGATCTTCTTTATATTTAATCATTTGGGAGCAACATTTGACCTCATCTAATCTGTTTCTCTTCTGTCCTTTCTTTGCCAGCATTTAATTCTTGAAATTGAAATTAAACAATAAAAAATAACAGGGCTTTGCAGGAGACAGAAAATAAAACAAATGTTTTTTCTCATAGATGACAGAATCATTTTATACCTCAGTTCTTCATAACTTTTAAGACTTGTGATCCGAGGCAACTCATCTCCTCAGCTGCATTCTGTGCAGGTTTTGTGGGTTGTTTCTGTGTGTGCTATGATCTGGCCTTACTGCAAACTACTTCTCTTACATTAACTTGTAATTTCCTTTCGTTTTCTACTTTAAAAAAGAATTTCCCATTGTTATGGAGGAAGAAGTTAATTCAGGGTTGCTTTTGCCAACATTGCCAGTGTTTTACTGCTTTTTATTTCTTTTCTTTTGATTTTTTAATTATATTTTCTCTATGTTATGAAACATTCTGAGCTCTTCAATTCTACTTTCAATACATTGAAAAGCATGTACTAAATAGCACAGATTTTTTAATATTCTTAAAAATTTATTTATTCATGAGAGACACACACAGAGAGGCAGAGACACAGGCAAAGGGAGAAGCAGGCTCCCAAAACACAATGGCCAGTGCTTGTATAAAGACAGTTCCTCTGTTCTTGACATAATAGCAGTTACTTTTCACTACAGTATGTTTTATGTGGATAGAACAGCCAGCAAATGGGATGCACAGTTTTTTGACCCTTTTGTCCGCCATGTTAGTGGTTTGGTTCACCTTGTCTTTATTCTGGGGTCTGCCCTTTCTTTCTTCCCTTCTGTGTCCTCAGACCCAGACTCTGTTCATGGTTGTCTTTGTCTTCTGTCATTTTAGAAAGCTGGATGGGAACTCTTTATTGCTTGTGAATCAAACATCAGCCTTTCTCTCCTGAAAACCCTGCAGGTCATGCCAGTCACTTCGCTGCAGAATGAATGTTTTCACTTTGTTTCCAGAATGGCCGAGGGAGATCCTCCTGGAAAGGTGGCTCTCCTGCACAGGGCATAGCCTGAAGGAGCCAGTTCACTTCTTTGGAAGGGCTCCTTGGTCCCTTTCACACCCAACTCAACACCTGAGATAGTTTCCTTCTACAGCAGTGATGTTACCTTTTCTCCCATCTTTGTCCCATCACTTTGAATTATTTCTTTTTTCCCTGAAATCTGTTTTCATACCATGGGTACAGTACGACCATTTCCACTCCAGTCCAACTCCAGAAATGAGCCTGGTAGGGCAGCTATCCCAGTGCCTGGGACGCGAGAGGCATGGCTCACTGTCTGTGAAGAAGGTATTGAGGGAAAAGTGGAATAAATATCTCTAACTCATGGTTACCATGGTGTGTTACAGCACTCTGTGTAATAGTACCTGCTTATTGTTAGCAATAATAGTAACAGATGAGCATAATTGTTTTGTGACTGAGAGTTGTTTCAAACCCAACATCTGCCATTATAAAACTCTAATTTGGGGCAAATGTCACTGATTTCATCATAAATCTTTTCTGTTTCCTCTCCTGGCCCATGGGGATCATGGTAGTACCTACCAGTGGAGCTGGCTATAAGGATGAAGTGGGTTTATTGATGTAAAGGGCTTCACGTGGTGAATGACACATGGTAAGTGCTCAGTATACTGATATTTGATACTCAGTATTATCTAAGCATGAATCTCCAAAGAAAAAAGTTTCCAGGAATCTTTAACTTTTCTGTCAAACAATGCCCCATGCCTGACCTTTCCATCCTTGCTGTCAGGGCAGAGGTTTTGGCACCAGGCACCACTCAACTGTTGGCACAGGTCATATTTTCTCATTTGGGCATGGTTTTGTAACAATAGTGCACTTTTACAGAAGCGGTGTATTTGGTCCACAAAGCTTCCATTTGGAGTGTCCATGATTTCTTATATTCTGTGAGTGAGTTAACTCAGAGTGAGTTGCTCAGAGGAGTTAAGTGACCTGCTTACAACCACATAGCTGGTGGGTCACATAGCCTATTGAATCTTCTTGGAGCTATTTGAGGACAGGTTGTATTCTTATTTATCATGGGAAGCACAGGATTAATACCTGTTAGGTAAGCAAAGATCAGATCTGATCACATTGTCCAGTGCCTACCAATTACCTATGTAATTCCTTAGCCTGACTAATTTTTTTTTTACCTCTATATCCTGTTGTCTGTCCAGTGATTCAACAACAGGAGTGAACAATTAAGTGGGCACATTCTAGGCTTTAGATCAGACAGACCAGAGTTTGAATATGGGCTCAACTATTTGCTCCTTGAACTTGAGCAAATTCCTTAAACTCTCCAAGAAAAGAAAGGCAGGCTTTGGCAAACAAAAACAACGTGTATGACTTGGTTTCCCACTGCCATGTGAAACGTGTACATCTCTCTCAAGCAATTCACATATGCAAGAAAACGCATCTTACATTTATCTAAATCCAGTCAGAGAAGTTAGTTTGATGTCCACATTTATAACTGGCCCAGTGGTCACTCACATGTCTCAGGATTCTTATGCCAAAGGAAAAATTAGAAGAGGCTCCTCAAATCATAAACTATGAGCCACCAAGACACCCACTGTCCATTGAAGTGCATCCCGTTATGTCTGATGACCTGGGTCTTCCAAATGGCTTGGTCTAATTCTTTTTCTGGTTTAGCATGCCTTGTTGGACCTTTGACCATTCCTGCAGATGACCTGCTACCTACAGGGAACAGTGGCCCAGTGTGAGGAAGAGAACCTGGGATCTTATCTGCTTGTGCATCTTCACCATTTCCCTAGGCTCGAGGCAATCATTTTGCTTTCTATTCTTACTTCTACCACCATACTTCAAAGGCACTTCTCTTCTCCCTTACAATAGCAATACACCCTTAATTAGTTCAGATTTCAGACAGGAAAAGAGCCAGGATGCTCTGGTCTTAAACAACTGCTTTTCCCTACAATACAAACCTCCTCTGAGGCAGGGAAATACAGAAGTCTCAGAAAGGGCTTGGAGATGGAGAGTGAGAACAATTCCTGGCATGACAGTAGCACACAACATACTGTTCTGGCAACTTTTCTGTAGGTTTGATTTTTTTTTTTTTTTTAAGGGTTGAGGGCAGCCCCGTTGGAGCAGTGTGGTTTAGTGCCGCCTGCAGCCCAGGGTGTGATCCTGGAGACCCGGGATCAAGTCCCACATCAGGGCTCCCTGCATGGAGCCTGCTTCTCCTTCTGCCTGTGTCTCTGCCTCTCTCTCTGTGTGTGTGTGTGTGTGTCTCATGAATAAATAAATAAAATCTTAAAAAAAATAAAAATAAAAAATAAAAAAAGGTTGAAAAAATATTTTTTCTTTCTAGATTAATAGCTAAGTGAGTTATTTTGCCACAGAGCACATAGAAGAATGATACATGTTAAGCATGCAGTAATCAGTAACCACCTCAAATGTCCAAATATCAAGGAGAGTTTTTTTTTTCCCCTAAAGTTATCCTTCAAACAAGATGGCATTGTCTTACATTTGAGTCCTCACAAAGTCCTTCCAACTGTGATGCATTGTTTTAAATACTTATTTTGCAAATACTGTTTTGGGAAGGCATACCAGTTCGAAGTATATTCAAATAGTGCTGTTTTGATACCTCTTATAAGAGCTCCCTTAATGATATTTAAGTCATAGAAATTTACTACAGGTCTAATATTTACTCCTCGGGGTTAGGAGCCTACAGTGGCAATGAGCTTTAGATATCTATAACTCCACAAGGAAATGAAAACAATCACAAACACTGGCTTTATCCAGATGCTTTTTGTGGTCTGGCATTTGATTTTCAGGAGATTGATCAAAGAGAGTCAAAGTTGTTGCTGGGAATGTGAAGGGGGTTCTCACCTGTTGCATAGCAAGGGAGAGTGCGCCATGGATAATCAAGGGTATCTTGGCAGGTGGATGTTAGAAAGGACTGATCATATGGCGTGGAGGTTTGTGATAGGTGATTCCGGAAGGGCTTAAGTGGGGCTTTGCTCTGGAGGCTGTCCAGAAGCAGGACAGGGTGGGGGATTCCATAATAGGAGATCTCAATCAGGGATCCCTGGGTGGCGCAGCGGTTTGGCGCCTGCCTTTGGCCCAGGGCGCGATCCTGGAGACCCAGGATCAAATCCCACGTCGGGCTCCCAGTGCATGGAGCCTGCTTCTCCCTCTGCCTATGTCTCTGCCTCTCTCTCTCTCTCTCTCTCTCTGTGTGTGTGTGACTATCATAAATAAATAAAAAATTAAAAAAAAAGGAGATCTCAATCAATATTATCTAGAAGAAGGGAAGACGGGAATGACAACTCCACTGGACTGTGTATGAAAGTAGGAGTTACTCATGAGCCCAGATGGAGGGGTGTGAGGCTGTCTCTGATCTGAACAACATCCACATTTTGTCTGTGTTCAGACGTGATTATAGAGTGCTGTTGACCTGTCATGGTCACAGAGTGGCCTTGGCTCATGTTGAGGTTCTGTGGAATAGTTTGTGTTCAATAACAGAATGCCAAGGCATGGCTGGGAGTGACCACAGTCTCTAGATGCCAGAAGCAGCTCTGCCCTTTCTCAACCATTTTGTCATCTATGAATTGGATATGACAGTATTGATGTCACAGGATGGTAGTTAAGAACTACATTTTAAAAAAATATTTTATTATTTATTTAGTCATGAGAGACACAGAAAGAGAGAGACAGAGACATAGGCAGAGGTAGAAGCAGGTTCCATGCAGGGAGCCCGATGCGGGACTGGATCCCAGGCCTCCAGGACCACTCCCTGAGCCGAAGGCAGACATGCTCAACCACCGAGCCTTCTAGGTGTCCCAAGAACTGCATTAAATAGGTAT
The DNA here is from genome assembly GCF_011100685.1 of Canis lupus familiaris. NCBI lineage: Eukaryota > Metazoa > Chordata > Mammalia > Carnivora > Canidae > Canis > Canis lupus. The sequence continues at coordinate 56,574,427 of NC_049243.1, read as the reverse complement.
GAAAGTATGTGACATAGTATCTGAAAAATATTAAGTGCTTGATAAAATTTAGTATTAGGGCAGCCCTGGTGGCTCAGTGGTTTAGTGCCGCCTTCACTCCAGGGCCTGATCCTGGAGACCCGGGATCAAGTCCCACATCAGGCTACCTGCATGGAGCCTGCTTCTACGTCTGTCTATGTCTCTGCCTCTCTCTCTCTCTCTTTCTCTGTGTGTGTGTCTCTCATGAATAAATAAAATCTTTAAGAAAAAAAATTTAGTATTATTTCTTTGTTAGCTTAGAAAATACCAGGATCCCAAGCCACATCCATCTCTGTGGTGATTCTGATCTTGGTTTTCCACTGAAAGCAATGAGATTAAACCCTCTGTTGTCAGCTTACATGGGAAAGCATTTGAGCTTTGGGTAGGTAGCATGCAAGGATACACACTTTGTCCAGGAAAAGCAATAGCCAGCTTAAATTTTAGTTAAACTAATTGTTCTTTTAAGAATTTCAAAGGAAAGTTATTTCAAAGTTATTTTCTCATGATGGTCGTAAGGAAATGTTTTGAACTGGTTAGTGGTTACTTGTTTCCAATTTCCATGTTAATGTATTTACTATCCTGCTGTTTTTTGTTGTTGTTTTTGTGTGTGTGGCTAAAATGATGAGATGAATCTGCATCTAATAAGAGATGTTGAAATTTTGAAAAAAAAAAAAAATGGAACAGACCTTGTAAGAGTGATTGTGGAAAGTGCCCCAGGCTTAAGGAAGCCTCACCAGTATTGGGTCTTGAAGCGTGAATATTTCAAAACTGAAGGAATACCCCACGTTGTAATCCGAGGATATCAATTTCAAATTGTTTCTCACAAGGTCCTTTCCTAAAATCTTTGTTGTGATGATTTGGTTCCAGTAAATTTAATCAACGGTTCCCTAATTATTAATTTACCTTTCAATTGTTATTTAAATTTCTTGGAGTTAAACCACTAAAATAGTGAAAAGTTGTCAATTGAGTCAGATAAATATGAAATAAGAGCCCCAAGAATGACCGGTATGTTTGTGTGTGTGTATGTATGCATCTGTGTACAAGGTTACAATGCAGTATGTAATATGTAGATATAATGCTACAAAATATAGACACTAATGGTAAATAGGAGAAATCAGTTCTGCATGAATAGTAGGCTGAATTTGTTTATTTTGCATATTCTCAACTAATTTCTGTTTGAAACAGAGAAACTGATTAAAAAATAAAACATATGTATCTCAAATATTTAACTGCCTTTGCTAACTACTGGAGCTTTGTTAAAATGTAATTTGCAAATAATGATTTATTCTGATGTTAGACTTATTTTCATGACAAATGATTATAGCAAGCTCTAACAAGAGACATGTAAGTGTCCCAAATCCAAAGGGCGCCTGGGTGGCTGTGGTCAATTGAGCATCGGACTCTTGATTTCGGCTCAGGTCACATTTTTTTTTTCTTTTCCTTAGGCTTTTCATTTGGCTTTGCAATCATCTATGCAACAAGTGTTAATTATTCCCTAATATTCCCTAATATTTTCATAAACATAGCAGGTATGGTTTGAAGGAATCCCAGCAGCAAGAAGCTAAGATAATTTAAGATACCTCAAACCCAAAGTCCTGATTTCAAAGCCAGTTCACCACACCAGAAAAAGTGGGTACTTTACAGCTACTGTAAACTTCGCTATCTTGAGTATTTTTGCCTTAGCTGTCTGTGTAGAGGCTGGAAAACGAATACATACTGAGGAGACATTTTTTCCCCCCAAAGGACGTGACTTGTACTTTTAAACATGTATGAGCAGCTTTGTTAACCTCTGGTTACCTCAATTGCTTGTTTCTCATGTAACTTTCTTTCATCAGCCATTAAAAAAAAAAAAAAAAATTCCAGCACATGAAATGCATGTATTTTTTCTGTGGCCATTATAAACAAATGCTCTGCATTCTAAGTCAATAAAGGCAAGTAAGTTTGAAGGAAAGTCTACCTTCCTCCTACATTTTGCTGCCATTTTTATAGCTTAAAAATCTGCAAATACCCCAAACTCGCTAACTGGGAAATCCCTAACAAAATGCTTAAACTATATCAGCTTAACATAAAATTCTATTTATGAAGTTCTATTTACAATATAAGTAATGATCCTTCCCTGAGAAGTAGCTTAGAATTCTCATATGCATCCTCTTAATGTGCCATATATTTTGGACATGGTAGCTCTATCAAAGAGCTCCCAATTCAATTAGAAATTAGCAATATCCCAGAAACTAAGTATTTTTTTCCTCCCTACTAAAAATCATTGAATTGTACACTTTAAATGGGTGAACTCTATTATACGTGAATTATATCTCCATAAAGCTACTCAGTTTTAAAAATATACTATTTTATTTTTAATTTTAGTATATTTATGAAACACTTCATTGAGATATGATTGATATATAAGAAGCTGTACGTATTTAACATACACAATTCAATTAGTTAGGGGTGAATATACACCTGTGAAACCATCTCCACCATCAGTGTCATGGCTATGGTCATTATCTTCCAAAGTACACTCAGCATTAATATCTACCCTCTTAGCGAATTTTAAGTATGAAGTACACAGTATATTAACTGTAGGCATTATGCTGTGAGGGATTTGTTTTCCATATACAAGTGAGATGTTAAACTTGAAAAACAAAAAACCTCCCAATACCATGGATATGTCAAACTTTCCAAATTTATATGCCTAGCTCTGGAAATCCAAGACTCACTCGTGCAAAGGCATACTAAGAATCTCTCTTGGCAGTCACCATCTGGACACATCAGAGACACCTCAAGTTCCATATGGATCTAGAGGACCCCTTAGCCTCTGCTGCCCACAAACTGGCTCTTCTATCACCATTCTCTGATTCTTCCCCACGCCCCCGTTGTCAGGTCTCACACATGGAAGTCATGCCTGGCTTTCTCTTTCACTCCCACATCCAGTCCAGCATCCGTGCATCTGCTGTCCTACTTCCCTGTAAATCAGACTTTAACCAGCTTTGACCTTCTTCCTGGTACTAATGAACCCTGTGGACCCCTGCCAGGGTCACCTCCCCGCTCCCTGCCTACACTGCGAGCCTCCTGCCTTTCCAGCAGGACATCAAATCTTATCATTCAGCTCTGCACACACTGAGGAGGAAATCCACTCCTCGAGCCATACTCGGAGGGGGCCTCCTGCCTTCACTCATTGCACATTAACCTCTCCCACGGCCTCGACGTTCCCCACAAGTACCCTGTTCTCCCTGCACTGCCTTCCAACTTGCTGTGCTGTCTCTCTGGAACATTCTTCCCTCACCTGCATGCCTCTGCTCCCTCACTGTCACCTGCTCTGAGCTTCTTCTGAGTTGCAATCCCTCTCTGTTCCCTCTGCAGGTAATTCTCCTTAGTCCTTACAGCTTCTGGCAGTTTTGCCTCCGACGTAGTGGTGTACCTATGATCGTCTGCTTCCCCGGCTGGAGCATAACCTCTCCACAGGCCTCTTTTGTCTGTTTTGTTCAACACTGGGTCCCTGGGCTAAAAGCAGGGCCTGGCGTAGGTGGGCATTGCTGACTATTTGTTGGATAAACGCATGTGGAGGGTATGGTATCTAGACTCCAGGGCTCAAAGCAACTTTGCCCAGGATGACAAGAGGAATGACAGGAGAGGGACAGTTAGAATGACACCAAATGCTATGATGGGACTTGAAGGCAAAATAGAGAAAAAGGCCTGAGTGAAAAGATACTTGTCCACAATAAAAATATTAGTTTTGTGGTTAGGTTAGTGCCTAGCATAAAATTGAAAGAAAAAAAAAAAAGGTAGTGTATGGAAAAACCTTCAATGTCAGTATCAAGAACTTTGACCTTCAGGTTATAAGCAGTATATACATTTTTTTGCAATATATACATTTATATTAGAGAATGCATAACTGAATAATGATGTGATTAGACTTTTTTTTAAATTAGGCCTTATTGATATGAAATCAGTTGTCTTTAAAACTTACAAAGAGCAAGAATACCCACTGGAGGGTCTGCTAAAAAATAGGCCTGTCCTGTCTTATCCCATCTGTCTTCTGTTAAAGGTCAGTGTTCAGGCCACAGGTGTGAATGTCTCCCGGGGTCGATGGGGCAGCAGGGAACCTGAACGGATGAGCTGGCGGGTTGGCGTCCACCTGAGGCATCCGTGTTCGGTTTTACTTGTTTGCATTTGGGAGTCAGAGAGCACTGGTGTGCTGCTAGGAGTCAGCCGAGGGCTCTGACCCTGCTAGAGTTTTCTGCAGGCTCCAATCAGCTGAAGTGCCAGCCACAGTTGGAGCCAGACTCGGCTCAGAACGAGCTATGTTCTGGGCCATGCTCCCCGCCGGCCCTGAAGTGGTTATTTCCACAAATACAGAAACGAGCAAGCTGCATCCCGTGTTTATAGGTCTTTTTTTGAAAGGAAAAAAATACTCACCAAATGACAATATCATTATTCGTCCAGCTATGTTTTCCCAAAGCATTTAGGAAGTCAAATTTCACAAAAAATGCCAATGCAGGAGAGAAATTTCAATGTAATCCTGTGGCTGCTTTCACACTTTCATCTCATTGTCTAGAAAAACATCTGACATCATCTGACATTCTAGAATTTATTGTTTGGTTATAAGAAGCAGATAGTACCTTATGGAGGGTTTTTTGTAGTTGTTCTTGTTTGTTTATTTTTAAGTAAAGATGCATCCAGAGTGCTATGGGCTTATGATCAGGTGCTCTGGAGCCACGGGTGGTGACCTGCAGAGATGGTGATCAGGGGGGAGCAGGTGGGGGTCTCTCAAGGGAGGGTCACAAGGGTGATGAGACCCTTGATGAGGGTCTCATCAAGGTCATCACTTTTCTCATCTGTTTTATGATCTCAGATGATACCTTTGATGCATCTTACTTGTCTAGATGAATAACCACTGACCTGTACCATAACATATATCTTTAAATAAAAATCTACCAAGGGGTATAACTCAGAGAAGTATAAGGATGATTTAGACTATGTACTATAAGGGGGTGGGTGTTGGAGGGATGAAAGGGAGCCTGGTGTGCTCAAATATCTCTTAAAGGCCTTTCTTGAAAACCAAAGAGTGGTATTAACTGTATTTTTCCCATTGTCACACCATCGACATAAAACATTCTCAGTGTTTTTATCATGTTCATATCTTCATCAGACTCTCCAAAACATTAAATAAGAAGGAAGCCTTAATATACCCATCATCCAAAATTAGGTGCCCTTTGCACTCTTGACCTTATCAGGCAGGGACTCCATCATAGAAATGGATTGCTTTGCCCATAGTTTGGGCCCAGAAAGAATCTATCTTGTTCTAGGTTTAACAGTCTGCAAATGACAAAAAAAATTTATCCAGTCCTTTTAAACTTGAGTGATTCTCACTGCTTCCTCAGAAGAGAGCCTCGAATCGTAATCCTTTCGCATTTGTTCATGAGAAGAGCAGTGAAATGCCCTTCCAGAAGTTCCATTTTTTCCAGTTGGAGATAAATTGTTAGTTGTTCCTATTATACATCAAACAGACTTACTCACATTAAAAGGAATGCCTGAAAGTATGTATTTCATAAGATGGAAGAATGCAAAGAAAAGTAATTCCCTTCTCTTATTTTCTGGCAAATCATTATTTCATTTATCCTCCTTAAATCACCACATTCAACAAAAAGTAGAACTCTCCTCCCATCCTTGTGCAGTGTAAATAATTCACACGCCCACGCTTAACTTTGTCTGAGGAAATTGACTTGGTAAATGCATGCAGTCACGTTCACGTGATATGTTTGACATTCTGAAAATGGAGTTTCTCCTTAAGTACTTCAGTTTATTGAGTCACTGTGCAAAATATTTGTTATTTCAGCAGCTTCCCAGTGGACATCTTCACACCAAGGCAGAGGACACAAAGGAAATGACAAAATATATATGTGTATATACATGTATATATGTAATGTGTAAATATGTATAAATATATGTAATGTGTAAATATATATACACAAAAATACATATTTATATATAGTAAATATAAATAAATAAACATAGATAGATATATGAACACATGAGAAAAATGAGAGTTGCAGCAAAGTGATGTTAGACATACAATTATGTTTTAAGACGTAAGTTTTTACAATCACTAGTAACAAAATAGTAGGGCAGTTTTTTGTATCTCTGTCCACTTTAGAATTAATGTATGTTGGACTGTTAAGCCTTCTCATATTTTTGCTGACAGGCTCCATTATAATCTTCTAACCTCATACATAATAATTGATACAGCTGACCTATAAACTGTGTGTGATCTGTTTTGATGGTATAGATAATTTTGATGCTACTTTTATATCTGACCTTTTAAACGAAATGTTAGGATGAGTTTTAAAGATAATGAGTTGCTTCGGAGAAACAATAGAGTTGTCTATCAGCATATTACTTGGAAATAATGAATAAAAATTGTACTATATGTAGGATGAAGGGAAAGAAAAGTCCCAAAGTCACTTATATTCCAGGAAAAGGGAAAATACACACACATAAAAGAAATTTAGAATAATTAGAGAAGAATATGTCAAATTAAGAATAGCAAGAAAAATAAACCAAGGCACAAGGAAATAAGTGATTATATTTTTCCTTTGGTCTGTAAATATTGGTCTTTTTTTTTTTTTACAGCGTTCTCAATTTTTAGAATGATACTGTAAAAATCACACATTATTACAATAGTGTGAAACAGTGACTTAATCAAGATTATGCATGAGGCATGTAACCTAGAAATTTCCACCTGAATTATGACCTCTGGTTATAAGACAGTGATTTAATTCTAATTGTTTGTGGATACTATGGATCTGTAAATCTCAAAATGTTTGAGAAACAATCATTTCAGTGTTTGAAGAAGTGTCTTTGAAGTGAACTATATTAATAAAATTTTATAAAGTGACCATATATGAGTGTTTTTTTTCCCCTTCTGGCATTAATTTACTGACTAAAATAATTGAGATAGTAAGAAATCAGCATCATCTCATTTTACCTGCAAGTGTGTTGATCTGTTTTCTTTGCTGAAGTATAGGCATCCTTAGGACTACACCATGAAGGAGTGTGTGCGCACGTGTGTGCGTGATAGATAGGTACCTGCAGACAGACATAGATGACAAAACCCTAAAACATTTAAAAATTCATTACTATTATTCTTTCTACACATGTCCATTCTCGTTCAGTTGTTCTGCACGAAAACTGCTTCTAAGTGTTCTATTGAAGATTTTTTTTTTAATTTTTATTTATTTACTTATGATAGTCAGAGAGAGAGAGAGAGAGAGGCAGAGACACAGGCAGAGGGAGAAGCAGGCTCCATGCATCGGGAGCCTGATATGGGATTCGATCCCGGGTCTCCAGGATCACGCCCTGGGCCAAAGGCAGGCGCCAAACCGCTGCGCCACCCAGGGATCCCAGATTTTTTTTTCTTAACCTGAAAAAAATCTTTTCTAAATCTTAATGTAGGCAATTGTCAGGGATTGCAGTTTTTATTTCTCTTGTTGAAGAAACTTGGACTTCCTTGCTAAAATAATGACAGAAACATGAATAAAAAAAATCAAACTCCTGTTTAATTTTCTCAGAATCTGTACATTTCCTTTCATTTTCCTTCCCCTGGTGATTGAGAGAGTCTCATTTGCAAGGCGTCTCTTCAGTCTGCAATTACTACCCAGCTCCACACCGTTTTCCCAGGGTCTCCTTCCCCACATTTTCTCTCCTTGAAATTGCAGTGATAAATCTTACCCTTTGATCATTAGTCATCATCTTCCCATATCCCTTTCTGCACAAAATCTGCTTACCCTCTGAAATCACTGCCCCAATTCAATTGACTTTTAGAAACCTGAAGCCATTTTTAATGATGATCAGAAAGAGACATCTCCAGGGCTTTCTTATTTTCCCCAACATCAATTGTTCCTATTCTCCCAGAATTCTTTCCCAAGCCCTTGAATTCATCTCCTGTACTTATTCTGTCATGCATCCAACAATAGGAGCCTTTCCTTGGGCTTTCTCCTGTCGGACACATTTTATCGGCATGACTTCTTTGCTATGTGACTAATATTTTCCCAGCTTTCTTTGTCTTGATGTGGGAATAAGACCATCACCAAATACAACTTTTTCATTCTTTCTGGCTGTTTACACACAGATTCTGTGTACAGGATTGGTTTTATGTGGCATCTCTTTATTTGGATCATCAATATCCCACCTACTATAATACTAAATTAATAAAATAAAAGATTAAATCTGCTTGGCTTCATCTTAGTTCTTTTGGACCGCAGTTGGAGCCTGGGGGAAGCGATCAAACCACATGGTTGTATTTTATAAACCAGTATCTGATCTTACAGGGACAAAGATTCTGATAAACAGGGAACAGGTAAGGTTTACAACTGCTGACTTTACCTGCATGCATGTGGTAGATCTGCTGATTTGAGTTCCAGTTGTTTTGTTCTATTCAATTGTCAGATGCAACAGAGACAAATTCAGTCATCATCATTAATGGCCTATACCGAGAAGCCCTAGAAGCATGTGAAGGTACCTGAGGCTTGGCTTCTGACTCTGGACTGTCTGTATTTGATGAAGAAGATTTTCATGCCATAGATGTCTATGATACCAATCAAATTACAGGGAAGTTATATCCAAAGCTCTGTGGGGAATGCTGAGGGTTATTAATTTTCAGTGCTTTGATTATAAAAGCCATTATTGATGGAGTAGCATTGGATGTGGATCTGAAATCAACTGGAAAAATATAACTGAAGGAAAATACGTCACGAGGAGAGAGTGACTTTCCTGATATAACCTTGGTGATCAGAATGCCCACCTTTCTAGGGAGACAACTCAGGATACAGCCATAGCAGATAAAACAGAAACACCACAACATTATATATGATCAGCGATGGTATGCCTGTGTGTTATTGCTTTACAAAATTATGAAATATTGGTGTTTATTTGAAATGGCATTCGGTTATTTACTTTTCTATTAGATAAATGCTATTTAAATAATAGGTTGGGAGAGTGCCTGGGTGGCTCAGTGTATTAAATGTCTGACTCAGATCATGATCTCCTGGTTGTGGGATCAAGCCCCCCAAGGGGTCTGCACTCAGTGTGGAGTCTGCTTTGAATTCTTCTTTCTCTCTGCCCCTCCCCACTTGCACTCCTCCTTTCCCTCCATCTCTTAAATAAATAAATAAATAAATAAATAAATAAATAAAATAGAATGAATTAACAGTGTCAATTAATAGTAATTAAATAGGACTGATAAGTCAAATATATATAATAGAAATATAACAATATTTTTATAACATTTATTTTTGTTCTTGGGTATAGCAACTTACTCTGACTTTTCTTAAACCCCCTCGTGGATTGTTTAAAATTCATAGGCTGTATTATTATATATTCCTAACATTCATAAATGTGATCATTTTAGAAAGGAAATACATAAAAACAGGACTAATTAACTACATATTTCCTACATTTAATAAAAAATGCTGACTGTTGCTGTCTGCTCTCTGGCGCAGTAGGGTATCTTTACCGTTTGTTTCCATGTGCAGTAATACTTCTCTGGAGTGTCTGAAGCCTTCATTTCTTGTGCATGGTAGTAAAACTGAATACAGTCAAACATGAATTTCACTTTGAGTTGTAGCTCTGTTCTTGTCAGACCCACATGAGACTGATTTCTGGTGTCCATCCCATGTGATGACATCAACCTAACGATCCTCTCAACAAAGGGTTCAGAGCAGGAGCAACTTAGGGTTTTCCCTATTAGCAACAGCAGGTTTTAGACTTGTAGGAATTCATTTCCAGTTTTGCAAAAATGGCCCTCCACACTGTACCTATGGGCTTGTTTTGGGAATCCAGCTGTTTGTCAGTTAGGTCCTCTGCATCTAAAAATTCATCACACTGGCTCTCTGTGCCCCCAAAGGGTTGACATTTTTCAACACTCTAAAGCACACTGGTTGTCATCATAAGTTAAACATCCTCTTTCTCAGGAAACATGCTGTCAAAGCACAAACGTAATTTGAGCTTGTGAAATCAAAGTTGGTTTCCAAATAAGTTATAATTTTAGTGAAGAAATTGAGAAAGGACTATTTAATTCATTTTCCCTTTTCTGATAACTTTTTTTTAATTTTATTTATTTATTCATAGACAGAGAGAGGCAGAGACACAGACAGAGGGAGAAGCAGGCTCCATGCACCGGGAGCCTGATGTGGGACTCGATCCCGGTCCCCAGGATCACACCCCAGGCTGCAGGCGGTGCCAAACCGCTGCGCCACCGGGGCTGCCCTTTTTTTTAAATTCTTATGCAGTCTTGGTGAGTTTTTGACATGGCCTACACAGACCTCTGCACAACTCAGGTGTGGTCAGCTTATTCCTTTTGAGTCTTCCTCTGGACTCTTCAAAGGTGGTTTTGGAGGAGCAGTATAGACATTTCTGTAGAACTATCATCCTGTTCTCTCTTCTCATTCTCAGTGAACTTTCAAATTAGTGAAAGGCATCCTTCATTGTCACACTTTGAAAGTATAACCTTTCAAGCAGGTCGACATTTTAACATCTTCTGTGGCTGACAACATGAATAACCATCTGGTCTATGGGTGTGATCTCCTTCCACAGCTGTGAATTCAAAAAAATCTCATTAAGTGTTTCCACATATTTTAAGGCAACTGAACAGCGGCCAGAACTTTCAATGTGAAAGCCTTAAGGCCACAGGGTAGCAAACCACACCCCCATTTAGCGGTGTTGTATATGAGGTATACAGTACATTTGGAAGTAATTTTGGGGTGGAAGTGAGTATACAGATTATAGGCTGAGTGCAGTGTGCCAAAATTTTTTATTTGTGCTTTCTGCACATGTGCAGATAGGTGAGCAATGTGAGCAATGTCTAGTTTGCATTGGGACAATATCGCAATAGTCAGCAATGTCTGTTTTATGTTTACTTTCATTAAATCTTCATAGAAATCAAGATAACATCTTCAAACTCCACTTTTCAGATCAAAGTCCCCTTGAGCTAGGGAAGACCATTTTTGACGTTTTCATTGCTGTCATTGGATATATCATTTGATACATTACACAAAACATGATTGTTAGTAGGATCTGGGAAGATCAGCTCTACAGCCTAAAGGCCAACATATGTGTTGTCAAAATTCTTTTTGTTCACCCATAGAGTAGATTGTAACTTCTGATTTAGGAAATGTAACTTCACTCAGTCTCATTAGGCCAACAAGAGAATGATATGATAATGTGTGCCTGTTTGTGCAGTGGCTGCTATGTTTGACTGAGTATCGGTGTCTTTTGGGGAGGCAAAATATTTTGATTGATTTAGAAACTGGCCCATATTGATTGATTGATTGATTGATTTAGAAACATGCTGATGAGGAGAGTCAGTCCCCTGATGCACTTTCACATCCCCTTCACATGCCTAAACCCAAATTCTTTTCCTCATTCTGTGAAATATGCTTTCTTCTGATTGTTTGCCACCCTGATCTGGTCACATGTGTCCTTCCATCTGCCATTAAAATAACACCTTCATTTTACCTTATTTTTCTGTGATGTCTGGGTCAGGCTGGCTTGTATAATCATCTTTTACCTCATGTGAACTCTTAGGAAACATGGCCACAATATCCATTACCTTGAACAATTAAACTAGAGTATAATAGTTCTTGATCCAGAACATGATACAGAGTATCTTGATACAGAGTATGATAGTTAAGCAACAGGCAAACAGACAGACTGTTAAGATGCATGATCAATGCCCATAAGCTGCAATACTGTGACTCATACAGCAGCAGGTGGGTCAATCCATGAGCCAAGTCATGGTCATCAACATCCATGGTCAGGGAAAACCAGCAGAGGTGACTGCAGAAGGCAAACCATCTACACCATAGCCACTCAAAGTTGAAAACAGTGCTGTTCTCAGCGCTGATTTTTGGACTGACATTGGAGGTGTGTATTTCTCAGGAGGCATTTCCTGGGTATAGGGGACCCCTCGGTCAGAGCAGAATGCTTGGTCAGCCCAGCAGTTTATGCATCTTGATTGCTTGGTACGGAAAGGTGCACCAATGGTTTCTAATCCCCTGAATAAACATTCTTTTAGCTTAAGTCTTTGCTCTGTGCTAAAATACTAATATTGCAAAGAGATAAGAGAGATGAAGATGATGATTTAACTACACTTATTGTGAATCAGTTTGCCAGAGAATGAAGCATGAACTAGCAGGACCCCTTGAAGTGGACTGTTTTATGGGATAGATTGAGCAAATCGTCTGTAACTATAGAAGGGGGATCTGGGAGTGTAATAGACAAACCTCCCCACCTCAAAATGTTGCTTACAGTTCCTTCTCTTCTAAGGAACCCTGATGCATTCAGGTTCTTTTTTTCTTTAGAGGGGAATTTTAGTATAAAGAAGGGAATATGGAATCTCCAGCAAAAGAGCAATTGGCCTTGAGAATGTGGATGAAGTTGTTTAAAGTCATCTCTACTAGAACATAAATTGCAGCTACTGTACCAGTCAGGGATGATTAGTACAGACAAAATCCAAAATTAAGATTCAGCTTTTGTCCTCACAGACCATTTAAAATTTCAGCCATAGTAAGTGTTACAGAGGGGAAGCACATGGTTTTGTGAATGTGTGATAAAGGGCAATTGCGCTGATTAAGAGTAGGCTTATCTGGGAAGAAGGAGCACTGAGCTGATATCTGAGGAAAGGTTAGGAGTCCCTATGGCCAAAGGCTGCAGAATAGGTCAGGAAACAGCATGTGCAAAGGCCCTGTGGTGGAAAGCAGTATATTGATTTTGAGGAACTGAAAGAAGACCAGTGTCTTTTTTAGTGATAGAGGAAGTGGAGCACGATGCAAACAGAGGCAAGGTGCTGAGTTGAAATCGTGGGTATGTCTTTTCTTCTGTTTCTTGTTTCCTTTTTTTAAGAAAGTATCTTTTTACATCCAGCCATTTCTGTTTGGAGCTGAGTGAATAATAACCCCCACTAACCCTTCTGTCTACCTGCCAGTGGATGCTAGCTGCCCTAGGCATGATAACAACCTGTCCTTTCTAACTGTCCAAAGCAGATAGATACTCTGTCTATCCAGATTCTTGTGATCACTATCTTCCCCTATCAGTTCAACTATGGCAAGGGGTAAATGCTGGCCTGCTATGAATATGCTTTTGACCTGGCAACACATACACTTCTTTTTATCAGTATTTCTACTACTGATCTCAAATCCTATCCATTTTCAGAATGAATCATTAGACCTATTTATAAGCAAGCAAAATAGTTCAGTGCTGATGAAACCAACTGATAAGTCTTTTGCCTCATCCATAGTTTCTTCTACAGTTTTTTGTCTTATTTTTCTCTGCTTGCTTCCCCTAAGCCTTCAGAACACTTACACTACTTTATTTGTTAATGTTCCTGACCCTACATTTCACTGAAGTCATTATTTGTGCAGGGCGACTAAAAGCACCGATACCTCCTACATTTACCCATTGGGACTCCAAATCAAGGGTTACAACATGGCGGCCAACCTGAGAGCCTAACTTGCCCATTTCTTACATTCTACACAATATAAATAAAAGGCTCAGTGTAAGTACTCTTTTGCATCACTTCTTTTTGCGCTCATTTTCTGGGTGCAGATGTTCCCAGGGAATGCCTGTTTGTCCATTCATCACCATTTTTGGTTTGTGTGACGGTCCTGAGCCTCGGCTCAGGGAAATCTCTTTACCACTGTGAATGCTATTTTCCTTGTACATAAAATGGAAATGATAATATCTTTTCCTGCATCTCAGGGCTATCATGAGAGGATAAAACCATAAACAAAATCCTGATCACGAAAGCCCTTGGAACAATTCTAAAAATTATAAAATAGTGGATCATCTTCTTTTAAAATTCCAGCAATAAATTCTAATTCAGCCAGACTTGTTCTTAATAACAGATTGCTCCATTTGTCATAATTATTCTACATATTAATATCACTGTGAAGTCATTTCAACAGCTGTCTCTTTTGGCTGCAGATGTTTACCCTCAAAGAAAATGGAATTGTGTACTTGATTTTTCTGGAGTTTTGACTGAACCAGCTTGGAATCTCAACAAACTACAAAAGATCTATTGTTGCCTACCCATGAAGTGCATCTATTAGCAGAACCTCAAAGTTAATCTTTTCCGTCATGCTTTCTTCCTTTGGTATCTAAGAAAACATCCTCCTGGTAGACAGCAGGGAGTGATAGGAAACCAGGAGAGAGGACAAAGAAACAGCCAGTTATAAAAATACTGTGCAATTGTAGGCCTAGAAATATGGGAAGGGTGGGGGGTGGTGAGATTGTAGCCAGCCTGGAGGAAGGCAGCAGAGGCTTCTGTGACAGACACTTCACAAAATGAGGTTTTACAGAATGAGAAATATAGGGAGGCCATGGTGCAGAGAAGAGCACAAGAAGACCTATGAAAGCAAGAGTAGGTATTTCAGTTTTTAGACCATCAGTCTGGGACTATTTCTGATGCATCAATCCTCCAAGTCAGGGTACGTTTAAGCCAGGCCTGTAGAAATGAGGCCAAAATACATTTGGAGCCGGGCAGAGTGCCCTGATGGGTACATGCACGCAGACATCGTTTATCAGGATGATAACACTGGCGATAATAGAATTATGATTATAAAATAATTACATATTCCATATTATAATTATTTTATCATTTACAATGATGGATCCCACCATGTTTTCACTTTGGCTCATTTTATCTGTTATCTTCAGTTTTTTTCCTCTTTTTTTTTTTTTTTTTCCCCTTTCTATGCACTCTTTGTAAGAATGAATTAAATGTGCTCTGTAAGTCTCCATTCATGTTTACTTCCAAACTTGTGGGGTGTTGTAAGGAGAGCACGTGTGTCTGGGGGGCAGGAGTGAGTGGGAGTGTGTATCAGGTAACCAGGAATCACATACGGGGTGAATGGGAGCCAGGCAAGGTTTGTTAGCAGCATTTCTGATGTGGTTATTTTTATGGATTTCACATACCAGTGATCATTTCTGCCTTCTCCTCTTGCATCCTTAATTTAGTCTTTGCAGGGGTAGAAAGCTAGGGCTGCCCTAGTTCCCATGGCACCTTTTGGACTGTGGATCGAGGATGTGCTTCTGGTGGGCACAATCCAGGTGGCTGGTCTTCCACTCCCCCTTACTCACATGGCAGGGCACCCTGACCCTCCAAAGCTATCTATTCAACTACAAATGCAGATTCTAGACTCTTCTGGAAACCTTGTCTTCTTGTAGGTATCATTCACTTTTCCCTTTCTGTTTCAGACCTGGAATCAATCACCTAGTGCCATGTCTGTCATCATTTATGACCAACAAAATCACTCGCATGGGACCCTAAAGGGGTTCTTCAAGGCTTTGTAAGTGCTTGCAGTCCCAAGTCCTGGTTTACCACCTGCACTGTACAAAATATCCTGTCATTTGGTTCCGTATTTGTTAGGCGTTCCACTTTGCTATGAAGTGAATCAGGACATGGCCTCTGCCACAATTTCTTTTTTCCTTTATTTTTAAAACAAAAGTCTTCAACTATAATCCACTGTCTTGCTAGACTCATAAGGCCTTCACTCTTATGCCTTTTTAAGTTGAGTATGTTAAGATGCGTGGCTTAATTTTATTGAGGTAAAACAGTAAGTAGGGGTAGGTGCACAGGTGTCCTTTTTCCTGGAAAATTAGGGGTGTAGGCGATTCTGCAAGGTTTCTCTGCAGAATATGCAGGAGATGATTTGGATTAATTAGCTTTTTTATTAGTGTCTCAGGTACATTATATTACCATTTACCATTTTGACAGGCTGCAATGAGTTCTTACATAATAAACCTGAAAAGTAAACCCCAAGAGAGTGATGCTCATATAAATAATGGTACTCTTTTTAAAAATGTGACAGTTTGTGGAAAAATCATAAAATGTTACATGGAGCTTACCAACAATGGATATATATTTCCAACCCTGTGGATCCGCCACATGGTGTAAATGTGTGCCGAATCAGTGCATGCTGAAGGTTTCATACTGCTGATCATAAACCCCCGATGTTTTCACAAAGGCCCCCTGTTTATTTTTAAGCACCTCATCAACAATAAATTCAGTGTCCGAATAGATAAGACGTATCCACGTACTTGGAAACTCACTTCCTAAGTCCTAACTCACTTCCTATGACATTGTGTGTGAAAATAACCAGTGGTTCGTCAACACCTGTTACCTCAGACCATTTTCCAGACACAACAGGCTTAACTACACCCAAGGAGTTACTGTTCTGCATCCACATCACTCTCTGTTTTATATATAAGAAGAGCTAGCTCTCCTTGTACATTGCTACATGGCTTTATAAAATGATGATTTAGAATCTTTATGGATATATATATTTCTTACACCCTTAGTGTCGATTTTACTCTTCAGACAGTTATAATATTTCTCAAAGTATTACCTCTATGAAAACATGATTAAAAAAAGCTGACCCCTTAGGGTCTCCAAAGACTAGTGGAAATATTTTATGAGAAATGGAGGGAATGAGAGGGAAGAAGGAAATACTACATTCATTTTCTTGTTCCCTCCCTAGGAAAATTCAAATTGGAAAGAGGGCATGAGAGAGTTGAAAGGAACACTCCTCTGTGCATACCTTCCCTGCCATCTTTGGGCAGCTCTCCGTGGGTCGCCAGCTAGTGAGGCCACTTGCCCACACAAGACTGGGAAGCATCTCAAACATAGGAACGACTTTTCTCTCCCTTGGGCCTGTCCTCTGCTCTTAGAGACATGAGGATGGAGGGAGACTGTACATCTACTGGAAATTCCTCTCATAATCTTTCACCTCATAATTGCTGTCTGCTCCTATTACCTTTCATCTGTGGCTTAACAACTGCCAGACCCAGCTTTGCTTTTTTTCTCTTCAGCAGTTTCTCATCACGAGGTGCATCTAGTTAACTGGTACGTATAAGATCAAGGCCTAGTGGAAAGGTCCACCTGTCCATTGAGCTCAGCTCCCCTTAATACCCATGGAGCAGAGAGAGAGTCATCCTGCACATGTGCAATTTTGGCCAAGATAAACAATGAATACATGTTCTGGATACTGAACCCTTTGCCTGACACTGAGTGACCTTCTAGAGACACACTGGGAAATGAAACCATGGGAGCTGCAGCATTTGGCAGAGTGGGAGGTAAAAGAGGGTATACATAGGTTAGACAAGCGATTTCACAGATTCATAGAGAATCATAACCATCCTCAGTGCTTTGAGCATAGATAACAGGGAAACCTGTTGTGGTCTAGGGATTCAGGAGTGGGTCCTCAAGGATGTAGGTATACTGGAGGGAACAATAAGAGGTGATGGGGGGCGGGGTTAGGCCATGTGCACATGCAAAGATCCCCCCATCCTACCCTGGAGAGGAGCACAGTGTTTTGGGATCTGAGAAGAGGAGCCACAACCAAAGACCCTGAAAGTACAGCAAGGGTTTTGGAGTTCCATCAAATTTTAGGGAAACATCACACAAGACAGTTTCCAGAAGCTGTGCGAGGATGCATCTGTATTTCTCTCCAAGCAATTGTTCGTTTGTGCATTCAGTGAATAGTTACTGGAAATTCTCTCAGACTTGTCTCTCTGCTGCATACCTGCCGTTTAGAAGCCACTGAGACCCAACCTCTGCCTGCCCCCCTAGCATCTCGGTCCCTGAAGTATTCACAGCGTCATCGCTGAATGTGTGAAGGAAATGAGATGTGGGAAACGCACTGCCTTAATGGGGAGGAAGGTAGAGGACTTGTTTACAAGGTAATGATATTCACTCAGAAGTCTGCCCTGCAATGAGCTGCTTCGCGCTGGTGGATCGAGTTTACGGAACAAGAGGACTGCTGTCACTGCAGATGTCTGGAGCTTTAGAATGCTGGGAAATGTGGAAGGGACTAATGGGGTCCAAGTACTAAGCCTGCCGCAGCTCTAACACAAGTGCCAGTAGAGTGTCTAATTAATTTTTACTAATTAGCAATCACTGAGAGAGGCAACATTGAAAGGCACCGCCGTCATCTCCAAGAGGAGCACAGACACAACTTGTGAAGCCTTCATAATATGTCATTATTACCCTTGAAGCCCTACTTCCTTATTGTGACTATCATAGCTGCCCATTGAGATGTGCTGAGAAGGAAGATCCATTTCAAGTCCTGTGCATGTTAACTAGCATTTATGAGGCTGGTGAGTCCTGGGTGGGTAGGAACAGGAGCAGAAATTGATATACTATCATGGTCCACTGGTCCAAGTACTTTGATCGCTGGAAAAACTCTCGAGACAAACACTCCACAACCGTGATCCCTCCAAGAAGCTTCAAAGGAGAAATGGATCGTCGTGGCTATGAACTCCAGGTTCTTTGTAGACTGTCTCTGCTTAAACATCCGCAGAGTTCTGATTCAAAGAATTAGGACTGCCTGCTGCTCCTAGGAGAGCAGGACTCATGGTACCTTCTTCTGTTTAGAAGTCAGTGCAGATATCAGAATGCCTCACACATTCTGTAAAGTTGTCTCAGAATCAAAGAAATTTGGGACATGGGATGGGATTTATATATATATTATCTGTTAGCCAAAGCATTCAGTATGCTGATTATATACATATCATATACATGAACATGTGCAGATATCAGAATGCCTCATGTATTTCTGCTCTACTCACCTTTGCCCAATGCCTCCTAGGCAGGCCGCATTGCCTGCATGCAGGACGTTAACCACAGCTGCGAATAGACTGGAAACATTTATTCCTTTGGGCATTCATTTCACAAGTATTGATTGGCTGGCACAGGGAATCCATAGATGAGTAGTAAGAAGCCCTGTTAGAGCCTTGCTTGTTCTTCATTTAACCTCGATGAGGGAGAAGGAAAAAGAAGGAGCAAGAAGAAGGTCCCTCCAAGTCCAGACTGTCCAGACTGTACGCTCTGCCCCTGCTAACCTAGTTCTCCTTGCCAAGGTCTTGTGGGGATTTCAAACTACTGAAGAATAATTTAAAGTTCAGACATCTAATGTGTTCTTGTGATTGAAAATATGACCATTCCCCAAAGTAATTTTCCGGAAAGTGTTTATAAAGCAAGAGAGTCATAATTGGACACAAAACTAGTTCAATTCGATTTTGAATATATAATATGCAGGAAAAATGAATAATTCTTTTTTTCTAGGAGTACTGTAATATATAGGGATATTGGACACATATTTCTTTATTTCAATTACCTTTTTACTGTCAGCGAGCTGTAATGAATGATGAATTTCTCATTCTTTTTTTGGCTTTCTGCATTGTGTTATAGTGATTTGAGGGAAAAAATGAGATTTTTGGAGTTAGGAAATTTGCATTGAATATTGGCTTTTCCATTTACTTGCTAGGGGACTATGGGTAAAACATTTAACCTTCAAAATTGTGAACAGAGGGACTAGTAATAATAATAATAAACCAATAGCTATTCCTTTGATTTTTTTTGAGACTCTTACAAGATTTTATATATGTACTTTAAACATATATTATATATACATATATATAATTTAAAAATATTTTTCTAAACTCCAAAGATGTTTTAACTGTATGTTTGTGTAATATATTTATATTTATAAAACTGCAGTCCTCGTGAGTGCTACAGTGTTGTGATGTAACTAGAAAAGAGTTTAAAAATTAGGTTCCAGGGATGCCTGGGTGGCTCAGGAGGTTAAGTGTCAGGCTCTTGATTTTGGCTCAGGTCATGATCTCAGGGTCGTGAGATCAAGCCCCGAATTGGGCTCCTCACTTAGTACAGAGTCTACTTCTTGGTCCCCTCTCTTTCCCTCTGCCCCTCCCCTCACTCCTGCTCTCTCTCTTTCTCAAATAAATAAAATCTTTTAAAAAATTGGGTTCCAAGTTGATGCTCTAATCCCTTTCTGTGTAACCTAATTCTCATCTAATATCATAATAATGATTGGTTCAAAGCTCTCTGAATAAAATACGCACGGTTTAAAAAATCATGCAAGTCCTGAAGTAATCTGAAGTCTACTTTGTCTTACGGTTTCCTCCTTGGAAAGGCCTGTATTTGTGTCTGGGTAAGAAATATGCTTTACGGGGCAGCCCTGGGTGGCTCAGCGGTTTAGCGCCGCCTTCAGCCCAGGGTGTGATCCTGGGGACCTGGGATCGAGTCCCATGTTGGGCTCCCTGCATGGAGCCTGCATCTCCCTCTGCCTGTGTCTCTGCCTCTTTCTCTCTGTCTCTCATGAATAAATAAATAAAATCTTAAAAAAAAAAGAAATATCCTTTTACTTATTGCTGCCTTAGTTGCTTTAATAAATCAGATTTCTCTATGTCACAGGTGGAAATCTGATTAGAAGAAGACTTAAACGTACACTGCACATCATCAAATCAAATATGCTGTCCAGTAGCTGACCATGAAAAAAACAGACAATTAAAATATGATAAGCTATTGACTTTATTACACAACCAGATTCTAGAAATGGGTAAAGTTGTCTCAGAATCAAAGTAATTTGGGACATGGGATGGGATTTATATATACTTTATCTGTTAGCCAAAGCATTCAGTAATATACATATCATATACATAAACATGTGCATTCATGCCCTCATTCAGTGGTAGGTCCTGAGAATGTTTGCTTGTGCTGCCATGACGCTTGGTGAACAAAAACACGGAATCAGTGTGGCATATTTCTGTATGGAGCCCACGTGCCGTTTAGGAGGCAGACACTAAACTGAATATCCCACCAATAAATGTAAAACCCCCACACTAAGCACTGCTGGGTCATGTGGTCCTGGCAGGGCAGAGAGTTGCATGAAGCTGCAGCCAGGAGGATGACAGGGTATTAATTGTCGGGGGAGGGAGCAGCAGGACATGGTGACTTCTATTTTTCAATTACTCTCAGTACTGAACTTTGGCACCATGGCCAGGGAACTGCTGTGGGGTTGGTCTTGTTCATGTCTGTTTTCTCCCTGCCTGTCTGAGGCCCGCAGTTTCTCTCCCAGGTAGACCACTCTCCATCTGCCGTGTGGAGCGGTTCCAATGCATCTTTGCTTTCCCAAGACAATTATTCCAGGCCGATTCCTACACTCTTGCTGCAAATTGACCTTGTGTAAAGTTTTCTTAATTATTCTGCTTAAAAGCTCTGTTTATTTCTCCTATGTGCTGCAAAAATGTGCCCCCCCCACTTTACTTAAAGTGAAACTTGCTGCAGTCTCTCCCCTCTTTTTCCATCCCCTGTCCTATACTTAAGTTCTGTGCTCTAGATGCGCTGTAGATGTAGAAGGATATTACAAGCCTTCTTTTGTTGAAAAGTGATGTCTTCATTGGAGTCCCTGACTGTTTTAGGGTTCTCTAGAGGAAGAACCAGTAAAGTATGTGTGTCTGTCACTATGTATATATGGAATTGGCTCATAAGATTGTTTGCCCTGCAAGTCCAAAATCTGCAGGGCAGGAGGCAGGCTGGAGACCAGGGAAGAGTTGCTATTGCCATCTTGAGTCTGTGGGTAAATTCTGCTAGCATAATTCCCTCTCCTTTGGGGTACCCCAGTCTTTTTTTTCTTAAGACCTTCAATTGATTGAACGAGGCCCACCCATATTATGGAGGGTCATCTGCTTTTTCTAATATCCGTGGGTTCCAGTGTTAATGCCATATAAGAAATATGTTCACAGCAACATGTAGGCTTGTGTTGAACCCAACTATCTGGGCACCTGAGCCTAGCCAAACTGACATATAAAATTAACCACCACGCTGAACTCATCAGTTTCAGGCAGATGGTAGAAATACAGATAATAGAACACTAATAGAACACTTTCTATATGGCCTAAGTCAACAGTCTTTTTTTTCCACTAAAGCTCCTGGTATTTCTATTATTGATGAGCTAGCACCACTTAAAAATTAGTGTCACAGAGCAGAGGACTCCTGTCAACACTTCTGATCCTCTTGGCACCGTCAAACGTCATCTTTGACCAGCATTGCTTATGCTGCTAATTAGACCCACACAATCCTTCCACTGAGCCCCATAGAACCTTGCACATTCTCCCCCTCAGGTCTTCACTAGCATTTCCTCACCCACAACCCTTTCACTGGAGACAGGACTCTTTTTCATGCATTGCCCGCCCAAGCAGTATCTTTCATAACAGGCCCTTAACAGACAGTTTTTAGGTGAACTACAAACAGAAAAGTCAAGCTTAGTGTATATGTTTACATGCTTCCGGGAGAAGTAACAAACAATTGTTAGTTCAGTACGATTGCTTTCACATAATATCCTCTTTCTAATAGAAAAGAAAATATCACTAGGTTTTCTTTTTCCACGAGTGTTTGAAAAGAAAGCGAGAAAGACTTATGTGCTGTGAAATCATTTCAGATATACCATTGTGACAAAGATAGCATTTCATTTATTAGAAATTTTATGTATGGGCAATTTCCACTCTTGGAGAGAAGTGTCATGATAGGAAATCCATTTAACTGTGTGAAATGAACACTTTCCTTCAGTGACTTTCTCGTAATCCCTAAGCATTATAATGCAATTGCTGTCTAATTGTGCTAATCAAACTCTTAGCAATCAATCCAGCGGTTATATGTTTGTCAGATCAGCTTAAATGTAGTTAATAGAGGAGAAGATCTTCAGCCTCAAAGAAGCAAATGCTGCTGCAGAACCTCCTTGGTTGCTCAGAAGAATCGACATGTTCAGGTCTTGGTCACAGGAACATCAAAAGGGTTACTTCAGTACCAAATGATCAAGATGTTTTCACTCTCTGTTTAGAATATTTTGAAGAATACAGAATAATTAGTAGATATATTAACCAAAGGATATGGGAAGACCTTCATCAGTACATTTTGTTTAAAATTAGAGATTTGGGAATGCCTGGGTGGCTCAGCGGTTGAGCACCTCCCTTCGGCCCAGGGCATGAGCCTGGAGTCCCAGGATCGAGTCCTGCATCGGGCTCCCTACACGGGGCCTGCTTCTCTCTCTGCCTATGTCTCTGCCCTCTCTGTGTCTCTCATGAATAAATAAATAAAATCTTTAAAAAAAATAAAATTAGAGGTTCAATGGCAATCCTATATTTAGTGAATACTTACAGCTCTGGAGTTCACCTCTTTTTTTTTTTAATTTTATTTA
Source organism: Canis lupus familiaris (assembly GCF_011100685.1). Taxonomy (NCBI): domain Eukaryota; kingdom Metazoa; phylum Chordata; class Mammalia; order Carnivora; family Canidae; genus Canis; species Canis lupus. Next base: position 56,551,361 of record NC_049243.1, on the reverse strand, counting down.
TTTATTCATGAGAGACACAGAGAGAGAGGCAGAGACAGAGGCAAAGACAGAGGCAAAGACAGAAGCAGGCTCTATGCAGGGAGCCCGATGTGGGACTCGATCCTGGATCTCTGGGATCATGCCCTGGGCTGAAGGCAGCGTTAAACCCCTGAACAACCCGGGCTGCCCTGGAGTTTACCTTAACTTGTATAACTGCTGCTGATCAGCTTCTAACATACTTCATTTCAGGCCAGAATAAAAAAATACAGTAGGCTGCAGTATAAACAGGGTTTAGTTTTACAGATACCCCAAAGAACCACAACATGGCACAATTTAGAATCTTTCTGAAGAACAGATTTGTGTCAGAATATCTGCAAGGCAGATATGCTAGGATGATTTAGCTAATGAACAACTTAGCTGATGAATTACCTAGTAAATAAGTAAGCTTAACCTCTAGAGAGGCAAACTTAGTGTTACGGAGAGAGTGTCCCTGAGGTCAGCAGCCAGTTTTTTAAAAAATATATTTTATTTATTTATTCATGAGAGACAGAGAGAGAGAGAAAGAGGCAGAGACACAGGCAGAGGGAGAAGCAGGCTCCATGCAGGGAGCCCGATGCGGGCCTTGATCCCGGTCTCCGGGATCACGATCTGAGCTGAAGGCATATGCTCAACCGCTAAGCCACCCGGGTATCCCTAGCTGCCAGTTTGAACTCCAGCTCCCCCTCACTAGCCCCTTGTCCTTGACCCCTCCACTGCACCCCCCTACCACCTCAACCCCCACTCCCCAAGCTTTGCCAGCCTTGCTGTGAAGTGAAATGATACTAACATTAAGAGTGCTAAAATAAGTTAGCTTTCGATAACTTGATTTGTCTTTTTCATCTCTACATTATGAGTAAAGTAATCCCCTCCATTCATTACTGTTTTGGGATCTTTATGAAAATTGACCCTTTTTTAAAAAGATTTTTATTTATTTATTTATTCATGAAAGATACAGAGAGAGAGAGAGAGAGGCAGAGACACAGGCAGAGGGAAAAGCAGGCTCCATGCAGGGAGCCCGATGTGGGACTCGATCCCGGGTCTCCAGGATCAAGCCTTGGGCTGAAGGCAGGCACCAAACCGCTGAGCCATTCAGGGATCCTGAAAATTGACTTTTTGAAACACACACACACACACACACACACACACACACACACATTTTCCTGCTGTCCTTCAAGCCAGAAATTCTGTAAATGGCTCATCTTCTAGAGCTTTAATCTCATACTCGGTGTCACAGCACTTCTCAGGAAAGTAAAACAGAGTGACAAAAGGTGGGGCAGGAGGCTGGGAGGGGGCAGAAATTGAGTCGAAATAATTGTGTATAACTTTCCAGAATGATTTAAGTTCTTCCACAATATTTATTTTCTTAAAAAAATCCACTTTGGGGATCCCTGGGTGGCACAGCAGGTTTGGCGCCTGCCTTTGGCCCAGGGCGTGATCCTGGAGATCCGGGATCGAATCCCACATCGGGCTCCCAGGTGCATGGAGCCTGTGTCTGCTTCTCCCTCTGCCTGTGTCTCTGCCTCTCTCTCTCTCTGTGTGTGTGTGACTATCATAAATAAATAAAAATTTTTTTAAAAATCCACTTTGATTTAAATAAAGTTATTGGCAATTTTCAAATACATGATGGTCTCACTTCATGTCTGAAATAATCATTTTACAACAGATTGACACTGGTTTGAGCATCATATCCTCCTTGATATTATTTAATTAGTAAGTGTTCTCTACCCCTCTTTCCAATTCTTTCCCTAGAGCAGATCTCACAAAAAACCTCATCTAGCACTTGAATTCAGTTTAGAAATTAATTATTTGATAATTCTAGTCACCAAAGAGCAAAACGCCACAATGGTGAAAATGGATATGTGTAGAATATATGTCAGGGACAAATGTAACTATTTAAGAAGCTGGTGTGGAGGAGGGCAGAATTAGGATGAGTCTCCTTTGACAGATATGTTAAAATAATCAAAGTTCTTTGTGATACAGGAGATGAATATACTCTTCGTATTTCTTTAATGTGAGTATAAAACTATAACAAGGCAGGGATATTAGGAAGAAAAATTATTCATAAGAAGCCAGTTGTTCTGATGTCAGGAGTTTTGAAATTCCCAAAGGCAGATCCTGATTATACATTGGACATCTTGAGGATTTTGCATTGCCACTTTTCACAGTCAAATGTTTAAGATGCCTGGGCAGGGAAGGAAGAAATGGACCCAAAGTGGGGTGGCTGGTCCTTACTTGGTTTAAGGGACCCACATGAATAGCATCTTCCATGGAAGGAAGGCTGGAACTGACAGTGTGAGCAATTCCTTTGGCACTCGGAAACCCATTTGAATAAAAAAGTAACTTTGATGTGAAGAATTTTTAATTCTCCTGGTTTGCCAAGTACTCTGCATGATGAAACTCTAGAGAAAAGTTTGAACTGCAACTTTTATGAAAAGTTAGAAATTATTTCATTTTAGCATTTGGAACAGGCACATTTGTTTCTAAAGATCCTATAAATTAATCAAATGCATATTTTTAATATTTAATGCAGCTGTATAAGATACTTATATAACAGGGAGATTTTTGTGATGCCCATTACTTATTAAATATTCAACAAATAATGGCATATATTATTACCTATAAGCTCACATGTGTGCCTTACTGTGATGCTTTATATTACACTTGTAAAATAATTTCATTGGAAGTATGTATGTTTTATATAATTTCTAAGTATGCATTTATCAAATTGCAGAATTGATTAGATTTTGTTGAATTCCCTGAAGAAAAGAAAATGAGGTCCAACTAGAAATAAAAAGCATTTGCATTAAACCCAACCATGTTTGAGTCGTGCATTAAAAATGTATATTTTCATGTGAGAAAATTAGCTTTGACCACCAAATACTTGAAAGACCATTCCAAAACAAAAATCGTACCTGCTAAGGTTAAAAAAGCCAGCATGAATTTATTCAAGGCTGCTGTAATAAAGGAGAGAAGCCAGCATCTCATCTAAATCCACTCTGCCAAAACAAAGTATGGAATGGGATTGTTGACTGTCTGAGTGTGCTGATTGTTTTTACTCCTTTTCCCTAAAAAAGTCAATTTTTCATGATGGGAGGTACTATTACCACTTGTAGCTATGCACCTGCAGAAGATCGGTCCCTCTCCCACCACAGAGACCAGGAGATGGGATGCTATCTCCTCTGAAGTCTACATTTCAAAGGAATGGCTCCCAGGTTCTCAGGAAGACACTCCTGGTTTGTAGAAGTGTCAAGAGGCTTTACAACGATTTACAGCTCAAAAGGACAAAACTTGTAATATTTACAAGTTTAAAAAAAGAGTGCTCTAGGAAACAGAAGTTCAGAGGCCTAGAACCAGGAAGAAGCTTGTGTTTGTGGCTTCATCTCATGGAGGAGAACATTGGGACCATCAAGGTTAACCAGTAGACTAACATGTTGACCAAGCCAAGTTTCTTTCATTACCTTCACTGTAGGACAAGGCATGACAGAGTCTTTTAGTGGCTTCAGAAGAGAGACCCATGGACAGGTATTGATGAGCTTTTGAGATCTGGACTCAAAGGATTTAAAATGAGTCTTTCATTGCAGGGATCTGATTGAGATTGAGTCAAGGCCATGATACTGTAATTTAGGACTGGTAGACCCAAAAAGGCAAGTGTCTTGAAGCCAGTATTTACAAATGAATAGAGGTTTAAATAGCGAAGGATTCTATTTGGGCAGTTTGGTGGTTTGGGGAAAGTTCTTGAAGCATACAATGAAGTTATTTACAGGCTTATATATGTATAGCTTTATCTTCTTAAGAAAGAATTTGCTGGAACAAATAATAAAGGCGGTTGATGTAGAAGGCCTTCATCTTGGTCCTGGTCATTAAACTATGGGATGACTTGAGGTCTCAATTCTTGGTAGTTAATTGAAGATTTAACTGTGCATGTGCATTCATGTGTGTGTGTGTGTGTGTGTGTGTGTGCATGCGTGTGTGTGTTAGAAATTGAAATAGAAGACAGAGATGGTTTTCATTTGACTTGGATTTGCTTATTAACTCAGTTTCCCTAACTACAAATGCCATTCCTGAGAGCTTCAGGGATCACATGAAAACACTTTATGAGGTCACATCAATATGATTTGTGTTTTTAAAGGAATTAATGTCCATTTAAACACTCTAGTTACTCTCCTAAATTGTTTGTTGACTTACAAATTAATTGATCCCTGAGTTTCTAAATACCTCTTGGCTCATTACAGGAACACTTGTATTAATTGACTCAGCAGAGGATCTCTGTGGTTGTCTCTGCTGCCAGATAATTTTTACCAGGTGAGTCCATTTAGGGATTCTAACATAAATCTGTGATCATACCCGGATGAGACTGGATGCAAAAATCCCAACTCCATGTGCCTAAAGTGAAATGTAGTTTTAAACCGAATTAACCAAATGACCAAAAGTTTATAGATAACTTTAGTCACTGCCATATGAAGGATTAAATGTTTTGGATGGGATGATTCTGTCCAAATATCAAAGAAATAATTTCAAGTTCTTACTCAGAATGATCATCAATTTGCTTAAAATATACTAAAAATTAATTCAATAGTATCAATATTTTTTAAAGATTTATTTATTAGAGAGAGAGAGAGAGAGGCAGAGACACAGGAGGAGGGAGAAGCAGGCTCCATGCCGGGAGCCTGACGTGGGATTCGATCCCGGGTCTCCAGGATCACGCCCTGGGCCAAAGGCAGGCGCCAAACTGCTGAGCCACCCAGGGATCCCTAGTATCAATATTTTTAAAGACAGTAATATACTTTTGCAGCCAAAATTTAATTTAGTTTATTTTGTCTTATTTTTCTCTTACATAATTTTATGCATGAGGGATGTGGTCAAATAGGTGGTGGGGGAAGTCATATATTTTCAACTTGTGTTATAGCTTTTTATTCTCTATCACATAACTGGATAGGTCAGAATAGCTGACCTTTACAATCACTCTTTGATGAGCGGTCCTTATTTCAAAATTCAGAGCTCAGGATAGATCATTTGTGTCCATAAAATGTCAACTCAGTTATCAAGAGACTTGTTGCCTACAAGGACAGGACTTCCTTTGTCACTTGAGGATGCCACTCCCAAAAGTAATTGTATTAATCCTAAAAGACTTCCTTTTTGAAATAGGTATTTCTTTCACAAAATCAATGTGTGGGCTGAGTGCTAATTTGTCTCCCAAAAGAATGGGGTTGCCTGTAGACCTAGAATCTCCTCTTTCCAATGTGCATGTCCCCAGGGGAGTCCTGGACCAGCATTTTATAGGGTTTTGGGCTGCTTTCCCTGTTAGTCCTCCATGCATTTCTACTTCTTTGTCTATTAAAAAGAATAAAGGGGAGAACTGTATTTTTGCACTGGATGAAGGCTATGGGTGTTTCTCTGTGAGCTTCTACAGAACATTGTTCATCCTCAATAAAGAGCTCCTGTGAGGGAATAAGTTCTCCCTCAAAGTCTGTTATTTTCTGATTTAATTGTGTCCACTTAATTGAACTGAAAGAGACAATAAATTTCCTGAGAATTTCTTTAGCAGTTTCCAAAATAAAACGAAGTTGTAATTATACTTGTTTTCATTACTTTATCATTTGCCTTTTCAAGGGCACCTTTAAAAACACTGATTTGGGGATCCCTGGGTGGCGCAGCGGTTTAGCGCCTGCCTTTGGCCCAGGGCGCGATCCTGGAGACCCGGGATCGAATCCCACGTCGGGCTCCCGGCATGGAGCCTGCTTCTCCCTCTGCCTCTGTCTCTGCCTCTCTCTCTCTCTCTGTGACTATCATAAATAAATAAAAATTAAAAATAAATAAAAAATAAAAAAATAAAAACACTGATTTGAAGAGTAAATTCTTATTTATCTAAAGAATCCCCAATAAACCCATTGTCGAAAAGATCAGGCATTTGATCTTTTTGTGGTAATTAACACATATGCATGGAAACAAAATGCCGTATGCAAGCCAGAAGAGTGGTATCTTTCTCCTGTATTCAGTAGAGGAGCTGCATTTGTATGTAGAGTGCAGAGCTGCAACCCATCACCATGTCTGCCTCCTGGGCTTCAGCTTTTCTGCTCTCCTCTTGAACAATCTAGAGCCTCCTGGCTTTCTGAGGAGAATCTTTTCTTCCATCTTTCTGGATAGAACCAGCTCCAGAGAGCCATGGGTTTGTCTCTCAGTATCTCCAGGTAGGATGGATAGCTTTATCAGCAAGATTTGCATAAGAGTGGCTTAATGTCAAAATGCCATCATCTACCATGCTTCATTTCCTGGCTCTGTGAATCATTGTTCCTTCTCAGTCATAAACTGTTTATTTTCATCTTCATTTCATTTTTTTTTAATTTTTATTTATTTGTGATAGTCACAGAGAGAGAGAGAGAATGAGGCAGAGACACAGGCAGAGGGAGAAGCAGGCTCCATGCACCGGGAGCCCGATGTGGGATTCGATCCCGGGTCTCCAGGATCGCGCCCTGGGCCAAAGGCAGGCGCCAAACCGCTGCGCCACCCAGGGATCCCTTCATCTTCATTTCAAATTGCAAAAGCGATATGTACTCTGCAAACACTCAGTTGATATAAAAACGTAGAAAATATAGAGTCAAAGTTGCCCCTCAGATTACTCAGAATAACTGTTATTAATAATTTAATATTATCTTTTGTGATGTATAAATATCTGTGTACAAAATATATATGCCTTATAAGTAACCTAATTATATAAAATATTTTTAATAAAAATATTTCATGGGCAGGGTGGAGCACCTGGGTGGCTCAGTCAGTTGAGTGTCCGAATCTTGGTTTCGGCTCAGGTCGTGATCTTATGTGTTGTATGACTGAGCCCCAAGTGGGGCTCCATGCTCAGTGGGCAGTTCACTTAGAGATACTCTCCCTCTGCTCCTTCCCCCCACTCACTCTCTCTCTCTTTCTTTCAAGTAAATCTTTAAAAACAGTATTTCATGTTTATATAGATTCATCTTTCTATTTTTCATGGCCACATTATATTCTGTGATATGTACGGAAAATAATTCATTTCACAATGGATCGTTAGGGGGCTTTTAGGTTTTTCCAGCTTCCTCAGTTTTAGAAGTAAGTCTTCAATAAACGTTTTTGTACATTGTCTTAGTCAGCCTAAGCTGCTGTATTGAAATATCATAGACTGGAGGACTTAGACAAGAGACATTTATCTCTCACAGTTCTGGAGGCTGGGCGATAAAGGTGCTGACAGATTTGATTCTGAAGATCATCTTCCTGGCTTACAGACTGCTGCTTCTTGCTGTGTCTTCCTATGATGAGGGAGAGAGAGAGAGCAGAGGCAGAAACAGAGTGGGGGGGGGAAGCACTCTTGTCTGTTCTTCTAAGACACTAATCTCATATGAGGACACCACCCTATGGCCTCATCCAAACCTAATTGCCTTCCAGAGGCCCCATCTCTGTATACCATCACATTAGGGGTTAGAGCTTCAACATATAGATTTTTGAGGGGGACACAGTTGAATATATAGCATATGTATATACATGTGCATATATAAAAATATTTCTAAAGGATAGTTCTAGAAAAGAAATTTTTGGTATAATAAACTTCTGTTTTTATTCATAACAGGTTATGACTGAGCAGTGTAAGAAAATGTCCTGACTTCCCTGAGCATATTACTATTATATATTATAGCATATTACTACTAACAAATATTTATGACCTTCTCCATCCCAGTAAAGCCGTTTTGCTTTTTTATCTGCTTGAGAGAGAGTTTCATTTTCCTTTTGAAAATGAGTATGTTTAAATAATTGACCTAAAGCATTGAAAACTCAAAACTTGGGCAGCCCCGGTGGCTTAGCGGTTTAGCGCCGCCTTCAGCCCAGGGCGTGATCCTGGAGACCCGGGATCCAGTCCCACGTCGGGCTCCCTGCATGGAGCCTGCTTCTCCCTCTGCCTGTGTCTCTGCCTCTCTCTCTCTCTCTCTCTCAATCTCTCTCTCTCTCTCAAATAAATAGATAAAATCTTAAAAAAAAAAGAAAGAAAACTCAAAACTTTCCTATACTACTTACCTGAACTGTCAATCAGTAAAGAAGTAAGTTAAGAAATAATTAACTATTGTTAATAACACGGTATTGCACACATGAAAGTTGCTGAGTAGATCTTAAAAGTTCTCATCACAAGAAAATAATTTTGTGATTATGGTGATGAATGTTAGCTGTATATACTCTAGTGATCACTTTGCAATATGCCTGAAACTAATATTAAATTAGGTGTCAATTATACCTCAATAAAAAAGAAATAGCTGTAATAAGTATATGCAAAATACTTAGCATTTTAATAAGTACCTTAACAATAAAGTATATGCAAAATAATAAGTATATGCAAAAAAATAGAAATAAGTTGAGGTAGGGTTCATTAGACCCTTCCAGCTAAGAATTAATCATTCCAGCATGTTTTAAAATAATTTGTTTTTTAATAATTACTACAAGATAATTACTATGAGATCCAAAATAGCCATAGATATTGATTTATATGCTCTAAGAAATATGCCATAAATATATCTTGACTATAAGGATGCACTTTACATCTGTAGTAGACACTTTGAATTTCTTGTTACTATGGTTAGACTTACAGAAATCATGTGCCTGTTTTGTAAGTTTAAAAAATATAGCTTGAAACATGATCTGTGAGCCTGATCATCTATAAACAATACAATCTTTTATCTCTCAGTCCAAGGATATATTTAAAGACTAAATGTAGCTGGGTTGTAAGATAATATATATATTCTAAAGTAGAATTTATTAACACTTTGTTATCACTGTGTTTTTCAAATATTGAGATTTTTAAATTGCATTAAAAAAATCAGTATATCTGTGAAAGTAAGACCTTAGAGCTTTGGGAGAAATCAAGGTCATATTTTTTGGTAAAAATTGTACTGAGGAACTGTGCTCAAAATTCAACAAAACATACCATCTTTTATGTACTATTAGCTATAATCATACTTCTGTGTATTTATTAAAGAATCATCAAAGATTAATTTCAGTTGCTAATTGTGTATGTTACTAGGTGCATTTTGACCTGATGCCATGCAAATATACCTCTAAGATAATGATTTTCTCTCTCTGTATTTTCCCTCTTCTTTATTTCCAAAGTGCTTTGCTCCTATCTCATCCCTCCTTCATTCTTCCCTCCTTCCTTCCCTCTCTCCCTTTCTTTCTTTTTTTTTAAATTTAAGTAAACATACAGTGTTATTTTGGTTTCAGATGTGCAATATAATTATTCAACAGTGCTATACATTCCTCAGTGCTTTCTTTCTTTTTACTGAAGTATAGTTGACATGAAATTTTTTAAAGGATTTTCTGTATTGATTTGACAGAGAAAGAGAGAACAAGCAGAGGAAGGGACAGAGGCAAAGGGAGGAGAAGACTCCCCATTGAGCAGGAATTCCCAACTAGGGCTCATCCCAGGACCCCAGGATCATGACCTGAGCAAAAGGCAGATGCTTAACCAACTGAGCCACCCAGGCGCCTCAACATACAATGCTATATTAGTTTCAGGAGTACAATAAGTGATTCCACAATTTTACACAGAAAGCTATGCCTACCACGGTAAGTATAGTTGCCATTCATCACCATACAATATTATTACAATATGGACTATATTCCCCATGCTGTACTTTTCTTCTCCTTATTTATTTTATAACTAGAAGTATATCCTTCTTAATCCTGTCTATTTCATCCACACCCTAACCCTCTCTCTTCTAGCAACCACCAGTTTGTTTTCTGTATTTATGATTCTGTTTCTATTTGTTTGTTCATTCATTGGTTTTGCTCTTTAAATTGTATACAGAATGAAATCACATGGTATTTGTTTTCCTCTGACTTGTTTCACTTAGCATAATACCCTCTTGGTCCATCCACATTGTCAAAAATGGCAAAATACCATTCTTTTTCTGTGGCTGACTGGCATTCCAGTGTGTGTGTGTGTGTGTGTGTGTGTGTGTGACATCTTCCTTATCCATTCAGCTATTGAAGGGCACTTAGGTTGCTTTCATACCTTGACTATTGTAAATAAGGCTATAATGAACATAGGGATGCAAGTATCTTTTCAGATTAGAGTTTTATTTTCTGTGGGTAAATACTCAGTAGTGGAATTGCTAGATCATATAGTATGGCTATTTAAAAATGTTTGAGGAATCTCCATACTATTTTCACAGTAGCTGCACCAGTTTACATTCCTACCAATAATGCACAAGAGTTCTCTTTTCTTCACCTCTTCAGTCAACACTTGTTATTCTTCTATTTTTGATAATAGCCATTATTATAGCTATGTGTCTACATATTGGATTCCTCTCTTACTATTCCATAAGCTCACTCACTCATTAAAAGATGTTCATTAGGTGCTTATTTTCCCCAGAAGTTGTAGGTGTTTTGTATCTGCAGTTTAAAAATATCTATCTAGTTAACCAACTTCTGAAAATAGACACCTGTTCACATCTTGTTTCATTTCATTCTCATATTTTTCTTATAATGACTCGTGTTAAAGTGAGAAAACAGGCACAGAATTTTAAGTGGAGGAAGCCCTGGTAACTGGCATGACAGTTGTGGCTCTGAAGACTTAGAGCAGCACATGCTCAGCACTGATTTCATCCTGCTGTGGACTAGCATCAAGGGTTGCTGGCTCCTTCTTCTCCAGATATTAAGGTTTATGAGTGTAGAAACATGAACAGCTATTCTTCTTGGTACCTGCAAACATTTGTTGAATGGAATTTAGCTTTTCAGATAGTGGTCTCCATTTCCCTGTAAAATTATTACATTTTAATAAGTTAGGATTGTACTAAATTGAAACAAAAATCACTATACAGCTCACCAGAATGTTTAGCACTTTTCTTCTTTGAGTTGTAAAACACATCAGCAATTTGTTTCTTATTTTCATTAATTCAGTGCATCGCCATGACTCAAGATAGAGATAAGGAACAATCATATGACTTCTCTTAGCCTGATAGTTACTGATTTTAATAGTTCCAAAATATTGATTGCTAATTTGTCTAAAAATTTTACTGATAAAGTAGTTGACTTTTCAATTATCTTATTTGCTCTCATGTAGCTATTCTTCTGCTCAATGCAATATGAACATCAAACTTTTTAACTGGTTCTTATTTTCATTAATCATAAAAAATTGTACCATAAAAAAGAATTGTACCATAAGAGTTAGAAGAAGGTAATGGAATTCTTATTGTGGATTTCACTTTGGTTGTGAAATCAAGCTACTGAAATTAAAGGATCAGTGGGACTTGAATACACTGCTATCCCTTTGTAGGTGGATTGTGGAATTTTAAAATTTACTTTACAGAGAAAATGGGAGAATATGGAATAGAAATAGTTTTGCTAGAGAACCGGAGGCATATTTTTGACCTTAGCCTTTCAGTAAAGAAAGTATATATCTATGCAGGGGTGCCAAAATTATACAGACTTTAACTTGATATTTTTCATTTCTATTCATAATAGAAATGTTACCAGGACTCATCTACTTCCATGTCAGGGTAGAATGATGTAGCTTGCTCTGTAAATTCAAGTGGCCAGGAACACATGTTACACTATATATAAAAAAACTTACACATGTGTTTAAAGGACATATTGAAGTAATAGATAAAAAAGAATAATAAAAACTGCCAAAAGAGAAAAGGTGGTCAAAACTGTCATGTGAAGTTTGGTGAGAGAGGGAGTCAAGTCTGTAAGTGATTGCCAGGCACCACCAGTTGAGTGCAGCATCACACGGACATAAGTACACGGGAAACTTGGAATGAATGAAGTTGGTAGAGCAATTTGAAAGAGGCAAGAGCAGATTGCAACACCATCACCCCATCTGCACATTGCCTAAACAACCCCCAAATAGAGGAAAAACTGAGAAAACACCCTGAAAAGAAAAACATGCATACACACAACTTTTCAAGAAGTTTCGAAAAACCATATGATACAAAGAGATTTTTCCCAGTTCAAAACCCATTTCCAGCTTAATTCAGTGTTTTTTTTTGTTGTTGTTGTTTTGTTGTTGTTGTTGTTTCTCTCTCTTATCTTGAGGAAGAGGCCTTTGAACCATTAAATAAGCTCTCTCCATCCCTGATTCTGCCTAAAGTCAAATAGATCAGATGATCCAAAATTAGATTTTAGAAGATGTCCATGTGCTCTAGGCCACAAAGGGCAGGCGATGGTTGGACTCCAGGAAGCAGGAAGTTTCATGCCCCATTCACTCAAGATCCCATGCTGAGACTCTTGGTGACCAACCCCCCCATTAATCTCTTCTACCCCCAGCTCTCCCCACAACTGACCTTGCCCTTATTATTAGATACATCACAATCCTGAACTTACCCCCAGTGCTCCATCTAATCAATAGCTACAGCACTATTTAGGGTATGAGTAGGATTCCTTTCCTGGTTCTACTTAGTGAAAATGGCCAAAACTCATTATATAGGAGAGCATTAACACAGAAGATGTGCCAGTGTAAGCAATTGGTGAACCAACAGATTGCCTAGGAGTTGTTTTGTTCAGTCTTCTGTGATAGAGGTTCCCACAGAGCACAGAGGACCAGGCAGGTGCTAAGATAGGAGTAACAAGAGTTTGAACAGGGCAGGCTAGGGATGCAGAAAGATTCAAAGGAAAAAGGGAAAACCTTAAGGTTTTTGCTGAACCAAAAGAGTAAACAGAAAGATATCTAAATAACTATACCATTTGATTAATGGTATATATTAATAATATACAAATATTTAATAAACCTCAAACCAAGAGATATTTAGTAAGCCAGGATGCTACATGTCATTTCCTTTTATATTAAAAAAATCCAAGTTAAAAACTTCTATGATATTACCAAAATCCTGATAATTTTAATGATAGAAGGAATAAGTAAATAATAAATCAGTAAAATAATAAGTAAAAATAAATCAGACTTTCTGATTTTTGTGCCATAAATAAAAAAAAGGTAAAAGTAAAACTTATATGCCAAAATGTAAATTTAATAAAAAGGACAAAGTGTGACCTGTAGGGTCAATCCTTTGTGAAAAATAAAACACAGGCTTACCTTATAGAAAAGTGAAGATCCAATCATAAATGAGTTATTTCACTCATTTAAAATTTCATATTGCACACATTTAAACTATGGCATGTTTTCCCATAATGTAAAGATTCAAAGTAAGTCTTATAAGCATTTGGAGCTCACAGTGGGATACTGCTCTCAGCCCCCTTGTTTTGTCACCAGTGTCATTTTGACTCTTCCCCCTCCCAGGCAACATACACTGTTCTTCACATTTAAATTTCCTTCCTTTTCCTGAGTAATAAGAGTAACTGCCGGTCACTTAGCAATTGTCCTTTTAGATGCCAGTTTCTTATAGGAGTGGGTGAATAAATTATCTCTAATTTTACAATTGGGCAAAGTTGCCACTATGGGATTTGGTAACGTGTCCAAGGTAGCATGGTTTAGGAAGTTGAGGAGTCGGAGTCAGCCACCTGCCTGAATGGGTGTCTGACAGGTGGGTTGGAGACTGGGAGGATTGCCTCTTTCTAAGCCCAACTGGTGGTCCTGTTTCTCAGGTTTATAGCTCTTTGGTCCTAGCTCTTGTTTTTTTGTTTTCTGTTTTTTTTTAAGATTTTATTTATTTATTCTTGAGAGACAGAGAAAGAGAGAGAGAGAGAGAGAGAGAGGCAGAGACACAGGCGAGGGAGAGAAGCAGGCTCCATGCAGGGAGCCCGATGTGGGACTGGATCCCGGGTCTCCAGGATCAGGCTCTGGGCTGAAGGCAGGCACTAAACCACTGAGCCTCCCAGGCTGCCCCTAGCTCTTGTTTTATACTGATCTAGGACTGAAGAGCTTTGTTTACCCCAAAGTTCTCCACAACAGGCTTCCTAGCATCCGAAGGGAAGAAAGCAAGCCTTCCTTCTCATTATGCCAGCGACAAACACAGTTTCTGGTTCTTGGCAGGGGTTCACTAACTGCTCTTCCTGCCTTTTTGGAGTCCTTTTTTTCTTTTTTTCTTTTTCCCTTGTCTTGTGTCAATTCAATCCATGCTTCTTACTTTCTCTATGGTGTGTTCCTTACCCTATAAGATCTCTCTGATCTCCACAGCTACCCTGCCTCCATTTTGAGCCTTTGTGACACTATTTCTATCATGTACGATAAATAAACCTTATTTTCGGGTGCATGATATTAGGGGACCTTTATGTCTGTCTTATTTTGTACTTTGCATTTATGTCCACGCTTCTCAGTTCATAAACTTTTCGAAGACAAAACCTCAAATCTCTCTCTTTCACCTTACTCAGTATACCCATATTGCCAAAAGAGTGAAGTCAAATTCTGAGGTGCATGCTTTTCCTGGCCAGCTCTCCTTTCCCCTCACTCTATCATATACCTTCTCGCAGGTATTTACAATTTCCTTAGCAGATCATATGGGATGATGCTTCAGTGCCCTGAGGATGGTGAGGCATGGACTTTGGGGTCTAAACCACCTACCGTGAAATATTGCATCTTTTCCTTCCATCTATATGTTTTCCTCACTCGTAAAATGAAGACAATAATTCCTACATCACAGGGCACCATGAGGCCCCAATGAAATAATAAATGTAACATCATGAAGCCCTGTTTCTAGTATGAGTAGTTACTCAGAAATGAGAGTCCCTTTCTTTTTCTTATTCAAGACCCCACATCTCCTTCGATCTCAGGTCACTCCTGACTCTGTGGAGAACCATCTTTCCATCTGTGCTTCTGTCATGGTGTGCATACCCATGTTGGGGGTTCACTAGTAGGTCTCACAGGCCTCAGAAAAGCGGTTGTGCTCATGATCATGGTTTCTTACAGCAAAAGGATGCAGAATTATAATCAGCAAAGGGAAAAGGTACGTAAGGTGAAGACCAGGAGAAACCAGGGGCCAGTTTCCAGATGTCTTGTCCCAGTGAAGTCTTACCAATTGTGTTCATTCCCTCTGCAATGAAGACACAGCATGTATGAAGGGTGCCAACCGGGGATGCTCACCAAGCCTCGGGGTGCAGGGTTCATTAAGGGCCTGTCTCATAGGCATGTGACACTGACTCCTGCTCCTCACTCTCCAGCTCTGAATAGGTCAAACCACTGAGATCATGGGGCCAAAGGCCTCGAGAATAATTTAAAAAGGCCTTTACTGTAAGTTACACTGTCTGTCGTCATAAACTATCTGGTTAAACTGATACAGCATGGCCCAGGGCTGCAGACACACCTAATCACCGTGGTCAGGCAGGACCTTCCAAGCACTGAGAAGTTAGGCCCCAAGAGCCCGCCCAAGACCAGCCCTGCCCAAGCAGGTCTTTTTTTCTGGAATGCTCAGGGCTTGGACCACATGAGCCTGCTGAAGTGACCCTTTGCTGCACACTATTGTTTGGTTTTGTTTTTAAGATTTTATTTATTCATGAGAGACACAGAGAGAAAAGCAGAGACATAGGCAAAGGGAGAAGCAGGCTCTCCCCACAAGCAGCCTGATGTGGGACTCGATCCCAGGACCCCGGGATCACGACCTGAGCTCAAGGCAGACGCTCATCCCTGAGCCATCCAGGTGCCCCTCAAACTTTGTACTTGTATTTTTTTGGATTCTCCGAGAGCCTTTCAAAGATTCTTAGCAATTTATGGTTACAGTAGAAAGCAAAAGAACTCAGCATGGATCTTTAACTCCAAGAACACATGATGGCAAAATGCATGATTTCTAGGTGAACAGAGAAACACCTTCCTTGGAAGCCTTTGAACTCTATGAAAACTCTAAAAAGAGAAGAGTCAAAGCTAATGTTTGCAAAGCTAATGTTAGATAAGTGACTGCCTAAAGATATGAATGGGACTAGCCTACTGCCTTTTTGAAATGCCGTCTTTGTGATGATTGGCAGGATCTGGGATCTGAGACCGAGGGCAAAAAAAAGTAGGATGAAGAACGTGTCTTTGCTTCTCCCACTCAGTTCAATGTAGTATTTCGCTGCATCTTTAGAGTATCATCAAAAACCATGTTTTGAAAACTTGTGGAGCATAGCCTTACTGCAATGGGTACATAAAAGGAAAGAAAAAAGCAGGTATAATTAAAAAAAAATGCTTCTGACCTAGTTGAAGACAAAATATGCATGCAGGAAAATGACATGTTTTTTATTCTGTCTACCTCACCTTCTGGCAGGAGGTAGAGTGCTTTCATGTAGAACACAGGGTTTTGGAAGTTTGACACAGAGGTGAAGGAATGTTTTTAATGCATTTATTAAAACCTCACATTCTTCAGCTGGCCAGGTCTAATTTTCTTTATAGCTCTTTAGTTCATAAACGACATTACATGTGAATATTTATATAAGCCATTGTGTGATTTCACCTGGTTTTACCTACTTTATGGTAATGATAGTTTTCATTGATACAAAGACATTTATCATTAATATATTTTTTCCATTCAATGAAACTATAATTTCTCAAAGTTAATTTTACTAGATCTAATTTTTTAAAAAGGAATAAAAGTTATTTCTACCTTAAACAATGTCAGTGATAAATCTGAAACCTTGCAGCCTAATCCATATCTTTGGTCTTTACTCAGCCTTCAGGTTTTGTTATTGTCCCTTTTAACAAAAATACCCTCTGAATTTTGGTCTTTTAGGTGATCAGTTAAAATCAAGGCAGTATGCTCTGATTTATATACTCTATATTTTATAAGGTGGATTTAGTCCCACATTAAATATTAAAAGATGTGTCCTCATGTGCCAATTGATTCCTTTGTAGAGAATAGGATTATGTTGAAAACAACCGTAATGTCATTTATTTCCTTCTAATAGCCATGATTAGATTATACTGCCACTAGTCAGAGGTGTTCTTTCATTTAAAGGCTAACTTTGATGCCTCTAGAAGAATCTCTAGAAGAAAAGTAATTTTAGAATAACTTTCCCTTGAGAAATATGAGTTGAGAGAAAGTAAAATCACATTTAAAAAACCTGTGGTAAAGGGGCACCTGAGTGGCTCAGTAGGTTAAGCAGCTGACTCTTGATTTCACTTTAGGTCTTGATCTCATATTGGGCCTTTGTACTCAACACAGTCTACTTGTCTTCTCTCTCACTCTCCTTCTGCCGCTCTCCCCGTCTTAAGTAAGTAAGTAAGTAAGTAAATAAATAAATAAATAAATAAATAAATAAATAAATAAAATCTTAAATAAAAAAACTATGGTAACTTTTTATTATCATTATACACAGTCTGGTACATATACTAAGTACAACTATAATAACTATGAAGTTTTTTGCCACCTTGCAAAAGATAGCACCATGTCAAAATCTATCATGAGATTTACCAGGTGCAAAACAGATCAATGCTTTACTTAACCCCAGAATTCTGTGTGCCTTTTGCAGAAATTGAATTTGATGCCCAGAAACATCTTTTATCGAACAAAAGGCCTTGAAACAAATAAGCATATTGGGATAGAGCACACCCACTCCTAGCACAGAATAATACCCTGCCTGTCAGTTGTTAGTTCATAATATTAGAGGTAGCTGCTAAGTCTGAGAATTTTGGAGATATGTGTTAAATTAGAAAAATAATTGGATGTTATGTAAAGAGTTGCTAACCCCAGTTGCTGAGCTCCCATCTATAATCCCTCTAGGTGAAGAGCCTGGTTTGAGGGATGCATAGCAGTGCCTCTTGGGGATAAATGTGGAGGTTGTGAATCCCTGGAGATGTCCTGGGCTTTCTGGCTTTTTAATTTATCATCTTGTCACCTCCCACTCTTGCCTCTTTGGGGGTGAGATGAAAGAAACGAGGTATAAAGGAATATTCATTTCACTTTTTAATTAAACATTTGGTTTGGTTCCAAAATACAAGACTTCAGTTCACATGCACAGAAAAGATGTCAGAAAAGTGAAAAAAAACAAAAAAAAAAAAAAGTTAAGCCTAGAAAGGATTTTCTTACATAGGGGACTTTTACTTACTTTTGCTTTAGCAGGAAGAAAACTCTGCTTACAGATCTAAATGGCTTTCACATATTGCACCCTTGGAATGACGCTATTTCTTGAACTCTGTTAGTGCGACTGTGCCACGCACCATAGAAGTACAAGACTACAATATTACTATGGTAATATTGTAAAAAATACCATCTCTTTTAAATATATTATGTATGAAAATTTGTCAGTCTTTGGCTCTATTGTGTCATGTTATGGCTGAGAAAGTTTTTTCATAGCGTGTTTACAAAATGCATCTGTTTATTTGTGTTTATATTGTACTTTAAAGGTTTTTATCAATGTGTAATTTATTAGCTCTATGGTGTAAAGTGAAAAGATCTATTTTAAAAGTAACCGATGCTTATATGCATATCTGGTGAAGTGTCCATTCAGGTCTTCTGCCCATTTTTAAATTGGGTTCTTTCTTTTTTCATTGTTGAGTTTTCTTTGTATATTTTGGAGACAAGTCCTTTGTCTCCAAATATGTGTTTTGGAAATACATTCTCCCTAGTCTGTGGCTTGTTTTCTTGACCACGTCTTTACAGAGCACAAGTTTTTAATTTAATGTAGTCTAACATCAATTTTTTCCCTGGATTATGGTTTTGGTGCTGTATCTAAACTGCTTCTAAAAATAGTCTGATAGTTAAAAAAATTATTAGTCTGGTGACAAATATTAAGTAACTCCTTTCGTTTTATTGAAATAACACTTGTCATAGGTGGAAAATGAAAACTTCGTCCTAGACCTTCTATTCTTTGTCTTTATATGTCCATTTTGCCCCATTGGTATACTCTTCAGAAAATTTTAATTTAAACCTTTTAAGAGTACATAAATCAATCAGAGAAGGACAAACATTATATGGTCTCATTCATTTGGGGAATATAAATAATAGTGAAAGGGAATAGAAGGGAAGGGAGAAGAAATGGGTAGGAAATATCAGAAAGGGAGACAGAACTTGAAGACTCCTAACTCTGGGAAACGAACTAGGGGTGGTGGAAGGGGAGGAGGGCGGGGGTGGGGGTGAATGGGTGACGGGCACTGAGGGGGGCACTTGACGGGATGAGCACTGGGTGTTATTCTGTATGTTGGCAAATTGAACACCAATAAAAAATAAATTTATTATTTAAAAAAAAGAGTACATAAATCAAAGCAGTTTTCCTTAGTTCCAAAAACATGTTGAAGGTCAAGGAAGTTCTTTTTAAACTTTAAATGCCTCCCTGTTGAACTTCACTTTGTACTTGATCTATCACATGCTCCTTTTTCTATCACAGCCCTGGGAAATAGTGGCATTTGACTTTACCTGGCAGGCATTTCCTGCCCCGAACAGCATGCTCCTCCTTTGATAGTTTCTTCTCTCCTTCTGTCGGTCCGGGTTCTGATGGTTCTCCCTATGTGCCTCTGGCAACTCCTGAGAGTGAGGCAGCCCAAGGCTCTTGGGATTTGCACACCCTGTTCTTTCTGCCTGGAGTGCCTTTCCCACTGCTTCTTTTAACTTCTTTTTTTTCTTCTCTTGCTGTCATCTGCCTGTCTGCACACATACACATGTATAAACACATATATATGACATATAAGAACTGTATATAATTAATATATACACCTTGATGAGTTTGGAGGTAAGTGTTCATTCGTGAATTAATCAGAATGATCTATGCCGTACACCTATCCATCCAAAAGTTTCCTTCTACCTTTATATCTATCTATCTATCTATCTATCTATCTATCTATCTATAATTATCATCTATCCATCTAGTAAGAAAACCTAACATAAGACCTACCCGCTTAGCAAAATGTTAAGATTGCAATACAGTATTGTTAATGATAGACACTATGTTTTACAGATTTCTCAAATTGATTCATCCTGTATAGCCAAAACTTTGTAGCCTTTGACCATCACCTCTCTGTATTGTCCTTCCCCCAGCCCCTGGTACCAGTCATTCTATTTTCTACTTCCAAGACTTTGGTAATTTTTTTAAAAAGATTTTATTATTTATTCATGAGAGACACACAGAGAGAGGCAGAGACATAGGCAGAGGGAGAAGCAGGCTCCCTTTGGGAAGCCCTATATGGGAATCGATCCCAGGACCCCAGGATCATGCCTTGAGCCAAAGGCAGACACTCAGCCCCTGAGCCACCCAGATGTCCCAACTTTGGTAATTTTTGATTCATCCTGTAAATGGGATCATGCAGTATTTGTCCTGTGATTGACTTACTTTATTTAGCATAATGACCTCCAGATTCATCTATGTTGTCACAAATGGCAAGATTTCTTTCCTTTTTAAGGCTGAATAATGTTCCATTGCATGTCGATACCATACCATATTTTCTTTATCCATTCATCTGTCAGTGGACATTTAGTTTGCTTCTATGTATTGGCCATTGCGAATTATACTACAACGAATATGGGAGTGCAGGTATCTCTTTGAGATCCTGATTTCAGTTCCTTTGAACTTCTACTCAAAGTAGAATTTCTGGATCAATGCTAGTTCCATTTTAGTTTTTTGAGGAATCTGCATGCTGTTTTTCCACAGTGGTTGCACTAATTTACATTTCCTTTTTTTTTTTAATTTTATTTATTTATGATAGTCACATAGAGAGAGAGAGAGAGAGAGGCAGAGACATAGGCAGAGGGAGAAGCAGGCTCCATGTACCGGGAGCCTGACGTGGGATTCGATCCGGGGTTTCCAGGATCACGCCCTGGGCCAAAGGCAGGCGTAATTTACATTTCCA
Organism: Canis lupus familiaris; assembly: GCF_011100685.1. NCBI lineage: Eukaryota > Metazoa > Chordata > Mammalia > Carnivora > Canidae > Canis > Canis lupus. The sequence goes on along the minus strand of NC_049243.1, from coordinate 56,530,693 downwards.
CCACAACAGTGCACAAGGGTTCCATTTTTTTTTCCCACATCTTCTCTGACATATGTTGTCTTGGCTTTTTATTTTTCTGTTTGTTTTTGACAAAGCCATCCTAACAGTTACAAATGGCCAACAGGTATATAAAGGTGCTAAACATCACAAATCATCAGGGAAATGCAAATCAAAACCACAATGATATATTGCTTCTTTGTGCTCATTCTTACTAGGTAAAGACCAGCTCAGGTACTGTTTCCTCCAGAGGTCTTGCTGGTCTCCTCCATCTAATAAAGTGCCCCTTATCTCTCTTGTCACAGTGATTCTCCACTGCTCATTGTGCCATATGTGAGGGCTGGTTGCTTATTTATCTTCCCTCTCCCTCACCAAACGGAACTGTTCTTCTGCCATAGGATATGCCTTTCCTTTGTTTGTCTATACTGTGTCTAGAATGAAATCAGCATTAAGTAGATGGGCTTTTTTTTTTTGAACCAAAAAACAAATGAACAAATGTATAAATGCAAAATGTTTCCCTCTGTATTATTTTCTTCCTGTGGCTTTGTTTTTTGAGAGCAGTAAAATGATAAGCATAGCGTATGAGAGATTACTCAAGGATAGTGCTGTGGAGTGCCTATCAGTTAAACCATGTAACCTGAACGACATAAGGAAGAATTCACCATACAGAAATGAGCAGGCTAGAGAGAGGCAACGTCTGTATTTGCATTTGGAAATATCTCTGAAGACTATCAGATTCTGCACTTGCACAAGTAAAGAAAATAACCTTGAATGAGGTTGCCAAAGATAAATAAATAAATCAATGGAAACATGCTTGGGAAGTGGTTTTTGTTGTTGTTGTTGGGCTTTCTTAACCAAAACAAATATTAGAACATTTGTTTAAAAGATGATCTTAGATTTCTATTTACATCTGTTCATGTTATCTTCAATTGGGCCATTAAGCTTTGAACAATAAGTAAATTGTAGTATGTTCAAAACCACATATATTGCTTTTGTTTCATCTTAGCCTAGAAAGATAGAGTTACCAGTTCAGCAAATGAAATATTAAGCATCCTCCTAATGAGGTTTTATGCTAGTAAGTACTCAAATTAGGGAATAGAATACATTCCTGCTTCTCTCCTGCCTACCACAAATTCTGGGGCCTCAGCACATTGTAGAAGCAAATTTGCTTAAGATATTATTTCATCAATTATATCAATGCCAGTGTTAGTTCTGCATGTCTGAAAATCTCAGTGATCTTCTATGGTCTCCTGATTTCACCTGCTGTGCTTCTCACAGGTCCAGCGAGAATGCTCATGCTTCCTGGCCTCTGGCTGGTTAACGGGGTGACCATGGGTATGCCACCTCACCATGGCAGGTCTTAGATTCCTCACCAGCAACATGAGGGATTCAGAGCAAATCCTCGACTGTCTCCTCCAGTGCTCATCTTCCATGGACACATTATTGTGTCAATACCTCATGTAGAGGTTTTACTTTCAAACCAGACCATTCACTGTTGGGTTATAAACTTCTTCACTATTTAGCCAGTTCTATTCATATTTCTTGGAAAAATTAAGGAAAGGCTCTTTCCAGTGATGTGACCATTGAATCTTTTTTGTATGTTACTTTCTACCTGATGTTCTTCTGCCTTTTGCTCTCAAGTCAGTAGATACCATATAAATGTCATCATTTTAAAGTCCTGAACTAAATGAAGACAGTAACTTCTAGAGCTGCTTAGTGGTGACAGAGAACATATTATGGCAACTGTTGTGGAAAGTTCACATCGATCAAATCTCATTTCTTTAATGAGATGATATTGTTTGATTTTAAATACCAGTTTTTTTTTTTTAAATATGAACATGACACTATACTTCTCACGTGCCATCCATATAAACCACTCCTGAGCATAGATGAGTTCTGTTTCATTTTTCTGAAATAAAGGCCATAAGAAATCTAAGAGTGCACAAGGAGGGTCATAGGACCTGTACCGTCGCTGAAAATAAGACTCTTTCTGGAAACCCTCATAGTGGGAAGAGTTTCCCGATTTGTGCACCAGGGAGTAAAAAAGCCTGATGCAGAGACAGGAAATACTGTTTAGAATCTTTAAATGTTTTATTAAACTGAATAGGCCAAGTAGAGAGTTTCATTTAGATGTGGTATGATTTATTTGCGTGATTCCAACCGGTCTCAACCAAAGAATTCTGAAGTTGTTAGATTACTCAGATAATAAGCAAATTCTGAAAAGTTAATGATAAATGTCATGGGCAACATAAATCTCAGCGATAGTGTGGTGTAGGTGTTGACCATTGCTTTCACTTTTATGCAATGCACTTGAGTGAAAAATAGTATCTTGTGCTCAAGTTCTGAATTAAATAGGCACAGTGGTGTCAGGATAAAGAAAGTCCTAACTCTTGACAAATTACAATTCTAGGCTATTCTCCTACCTTCTGATAAGGATTGTTAATAGTCTGTAGCAATGAAGAAGATCCTCACAGCTCCCTTCCCCAATACCTAGTATTTTGATAATCCTACAGTAAAAAAGGGAACACTGCAAAGGGCATCTGCGTGGTTCAGTGGTTAAGCATCTGCCTTTGACTCAGGTCATGATCCCAGGGTCCTGAGATCGAGTCTTGATTTGGGATCCTTGTAGGGAGTGTGCTTCTCCCTCTGCCTGTGTCTCTGCCTCTCTCTCTCTCTCTCTCTCTCTCTCTCTGTGTGTGAAAGAAAGAAAGAAAGAAAGAAAGAAAGAAAGAAAGAAAGAAAGAAAGAAAGATTTTTTTTTTTAAAGGAGCACTGCAAAATAAGGTAAGACAATCCAGGATATTTATCTGGTGAGCTGGAAAACTCATGTCCACCCAAAAATTTGACATGGATGTTTATAGGAGCTTTATTCAGAATTGCCAAAATGTGAAAGCAACCAGGATGTCAGGTAGGTGAGTGCTAAATAAATATCCAGACAATGCACTATTATTCAGAGCTAAAAAAAAAAAAAAAAAAAAGGCAATGAAGCCATGAAAAGACATGGAGAAACCTTAAATACATATTACAAAATGAAAGAAGTCAGTCTGAAAAGGCTGCCTACTGGAAGGTTCAAACTCTGTGACATTTAGAAGAAAGTATAACTATGGAGACAGCAAAAGGATCAGTGGTTGCTAAGAGTTAGGAAGGAAGAAGGGATGAATAGGTGAACCACAGGGGATTTTTAGGGCAGTGAAAGTGCTATGCATGATACCAAAACATTGGATATGTGTCATTGTACATCTGTCAACACCTAATAAAATATACAACACTAAGATTGAGCCCTAATGTAAACTCTGGACTGTGGGTGATGATGATGTGACACCAGAGTGTATCAGTTATAATAAATATACCATTCGATCAGGAGATGTGGATAGTGGGGGAGGCTGTACATGTGTGGGGATGGGCTATATGGGAAATCTCTATCTTCTGGTCAACTTTGCTGTGAACCTCAAAGTGCTTTAAGTCTTTTTTTAAAATAAGGTAGTATTTATGTTCAATCATAGAATTGTTGAGGTGTTCAATGTAACTTGGAATTTCATTAAACATTAGCATTTAAGTACTTAATTTAACTGGGAGACAATGTGTTCTATTGCAACTAAAGCAAAAACTGGATTATTAAAAACACTCCCATTGCACTTTAATTTAACGTGATAAAAATGTTCACTAGCCAGCCCCTAATATACTGGTAATAACACATAAGTCTCTTTCATCTGCCTAATGGCAAGAAGATTTAACTCCTAGCAAACAACCACCGTAACAACACAATCTCGAGAAAGGATCTATGGGCCCAGGAAAATCATGTGAATGGTGGGCAATCCCTGGAGGGACCTCTGGGGTGAGTGTAGGGATTATGTTCTGTCCAGAATGATGTCATTCAGCTGGTTGTGAGACAGAAATATTTCCAGATTGTTCACATTTTCTATAGAAGCCAGACTGTAAAAACCTCCCCATTTCAAAACCATGCTTCAATGTTAAGCGCATCTTGGCTGGCGAAAACAAGCATATTGGCAAGACCAATGGGGCCTGTGGGTCAGCAGTGTCTCACCTGCTAGTGCGACAGTGCTGGTTTGAGAACGAGACTCTTGAGGTGTGCTGAGCTAAGGCACTAAGGTGAAGTTGGGCTGGGAAGAGGGGTGGAGAAGCAGGACGAGGCGTGGGCAGCAAGGTCAGAGGAAAAAGGTGGATCAGGGCATGATAGAAGGATGGAGATGGAGCAGACAGAGGGATCAAGGAAGGAAGAAAATAGTGTGAAATCAGGGGAGCGATAAAGCAGAGGGCAAGCAAGCAGGACAAGGTGAGAGCCGTGCCCTGTCCCTGGAATTCACATCCAATAGATAAGGCTGAAGGCAGTCCACTCTGTTGGGCCAGTGAGGTGACTTTTGACCTTTGCCACTCGTACAACAGTTGAACCTTGGGGGGATAAATGTCATTTAGGAGTTGGCAAAAGTCAAAGATGGTGGGAGGTTGGAAAGCATCATGTACAATTTCTTTATTTGAGAAGTCTGATAGTTAAAAGAAAGGAACTGATCAGAGACGATGGAGAGTAGGTGAAGTCAAGAGAGGACTAATTTTCCTGGTTAAGGGACGAGATCTGTTCAAGTGTAAAGCAGAAGTGAGAACCAGCGAGGAGGACAGTGAATAAAAGTGCTGGTGGAAAAGAGAAAATGAGGCCGAGATCTCTCAAGCGTTTATTTAAATATGCTTCTTGTTGCACCTATTTTTAAAACGACACTGTGCCCTGTCATTCCGGAAGCTCCTATTATTTCACACACTCATGGCTTATTAAGTGCTGTTTGTTCTGGGGATTATAACCCCTAAGTGATCTGGACACAGTATGTTATTATAAAGCTTTAAATTCATCTAATCTAGCCAATGTGCTTCAAGAAGATATCTTGAGACACCCACAATATAATAACTAGGAGGGGAGATCAGGAAAACCTAATTAACTCATCCCAGGCCTTCCTCCCCCGACTGACAAGTCTACACGGTTATATAAATCTCAGGGATGAGTCCTTATATCTGCATCTGCATCCTGGCACAAGAGAAGCAGACATTTCCGCCTGCTGACGTGCTGGCAGGCTCCTGCCAGCCCTGGTGTCAGAGCTCTGAGCCAGCCTGCGGTCCGTGCACGGTCTGCTCAGCAGAGCCCGGTCATCCTAATTGCCTCCCTTTGGGTTTTCATTTCATCTACAGGGGAGCTGGTTTCCAAAGGTCCACATCCTTTGTGTAAGCAAAATAATATGAAATCCAGTGTTATTTCCTGTTCTGTGACTCACGCCCCATCTGGCACAGTCAGGGATTGAAACATCGTCTCCAGGGCACAAAGTGTTTAAAATTTAGCTCATCGTTTGAGGTTTGCACAGCCCATTCCAAGCCTATATTTTCCATTGGTTAAATATTTAGTATTGGCAACATGAATTTGGATTCTTTCGTCGTCTTGCAAATTATTGCTTTATAACGACGAGGGAGGCCTAATGAGGTTGGCAGAGCCTTACTCCATGCCAGATTTGAAGCTGCTTCAGGCCACAGAGGCTGGGGGATCCGCCCGTGGCATCCGTAAGACACCTTCCACATGGCCCTTCTGCCTCCTGTTCCTCTGTCCCCACGTTAAGCGCACGTCTGGTGCTTCGTTGCTCCCACACCCCCAATCACTCTGGGCAGCAGCCTCAGTGACATGCTTGTTTGGTCACCTCGCTCCTGTACTCCAGCCCCTCATAGCTGGCTGCCCAAATCACTGCAGAAACAGCTCTGGGAAAATCCTCAGGTGCATCAAGTCCTTCAGATGCCTGCATCCCATTCTCTTCCCGGTCCTCACCACTTGATCTACCTGCCCTCCCCAATGCTGGCCAGAAGCCACCTTCTCCACCTGGGGCCTGCCTGTCCCTGCCATTCTGGGATGGGCACTGTCGTGTTTCCCCACCTCCCTTGGGATGATTCCTCTTCTGTGGTTCCCATTCCCCCATTGACTTCCCCCAGCCCTTTAGATGTCGGTGTTTTGAAGATCTTCTGGCTACATGGTCGCCTTTATGGTGTCGTCTAGCCCGTTGGACCTTAGCTGTAACTCTTAGAGCGACTCTAAGATCTGTCTCCTATTCAGGGCACTGGGATTGGCTTCCAGGGGGCCCTATGGTGGAAGGTGTGTCACTATTTCTGTCACACTCTCGGTGCCTGTGCCTTCTTCCTGTCACTTTCCTCATCATGTCTCAATCCCCAGATCCCCTTGGACAGACACCCCTTGGACAGACACTCTCTCTTGGAGAGAGGCCATCGGAGACAGTCCACGCTGTCCCCTTATTAGTTGTGGAATCCTAGCAAGGCATCCAACCTCTGTGTGCCTCTGTTTCCCTGTTTGCAACATGTGGAATGTTGATGAGACCTCTCGCTTGGGTTGTTATGATGATAAAATAAGTTGCTATATTTACTTTTTATTTTTTTAAGATTTTATTTATTTATTCATGATAAATAATGCCTCACAGAGAGAGAGAGAGGCAGAGACACAGGCCGAGGGAGAAGCAGGCTCCCTGCAGAGAGCCCGATGTGGGACTTGATCCCCGGACCCCAGGATCACAACCTGAGCCAAAGGCAGATGCTCAACCCCTGAGCCACCCAGGGGGCCCATGTTACTATATTTAAAAGACTGAAAATAGCATCTGACACATATTAAGAGCCGTGTGGATGTTCGCTATTATTATTAAACACAGTTTTGTTCGCTAACCTACATTTCTAGCACCAACCTCTCTCCTAAGCTCTAGGGGCAGAGTGGTGTCTTGACCTCCATGCTCCCCAAGCTCCTGACGACAGGATCAATTGCTCTTTACCTACTTCTACCAGCCTGCTTGAGCATTATCTTCCCGGACTTTTAAAGAAAACTCATCATTATATCCTACTGGCATTCTTGCTTAAATCTCCTCAGTCACTTTAATTTCTTTAACTCTTTTACCCTCCAAATATACCCTCTGCAATGTTACCTCTTCCCTTTTTATCCATTTCATTCTTATGGTTCCATTGTCAATTATCTAGGTCAGTCTTTCTTCGCTAGTTGGGACAATGAAGGTTTCCCAACCAATTCTTCCATTTTCATATGTCACCCAACCCATCCTCTGGTCCCGCCTGCCCACAGCCCATGCGATGTTCAGACAGCACAGCTGGGCTCTGCAGGCATTCAGAGGCCAGGAAGAGCCCTTCTGCTCCTATCACATTAGCTTGAAAAAGACAGTGCCTGTGTGAACCCTATTTGGGCATAGCATCCTTATTCCCTTGAATCTCTAACGTATATGTGTATTGTGGCACTTTTAGATGTTTAACTTTCAAAAACAATCCCAGGGCTGTTTGTATACACAAGTGTGGGGTTTTTTTGGACCCTTGTCACCTAAAAAAATCTCCTGGCAACTTATAGGTGCTCATTAGTTGTTTCTCAAATGATTGAATGAATCAGTAATGCATACAAGGGGAGCCTGGGTGACTCATTTGGTTAAGCATCTGCCTACAGCTCCAGCTCAGGTCATGATCCCAGGGTCCTGGGATTGGCTTTGGGCTCCCTGCTCCTCTGGGAGTCTGTTTCTCCTTCTCTCCCTGCTGCTCCCCTGCTTGTGCTCTCTCTCTCTCTCTCTCTCTCTCTCTAAAATAAATAAATAAATAAAATTCTTTAAAAAAAAGTAATGCATACAAAAGTACCTAAACACAAATGTGAACATGTGCATATGACCACCAATCTGGGCCATGACCCATCCTGGACACTATCCCTCCCATTCTTCCCTGTAATTATTATATAAATAGTCTATCTCCCCACTTTAGTGGACAAAGCCAACTCTATGCTAAGGTAGGATGAAGTGGTCCAAGTTACCAGACTATGAGAAATTGTCTCTTCGATGTCCACACCATGTGACTAAATTCCAAATACAGGAATTTCTCCTTAGGATAAAGTATCAGAAAGAGAAGAACAATGTTAAAAAATCAAATTATCGCTTTAATATATCTGCATGCTTCTTTTCCCCTTTTTTGGTCAAATTCGCTCCAGTCATTGTTGCACAGTGATTGGGCACTGGTTGAAAGACACGGCTTGGTGTCAGGTTTGAGCAAGGTACCTGTCGTGTGGGGCCAAGACACAGGGTGACATGGAGCTCAGGACAGAGCAGGAAGGCTGCCTGAGGGCCATTAGTCAGAAGCTAATGAACACTATATGTCAAAGAAAGGGATCAAATTCAAGTATGGGGGGTGGTGGCAGGAGGTAAACAGAAGACAAAGGGTTAAAATGACCCTGTATTTGAAATAACAGCCATCAGTTCCCCAGGAATCAGAGCTGGATCAGAAGCCTTTTAGATGCTCTGGACTGCAGTAAGATCATACCAACACCCTCCCAAGTGAAGCCCAGAAAGTTCAAGTGCAGACAGCCCTGCACTTCAGCAGTGGCTGCAATTGTCAGGTAGGGGCTTGTGCTCCAGTGTCTATGGCTATTATGGAGTTTAATCATTGGGAGCCCTGACACCATATGGCTGGCTTCAAATGCAGTGGTGTTGATGGTGGATGCTACCCCTGGGCTTGTACTCAACACGCACACAGTGCAAATCTGTGCCTTGATGGGTAAGTGACCCTTAGCCACTTACTTCTACCTGCCATGACTCATTTCTTCCTCTGTGAAATGGGACTAATAGAAACAACCCCCTGAGAGAGCTCGGAAAGACAATGGATAAACAATACCTATAAAGTGCTCAGTATGGTGCGTCTTGCCAAAGCTCCATAAAAGTTAGCTCTCGATTTTCCTATTTATTAGTAATGCAGAGATTTGAACATATCTAGGGGATTGTACCACTCAGTAGAAATAAGCTTTCCAGAGTGACTGGACTGACACTGCTAAGTTTTGTGGAGAGAGGAGAGAGGGAGTTAAGTGTGGAGCCCCCTGTCAGGTCTAGTTTGGGTGAATTCTAAAGGGGAAGGACCAAGGAAGCAAGAGGGCAGCCAGCATTTACAGCGATCTTTCTAGGGAAATAATAATATTACTAGTAACAGTAATACTAGCAATAGTAATAATAAAACTTGGAAAGCAAAATGTTGCTATTTTATGACTTAGCTACCGGCCACTCCTGATTTAACCAGCTTGGCAAACCAGGAAAAAATGACTACGGGAAACATTCTTGTTCATGAAAGGGCTCACAAAAGGGCTGAGCACACATTTATGAAATGCAAACACCTATGCAGAGCCTCCTCTGTTCATGAGACAAATATTTATTTTATATCTACTATTTGTCGAGCAATGTCAGGTGCTAAGTGTACAGTGGTGAGGAAAAAGGTCGCTGCTTCTGCTCTCACAAGGCAAACATATGTCTACTGGCTCAGAATGGACCATGTGATTACTGCAGACATTGCCAGACTTCTTAATGCATAAATGCCTCTGCACAACCAATGTACTTTGCAATTATTTAGTGATGTTCTATATTTTTGTCATCTGGAGGACATAAATAATAAGCTTGCAGAACAATGTAGAAGAGGATTTTGCCATAGAGTCAGCGTATCCTCTTGACCATCTCTTTATTTCAATGTAAGAATAAGCAAACCAGGACACAAATAGTGTGGGAGGGGAGTAACCAGCATAAATTATAGATAGTCCTTGAGGAAACAATATCTCTTCTGGGAAATTAGCCTTAGAAAAAGTATACAATATTACAAAGACAAGTGAATAAAAGTACCATCGGTACAGTAGTTATAATATGGAGAAAATGGGAATTCCTTCCATAAATAATGTCTATGAAATGAAATACTATGCTGCCAAGAAAAATAATGATGTAGAATAACCATGATGGAGAAAAAGTCATGATACACTAGATTTTAAAAAGGTAGGAAGCAAAATATAGAGGGTACAATTCCAATTTTCTAACTGTGTGTGCATGTGCGTGTGTGTGTGTGTCTGTGGGTATATAAGATTATTCCTGAGGGATGAGATTTTAGGCATGTGTTTTTCTTATTCCTTTATCTCCCTTCAGTTTTTTTTTTCATATTTCTCTATTGAATGTAATTTACCTTAAAATCAGAAATGTGTAAATACACCAAAAGTTTAGGGAAATAAGAACATAAAAAGTACTAAATGGATTTAGATAAAAGAACATACTGGAATTCCTCTTAGCTACAAAATGTAATCTGTCCCAAATAAAAATATGACATATAGTTTTTAAAAACATTATGATAGATTCCAATGAAAAAATCAATCACAGATGAATTACATGGGGTCATTCAAATTAAAGATGAGTTTTTCTGCTCAGCACCATTAGTTCCAGGAGAAATGTAAATTAAAACCACCACGATATACCCCAATGCATCTATCAGAGTGACTAAAATGAAAACATAGAGATAACTCCAAATGCTCGTGAGGATGCAGAGAAATGGGATCATTCATACCCTGCTAGTGAACCTGGAGAAAGTCACAGCTATTCTGGAAAATAGTTTGCTGGTCTCTTTCAAAACTAAACCCAGCAATTGTCCAGAGAGATGAAAAATTTATGTTCACACAAACAACGTACATGAGTGGTTATAAAAGCTCTATTTGTAAGCAGCCCAAACTGAAAGCAACCCAAATGCCCTTCAATGAGTAAATAGTTAAACACACAGTGATCTATCCAAGGAGTGGAATAAAAAATAACAAACCGTAGATACAAGTAACTACTTGGATGGATCTCAAAGGAATTCTAGTGAGTGGGGAAAACCAATCTTAACAGGCTGCATATTGTATGATTCCATTTGTATAACATTTGCTGAAATAACAAAATTATAGAGACAAAGAACAGATTTGTGGTTTTTAGGAATTAGGGATTGTAGACAGAGGGTGCTGGTATGCCTATAATGAGCTAGTAGAAGGGAGTTTGGAATAGTTCTTTAACTTGAATGTAGCAGTGGTTACATGAAAATACACAAGTGATAAAATTGCATAGAACAAGCATGTGCATGCAAGCACACACATACACAAATGCACACACGTGTTTGTAAAACTGTTGAAATCTGAAAACTGATCAACCCTATCAGTGGGTCAGTTTTCTGTTTTCGTAGTAAACTATAATTATGCAAGATGTACTAGTGCAGGAAGCTTGATGAACAGTTCATGAAACTTCTTTGTATATTGTTTTTGTTTTTGTTTGCCACCTTCCTGTGAATCTACAATTATTTCCAGATAAAAAGTTTAAAAGGCATGTGTGTAGGAATAGATGAAATAAGATCAGCAAAACGTTAATAATCGTTGAAGCTAATGGGTAGCTGCAGGTTAATTATCTTATTATTTTATTTTTCATATTTTTGAAAATTTCCTTAATGAAACAGTAAAGAAAAACATTTTTTAATGAATTTTTGTGGGGCACCTGGGTAGTACAGTCGGTTAGACATCTGACTCTTTTTTTTCTTTTTAAGATTTTATTTATTTATTCATGAGAGACAGAGATAGAGAGAGAGGCAGAGACACAGGCAGAGGGAGAAGCAGGTCCCATGCAGGGAGCCTGACGCAGGGCTCGATCCCTGGACTCCCGGATCACGCCCCAGGCTAAAGGCGGTGCTAAACCGCTGAGCCACTCGGGCTTCCCCAAGGCATCTGACTCTTGATTTCAGCTCAAGTCATAATCTCAGGGTCCTGACACCTAGTCCGGTATTGGGCTCCACACTCAGCACAGCGTCTGTTTGTCTCTCTTCCTTTGTTTCTCCTTTCTCTCTCTTTAAAATAAACAAAATCTTTAAAAAATGAATTCTTTTTTTAAATGAATTCTTTTATTTAAAAAAAGACGCGTATAGAAACTGTTACTCTTTCTTAGTAAATAATTAAGAAGAATAATGTCTTGTGCAAACTGGAACTATCCATATAAATATATTTTAACAGTCAAGACATAGCTCTAGGATGGCCCATGAAAACAAATAAGAGGTTTAATGATCGTGTGCATTTAGTCAAGGTTTATTCTAGGCCTTAGTTTTTCCCTTTTATTTTTCATTAATGTAATTTTTTTCTGCACCATTCCAACATTCTTCTTTCATTTGAAGAATGTAGGTATACTAAGATATAAGGATGTTAAGGTGGTTTCTGATTTGCTGGGTTCATAGTGCTGCTCCATCCCCCACCCCCCCACCCCCCACCAAAAAGCTAATAGTCTCCAGAAATTTGTGGGCAATAGAATTGGCCACATCAAATTACTAAAGGGTGAAGACACCAAATCACAGACTGTTCTACCTAGATTTTTTTTTCTCCTTAAATAATCCAAATTGATGTAAATCCATGTTAGCATTGCATACCATAAGATGACTAGGTTAAAATGCTCAGTTAAAGGAAGGCACCAAGTAAACATCTTTATCTTAATATGATAAGCAGGAAATTTTCAGTAATATTCTTAGCAAAAGATTTCAGTGGGGTGGGGGGCACCTGGGTGGCTCAGTCAATTAAGCATCTGCCTTCTGCTCAGGTCACAATCTCAGGGTCCTGGGATTGAGCCCCATATCAGGTATCCCTGCTCAGCAGGGACTCTAGTTCTCTCTCTCCCTCTGCCGCTCTTTCTTTGCTCATGCACTCTCTCTCTCTCTCTCAGATAAATAAATAAGATCTAAAAAAAAAAAAAAAAAAAAGATTTTGGTGGATATTCTATGCCTAAAGTGAATCCTGATTTTATAATCAATTTTTATCGTAGACATATTAAAGTAGTCAAGTATATGCAAGGAAAAATGGGAAAAGATAATTCCAGGGAAACCAAAACTAAAAAGAAAATTAGTTAGGATGGTTAATATGAATACTAAAAATGAAATGCTTCATGTTGCTAATAAAATTGGAAGATGCAAATTTAAATATATTACCAGAAGGACTGTTTGGATTATGCGAAGCACATTTTAATAACCACATTTGAAAACAAATTAAATGTCACTAACGATTTCTCTAGGTCCTTTTTTAGTGAATTACTTAAACTTCCTAACAAGTATTTATTTAAAATATAGTCTCTGTGCACCTACTATGCACTGACTGCCATTGTGCAAACCACAATATGCTGAGATGACATTTTATAGACATGCCCACTTGCAAATACGAGACTAGAAAAGCTTTAAGGGGAGCTAAACATAATTGCAAATACATAAAATTAGTTTAAAGAGAAGGTGTTCTTTATATTTGGGCATATTTATAACTGAGAATTTTTCTAAAAATAGGCTTTAATATTTCTGTTCATATATGTGGTATTTCCAGTGTTGTAATGAATTTTTCTTTCTTGAAACAAATTGACTGCATATTCTCTCACACTTTTAACTGTTAGGAAGGCTAATTTTTTTTCTATAAATTATTCTACACATCAGAAAAATTTATTTTTAAGCTTCTTTATTTTACCTTCTTGCCTGTGTTTAGGGACTACTCGGATAAATTATGCCTTTATGCTTTAGTCTTATTTTTTTAAAGACTTTATTTATTTATGAGAGACACACAGAGAGAGGCTGAGACTTAGGTTGAGGGGGAAGCAAGCTCCCTGCAGGGAGCCCAACGTGGGACTTGATCCCGGGACTCCAGGATCACACCCTGAGCCAAAGGCAGACGCTCAACCGCTGAGCCACCCAGGCATTCCTATGCTTTAGTCTTAAACACAGGACTTAAAAATATCGTCCTTAGCATCATAGGAATCTGCACTTGTGAGCTTGCTGTTTCAGTTCAATTTTGGCCACTGTTTCAACATTGATTTGCCATTTTGTTTTTGTTTTTTCATGTTTGGGTTATTTTAAAAATTGTGACCCTAAAGCATTTTAATATGACTCAAAAGTTTAATATACATAGTTAAATTTCTTTGCTTCCTTTTAACTACCCTACCCAACACTGTGAGGGAAATCAACTGGATAGCTTAGACCCTTATATTCATTCTCTTGTATGACAGTAATGGGTTTCCACCTTAAGCCCTAGGGTCCTCTCCCATCACACACTCTGCACTGCAATGTAAGGTATCTGAGAGCAGATACCAAACTAAAAATCATCTCAATGAGAAAACAAACTTAAAACAGAAATTGTCACATTTTTCTATGATTTTACATTGCCATAATTACAAAATAAGCCTTTCTTTGTTGTTGACACCCTTGGCTTGCCATCTTACCTATGCTCATCCAGCACCGAGACACCCTAGATGAACATGAGAGCCCTACAGAACTTTTAGAAAAAAATAAAGAAAACATTTAAGGAGCATCTGTTTGACACATGGAGCAATTTAAGATTTTTTTAAAAATATTTTATTTATCTATTGATGAGAGACACACAGAGAGAGGCAGAGACATAGGCAGAGGGAGAAGCAGGCTCCCTGTGGGAGCCTGACGTAGGACTTGATCCCAGGACTCTGGGATCACGCCCTGAGCCAAAGACAGATGCTCAAACACTGAGCCATCCAGGTGTCCCCAATTTAAGATTTTAAAAGCTTATCAGTAATTAGAAATAATGCTATTAAAATTTGAAAGATCTCAAAGAAACATTCAAGCAGCATCTTGCCAAGGGAAAGGAATAAAAGCTTAAGGATATTGCTCACTTGAATGTAACGCCCATTTCTGAAAACTAATTTCATCAGTTCTGTCTGCACATGCATAATAAAATACAACCAAATAAAAATTATAGGTGCTTCAAAAAGAAAAAAAAAAAACAGAAAGAAGTATAGATGCTTCAATTCAGGATTTTTTTAAACTTTTTTTTTTTTCAATTGAAGCATAGTTGGCGCAATGTTACATTAGTTTCAGGTGTATGACATAGCAATTCAGCATCTCTACATGTCTCATCATGCTGTGCTCCACGGGGGTAACTACCATCCACCGGACAAGGCTGTCACAGTACCATTGACTATAGTCCCAATGCTGTGCCTTTTCTTTCCATGACTTATTCATTCCATAACTGGAAGCCTGGATTATTTACTTTCATGACTGAGGACACTTTCCCTAGTTGGAATCATTTGGGTTGGTTATGTAGTCATGGCTCTACCCTTCTCTTTCCACTTCGTACCAGAGACCAACAGCTCTCCCTGGATCATGACTCATTCGTGCCCATTTTATAGTTTCTGAATTTTTTTATTTGTATATGGGATACTGGTCCTGAGGCTCTACTGGTTTCAACTATACAAACTTTTGGAAAGCTCACTTACATTACTGTGCATGTTAACTACCCTGTTAGCTGGTGTTCTTGGTTCTTCATTCCTAGTCAGAATGATGACAGGACGCCAAATTGCCTTTTGCCATAGAACAGCCTCTCAGTTGACAGCCACTAAAACATTTTCACAAGATTTCATGTTGTTTGGCATTCTCTTGACCAAAATGATTGGGGTTTTCCCCCCTGCCATCTTCCTAAAATGTATATAGCAATAAGTGAAGTTTCTTTGGAGTTTATTAAAATATCTGTGTGGTACATGCATTTACTGTATCATCTTGTCCTCACAACAACCTGAGAATCAGGTCTGACCCCCTCCCTGAAAAGGTGAGAAACAGGTTTAGAAGTGCCCACAGTGGTAAGAGGCAGGGATAGAGACCTACGGCTGAACGAGCCTGAGATTATTTCATACTGATCCACAGCTGACTATCATGAGCTCCAGTGGATTTGGGAGAGATTGCTACTTAGATGATCATGTCTTGATGCCTTAATTTTTAAATTAAAAAGTGGAAAGAAACTTATTAAGAGGCCTGAGAGATCTTCAGGTGAAGAGAGGACAAGGATTAGTTAAATGGCCAAGGGGCAGGAGGAGGAAGGGGATGAGGTGTGGACGGGAAGATTTCTAGGGCTGCGGTACCAATAGGATTTGCCACCTGATTCCTTCTAGTCCTCCAAAAAATAGAAAATAGAATTGCATATCGTGGATGAGGGCTCTTTAGTGCTGAGACAAGTGGGAAAACGACTTCACATCTAGTTTCTGATCTCTTCATTTTGGTTTCCTGATTTTTCAAGCCCAGTGTGCTGGGCACTACAGTGGGCTCCTGGTGGTTGTTGTGCCGACTGCAGCAGGTGCCTTGGGTGGATTAGAGCAGCTCAGAGGAAGGGTCCATCCATCCTAAGCATTGAGCCCCACCCCATGCTGGTTTCCCCATCTGCTCAGTCACCATCACTGTGCACCTTTACATTCTTGTAAATGACATCATGAATGCCAAGCAGCAAGTGTACCTTAAAATTATATTTGAGGGACGGCTGGGAGGCTCAGTGGTTGAGCATCTGCTTTCAGCTCAGGGTATGATCCCAGGGTACTGGGATCAAGTCCTACATCAGGCTCCCTGCAGGGAGCCTGCTTCTCCCTCTGTCTCTGCCTCTCTCGCTCTCTCTCTCTGTGTCTCTCATGAATAAATAAATAAAAGCTTTAAAAATGAAACAAAACAAACAAACAAAAACTTATTTGATGACCAATGTTTTTGTCCTGCATATTCTGGGATTGCCTGGTACATGTGTAGCTTCCTCTAACCAGAGAAATGGAGAATGATTAGGGAAAAAGAGGACGTTTACCCAGCTTTATCTAGGCAGGACCACACATACTAGATCATTTTGATACACCTACATGTAACATCATAGGAATATATTTTTGATCAGTGGTTTTCAGACCTCTTTTAGTAAGTGATTCTTTCCTTCAAAATGAAGCCCAGTAGTTGAAAAACATGCAAAGACCTGAGCTGACATCTCGATGTAAATGAAACAGAACCAACAATAATAATTTCCACTAGAAAAAAAAAAATCAGGTAGATGGGAAGGTGGGTTTCCTTAAAGCAGGCCTGAACCCAGAACCATCCCCAAATTACTCAGGCCAGCCCATCATCACTTCAACCTGGAAACCTGGAGACATAGGTCCCCATTCATAGTTAAATTACAGATAACATCAGCATGTAATTAGAGCACAGAGTCTCAAAATTGCCTCTTAAAAATGCCATCCAGGCCAAAAAGACTTTATTTTTACCAAATGGAATTATCAGCATATTTTAAAAATGAATGTGTTAACTAGAAGGAAGTTTGGTCAGCCAGGAAACTTAGTAAGATGAGAATTGCAGAGAACACATTGGCAGTATCCACGAGAACATGACGGAAACAGAAGCTGACCAGAATTAGGAATCTGTAATTGTAGTACAGATAATTAGAATAGGAGAACAACTAGCTTGCTTTTATTACTGTGTGCTAGATTTTGTACTAGGTACTTGATGTATATTAACTCCCTTAATCGCCCTGACCACCCTATAAAATAAATTATTATCCTTACTTCCCATAAGAAAACCCAGACACAGAGAACTTAAATAAGTTATTCAACATCACAGGGGAGTAGAGCCAGAGCTTCAAAACAGGTAAGCTGGTCTACAGTCTGTGCCCTGCCTGGACTCTAGATGAACTGACCAGACGATCTCACTTGACACCATAAATAGTCCAGTACTCATAGGCCAACTTGACTTCTTTGATGTTTTAAAGGCAACCTTCTAGTGATGAGAGGTTTCAACATGTGGTTCCACCTGCAGAAATCATGCTGATAGTTTTACTTCCAAGGGTAAAATATTAAATCAGCATTTTGGTTTTAATCATCTGTCTTATTTAATGAAATCACTCTAAAACTTTCCCTCTTGATGTGCTGAAAAGTGCTATCTGTGGACCTATAGAGCTGAAGGCCTAACCCGAGCCATGGTCCAATGCACCGTCATTGGCGCATTGTGTGGACAGGCCATACTATCACCTTGCTTCTTGCCTTCTTGTTTCTGTTTGTTCCTGTTATGAGACCACTTCTAGAATGTAAGGCCTTTCTGGCTCCACCAGCCTTCAGGTGAGTAATTAACACCAGCGGCACTCCTATTAGCCCTGAAAAGGTAAAATCCTGTCTGAGGCTCATGGAAATAAGCCCAGGGACTGGAAAGGAAAGCAAGGAGCCCTGTAGGGCATCCAGTTGATAGCAGACTTAGATCCAGCTGCAAAGTGAACAGGAAATGCCATGTCTCCCAAGGTCCTGCAGCAGCTGAGGATTGCCCTAATGATGCCCTCTTTCTTACCAGTAATGCCCCATGCCCACTTTGCTGTTCTTCTCTATACTGGTATATACAAATGTTGAACTGCTCTAGCTCCATGGTGGCACCCAGTCCCAATCTTTACTGCTTCCTGATTTTCTGACTCAGAAGCAGCAACCAATCTAAAATTGATCCCACTTCCCTTAGATCATCCTTTGAGTCCTTCTTCCCCATCACCAAAAGATAAAATGCTTCCTGTTTCACTCTCATGGAATGGCAGTCCATGGTTCTTGAGTCACCTCCCTCCTTGCAGCTAGTCAAATAAATCTGATTTTGTCAAACTGGTGGCCTTTGAGCCTTTGGCACCTCGTCCAGATCCAGCACCTGGGTTCTGAGACTCCTGGCCTGGCCTCAATCTCTATGGCCTCAATTTGCTGCTCTTTTAACCAGTCTGTAACTTCCAATCTCCAAGACATGATCTCTGGTTTATGGCCAGTTCATCAGGTCCTTCTATTCACTTAAATTCCCACTTTTTTGAGAAAGACATTAATGTGCACCAGGTGGAGCAGGGAATCAGTATTCATGCAAGCCTGATTATAAGAAGCATTATGTAAGCTTCAGGTTCCTCATTGGTAAAATGAAAATAATATCTACCTCATTTAGTAATGTCATGAGGAATAAATAATGAAATTATAGAATGTGTCTAAAGACTAATAGTTTTTAAAACGATCTATTCCTTCCCAAGATATTGCTCACTTTTCTGACCCCAAACTAAGTAGAGCCACTGCCCAATTCCAACTATGGTCTTTGTCTCATATGTAATAATACTAATACTAATGATAATGATAATAATACAAGAGTACCAATTCAGTAGTTAACAGTGACTGTTACTAGATATTAACAGATATCCTAAGCAGTTAAAATTCACTTAACAGGGACACCTGGGTGGCTCAGACATTGAGCATCTGCCTTGCCTTCAGTTCAGGTTGTGATCCTGGAGTCCTGGGATTGAGTCCCACTTTGGGCTGCCCACAGGGAGCCTGCTTCTCCCTTTGCCTATGTCTCTGCATTTCTCTGTGCCTCTCATGAATAAATAAATAAAATCTTTAAAAAATTTACTTAACATTTCCAATACCTCTCTAAAGCAAGTCTCATTAAAAATTTCACTTCAGGGATCCCTGGGTGGTGCAGCGGTTTGGCGCCTGCCTTTGGCCCAGGGCGCGATCCTGGAGACCCGGGATCGAATCCCACATCGGGCTCCCGGTGCATGGAGCCTGCTTCTCCCTCTGCCTGTGTCTCTGCGCCTCTCTCTCTCTCTCTGTGACTATCATAAATAAATAAAAAAAAAAAATTAAAAAAAAAATTCACTTCATAGATGAGAAAACAGGACCATGGCAAGGTTACATTACCTGCCATCACACAGCCTGGCATAGTGCTTTAAAAAGTTGAATTGGTGGACAATATTTTTAGAAATCCAAAAATTTTATCTAAGACTCCAGATTTCTAGCTTCTTTGGAAAAAGTTGAAACTCTGGCAGCACCTGGCATGAATTCTGACACAGCAAAGTTAACAGGGTCCGGGTAGTTGACTTAGATGGGTGGGTGCCTTCAGGCAAGCGCATCACCATCTAACACTGTACACCCACTATTTTGCTCCGTTTTGTAGACTCCTGGCCCCTAGGCTCCTGCTTAAGTAAAGTAAGACTGTGTTTGCATGTAAGAAATGCAGTAAGAGAGTGAGAAGAGGAAGAGATTTTTTTAGCCTTTGGAACCTAGATACTGGCCGTAATGGAACTCTTCTATTGTTATGTTTGTTTAGCTTTCAGAATTAAATTACGGACCCTAATAAATTGATAGTGGTTTTGCTCATTCCAGTGTTAGACTTCCTTCCTGTAACATTACAACAAATTTAACTCATGCATTGAGAGAAAAAAAAACTTATTAATACCAGTGCTATACATTTTTTAAAGTGATGGATTGTCTTAGTCTTATATTCTAAAAGAAATGACTTAAACATTTATTTTTTGAAAATTGCAAGTCATTTATGATTCACAAGTATTAGATATGTTTTTATTACTCTAGGCAAAATAAATCAATTTCTCCAAACTAGCCCCAAAGACTCCTCTTAGGAAGAAAAGATATGCACATGTTGAAGAAAAATGAGTAACTTGTAAATAGGATCAAAGGCATGGCCAGGAAAAGCTTTGACTGTCTTGCTTATTCTATAAATATTTTAGAATGAAGCTTACAACACAGATTCACTCAGTTTACTTCCAGCTAAATCTGAAGTAACTAGGGCACTCCACTGATGTTGACTAAGGGTAGTAGAATTTTAATGCAAAAATATATAAAGATAGAAATTAGTCAACATTTCATACAGTTTCAGATCTATTTCTGAGTCTTCTCTTGTACTAAGGGTATTCAATGGAGAATGGTCTGGAAGACCTTCTTCCATGATTCTCTGATTATGCAAAATTTCCCAGAATTTGGTCAATATGGCAAATTATATGGAACCAGATACTTGAAGGGAGTCCTAACAAACTCCCCAACACAATTTTTAAAAACATTGATTGGGGAGTTGGAAAGGGACCTTTTAGATAATATCACCTAAGGTCAGATGACCCGTCACGATTGGTGACCTGCTCACCTTGGTTGAAGACAGGGACATTTTTTAAATTTTATACAATAGCAGCCAAATGAAAATTATAACTGCAAAGATTGAGATTGAGATAAGGCTGTGTCTAAAGGAGCTCCTTGAACAACAACACAGTACAAGAATTATGAAACAAGTTCGGTCCGGTGACAGAAATTGGCTTAAACTTTTAGATTTTAAATTTATGGAATTTCATTAGTTGACTAAAATCCAGTTTCAAGCAAGATGCCACGTTAACTTCCTCACAAATAAGAATAGATTGCAATAAATATGCACAGTCAACAAGTGCTTGATTTCTGAGTGTTTACTTCTCCTTTATACTTTATGCTTCAGCACCAGACTTACTAGGAGCTCATCAAACACACCACCTTCTGCTCTTCCTTCCAGTGTTCAGTACAAACACTATCACTGACTTTTGCAAAAATTTGTTCCCCTGATTCTCCAGCACTTGGGATGGTGTATGTAGTAGGTGCTAAATAAACACTTGCTGACTTAATGTAGTAATGTGACACATTCTTTAGCTTCTGTTGGCTCACTTAGTTATGCCTCCTACTAAACTTTAACACACTCTAGTTAGAGCAACTCTTTTCAGTTGATATTTTGATATGTTATTTATGTTTTACTAGTCCACTGTCCTCACCTATGTATATATTCCACAAAACCTTTTCCTCAACTGGGGTAGCTAGGATACTCCACTGTTGTTGATCAAAGGTAGAGTGTTAATGCAAATATATGAAGAGATGGAAGTTAGCATCTCTCAGGGCTTCAAAATGTATTTCTGTAGCCTCCTTTGTAACCAAAGGATACTGGACTAGAAAACCTCTTATATCTCTTCTTTCTATGATTCTCTGATCCTGCATAAAATACAGTTATAATGGATAAAGTAGATATTTTGAAATATTAAATGGAAGCATTTGTTTTTAAAAGTTCAGATACTAAAGTATACATATAATTAAAGCATGTAATTTCCTTTTAAATTGTCAGCGATCTGTAATTTGCTTTGCAATTTCAAGCACAGTGGAAGAATAATACAGTCAAGGGTAAATTGGTTTGTTTGTTTTAGATTATATTTATATATTCATGAGAGATACAGAGAAAGGCAGAGATATAGACAGAGGGAGAAGTGGGCTCCCCACAGGGAGCCTGATGCAGGGATTCATTCAATCTCAGGACCCCGGGATCATGACCTGAGGCAAAGTCAGATGTTCAATCACTGAACTGCCCAGGTGCCCAAGGTAAATTGTTTTTCTTTCTCCCCGCTCTCCCTTGCTCCCACACTCCTTCCTGCCCAGCAGCATCTGAGACTCTTTCCAGGGAAACTCATTTACTTTGGCTGCAAAATCTGGTCTCATGATGAAAGTTCAAGAAGCGATTCAAGAGACAAATACTGAAACCAGGAAGGATACTCTAGAAGTGGAGTAACTGGTTTCACCATATCCAGCTAAAAGCAGAGTTCCCCACCAACTTGGAGTGATGTGGAGATTAATGAACATAGAGAACAGGACGATCAGGGGAAGACAACACAGGAACAAAAGAAGCTGGAGAAGATGTGGTGCAGCGTTGCAATGGGGAAAGAAGACATGCTAGTTGTCTTGTCTTCTAAAATCACAATCCAAGGGCAAGTGAAGTTTCCCTTAGATATCTCAGAAATATTGTCATTCCCTACTTAAAGACTCAGGCCAACATATATACCAGCAATGGAATGAGAAGGCAGCCAAGAACAGGATCCTGGTGAAAAACAGCCACAAGGGGAACAACTAGAGAGGGTTTGTTAGTGTGAGTCCTGTTAACATGGAATGTTCTCACTGTCCTCTGTCTAAGGAGTCAGTATTTATTTTCCTTTAAATGTTATCACTCCTCTGGCAGCCACATGGGCATAATATTACTCTAAGTGCTCAGTATGAGAATAACAGAATATGGCAAAAATATGATCTCTGTCTTTGTGCTCTTGATACTAAATTAATACATAACGCTGTGTTGGAATTAGGGCAGCAACCACCCAGAACTGTGGTTACTGAGCATTAAATATAACTAATATAAAAAATTAAAAAATAAATATAACTAATATAAATTTAGATATTTTGGGGTACCTGAGTGGCTCAGTTGGTTACATGTCTGACTTTGGCTCAGGTCAGGATCCCAGGGTCCTGGGATTGAGCCCTGTGTTGGGTTCTTCATTCATTGGGAAGTCTGCTTGTCTCTCTCCCTCTGCCCTTCCCTCCTGCTTGTGTGAGCACTCTCTCTCACAAATAAATAACTAAAATCTTTAAAGATAAATAAATAAATAATTAAAGATAAAGAAAGGGTTTAGATATTTGTAAAATTAAAAAAAAAAGACATTTGCAATTTTAGCTTTTGGGTTATGTGAACTCTTCATTCCTCAACCCATTAATAATAGCTGACATCTTTGAACTTAAATACCAAAAACATACCAATATGCTTTAAAAATGAATGGCCACAGCATGTATAAGATCATGTTGCTTGTGCACAATGTTAAGAGTCTTAAAAAGCAAACATAGGCATAGAAGTGAGAGTGCATGTTCTTTTCTTTGCTCCTCCACTTAAGGGGAGACATCTACGATTTCACCATAAACTCTGACGGTAGCTTTTCATAGATGCTCTTTAGGAGACAGAGCAAATTCCCTTTTATTCTTTGCTGGCAGTTTTTATCATGAATGGGTGTTGAATTTTTTCAAATGCCTTTTCTGCATTGATTAAAATGATCCCAAGTTTGATTTTGTTATTTTGCTAATATGGTAAATGTCATTAATTTATTCCCAAATACTAAACCAGTCCCACTGTTCAAGATAATCCACACTTGGTCACAATCTATTAATTATCCTTTTTTATGTGCTGGTGAATTCTACCTCTTTTTAAACTTTTCTAGATTTGGGAAGTGTTTTTTAATTGTTTGCCTAACATTTTTTTTCAACAAAACGAATTTTCTCTTTGGAAAACACTGAGTTCCTAATTGTAACTTCAAGTATTATTTCTGAGAACATATGTAAGCAGTATTTAAAAATGTATCTGGAAGACACTCTAAAAGGCAGAACAAATAGGTTAATAAATGAACAATGTTCATTGGGCAGGATTGCTTGTTTACTGTTCTTGTTGGGACTTCTTGCCTTCTAAGATGAAGTTTTCATCTTGCAGTTTTAGAAAGGTGGCTCTCTTAAGGTGAACCACTGACTCAGTTTCCTTTGTATGTGACACAAACTCCCTGGCTCCACAGCATCAGTGGGGTTCTGCAGCACCAGCACACTGCTGTGAGTATAGCGAGGAGGAACCAGGGATTCCAGGGGCTGGGGAGGCTGCAGGAGGTCTTCTGGGACCCTTGGGGCCCTGCTCGCTGAAAGCAATGCTCTCAGAAAGGAAGCAGCTGTTCTGGTCAGACCATTGTTCCGATTATGTAATGTTACCCCCCACCCCCACTGTATCTCACCGTCTATCTTCAGTTACATAGTGAGGATGTGAATATTTAGCAAAGGCCTCCACGTCTCAGGCATCAGATTGTTACCCCTCACCATGGCCTTCCTTTTCATCTTTAAGAGCACACTATACCATCAGCCTGTTTGAGCAGGGGAAAAACTCCAGTACTATTGCAGTTTCCTTCAGGAAGCAAATGGCTAGGTTAATAGCTATGTTGAAACTGCTTGATTTGTCAGCAAGTGAGCACAAAATGTAATCATTTCTTGAATGGGAAATAGACCTTTATGTCCCTATATAATCACACAAAAGTCATTTAAGAAACAAATAGATTCGTCACTCAGAAAAGCAGGTAAACTGCTGCATGCACTTATTAATATAATGAAGGAAAACACCTCAAATGGATCTGCTAACATCATTTTGAGCTAACTTGGCTTTTGATTTTTTTTTTCTAATCAACCTCTAGATGCTATTATTTTTAATGTCATCTTAGCTCCACAGCTGGGAAAGATTTTCAGAAGCCCATGAAGCAGCTCTATGGTCCGTTTCAGGGCCAGAACTAGGAGAACATGTCTGCTTTGTTATTTTCAAGTGACTGGAATTTCTGACACCTTTGGCTTTTTGTCCACATATTTCTTTTCTTCGGTCTCTCTTTTTCTTTTTTCTTTTTCTTTCTTTCTTTTTAAAGAAGGAGAGTGTGCACAAGCAGGGGAGGAGCAGAGGGAAAGGGAGAGAGAGAATCTTAAGCAGGCTCCACATCCAGTGATGAGCCTGATGCAGGACTTGATCTCACAACCCTGAGATCATGACCTGAGCCAAAACCAAGTGTTAGATGCTTAACGGACTGAGACACTCAGGCACCCCATCCATGTATTTCTTGCAGAGACCAAATTATAAATGGTGATATGTGTCAAATCTGCCTCCACAAATAAAACTGATGTAAGGGCCCCATGAAGGAAAATATCTTGTCAACACAGCCAATCCTTCCACAAATCTACTATTTGATGATCGTCATCATCTGGAATCCAACATGGAGATGAGATGTCCCAGAAGAAAGGGCACGCCAGGCAGTGTGGTTGTATTTCTGTGTCTCCACTTTTCTGTAAAGACTGGTAATGGTAACCACATTTACTGAACACTCTCAATATTTGGGGCCCTCTGCTAAGCCCTTTATATTCACCATCCTATTGAAAGTAAACAAGAATTCTGTGAGATGAAATACTCTCTTCATTTGGAAAATGGGGAAAATGTATCTTGGAAAGGATATTTCAGGCCTCAAAGTCAGAGCGAGTAAGTGCAGAGCTCGAATACAGAGCGAGATTTGTCTCACTTCCCAGCTCTGTGTTCTCAAGTGTTGAATGCTGCTATCCTTCTATGATGTAGGTCCAATGACTTAAGTGGTCTTGTGTTTGTGAGCTCTTATTATTGTTCATATTTGGAAAAGCATAAATCATTTTGGGATTCTAGAGCCAACTGGAAGAAAGGTGCAGAAGGGCTAGGCTGGCAAAATGAACATAGAGAAAAATCTAACCAAACAGCCTTCTATGAATTGTATGGACTCCTTTTACAACTATAGAGCTAGTGTGAATTTCATTATCTTTGTGATGATGGATCTTTATGCACAGATGAAGAGAAGATCCCATGTCTCTTCACCTACTAAGAGAGAAGTAAAATGAATGTTAAGTTTAAGTATCAGTGAAAATCAACCTACAATAAATTGGTATAAAATTCCTAATTTTGTAAATATGGTAATTGAAACAGTAGAGTCCATTGACTGATCCAAGATGTCTTTACATGTTGGCAAAATAATTTTCAACTCAATACAGAGTGGAATTATACCGCACTGAAATCAGACTTCTTCAAAAGGTAACATAATTTTGAAATTCTAAAATTGGATATGCAATTGGCCAATTCACTTCATATTTTAATATTTTCATAGGGCAGGGATGTCACATGTTGGCACTTGATATTTTCTTGATGTTCTAACACCTCCTCCTAGTTCAATGGACAGCTAATTTGCTCACATTCCCTGGTGGCATAGTGTCTGCAGTGAACAAGACTGGTTGGCCTTGAGATCCAAGCACAGAGATCTGCTCACTCCCAGGTGCTCATCCACACATCAGCTGGCAAATTGGCTGCTTCTGTGTTTCTTAAGATGTATCTCTCTATTTCAGCAGAACATCGTGGAGTGTAACCTTACACACTTAATGGAAAATGATCTCTAGGGAAATATTCCCCTTTCACTTCTCCAAGAATTTTTGATAGGATGTGATCCATGATCATTGTCTTTCTTTCATGACCCAAAATGAACCATCTTTTAACTGAAGAAATGGAAAGCATTCTTCCAAGAAAAAAGAGAATTATCTCCTTAATCTGCCCTCCATAATCTGTAACCCTAGCAGCAGATTAATTTGGGATTGGCTGGGCAAATTACCGTAAAAGCCAAATCTGTGACCAGTTAAGATGTAGATCAGACAAATTAAGATCATCTTATTTGTAGAAGAAAAATGTAGTCTAACCTCAGAAAGTTATCAGTCATCATTATATAGCAACTGGTCTCTTTTCTAGCCTAAAGTTATTATAATATGCAAAATGCATTGTAAAATGATAAATTATGTACAATAATGTACAACAATAAAATTAATCCAGTTTTCTTTTTTTGTTTACCTGGCAGCTGTAACAAAATGAGCATTTTTTCGTGGTGTAACTACTAATACCAGAATTTTTAGGTTCAGACTGTTTTTGAGAATATGCACACGCAACTTGCTGAGAAGTGAAGTTAGAACAGTGGGGAGTGGATGTCTATTCATGGCCAACACAAGGGGCTGGTCAGACTTCTCTGTAAGATCAAACATAAAAGCTAACCTTGAGGTGGGGATGAAAGAAAAGATTGTGATGACATGAGTGGGGGCTGGAGAGAAGGGTCAGTGATTGGGAGTAGGCTTTGGGGCTCAATGGGAGGAAGTGCAGCATCTTTGTGATGGGCAACTTAAGAATACAGCAAGAAATGAATGTCTCATTTATATCATTTTTGCCTTCATGAATATAAATTCCTTTATTGTTGTCCAAAGTAGTAAATGAAACTGATCATAATCTGAAATTATTTGGCTGGGCAAATTATTGAAATCCCAAAGAAGAAATGAAAACGGATAATGCAGGTAGTGAAAGCTTAAGGTCAGAGGTGTTTGAAAATAAAGGCCCCAAGGAAGTTGAAGTGTCTTGTTGGGAGTTGTGAATTTACATAGACAAGCAATTTTGGATCTAGGTCACCCTATCTAGAGGTCAATGCTTAAGGTACAGCTGACAATTGGCTTCCTCACACTTTCATTTATTCACAGAAGTTATTCTTAACCTTGAACGCATTTTGGATTATGCTTGGCTAGCTTTTAACACCTACTAATGCCTGAGCCCCAACCCAGAGAGTCTGATTTTTTGAGAGGAATAGAGAGGGATGGCATTCTGATCATCACCATTATTTTAAAGCTTCCCAGAGAATTCTAACCTGCAGCCAAGATGAAGGAGCATTGAACTTTGTGAGAATAGGGAATATAATGCTGAAAATGTCATGCAAACAAGGAATTTGGAATGGTCCACTTTCTCAAGTGAGGTTCCTCATTGAATCACAGAACATCCAAAAGTATTTTAAATTATTACTTTTTCTTAGTTCCTCCAAGGATTCATACAACCACTGCCATCTAGATGCATGTGAAGGAAGTGAATTCATTACATACAATGGCTGCCTTGGGGCAGTCAGGGCTTAATTTTCTTACAGAACCCCTGTTTAGGGATATCTGGTAGATAGAAGAAGGGGGCATTACACAAAGAGTGAGAACCACACACAGAGCAGCATAAATATTTGGGAGTGCATTTCAGAGCCTTGAGGCAGTCACTTCTGTGTCCATTAAGGACATAGCTAAGGAATGGTGGCGCTATTCAAAGTTGGGACAAGCCTCTGTCACACAAACCTCCTTAACATGGCTCCTATTATCAACCAACACCTAATCAATTGAGGTTATGCTGTGCATTGAAACTATTGGCATCATGGCGCTAAGCAAGGTGACCAAATTCTTCATCATGCAAACTGGAACAGTGTGGGCATTTGTGTGTTCAGGGAGTACCGTGATGGGTAAACTGAAACATCAGGGGTCAATTGGGACCTCTTCAAGCATACCAAGAGGCAGACTTGAACCTGTTGCTGGACAGTAAGGAGTGCTACTAGAAGGGAAAGTTATTTGGACAGCACAGAGAGGGCCACATTATGAAGAGAAAAGTAGTATGTGCCCTGGAGTCAGACGGAACTGGGTTTAGATACGAAACTCAGCATCTGTTAAATCTGCTGGCCTTGGTATGTCCAATGCTAAGTATTTGGATTAGCTTTTTTGCTCAATGTTGTATTCCACCTGCCTGACTGTTATGGAATAGCTTTTCAATAAGTTTGTTTGACTGTATGGACAAATGAATGAATAAATATATTCCAGAATCTCTCTCCATTTGATTTCCCCTGCTGTGAATGTATTCTGTAGAGATTGATCTCTCTTATGATTCGGAAATCCAAATCTAATCTCTCAGCCCTTCTAGAGGGAAGTTAAGCAGCCTAATATATATATTTTTAAGATTTTATTTATTTATTCATGAGACACAGAGAGAGGCAGAGACACAGGCAGAGAGAGAGGCAGCCTCCCCTCAGGGAGTTCAATGTGGGGCTCAATCTCAGACCCTGGGATCCTGCCCTGAACCGAAGGCAGATACTCAACTGCTGAGCCACCGAGGAGTCCTCTAGGTAGCCTGATATTTCATATATTTTAATAGCTTTATCAAACATTGCCCTTATGAAACTGCGGTACATTAAGATCCCCAAGTCTTTGTACATCAAACTGCTTTAATTGTCTCCAAAGTGTACATGCATGTGTGATAGATTGAATTTAGGGTTTTTACATTTATCTCTGTTAAATTTATCTCAGGTATTTTGTTCTGTATTTTCCTTACATTTGATTTCTTTAAATTTTATTCTCTTTATCCTCATGTTTCTTAGCAGTTTGGTGGTGCTGAAAATAGGTCATTAATAACAATATTGAATAAGAAGGGGAGAAGGAGAGAACACAGTGCCCTCCACTATAGGCTCTTCTCTCCATTGACATCATTTCATTCATGAACATTAGTGAGTACAGTTCTCCTGTCAATAGCAAATCAACCCATCAGTGCTATGAGCCTACACTGATTTTGTCATATTATCTAAACAGAATCTTCAGGAGGTGTTTTAGGTGCCCTCTGCACTCCCCCTCAATTGCTTTAGCAATTGGTATTCTACTAATCACCCTAATTTACATTTGGCAAGTAAGCATAATAAATACATGGAAAATATTTTGCCTACTTTGTGATTTTTTTTCTTTAAAAGAAAAAAAATTGTTCTTTTCTGAACAATACATACTGCAAGCATTTTAAAGTCATGGCTATATGATTAGGACCCAATATAGTGCCTGGTCTGTAGCATGTACTCAAGAATCATGCTGAATAATGGATCTTTAAATGTCTGATGATTTATTTAAGGGCTTAGATGGGAGGATTTCACTATTTAAAAATAGTGAAAAGGATGTAGGTTTGTTATTAGCCAGATAGATGTTATGTTGCACCAGAATATTCTTAGTTTGTTAAAATGGGAGACCAAAGGGCACCATAATAAGTTAACAATGGAATATTTAGCTTAGAACCTCCTCAAAAGCACTGAATTTTTTTTTCCCAAAATACTTGATCAGACATTTGAGCATCCAGAATTTAACACTATGCCACCATGTTGCTCTCTTTTGTAACGTCCCTGTTATTTTGTGGCTTAGTGCCTTTTCTTGGGCTGTTTCTGATCCTGAGAGGTTCTGTCCTCGGAATGTCAGAGCTGGAAAAGACCAAACAATAATACAGTTTTCAATACCTCTCAAATAATCGGTGATTAGAATGAGATCCAGAAAATGGTTTTTGACATTCAGCCTTCAGTAGCTCTCATCTGCTGACTTCCAGCAGAGAGAAGCAGAGATCTGGGGGAAGATCCCAGGTTCTGGGTCCAGATTGCCAAAATTCTGGTCCTGGTTAGATCATTTGTAGAAGCTGTGTGATCTCAGCCAAATGACTCTCCTAACTTCTGAACCTCAGTTTCTTCATCTCTAAAATAATAATAATAATAATCACATTCCTGACCTCATTTGGCTGGGTCAGCTGGAGCTGAGAGATGTAAAAGCCAGAGAAGAGGGGGCACCATGTACAAGTTAGATTCCACTCTTGTCAATATTACCCTCCCCACTTCTTCAGGAGTCAGCTCATGCACCCCTCTTCCAGGAAATCTTTCCAGCCATTTCACCTGTTTCTTCAGTAATTCTGTTTTGCCAATTAGTTCGTTCTGCCTTAGATAACTCAATGTCTTTCTCTCTGGGTAAGGTGGCCTGCCCTATAGACCCAGTGGAATATTTCAAATCAAATACATGCTTGTTGAATGGAAGAACATTTTCCTTTAGTGTACTGAATTTTGGAGATAGCTTTATCTTTTTTTTCCACATTCTTAATAGTCTTTAATGGGGAATTTTTATTCCTGGAACAGAGCTCTCAGCCAGCTTATGAACAATTCCTGTTAGGCCTCTTGAAAGAGGAAGTTCATAATTGGATCTGAAAAGGAAGCCCTGTTCCCTAAGCCTAATCACCCTAGCTTTGAGCAAGCCCAAGAGAAATCACAAGTGCACCCTCTCTCTTTCTGAATCTCTCTCTTCTCTCTCTCTGTATATATATAATTAATATATATATTAATTAAAGATGACAAAGATGTCAGAGACCTTTCTTCAAATCTCTTTTTCTTCAGTTTTTGCTAACTTCATCTCTGTGTCTCTTTTCTTTCTTCCTGTTCAAAATTGATTGATTTGAAGTACTATTTAAGAACATATTATCTAGGACTGACAACTCTGTTCTGGTTCTCTGGATATTCCTTCCGTTTCTTAAGAATTTCAACTTTTAAGAAGTGAAATTCAAAGAAATGTGCATGTTTATACTTCAGGTAGTATGCCTCTTGGAAAAATAAAATAAAATTCCCCAGTCAAAATGACTGTGATAACCTCTTAACAACTTATACCATAGTGCTTTTTAAAATTTAAAACAAAATGTTCTGCATGTTACATTCTGGAACTAAAAAATATTTTGGAAGCAGTGTAGTAAAAGTATAAAAAAGTGAATAGAAAACACAAATATCTACGTTGTTCTGAAAAACAACAGACAAATAGTATAATCATGTATGTTAAATGGAATAAAATAATTATTTGTAGTAAAAAAAGAAATTTTAACTACTTCCTCTGTGTATATTTATCTATTTGAAAAGCCAACATACTTATTTTAAAAATAATGAAATTATCCATTAACATACATCATTGCATGATTTTAGATTTGCATATTAATTTTCTCTACATACGCATTTGGAATATATAATAATAAGTGAGGTAATCAGCTAACTTGTTTAAGTTATATAATGGGCTAGTAATTATTTCATATAATATAAGATTAACTAGGGGATCCCTGCGTGGCGCAGCGGTTTAGCGCCTGCCTTTGGCCCAGGGCGCGATCCTGGAGACCCGGGATCGAATCCCACGTCGGGCTCCCGGTGCATGGAGCCTGCTTCTCCCTCTGCCTGTGTCTCTGCCTCTCTCTCTCTCTCTCTCTCTCTCTGTGACTATCATAAATAAATAAAAAAAAAATTAAAAAAAAAAACTTAAAAAAAAAAAGATTAACTATATCATCTTAGTTTTGTAGTCTTTACAAAGATCAGTTTTAATAACTGTATTATACTTCATTCTCTTATATCAGAAGCCTGAAATCTGAATTATTTTATGACTCAAGGTAGCATGATGTCATTGAGCCAGTGTTTCCAAAAAGCAAGCTGTTGTGGGGTAAAGGAAGAGAAATAAATCTTGGAAGCAATCTGATGAAAATCCTTAGTCTGTGTCTTTGAAGATAGTGCTTACTTGGTTGGAAAAATCTAGAAATTCTGAAGCTGCAGTGCCATTTTGAGGATAGAGCCTGGTTACATAGAAGCAGGTGTGGAGGCCACAACTCTGACCTCTCTCAAAAGCACATCTAATTGGACCTTTTCAAGTTCCTCTTTTTTCTGTATATTTAATGATTCCTTGTGAAAATATGAGGAAAAAAAATCCTCCCAGACACTCTCCTGCATTTCAAAACTGGTAGAGTAGCATGAAGGTTCAGATGTGGTGAAATCTCATGTGAATCTCATGTGACTCTTAAGTGAAGTTTCAAGTATCTGTTCTGTCTGTAGGTTTCTAAAACTCTCTAAAATGTCATGCCACATTTATTCATTTATTCAACAATTCCTGTTCTTTTGGAGCTTACCGCTGAACACAGGTGACAGATAGTAACCAAGCACTGACACCTTGGAGGGTGCAAGAAAAAGAATCCCATTCTTTAACAGCATGTAACAGAAGTCCTTACCTGGTGTGACATGTCAAGGAAGCCTTCTCTGAGGGAGTGATCTTGAAATATGAGGGGATATTGGATTACAGCTAGGAGATGTGAGATGGAAAGAACCCATTGGGGGAACATCTCCTACAGAAGAAAGAAGTACTAATTTCCGGGAGTGAGGGCTTGCATGCTCCCTCCAGGAAGAAGAGAAGGATGTGTGGTTGACAGGATGGAGGAAGAGATAAGAGTGGAAAATGTCTTGCAGTCTCCAGTACGGAGATATCTGAGATGTTCTCTTAAAAAATACATAAGTAAAAATCAGAGTGAGTAGGAGGTTAAACTTTTCCTAATAGGTTAGTCCTAACTTAGTCATTCTCTTTTTTCTCCTTCTATACTTTGTATAGAAATATATGCTCTCTGTGCTATTTTGCCACTGGTTTTACAGTACATTAGGCCAGACTCACTGATGATATTTTTCTCTTAGGAAATGCACCAGGTCTAAGATGAATGACCCATTAACAGGAAGAATATATCTACATGTTCACCCATGTTTGATTTGTGGTTGTTCATATTGCTTCCACTAGGATAGCTCTGAAGTTCTCTGTCTTTGATGTAAAGCATTCTTGTCTCAAAGAGCTAGTTTGCATTTTATTCCAACCAATTCTCTTAATGTTTCCAGTAGGCAAAAATCAGGAGCACAATACTACTTTTTATTTGCCAGAGAAGTTTTGATCTGCTTAACAGAGCAAGGTTCTAGAATAGATACCCCTTTCTCACCCAACAGGAAGATTGAGGAACTTTGCAACTGACAAGTGAAAGGATGTATATTTTGTGTGTCCAATTTATAGGGGAAATGCTAAGGAACAGAGAGATATAGACCTATCAAGGTGTCATCTCTTCATGTGGAATACCAAAGCACTAAAAATGAACATTTTAGAGACATGTCAATAACTCGCTACATGGGAAATCTTACAAATCCCTGGAGAAGTTCTGCAAATCAAGTGAGCTTTCACAGAAATCACAAAAGTTGAGATCAATAGGGGCTTGAACAGGAAGATGGCCTATTATCGATGGCACACGTCTAAGGAAAGTCTGAAATGCTAACTGCTTCTCTCCAACAATGACATCAATTACTTTACACAACCTCATTATTTTTTTTTATGTGGGTTGAGGTGATAAATTGGCCTTTGTAAGGTCATCAATAATCACTTAAATTAAAATACTATTCTGTTAATCATGTGCAAAAGCAATCTGCAAGCATGTGGTATGTCAGACTGCCTACGTGTGTTTGAGAAGGCAGCTTGTCCAGACAGACTGAACAAGCTCCATACACTTTGGAAAGTTATCTAGGAGTTAGCTACACCGGTACACTTGTTGTGTCTCTTGTTTTATGAGATCTGATAATAGAGGCTTGCATTTAAAAAATTGAAATCTGAAGCAGGGAAACAATTCTGTTAGAAACAGTATTTCTTAAAATCTAGATGAATGCTGACAGAGATAAATGGTTCTGTTCAATTAATAATTTAGTGTTCTTTAAAAATAACTTGATAAATTATCTGCATATACTCACTTGTCTGAGGCTGTAGCCCCAGGAAACTGGCAAACAGAAGTTTATGGTGAGTTTACATGTTTGTGTTTACATTGGGGTTACTGAGGTAGTCTGACTCTCGTTCTAGAGTCAATGAAGATTGAAGGTTTCTGTCTCTAGCTTATTAATCCTTTATGTCTGATAAATCTTCAAGGAAAATGATTATTAGTGTAACAAAATGATTATAAGCAGATTTTGGAATAAGATAGTCTGGCATAGAGTCCTGGCTTGACTACTAAATATATCAGTTACTTTGGGAAGTTATTTTAGTGCTTTCAGCCACTGCCTATTTGCAAAGAGGGAATAATCTTGGGACACTTCTCAATGGGTGGATATGAGTGTTCAGTGCAGGCTGATTATGAATAACTGCTCCATAAACTGTTACTTGCCTCTCTTATGAGTGAAAAGATAAGAGAAGGATCTTTTTAGCCCTTTTAGGATATTCTGGATATGTGGTAGGCGAATAGGTAGTAAAGAGTTCTTATATAATTGATGACAATACTGTAGGGAGTGCCTCTCCCTGGTAGACATTCTCCTTGGGAAGTGGTGGGTCCTGGAGGCAGGTTGCTCTGACTCTTACTACCTAGGAGATTCAACGATGTGGTTTACTGAAACAGTTTTGCTTCATCCTCTTTGTCTTTTACAATGTGTCCGTGGTATGTAGTGGGCACCCAGTAAAGGTGAGCTCCTATTACCTGCAAGGCAAAGCATCTGTCAGACAAAAGAGAAAAGGCCACTAGACCTATTGCCACCTATCGAGTGGGTGGAGATGAGTGAGTACTGTCAACCCAGCAGCATACACGTGTGCAGGTGTCTCAGTCCAGTGGAAGTGATTTCAAATTTGCTTTTCCCTTTAAAGGAAAATTTTTCTTTGGTTTATCTGTAGTGCGAGATGGAGAGGGTTTCATAAGCACTAATATTAAGTATTAAGAAGGTATTATAAGAGTTTGAAATAAGGAGATGGATAGGATGTTTTGGAGGAGAGAAGCAGGTATAGGAACAGGGATGCTAGCTGTGTCTGAGTAGTAGATGATACTCCCCATGTGTCTCTAGGACTTGTTTGAAGCTGCCCAGGATTCTAAACTGGGAAATTGGAATGTGTACATCTTCCAAGTGGCACTATCACTCCCCTTCTGACTCCTCCTTTTCCTTTTCTTCCCTTTCTTGTCCTCCTCCACATGGATTATCCTCTTCTCTTGTTCTTTTGTGCACCTTTCTCATGATTTGTAGCAGTGGAAGGAGTTTTACATTTGACTACTATGTTTGGAAGTAGAAATCCCAGTATCTCCAGCCCTGCCCCATGACATCACTCAGGTATCATAAAAGGTACTGATAGCTGTGTTTTCTTCATTATAGTAGAATTGCAGTTAATACATACAAAAGGGGTGATGGAAATAGCACGATTTATCAAACATCCCAGTAGTAATTATTTCAGACAATTGGCATCGATAGATGCTAAATCTAGTAGCCTAGAGTATGATGAAAAAGAAGACATTTGCATATTCTGAAAGTATCTTTCTGTGAGATATTTGTTAATTGCAAAGGAGAAAAATAACTTTACAGTGGAGAAACCTGGAAGACCTCACACTAACCAAGTAATCAAAGTGAACATCACCAGTAATGAGATGTGTCAACATCACACATTCTCTAATATGATGTAGAGAGCAGGACACAGCACCACTATTGTAGTGTGTTTTTCCAAAAGCATACTCTGAATTTAATCTTGATGAAACATTAGACAAACCCAAATTGAGGGACATTCTAAAAGGAAAAATAATTATTTTCTGGAGATTCATAACAAATCATCCTGAGCATATAATACAGTCTTGCTTAGCAGTAAAAAAAAAAATCTTGTAAATAAATAATTAGAAGATCTGTATTCAGCATATGGAATTCTTCTGAAGCTTTTGGCAGATATACAGAATTATCCATATGTCTTAACTAAATTCATAATAATAACTTATTGCCTTTCCAGAGCAATTTCAAAGTTAGACATGTTATTAGGGCTCCAAAATTTATTTTATTTTTTACCTGAGCTGAAAATATTTAATATGAAAATATTATAGGATTTTCCGTCAAAAGCAATCATAGTGAGTATACCAGGAAAGCTTAATACAGGATTTATTTGCACATTTTCTTTCTCTTGTGTTTTCCCCTTCTGTCATTTGAGAATAAAATAAAGAAAAATGTATTTTCTTCAAGTTGCTGTCCTCTTTTTGAAATAATATTTGCTGTTTGAGAGAGGCTACTCGTTTGGAGCACTGGTTTCCCCCATCAGCAGAGGTGGAATATTCCTTAACTACCAGTGACAACAGCTTGGGTTGCAGAAGACAGCAGAAAAATAGCTTCCTTTACTGATTCTGGCTCTTTGTACCACTGACTATGTCTTGGACTTCCTAGACTTAGAAACTTTTGCTCCAAATTATCTGTTCCTTATCATCTTTCCTTATTTTTCTGAACTCAGCTGGTTGGAGTCCACTCTTAAATAACGATGTTACTAGTACCAGATTGGGTTTTCCTTATGAAGTCGAGAGTGAAAAGAAATGCATCAGTATGTTGATGCCTCCCAAGGCAAGAGTCCATGTGTCCACATCTACATGTGTTGTGGATGTGAACAAACTGATATACTTCAGAGTCAGTATATCATCACTGTGTTAATTTTCTGTCACTGCTGTGACAAATCATCACTAATATGGTGGTCTGAAACAACACAACTTTATTATCTTACAGTTTTGGAGGTCAGAAGACCAAAATAGGCTTCACTAGGGTAATGTCAAGATGTTGATAGGATGGCATGACTTCTGGAGACTCTTGGAAATGTTGCATTCTTTCCCCTTCCCACGTAGGCAGTCCCAGGGGCTGCCTGCATTCCTTGGTTCCTGGTCTCTAGGCAACTATCACACCAATCTGACCTTAACTCCCCCAGCCACATATTTCTCTTGTGGAGGACCCTTTTGGTTACACTGGGTTCGTCCAGATAGTCCAGAACCATCTCTCTGTCTCAAGAGCCTGTACTTACATGGATCGGCAAAGTTCCTTTTGCCATGTAAGATAATATATTTGCAGGTTTTGGGGATTAGGTTGTGAGCATTTGGGGGGCCATTACTCTGCCTATAATATTCAACCTGCCATCTATATGCAGTAAGGATGTGTTGAAAAAGCAGGATTTTAGAGATGTGGAGAACCATCTACATTGCTAGCATTCATTGATGTGTTGAATGTAATTATTAATATTCATGCAGTGGTTTTTAAACTTTATTTCATGAGACACTCAGGTGCATAGAATATCTCTCTGGCTAATTTAAAATAAAGTCTTGTTGGGGACTGGTTTGTTGATTAACACTCTTCTTCATCATCAGCATGTACTAAGGTAAAACACATGACAACAGTTGAGATCCTAAAACTCAGAGACAGTGTAGGTTATAATTTCACATCAATCTTACCAGTACTGAAGAGTAAAATCCTAATGGGGAGGAAAATTAGTTTATTTTTTAAAAAATATTTTGTTTATTTATTCATGAAAGACACAGATTGAGAGGCAGAGGGATAAGCAGGCTCCATGCAGGGAGCCGGATGTGGGACTTGATCCCAGGACCCCGGGATCAGACCTGAGCTAAAGGCAGACGCTGAACCATTGAGCTATCCAGGTACCCCAAGTTTAATTTTTTAATATGATGCTGGGCATAGTCATGTGTAGAGAAGAATTTAGTAAATATTTTCATAAGAATGATTGCAACCACGATGATGAATGGGAACAGTGGCCCTTCCCTTAAAAGGGGATCTATAAAGCAAATATGGAATGTTTTACAAGTAAGAATCTAATGGTGACATGAAGAGAACCATTACTTCTTAGGGAAAAGAAAACCAAAGCAGAATCCCATGCCTCATTGATGTCACCTTCAGAAAACACAGCTCCAGTTGCTTTGCTTCTAAATACCCAATATTGTCAGTTAGCCTTTTCCAAAGATGTGTGTGAGTCAGGGCTTTGGTGAAGATTGGGCTGAAAACCAGCAACACTCTGACCTTTTACACCGCTCAGGGCCATTCTTCCAGTGTCTGCAGGAGAGGAACTGCTCAATCAACAGGGCAAGCTTGCAGTGAAGGGTACTGACATTGCTCCCCAAGCCTCTCTGCCAGTCTCCTGAGGGCCACACGTGCGAGATCTATCAGGGTAATTGAGCACAAGGAAGAGTCGTTATAGCATTGGGCATAACAACCCTTGTGTCTATCCTTCTCTTTTATATTTATGTAATAACATAAAATTTTCTTGGAGCAATTTGTTCTCTCATTTGTAATGTGCTGTTTTCTGAATCAGAGTTATCATGCCATTTTACTAAGGAGTTATTTTATACACCTATATAGCACAACATACCCCCAGTAAACAAATAAAACCATGACTGGCTGACAAGTAACTCACACTGGAGCAGTTAAAAACTCTTTTTTTCAAGGAGAATCAGGATATAAATGTGGAGCAAACACCAAAGAAAATGCAGAACAAATCTGTGCTTGGGAAGATTATAAATCACCAGAGCTCAGAGAAGACTACTGTTTAAGATTTCAACACCTGTCACGAGGTTATGTGAAATGGTTTCCTTTTTCCACTCTTGAAGTAGAGAGTATGCATTGCTGAGAGGGGCACAGTTTGGAGAAAGAATGGTATTTACCCCCCACATGTCAAGCCACTTGAGCACTGTATGTTGGTGAGATAAAAACCAATCACAGATCTTCTTTATAACCTTCTATTTGCATTGTTCAGTAAATGTAGTTAAGGCAGCCCCTAAAATAAAAATAATAGCGCAACATCAGGTGAATATTCGATGGCATGCCTGGAGAAATGCACAAAAACACAAAAAGTAGGGAGTTATAAAATGTTCCCTAGCCAATGATAAATAAGGCACATAGAAATGAAAACGTGGCTCTATAGGCCCATGCATGTGGCTGACTCTCCCTAGATAAAGTATGGAATGGGTTCCACTATAAACCCACAAGAGACATTATCATTTCTGAACTGAAAGCCATCTATGTAGTTCTCATCACTTTTAGGTGATCACCACTGTGCCCTCATGCATCAGCTGTAACTTCTCTTGGAATCATATCAGGTGTATGAGCATCGATGGAATTCAGTTTTATCAGCTAGACATGGACAGTATCTGGCATCATAATAAAAATAACCTTGAGCATGTATTTTTTGTTTTCGCTTGTACATCATTATTACTTTATTAATTAACTTTTCTCAAGGATAGAAGGAATACATTATTAAAAGTGTCAAGTTAACAATTTTTGAGAAATTTATATTAAG
The DNA here is from genome assembly GCF_011100685.1 of Canis lupus familiaris. Lineage (NCBI taxonomy): Eukaryota > Metazoa > Chordata > Mammalia > Carnivora > Canidae > Canis > Canis lupus. The sequence continues at coordinate 56,491,379 of NC_049243.1, read as the reverse complement.
GAATCCAGCTAAATAAAACAAGTGTGCCTCTAAAACAGTCCAATGATCGTATTCATTTGTTATTTTTTAGCTTTTTTCTAAAATTGAAAAAAATATTACCTTTGCTGGTTATAAAAGCATGCATGTAATTCAAAGCAGTATCCATTTGAACCAGGATTCTTCTTTTAATTCTCTTTGTGGTATGCCTGAATCAAATTTTATAACTATAGTGCCCTAGGAGCAATAGGATATAGAAAGTAAGAAGCCAAATGCCTTTCTAGGGTATAAACTCAGACTCACTTCATTTCTTTACTGTTTTTTTTTTCAATTTTTTCAATCTTGCAAGTATAATTGAGCCTGGACCCCATGAATATCAGACACGTAAATGTAAGTAAATTGTCTTCCTGGCAGTCCATAGCAAATTGACATCTGATTTTTTCAAATATTTTTACAATTCACTGAAGAACAATTGAACTTTCAGATAACAACGAAAGATACACACACACACACACACGCACGCACACACGATTATTTATTTATTTGAGAGAGCAGAGGAGAGCCTGAGCGGGGGTGAGGGGCAGAGGGAGGGAGAAGCAGACACCTTGCTGAGCAGGGAGCTGGACATGGGGCTCAATCCTAGGACCCTGAGATCATGACTTGAGCCTAAGGCAGACACTTAACCAACTAAGTCACCCAGGCGCCCCTAAAAGCTATGTATTTTTAAAAACATGAAAATCAGGGAAATACTTTAGTAATTAATTTGCTTATTTTCAGTTGCCAGCATGATTGATATCTTCACAATATTTTATAATTTTGCCTCTTTTTTTAAGGAAATAGTTCATAAATCATGTTGATTAAACATTTTGAAAGAAATGGCTTTAAAAGGGCTAAACAAAGAACTTAAAATTTTTGCACCATTTAATTATTTCACTAGGAAAAGATCTCAAAGTTGAACCACCCACTTGGGGCTTCCACCTATGCCTTATACCTTTGCCCACTGGTTATTCAATCTATGCTGGAAATTTCTCTAGGATGTGAAGTCTGCTGCCTCCTACAAGAGACAGTTCTGTTTGTATTTAATGCTATTCCTTCTTATCCAAAACTTATATATCTTTTTCTGTACATTCCAGGATTAGCTTTATAGCAATATTACATGAGTCATGTCCTATCTGCAGGAAAACTGCCTGATTTTAGATATAGGCACAGATGATATACCCAATAGCTGATATTATGTTAGAGAGCTTCTCAAATGTAGCTTTATAATTCTAGAAATTTTTAGAACTAATGTAACTACTTCTATTTCATTATTTTTTAATTAGAAAATTATGTTTAAACCAATCATATGTAAATCTACAAACCAAAATTAGAAAGAACCATAAACTCTTGTGAAGAAAAAATATCTACTCAGAACATAATGCAGTTCAATGAATCTTTAGTTCTTTGAGGAAAAGTTAAGAATTCTGATTCTAGATCACTTATGTTTCATTTTTAGAGTGTATATAAATGATCTTTATTTTTGTGGTAGTGGGTGTACATGTATGAGAACTAGATTGTGTGTTATCTCTTGCTGCATACAAATAAACAACTGAATAAAACAAACAGGTTTTATCTCACAGTGTCTGTGGGTCAGGAATTCAGGACCAGTGTAGCTGAGTGGTTCTTGCTTGGGGTGTCCCTGGAGGCAGGAATTGTGGATTTGTGGTCATCACAAGGGGCCACCAGGAAAAGATGTGCTTCCAGGCTCACATGGGCCTTAACATACAGCTCCGTCCTGGGTTTTCTTAGAAGTAAGTGATCTAAGGGAGAGGGAAAGAGGGAGAACCTAAGCCATTAGCAGTGGTCTTTTTTGTAACCTATAGAGTAAATAAGTCATGGAGATGAAATGTACAGCATGGGGAATGTAGTCAATAATGTTGTAATAAAGTTGTATGGTGACCGATAATGTCTACACTGATCGTAGTGAGCAGTGAGTAACATGTAGAACTATTGACTCCAGTATGTTATGCACCTAAAGCTAATAGAACAATGTCTGTTAATTTAAAAAAATACACATAATAGACTGAAAGGGAAGGGATAGGGAAGGATATTCCACGTAAGTGGGAGGAATACCTGATAGGAAAAGAACTTACCCTGGGAAATTAGAACCATAGCACAGGTAATGGGTAGTGGTCCAACACAGGATGACTGAGGAAATCATGGGACTGGTTATTCGGAATGTCTTCCAGCCAGTCCCAGAAAATAAATTCTACATTATGAAGGGGGATAACTGAGAGAAAGAATGGTGTTTTGAAAAAAAGTTAAGTAAAGCATTGTGTCACAGGTCCATCGTAAGAAAGGGAGTGAATGAGGTAGTTGTTGTAATAGATGGCCCCTGGGATGGGAGGAAAAGGCCCCAGCTTGGCGATGTGAATGTTGGAAGCCAACTGTAGCCATGAACACCGTGAGATGGGCACCCAAGTTCTGGAGAGGCAGGACAGCTCAATAACAGGTCTTCATGGCAAAGAGTGAGGACTGATTCTTCTTTCAAGGGAATGTTGACAAAGTCAAATTGAGATGAGACAATGAAAGCATAAGAAATAGTACACGTAAATGTGTAAAGACTGGCAGGAAGAAGGGAAGAGTATGGGAAGAGGTCAGTGGGAAGTATTTGCAAAGGCTGGGAAGACAGCTTTAAGCTCAAGTGGGTCTCAGATGTCAGACTCTATGTCACCCACACAGAAGTTCATGTGTGCAACGAGCATTTCTCAATGCTGTAGTGAGGAACCAGGAAATCTTACAGAGCTGCCAGGTCTTAGTGGAACACATCATTTTGGTATGACTTTCAGAATATATTAGAGATTATTTTAAATGGGAAGTACAATGCAGAATTGGATGACCTAATTTGGTTGCATTTTCAGCGAGAGGAAAGGTAAGCCATGATGCCACATACATGATTATACAATTTAATTTTACTCATTTCAGAGTGAAGTCCTTTTATGGCAACAGTAATTAATTTGGGTGGAATGTCACAAATATATTATTTTTCTATTGATTTTGGAAGTTTGAGGCTTTTTTTTTCTTTCATAATGATGAAATCTGCTATGTTGTCAGTAAGATTCATGGGAAGGAAAGCTTGCCAGTTTTCGCCCACCGCTAATCCTAAATCTGTTTCAATCTAGGTAGTACAGTATGTACTGTTGTTTCCAAGCAGAGGAGACTGTTGTGCACAGAAAAAGAATATCTCATTTTGGTCCTCATTTTTTTTTCCTTAGGATGCTGGGCATTTGGAAGTGGACATAAAATCAAATAAAATTTTACTATCTCAGAGTTAATATATTCTTTGGTTAATCATTTAACTTTTAACTCACTAGTCCCTCATCTTCATGATAAAAAAGAAAAGAAAGTTAGCACTTGTTATTTATGAAGACAGGATATATACAAGGCAGAGAGAAATTCATAAATGTATTTCCTATATACAAATTGTAATAAAATCAGTTAACTTTGTATATCTTGGTTCATCAATCTATGATACGTTTTAAAAATAAGTTTGCAAAAGTAAATTTAAAGAATTATGTTGGGTTATACTTACTAAAATGTCCCACAAAGTTTCTTCTGAAAATTCAAATATTACTAGACTGTTATTTGCTCATATGGATTTTATTTGCAGTGAAACATCCTAATTCATCACTTGAATTTTTATCTTGCAATGACAATTTTGATTTTATCTTTATATATGTTGAAGTTATCAAACACTTGCTTCTAGAATGTTGAGCAAGGGTAAAATCATCTGTAGCTATTGATAAAAAGGAAATTTTAGAATAAGTCTATTTTTAAAATATTATTTTAATAGCCTGATTGTTTATGATTTCCACTTTAAGACTTGCCTCCTTCCAAAAACAAACCCACTTACATATATAAACATGATTTTATAGAAACATCTGTTATCAAGATAGAGAAGTAAAATTTAAATTAATCTGAATGTTAAAAAAATAATTAAAAAATTTGTTTACTGGGAGCAAGACATTTCCATTTTAAGTGGAGAGAAAAAAATTATTATTTAAGGATGATATGATTTTTAACCTTGGAAAATGTAAGGTAATTTAATGAAAATCTGGTTGAAAAAAATAGAGGTCAGCGAGACGACAGACTATGCAATTAATATATAGAATAAATTATATACATGTTATTGAATATAATGGAAGAAATGGACTACAAATTTAATTTTGAAAAAATAACAATTACTCATAAAATGCATAGGTAGAAACTTAACAAGGAATACCCAGAATCTATAAAAGGAATGCTGTATAGCTTTTGGAACAAACAAAAGAAAAAGAATCAATGCAGAAACATTTCTTGCTGTGAAACTCAGTGCTACAAAACATTGATTAATTTAAAATCTCATACTTATATTGAATTTAAGCTCAGCCTAAATCCTACAAACTCTTTTTGTTTTCAACTCCAGAAAATAATTCTGATTTGTATAACGAGGAATGAACAGGAGCAAAGAGGCAGAAGAAGGAAGATTTGAGGAAGGAATTGGTTCACTGGCATTTGTTGGGGAAATAGAATTAGAAACAAAACCATCTCTCCTCCCAGAAAACCTCTCCACAAAGATAGAAGAGAAAGCCCTCATAGCACTGAATGAGCATTAAACTAGAAAGTCAGGAGACTGGGGGATGGAGAGGGAGCGGGTCTGAGAAAGAAGGACGTGGAGACCCTTCTGGAGATAGAGTGCCTGGGCCTGCTTCCACAGAACCCTCCTGGGACCCTCTCCACAAAGCAGAGTTTGGGGCATTGTTCTACTAAATGAGTCAGTCCTTTGGCAGGTTTAACCTTCAGGGAGTTGACTTTCGACCATGATGTCTTCAGCAAGTAGTCTAGAGTGACAATGAAATTGGCACAGGAATGAGCAGCAAGTCAGGGACAGAATGGACACCCCATAAAAACAACCATATATATAAATGGAATGCAAATGAATAAAGAAATATTGTTTAATAAATGCAGGTAGGATGGTGGGGTAGCCATTTGAAGTAAAAACTCAAAGACAGAGGCAGAAAAAAAGGAATGAAGGAAGGATGGAGGAAGAAGGCTTCATAACTTTGATCAAATTATTATCAATATTGAATATTAAAAAGTGACATCATGAAAGTACAATAAATATACATGGAGGATTCTTTAAAAATAATGTTCAGTATGGGGAAACTTTTTAAAGCATGTGATTATTACAAGAAATTATTTTAACATATAATTTCAACTACATAAATAAAGCATTTAAAACAAAGCATTTAAAATGTGTCCATATAACAAAATTCCCATTTAAATAAAAGTTAAACGAAAACCTGAGAAAAAGTTTTCTCAATATCTATGAGAGTCCTTCCATCTTTTTTTTTTTTAAGATTTTATTTATTTATTCATGATAGACAGAGAGAGGCAGAGACACAGGCAGAGGGAGAAGCAGGCTCCATGCCGGGAGCCCGACACGGGACTGGATCCCAGGTCTCCAGGATCACGCCCTGGGCCAAAGGCAGGCACTAAACCACTGGGCCACCCAGGGATCCCCCCTTCCATCTTTAATATATATTCCTAATATAAGATCAACATGACGAGGAAACCTCACAGTAGAAAAAAACAGTAAAATACACAGAGTTGGGATGCTTGGGTGGCTCAGTGGTTGAGCATCTGTCTTTAGCTCAGGTCATGATCCTGGGGTTCTGGGATTGAGTCCCGCATTGGGGTCCCTGCAGGGAGCCTGCTTCTTCCTCTGCCTATGTCTCTGCCTCTCTGTGTCTCTCACGAATAAATAAATAAAATTCTTTAAAAAATACACAGAGTTGATTCACAAAGGGAGAAAAATAAACGGTCAGTAAACATGAGATATTCCCCTTTTCAGTTATCCTGTAATTCAATGAACTCGTATCCATAATTATATCATTCTGTTTTTTTAAACATATATATTCTAAAAATTGTACAGAGACAATTTAAGAAGATTGAGAACTTTGGTTTTGACATTTTTCTCTCATTTGCCTATAATATGCAAGTAGGCCTTATTAATGGATGATACTTAGACATAGAAATTATGTTTCTTATACTGGAAATATGACTTAAATCTATTGTCATTTAACCTTTTTATCATTGCAAATAGCATGCACTTAGAATTAGGTGGTAATTAATTATTTTTTTCAAGCTTATGTATTCAGAACCACTTGCTAAAATGTGATATTAATACATTAACATAAATTATACAATAATACACGTTAAATATTTCCCATAAGAGCCAAAAAACTTCTTTTCACTCTGGCAGATGGAAATGGGATTATTCTCTTTTCTTTGCGTTCTCTTCTGACTGGGTTCTGGAAAAGATGTTCCTCCTTTTGGCAAGAAAACTGCGGTTAACGTATTCAACAAACCCAGGTTAGGTTTTTTCAAAGCTCACATGGCTTTCATAGACCACACACAATGGGAAGTTCTTCTCATAATATTTCCCTAATGAGAAAAATGGGTGTTTTGCTGGAAAGCAAAGCGACACGTTAGACTTTGATAGGTAGACACTGTACACTGCTACAAAAGCATATTTCTTTTACTATTACAAAGGAAGATTCTACAAGTTCATATATAGCATGATGTCCATTACTTCCTTCCTGTCCTGAGACAATTTCCTGAGGCCTGATGCTCTCATGTGGTACAGCTAGAACTGGAGCACTTGCAGTGTGCTGCATTAATGTATTAATGGGTTAGTCTGCCTTTTTTTGATATTACACTTTATAAATATTCTTGAGGCAATATTCGACTGAATAATTGTCTTATCCTGTGCTGCAGCCATCACATTATGTGATGGTGACATGCAGAGCGCATTAAATGCAATACCCACTCTGCAATTGTGACTTGCTGCAAAAAAACAAAAACAGAGCGGGTGGTAACCTACTACTGTCCTTTATGAAAATCTACTGTGCTGGTGAAGATAGCATATCTGGCAATCTGGGAGTCTAATAATACTGCAATGGCAGCATCAGGTCGATATTCTGGTGACATGGAAAACTATTGCCTTGCAGGCAGCAGATGCAATTCATATCCAATAACAGTGATCATTTACTAATATATTTTTTAAATTTAATGTGAGGTTATCTTTAAATATCACTAATATTCAAGTTTTTATTCACCTAATGAAAATAATAATAGTACCTGATCCATAGCCTTATGCTAAAGATTAAATGAGGTGATTTTTGTGACATGTTCAGCATGGTGCTTGGTATAAATAAATCTTCAGTAAGTGTGAGCCATTCTTGTTGCTGTTATTCCAGAGAAAGCTGAGGTTCATCTGGGAAACTCATTCCAGTGTATGGAAATCTGGACCTTATGGTGTTTCAGTCTCTGTCCCTTGGAGTCACAGCTCAGTTAGCTGTGAAAGTGTGCGCTGGACAGATTTTAATAATTTGTGGATTGTCAGGTTTTTAAAAGTGCAAATCAGATTGTGTCCATGGCTTCCCATGGTTCTTAGGATAAAATAGTAAAGAGAGATAGACTTTTACCAACCTCACTGGCCTCAGCTCCAGCTTCTCCCTTCTCTACACCACTACTCCTGCACCCTCAAATCTGCAGAGGTGCTTCAAAGGAAATTCCTGCGGGCATTCTGTGGTTGTCTTTCTGGACTTCTCCCAGGGTGTCCTTTGGCCTTAAAAGACCCCTTCTTTCCAGTCCCGTTTATCTAGTTAGCTGTTCTCATTATTTCAAAGTGACATCTTCTAGGAAGTTAACCCTAAGCCCACCCCATGTCAATGCAGCAGTGAGTGCTTAAGGTAGTCCTGTGTGCGGGATGAGTGAGGAAGGGCACCCGTAGCTCACTGTAAGTGGTCAGTAAATATAGCTAGTTTTCCTTTATTATAGCTCCTAATACTCTGCTCTTCCTGGTGACTTGCCATCATCCTATGATCACTTGTTCTCATTGCAGTGAAGTGCAGTGATGGAGGGAACACCATGGTCTGTTGGCACACTTCATCTGCAGCACCTAGCTAGCGTGTAGCCTACAGGAAGACTTGGACACCTGAATGTCTGAATGAGGAATGAGGAATGAGGAATGAATCAATGATTTCAAGTCAACTTCAGATTTTATGTTTATCTTCACCGTGTGGGCAGGACTACAATGAACCATTCCCAGAAGAAATGGATCATGGGCCCTGCCACATAGGAAAACCCAGAATCTCCTTACATTTCCTTGAATTTCACATTCCCTCCTTTTGTTCATGAGACTTCTCAAACCACCCTGAGGGTCTTAAAAGCTTAGATGTAATTTTGTTGTAAAATATATATATATTTCTTTCACATTCTAAAAATGTCACCCAAACAAATGGGATGCCTGGTTTCCGACACTTCTATTGGCAGTGTTGTGACTCTCAATTTGCTATACTACCTCCCACCTGCAAATCTTACTGTTATTGAAAATTGGGTGACTGTGGAGAATCTCAGAACTGAGTTTTAAAGTCTCTTCCAGGGGACCCTGGGTGGCTCAGTCAGTTGGGCATCTGCCTTTGTCTCAGGTCATGATCCCAGGGTCCTGGTATCGAAACTCACATCGGGCTCCCTGCTCAGGGGGAAGCCTGCTTCTGCCTCTCTCTCTCTGCCTGCTTCTCCCTCTGTTTGTGTTCTCTCTCTCTTTATGTCAAATAAATAAATAAAATCTTTAAAAACATAAAATCTCTTACAGGACAAATGAATTCAATAGAGGTGGAAGTTATAGCTCTGCATAGATCTTTTTCAGAACAGATGCAGAGTCGCCATGATTTTCCCTGTGTCTTTTACACCACCACCCACTCCTCCTTTAAGATTTTGAATAAGAAATATGGGGCACAGCTGAAGTAAATATTCTGAAACTGATTGACACAAATCCCAGAATCCCAGGCTGTTTTCACCTAAGTGCCATGTAGACTGGTTTACTATTTCTACTTTTTTTTTTCTGAGACATCTAGAGTTTCCCTAGTCCATACCCAGAAAAACTTTCAAGTGTTTTAAGAGCTTTAGTTGTTATTTGCATGTGTCTGTTTGATTCTTCTAGCCTTTCCAAATGCAACTATTCCAATTCATAAGGGCCAGGTCCTCATAAATGATTGTCCAGGGCCGTTGGGCAGAGCCCGCATCTTCCCAATGGAGTTCATGTGACCCTGGCTTGACAGACCCATGTTTCAGTCTCAATGTGGATCATATTTGTCAGTTGATTTCTTTTAGTAGATCATATACAGATTTGCTTTTCCATCTTCATTCTTATACTTTGGGGAAGGAGAGTTCCCATAGTGCAAATCAGAATATAACGACAGGAAATCTGCATATTTAGCAATGCCAATGCTGAAAATATGTCATTAAATATAAGACTCTTTGAATATTGTATTGGCTGCTAGGTTAGAAATGCTAATCATTAAATTTTTATCAATACCCACTCCCTGAACACTGTAATCTCTGTGTATCTTGACTTTCCCATCATTGAGGGTTTACTTCAGTTCCTTTCCTTTATGAAAACAACACTGAATATGTCATTTTCCTGTATCATTTTCTTTGAACTTTGAATTCAACTTTTCACCTTTAATCATAAATTGCCTTCTCATCATTCTTTGAACCAGTTTCAATTTGTTTCCAATCTTCCTAATGCATGAGAAAGCTGACATAAGTTAAGAGTTCAGGGTATGCAGTCAGGTAGGTTGAATTGAAATGTATCCATCCGTTCCATAAATACTGGTTGACCTCTCCTTATGTGCCAAGAACATGTTTTGTTCTAGACACTGAGATGCAACAGTGAATAAAACATACAAAATTCCTGTTCTCTAATGGTTGACATTCTAGTGGGTGTGACACAATGTAAACAACTAAACAAATGCATATCATAATGTCAGGTATAGATATGAATATGAAGGAGGAAAATCCAAAAGGATAGAAGACAGGAAGGTTGGGAGTATGCTGTTAATTAGGTAGTGTGGACAGGAGAGTTCTCTCTGATGATTGAGGACAAATCATGATGGTATATGGAGAGAACATTCCCGGAAGAGAAAGAGCAAGTGTGAAAAGGTGGGGGAGTGCTTGACATGAACTAACAAGAACTGCAAGCAGTCAGTGTGCCTGGAGCAGAATGGCAGTGATATAAGTGGTTAAGTGTAGAGAGAGGTAAGGTGCCGATTTGGGATACCAGGACACATGTTCTGAATTGCAGTGGTGCAAGCCATGCATGGAGAGTTGAACAGGACCATGGTGTGTTCACACTTACTTCATGAAAGGCTGGCCATTCTCTGGGTAACAGATTATAGGGTAGCATCTTTCAAATGTTTAGATCATTAACCACTGCTGTAAATCCATTTTTCACTGTGTCCCAGTATAAATATACATATATATATTATGTCTGTTTATATCATGAATAATAGTTTCATGAAATAATCCTTCACAACGTGCAATACACATTATATCGCCAATTCCACTACAGTTATTCCTTTACTCCTGTTTTGCCAAGTGACTGCAATATACTAAGTACATTCTCCCACCCAGTTCTGAAATGTACTACTCTAGGACATCAAAAGTAAAGAGCAAGGATACTTATCAGGAAGTAGGAGTAGAATTTTAGGTGAGAGACAATGGTGGCTCTAACTAAGGTGGGTATGGGAAGGTGTGGAGGTTTGCTGGTGGACTGGATGTTTGGTGTGAGAGAAACAAGGGTGTGTGAATTTTTATTTCTATTTTTCCCCCGAGTAATCTAAAGGCTGGGATTGTTCAAGAAGACACAGAGGACTGAAGGAGGAAAATATTTGGAGCAGAGAATCAGTAGTTCAGTTTGGGACATGTTCAGTTTCAAGTTCCCTTAGACTTCCAAGTAGCAATATCAAATACACTTCTAGAGGCACAAATTAGGGAGGAGGATGAGACCATAGATAATATTTTAAAGGCTCTAGCCAAAAGCCATTGGCCTGGGTGAGATCATAACGTGAGCAAGTGAAGATGGGAAAAATCAAAGGCCCAAGATTTTCAGAGATATTGGACACATCACCAGGAAGAAAAGGAGACCCACAGAAAGTCCAAGGAAATAAGGGGAAACCAGCAGCACATGACATCCTGGAAGCCAAGTGAAAAGGGGGTTTTAATTGATGGGAATCACCTGCTACAGATAATTTAATGTGTTGAACCAAAGACAGTTGATCTTCATGGTTCCACTACCCCAGCTTAAAAAAAGATATCTTTCAAACCCACTTATATTTTAAATATTTTCCACTTCATAGGAAGCTCCAAAGATCATTAATACATACACACACACACACACACACACACACACACACACACTAGAGTATTTTCATAAATTTTCATAAAACTGAACCCTTGAAAGCTGATGGTATACTTTCCAATTCCGGTATTTTGGAATTTATAGGAATTAATGTATCTATATGTTTAATTATCACATATACATCTATTAAATCCCTTCTCCTCTCTGCTCTTATGGTATGTCCCATTCCCAGCATCTGACAATCCAAATTAAAAAGCTATTACACTCTGGGTAATCAATAGACAGGGAAAGGTGACCTGTTGGCAATGGTTGGGTTTGCTCTGTATAAAGAATGTGTAGAAGTGGGGCACTACAAGAGGCAATGTGTTGGACAGATGAGGGTGTGGGTAGAAATCTCCAGTCTGGCTGTATGGTATCTTTATGTAATTCACACTAATGGATGTTATTAGATCAAGATCTGCAATTTAATTTCTGGATAACTATAGATAAGTTGTGTAAACTTTGTAAGCATTGGCTTCCACATGTACATACTGAGAACCGTATTAAAACTGATTTCATTGGTTGTTGTGATGGATACGTGTGATAGCATGCAACGCTCATAGAGTACATGCATTGATTGTCTAATTCACTAGCATTGATGTTCTTTGAGTTCCTGAATGTGTTCGAGTCATCATTCACCCTGAGATGGGGCACACACTGTTCTTCTAAGCCTCATTGTTCTTCACTGATTAACCTCTGCTCATCAATCATGGTGGAGCCCAGGCAGCAGTTCTCTAGGAAAATTTTCCCTAATTGCCCAGACTCTTTCCCAGGTTTCCCTCTACCTGGCCTTTCCTTCTTACACTTTTTGCATTATTATATAGTGACTTGATTAATTTCTTCCTAAGACCATAAGAAGGTCAATGAAGGGTCATTTCTCTTTTGAGCATCATTGTGTCTCCAACATCTATCCCAGAGCCTCATCTTTTCCATCAACACTTGTTGACAGAATGTTCAATGACTAGTATCATCATTATTTCACTGCAATGGTGATTAGGTGTTAGGTCTTTTTTCAAGAACCTCTTCAATTGAGTTAAGATATGACATCTACCACTTGGGGCCCAGCTGGTAGCCATCCCTCCTGTTCCTGATAACTTCTTTCAACATAAAGCTGATAGTCTACTCACTTTGGTTTTCTTTATTGATTCATTTTTTTAAACTCCTTGTTATTATCCAGCTCAATATTATTTTGCTATGCTATATATAATCCACAAGATTCGTTCCATAGAAAATTTATATTCCTATTAAAGTACATATGGCAGCATTGGAATATTTGTTGACTGTCTAGCTTCATCAGTGACATCCCTGTGTATTATTTAGTAATGAAATTCGTTCCCTAAGTTTTCATGAGCACATATTGCATGCTCTTTTGATGACTGCCTTCTTAGGAATCAACTGTTTATTCTTCAGAATATGTTTTCTCTGGGTCAATTTAACCTTAATTTTTAAAAAAACTTTACATGACCATTAATTGGAAACATATTTATTTTTATTTTTCAAACCTAAGCCATATTGTCTCAGTGGGAAAATCTTTTGAAGCTACCATTAATTCAGGGGAGCTGTCATGGGACTGCTGAGACACCTGAAAGGCCATTTACTCTTGAAGTGCCTCCATTCTGTAATGGTTCATGCAGGTTTCAGGAATTGTTTTAACCTCCAAGTTGCAAGTTGCACACTGACAGAATCTCAGTCAGAAAAATGTTCAGAATTACATTTTCATTAGGAGAAAAATATTCCACCCTGAGGCAGGAGTGGAAGGATGATTTTGGATTCATATCCCTTCCGAAAAGGTATACTTCAGGATGGGATTTAAGGTCATCTTTATCATGATAATGATGTATTTTCATGTGTGTGTCTTACAGAAGATCTGAAAATAAACTTTTATCTTTTCAAAACTTTCATTGGTTGCACTCTGATGCATGATAAAATCATCAGTTAACACTGATAAATCTTCAGCCTTACTTTTTTGTTATCCAATAGTACTTTACCCATTTATTCTTTTCCGCAAACTAAAACAATCTTAGGACCATTTTTTAAAAAGTAATGTAAGATCATGGAGATAGGAAGTAAAAATAAGATTCTCTTAGGATATAAAAAGGAAAAGACACTGAAGAGACATATAATTTCAATCATATATATAATGTTCCTGAATGAGGTGAATCATTGCTTTTCTTTGATCTTTGAGGGGAGAAAAGGTATTGGATTTCCTTGTGGAAGAATTTGCCTTCAGTGTTTAGCATTTATTAAAACTGCTGACCACTTTCCCCCCTGCTTTGCAGGACTGATTTAGCAACTTGCTTAAGCATTACATCCAGCATGTCATATAAGCTATGAAAAATGCATTCTTTTTCATCTTCAGAGAACATTTAAAATGTTGAATTATGCATTTTAAAGACCAAATAAACAGAGTTATTGAGTAGCCTGGATGTCTAATCAGTTCAGACATGCTGCTTTTTTCTCCAGACCAGATTCACCTGCAGAGTGGCTCTTTACTCAGTGGGATTTCTACTGGTTGCATATGTGCTCTGTTAGAGCAAGTGCATTCATTACATGGGAAAGCAAGATACTGAGGATTAAAAAAATAGCTTGAAAAAATAAAAAATTAAAAAATAGCTTGATATAATCTTTAAGTACAAGAATAAGAAACGTTGAACTGTTTCCATGATCACCCTTCTATGCATCCAAATCAGAAGGGATTGTGGAAACAGAGAGAAAAGGCAGAAGAGAAAAAGAAAAGGTGGGAAGAAGAATTTGGGGTCAGATAGGGAGTGCTATCCCTATATTTGCCAAGAAGCTGCAATTAGTCAATTCAAAGTCTAAATCATCAGGCCTGGAGGTACCCATACCAGACACCTTGATAGTGACAAAACTCTGGCCTCTAGCAGGACAATTCTTATACAGTTTTTGCTGAGGACTGATACTTGGAGCAATAGATAGTGCTGAAATGGTGATGAGTTGGGGTGGCAGAATGGCCAGAAACAAGGAAAAGATCCTAAAAGTCATGGATTACAGTGTTATCTTTAGAACTACTAATAGTGGTAATTCTAAATAACCTGGGGATGCCTGGGTGGCTCAGTGGTCAAGCATCTGCCTTTGGCTCAGGTTGTGATCCCGGGGTCCTGGGATCAAGTCCCACATTGGGCTCCCTTGGGGAGCCTGCTTCTCCCTCTGCCTGTGTCTCTGCCTCTCTCTGTGTCTCTCATGAATAAATAAATAAAGTCTTTAAATAAATAAATAACCTGTTTAAGGTGATACACAGTCCCCTCATATACTTCAACAAGCCAGCCCTCTTAGGTAAGAAGGATATAACCCCTTCTAGAGGCAAGGAACTGAAGCCTGGGGAATTTAAATACTTTGCATAAATACACAGATTTCACATTCAGCTCCTGCTTTGAAGCCCATTCTTTTCTGTGTCCCTTAGTGAACTTGTAGTTGCAGCATACCTCTAGTTGATGTATTTATCAGCAAAAGCCATTAATGACTTATGTAACTCAAAACCTAGATAAAGTGTCAAGTATTGTGTTAGTTACCTATTGCTGCATAGTGAATTGCCTTTATGTTTGTGGCAATAGCAGTTTACAACGACACTGGCTTATCTCAGTGTCTATGGCTCAGGAATCCAGACACAGCTTAACTGGCTCCTCTGCTCCTCCAGACTGCATTCAAGCTCTTGGGCAGGGTCAAAGCCTCATCTGAAGCCTCGACTGTGGAAGGATCCATTTCTAAGTTCATGTGGTAGTTGGCAGAACTCAGGTTCTTTTTTTTTTTTTTAAGATTTTATTTATTTATTCACAAGAGATACACACAGAGAGGCAGAGACATAGGAAGAGGGAGAAGCAGGTTCCCTGTAGGGAGCCTGACATTGGACTGGATCCCAGGACCCTGAGATCACGACTTGAGCCAAAGGCAGACACTCAACTGCTGAGCCACCCAGGTACCCTAGAACTCCAGTTCTGAGGGATTTTGAACTAAGAACTATTGGTTGGAGGCTTTGCTCCATTCCTGACTACATGGGCCTCTCCAGTGTTGCTGCTTGTTTCATCAAGGCCAGCAAAGGGGAGAGTCAGTCAGTAAGGGTGAAATATCTGCCTTATGAGGCCTTAGCATGAAAAGGGCATCCCATCAGTTTTGCTAGGCCAGCCCTAGCAAAGGGCTTGAAGGAGGAGGGGAATATACATGGGCATGAAGGTAAGAATCCCTGGGAGCCATGTGAATGTCTGCCCTCAATAGGAATGGAGATTAAAATACCATTTTTATAAGAAATTATAAGAATGTAATCTCACAATTCAGCTTAATGCTAAAATAAATCAATTAATTAATTCAAGAATAATTAAAAAGTCCGGTTTTGGAATTAAAGTGATGCTGGCCTCATAGAACGAGTTTGGAAGTACTCCATCTCTTTCTATCTTTCCAAACAGCTTTAGTAGAATAGGTATGGTTTCTTCTTTAAACATTTGATAGAATTCCCTTGGGAAGCCATCTGGCCCTGGACTCTTGTGTCTTGGGAGGTTTTTGATGACTGCTTCAATTTCCGCCCTGGTTATTGGCCTGTTCAGGTTTTCTATTTCTTTCAGTTCCAGTTTTGGTAGTTTGTGGTTTTCCAGAAATGCGTCCATTTCTTCTAGATTGCCTAATTTATTGGCATAAAGCTGCTCGTAATATGTTTTAAAAATCGTTTGTATTTCCTTGGTGTTGGTAGTGATCTCTCCTTTCTCATTCATGATTTCATTAATTTGAGTCTTCTCTCTTTTTTTAATAAGGTTGGCTAATGGTTTATCTATCTTATTAATTCTTTCAAAGAACCAACTCCTGGTTTTGTTGATCTGTTCCACAGTTCTTCTGATCTCAATTTCGTTGAGTTCTGCTCAAATCTTATTAACTCTCTTCTTCTGCTGGGTGTAGGATCTATTTGCTATTTTTTCTCTAGCTCCTTTAGGTGTAAGGTTAGCTTTTGTATTTGAGTTCTTTCCAATTTTTGGATGGCTGTTTGTATTGCAATGTATTTCCCCCTCAGGACTGCTTTTGCTATACCCCCAAAGATTTTGAACGGTTGTATCTTCATTCTCATTAGTTTCCATGAATCTTTCAAATTCTTCCTTAATTTCCTGGTTGACCCTTTCATCTTTTAGCAGGATGGCTCTTAACCTCCATGTGTTTGAAATCCTTCCAAACTTCTTCTTGTGATTTAGCTCTAATTTCAAGGCAATATGGTCTGAGAATATGCAGGGGACGATTCCAATCTTTTGGTATTGGTTCAGACCCGATTTGTGACCCAGTATGTGGTCTATTCTGGAGAAAATTCCATGTGCACTTGAGAAGAATGTGTATTCAGTTGCGTTTGGATGTAAAGTTCTGTCGATATCTGTGAAATTCATCTGGTCCAGTGTATCATTTAAAGCTCTTGTTTCTTTGGAGATGTTGTGTTTAGAAGACCTATCGAGTGTAGAAAGCACTACACTGAAAGTCAAATTGCTTGTGTAAAAAAATCCTTGTTGCCTTTACTCTCTTATATATGCATTATGCAATCATGTATCTCCAGTCACATGGCATCAGTCAGCTGATTGGTAATTATTACAGCAAAAAAAGAAGCTCAACATCGTCTTTTAAAGTGACAATTCTTTCAGTTGGGTGAGGATAATTTAAAAGTGGTCTGTTTGTTTTAGAGATGCATAATATTTTTTCCTTTGACATGGAAATGAGCAGCTCCAGAGAAAAGCCTGTCATACAAAAACCAATTGACAAAATAATAATTTGCTTTAATTTATCACAGTATTTGTTGTGATAAAGATATTTCAGATTTTATTTTAAAGAGACACCATAATCATCAGTGGACTGCTGGACAAGAAAATGAAATCCTTTTAATATCCCAGAGTTGATACAAAGTTCCTTGGGTTCAACATGTTGACCAAATCAGAATATACACATAATCAAGACCTAATTTATTCTGCAACATTCTTGAGCCCATCTCGTGGGGTTGCAATAATCAGGTATCTAAAAAATTTCAGAGGGGAAGAAGTACCTACGTGGGGTCTTATCTAAACTGGCCCAGTCAGTTATATACTTTTGAGCACAGTGATATATAAGGGTTTGTTTTATAAACTGTGCCATTACAAAAGATAGTAAGAGACTTTTAAAGATAAAAAGTAAAACTGATTGTGTTAAGGCACGTTAAGAAAAGCAAATTTAAATTTGTGGGTTTTTCAATGAAAGTTCAAAGATAGGATAATTCAGAAAAGATATAAGACATGTTTTAGAAAAATACAAGAGCAGTATAGTGAAATCAGATCAATCATATCATTTGTTGCCCATTTGGAGACAATTTTGAACGTGAAAAAGGATATTTGAAATACGTACTTTAAAAAATGTATGTATTGACCAACAAATTGATTTATTACATTGGCTGACATTAAAGAGTTAGATACAAAAATCATTTTAATGAAATTCCCTTTAAAAATAAAAAATCCATTATATTAAAACAAAATAGTCCTTAATAACCTCATATTAATTATTTAGACATTAAATAGTACCACTAACAATAATTATTCTTGATAAGTTTTCACATACTTTTAATGGGTGCATTGGCTACATCTCTCCTAAACACTATATCTTTGGTATTTTCCAGTGGGATGCTTTTTATAATGTGTTCTTAAGTTTTTAAGAATATTATTGTCTTCAATCTTCATCAAATATGAATTTTGCATTGTTTTACTTGTTTTATGTTCACAATATTTGAAAATATCAACATGTCCAATTAACTCTGATCATGCTATACTATTTTTAATTTAGGAAAAGAGTCTTTATCTGAGAAAGTCAGAGGAAATTTTACTAATTGGAGCTTATTCTCAATATAGCTTTGTTTGTCTTTAATTGGGTAAATATTTGTGCACGAACATTAGAAATTTTTTTGTTTCAAGTCGTTCCATCTTTGCTTGAAAATACTTTTGTGACAAACTTAACAATGTGTATTTATTATTATTATGCTAGATGCTTTATGGATTGGTTCTTCAAAACTGTAGGTGTTCCAAATAACACGTAATTCTGGTACAGAGCATAATTTATCCAGTTAAAATTAAGAGTTCCTTCAAAAACTCTTCCTATGAGTTGAGATATTTCAAGGCTGTAGGTAGAATATCAAAATTAAATCTTGAATACCTTTGAACTCATATCACATTATTTTGTTCAGATTAATCTGTTCTGTTCCTTCCTTGCTTTTATAAAACTACCGTTTTATTTTTCCTTTTTACACACTTTATTTTCAATTGCTAAAAGTACCAAAAAGCACTATAAAAAATCAAAAGCTAATTGTTTTGGTGCTTCATCGAATATTTTTATTACAGATTTCCACTTTATTTTGACCAAATAGAGCAAAAATTTACAGGCTTTCAGTTCAATGACATCTAATAGTATGCTTGGAATAATTTGCAAAGCTCTTCAATCGTTCAAACATTTCTAAAATCTGATCTATAGCTAACTTTACATTGTACCTAAACATTGTAATTGAAAATGGACGAACTCAATCTAAAAGAACAAGAATAACACATTTCACTATGAACAGAACAAATTTCCTAAAGCTTTACTTTGATTTCATGAATTGGTTGGAAAAAATCAAACTTACTGAAACGAACTGATTTTTAATTTGGAACATCTGACGATCCTGCCATTGTTACTCTCCATTCATAAATGCTAACTGCTGGTGATCTGTACCTTGAAATCTCAGTGTTGGCAATTCCTTGAAGTTAACCTTGTCCTAAAGCAGTTTTCAAAGTGTGGATCCCAAACCAGCAGCATCAGTGTTAACCAGAAATTCATTAGAAAAACAGTTTCTCAGGCTCCAACCCAGACCTCCTAAGAGGTTAGCAATCAATGTTATTACAAGTCCCCAGATGTCTTTGATGCTTGAAGTTCGAGAACCACTGCCAAAGAGCATAGTTGAAGGCCATCTTCTCGCTTTTGATATTTATTCTGTGAATGCAATTTTTTTAAAGTTTACCTAAGGTAAGCATACTTATACAGAAAAAAATATAACCACCAAGTAAATTGTTTACTATTAAAAAAAACTTAGCCACTCCATCGAGTAATCCATGCCTCAATTTACATAACTAATTGATAATAGGCTAAATTCATATGTGTTAATATGCCTAATTATGTTTGAAAAGCTAGAAAATTAGATGATTTGTGAATCGTTTATTAAACAATTACATGCGTGAGACATAGTACACAATTCTAAGGTAGAGATATAAATATGGTATTAAGCAAATGTCATGGAGACAATTAGCAAAATTCTAAGTCTAGTCTCATTTTTATTGTACATTATGGTCTTGTAAAATGGTTTAAATAAAACATTATGGTCTTTTAAAAGGAGCATCATTATGCATTGTCTCTAGTTAACATCATTTTATATAAATAACTTAATTTTGCAACAGTAGGGTACACAGAATTATATAATTATTGCATACCTTCTTGTTTTTTCCTGCTTTCAATGGTTGTTTTTGTATGGTCTTTTTAATGACATGTCTATAAAGGAAGAATCAAAGTCATTTTAATAGAAATCAAAACTGAGCTTTGGGGCATCCTGCTACTTCCTTTCCTCTTGGTAATATGTGTCAGAATTTCCCTAGTACTTTAAACTCTGAGATTGTTGGTGGGGTCTGAGGAGGGTCTGAACTCTTCCAGGGAGTGGAAAGCCAGGGAACTTGAATTAATCAGGGTTCTGCAGGCAAGGGACTCGGGGCGGATGTATCACGGTAATGATGCGGCCAGACCACGGAGTTTTGAGGAGCATTGTGACAGAGCAGACAGGAGAAGGGACCTGTCTTTTTCATCACCTAAACTCTTTTCTTCCTCAGGCATTTTGTCAGTGTGTATGTGTGTCTGTGCTTGCGCTTGTGTGTGTCTCTTGTTTTCTCTTAGTTTTGAAGGCTTAGTTTTAGGAAGGTACAGTGCAGGTTATATGAGCCATGAATGTTGAGCATCTCACTATATTGTGGGTGTTTTATTGTGTATCTCAAAGTAAGTGTTCATTTATATGGAGACGCACACACATCTGTGTGCATACAAACACACGTACACACTCTCAGGCACATTTGAACACAGGTACATTTTTCTATTTTATATGTGTGTATCTCCATAAAAAAGCATATATACACATAGATACATGTAATTACATATACATATATGTTTATATGAAAGGTTGAATAACATTTCTTTCCTCAGAGTATGACATAACACACATCTATCTTAGGTATATATATTTTATGTATAGCTCCCCACCTCCATTTTTTCTTCTATTAAACAAATAATAAGACAGTAAGAGAGCTGATTCTGAAACTTTTGTTGCAGGTCCCTATGTCTAGCCATGGCACTGAGTCTGAGGCTTTTATGGTAAAAGTGCAACCCGTAGCTGTATTGGCTTTCATGGGGATTTTGGTTGCAAGACTTATATTTCTTTAACCTACTACTGTGCTACTCATTAAGATAGACATTTTTCACTGCAACCAAGACATTCTGCTCTAAAATGGAAGCTTTTCTACCATTCCCTGAATTCAGGCTTCTTCACTTATAGAAATGCTCAGATTTAAGAGTGAGGGAATCAATTTTCTAACTGGTGAAAATTCAAAGAGAATGATTTGTTTCTTTTATCTCTTCAAGTTGGAAGAATATTGCTTATGTGTTCCTAACTATCAATTCATTCTCTTCTTCTTATAACAAATATATGTTAAGTATTAGTTATATGCTGAACATTGTCTTTTGTGTTGAGAGATTAGCCAGTCATCCAGATCCTTATGAGTATTAAATCACTCAATATTAAAAGATCAAGTCTGCTTATCATAAATAATGTGTGGACATTATTTGTACTGGAGACAGGAATAAGTAAAGAAAAATAAATGAATTTACAATTTAGCAAAATATACTCTTCTATTAATTTATTCCACAAAAGAAGAATTACCCCAAAAAGCCATCATTTTAAAATACTTCCACTCAGTTTTGAGAAGTACCAATGAGAGGGCATATATGTTCTTAAACATTACTATTCACATTGTCCATTTTTTCTATATTGTTTGAGGTTTTTTTTTTTTTATATTTCTTTACGAATGAATTAGTTACAACTTCCAACATTTATGATTCCATCCCTCTTTTGGGAAGGTTGAGGGTAAAATCTCTCTCTCCTGAATCCATGGGATAACTGGGAAAAATCTGAATCTTAACAGTGTTAAGCTTTTGTAGTTATTGCTGTGGATAGCCAAAATAACAAGAAAATATGCAGAAAAGATCATCATTTTGCAAGGAGAAGCATTCCACACTTATTTCAAAATGATTTCTAAAGTTGGAAATTATAACCTTTACCATGAAGTTTAGAGAAAAAATACCAAATTCATTTTTTGAAAAGGACAACCAGGGTGAAAAATGAATTGCCCATTATTTTTCTGCTTCTGGAACATTGTCAGGCTGGTGGAGGGAGAATTAATAAATATCAGTCAAGTTCATCTATATGAGGATCAATTATGTAGTAGCATATTAGCCACCGCAATTTTAACCACTTTTCAGAATGGCCATCATTTATATCATTAGCCTTATATGCCAATCCTTGGGTCATTTTTAGGATGTTGGAATTTTCTATATTTAGGAAGACATATTAATATTAAACATCAAAGTAAGTTTTTGATTCACCTCCTGTCTATGACCACTAATTAAATAGACAAGAGCCAGGGATTAGGTCCTTAGGGCCTCAAATTGGAAACTGTAATAGGTTATTCTACTTGACAAATATAGAGCAAAGGGATGAACCCAAGGTTGTGTCTTTGGGGAGCTCTAAAAATCAAAGTGTTGGAAGCCAAAGTTAATATCAAGTAATGTTTGCATACAGAGACTCTGCCAGACTGGGGAACAGCTCGCACACGATGAGAGTAGAATCCTGGGGGGTTTGCCTCCAATTACATAGGAGTGACTAGGAATCATCTCTTTTGGCTGACACATACATGCAATTAATAGCAGACATACCAGTCTAAGTGAGTGTACTTGGGTGGGTGCAGTGAATTTGAAAATCACCTCCAAGATCTCATCAATGTTCCTTGACATTCCATGGAAGTTTTATCTTCATGTCAGAAACACACAGATTATAGGTTGAATCCTGGAGCATCTCTAAGTGATTCTTCCTCTTCTTGGCATCTCTAGGCCTAGAGAAGAGAAGGGACATATAAAGGATAGGAAAAAGGCAATCGCTACGGGCACTGCATGGAGCTAGAAAGAAAAGCAGACACTTGTGAATGGACTCTCGAATGGCAGACTTCAGGAATGGTGGTTCTTAAGTGATTTCCCTACTCTGATGGCTAGCTGGGTGCTTAGAGACCCTCAACTGCTGTTTGTGGTATTGAGGGCAATACAAACCAGACTTGTAGTAACAGGTGTTCCTTTCCACAAAGGGTAGAGTTCTTTTGTCCAAATATTTTCCCAGGGTCCACCTTGATTCCTTTAGCCTCTGCCTTTATCTTAACTGATTTTATATATATTTATATGAACTCACAGTCTGATTAACATCATTCAAACAATTAATATTGATAATTCTTACTTTATAATTTTCACCCAGAAGTAATCTCTCTCTCTCTCTCTCTCTCTCTCTCTCACACACACACACACACACACACACACACACACTCTGTGGAAGACCTGAAGTGAGGGTGTGAGCAAGGAAGAATCCTGAGAAACCAGCCCCAGGACACCATGAGGGAACTACAATAACTGCATCACATTTTTTGATGTGATGCAGCTTAAATTAACAAGAATGGCACTGGAGCATTCTTTTTCAGTTCTTTCATTCAGTGCTCACGATGGGGCTTTTCACAATACTTTCTGTGTGTGCCTGATGTCTTTATTCCCTGGCCTCACCTGAGACACCTGTCTCCATGATAGCTTGCAGTGCTGTCCTTGCTGTAATGATCATTTTCCATCATTGCTCTCCTGACAATCAGTCTAGCTCCTTGAGTGCTTTCAGCCTTGCAATGGGATATCGAGATATTCTTTTGATTGAAAAAAGCCTTCTATATGGTCTCCTTGGTAGCACAGCTGTGCCTCCTGGAGAAGTAATATTGAGAAGCTTCCCTGAATGTCCTGCCTCACGTGCTTCCAGAACTAAATGTGGAAGAGACCATAGGAGAGTTTCTTTGATATCAGGATGTTTCCATTATGGGTTGAATTGTGCCACCCTCCCCATTTGTACTTTGAAATGTTCTGCAGATTGCATGGTGTCCTCCCACATTCATATGTTGAAGGCCTAATCCTCAATGTGATTGTATTTGGAAATAGAGACTCCAAGGAGGTGACAAAGGTTAAGGGAAGTCATAAAGATGGGGCCCTAATCTGATAGGGCTGGTGTCCTTATAAGGAGAGGAAGAGGCACCAGTTCTCTCTATATATGCTGAATGAGGTTGCCGTCAACAACCTAAGGAGAGAGATCCCATCAGACACCAAACCTGCTGGCACCTTGATCTTGAACTTCCAGTCTTCAGAACTTTGAAAAAATTAATGTCTGTGGTTTAAGCCATTCAGTCTAAGGTATTTTGTTACATCATCTGAGTTGACTAAGACAGTCTTAACCCCATACTTCGGAATGTGATTGTATTTGGAGGTAGGGTCTGTAAATTTCATTGAGTGAAAATGAGGATATTAAAGTGGGCCCTAATCCAGTATGAAAGCATCCTTATAATAAGAGTAAATTTGGAAATAGACAGAGGAGAGACCACGTGAAGACCATATAGATGGTCACCTCTAAAGAGAGGCTTCAGAAGAAACCACACCTGCCAATATCTTTATATCAGATTTTTAGGTTCCAGAAGAGTGAGACAATAAATTTCTGTGGTTTAAGCCACTTGTCTATAGGATATTGTTATGACAGCCTAGCAAACAAACTACTATAGTTTCAGAGAAAATTACAAATTTTCTGTCTAGCAGAAGCAGGAATAACATAAAGAGGTAAACCTCAGAAAGATATGCCCATGAGTTCATGGTGACAATGTCAAAGGCTTAGCCCTATAGTTCTTGGATACTCAAAAGGAATCAGGAGTGGGTTCTGATTTGTCTGCATCTCCTGGGAGGCTCTGAATATTTACTAGGAGGTTTACCGTGGTCTTCAGTTGAAGATCTTCAGCGTGGCTGTTATAAACTTCAGTGTGGAGAAGATCCTGACCTTTCCTAGTGTCACCCTATGGCTGACCAAGTGAGCATAATCATCAGTCAACTCAGCAACCACCACCATAGGTTAAAGTGTGACCAGTGGGATCAACTCACTTGATGTAGCCAAGAAGATTATCTCAGTTTCTGAAAATAACGTTCCAACTACTGGCTGCCACAAACACAGAGGTAACCAACTAGACTAATTAGTTCTTCTTGTCTTATAAAAGCTGGTCTTCTTGGAAAACATTAATATTCTCATTTATGAAGTAGCTCCTTGATGGTCTATTAATTTCTTTGGGGCCGAGGGAGACTATGCCCTATATTTTTGTGTTCTCTCTTAGCACTTAGCACAAACGGGAACTCAAAAATATGCCGTTCAATTTAATGAAGCAGGACATAATTGGTTCTCCCCATTAGTATGCTCTACTTGTACCATCCCTGATACTTTGCTGGGTGGAGATGTTGGTAGAGTGTGTTTTGCTTTCCTTCCTCCTTCCCTGATTCTTGCTTTCCTTCTGCCCCCACTGTCCCTTCCAGATCCCCTTTCTGACATCCACATGAGCATGGCCCACACATTTCTGGAAGATGCCCTCAGCTCCACAATTAATCTGCTGTCGGTTTTGGGTTTTTTTCCTATAAAAATCTCATTTATCTTAGATATTTTCATAGATAAAAGCCTCTAATGACAGAATTTGCCCTGAAGTTTCAGTAATGTTAAGAATATATAATATCTCTGCAGGTACCTTTTTTATTTCAGAAATAAAGACTTAAAGAAACACTTTCATAATATTAGTCTCTTCGGTGTCACCAATCTTACCACCTGGTCATCAGACAGATTTGTGTATACCTGGGCTTCAGATGATGCCAGTTTATATCTTTATCTCAGCTTAAATATTAGTAGCTCTTCCTTGAAGCACTTGGGTGGCTCAGTCAGTTAAGTGTCCAACTCTTGATTTGGCTCAAGTCATGATCTCAGGGTTCTGAGATGAGGCCCTGTGTCAGGGTCCTCGCTCAGCATGTAGTCGGCATGAGATGCTCTCTCTCCCTCTTCCTCTGCCCCTCCCCCTGGTCTCTCTCTCTCTAAATAAATTAATTAGATAATCTTTAATGTTTTTTACTTCACTCTCAAGTGTTCCATCTTGAATGATGTATTATGTGGCCACATCACATAGTCTACACATTTACAAGGGCAGTTTTGACTCCCAAAAACCATTATTTTAAGGTTTCATTTATTTGAAGTTGCCGAGATCTTCTCCAGTAGATGTTATTTACTACTAGACTCAATCTGAAACCTGTAGAAATATTTCCCAGTATCATTTTAATAAGTTACTGAACCAATGATGTCTAATAAAATAAAGATTACTATTTTTAATTGATAACTTCATGTGAGCATCCCCTAAAATAATAATGTAAGTGCACTGCTTAAGGGACAGGAGTAACACAAGTCACTAAAGTACTTAGTAAAAATCTGAGAAGTATCTTTGGTATGACATTATTTGCCTGTTATCTTTGGTGTGACATTATTTGTCTATTACATTATCCCGCAGGTTCCTCTGATCCAGGCTTCAGCTGCATGCATCTTAGCCACCTTGATACTATCTTCCCAACTGTCAATCTGGGCATTTATTATGCAGCATTTTCCTTTTTATTGGTTTAGTCAAGTATCTTGGAAACTGTCTGCTTTTCATTTCTTTGTCAGCTCTGAAACCCAAAATTCTGGATAGAGATATATTTTGCAGATCATTTTTTCCTATCAGTTTTGAATTAAAATATACAACGTTAGTACAGGTAAGATTTTACAATAATAAAAAAAAACTATAACAAAAAACCCCAAAACTCGCCAAGTCATTTTGGCTGAATCCATCATCGACATTTCTGAAACGACTGTCAGAGTATTATTTTCTCATACTGTGGTTTATTTAATCATCAATAACGTTTGTTGGTTAGCATAAGCATAATTCCTAGGTTTTTTTTTTTTTTTTGAGCTATTTTATCTTTGTCATCTCTGTTCTTTCTCTCCCAATGGGGATTGAACCCATGGGCCTATTGATCCATGGAGTTATTGAAAATTAAATAACATCTCCTTTGCAGGAAGAAAGGCAATCCTAGTGAGTGTAGACATTGGCTTTGGGTCACCTCCCAAGCTAGTCATTCCAGCTTCATGGCAAAGACTTTTACAGCATCACTGCTTACATCAAGTAGTGATAAATTTGAAAAATGTATAAAATCTGGGTGAATTGCCATGAAGCCAAATGACTAATGCAGTGACGTGGAATAGTAAGAAGTTGACCTCCTTCACTTATTTTCCCCTTCCTCTTCCTCTTCTTTTTCCTCCTTCTTTTTAACAGAATTACTCACATTGAAAAGGAATTCTAGAGTTTTCGAAAGTTGAATATGACATAAATCCAAAGTTAATGCATATTCTTTCCCATATAACTCTTTATAGTAAGTAAAACATCAGGGCAAATCTTAAATGTCTTTAAAGAATTACCAAGTTAACACAGATAACAAGGTTTCACAACATGCTTCCTTCCCCCTCCCTCCTTCACTCCATTTCTTCCTTCCTCTCCTCCTCTGGCCTTTGTTACACTCTGCCACACATTGACATTCTTTAAGCTCCTGACACAAGCCATGATTTGCCCTCTCCACCCCCACTGCTCCTGGGGTATAACTCCTCCCTGGAATCTTCATCTCTCCATGCTGGTGAGATCCTTCTTGCAATCTTGATAAAACAGGATGTTAAATGGAACTGTGTCACCCAGATTCTACCAAGGCCCAAAACAATAGATAACACCTTCCAAAATGAGACGGTAGATACATTCTTAAGAAGATAGAGAAACAGTGATGTGTCCCCCACCCCTGGAAAATCTGACCATCAAAAGCCTGGCCAGCCACTTCTGAAAACAGAGGCGTGAAAAATTATTGTTTGAGGGGGCTGTCTCTATCTGATACTTGTCGAATATCATAATTTGACAGGGCAAAAGATGCATGAGTGTTTAGCAGGCTGCCTGTACGGGAGGCAGCGAGCAAGGGATTGCTTTAGATATTGTCAAATAGAGCAGCTGAAAGGGCAAAGGACATAGTGCAAAGAAGCTGGAAGTGTTGGCAGATGCCTGGGGACAGAGCAAGAACCACAGGCAGCCAGCTAGACCAGTGATGCTCTGGCCTGGGTGTGGTGTGGGCCTCTTCTGGGTTGGGCCTCCAGGGGACTGAGGGGGAGGAGTCCCGAAGATTCCATAGAAGTAGCCCAAGAAACAAAGACTCACCTTCTATCAGCTGTAAGTGAAGAGTGCCGATGTCAGGGGTTAAGCAAGAAGGGAGCACAGAAAAGAGAGAAGCCAAGACAAAAGGTAGGGGAGCAATCAGAATTTCAAATAAAATTTGACATTTCTTTATTATTACACTGGACTGGGTACTTGAATTCCTGATCTGAGAACATGACTTGACTTTAAGTGTCTACAGCACTGTTTTATCATCTGGGAAGGAGATGCTTCTTGGAACCTGTCCTGGATTCTACCAGCAGAGATTCTACCAGCAAAGAAACTACCACATAGATTTCAATGGGTGGTAAAGGGAAGGAAAGAGTTGCTTTAGGATGACACTCCCCAAATATCTTACCTGCTCAGGGAGTGCTTATATCAGCTTCAATGTTCCTTCCTCCGCATTTCATCCCCAGGGCTAATTATTGTGCCTGGCACATAATAGATGGTTAACATTTTTCTAAAAATACATTGTCGTAGTGAGCAATCTCAACCTTCCTTCCATTCTTTAAAAGAGGGCCTTGTCTGAAATCTGACAATTGAGTTAATTTCTCCGTGCTTTCCCTCTCTCGTCAGTAAAATGACAGCATTGTCTAGGGTTGGTCTCAGAGAGTTAATGATGCCCACGAGTCAGCCTTGTCTCAAGCTAATTCTAATAACATCACTTTTTCAGTATTATTGCTTATTTGTTTCTGTTCTGGTGGTTTTCTTTTTGCTTGTTTGTTTTGCATCTTAGTTATGTTTCAAGATGCTGAATTCATTCAGGATTTAGAAGTTATAAGAGTCCAATGTCAAATTAAGTTTCTGTTCAAAAGCAAATAGCCAACCATGAATTTCACCTAGAAATTGTGAGATAAGTCGAGATATAATTAAAAAAAATTCAAACCCACGAGTCTTATTTTCATGTTTCAGCATCTGACAAGTTACATTGAGGGACAATATTAACTAATAATTGGGCCATTAAATCTACCTTCTTTTCTTTAGTTTCTAGCTCCAACTCTCACAGCAAATTACATATGAATATTATAAATTCTGACCCTTGGAGGCGCCTGGGTGGCTCAGTGGGTGAAACACCTCCCTTGGGCTCAAGTCATAATCCCAGGGTTCTGGGATCCAGCCCCACATCGGGGTCCCTGCTCAGCGAGGAGGAGTCTGCTTCTCCTTCTCCCTCTGCCGCTCCCTCTGCTTGTGCACTCTCTGTCAAATAAATAAATAAAATCTTTAAAAATAAATAAGTAAATATAAATTCTGACCCTTGAAATAATTCACTTATTCAGTAAGTGTTAATTGAACAGAGCTGACTGCCAGGCACTGCATTCAGCAGCTACAAACATCAAATTATCATGAACAAATCAGGCAAAATCTTGCCGTCATGAACTTACATGTTAGCGTATTTGCAGGACAGGCACGCCATAAATCATGAAGTCATAAATAGCTATATAAATTAGATAGTATGTGCTCATTTTCTAGCGCTACCGCAAGAAATTACGACAATCAGGATGGCTCTAAGAGTAGAAATTTAGTCTCAGTCTTGAAGGGTAAAGTCTGAAATCCAGGTGTCAGCAGGATTGGTTCTGTCTGTGGCCATGAGAATCTGTTCCAGGCTTCTCTCCTAGGCTTGTACATGACGATCTTCTCCCTAGATCTCTCCATTGTCTTCCTTCTATGCCTGTGTCCGAATTTCCCTGTTTTAACAAATAAGGACACCAACCATATCATGTTGGGACCCACCAAAACACCTCGTTTTAACTTGATTACCTCTGTAAAGACTTTGTCTTTAAATAAGGTTACATTCTGAGGTCTAGGGGTTGGGACTCTACCACTATCTTTCTTGATGTGGCAACAGACCTCAACCCATAACAGTATGTGAGAAGGTGATAGATATTTTGGAGAGGGACCTGGAGTGTGGCTGTCTGCAGAGGGAGCAACCTTGTGATGTGGTAAGTTACAAACATTGTCACACCTCCCAGCAGCTTCATTGTGTCTGAAAGTCAAGGATCAGGGGAAGCCTGAATAGCCACGGTAGCGGAGGGGGTGGCCCATTGGGCAAAGACACAGCTCTAGGACCAGATCAGTCCCTGAAGCTAGAGAATTACATTATGCTGACATGTTCTTGTGTCATGAGAGCTGCAATATTTTAAAGATATTTATGGTTGTAAGGAGTTTAAAGAAGAATTAACAAGAAATGTTTAATATAATATGTGGTATATTCTTTCATTTCTTGTTGCATGACTGTTCTGGAGATGTCTTCTTTTTTTTAAATTTTATTTATTTATTTGAGAGAGACAGAGAGAGACAGAGAGAGAGAGCATAAGGGTGGAGGCAGAGAGAAAAGCAGGCTTACTGCTAAGTAGGGAGCCCGATGCAGGGCTCAATCCCAAGATCCTAGGATCATGACCTGAGTTGAAGGCAGATGTTTAACCTACTGAGCCACCCAGGTGCCCCTGGAGATCTTCTCTTATAGATTGTAATGACCTTCCTCCCCTTGCATGGGGGCCTCCTGGATTTCAGCAGCTTACAGGCTCTGATGCTATGCCTCTTTCTTTTCCTCACATTCTGTGTGTGCTGAGATGAAGGTGTAGAGAAGCAGGCACCATTCCTTCTTAATATATTTTACTTGATGGAGTGCATTTTATTTAAAAGGAGTTAAGTGTCCAGCCTGCAGTGTCTCTATCCAGGGCAAGACTTTCTCCCTTAGGTTGTAAAATCTTGTGTCAAATGATACCTGCTTTGTTTTGCATGACACTGAGGTCTTGTTTATTAGGAGATGCTTACTTTCTCAGATTATAGGGCCTTTTTTTTCCAATTTCTTAAGTATTCAAAAAGAGGTTATGTTAGGACAGACATATGGATGAGAACATAACAGAGTTATGCGTGAGCATAGCTACTTGTTCCCCCCTGAAGCTTTACAGTTTGCAAAGTACTTGGGAATAGAGCTTTTAGCAGAGAACTTTTGAGAAATAAAGGTATTTAAGCTTTTGTATCTCGGTACCTGTCCAGTGGACACATCCAGGGTAATAAAATATATATGACAGTTTTTCTCTTGCTTCAGATCATAGCTAAAAAATATCTGTGTTGAGTGGATTTCAGGTGATCTATAGTTATGAATGATTAAGTGCTGTAAGAGGAATATAGGGAGCATTACATTATACCTCTGATCCTTTAATAACTAGACCAAAGATAGCAACCTGTTTATTTCTCAGAGTCAGTGGGTGAGAATGGGGTTTGGTGTTGCTTCTGTATTATCATTAACAGAAGGGAGAGGATATAGAAAGGAAGTGTGTGGTGGGGCAGGGCTGGGGGTGCTGTTCAGTCCTTGTGCACCAAATGCTTTCCAAATGGGTTCCGATGAAGCAAGCAGAGAAAGAGAGAATGGCCAGGGGGAGAGGGTCAGTGATGGTACTTCCACTGCAGGTTAAGGGCACCAAGACTTCTGTTTTAATCATGCTGAGGAATGACTTAGCTTAAAAATGCAAATACCTATGAACTTCAGCCAACTTTATGCAAAATTTGGGCTGCTGCCTAACCAATTGTTACCATCACAGACTTACAAATTTGGCACCTTCCCTCCTGCACACATTCTGAGTCTCCACTTCAGTGAGTTTGGGGGGAAGGCTTGGCCTCCTCTGACACCATGATTACATAAATCTCACCTCAGATCAGAATTGATCTTGGAAATTGTATCGCCCGTGGAGTGGGGGAGGGGGGGATGTGGGGCTCATTTTCCTGACACTGAGCAGATTGTCTGTAGAGTCCCAGAAAACTCCCTTTTAATCTGGCGGTGTGCTTTTGATGGAACACGGCAGCAGTAGACAGGAGAGTGGCAAACCCCAATCAGTCGGGGTTGACAGTAGCCCATTAAAGGTGTGAAGATAAATCATGTCTTGTTCGGGAGACTGGAGCTCTTGGAGGCAGGGAAGAACCTGCTGCTCACTTGTGTCTGGAGTAGGGGAAGGGGGCTGAACCTGGGAGGGAAACTCTGTGTCAAACATCATCCCGCCTGCGGTCACAGAACGAGACGAATCAATTCATACAAGGAGTAATGCAGATTTCCGAAATGTCTGAGTTTTCAAAGTTTACATTTGGATCACTTCCAGAAAAATCACTTAATTTCTGTTAGATTTCTCCCAAGTCTCGAAGATATTTGAAATGGCCAGAATGGCATATAAAAGAAGCATTTTATTTGGCCTACCCAGGGATGCATCCCTCCGTCGTTGTCGCCCTTGTGTGCAGCAGCTACAGATGCAGGAGGTCAAGTGGTTTTCTCTTGGGGGCGGGGGGGGGGCTTATCTAATGCATGGACTGAGCAGATCAATGTATCACCTACTGGTCCGTGGTGCCAGCTACTACATGAAGAGACTATTTGCAATTCTCTGTTTAATGTGTCACTTTGACTTAAAAGATAACTTTGTTCTTATCCCTTCCCTGGGACATCTGTCACCTTACACTACTTCCCTTTGACCTCTACGCTTGCTGTGTGGAAACTAAGTGCTTTCCAAGGCGCAAGTGACAGCACTTGAGTAGAATAATCTCAGGTTCCTCTAGGGAGTAGCCTGTGAAAAATTTGTGGACTTATCTGCAAGAGTCACCAGGATGTCCTTAGAATATTAAAAATCTGGGCGGCTGGGTGGCTCAGTCAGTTAAGAGTCTGCCTTTGGCTCAGTTCATGATCTCCCGTCCCCAGATCAAGTCCCATTTCTGGCTCCCTCCCTGCTCAGTGGAGAGTCAGCATCTCCCTCTGCCACTCCCCCCTCATTCTCTGTCTCTCTGCCTCTCTCTCTCATAAGTTAATAAAATCTTTAAAAAAAAAGAGAGAATATTAAAAATCTGAGGTCATCAAGCCATTTCCTTTCCTTTACAGAATCCACATGATTGTCAAAGATCCCATCTCAGTTAGCTACCATGAAACCAAGTCAGAGACTAAGTATAGGTCTTAAAATCAAGAGAAAA
The DNA here is from genome assembly GCF_011100685.1 of Canis lupus familiaris. Taxonomy (NCBI): domain Eukaryota; kingdom Metazoa; phylum Chordata; class Mammalia; order Carnivora; family Canidae; genus Canis; species Canis lupus. Next base: position 56,458,760 of record NC_049243.1, on the reverse strand, counting down.
TTAGAGATTCAGGAAAATCTTCTCAGAGCAGGTGACAGTTCGGTGACAACATAGGAAAGGAAGAGCTCGGAGAGTGCCACGGACCGAATGTGTGTGTCGTCCATATCCAGATGTGAAACCCTAGCCCCAAACGTGAAGGCCTTAGGAGGAAAGGAGGTTTGATCTTCAGGGTGGAGCCCCTGTGAAAGGGATTAGGTACCTCACAAAGGGTACCTTGGAGAGCTCCCTCCCCCTTCTGCCTGCAGAGGGTCACCCTGTGATGTTGTCATCCTCAACCAGGAAGAGGGCTCTCAGGAGACCCTCGGTGCCTGCAACCTAGCCAGGACTTGCAGCCTCCACGACTGTGAGAAATAATTTCTGTTGCTCCTAAGCCACCCAATCTGTGGTCCTTGGTTACAGAAGCATGGATGGACTACGGGAGAGGATTACAGAAGGACTTTTCAAGTAGTGTAAGGAATTGTGCAAAAGCCCAGATGGTAGAGAGCAAATTGCTCACAAACTGAGGAGGAGATATCGCACACACAATCATATCCCATAATGGAGAAGTGGCTCCACATGAATCAGGGTATCAATTTGACTTTATAGAAAACCAATCAAGGAGACTTTGTCTATAAATAGCACTTTTATACACTTTGTTTTGTAAAAATCCTAAACATCACATTAACTCAGTTTTGAAGAAAATATATTTTGAGTGAAGATACCTATATTTGACCTGCTATTTACCAGCCAGCCTCAATGCCAAGCTTACTAAGCATGTTCTTCCTGAGAAGACATGCAAAGGAATAACAATCTCTTGTCCAATAGTGTTTATGAGAAGTGTGATTTTATGTCCTTTAAAGGTGAAAGTTTTTCCCTATTTCAAAACTGAAAAAAAAAAAAAAAAAAGGAAAGTATCTATCTGGTTTTGACAAAACCAAAGGCATTTGTATCTATATGTGGGACCCATGTTATCCACAGTTTTGAGCTGATGGACTGTTCCTATTCCAAGAGGTATTATTTTTTCATATCGTATCTGGATTGATTTAAGAAAGGTCATTTGGGGCAGCCTGGGTGGTTCAGTGGTTTAGCGCCACCTTTGGCCTGGGGCGTGATCCTGGAGACTTGGGATTGAATCCCACGTCGGGCTCCCTACATACAGCCTGCTTCTGCCTTTGCCTGTGTCTCTGCCTGTCTCTCTCTGTGTCTCTCAGAATAAATAAAATCTTAAAAAGAAAAAAAAGGAAAAAAAGTGGGGGGACACCCAGTGGTTTGGCGCCTGCCTCTGGCCTAGGGTGTGATCCTGGAGACCAGGAATCTAGTTCTGTGTCGGGCTCCCTGCATGGAGCCTTCTTCTCTCTCTGCCTGTGTCTCTGCCTCTCTCTCTCTCTCTGTGTCTCTCATGAATAAATAAATAAAATCTCTCTTTTTTTTTTAAAGAAAGGTCATTTTTGTTCAACCTAAATATCATATCATTAATGATTGAGAACAAAATTAAAAACTGCTTGATGAAATAGCATTTTCTGTCAATGAAACTAGAATGTGGAAATATGGAATTTTCTCCTTTAACATTGTTTTCTAAGAATTGCCATACACAGATAGCAAACTATTGAACAAAATGGAATCTTGTCCTCCAAGTAGCAGGAAACCTGTTATTTTAAGATACTATCAGTGCAATTAATTTCCAAGAACTTAAAAACGTTTGTTTCACCTCTCCTCATCATTGACATATTTTGAGTTAAATAAAGGAACTCTTGATTTAAAAAAGAAAAAGAAAACAAGGGAAGGGGAGAGACTTATCTTTTTTTTCGACTAAGCATACAAAAAAAATGAGCGATTCTTTGTGTTAACTTCAGAGATTTCTAAATAACAAGGTTGGGAATAATAGCTAACATTTAATTACTTCTTACTATGTGCCAGAACTATGTTAACCACTTTACTCTGATTATATAATTTAATTTTTATAACCATATAAGGTAGGTATGGATATTATCATCTGCTTTCTACAGATGGAGAAGCAGATTTACAGGGAATACTTTTCTTGCCTGAAGTCCCACAGTGGTGTGTGGGGCTGAGATTCAGACCCAGGCAGCCTGAATCCCAATCCTAAAGGCAGAACCATTGGGAAGTAAACTAGGTGTTGCATCATGCCTTATAAAGAAACAGTAACAAAGCTTCCATATGAAATTCTGTATTTGTGTGGCTTATTTTCATTTTTTAATCATGTAGATAAAGACATGTTTATTAACCTTTTATTTCATGGCTCTGATTCAGCGGGTTGTGTTGTTCATAAAATCACCTCATAAGGAGGGAAGTTGATTGGAAATAATCAATAGACGATACTCATAAATAAAGGTTCATATAGTATCTTACATCTGATTGAAAAAGAAGCCTTGCTTGATTTCACTTATTTAAATTATAATGGATTTACCTCTAATTTGGGAAGAATTATTATTCCAAATCAGTCACTATAAAGGGATATAAATTATATAAATTATAGAGAAAGAAATAACAAATTGCTCCCACTCCAAATAAAATTTCAGAAGAGTACCCTGCTTCTTAAAAAATATAATTGTTTAGTGGCTCTGGCACTAAATGCCTAGATTTCCTAAAAAGTAAGACAAGAGGCCAAATCTAGTCTTCTCTAGAGGCACACCAACATTTGAGATATAGATGCATCTGGTTTAAAACAGTGCTTTTAAAAACGAATTATAAAGCCCAGAGTTTTTAATTGTTAAATTGTGTTTAACTTGAATTTATAAGGCAATAATACCTAACCTAACTGCACTGAGTGTGCATTAAAAATGAGCCAACCAAATTGTCTTTCACATAGATAAATAATTTATTTGTAATTTTTATTTTTATTTTTTAAAGATTTTATATTTTTTAAGAAATCTCTACACCCAAAAGTGGGGCTCAAACTCACAACTTTAAGATCAAGAGTCTCATGCTCCACTGACTAACCAGCCAGCCCCTGTATTTGTAACTTTTAGAATTAGTTCCTGATTTTACAAATTACTCATTTTTCACAAGCTTTTTTTCCCCATTTCTTAAACTTGACTACACTTAAATACCATGGATTTATTATTGCCTCAGGAAAAAAAAGAGCAAATGTGGTCAGGCAAACGGTTTCTTTAGTGCATGGGAATAGAAATTTTATTCCCAAAATCTGATTGTTATCCCCACAAAATATTTTTAAACATGATAAGGAGATAAACATTGATTATTATGCACAAAGAAATTGAGAACTTTTTTTCTGAAAAGTGTAGATCTTGGAACATGTTGAACTTCAAAATTTGATAGTTTTAGAATTAAGAGAAAAGGAGATCAAATGTAAATGAATCTGAAATGTCCAATATGCAGAATGACTATATACACAGCTATGGAGGCTTATGTAAATTGAGTAAGCATGTCAAATCCTAACCAGGTTAGTAGAACACCACCAGATGGAGAAGAGGGTCACCAAATGATTTTTGCCATTTTATTCCTAAAGCTGTGTGTTAAGTAGCAGGGATCACATAATACCCTCAACAATTGCTGTTATTATTTTGGAGCTGTAGACATCTTGCAGACTTGTGCTGCAAGAAATCTTTATCGTTTAATGAAATCACAAAATGTTCAAAATGAACCCAGCGATGGAGCTTCATGATTTAGAGACTGAGGAAGCCCTGCAAAGAGTTGAGATGTGCCGTGTGTCCATCCTGGTGTCGCCTTTCATCTGTCACTGGCAGCTAAAGCTGGGAGAGCTAGGGCTGCTGCCTCTGAGAATCTGGCAATCATTTCTTCATGTACCTGCTCTGTGCCACCTGCTCCACATCCATGTTTATTCCCTAATATAGAGCTATCACAAGCCATGTAGCCACAAGCTGATGAACCACGTCGGAGAACAGGTCGGAGAGAAGACACTGAACTCAAAATCAGCTGATACTGTGCTTAGTGTCCACCGGCAAACTGAGGGACGCTCTACTAAACCACTGACCGGTATGCTCGAAAGTGTCAGGGTCGTGAAGACAAGGAAGGGCAGAAGAACGGTCTCAGATCACAGGATACTTGGGAGGTGGGACAATTAAAACGTTGCGAGGTCTTGAATCCCTTCCTGACATAACAAAGACACTAGTGGTAGAAGAAGGATTATTGTTTAGTTAATAGCATTACACTGATGTTAATTTCTTAGGTCTGATAATTAAACCATGATTATGTAAGACAATGATATTAGGAGAAGCTGGGTGAAGGCTATATTGGAATTCTTGGAACTGTTTTGGCAACTCTTCTGTAAGGCTAAAATTATTTCAAAATTAGGACTATAAAAAGTTAAGAAGTAAAACACATGAAGAAAGATAAGGTTGTAGGATTCCAAATCATACATTATGACTCCTAAAAATTTATATGTTGACATCTAAACCCCAAAGCGATGGTATCAGGAGGTGGGGCCTTTGGGAGGTACTTAAGTCATGAGGGTGGGGACTTCACAAATGGGATTAGTTCTCATGAAAGAGATCCCACAGAGCTCCCTCACTCCTTCCACCATGTGAGGACAACAAGGAAGAACTATGAACCAGGAAGAGAAACAGACCCCAAATCTCCCTGTGCCTTGGTCTTGGACTCTCCAGCCTTTAGAACATTGAGAAATAAATTTCTGTTGTTTATAAGCCACCCAGTTTATAGTATTGTGTTAGAATAGCCTAAACGGACTAAGACAATAAGAATATTTGGCCAAACTCCTCTTATTGTGCTGGGTTGTTAATACAACTATGCAAATATGATTTTTACTTTTAAGTCATCATTTATAGATCACTATATACATGTACCATGCATAAGCTGTGTACATATCATGTGTATACCACCATGTCTATATAAACTAGATCATTTTATGATGGTTTCATACTTTCATACATAAAATGTTATAAATTTGAACATTTTTAGTGAACATCATATTTCAAATTCATGGTCCCCTTCCTTTTTCTAGGAACATGTAGCCTAAAAACCTTTTAAAGCAATGGTCAACCGAATAGACCAATAGTTCTGAGTTTACCCAACATATCTAATGGATATCTCACTTCCTATGTCCTTAGCTAATTTTCTCAAGAACAGAAGATTATAACCCATTCATTGCAAATTATAGAAAGTGACAATATTAAAATTATTAAATGCATGTATTTTAGTGGCATGAAGTAGTATTGGGCATTACTGCTTCATAACTCTCATGAATTTACCCATCTTTTAGCAAAACATATAAATGCAATTGATAAATTATAGTTGTATTCATTAAATTATTTTTTCAAATTGTTATAAAATTCCACTTGTGTAATTCATTTGATAGAGTTCCATTTTTAAAATTTATAAGAATTCAGATAGGCTCTGAATTAGATGAACTATTTGCATAGTCTTCTGATTTATTTTTCCATCGTAAGCAGTGATTGGCCAGATGGAAAATGTTTCCTTTGTTGGGAGGAGGATTGGAGGCTCTGCACATGCCTAGAGGCAGCATATCATTATTTTGTTTTCGTTCATTTGCCCAACAGCTATTTATGGCACTCTACTTTGTTCTAGGCACTGTTTTAAATGCTAAGTATTTAACTTGGAAAAAAAAAAAAAGGAAAATTTCTGCCTTAGAGAAGGTATATCTCCATAGGAGAGGTAGACAATAAATATTCAATGTAATTTCAGGATTGATGAGCACTATGATATAAAGAAATGGGTAAGTAAATAAGAAGTTGAATGTGAAGAGGGAGAGGCCATTCTAAGAAGAGTGGTCAAAGATGAGCTCTTTGAGGAACTGACATTTGCATAAAGATCTAAATGTAGAGATAACTTTAGGTGGTAAGAAGAATGGGCAATAGCCTTGAGAAAGGAAGGAATCATTTGGAATGTTTGAAATCCAACAGGAAGACCAATGTGACTACTGGGGACTCAGCAAGGCAGAGATAAATTGGTTGTTGAGGAATCAGGGTCTAGATTATTAGAGGCTTGCAATCTTTGAGAAGGAGGTTGCACCTCATTCTGAATGCAGGGTAAGCCATTGGAGGGTATTGGGATGAAGTGTAACATGATCTGATTAAGGAAAATTTTGGATGGGTCACTGGGACTGCTTCGGGCAGAAGACACTCTAGATGGGAAGGGTAGACACAAGGAAGTGGATGAGGAGGCAATTGCAGAAGCTCAGCAAGGGAGGATGGTGGCATGAGCTAGGCTGGTACCACTATGAGAAGTCAGAAAACTTTGTTAATGGAGTCAGTGCGAAGTAGAAGAGAAAAATCATGGATGAGCCCTGTGGTTTCTCACCTGTGTCATACTGTGAGTGGTGATGCCGTTTTCTGAGAGAGGAAGTGCTAGGGAAGGAACAGTAGCCAGTGGTGGGGAGTGGAGGTGAAGTTGGGGGTACAGTTCAAATAGCAGCAACGGATTTGGGGGAGAGTTCAAGGATGGGAATCGAAGTGGCACTCATGCTTCAGAGATGGCTGATGGATATTCCTGCAGGCTGGAAGCATAGGGACCAGAGGGAACTAAGCTTTAGGAAGAGAGGCAAGACCCCTCCTGCTGTCCTGTGCCTGTTGGATCCCGTGCATCAGCAGGAACTTGGTTGAGAAACAACCTATGAAAATCTCCTACTCTCAGATCCCCCTAAACTATTCAGGAGTCCTCAGCATCTCTCACTCCAGCCTTTCTGCTCAGAACTTGGTCATGGAGAGGCAGAAGGGGCTGAGATTCCCTTTCTCCTTCTTCTTTTTCTTCTTCAAGCCTCATTTCCATCTATAATAAAACCTTCTTAAAATATGTGTATAATTGGGGCTCTTCGGTGACTCAGTCAGTTAAGCATCTGCCTTTGGCTCAGGTATGATCCCAGGGTCCTGGGATCTTGCCCTGTGTAGGGATTCCTGCTCAGCGGGGAGTCTGCTTCTCTCTCTCCCTCTTCCTCTGCCTTTCCTCCTGCTCATGCTCTCTCTCACACACACTCTCTTTCTCTCAAAAAATATTAAAATATGTGTATGATGAAATAGGATTAATCCAGTACTACTAACATGTATCCACTTTTTAATCTCCATCTTTTGACAAAACTTTTCTATTTTCCTCAGAGATGGAATATTCTCTGTTTTTTTTGTTTCTGGAAAATACTCCCTCAACAAAATAACAACCCATGTTCTTGTACTGAAAAGGATGTGGGAGGAACTTCACATCCTATTTGATGTTCCAGAACTGCCTTGAATTAATACTTACATGTCTCCCTTCCATGTAAATATCCACTCAAGTTTTAAGTTTCATTGGTTAAGGCTATCAAGTCAAACTTCCTAAGATTTTTTTTAAGATGATTTGTTTGTGAAGCTTTATGTTGTTTTGGTTTTTGTAATCACTATTATATAAGTAAATAAACAGAGTTAAGATAATACAACTATAAAAGAAACAAGTTTTCCAGTATGCAAAAATCTACTAAAGGCTGGGAAAGTTAGAATTTTTCAGCCTATGTTGATTTAAATTGCAGAACTGGAACATTAAAAATACTAATGCTTTTTTAAAACATGTATTTTAGTAGATATATTCCATGAACAACCCAGAAATGCCACATATAAAGAAATAACAAATGAGTACTTGATGTATTGATATAGTAATTATAGAATAATCTGTTCCTTTCTCAGTACCATAGAGGGGAGAGAGGGCCGTATCTGCCGCACACACACACACACACACACACCCACACACAAATTCTTGGCACATGTGTAACTTTGTTTTCTTGAAACTTAAAAGGGGTCTATATTAAATGCAGAGGTAAGTGTGGTTTTTAGAATAGAGCATTTATTCACCTCTGGCTTGGCATTTGGGGCATCCACATGTCCTACTGATTAAACATAAAGACTACATTTCAGCCTTGAGTATAAAGCACATATGTTCTCTTCAGTCCATCATTCCTCTCTCACGGGTGATAGGTTGTCTTAGGGCCTATCATTGGTCTGAAGGTCTAATTAGTTCTGAGCAGGTGTCAAATAAAGTGCTCAGAATGGGGCGCAGTTAATCAGAGGGGGAGGTTCCTTGGGTGCAGTGGGCGGAAGAGGAGAGAGAATTCTCTAGGTAGGTTCCTGCGAGTCCAGGGTGACAGTGACGAGGCTGCGCTGGCAGTGGGGACACCCTCTAAGGAGGGCGGGCACTCCCCATGGTCCCCATGTGGGTACAGAGCATCACTGCCTCTGCTGCATCTCCCCTTCACCTGCCGTTCATAGAGCGCTCCAGGCACTCCGAAGCCTATTCCGAGTGGGAAAACATTATATCAGCAAATTATCCTTTCTGCTTTGTACAAACATAGAAATCCTAGACTGTTTTGAGCAACTAATGGAGAGTTACTATAGCAATAACCAAATCAGGTCTGGGTTGGGACTAGGACTTTTGAAGTCATTGTGATTTGTTTTTGTCCGTTTCCTTGGTGATAAGAGAAGCTATAATTAATTAACAGCCTACTACTATGGTTATTTCTGGGTTATCACTGAACAGAACATAAAGTGATTTTTTTGAGCTGTGTACCTTCCAACTCTATTTAAAGTAATTTTTAACAGACAAGGTGGTCTATAGAGATAAAATAATTTCTCTTTAGAAGAGGCCCTGTGAGTTACCTAGCAAAGCAATTACTCTTTCATGATACAATACCAAGTTGTATTAGCTGTGACTTATCAACCCACAGTGGTGATCATTACTTTGGCCAAAAACTACACAGAATAAAAGCATCCTAAATTAATGTGATCTTAATTTCATTTTTCATTTAAAATAATAAGTCCTGATTTCATTTCCCCATGTTTCAAGATAATCAATATATCATTTGTTTTTCTTCAAAGAACCTGAATTTAAAAAAATAATAATAATAAAAGACTCAATCCCTCTCTATCTTATTTTTCAGCAATATTAAAAATCGGGGGAAAAATCTTGTTACCTAAGATTTCTTATAAGGTTAATTATGAATTTTTTGTTCTGTTCTTACCTATATTTTTCAACAATAGCACTGACAATAATTCAAGTGAGTTTCCAGCTTTCTAAATTCTCAACTCAATGTTTTATCACTCTGAACCAGAATTTGTGCTAATTTCTCATAACGCTTATGGCTAGAAAAAGTGTCACAATCCTCACAGAAGTTTTATTCTCAGGATAAGTTTAGAAATGGATTTTATTTCACAGTGTTCAAAAGCACTTGGTGAGATGTGTCCCCACATGTTTAATCTGAACATATAAAAATTGGCCCTGTCACAAATACATATATATGTATATACTCATATATACATTATATATACATAATGCATCTGCAGTTTTTTAACCTGCTAAGGAGCAGATACATAATAATAATTACTATTCATCCTTCTATATCTCAAGTATACAAATCCAATACAAATCTGTGAGAACCTTTTGGTTTACTCTTGGGGAAAAAGTTGTCTTTGTCATTGTCTCCAGCATCACAGAGAAGGTAAAACAAAAACTGGTGTACCTTTGATCTTGCAGGCAACTCCTGTGCATGGCAGCCCAGAATTTAGAGCGTAATTGTGTTTTGAATTCCCACTCTGGTTAAATTTGGAGGTGGCCACAAAAGACAAGCAGGAAGAGTGAGGAGACAGATTTTAAGTGAAGAAATCACATCTGATAAAAACTAGAACAGCTTAGAGAGAAGAAAAGCTGTTTTGGGGAAGGAATGTGAACATGCATACATTGTGTCCATTTGCTGCCCCCAGTCCTCAAAGTTGGAGTTACAAGTGATTTATGTATTGCTGTTGGAAAATTAGTCCAATATGCTGGACTATTTTGAAAATAAACAGAAACCTATCTCTCAGGGCATTTTATACCAGGGCCCTGAGTCAGGGGAGAGACCCTGCCAATTTTCCCGGCTCCTCCTTGTCTGCATGAACCCCTGGAATTCCTTTTATTTCTATGACCCCCGAGAAGATCCCTGTCGAGTGAAGAAGCAAAGTGCATGTGTTCAGTCTCCACCATCCCCTTTGGGGATGCAGGCACAAGGCTGGGTGATGTTTTGACTCAGGAGCAGACCTGGCTACTGTGCCGCTTTCAAGTGCCAGACGTGGAGGTGTTTCTTTTTCGCCCTTGTACCTGTCACTTGCGCATCCGCCAAGGCTCCTGAGTTCCTCTAAGCCTTCCTCAGGAGGAGGGACATATCTGACCACCAGTAAAAGTCCCAGCTCTGGTTTCTGATAAGCCCCTTGTCCTAAGGAGGCCCTAAGGCAAGGCTCCTCTCCCATCAGATTGGGGAAAGACAATGCATGGGCTACTGCCCAGGTGTGAATTGCTTTCTACAGTTTTTGTCTTCTTTGCTAATAGGAGGCAAAATGATTTAATTGTCTGGGAGGGAAACAGAGACACTGGTTGGTATTAAGTGTCTGGGAGAGGAAGGAGGCTCTCACTGTGCTGAACAGGAGGGAGTTGACAAGAGAAACACAGAACAATGGCCAGGTGTTTAACACTGGCTGAGGTCAGTGACCATGGGTTTGCAGTGCAATCAATGCTCCTGGTTGTGCAATTCTCTCCATTTGTGTCTAGAACATATGTGATAAAGTGGGTGACTTTTTATCCTCCTTTCTAATGTGGCAGGTGTGGGTTACAGACCTATCATTGGTAAGAGGACTCTCTTTCCTAGGGGTTTTGAACCATTTGATGTATTTATTGTAGGTAGGAGCTAAGGTATTTTTAAAATATTGGATGTAATTTGTGGACTCTGTTACATTACAGTCTTCAGCAACCCCCTGAAGACAGAACGTGGCTGATTATATTTGCAAGGTCTTCTGGTTTTCATACGGGTCCAACTGTAACTGAAACAACTACTCATTTAGTTTATTCAACAAACATTTATTGAGAACCTGTTATGTGCCAGCTACTTTTCTAGGCATGGAAATACAGAGATAGACAAGGTAGGCAAAGTTGCTGCTTTTGTGATGCTTATATGAATATATGCTAATTGTCTTTAAAAAAAACAAGAAAATATTGAGAAGAGAAAGTGAAAGTTCATCTATGAGAGGTGGGGATGTCCATGAGTGTGTGAACATCGGGGGAGGATCACTGGTATCATCCTACAGCCTGGCTCTCCTCCCAGGCTCCACTTTCCCAAGTCCATTCCCTATCCCAGTTTGATATATCCTTTCCAAGCTGTCTCTAGAACATTCTTTTCTGTGTGCTGTGAATGTTTATCAGGATAAGGGAATCATGTTCTGTGTTTATCCTTTCCTCAACTTGCAGCTACTTTTTTTGTTCTTTCTTTTCTTTATAGAGTTCTTATATTGATTTAATAAATTAGAATATTAAACTATTAAGAATTTAAAATTGAAGCCAAAATCAATTTGCTCTATTCCTATTGTTCTATTCCTTTCCTCAATTGATGATGGGAAATATGCAACATGAGGCAGTCAATCCCTGAAATTGGAGAAAGCACAAAGATAAGATATTTCCTAATTACCTACATGGTAGATATTTTCTGGAGTGTTTTTTTTTTCTTTTTTTAAATTAGATTTTTTAAAGATTTTATTTATTTATTTATTTATTTGAGAGAGAGAGAGAGAACATGAGCAGGTGGGGGAGAGGCAGTGGGAGAGGGAGAAGCAGACTCTCCACTGAACAAGGAGCCTGATCCCAGATCCTGAGATCATGACCTAAGCCAAAGGCAGATGCTTAACCAACTGAGCCACCCAGGTGCCTGTTTTTTTTTTTATTCTTTAATATAAATTTTCATACATAATAATATTTTTGTAGAATGTGACCAAGCACGTTCCAGATTTACTCTTTGACAACATGAAAAATACAAAAAGAATTTCCAATTTATCTTCTTTGGCTTGGTCAGACAGAAATGTCAAGTGCAGCTTGTGCATATTTAATGGATATGATTAAGCAAGAAGATTGTATTTTTAAAACCACATACTTGAAAGCTAAACACACACATATGAGATATTATAGTCTATCCCACTTGCATAGTTAACTCATTTTTATTTCTTGAATCATAATTGCTAAAACGTTAAATGTACTACATTTATTCTATCAGTTAATGCAATTATATTTATTTGCACTTTTTTTCCTGTAAAACTAAACAAAACAGAATTGAATCATGCATATAGTTAAAGACTACCAGAGGTGATTTTTAAAAAATATTCTACCCTTCAGTGAAGGGTGCCATTTCAGTTACAAAAGTGTACCTCTTTGCCAAGCCTACGTAAAAATAATCAGGCGACCTTTTTCATTTCATCAAAATAGATTGTTAGTCAAATTATCTGAGAGAATAAATTAGAAAAAAAAAACACAAACAACAAATTCTCTTCGTTGATCTTCTGAGATTAGGGTAAAGCCCAGCTTCTGTGTCCAAATGATCAGGGTAACTCTTAGTGTTTCATTCAGTATTTCTGTGAGCCACTCCGTGATGATTACCGAGTGCTTTTCTCAAGTGTAAGCTGCTTAATTACTGTTATTTTATCATTGTAAAGAACATATATTACAAAATCCACCAATGTCCTCTGTTCTTCTTGTTTCCCTATGCAAACCCTTCTGCTTCACTCAACCTGAAGCAGTTCTCTTCCCAGGGATGCACCTTTGCTTGGATTGTCCCCCCGTGGAACCTGCACATTCTGTGGGGAAGAATTTACTATTAAGAACGTGGAGGAGCACCTGGGGCCTCAGTGCTTGAGCATCTGCTCAGGTCATGATCCTGGGGTCCTGGAATCAGGTCCCACATTGGGCCCGCTTCTCCCTCTGCCTGTGTCTCTGCCTCTCTCTCTCTGTGTCTCTCATGAATAAATAAATAAAATCTGAAAAAAAAAGAACGTGAGTTGTCATAAAATAACATGGGAAACAGCTAGTTAGAGAAACAGTGGAAAGGTTGGAAAAGTGAGTATTTTAATATAACTTAATAATTTCCATTGGGAGGAAAACATCCTAACTGTGTTTTTTAGGTGATAAGAGGAAAAACAATGCTCCATCTTCAAGAATAAGTATGATGTTTAAAACTTTGATCCTCAGGACGCCTGGGTGGCTCAGTGGTTGAGCGGCTAGGGCATGATTCTGGAGTCCCGGGATCGAATCCCACATTGGACTCCCTGCAGGGAGCCTGCTTTTCCCTCTGCCTGTGTCTCTGCCTCTCTTTCTCTGTGGATCTCATGAATAAATAAATACAAACTTAAAAAAAATAAAAATAAAACTTTAGTCCTCAAGTGCTATTTTTCATAAATATTTTTAAATGAATAGAAACTGCCTTAAATAGGTTGTTTGGACTGATAACCTTTTACCATGCTCACTCAGTCAGATTTCCTTGGCCTTTATGAATCGAAACTGTGCTTCTGTGTGGTGAATCAGACTAAATCTTCATGTTCAAAAAAAAAAAAAAAAAAAGAGAGAGAGAGAGAGAGAAGAAAAGAAAAAGAAAGGAAAACAAGATGATAGTGTTGCCCTCTTGTGGCTGTTTCAAAGACCAGGTTGATGCTTAGAAAGGTCGGATATGAGGAATATCTGTTACAGGGAGAGGAGTTAGCCCTGGGAATATGGACAGCCTCTTTTATTTGGTCCAGTTTAGGAATGTCACTGGACCAGTGAGTTCTGACCCAGTAGAGGTCCCATCTTTCAGCAGCTGTAGGAGCTGCATTGAGTGCAAAGTGCAAAGTGATTCAGGTTTGGTCAGGATGCCAGCTCTCACTGGAATCTTGATTAAGTCCCTAAAGAGACTCTCAAGTTGAGACTCCTACACATCGGGATTCAAATTCTTTTTCTCATATCCAGTCGGTTCTGGACCTTCAGCCTGGTCTGGGGTCTGCTTCCCTGCTGGAAATCCACATCACCGATTATCCTCTGTTCTCCTTCCCAAGAACCGTGGTCTGGCTGTCCCGAATACCAGGTGCTGGTCTTGGATTTGCTGCTCACTTACAGTCATTACTAAGTTACTTTCCTCCTCTGCCTTATTCTTCTGTACTAAAGAATACAAGGAAGAGAGCAGGAAAACCCACACTTGTTGAGCCCCTACCAAGAATCTTGTTTTCTCCTAGGTGTTCTGTACACTTTATATGAAGGTGTCATTATTCATACGATGATTATGTCACTCAGATAATTATAGGGACTGATGATCCTAAAGGAATCAAACAGAGTATGCGTTATTATCCTTGGTTTACAAGTAGGAAATCAAGACTCAGAAAGGTTAAATGACTTCATTGAGTTAATAGAGACTAGTAGTGGAGGAATTAGGGTCCAATCCAGACATCTTTCATACTCTAGTCACGAGCGTTACTGAGAGTGGGTGAGTTCCATTAGTAGGTGCCTAGGTTTGAGAAATGCTGAGCTGAACAATGTCAGGTAGATTTTCTCCAGTGCTCCTCTTGGCCTCTGATATTAAATGTCCACATTTGACCACAGATTAGTGCTCTTCCAGGCTCGTTTGGAAAACATCGATAGATGGATGTCCACACATTGTTTTCCATTGTCTCACAGAATCAAGGATCTTCCTTGATTATTTCCTCCACCTCTGAAAGCATTTGTCCTGATTCGTGTTTCTTCCTATGACTGTCTTTCACAATGCTTATCATATGATTTATTTTAGTGTGGTAATTTCAAGTATTTCTTCTTTGCTTAAATTTTAAATTCCTAGAGGGCCGACATTAGTCTAGAGGTTAAGTATAGTGCCTTTCAAGGAATAGGCACTCAATAAAGAGTTGTGGAATGTGAGAATAAAAGGCTGCGCTTAGGCAAATTACAGTTCATATTTAAGCTTGCCTGGGATGTTCATGGCTGGCATGTCAGATGTCCCTGACAAGTTATTATTGTTTCAACAGAGGCATTGCCTGTCTTACCCGGAAGGGTGTCTAAAATAGAAATTGCAGGCATCGTGACACGGCCAGATGGATCTGATCGAAAGGAGGTTTCAGGGCCCTTGAAATCACAAGCCCATTGTTAGAAACTTAGCATCAGAGGGGCTTATAGGAATTTGAAAGATGACAGAAGGAGACACTTAGTTCATCTGTGAGGATTTATTCTCCCAGCACTTGTCCTCTGCGGCTACACGAGGCTCCCCTGAGCTTGTAGGGCTCTGGAGCAAGAGTCCACCCCACCTCCCTGAGCCCTATTCAGGTCCAACAGCAGAGATGCAGTCACAGCATCCTTGGGTTGAACGAGCTCTTAGAGGCCATCTTGACAGGTTATTTTCAAACCATATAGGATACTGGGATGAGGGAAGTCTGGAAAGTTCGATTCAATTTTTATTTCATGACATATGTTTAAATATGCCTAAAACTTAATAAAATGGTAACGCATCAGGCACCACTTTTCCTTTGACTGGCACTGCAAGTTCTTATCTTTTGCTGTTTCTACCCAATCAAAAAATGTCCTGGATTGGAGGGTCAATTACTACTTTTTTTTTTTTTATTGTGATTCCTCAGGGTCAGTATAATCACAAGAACTTAAAATCGGATATTAAGACCTTCATAAAATCCCAACCCTATGCTGTGACTAACTTCAAACTGCTGTCTTTGTCAAAACCACCACTTCTGGGTGATGGACTTTCTCATAATCAAAGGTCTAAGGACAGTCTCATGAAATATGCTTATTCTAATGAACTACCACCATTGCTGGTTTATATTTTGGGTCTCTCCTGTGATGATGTCTCAAAACTCTTGCTTCCAACACCCCCCGCACCCGCCCCCCACACCTGCAGTGGAAAAATGTGGACTCACAGAAAAAGAAATAAAATTTGGATCTCTTAACTCAAAGTTTGCTGTTCGACCTTCCAATATGCTTTGCCACAGTTTTGGTTAAAGTCAAATAATGTGAGTGAGGAGGAAGTAAATCTTTTAATGGATTAAAAATTATAAAGCTTTGATTTTTTTCCCCTTCATATGAAGTCACTTTTAGATCTACATGTAGAACAGCCCTCATCTGATTCATTGAAGCCAGCATTAATCTGAGTTCATTATGACCACCAAGGATAGACATTGGCTTTCCACCACCACTGACTTAGCCTTTGCAAGTCTTCGAGATTCCTCATTTTGAGAATGTAGGGTAGTACACAGACCTTTGCAAAAGCATGTTTGAATTCTCTCTAGAAATCAGGAAACTCCAGTTTCTTTCAGAGTGGGGTCAGACACAGATCATTTGGGGTAGAGGAAGGATGCCCCCCCACCCCGGCCATTGCCCATTCATCTCACTGTGGTTTGTATGCCCTGGGTAGGGATTACTCGGTGACTTGCTGACAAGTATTTGCAGCAAAGCTAACTTTCCCCCCAAACAATAATTTAGAAGGCAGAAAGTGTATCTGGGGTTTTTATTCTTTGTCAAGTTCATCGACTTGAAATTTCTGTGCCTCCGGCTAATAGAAATTTGACTTTTTGAAAATAAAATTTACAGGTTTCTGAAGAATGGCATTCTATCCACAAGCTTCCCATGATCGCTCTTCCCCCTGCAGGGCAATTCGTGTTAATATGAATTCATAAAAAATAAAAGTTCGTGATAGCTTGTCTTGTTTATTTTCTGTTCCTCCTTTGGGTTGGTAAACGAATGGACCAGACATTTATAAGGCCTTAATTACTATCTTTTCACATTTGCCCTAAGACCATCTTTGAAAAGGCACTAAAGCTCAAAGCATGGAGAAAACATCCTGTCTTTTATTATATTGTAGAACATCATAAATAAGAGGTATTTTTAAGAATAAACTACTTTTATAGTATCCACTATCCAGAAGAGTTTCATCTCTTCCAATTCTTTAAAACTATAAACAGCTTGGATAATAATTAAACCGTATTTGATAGGATCTTCTAAACAAATCTTTAGCAACTCAAGCAGAGGCTCATGTTTGGGCCAAAGTAATGATTTCTCCAAACCTTTTATTTCATGACTATGTTAGCTTTCTGTAGGTGGTAGCTCTTAATTTTTAATACATCAGTGTATTAATGTACTCAACATATATTTATTAAATATACTCTTTTAGGAGGACAAAACATGTACTGTGGCTTTTTATATACATGCAAATTTGTACACATACAATGAAAAAGATATAGGGGCACTGAGTGGCTCAGCCAGTTAAAGCATCTGATTCTTGATTTTGGCTCAGATCATGATCTCAGCAACCTGAGATAGAGCCCTGCTCTGGCTCTGCGCTTAGTGGGGAATCTGCTTGGAGTTCTGTCCTTCTGCCCCTCCCCACAATCATGCCCTTGTATGCTCTCTCTCTCTCTCTAAAATGAATAAATAAATCTTAAAAAGGTATAAATATGGGATCCCTGGGTGGCGCAGCGGTTTAGTGCCTGCCTTTGGCCCGGGGCGTGATCCTGGAGACCCGGGATCGAATCCCACGTCGGGCTCCCGGTGCATGGAGCCTGCTTCTCCCTCTGCCTATGTCTCTGCCTCTCTCTCTCTCTCTCTCTGTGACTATCATAAATAAATAAAAAAAATTAAAAAAAAAAAAGGTATAAATATTGCAAAGATAGAGCAGCCCGGGTGGCTTAGCAGTTTAGCACCGCCTTCAGCCCAGTGTCTGATCCGGGAGTTTCGGGATCGAGTCCCACATCGGGCTCCCTGCATGGAGCCTGCTTTTCCCTCTGCCTGTGTCCCTGCCCCCCCCCCCTCTCTCTTTGTCTCTCATGAATAAATAAATAAAATCTTTAAAAAATATATTGCAAAGATATACATCCATTAAATATTTCCTGTTTTTACCTCTTAATTGTAAACAGGCAATTACAATTTTCTTCTTTTATGCTACTTAACTAATCTAAATTTATTTGTAATAAGAAAAAGTTTTTGAAAAACATTATAGAGTACCTAGGAAAAACTATTATATTCCAGATAGTGAAACGTAAGTCCAAAGATGACTCTTGACATTCTCTGGTGGAGGAACCACACCTGGTTGAGGACATTTGGGAAACGCGTCAGAACACATCCTGAGTGACCTGCTGTGGTCATGCATTCCATGCTATGGAAGTTCAGAGGAAGAGCCCCGAACTGCCCTTAGAGCAATGGGTCATAGAGGCAAAAACTGGCAGTTTGGGAGCAGATAATGAGTAGACCACAAGTAGAGCAAAAAGGGAGCTACATTTCATGCAGAAGAAATGGAGGGTGCAAATGCACAAAACTGTGTGAACAGTTGGCATATTTGATAGTGATGAGTAAATAGGTCAAAATATAATGCATTGGGGTTGTGGCAGGAGATGAGATTAAAATGTGCAAAGGAACTTCACCATAAAAGGACTTCAACCCCAGGCTGAACTGGGGCTCCCCAAAGGGTATATTGGGAAAAGGACCTTTATAAATATAATTAAGCTAAAGATCTTGAGATGAAAAGATTATGCTAGATTATCTGGATGAGCCCTAAATCCATTCATAAGTGACCTTATAGGAGACACTTAGAAGAGAAGCCCTGGAGGAGATGCCCTAAAGAGAGAGGACAGATATCGGAGTACAGTGGCTACAAGGAATGCCAAGGATTGTCTGCTGCCACCAGAAGCTAGGAGAGGCAAGGAACAAAATCTCGCTAAGAGCCTCTGGAGGAAGCCCAGCACTGCTGACACCTAGGTTTTGGACTTGTGGCCTCCAGAACCATGATAGAATACATTTCTGTGGGTTTAAGCCACCAGGTCTGTGTCTGTGGTGACTGGCTGTGGCTGCCATTAAGAAACTAATACAAAGGACATTGCATGCTATCTAATGAAGACCTTTACATGGACTTCAGTTGGGAATAAATCCATCATATTTGTGTTACAACTTTCCATGGATGAAAATAATCCTTTAGCTTAGATGCAAGAGCTCATAGGTTTTTATAATAATTATAATGAGTTAGAAAAGCCAATTTGGGTCTGTTTATCTCAAAATAATTGCACAGAACCACATATTTTATATACATAGGGTTAAAATACTCTATCATTAGCACTTTCCACAGGGTATCTAGGTGCTCAGTATAATGGCTGCACTGAAATCAAAGATAGTGTCTTCAGAAAGACATCCTTTTAAAATAAATATTATTGATATGAATGTACTTTTTTGCACAATGAAATAATCTACCTGAGTTCCTTAAGCCCTATCTTGATTTTTAAAAAAAGATTTTATTTATTTATTCATGAGAGACACAGAGTGAGAGGCAGAAACATAGGCAGAGGGAGAAGCAGGCTCCCTACAGGGATCCCGATGTGGGACTCGATATCAGGACCCCAGGATCATACCCTGAGCAGAAGACAGATGCTCAACTGCTGAGCCAACCAGGTACCCCAAGCTCCATTCTGATTTGAGCAATATTCTTAGCCTGTCCGAACATTTGGTAGTTTGTCAAAGGATAATGATATTTTGCCTCTTTGCCTCTAGGGTAGTTATGAATATCAAAATGAAATCCCATATGATTTTGCACAAAGGGGTGCAAAACTGGATGTGAGAACATGTGTGACTCTGGGTACACTTCTGCACATAATTATGATGTGGTATTATGGAAACGTCCTAGATAGCTTGTCCTGTGAGCCCACGAAGCTCCTAATGAAGTCACAGGCTTTGTGTGTGCATGTCCTCTAGGTGGACCAAAATTCAGGCCACCTTCCCAATTTATTCTCCCCAGCTTTGATTTACTTTTGTCAGCCAGGAGAGATGCTGAACAAATAGGAAACATGATCTACACCAGAGCTGAGGCTGAGACTTTGTCCTCTAGCTTCTTGGCCTGAAATCAGTCAGGACAATGTGAATCCTGGAACAGTACTCAGGCCAGTCTCATTCAGGACTGAGCCACCTGTGCACACCTAAGGAGCACTGGCTGACGAGGCACTGGCCTGTGCTCTGGCAGAGAGCGAGCCATGGCTCTCACCAAGAGCTTTGCTTTAAACTCAATCTTCAATCACTGCAATTCCTTCCTGAATTGCATATTCAGGATGGAATTAATGTAGTAAACCTGTTCTTATCTTTCACTGATTTCTTTAAATTAATTACCAAATTTAAGCACATACCACTTAAATGTAGTGTTTCTTTCCTTTTCCTAACTTATACTACCCCATCGTCATCCTTGAGTTGTTCCCAGCATCCCTTCTTGTCTTCCACAGAGGTTGTCCATGCCCAGGGACACTCAGAATAAAGACTCCATTCCCCACATAACAAAGTTTGGGCCAGTGGGATTTATATGGGAATGACATGGAATATTCAGGAAGTGTCTTAAAGGGATGTCTTCATTTCTTCCATTACTTCTTTGTCTGCATGGTCCAACACTTAGGTGATACCTTGACATGGAAAGTATATTGAGGGCAGTGGATCAACAGAGGAGAAAGAGGTGGGATCCCAGCCGATGTGGAAACCTCAGACCAGACATGATGGCTTATAATTAATTGACAGAGCTATAAATTTCTACACTGCATAAACCACTGTTATTCTGGATTTTCTATCCCATAGCTTGATCTCTCAAAGCAAAAGCCAGATGGCAGAGTTCAAGGTGTGTGGTCGGAATTGGCCATACTGACAATGCGTCATTGAAGGAATAAAATAAAGGGGAAATTATAACCACTATGAGAATTTCTTGTCCCCCAAAATAAACTGGCCTGTGAACTTTTGATGATATACTTACTCATAATGAACTTACTCATCTCAGTATGCCCCCTTCTTTTTGGTTGCAGGCTTAGAGCAGACTTTGCATTAGAGAACTTAGTAGCAGACACAGAATAAAAGGGAAAGAATGGAGAATGTTATAAAAATCAAAATGGTTATAATTCTCCCTTTAAGTTTAGATGTTTGAAATCTATGTCTCATCATTAGGAGTAATGAATCTCTGCGTATGACCTAATATTTTGGGGTCTTAGAACCATAGCACGGCGAACACTTTCTGCTCCACACATCTGTAGCTACAAATCCAGATTTCATAGAAACCATTAGTACGAGGAAAGTTCATGTATGAGGCTCTCACAACAACCGGCTTCCTGGTATTGAGCCACAGCACATGCTAAGAATGACTTTGTTGTTTCTATCAAAATAGTGATTATCACTCTATGTGTCTCTGGGTGCTTCAGGATGGCCTGTGCATTCCTTGTGTAACTTATTTTGTTTTATTCAGCACACAGGGAAATACAAAACATATCCACAACTGGGTTCATAAAACTTCCGACCCTGTTACACTGCAACCAAATAGCCAGGTGCTTGGTGTGTGGGGACAGCATGCTGAATAACAAGCCAGAATAGGGAAAAGTATATGCAAGTGCATGGTTGTGAGGGTTATTTGACAAGCCAGTGAGGTCGTAGCTAGAAGGCTCTATTAAAGTTCGTGCTATTTCTAGAGGGGGATCTCTCTGCTTGGATTTAAATGTCCAGTTGCCTGTCGGACTCAGTCCACCAGTGAAGCTACAAGAGGTCACTCTCTTGAGGAATCAGAAAGTCTCTGCAGGAGAAGGTCTACCTTTCCAGCAGCCTGAGTGTAGCACAGCACATTAGGAAGCACCGTCAGAACAGCAAAAGGCCAGAACTACTGGAGGTATCCATGCTTCCATTATTCTTTTCTGCTTCTCCACTTTGGCCATGTTGCCTCAGCTCAAAACCTCTCGAGAGAATTCTCTAAAGCAGAGGAAGATTGAACTGAGAGTTACACATTCATGGTGTGAATATCCTTTGTACAGGGATCCAAGAAAAAGGTTAGAGCAAAAAGAGCTATGAGTGAATAATTTTGAAGTTTGGGGAATACTTAGGGTTCTTTGGCAAGAGGGAAACAGAAGGCCAACAACTTGTGTTTGCCTTCACACCTGGAAAGTACTTCTGGCTTGCAATGGAGGTTTTTTGTTGTTGTTGTTGTTGTTGTTGTTGTGGGGGGTGGGGGTTGTTTTGTTTTGTTTTGAGCAAAAAAAAAATTTTTTTTTTTTAGCTGCTGATATTTCTGCTCCTTTTTCAAACTTGGTCTGATCACTTCCACAATAAAACCGCATCCATCATTTTATGTGTTGATGAGCGAGTTGTTTTTTTTTTTTTAATGAAGAAAAGAAAACACCATTACACAGTTTAGACATAGAGCTGAGTGGTGACAAGTGCTCTGTCCTTACTTCAGTATTGATATTACATCATCACACATCAGGACCCTTGAGAGTTGTTCAAAGCAGGACAAATTTTCACAATATTAATTCTGCCAATCCATGAGCATGGACTATTTTTCCATCTCTTTGTGTCTCCCTCAATTTCTTTCAGAAGTGTTCTATAGTTTTTAGGGTATAGACCCTTTACCTCTTTGGTTAGGTTTATTCCTAGGTATCTTATGCTTTTGGGCGCAATTGTAAATGGGATTGACTCCTTAATTTCTCTTTCTTCAGTCTCATTGTTAGTGTATAGAAATGCCACTGACTTCATGTATACAATGGAATATTACTCAGCCATTAGAAATGACAAATACCCACCATTTGCTTCAATGTAGATGGAACTGAAGGGTATTATGCTGAGTGCAATAAATCAATCGGAGAAGGACAAACATTATATGATCCCATTCATTTGGGTAATATAAATAATAGTGAAAGGGAATAGAAGGGAAGGGAGAAGAAATGGGTAGGAAATATCAGAAAAGGGAGACAGAACATGAAGACTCCTAGCTCTGGGAAACGAACTAGGGGTGGTGGAAGGGGAGGAGGGCAGGGGGGTGGGGGTGAATGGATGACGGGCACTGAGGGGGGCACTTGACGGGATGGGCACTGGGTGTTATTCTGTATGTTGGCAAATTGAACACCAATAATAAATAAATTTATTATTAAAAAACAAAACAAAACAAAGCAGGACAAATGCGTGGAGCTTTGCAGGTGCATCAGAGCTCCACAGCCCTCCAAAATCTGTTCTTGTGGGTTGACTTTTGTCCTCCAAACCAGATATTTTGAAGTTCTGACTCTCAACACCTGGGAAAGTGATCTTATTTGGAAAGGTTTTTGCACGTGTAATCAAGTTCAGATGAACTCATTAGAGTGGATCTTCCTCTGAGGTAAGTAGGGCCCCCTACTTACCATAAGAAGGAAGTGCCATGAGAACACAGGCACTCCCAGAGGTGACATCACATGCCCGCAGAGGCTGAGACCACAGTGATGCAGCTGCACACGAGAAGTTCCACCACCAACAGCTGGAAGAGGCCAAGAAGGAGTTTCCCCTCAACGTTTCAGACGGGGAAAGACTCAGACGACATCCTAATTTCAGACTTGCAGCCTCTGGAACTGTAAGGCAATAAATATCTGTTGTTTTAACACCCCTACCCCTGTTGGTGGTACTTTGTTACAGAGGCCCTAGAAAACCAATAGGTCTACTCTTTCCCATTTTTGCGAATATCATAGCCAAAGTCATGACCTGACCCAGTGTTTTCATACCCTCAGGGTAGCTTTGTCATTTGTTGAATCGACCAATATAAGATAGATGATGCTCTAGTAATGAGCATCTCCAAAATTTGGCAGCTTAAGAAAACAGGAGTTTAACTCTCCCTTCTGTACTCATGTAATGCAGCTCAGCAGTGGGAATTCTGTTTATCACTGTTTTTCAGACCCCAGCCTATGACTGTGCCATCTCGAAACAAGCATTCAGGATTTTCTTAGGAGAAGACGTCATGGAAAATCCTGCACTGGCTTCTAAATGATTCAAGCCAGAGGGGCATCTCATCTTTTACTCACACTTTATTGCCCCAAAGTAAGTTATTTGGCCTTGCCTCATTCCTAGGAGATGAGAGAGTGTGCCTGGAAGCAGAGATGAGCAAAACGTAATGAGGACCCCTGGTCATGTTACCACATTTGCTACTTTTTTTAAAAAAAGATTGTATTTATTTATTCATGAAAGACACAGAGAGAGAGAGAGGCAGAGACATAGGCAGAGGGGGAAGTAGGCTTTCTGTGGGGAGTCTGATGCGGGACTCGATCCCAGGACCCTGGGATCACACCCTGAGCCAAAGGTGATGTACAACTACTGAGCCACCCAGGCATCCCCCACATTTGCTAATTGCTTCACTTCATTTTCTCACTTTTAAATTGGAATCTCAATACTTACCTTCTTTGGTTGTTGTGAGATTCCAATAAAGGTGTGTAGACCACAACAAATATTAATTCTTTCTCTTTCCACCTTGTTTCTGCATCTTTATAAAACCTTTCCTTCTGTTGCGCCATCCTCTGACTTGAGAGTTTCTCTCTGGCCCATTCAGTGATCCCTCTACTGCCTCCCATTCTCAGCCCTTATGCCTTCTTTTGACTCTTCTTCCTCTTCCAGACTCTGAAATCTAGGCTCCCTGCAATGTCATCTTTTCCATTTGTACCTCCTCTTTCAATGGTCTCCATGTCTATTACTGCACCTCATATCTTTGTGTAGCTATCTCTGGTCTTAACTCTCCTCGAACAACAGAGCCAAATTTCCAACTACTTGCTGTTTACAGTTTCCCGAACTAGCCGTGTTTCCTTGTTCTTCCAGAGACTTTCTGCAGCAGACTCCACCAGAGGCTTTGAAGCTTACACCAAACGTCACTTCCTTTCACAAATGTTGCCTGAATTCCTCCAGCCTACTTAGACCTAATGTTTAAGTACTTTTTATGTACCTACCTAAGTATGGATTCATGAAAAGAGGCTAGGCCATGATTTGGCAAGTAAGGACAGCAAGTTCTTGGTTGCTGGCATAAGACGAAAATATTTCCATGTGTGTAAGAAAGACTTGGCTGAAAAGAATGGAACCTGAAACTGATCAAGCCTATAGACTTAGAGGAAGCATGGGAAAAAAAAATTACACAACACCACCGCTATGTGGTCCATGAACTGAGACTATAGGAAACTACAGGAAGAGAAAATGTTGTTAGCCAAGCATATATAAGAAAAAACACAGAGAAAAAGAGGAGGAAGAGAGAGGAAGAGAAGAGCGGTGGGGGCTGGGGGCGAGAGATAGCTGTAGATCAGAAAAGACATATCAACCTGCTACAATTGTTGCATCCTGATTTGAACAACCCATTAAAAATTATGAAGTAAGAGAAATTTGATTCTTTGAAGGTATTATTTTAGTTTTCAGGTATGATAATGTTATTTAGTTATGTCCTAAAAGTATATTTAAATATTTTTAAATAAAATACATTAATATAATGTCTGGTATTCAAAATAATCCAGAGTGTGAAAGTGTGGGTGGGGATATAGATCAAGTATAATTTGGTGCGAATTGAAGCTGGATAATAATATGTGACGGTTCATATTATTCTCTTTTCTTTCTATACGTGCAAAATTTTTCATAATTAAAAAAAAGATCAGCTGAACTTGATAAACAACAACAAAGCCTCCACCAATTTTCCTGATGTGAAAGGGTGAGATATCTCATTAGCAGTTCAGTTCCAAATGGATTTGATGATTCCTATGGGTTTTTGATATGGAAGTGCAGAGGAAAGACAATTTGGTGCCTGAATTCTTTTGGGATCTGAGGATCATAGATCAGTGGTTTGCATTATAATTTAAATCAAGTTTAAACTCTAATATACTGTCGAATCACAAATAACTAACAACTTTACACAAACTTCCTTTCGCTCCAATTCATTTCATTTCCAATGCAATCTGTTGACTTGTGAATGCATACAAGTGTCTACTTTTATTTTCTCTTTATTAGTGTCATAGCAGCCATCATCAAAGTAATTATTTCTATTGCCATGCATTTAATTTTAACTTGTCTCTTGCATGTTGCTACAAGTCATTTGCAAATTCTCATGTCTATGCAAGAGCATAACCACATTCATGGTCGTGGTCGTCAACTTTAAAAATCAATTTCTCCCTTGTGCCCATAGTGAAAATGATTACAGGTTATATAAAAGCAAGTTTTATCATGACAGTGGAGCAGAACTGATGTGGCATACTAATTTAGTCATTAAAGTGTACACAAAAAATTACAGTGGAAAGTTGTCTGCAGAGTTTGATTTTTTATTTTTTTCTGCCACAGTTGCCCTGTTGCAGGAGAGCACCCTCTCTTCTGATGGGATACAGAATCTCTGAAGCTCTTAGGGGCACTTTGATTTCAACTTCACTTAGAAAGTGATTAAAATGTTACACTCTAGGGGCTCCTGGGTGGCTCAGTCCGTAAAGTGTCTGCCTTCAGCTCAGGTCATGATCCCAGGGTCCTGGGATCCAGCCCCACGTCAGGCTCCCTGCTCAGCCGGGTGTCTGCTTCTCCCTTTCCCCCTGCTTGTGCTCTCTTTCTCTCTGTCAAATAAATAGGTAGGTTCCTGCGAGTCCAGGGTGACAGTGACAAGGCTGCACTGGCAGAGAGACACAAAATTTAAAAAATAAATAAAATGTGACACTCTAGAAGTGGCAACATTTTTTCCTTAATTCCTAAAGTGGAGAGATATTGCCATTAACCAAACAAGAAGGAATGGAAAGAGGAAGGAAGAAAAAGGGGAAAGACCTCTTAGCAAGTAGAACTTCGTAATTTTTATCGATATGCCACTTAGTACTTTCTCCATATTGATGAAATCGGCCACTTGTAAAGGAATATTCTGTTTGTGTCTTTTATGAAGCGACGTCACAGCAGCTATTCAACAACTCTTTTAGCTCTAAATCTAACTAGATCACCCATTTATTCCATTCTAAACACCGAGGGATGGGAAGGCAAAGCCCTTTCAAACTCAGACCTTTGAAGTCAAGGAGAAGAGTCGGGATAATCGCAAAATACATCAATGAACAATACACAGCCAGACAGCGGGACAACTGGGAAGGTGGGAGATGTTCACTGTGGGTTTCAGTGTCCAGGAAGCAATCCCCACAAGAGGAAGGACACTAAAAGAGACAAATGGGAATCCTTTGATCTGGGAGAAGAGGAAAGCATGAGAGAGCAGTGCACGCAATTCCAGGAAGGGAACGTTCAGAGCCTGTTTGGGGGAACTTAGTGCACCAGCCCGATAGCAGTGCAGAAGGTAAGATTATAGGCTAATTCAGTGAAGTTGTTCAGGATCTCCAGTAATATCCAGGACTTTAAGCATCTTTTAAAACCAGGAATTAACACACAAAGTGACACTTTAAGAACGTGCTCTTGTGGTTGAAATGCTGATAAAAAGCTGCAAAGGTAAGCATTCTCTCTCTCTGCCATTCTGTCTTTCACCGGACCCCAGAGGAACCTGTATGTCAATAGAAAGCCTACACGTTACCCATCAAGATCAACATCTCAATTATGCATATTGTCATGGTTTTCCAGCTTGTACGTTAGCATAGATCTCGGTTCAGGGGTGTGGGCTAAATTTGCTTGCATAATATAGTGTGTTCAATGATGCAGGGGCCACACATATGGTTCATTCTCTGTGATTGGCAGAGGACCTTGTATTTTAATTTGCAGCACTGTGATTATTTGGATACTTTAGAAAGCCATGTTTCTGGGAGTTTCTTCTCCAAACCTCCTTTTTAAGGAGGCCTACTGTTCCAGTAGTTTAATAAGCTTTCCATATCTCTTGTACTGTGGTTGGCACAACCGCACAGACAATAATGGGTGTTCAGCATATGTGGGGCGTCTGGTTCCCAGCATTTGCCAAGAGCCATGCACTGGGAAGCAATTCTCATCTTTACCTCACTGAAGCTCTCGTACTTTGTGTGGTAGTTACTTACCATCCTTTCATGTTCAGTGAAGAGTTAGGTCATTTTCTGAAGGTAACAGAGCAAGCAAATGATGAAGCCAGGGAAAAATCAAATTAATAATATTAAATTAATAATAATTTCATTAAGTTGGTAATAAATTTGATTGAATTATATAGTTGAGGTATATGAAGGGACTGTGTATCCACTTAACAGGTTATTTATTTATTTGTTTAAAGAGTGTATTTATTCATGAGAGACACACAGAGAGAGGCAGAGACATAGGCAGAAGGGGAAGCAGGCTCACTGCGGGGAGCCTGATGCAGGACTCGATCCCATGACCCCGCGATCATGACCTAAGCCAAAGGCAGATGCTCAACCACTG
This sequence comes from Canis lupus familiaris, assembly GCF_011100685.1. Taxonomy (NCBI): domain Eukaryota; kingdom Metazoa; phylum Chordata; class Mammalia; order Carnivora; family Canidae; genus Canis; species Canis lupus. The sequence continues at coordinate 56,430,938 of NC_049243.1, read as the reverse complement.
AGCCACCCAGGTGCCCCTCCTTTGTTTTTTTTTTTTTTTGTTTGTTTGTTTGTTTTTTTTACTTATTGCAAACATAATAAATGCATAGGCCAATGGCCTGCTGGGACAATTATCTAACCCTAATACTATTCCTGCAAATAACAGGCCACAGTGACCCCTGAAGTAGCAGGGAGCTGTGCCGAGCTGTTTATTTGAAAACCCTTCAAGAAATGATCCGTTAAACTAAGTGCTCTAATTCATGCCCATATGTTATTTCATGGCTCTCTGCAAGAAAAATGTAGAATTACTTCCCATTATCATCTGCAGATTATGTCACAGCACTTGGGTGGCAACATTTATTTTTTTTGGAGGATCGAATGAGTACAGGGGAGAAAAGAAAGGGATCATCCACTGGCGATGCCCTTCCTCTCCATCTCTGTGTGCAAACATGTCAAAGCTACTTCCTCTGTGACGTATCCCAGAAGCCGTCTCTCTCTGAAGAACTGCCACAACATCATTCCGCAACATTGTCTGCTTTCTGTATTGTATTATATGTATTCTTATTCATCTCCTTTCTCTTTTATCGGATTTCAGGCCACTTTATGTTTGATTCATCTTCTTATCTCTCACTGTGCGTACGTGAGTAGGACATATGGTAGTCATCAAAAATTTGTCTAAACTATAGGATCGTAACATAGGAAAGTCCTGAGTAGGAACAGAATCAGTGAATTTTAAGTGGATGGCCTCTCTTTTTCACATTGATGTTCAAAAGGTGAACAAAGATTTCTCATAATAATGAATTCGACAATCTGATTGAAATTCATTTTGGTCCTTGCTGAATTTGACCACAGAACATATCCCTGTCCAGTGTGGCTAACAAGAGAAATTTTATTTTTAAAGATTTTATTTATTGATTCATGAGAGACACAGAGAGAGAGGCAGAGACACACACAGAGGGAGAAGCAGGCTCCCCATAGGAAGCCCAATGCAGGACTCTATCCCAGGACCCCAAGATCATGACCTGAGCCAAAGGCAGATGCTCAACCCCTGAGCCATCCAGGCGTCCCTCCAGAGAACTTTTAAAAAGAGTTAATTAATTGTAACAAGACTTAGGTCCTCTCTAACTAGCTAAATTTTATTTCAGCAAGAGTTCTATTTACTTTCATCTTTTGTTTGATCATGAACTTTTAAAAGTGCAGATGCCAGTTACTACTCAAAGTGATTTAATTCTAAAGCTTTGCCCTGGTTAAATTGCATGATCTGTGGGTTTGTATCACCTCTCCTGACCATGAGTTCTAGGCAACCAGTGAAGGTAGATGAGTCAAGAAGTCAGTGACAGAACAGATGCATTCTAGAAGAATGGGGCAAAATTATTGGGTTAATTTTGGATCGATAAAGACTAACCAAACCATAATTTTTTTTCCAAGCAATTTAAGATTCCTTGGTAGATAAACAGCAATATGAAAGAATCTAAGTTTTAGGAAATCACTGTGGCCCTCATCTCCCAAGAGACCTAAGTTCCTATTTTGTGAAAGATCCTTGACATTTTGAAAACTTAATTAACTGAGCATCCCTGGGGTGTAGTGGAGTCTATATTTTCATTAAACTCCCCCTGCCTAAAATATCTGACATAGATTTTCTGTGAAAACTAAACTGTAGACAGGAACCAGTAGTACATCTTTCGGGGCAGTGGGCACATCTGTGCAGCCTCACAGAAGATCTGTGAAGTTCCTGAGGTTTTCATCCCTGCTGACTGCTCAGAAGCGTTGCATCTGCTGTGTGTCTGCTGAAGCAGGGGCCACCAGGACTTCAGGGAACGGGCTTTCCGAGAGACAGTAATTTGTTACAGAAGAGAGGGCCTTTATGTAGATAGAGGCGAGATACCACTGATCCTAGATTTTCATTGAAATTGTTAGGTGCCAGGAATCTTAATGATTAAATGCACCAATGCACCTTGCTTGAGAAACAGATATCCTACAATGTGAAAAATCTTTCATCTTTTCTTTTCCCAATATCTAGTCAGTATTTTCTGCACAGGAGTCTTCCTTAGGAAAAAAAATGTAAAATAAGTATATTCTAGAACCTGTTATCGCTATGCCAAAATGAATGGTTGCCAAGACCAGGATTTGTCAAACTGAAATTAGAGACTGATCCTCATACATAGCCTTGCTTGGAATGCCTTGTGACTTAGTTTATCCCCCTTTCCCTGTTCTTTTTTTTTTTCTCCTTCTGCCTCAAAAACTGCCTTTCGGCGTCCAATTAGTTGTTTATTCCCGTGATGATATGTCAGTACACTTGAGTTTACAATCCTATTAGGCAGGCACTGTTTTCTGTGAGCCCTGTCACCTCACTGTGCACTGTGTCCCCAGAAAGACAGTGGCACCTTCCCTAAGCAGGAACATGGAAAACTAAGGGCAAAGGCTAGCATTGCCCAGATGCCTGCTGGGGCTTGCCTGCTAGGAAGATGGGTTTGAGGTTCTCCATTCTACAACCTTCTGAAATCCTTCATCCTCTCAACCCTCCGTGAAATCCTGGGATTGCAGCTTTCAGCAGGACAGGTGATTGTGTTCGGCTATCTTCTCTTTCTGGAATCTTCTTTCTCCAGCACAGTTTCTGTTGTGTCCCCGTGTCTTTGCAAATGTGATGCCAATACTCAATTCTCATAGACACTTCTAAATCCAGGAGACTTTACTAAGGAGCCAAGGGCATCAGAAAGGGGCCACAAGGGGGAAAAAAAAAACCAGTCAAATTCTTAGTGTCCAAAATCTTTCTGAACCACCTCACCTGTGGAAATAGACCCTCACCTACAAGTGGCTCCTAGATTTCTCAGCTTTGTCTTCCCCTCCTCCACAGAGCCTTTTCAGCTTCTTCCTCAGAGTCCACGGACTCCCTGACACCTGCCTTACGTCAGGCAGGACGGTCTACGGCTCTGCTCCCGGCCCTGCCCAAGCCCTCGCCGGCCTGCAACGCAGTCCGTTCATTCCTGCATCTGGAGAAGGTAGAGTGCAAGTAGGTAGCTCAGCAAGTGAATAAAATACAAATGCAGTTCGCATTTTTCACAGTTCTAAACATTTATTTTAGGTGACAGTAAAAGAATGATGGCTTGGATGTCAAGGGGATCCTGGTTCCAATTTCTGTGTAATTTTGAACAAGCTATTTGTATTTTCAGATCCTAGGTTCTCTCAGCTGGAAACGGGGCCCTAATATGAGGTCGTTGTGAGAAGTAAAAGTGTCAACACACGTTGAGCATTTAGGGTGAGGCCTGACACAGACTAGATGCTCAATAGATACTTTGGCTTGTTTCCCTTGTTTAAGGTATAACTATAAATGCCCATAAAGTTTACAGATAATAGATGATATCCCTGATAGTAAACAAGCACTCATCAGTATGTCTTGCACCGTTACTGGTGTATGTGAGCATGCCAAAGTCGGGATAGGCTATTGCCATCATAACAAATCACCAAAAAGTTTACAACTTAAAAGAATACAAATAAGTGGGGCACCGGGGTGGCTCAGCCCATTAGGTGTCTGCCTTCAGCTCAGGTCTCAGGGTCCAGGGATCTTGCCCCAAGTGAGGTTTCCTGCTCAGTGAGGAGCCTACTTCTCCCTCTCTTCCTTGCTCTTGCTCTCTCTCTCAAATACACAAATAAAACTTAAAAAACAAAAAACCCAAATATGTTAAAAAAGAAAAAGAAAAGAACACAAATATCTCATCACGGGTTCTGTGGATCCAAAGTCCTCATTGGCTCAGCTGTGGGATTTCAGAGCCTGAGATGCAGGTTTGTACAGGTTCTTACCAGGAGGCTCTGGGACACATACCCCACCAAGCATGCTCAGGGCATAGCAGAATCCAGGTCCTCAGAGTTGTAGGACAGAGATCCCCATTTCCTCTCTTGCTGTCAGCTGGTGGGCGGAGGGCTGCCCTTACTTCCTAGAAGATTCTCTCCAATCCTTACATGTGGGGCCTACATCTCAGAGCCAGAAACAGCACCTTCAATTGTGTTCACACCTGGGGTTCCTCTGACTTTTCCTTCCTCTGCATTTTTCTGTTTCCGGTGAAAAAATGTTCTCCACTTTTAAGGATGCATGTGATTAGATTGGGACCAATCAGATCATCTAAAACAATCTCCCTGTTTTCAGTGCCATCATACTTCTATCTGCAAAGGTGAGGAGTCCTTCAGAACATCTTTGCTCTCCAATCCTTACACGGGAAGAGTTAGCATTTGAAATAGAATGGAGACGTAATAAGTGCAGAATGGAAATGAGCAACATATGAAGAATGTATTGTATCAGATTTCATTGATCTTTATCCTTATAATTTTAATGACCTAAAAATATCATCCTACACGTATTCCCTTTGCTTCTTCTGAAAATAAATGACTTGTCGCCAAATGAAATAAGTGAACATTCTTCATTAATGATTAAGAAAAGCATGTTTATTATATGCATTTTAAATTCACCCTATTGATTTCAGACATTTATTGATATCTGTTGAAGTATTAAAGTTACTTTTGAGTAAACTTACCTTTTTAATGCCAATGAAATGTTTTTTAAGTCTGATATTTCAAACTTATAAGAATTAAATTATTTGATTCAATAATATGCACGAATGACATTACTATTAATTTTCCTTTGAAAATGCCCCTGGCAAATCAATCAACCAATCAAATATTGAGAAGCTCTTTTGTTTTCTGCCGAAGTCTAATAAAACAAATAACATCCAAAGCTAGTTTCACAATTGTTACAACAACTGAGAAGTGTTTTGAGATAATTTAATGTAGCCAAAAGGGGTGGCTCAGTTGGTTAAGGGTCTGCCTTTGGCTTAGGTCAAGATCCTGGGGTCTTGAGATTGAGCCCCACTTTGGGCTCCCTGCTCAGTGGGGAGCCTGCTTCTTCTTCTCCCTCTGCCTGCTGCTCCCCCTGCTTGTGCTCTCTCTCTGCAAATAAATAAATAAAAACCTTTAAAAAAATAATAAATGCAGCCAAAAGAATAACTGGAGTATTTTGAATCTGGGGAAGAATGTCAGTGGTGTTTGACATGTCTTACTTAGAATCAAAAGATATGTTCAGGCTATTCCTCTGCTAGGAAGTAGGATAGACCAGACCACGTCCAGCCTGGTGCAGAGTAGCTGCTGGTGTGAGGAGTGTTCTTGCTATAGCATTTGCGTCATAAGGACTGTGTGTCTTAAAAGCTTGGAACATTTCATGGACAACCAACAATTAGCTCTCATCACTGTAACACGCTCAGCAGACATTGCTGGAGTTTAAGTTTATACGTTATTATTAGCATAAGTACAATATTTGCAGCCACTCCTAGAGGTATGGTTAGTAATTAGAAAGTCTTTTTATTTTCATTTGACGCAAACACAGACTTTTCTATTTGCACTCTGTATTATTAAACAAGAACTCAGAAATGAGGACAGGCCCGTGGACTCAGGGTCGGGCATTTCATGCTCATCATTAGTTGACTTGGCTGGATAGTCTGCCCATGAAAAAGATGATGGAATTTTAAAGTAGATCGTGCTGTAGAGCTTGTCATAATTACACAGACTATTTTGTGCACCTTGTTTCATAACTCAAGACATTGTTTGCTTTTCTAGGAAGGCACAGAGTTTAGATATGTCCAATTGAAATTTCAAGTGCCAAAGAATGCTCAATTTAACAGGTGGAAAGAAGTGTACTGAGGTAAGGGTATCAGATGTTTGGTGGTCCCCTGGGTGAGCTGGCATCCCTGATGTCAAAAATAGAATGATGAGGTGACTCCACAGACAAATGAAACAGGCTGAACCCAGAAGTCAAGACAGTGAGCAGCCCCTACATCTGCGGGCAGTATCACAGCCCAACCATCAGTAGAAGCTCCTTGGAGAGGAATCCGGTAAGACCAAAGAAATATATTCACTTTCAAGACCTCATTATGTCTTTTATAGCCCTTTCCTCCATAAAATAATATGAAAAATTATGCTTGATCACTTCATTAGCGTAAAGGTGAGTGGGATTCAGGCTGGATTGTATTCACCTTTTATTTTCTTTTCTGATTAAAAAAAAAACAAAAACATTTATAGGTCCCTAGTTGGAAAGGATTTAAGACAATTCAGGATTAGTCCTGAACTCCTGAATATAAGTATAATTTGAAAGACCTCATTAGTAAAATTGTGAGCCTCCTCCTCAAATTCCAAGGAGGAAGAAAAATAGGCAGTTGTCCAAATTACATAATCTACAATACAGAATTGGCTTCATTGTTTCTCAAATTTTGTCAGAATCCTAAATTTGTGACAGTGTAAAACTTGCTCCTTAAAACTAACAATTTCAGAGAAAAACCATCATCATCAGACATTTTAATTATGCCCTAATATACCAATTTTTTGTCAACTCCCTTTCTGTGTGGCTTGTGCTCAAGCATTTAAAGATGACTACAACAATGGGAATAGCCCTGTCTACTTTCATTTCAATTGTAAGACCTAAGTACATATCTACCTTGTGCCATTTATACTTTATTTTATTTAGCAAGCACATACTGTGTTTACGTGATGACATCTCTAAGACTTTTAAAATATCAATCCTCGTTTAATCTCCACAACCATTCATTATGGGTTAAATTGAATCACCCCAAAAGCTATGTTGAAGTCTCAACCCCCAGAATCTGTGGATGTGGCCTTAATCGAAAAGAAACTCTTTGCAGACATAATCAAATTAAGGTAAAGTCATCCTGGAGGAGTGTGGGCCCTAAGTCCAGTGTGGCTGGTGTCCTTATTGTAAGAGGCTATGTTATGTGTGTGCGTGTGTGTGTGTGTGTGTGTGTGTGTTTACCACAATAAAATATAATCCTTATATACGTTGTAACTAAAAATTAAGGAAAAGGATCTATTACCCATAGTCACGAGAACAATTTAAATTATTCCATTATAGTTAAACAACACATAAAAGGTTTTGAAAAATACAACATATCGCATCCCAAAGAAAGACTTCATAAAAATTGGGCTACAATATCTGCCATGAAATTGAAACAGCAAGAGCAGGGCTAGGGGATGGACTTTCTTTCCCAAGTGAGCAATTAACTTCTTTGAACAGACTCTTCTGCAGATTCATGCCTTGTCAACCCAGCCTGCTGTAAGAGGGACTATTTTTCTGGATGGTGCATTCTAAGCAAAAAAAGAGAAAAAAATGAACTGTGAAGATAGGATCTTACAACTATTGATCCATAGCAATGTCTGAAGATGGCCTTCAGCCAGATCTTAACAAGCAAGCAAAACTTTACTTGAAACACAACTAAGTTCCCAGTCTTAGTGAAAAACACTTCATCATATATCATTCATGTGGGCAGTAAAGTCGAGTGGTTAAAAGCTTGTACTCAGAAGCAATTGGATTCCAGTTCATCTGCTCTCCAGATGGGCTTTGGGCTGGCTATCTCTCTTAGTGCCTCACTTTCTTCCCTGTAGAGGGAGGTGGTAACAGTCCTTCCCTCATGGGTGGTCTATGAGTTTTTAGGGCTGCCATGACAAAGTACCACAACTGGGGCTTAAAATAACAGAAATCTATTCTCTCAGAGTGTGGGAGGCCAAGAGTCTGAAATCAGGGTTGTTCCTTCTTGGGTGCTAAGAGGAAGAACCTATTTCATGGCTCTGTCCCAAATTCTGGGTGCTGTCCATAATCCTGGCAATTAGTGGTTTGTAACCACATCACTCTAATCTCTTCCTCTATAGCCGTATAGGTGCCTTCCCTCTGTGTGTCTTTGTCTCTGTGTAAATAAATATATATTTACAATATGAAGGCTATATATATATATATATATATATATATATATATTTACTATATAAAATAATAGTGACGATAGTAACCATGGTTTGTGGTGAGGATTATAAAACTAATATGTATTATATACATTTAAGTAGTTGGCTTATTCCCCCCACACCCCGTATGCACACACACACACACACACACACACACACACTCAGTAGGTTTAGGTCAGTTGGCATAAACTGTGTTTATTGTATTATTTCTTTTCAAGTACACTGAAAGTGAAAAGCAGTTCTCTACATAAGAGCCCTGTTCTAAATATTTCAGAATTTATGCAAAAGTAACCTCCTTGGATCGATGTTTTCACCATTGATATAGTCTAGGCCTTCTTGTCCTTAGCACCAAGTGTCTGTTGGAAATCACTGCCATTCGCTAGCATGTTGGCAGAAAGGAGGATATGTGTGGGTGTTCCAGGAAAAAACTTATTAGGAGAAAGAAAAATTGGGCAGTAACAGAACTTTTCCTAAATCTTTTCAGCTTTCATTCTATAAATCAACTAGAGTTCTGCAGAGCCAAAATCTGTCACTAAAGTTCTTTCCCTGGGCTGCAGGGTTGTGATTGAGTGACTTGTCCAAATCTCACAGACGTGATGGTTCAGGAGCTGCCCTTCGCAGTCTGTGATGAGATAGAGACTATTTGTTTTTAAAAAAAGGACTTTATGAAAATTGAATTTATGAGGAAATAAACCAGGATGTAAAGAGAATATTAAAACACCAAAACTGAAAACGCACAAAACATAGACTTCCAAAGGCCACAGTGGGAATGTAAAGGAGACACCTGAGTTGTGTGCAGCCTCGTGGCCGCTGGCACCCTTCAAACACGATAGATCTGTATTCTGCTGTCGGTGAAATATACAATAATTCCTTTTTTCCCTCAAATGCTTTCTCCCTTTCCCAAGTTAGGTTCTACCTTAATAAAATAAAAAGGAAAGAAAAAATATACAGGAAGCACTTAAAAGAGTGCATGTGACAACATACAAATGTAAGAGGGAGTACCATGTTGGCGTGGTAATGGCCATACCTGAAGACAGATTGGTGAGGAAGTCCTGCCGTCTTTGAAATACATTAGGCAGGAGGGATTTTCCTCTCTGCAGTTTTACATGGTAAATCAAGAACTGTGTTTTATTATTGTCGAGACTCAAGAGGCAGGTAAAATTAACCAAGAATAGGAAATATAATAAAGAAATTGAAGAGGAAGGTGTTTTTCTTTTTTCTTTTTTTCTGGCTTCCTCTTTTTTTTTAATTTATTTTTTATTGGTGTTCAATTTACAACATACAGAATAACCCCCAGTGCCCATCACCCATTCACTCCCACCCCTGCCCTCCTCCCCTTCTACCACCCCTAGTTCGTTTCCCAGTGTTAGGAGTCTTTATGTTCTGTCTCCCTTTCTGATATTTCCCACACATTTCTTCTCCCTTCCCTTATATTCCCTTTCACTATTATTTATATTCCCCAAATGAATGAGAACATATAATGTTTGTCCTTCTCCGACTGACTTACTCCACTCAGCACAATACCCTCCAGTTCCATCCACGTTGAAGCAAATGGTGGGCATTAGTCGTTTCTAATGGCTGAGGAATATTCCATTGTATACATAAACCACATCTTCTTTATCCACTCATCTTTCGATGGACACCGAGGCTCCTTCCACAGTTTGGCTATTGTGGACATTGCTGCTATAAACATCGGGGGGCAGGTGTCCCTCCGTTTCATTGCATCTGTATCTTTGGGGTAAATCCCCAACAGTGCAATTGCTGGGCCGTAGGGCAGGTCTATTTTTAACTCTTTGAGGAACCTCCACACAGTTTTCCAGAGTGGCTGCACCAGTTCACATTCCCACCAACAGTGAAAGAGGGTTCCCTTTCTCCGCATCCTCTCCAACATTTGTGGTTTCCTGCCTTGTTAATTTTCCCCATTCTCACTGGTGTGAGGTGGGATCTCATTGTGGTTTTGATTTGTATTTGCCTGATGGCAAGTGATGCAGAGCATTTTCTCATGTGCATGTTGGCCATGTCTATGTCTTCCTCTGTGAGATTTCTCTTCATGTCTTTTGCCCATTTCATGATTGGATTGTTTGTTTCTTTGGTGTTGAGTTTAATAAGTTCTTTATAGATCTTAGAAACTAGCCCCTTATCTGATATGTCATTTGCAAATATCTTCTCCCATTCTGTAGGTTGTCTTTGAGTTTTGTTGACTGTATCCTTTGCTGTGCCAAAGCTTCTTATCTTGATGAAGTCCCAATAGTTCATTTTTGCTTTTGTTTCTTTTGCCTTCGTGGATGTATCTTGCAAGAAGTTGCTGTGACCGAGTTCAAAAAGGGTGTTGCCTGTGTTCTCCTCTAGGATTTTGATGGAATCGTGTCTCACATTTAGATCTTCCATTTTGAGTTTATCTTTGTGTATGGTGTAAGAGAATGGTTCAGTTTCATTCTTCTGCATGTGGATGTCCAATTTTCCCAGCACCATTTATTGAAGAGACTGTCTTTCTTCCAATGGATAGTCTTTCCTCAGGAAGGTGTTTTTCTTAAGAGAAAAAATCAGAGCAGAACGCAGTTAGGAAATGTGTGCATATTTGTGTGCATGCATACACGTGTTTGTGTACATACACTCAAAGAACCAGATCTGTACAACAGCATTTCTATTGATTATGTTATTTGTAAAAGCATAATACATTCTGTCTAGTGTCAGGATCTGATGAGAGATGAAGGAGAAAGTAATGACTTCTTTAAAATTGATGTTTATTGGAACTGGGAAATGTTCTGTCATTATTAGCAAGGAAAGTATGGCATTTCTCATGTTAAAAAATGTAAGTGGTATGGCTTGTCCAGTGCCACTAAACCCTCTAGTTCCCCAGAATTTACATGAGTGACTCTATGATGTCACTAAAGAAGTCATATATCCCTTTGTTTTTTCTGAGGGGGATATGATTTTTGAATGACATTTTTGGGGCATCCTGGGCCTTTGCTTCTCAAAGAGTGTTCCGTTGGACCAACAGCATAAGTATCACCAGTGGCTTGTTAAAAATGCAGATTTCTTAGACCCCACCTCAGACTTACTAAATTAGAATGGGGCCGAGGCAGGAATCTCTATTTCAGCCACCCCTCCAAGGTGACTTGTATGCTCATTTAAATTTGAGAAGCATCATCAAAATACATGATTATTTGACAACCTAACATCTTTGCCTTCCTTCTGTGCCCTTAATAGAAATTTGCTACATTTTAAATAAACCCAGTACATGAATCTCTAAGCCAAGAACAACAATAACAAAACCGCAAATAATAAAATTTTTAAATGAAGTTTTTTAAATGAAATAGATTATGAAATTTTAAATTATGGGCACTTGTCGATACTTTGTGAACTTAGGATATGACTCCATTTGTTAATCTGTTTTATTTTATTTTTTAAAGATTTTTATTTATTTATCCATGAGAAATACAGAGAGAGAGGCAGAGACATAGGCAGAGGGAGAAGTAGGCTCCCTATGTGGAGCTTGTTGTAGGACTCAATCCCCAGACCCCAGGATCACACCCTGAGCCGAAGGCAGATGCTCAACCGCTGAGCCACCCAGGTGACCCTGTTAGTCTGTTTTATACATAAAGTTTCAAGAAAGACACAGGCAAATAGGCCCAATATTGCATAAAATAGCTATTTCTAAACAAACCCTCCCATAAATCTCACATTTGTATTAGATAATAATAGTAGTAGCCACTCTTACCTAGTGCTTAGTGACAGGCCTTTTCCTAGAAGCTTTGCAAAAATGAATTGACTGAATCCTTACAACATACCCATGATGTGTTGTTTGGTTATTAGCTCCATCTTACAAATGGGAAAATCAAGACTCTGAGAGGTTGAGTCAATGGCTAAGGTCACACACGTAATAAGTAACAAAGCCCGTAATCCATGGCATGCAGCCTAGCTCCAGATGTCATACCTTAATCACCAAGTATGTGATTTTATTTGTGTTATTTCACTAGTGAGAAAAGTGAAAAGTTCAACACTTTCTTAAGGTGACACAGTTGCTACTTGGCAACCCAGTTTTACTTCTCTGTCCAAACTTGACTGTTTCCTATTCCAGCTCTGTCTCTAAATACTAACCACATAAAATGGCCTTGGCCTCTTCTATAAAGGGATTGTATCCCATTGGGACTGTTAAAAGAATTAGTCCAAATCCAACCTGTGCAAAGAGTTTAGTGCTTTGCACATAGTAAAAACTCAACTTTAGCAAAGATTATTCATTACTGTATTAAGTAGACAAAGATTATACTGATTTCATAGAGTTTAGGAAGTTGTTCTAGCTAAGAAACATCTCCATCTCAGAGATGTTAAAATGAGTAAATACATGCATATTATAATGGATAAAATATGGCCTTCTCTACATGTTGGATTTTAAATCAGTGTGGAATATTGGATTGTCCCAGCATAACCATACCTGCAGCCAGTTTGTTAAGTTGTTATTATGTGCATGACAGGTGGCAGGAATATATATTTATTTTTCCCCCAGAAATCTGCTAAGGTATTTTTATTATTTCACTGCACAGATAAGACAATTGGGACTTATGACAATTGGGACTTAGAAAAATTAAACAGCTTTTTCAAAATCAAACCAGTGAGCTCCAGAGTCACAATGGATATTTGGACCCTCTGATCCCAGCCTTTGTACTAAGCTGTGGTGCATCAATGGTCCCAATCCCTGGATACTTTTCTTCAATCTTTCTTCTGTGCAAGTCTTTCAGCTCTGAGATCCTGACTCTTCACAAAGGAAAGAGCCATAACAATTGCATCAAAGGGCTTCATGAGATCAAGGGAGAGAAGGCAAGACCATTGAGGGATGGTGTATCCAGCCCAATTCAAAGGCAAGAGTTCAGCTCTTTATTAGTATTAATTGCACTCAGGAAATAAATACATTACACATCAATGAACTTTAGCAATTAAGTGAGAAGTCCCCAAATACACCTCAACTCCCTCAAGAATTAAATTAAAAAGAAAATGGTGACATTTGAAAGCAATGCAGGTAGGGCCACTGGGATCTAGTTCTTCAAAGTATTTATGCAGTAGATTTTATTCTGCTGCAAAGTAATTACCCTATCATTAAATATAAAGAAATAATAAAATTATTGACTTTGATATTGCATTATGGTCTGAGATAGACACATCAGCACCTGGCATTCTAAAGGACCCAACATAGGCTTTCTGATCTAACAAAACACATTTTCCAAGGTATAGGCCACACCGTGATAGGTGTCATGCCCAGAATAAGCCCTGTTCTTCTAATGTGCTTTCATCGTTAACAGCAGTAAGCATTTTATTTTCAGGACAAGCTAATACTTGGGACAAAAGAACAATAATGCTGGTTTCTTTTCTTTTGATTGATCATTATGCATATTAATTAATAATGATTAGAAAGGTCACTTCAAAGTTGTTCTTACGTTTCTATCTTGATCTCCTTGTCACTGTAAATTAACGAAAAATGAAATGACTTGAAGACACTTCAAACCAAGCCCAATCATAAATTTAAATTTATATTTCCCCCATTCAGGAGGTTTGCTTGAAGCAGGCAGTTGGAAAACAAAATGTAAACTTGTTCTGTAACAAATGACTTTCAGGGTAGTTTCATTAAAAAACAAAACAAAACCAGTTACTTCTACTACTGATAATGGGCTTTCCTCCCAGTTTTGTGCTACATGAAATTAAGGTTCAAACATATTAATACAGCAGAGGAAGTTAAGGTCTGGTTAGTTGATAGCATGTGACCCCCCAGCCCTTGCCGACAAGGTAGAAAATAGCAGCTATGTTGTGCTCTGTGTGGTTTCAACAAGTGACTTTACAACCTTGGTGGCTGTTACACTGGTAGCAACCATCAGATTAAATATATGCAGAATTCCATTATTTTAATATTTGCCCTGTGAAGGTTCTGGAACATAGTTTTGCCACTCATGAATTTACCACTAGACTTTAGATACTAAAAAGATACTAATTATGCAAGAAAAAGGAAGACTACAAAGAAGATCCATCCCCTCCCCCATTCTTTTCTTCACCATCCTGTGGTTCTCTAGGACACTTGTTTAGCGGTTTAATTTTGAAAGATTCTTTAATTTTGAAAGATGCATTTCCTACAGATGAAAGAATTAATTCATTAAAATTTGGAAAGTATCAATTTATAAAACTGAAAAAAAAAGGAACTAGTGAAAATTTGGAAGTTACATCTTTATTAATGAAGTTAAACACAAGTGTAGTACAGTTGATTGGGAGAATTAAAAAATGAGTATAACTTGCTTAAGATGAAAAGAAATGCAATCAATTATATTTGTAAATGGCTATAGATTTTGAGATGGCCATGAAGAAGTCACAGACATGCCCCCATGGCTGGGATTTTAAATTTTTAAAGTGATGGAAAATTAAATGGAGACAGTCAATTGTAGATGAAAGTAAGGAAAAGGTCATTGCTCTGTGGGATTTGATAGGAGATCTCATATGTGCTTCCTCTAGACTTTCTGAAGACTGGTGAAGATTGGTGATAGCTTCAAAACACTTCATGAGTTTTATCTGTAGTACATATAATACAGGAGATCAGAGAGCTGCTGTTTTGGTCACAGTGCCCAACAGAAGTTGTCAGGTGTCATTTAATACAATCTTGAGGAATTTAATGTTCTCATATAGGCATGCCACTAATTTTAACTTCCAGGGGATTAACAATGAGATTATGGATATTAATTACTGAGTCTCATCTTATTCTCTCTCATTAGCAGAAGACAGTCTCTGTGTGAGAGTACATTGATGCTGGCTTTGCACCTGACTTGGGCAAACGTTCTCTACAAATCAGTGTCCTCAGACTTCGTGCTGACTCTGCCAGTGGGGAGACATACCAGGACTCAGGGAAGTGACCTCTTTAGATTTCCTCAGCTCCTCATCTCTGACAGCAGCTCTCAACATCTCAAAACCTAAACCACAAAAACACCACCATTAATAATAAACAGTAATATAACTCTTCATCATGAATTCTGCCTGAAGCTAAGAACATTGCTTTCCATTACACCCAGCAAAACAAAACACCACAAAACTGGCAGCCTCAACAACTTAGTAAACATCCCCAGCAGTTTGTTCCCAGGCCGGCCGTGTATTCAGGTGGCTTCATTATTTACACGCGGCCCTGCCAAAAGAAGGAGGTGATTGCTTTCAATTTGTATAAAGAACCATTCTAGAAAGTAAAAAAACAACAACAACAAACAAAAACCAACCAAACAAAAAAACCCCACATATCCCTAAAGTTAAATGAAGACTCCATTTCTAGTAAGAATTGTAGTTTCAATACATTTTATCTCTGCTTTCACTTTTCAAGGTTAAAAGCATAATCTTACCTCTGGTGAACTCTCAAAGTCTTCCACTAAGGGAATGGACAGAGCCTTCTGAAGAATGTGTAAATCAAAGGAAATGTAAAGGAACATTCTAGAGAATCAGAGCTCATTTGGCAGGATGCTTATGAAGGAGGCATTGGAAAAGATTCTGAATAGGAAAGTGAGGGTCCAGTTGAGGAGTTGAGCCTTGGTCGTTGGTTCTATGGGCCACATGTTCTTAATTGCATGATCAAATCAGATTATCAGATTCACCAAGGAAGCATTTTTCAAAAGACACACATTCTGGAGTTTCTGTTTTGAGAAGATTACCCAGGTAATAATGACATCTCTGTATGCAAATCTTAGAATATTAATGCTATATTACCTAAAGGTTTGTTGAAAATTGATTTCCTTGAATTCGATCTGGCATCACATTAATTAAAATATAACAAGAATATTTAAATAGTGTTCAGTTTCCTTTACAATGAAGATTTTGAAATTTGCTGAGGCATTTCTTAACTTCTAAACATAACTTCATGAATGAAACAGTGACATGAATGAACAGAATACATTCCCTTTATTTAAGGGAATCTCAAAAGAAAATAAATATACAAAAATAAAGATACATCCTTTCCCTGAATTATTCATCAGTGAGGAATTCTGAAACTTGCAAATCAAAATAGGTTCTTGAATAGCAGGGAAAATACAGCCCAAACCAACCAACAGAAGCAATCCCTCCTACAGATTGGAAGCATTTACTGTCCTCTCAGGAAAAGAAAGAGGGAGAGCCGATCACCCCCATTGTGACTTTCCCTTCTGCATTTAAGCACACTGTATTAATAAGCATTTTATGGAGCAGACCTTTTAAAATATCTCAGGTATTGAATATTTTATGTGCTTTTTCAGATTCTATTAATCTCAACTGTTCATTGATTGTGTATTTGGGAATTTACCTACAAATTTATTTGTAACCCCCAAATCAACACTTGCATGTTTTCATGGTTATTCAGGGACACACACAGAGCAGCGAGCAGTTTGTGTTACCCTGTGGGCACATCCCCAGCTGAGGTCACACAAGGAAACACTTTGCATCTTACTTTAACTCTAATACCACAAACAAGTACTGTTTTTGTAGTCTGGGTAGTGACATGTTTTGGGGCTTTTTTTTAATGCTTTTTGTTGGTGGTTTCACCATTTAAACAGCCACTGAGAGTAGTGTTGTAGTGTTGTCTAGTGTTCCTCAGTACAAGAAAGCTGTGATGTACCTTACAGAGAAAATACATCTGTCAGATAAGCTGTATTCTGACACAAGCTACAGTGCTGTTCGTTAGAGTTCCATGTTGACAAATCACCGTTATATATCAAATCAGGTCTCTTTAAACAGAAACACACATAAACAAGGTGGAGTACTGATTAGTTGAAAATGTTGGGAGTGGGAACTCTCAGGAACCCAACCCTTTATGTCCCCTAGGAGCAATGGTTCAGTATTTGTTAATTTGGTGTTTGTGGGATCTTGACATATATTACCATGAGTAATGAAACTACTTCACATTTTCCACAATTTATTTAAAATTGTTATTAGGTGTAGAATTGCATTATTCTTTTATTGTTTTAAATGCTGATAGGAATTCTGTTTCAGCAACGAGTTTCTGCAGAAATATGCTCCCATCTTTACTGTTCTTCAGTGTAACCATGAGTGGAAGAGTTACTGTCTATATTCCATCGATCTGGAGCTGCAGCTCTGGTGATGAAAGAGCTTTGCTCCTCTGTTAAGCCCTGAGGGAAGCCATCTGTCACAGTAGGTGAAAAGGATACCCTCTAGTGATGTTTCTCCACTTCTGCTTCTCTATGGAATTTTTGTCACTGTTTAAACAGTTTTGATTTAACCCCCTTCCATGTTTAAATTCTCTCTATATATGCCAGGTGGCACTGTGGTTAAATGTAAGTGGTTTTGTCTCTTCTGCAAAGTGGGCAATCAGTATGGGGTGGAAAGACTCATTCCAGAATTGTTATGGAACCAATAACTGAATGTTTTTGAAAGTAGGTTGTTTATTGCCATTTTAACAAAATCTATGTATTCAAAAGCAGATCATCTTACATACACAATATGATTATATACAAACAGACAATTCCAGGAACTAAGCATTAATATGCAATTTATTTTTTTAAATTAATTTATTTATTCATGAGAGACACACACACAGAGAGAGAGAGGCAGAGACACAGACAGAGGGAGAAGCAGGCTTCGTGCAGGGAACCTGATGTGGGACTTGATCCCGGGACTCCAGGATCACACCCTGGATCAAAGGCAGGCACCAAACCACTGAGCAACCCAGGGATCCCCATTAATATGCAATTTAAAATGGCTCCTTTATTGGTATCTAATTTAAATTTACTGGCAATTTTCTTTGAAAAGGAAATATTTTACACATAATTTTCTTTTGAAATTGACAATAGAGACAGGATACTTACTGATTTTTGCCTTTTTTTTTTTATAGACTATTTTGATGTCCTTTGAAACGTATTTAGTATTCAAGGACAAATGAAGCTGAAATACTTTGAGAAAACATTTGTGAGCATTTGGATTTTCTTTTCTAAATATCTGACCCTTTATGATTCTTTAAAATACGCATAATAATTTCCTCTAATGATTAGTTGAAAGAAGATTGTATCTATTACAAAAAATTGCTTCTTGTTCTAATGAATAATTATGTAAGTTTAGAGAAAGAGCCCAGGATATCCATCAGGAGAACAGGAGTTTAGTAGTGATTCTATTACTAGTTCAGCATGTGAACCACTACAAGATACTTGATTTTTCTGAGACTTGGTAACTCTAATTGTGGATTGAGGTGCTGACATAGTGTTTCACCTCTGATTCATGTCATCTAGAGGAAACTATGGTAATGTGCACATGCCAAAGGAACTTTGCCTTTATGGCTGTATCATTTTTGTTATTTACAAACAAATTGTTTCTCAGTTCCACAAGCAATTGAACAATTGTTCTACAGTCTTCAGAATATATTACTAAGAAAGGTATCAGAAGAATAAGTTAGGTTTGAATTTTCTCTAAATGATAACAAAACTTGAAATCAATATGTAGGACACTCTGGTTCAATTTTGTAAAACTGAAGTTTTACTGCTGTCATGTAAACTTGATTTGAAACGCTTTAGAAAAAGTGAATATTTGAAACTACTAGTGTTTTATTTTCTTCTTTAGTTCTCTTACCATCCTATTCTCTATTGTTGTAATTATTACATATTTTATGTAAGTTTGGGGCCATGCTACATTTCTGTGTTTATATGATAGCAACCCTAGTCAGCCATTAAAACGATTCACTATGTAATTTAGAGAAAGGATAGATGTGGAAGTAGAAAAAGATGTGGTGCAAAAGGACAAGTTGGTAAAAACATGTTCATGTATTTGAAAGAATTTTGTGAGCATAAATGCTTATATTTATTCTTGTTTTGGCCATTCTATGATGTTCTTCATGACAGAATTTGAATTTGGACTTATCACATTTGAAATTGAAAGATCCAGTTCAGCTGTTTGTACACAAATATGAAACAATTATTGCTGGAAGCACATTTATTCCAGTATCCCTGTGTAACCATGGTGATACAGCCCCACAGCTTGAAAAAAATTGCATAGGACTTGCGTCTATGAAAAAGACCTCATGCTATAATTCTGGATCAGCCAAGAGAAGAGGGTGGAAACACAATATACTTAAAGCCCAAAATATGCATTGCCTTTTATTTGACACTTTCTCATTTGGGCTTACATATACATAAACAATTCCTTTCATAGTTACCTTGATGTATATTTCAGGCCAATTGAGAGTCAAGTGAGTACTAGTGTGATTCAGGATTTTATTCCCTACAATTTCATCTATTTTATCAGAATATCAAGGATGTAGATAAAAATGGAAATATTATGTTGATATCATAGATACTAAATATCAAATACCCACATATTTGTCAATGTCTTTTCCCTTTTGTCATCTAGTAAACAGAGTCTCAAATTAGTCCTCTTTGGAGTGAGAATAAGAGATCAGCTCCTCTTCTAAGGGCTGAAAATCTCCTGGGTTGGTGCCATAACGCATATTCCAGCCAGAGATACTAGAATTTTGACAAGGGCACATTGCCTTGAAATGACTGCTTTTGATTCTGGTCAGTGTAGCTAATCAATGCACCCATCCTCAAGCTCTCTTCACCCTTCCTGTGGGAAGCATGAGTCTGGAGGCTGTGCTGGGAGTGAGTACCGAGACACTTCCCAGAGAGCTGCTCCTCTTGAGTTCTCCAGAACCAAAGAGGCCTTGCAAGCAAAAGTCACATGTGTCATTCCTCAACCTCACTTATCCAAGTCTTAGGACCTTGCCTTGGTCAGCTGAGGTTGCTTTAATAAAATACTTTAGACCAGGGGGATTAAACAACAGACCGTTATTTCCCACAGCTCTGGAGGTGAGAAGTCCAAGATTAGGGTGCCACCTGGGCAGGTCCTGGGGAGTTTACAGATGGCTGCCTTTTTTCTGTGCTTCACATTGGAAGAAGGGGGGGGACATGCACCCTGGTCTCTTCTTATAAAAACACTACTCCCATTCACGAGGCCCCCACCCTCATGACTCCATGCACCCCTCCAAAGCCCCATCCCTTAACACCATTATGATAGGAGTGAGGTCTTCCACATATGAATTTGGGGGAGACACATCCAGTCCATGATAGGCCTGAAATGGAAGGGGAAAGGAAAGAAGTGATCTAAAATTTCAAAAGGTGAGGTAAGGCAACAAACCCCATGGGGACAATTTCTTTCTCTCAAAAAGTGAATTAAAGAGTCAAGTCAGATTTTCTTAGGAGAGAGCTACTAAACAGATGAAAATTAGGTTTGTTGAAAAACAGTTACCTAGGTCAGGACATGATGTTTTCTGGATACTCGACATCAGATTGCATTTACTAAGGAGCAATGCTAGTGTGATTATTTCCACACCACTTGACTATTAAATCTCTACATGGATTTCCAGAAAAATGTTGCAGAGTTACTTGCATTGAAAATTCAATCTCTTGTGCCAGAGAAAACTTTAATGTCTACTGATATTTTATTCTTATAATGTATAAGAATAAACTTATTTTATTTACTTTTAAAATAAACTTATTTTATTTACAAAATTTACTCTTGTAAATTCCATAAGGCTAATTCTCAGTTTTATACTTAAAACAATATTTTAGAGAAATGTAGTCTTTTTATGTTTATGGTCTTGAATATTAAGTATCTCATGATCCTGATAATATAGGTCGACTGAGAAGCTCTGCCTCATATATAGATGTTATAGTGTCAAACTCTAAGTTATGTCTCTGATTTAAAACCTAATTAACAATATTTTTGTAGACATATTAGCTCAGAGTATCTGTCCTGAAATTCTTTTTTGATCTTCAGTGGAATTGTGTTTGCTTGAGATTCAGCAAAAGAAGTAAATTCTGATGGCTTAGATAACCAGTGTGGATGCACCCAGAAACCATGTGTGTTGTCTCATTTATTTCTTCCTGTGAATGTAAGGGCTTAGACTTTGGATTACAAGTTTATCCCTCTATTTCCTCCTTTAAAAAAATGAGCTGAGAGGGACACCTGAGTAGCTCAGTTGGTTGGTTAAGTGTCTGCCTTTGGCTCAGGTCATCTTCAGTCCTGGAATTGAGCCCTGCATTGGCTCCTCACTCAAACAAATAATATCTTTTAAAAAAAGGAGATGAGAAAATTGTGTTCTTAGAACCTGGGCAAAAATATTTATGAGGCACTATGCCTCATTTAGAAATGAATTTCATTGAGAAATGTATTTTATTCTTCCAAACACTGGTGCATCCCTGAGACAAGAGAAGAGAGCAGAGCAAACAAAGGTTGAGGCAAAGCCATCCTGTCAAAGTGATCATTATAACTAATTGACAGAGGAAACTGCATTCTGTGAGGGCTTCTTATATCAGGTTTAAAGTTTAGGTTGATCTAAATTAGATAATTATAAAAAACAAACAAACAATTGAATAAACCTCAAGAAAAGTTTGTTTTAAGCACCAGAAGTATTCCAAGCAATGGAGGTAGAGTGTGAAACTCTAAAGAGGAAAATACAAGAAAATAGAGCAGTGAAATCTGAGTTCATGTGCATGTGCATGTGTGTATGGATGCATGTGTGTGTGCATGTCAGAGGGGAAGGGGGTTTAAAAAGACAAGGGATAGGTGCCTGGGTGGCTCAGTCAGTTAAGCCTCTGCCTTCAGCTCAAGTCATGATCCCGGGGTCCTGGGATCGAGCCCCACATCGAGCTCCCTGCTCAGAGGGGAGCCTGCTTCTCCCTTTCCCTCTGCCTGCTGCTCCCTCTGCTTGTGCTCTCTCTCTTTCTGTCAAATAAATAAATAAAACCTTAAGAAAGAAAGAAAGACTGACAAGGGATTTAGGAAAGAGAAAGTCACTTAGGCTCACCTCTGAAGGGTGAGCTGTGCTGGATGGAGGGAGCCACACTCTCAAGAGGGAATGGCAAAGACCTAGGTGTGTCCCCACCCAACCTGTACAGTCACCAGTCACATACAACTGATAACCACACCCTAGAAATCTGATAGCTGTTGAGGCCAACTACAAGGAACTTAAGAAGAGATTATTAGCCATTTGAATGCTGGCCTTGCAATCCCAAATACTCAAAACAAAGAGAAATTGAAATGATCACCTACAGTGAGATGTGTTTGAGGTCTGGTGGCTAATGTCAGTGAAAGTTTTAAAAGTATTGCCATCATCACGTTTCATCACCCTGAAATTATTCACAAGCCTGATATATTACCATATCTAGGACACCCAGTGACATTTGATTAAGTGGTAATTACATCAAAAGCCTGATAATAGGAAAAAATGCATTAAAATATGTGAATGACAACCTATTAGAATATTACCCATTATAGAATAGTTTGGACATGGCAGTCTCATTCATATTGCATTTGTTTAATAAAATGATCTCTCTCCAAATGAGTATAGCTGGACAGCATCAGGTTGAGGAGAAGGCAGCATTTCCTGCTTCCCCTCTTCCAGTTAGCTTCATAAGGTATGGGAAGCAAGTGGCCAGCAGAGCTGCAGCCAATGAGCCTAAGACTGTTGTTGGACTCCCTGTTTGATTGTTTTGTAGCTTCTGGTGTTTAGAGACAGGCAAGAGCTGTAGATCTCCTTTCCTGCAACTTTGTTATCCGGTAGACTACTAGTACAGTGGAATCAAATTTCTCTCTAAAGCAAATATTTATTAGCAATGTGACACTAAGACAGTCATTCTATCTGTGCTTCCAGCTCCCTCAAGCCCCAGCTCTCTGGCCTGGCCCTATTTGGTGGCGAAAACTGTCAGTGCAGGCTTCCCACATAGCAGGTGTGCCAGTGGCAAGATCTGCCTAACCTGATGGGATCCTGCCGGTGAATTCTCTAAGGCCACATTCAGGACCCGATGAGGGCTCTAGGCAGGAGGGGGCTCCATGCGAATGAGCACAAATTCCATGCTGGCTACTTCCCCATATCCCAGTCCTGCAGGGTCTGAAGCTCCTGTGCAGCATTTATAGACAGTGTACAAATCTTCAACACCCCTTGTAATAGGATGATCATTACAATACCCATTACATTGCTCAGTCCTTTGGATGTGGTCTGAGACAAAGAACCTGAGTCCTAATCCAGATTTCTTCACTTGTTAAAAATAAACTAATTACTTAGCCAAGTCTCAATTTTTATTTTTATAAAATAGGCAAAAGAGAGAGCTATTCTAAGAATTAATTGAAATAATGCATGGAAATAACACAGTGCCTTGCACATAGGAAACGTTAATAATTAGTAAAGGCTCTCATGCCTATGGTTGGCAATATTCTCGCAGTCCAGGAAAGCATTTTTCAGTCAGCCATGCTTGGACAATCTTGTTTATCTGATGGAGGATGGACAAAAGTGTTTTTGTTGGGTAGCAGAGCCCAACCTATGTTAAACTGCACTTCAGACATGCCGTTAAGAAATGCCGTTTGCTAATTTTGCCAGATGATGGATTACTTAGATAGGGTTCAAATAAATCCCAACCTCCTGCTTCCTGCTTCCTAGCTTTTCTGCCTTCCATATTTTTTCTACTGCCACAAATTTTTTAAAAATTTGTTTCAAATTTGCATATTTTCCTTTTCTGATGACTTGCTGCTCATCAAATGATTTGATAAGAAATAAGAACATTTTCTTAAGAACTAGCAGGTACTATAGGATAAAGTACCAGAAGTCAAAGGACAGAAATGGACTTTTTTCTCCTCTCGGCTCTGAAACTAACCAGCAGATTTGGGACCAGTCATTATTTTTCATTTATTCCTTTTCTTTGGTCAAATCAGGACATGAGCCTCACATGATTGTCTGGAAACTGAGTTAAGACATAGATGTGAAATTGGAAAATATAAACATTTTTGAAGAGGTAAGTCAGGATGCATTCTATAATCAGGTCTTTATATTACATTATGTTATTTGTATATTTGATTTTTATTTTTATTTACAATGTATTCTATTATCCCATTTTTAGGACAATATGCACACTATGCTTTTCAAATTATATGGTACTTGTTAAGGGTCATGAATAATTTGAGAACATGAAAAATAAGTCACATGTTAACAGAGTACTTCCACATTTCCACTGACAATTTCAACATTTGACTGAACAGAGGATCTTTGGCAGGTTGGAGTGGATTGCGATAGCCATCTTTATAATTGATTCTGTTGTTTCAGCAAATCCATTTAGCATCAATAAACATAAATCATTTAAGAGGATTAAAGTAAGAACTTCTATTCATCCAGGTTTTGTTAATATCGAGTGTAGAAATGGTCTATGTGGTATTGAAGAATGTACCTTGAGCTATTGACAGGACATACTTTGGCATAACTGTCCTGGATCAATATATTTTGTTTTAGCTCATCTGCAATGAATAATGATTTCTTTAGAAGTTGCATAAACTACTGAAAAGTGGAAAAAAATTTCAGGGAAATCTGGCCATTGCTTCATGAGATTACCAGTACATCTTTTACACACACACACACACACACACACACATGCACATGTACATGCACCCACGCATGCGTGCACGCATGCACATCAAACTCATACACAAAATACCATGAGTTAATGTAATGGTGTGGTGAAGAAATGCAAAACTTTGATTAACTGACAGTTAAGTCTTTATGCCATGTTTTACCTGACATAAAGATACATTCTTCGAATTTAGAGATTTTCCAGAAACTTGTTTCTGAATATATAGAGACATCTTGATACTGTTTTAAAACAGCTTTTGTTTGTTTATTTGTTTTTTTTTTTTAATAGAACTGTACTACTTTAATCTGCTAACCAGAAAGCTAATTACAAGGTTAAATATGGAAATTTGACCTCAGGTATGCAAATTTGAAATTGCCTCTAGTCGTTTAGGTAAGCATACTGACCAGAAGGAGGAAGAGTTAGAATGGGTTTAAAGCCTGTCATGAAAAAAAAATAAAAATAAAAAAAAAAAAAAAATAAAATAAAATAAAATAAAGCCTGTCATGGACAAAAAGCAAAATGTCTTAAAATGATAGACATTTTGAAATAAATGTTTGATTAATTGGGATCCCTGGGTGGCTCAGTGGTTCAACACACCTGCCTCTGGCCCAGGGAGTGATCCTGGAGACTCGGGATCAAGTCCCACATCGGGCTCCCTGCATGGAGCCTGCCTCTCCCTCTGCCTGCGTCTCTGCCTCTCTCTCTCTCTCTGTGTCTCTCATGAATAATTAAAATCTTTAAAAAAAAAAATGTTTGATTAAAAATACAAGATAGGGATCCCTGGGTGGGTCAGCGGTTTAGTGACTGCCTTTGGCCCAGGGCTGATCCTGGAGTCCTGGGATCGAGTTCCGCCTCTGCCTGTGTCTCTGCCTCTGTGTGTGTCTCTCATGAATAAATAAATAAAATCTTTAAAAAAAATAAAGATATCTATGACTTATAAAAAATAGGAAGTACTGAAAAATATTTGTCTAAGTGTTGAGACAATTATAAAAACGCATCTTTTCTAAAGCCACCTATAGCTTTCCTACTGGTGGAAAACAAACAAACAAAAATCCATACAGGAAATGAAGGAGAGATACATTCTAACAGTTTGTCTGATATATTCAAATTTAAAACAAAAATTTAGGGAAAAAGTATAAACAAAGGACCAAAGAAACATATAATGAGTATGTATTCATAATTTAGGTATTTTATTCTACAAATATTTGCTGTAGGCCTACCATAGTACTCTAGTACTAAGTACTCTAGTAGGCTCATGAACTGGAGCCTACATCTTATAATCTGATGTGCAGAGCAATGAACAACGAGGAGCCACTGGTAGATTTTTAAGTAGAGGAAACTATAGTTAAACTTATATTTGTAAATGAGTTCTCCAAGGACAAAGTAAACAAATTATTGGAAAGGCAAAATCAGAAACTAACTCAGAGGCTAATAATATAACCTTTCCTCCAAATCCCCCCAAAAGCAATAGAGCTGTGCAAGACTAGAAATGTGGAAGCAGGATGGATTTTCTCAAAAATTCTAAAATGACAACCTGAAGATTAAAGCCCAGTTGAAGCAAGGTCGTTTAAGTGCCCTGAAATCAGAGTAGAGCTTTTAAAGCTGTTCACTAGACACTGGGGTTTATGGACATCATACTCTCTCACTGAGCTAGCTCTCTTAAAGTGACTCAGAAGCTGTGTGGCACGAAGGGCATTTGCAGCTTTGTGGGGAGGCAGAGCTGAACCCTGCCACAATTGTAGATAGTGAGGGTCAATGGGCCAGCAATCGCTTGATGGGACTTCACTGGCCATTTCTCATCTGCTGTATTGAGGAAGTGATAAAAATTTCTTCATGAAAAGATGAGTGTCTTGAAAACAGAACCAGCTCTAATTGCAGAGTTAAATGAAAAGAGCAAGTGAAGTCAGTGCTAGTAAAATCTTCCTTGGTCTTTACCCTGAAACCAGGGATTAGCATGCAGTTTCCAGGAAATTACAGATGGAATATTTTTCTGAAATACACAAGGAAGAGAAGGGGAAAGGTAGTGTAATAATGATCCAAGATTGGTTTCTGATATTCAGTGATTGGTTTGTGGTTACTTAAGAAACAAGAGTCATCCCAAGAATCCACCATTAGTTTATCCAAGCTGGTGCCAGAGATTATTTATCTTCTGGGACGTCTTTACTGTTGTCAAAGAGGCACTCAACAAACTAAAGCCTTGTGACAACCTTTTAGGTGAAGATATAGATACGTAGGTTTGTTCACATTGCACATAGATGAGTTTATAGCTGCTTGAAGTGTTCTTCTAGAGAATGTTGTTGAAGAAAAATACCAGTCTGAAGGGAGCAATGTACTACAGGACTTACAAGGACCGATTGGATCAGCGTGACCAACCAACTGAAATAACAAGGCAAATTTAGAGATTGTGCGAATGTTCCACAACATTTTGGATAATCTCCACAAATACAAGACAACGAAACCTGGTTTAACAAAAACCCTGAGTTCAATGTAAAACAATAGGGTAGATGGTATGGCTATAATAATAACAATAATAATAATAATAATAGGGCATTAGGCTCTATTAATAGAGAAAAAAGGCGAAAACTCTCACGCTACCTGAAATGGTTGAATATGTTAGAGTTTTCGTTAAGTGTTAACAGGTGGAAAGTCTGTGGAAACCCCCCCAAAATGGTGTGTTTTAAAGGAATTGTGGACAAAACCTGTGTCATTCCAAATGTAGGACCAGGAACAATTCACAGAAATTACTGGAAACCAGAGTTCAGTTCCAGATGAGGACAAGTTTTGTACCATCTAGAGTTATCTGAAAATGGAAAGGGCTGCTTTTCCAGAGAGAAAAAAAGTTGGCCAACGTCCTGATCCTCAGAAAGTCATCTCGCTAATTATTCCTGAAATCAGCATTTAAACACTTGGAACAAACTTGCTAAGTGTAGCTTTTTCTTCAACTCACAAAGCAGATTTAATGTTTCCAGTGGAGTTCGAGATGTTCTTCTAGCAGTGAAAATTGCCCAAACTACAGGGAAAATGATTAATACTCATTATCAATCACTTGCAATGTTCTCATATTTTTGTCTCAATATTCAGAAAAATAAAATTGCTTGTTCTGTTCTTTTAGGCAGCCTGTTCCCTTCAACTCATTAATTTATCTTGGAAACTCCACTTTTCAAATTTAAAGGCTCATAATTAGAATGTTTAATATTGATGGAAAAAGTAAAATGAATACATTACCAACAAAAATAAAAACATTTGCCAACCTTTTGAATAAATGTCCGGTAGACTTGCTTCATCTACTGTAACCCTCGCTATTTATCTTAAGATCCGGTGTGTAATAATATTGTAAATTTCTCCAAGTTTTAAACATCCACATCCATAGCCTATGAAGTCACATGAAATCTTTTTTATAAATACTCACAGGAAATAATATTCTGAAAGATATAGTTTCTCTTGAAACAATGTCATCAATAAAAGTTTACAGAGGTTCATAGACCGAAGGAGCATTAGCGGTCGTGCGATATAACCTTTTCGTTGTAAGATGAAATTTTGCAATCAATAATGATGACACGGGGAAGCTTGTCCTGTCACAGATCACGTGCCCAGGACATAGAGCTTAGTAAACGTTCATTTAAGCCATGGCTCCTTACTCAAAGGACCTATGGTTCTTGCAACATTAAACATTTATTTATTAATGATGAGAGGCTTGTAGAAATAATTCTTGATTGTTACAAGATCTGTTTTGTAGTCCTGATGATTTATTATCCATCCCAGACCCTGCGTGATTAACAATTGAATTCTGTTTCGGTCCAGTGGTCCCTAGACTTGATTCTCAGTAACAGTGAAGTCAATGGGGAAGATTGATTTGGAAAATGCCCATTTGAAGTTGTGGTTTCACTGACCACAGCAGGGTGGGTCAGGAAAAGGTAATTTCATTTGATTAGTTGGTTTTCTTTGTGGTTTTGTGTTTGGTGGGTGAGAAGAACTCAGGGGAAAACTTCCAAAGGAAAGGTTGCTGTTGGGATGTTTTTCTCCTTAACGGTGAATTTTCAGATTTACTTTCAAGGACTGAAAACGGCCATGTCTTCCTACTGCCAGTCAGTGTCTGTTTATTTTATATGCGCATATTTAAGAGGCTTATCCTAGAGAAGTATCTGCATAGCATTACACACAACAAGCCAAAAGTCCTGGGATTTGCTTTCCTGGCAAAGTGCTTCTATGCCCATGTCTTCATATACCATATGTTTGCCAATGAGGTTTGAAATTTATATCTGGAGCCCTGTTCTCTTCTCTGAGCTGCTGTTAAATGTCTCCACTTGGATGCGTCACAGACACTTTAAATTTAAACTCTTTAAATCGGCCTCCTGGGCTGTCCATTCAATCCAGCTTCTCCATTTCCAGCCTCAGATTGGTGGTGGCTCTTCTCACCATTCAACCACCCTGGAATCATCATCATCTGAGCAGCTCAGAGTCCTCAGGTGAGCGTGAGGGCAGAGTGCGGTGGGAAAGGCACGCACAGTGGCAAGAGGCTGCCTTAGTTGCTAATTCTGGGACCACCATACACTGACTGCATGCCTTGGACAAGTTATTTGAATCTCACAATTCTACTATTTAATCATCTGTACAAGGAGGACGATTGTCTTAGAACCTACCTTACATAGATGTTTTGAGGGTTTAAAATTAATATTTGTTATTCTATATTTATATTATGTATGCACCTTTAAGAACAACGCATAGCATATCACAATTTCTCCTCACATGTAGCCAACCACTGATTTTCACCAAGTTACCCCTTTTTTTCTTCATCCGTTCCATCCTTTCTGTCCTTGGCTGCCAGTACTTGAATTCTGGTCCTTGTCACCTCTCCGTGAGATACTGCAGTTGCCAGATTATTTATTCATTGTCCCTATGTTGGTCTTACTTTAAATCCATTCTTTATGCTCCTGGCAGAGTGATCTTCCACCATATAAATCGAATCATCATAGCATTCTGTTTAATGTTCAAATGTTCAATATTCCTTTGTGATTCATCATTCGTTTTTAAAGACTTTACTTATTTATTCATGAGAGACAAAGAGAGAGGCAGAGACATAGGCAGAGGGAGAAGCAGGCTCCTTGCGGGGAACACGATGTGGGACTTGATCCCGGGATCCCAGGATCAAGACCTGAGCCAAAGGCGGATGCTCAACCACTGAGCCACCCAGGCATCCTGTGACTCATCATTTTAACATCTAAACTCTTTGGTATTTTTGATGAGACCATTCACGAATAGCCTACTTACCAGTTGGTCCAGCCTTGTATCTTGGCACTTCCTCTTTCATATCTTCTGACCAACACTGTTCAGTCCTCTGTCTCTGGCATCTGGCATCTTGTGAAGCTATTAAGTTCGGGGTGTATTAGCAAGCTGAGCTCCTGAACTATGCTGCTTAATCTTCTCCCAGACAAATGTAAGTCTCTGTATGAAGATGTATGGGTGAATGTGTCTTAGAAATATACATTCATTTTCTTTAGAGATGTGCCTACATATGGGAGCAACTATACATACAGGTGCTTCACCTTGCTTCTGTAATTTAGCAGTACCTAGAGGACATGGCTTCATAAGCAGTCTGTACAGATCGAATCCTTTGAGTCACTGTTTCATGAATTTTGCGTAAGACATTCTCCAGTAATGAACCTTTACTCTGTCCCCATATTTTTGCTTGCATAAACAGTGTGACCATGAGCATCCTTTTACATAGTCTTTGCCTACAAATGTAAGAACACCGAGTGAGAAAATTACCAGAAGTAGAATTGTTAAGTCTAAGGGTGAGAACACTTAAAATGTTTATAAATATTTCCAAGTTATGCTTCAAGAAGGAGCCCGATTTTTACTCCCACGACAGTACACGTGAGATCCCATTACCGTCTTCTGCCTCAGAGCATACAGACATTTTTGCCTATGTGAATCTGAATTCCCATTCAACAGCTATACTTTATAAATACTTCCTTTCTCCTCCGAGGTTTTTTGGGTTTAAAAAAGTGATAGTCCCGCTATGGTTCACTATAGAATAAATCTGGGTTTTTGCAATTTGCATGCATTCAGCAGCTCAATAACTTGGAGAACCTTCTGAAAGCAGTGACAGATTCTATGCAAAAAGAATACAAATGTGAATTATAGCTTTTATTTCGTTAAAGGATGAGTTTTGCTGTTGATAATAAGAGGGAGAAAAACTTCGAAAAGATGTGTTTATTGTGTGCTAATCGACATTGATGTAGTTCACATATGTCCTTGGAAAACTGTCACTCCTAAACAAATCCTTAGTACGTAAATATTTTCCAAATGAAATGAAAGTTAATAGAAGTTATTTGCTTCTTTTACTTTTTTTCTGGCGGAATTCTTTTTTTTTTTTTAATTTTTATTTATTTATGATAGTCACAGAGAGAGAGAGAGAGGCAGAGACACAGGCAGAGGGAGAAGCAGGCTCCATGCACCGGGAGCCCGACGTGGGATTCGATCCCGGGTCTCCAGGATCGCGCCCTGGGCCAAAGGCAGGCGCCAAACCGCTGCGCCCCCCAGGGATCCCTCTGGCGGAATTCTTATGCACAGTCTTATCACAACATATCTGCATGCTTCTTATGCAGTAGCAGGAAAGTACTAGAATCTTTAGTAATTATTTCTTGTGTTGGTTCTCTTAACTTGTGGTATAGGGTTTGCATGCTTGTGAAACACATTTTCATTCCAGAAATTCAGCTTTTATTTTTAATTATTCAATTCTTTTGTTAGTCTTTGCTTCTTTTCCATGACTACCTTAAACAATTTCTGTGACATTTTTATTTAAAAAATTCTTTTTTTTTAAATTTTTATTTATTTATTTATTATAGTCACAGAGAGAGAGAGAGAGGCAGAGACATAGGCAGAGGGAGAAGCAGGCTCCATGCACCGGGAGCCCGACGAGGGATTCGATCCCGGGTCTCCAGGATCACGCCCTGGGCCAAAGGCAGGCGCCAAACCACTGCGCCACCCAGGGATCCCTAAAAAATTCTAAAATTAATATTTGGCTGCTTTATTTTATCTGAAATAAAATATTATTTATCTGCTTTATTTTGGTATCTTTATTTTATCTCGATTATCCCAGATCTTCTTTATGGCATGGAGATTGTGGTTTAATGTAATTGCTGGTTAAGAGTTCAAAAATAAATTAATTATTTCCTGTTTTTAGGCTATTTTGTGCATATTATCAATATGCATCTGTTATATACTATTTCATATAACAAATACTTTATAATATACTCTTAAAACTGATAAGATTTAAACCAGACTAGAAATGCCATCCATTCTGTTCATGATATAACTTATCTTCTCCAAACTAATATTAAACTTTATGCTTTTGAGTAGAGGGTTTAGGAGCTATCTTGATTTTGAACCTAATGATGATTCCCAGGAATTGTTGTTTTCAGATCTCTAATTTGCTGACATTGCAAATATATAAAATTGTTATCAAAGTCATAGAAAAAATGGATAAAAACTCAATCTTTTTCTTACTGGGAACAAAAAATGGCTTTGTTAAAAGCCAATGACTGTTATTCAAGTGCCCGCATTCTTGAATATTTGTTAGAAATGCATTAAGATATATACTTAGCTAGGCAAGTGTTCCTGTCTCAGTGATGGATTTTTTGCATGGACTGGCTAACTCCAGAAAATTGTTACATTATCATCTTGACTCTCAGCTTATTGACAATCACACTCACCTTTCAAATAATCTTCTGTTTTACTGAAAAGTTTTGTCATAGGTGATAAAAAATTAAATGTAAGACAAAGTATTATTCTGATTGCAAAATCAGAATTAGAGTCTTAGTCACTAACTGTTTCAGGTATAATGTTAGGTAAGTTCCATATCTATCACACAATCTTTTTTCTCTTTCTAGAAAGTAGTTTTCATTTACATTTCTAAAAATAAAATAAAAACTTAGGTGTTTACTTTAGAAAATGTTCAGTACTTCCCACTTCTTGCTTTCTGTTATAATTGCAGTGATGACTTAATTAAAGATTTAGGCACTATTCTTTGGCAACAGAGAATGTAAAATGCGGTCACGGGTTGCAAATAAATCAGCAAAATGCAAAGCAAGTACATTTTTTTAAAAAGAGAACTACAACTTAAATCGTAAGATTTTAAGACTTTTTAACTTCCATTTCATTTCTCATTTTTATTGGGAAAAGACTATGCTCATTTCTACTACTTTGGGAAGGAGAAACCAAAAGTAAAAATAATTTTAAGCCAAGAGAGATGCTGTAGACTCAAAAAAATAAAACAAAACAAAACAACAACAACAAAAAAACACTGAACAGAAATAGAGACTTAAGCTGAACGTAGGAAAGAGTTGCCACATTTTTCATCCTTAAGTTCTGATAAGTTTGGAAGACCTGGAGGAACTGAATTTCAGTGTCTAAAGTAGAAAACACTTATTCAAAAGTAAATCTGACAAAGTACATTGGAAATTGCACTTGCTCAATGCCAGCATGAAGTTGCCTGTGTATGTTTTACTTTATGTTACAGGACAAAGTAACCAAGAGAAGGCAGTTGAGGTAAGAGTATGGAAGGCTTTTCAAGTCACAGGGAGGAAGCGGCACATATGCCACAAAGCATCATAAACTCCTAAGTAAAAAACCGCTCAGGGGCGCCTGGGTGGCTCAGTGGTTGAGTGTCTGCCTTTGGCTCAGGTCATGATCGCGGGACCCCAGGATCGAGTTCCGCATCAGGCTCCCTGCAGGAAGCCTGCTTGTCCCTCTGCCTATGTCTCTGCCTCTCTCTCTGTGTGTGCCTCTCATGAATAAATAAATAAAATCTTTAAAAAAAAAAAAAAACTGTTCCGTGCAAACCAGTGTCCTAAAGAAAAGAGTTGGTCTGCATGGTTCCTCAGAGGCATGGGAAGAAGGTGTTAGGAGGGGTAGCAAGCAGTGCCAAGAGCTTGTCTTCCAGGGGAGCCATGAAGAGGTGTAAACCCAAGAGACATCTTTCAGAACGCATGAAGGAACGCATGAAATTTATGATGAGGAACTTTGCCAATGAAAAGCAGAGAAATCCTGAAGTCTTTCATATTTTCTATTTTGACACACAAAAAGGGCATCAAGCAAGGAGCCAATCTGAAGGGAGGGGTCATATTTTTAGTTTTGGTCAAGCTGCATTTAAAGTGAGGGCAAGGAACTGTCATGGGAGGGCCCGGTTAATTGTTGGGGAGTGTATGGCAATCTAGGGGAATGACCACATCGAGAGAATTGGCGGTGACGTGGCAACGGGGAAAAATGAAGGAACATTGAAAAATATTTTCAGGCTCTGCACCTGCCCCCCTCCACCTTGCGGCATTGTATGGCTTTGATTCCATTCCATTGCGTGAGCTTTTTCTCATTTGTTCCACAAATACTTTTGAGAGACTACTAAGTATTTTGCATGGTGCTTATGTACTGGAGATGCTAATAGAAAATGAAGAGATTCCATTCTGGGGTAGGCAGTTTATCAGAAAATATACACAAAAGGAAAAGACGGTAAGAACCCAAGGGGGTAAGTTCAATGTCCAATGAAGTATATACCTAACCTAGACTGGGCAGGGAGGGGGTGCACAGAAAAAAATGTTATTAAAGCTAGATAATTAGGGTAAATCCTGGTGAAGGGGAAGAGGGGGAGATCCTGCGCAAAGAAATAAAAGTGAGAGGGAAAAGAGAAGATCACTTCATGCAGGACCTAGTGGAAATCCACTAGGATCTAGTCTTGCTATAGAATTAATAGAGGGTGTGACTAGACAGACCTCAGAGAGGGTGCGAAATAAAGCACTAAGTCCGGGCACATCACGCAGAGTCTCATTAAGGAACTAGTTCATTAACCTGGGGCAATGAGGAGATGAAAGGATTTGCATTTCCAGATTATGCAGACGGTCCTGAGGAAAGTGGATTCTAGGAGGCCAGCTGGAGGCCGCAAGCCTAATTAGAAAGCAATCAGAGTGTTCTAGGACAGCAAGGATGAGGGCCCTTACTGGGGTGATGGTGGCAGGGCTCGAGAGAAGGGGAGCAGACCTGAGAGTTATTTCGAAGATGGCCAGACTCAGTAAATTATAAATACTCGCAGGTGACTCGCAGGTGTTTCGCTTTCTTCTTTCATTGCTTTAATTTTGTTTTAGAGTTAATTTAGGTTGTGGTTATGATTAGTCTTTTCCATCTGGGAACTCATGCCTTTAAAGTGCTGAGAAATACATTTACATTACTTTTTAAGAAAATCTTGTCCTGGGACACCTGGCTGGCTCAGTGGCTGAGCATCAGGTTGTGATCCTGGTGTCCTGGAATCGAGTCCTGCATCAGGCTCCCCGCAGGAAGCCTGCTTCTCCCTCTGCCTGTGCCTCTGCCTCTCTCTCTGAATCTCTCTTGAATAAATAAATAAAATCTTTAAAAAGGGAAAAAAGAAAATCTTTTCCCTTCTTGTCTGTGCTCTCTTTCGGAGAGAGCTTTATTTCTTTCATTTATCAATCTCTTAATGCCTGTTCTTGATCTTGCTCTTGGCCATTTCTCTCTCTCCCCTATTTTTTTCTTTGTTACTTCCTGGAGATTTCCTAATTTTATCAGAAAAATATCAGAAAAATTTTTTGTTATTTCAACTATCAGCTGAATATTTTAAATTTCTTTATATTTTACATTATAAACTTCGAAGAGGTCTTTCTTCTCTAGTCCATTTGTCATGAATGCAGTTTTTTTTTTTTCCTTTCATTTTGATGAGAACATAATTTTTGTAGTAGAGGCATTTTCTTCTGCTGTTGGTATTATGGTCGTTTTCCCAAGTTCTCCCTTCTCATTTGTTTTGGTTCTAGTCTTTTTAAGTCAGGAGTTTTTATCAAATACCTTGTGACACTTTTTTTTTCTTTTTCTTTTTTTTAATGATTAGGAGTGAGACACTTAAAAAGCTGACTGGGTAATCTCTTAATGGTGGGTGGGAATATTGGCGTGATTGCGGAATTCTCTGTGTGAAAGCTCCAGCGCGGGCCCTGGAGGGTTCTTTCTCTGCCAGGTCAGTTGTCACTTCTGCATTTTGTCTTGTATGGATTACAATTGTCGCTTTTAGGCGTCTCTCTCTGAGTTGCATAGAAGCTGAAGTTCTTATTTCTGTTCCGATTCTCCTTGATTTTATTTTAATGATTTCTAAATTCAGACAGAACTTTTAGAAATGTTTGCATTGGGGCACCTGGGTGGCTCAGTGGTTGATGGCTGTCTGTGGCTCAAGGTGTGACCGGGGTCCAGGGACTGAGTCCTGCATTGGGCTCCCTGCAGGGAGAGCCTGCCTCTCCCTCTGCTTGTGTCTCTGCCTCTCTCTGTGTCTCTCATGAATAAATAAATAAAATGTTTTTTAAAAATCTGAATTTTACCACCTTACCATCAGGAGCCTGCCCCCTCTACCAACTCTTTTTTTTTAATGGATCACTTTTGGGGAAACTGAATTGTGGTGGATTTGCTCAAAGAGTATCATGTTAATTTAATGAACAATAAAATAGAGTTCAATTTTGAAAAAAACTCTTCTTTGGCTAATGTGCTGCAGGGTTCACTTCTAGGCCAGCAAACCTAAGGAATCCCACATAAAGATGTTTTATTAATTAGAAAGCTTATACGTTCTGAGATATGTGTTTTAAGATCTGACAGTTTTCAGATTAAAGAAGCAACATCAACCATTTCACTTTTCAGAGGCTTCTTTGAAAATTGACATACAGTTTCAATCACAGCTTAAGCTTGGGTGGTAAACATGTTTATCTTTTACAGAAGCTGGCTGGGAGGTAACAGGAATTATCTGCGTGTGCGGAGCCTCTTTTATAGCTCGTTTTTTCACTTAGATTGTAGATGAAGTACCTTCAAGCAAAAATAATACAAGCAGTATGGATAGTGGAGATGAGAACAGCTGAAGAACGATCTCATTTGGTAGAAAAAAAAAATGTGTTATAACGTCATTCAGGATATTTGGCTGGCTCTGACTGAGTAGTTTTCTTATCAGATTGAGACTTTTTTTTAATCCTTTGTGTTATTTTATCCATTTGTGTTGTTTTATCCACCATGTCTTATGATGAGGGGTGGATATATTTCCATATTTCACATAAAGAGAAAACCAGATCTTTTTTGTTATCATCATTTTTTTTTTCCTGGCAGAAGAGCTACCTTTTTCCTTTATATTTGACGAAATGAAATGAATGATGATACCTCGATATAAAGAAACATCACTGGTGAGAAGAAAAGAAAATCCGTTTTGGTTATTTGTCACTATTATAGGGGAAATCCCATCTTACTACCTGAAGCATTAAGATATTAAAAGCAAAAAAAAAAAAAAAAAAAAAAAAGATATTAAAAGCAAGACAAAAACAAAAACAACACATTCACAGAAACACAAAACCAGCTAGCCCTGCAAATACATCCCCCCCTGGCTGGGAGCCACTGACACAGAGTGCCATAGGGATTGACATCTGGAGTTTTGGAGGTAATCTCTCGGGGTATTCTGCTTCTATGTGAAGGAATAAAATGGCTCTTTATGCTTACCTAAGAGGAATCTTGTTGACTGTAAAACTCAGAGAATGATTAAAATTGTAAAAGCAAACCACTTCAACACAACAAACACGAGGCTGGAAAGTGAGCCATATGATAACCTCATCCGTCACAGAAGCAGTGTGCTTTTTAAGAGGAATATGCTGTATGTTCTGACTGTATTCTGGCCAGTGCCCTGGTGAAGAACATGCTAACTGAGCTCCAGAACTGGGAGTAGTCACAAAAAGTAGACAGATTCTTCTGCACACCAAGCACTAACCTCCATGCTAAGCTCCAGCAACATTACCCCCTAACCGAATAGATTTTCCAGATCTTTCCTTGCCTTTCTAGGCAAGGAGGATCTTTCCAGATCTTTCCTGTTCTTACTACAGACATGTGTGCTAGCCTCTTATCAGGGTGACACCATCTCATTACACGTCAGTTCAGGCTTTCCTGACTCAGATCAACTCTGCCTTCTCTTGACAATGTCTGAGTCTTCCTTGCCTCAGGATTTCTCTCAGAGCTTTGAGAAATGTCCAGCGAAAGTGATCATGTTCTTTGGCATTTAGAAGCAGGAGTATTTCTGGCTTTCATTTAAGTGGTCAAGAATTCCAGAAGCCAATGGATGTGAGGAAACCAGTCATCCTGGAGACCTTATTGTAGTCTATGATCCCTAATCCCTTCTGTACTCAGAGAAAGCCTTTTTCTGAACAAAGAGCTCCTTTTGCTCCGGCTTGTACTGTTCATTCACTCATCAACAGTTTGGTGAAACAGTAAGGGCTAGGCAGATACAAAAATGAATGAGATGATGACTCACTATAGTGAACTCCTTGACTAGCAAAGAGGAGAGTTAAGTGATGGACCCATTTCTACTGAAACAATGCTGTTGTAAAAGATAGATACACAAGTAGACAAGACATTTGGTCTGTAGTCTACATGCCTTAAATTGGATTAGAAGTCAATCCAGTTTCTCACCTCAAAAAATTGGGGTGGGGGAGGAATTAAAAAAATGGACAGATAAGGCAGGATTCAAGTGTGAAGAGGCTGGTGGCTCCAGAGAAGAGGAGAAGGAATGTATGGGGATGCTTGATTGAGTATTGGCTTGAGGAAAACGGTTGATGGGTCACCCACACCACATTTTTGCCATTGTAAACAATTTTGCATAAATCTATTAGTTAATAAATACTTTTCAGATTTGGGATTGATTTTTTTTTTTTTAGTAGAGACTTTCAAAAGTAGAGGTAGTAGATTGGAGGTACGAGCATTAAAAATTCCCTAATATGTATTGCAAATCACTTTCCTAAAGGGTATGCCAATTGATGCTCACCCATGATATCTGAGAGTGCTGGTTTCCCCAAAACTGTGGTAGGATTTGTTTATTTATTTTTGTAACTGTCTATTGGAAAATGGAGAACCTTTGGTTTTGATTTAAAATCAATCAATGTTGGGGCTTAGTAGTTAAGCATCTGCTTTTGGCTCAGGGTGTGATCCCGGGGTCCTGGGATCGAGTCCTGCATCAGGCTCCCCATGGGGAGTCTGCTTCTCCCTCTGCCTATGTCTCTGCCTCTGTGTGTCTCTCATGAATAAATACATAAAATCTTTAAAATATAGATATAGATATAATAAAAGCAACTAATGTTAAATATTTTTTTCTCAGTCATCAAATGACTGGGTGCTGGTATCTCCTTTGTTCTGAATCATCATTTCATGTCTTGCTCTCAGTAATTTTTGGAAACTTCAAGTGTCTCTTTATTGATAATCCATGGGAAATTGGTGGTGATATTTCATATGGTTACAAATATTTCTCAGTTCCTCTTTACAGTTTTGGTTATGGTGGTTATGGCTGCTTAAAGAAATATGGCAAAGGAGAGCACAGATACAAGGTAGGGGAAAAATAGAGGAAGTGGGTTGTAGAAATCTAATGATATTCCCAGTGCTTCCCTGAGCAAGACACCATGTAGAAAAAACAATGGCATTAAGCAGCACAATTACCATATTTACTACCTCCCCCACATTAGTGTTATACCAAGGATGTAAGATGACATATTTCATAATACCAGCTGTGCCTCAGAAGACAATCACAATATCATTAATGATAGTTAGAAATTTCATCATAGGTTACAGTGTAATATATCACTTCTAAATAATTGTCATTAATCACAGCAAGTTTATATGTCCACTGAAAATATTAGTATAAAGCGAAGGAAGATTTCTTTTTGGCCATTAGACATGAAGCCATACTATTTGCGTTAAAGAGTATCTATTCTCCCAGTGGTTCAAGAGTGAGTGGACTCTGTGGTGCTGCAGAGAATGAGGAGGTCAGGGGTGGGGGCGTCTAAGACTGAAGCCATCTACCAGCTTATCTTCTGTCATCAGATTGAATGTTTGCCGTCATAACTCCAGCAGATTTTTCTTTAAATTAAAAAAAAAATCATGTAAATATAATTCAAATGAATCAGTCAAACTAATGAGCAAAAATGATCCTCTCTTGAAGTGAATATATTCTACCTGCTTCAGGGCTGCTACTCTGAGGTTGGTGCCCAAATGGAATCAGTTAAACCACAGCCTTCCACTCTGTCCTGTCCTCCCATCTCTGTCTCCAGAAATAACACCTTTTCTTAATGTAGGTAATAATTTTCGTTGTCACAGCAAACAACAGAAAACAAAACATTCTCTCTGATTAGTGGGGAGAAATGGGCACAAAACAGGACAAAAGCTCCAAGCTACTGGTTCTCCAACTTGGCTGCATGGTGGTATAATCTGGGGCTCTTTGACAACTCTGGGGGGGCTCACCCCAGAGGGTCTGATTTAATGGGGTTCAGCCAAGGCATTGGCATTTCTAAACTCCCCAGGAGGATTCTTAAGGCAGTAAAGGCTGAGAACAAGTGGTCTGTGGTGCCACCCCTCCTCCCAGGTGTGCCCGTTAATAATTAAAGTGACTAAGAGGTCAGATGTAGCATGGCTTTGGTAAGGGGTGGGAGTGTATGCTTTACAAGGAAACAGACACACATATGAACACAGTATTATGTCATTAAGAAAAAAATGTCAACTCAGGGCTTTCAGGTGAGGTTGAACATGGCAAGGACACAGTATTCTTTAAATTCTTAATTCTCATGGTAAAAATATCAGGTAAGATGGTGTTTCCAATCAGTTATTGGTTGAAAATAAGATGTTACTTCACTTTTGTGGTGGTGGTGGTCACTCTTGTTGACAGATCATGATCAGAGCCTTTTCCCTGAGCTCCAAAACTTATAAGATTAAGTTATAAGTTATCATTATAAATGATAATCCATGCAACATTATTTACCAATCATTGAAATACCAGATTTCATCCTTGATACTAAATCACCACTGATACTAAATGATAGCAAAACCATTGCCGTTATTCACACATACACGCAACTGTGGACCATGGTAGTGAGCTTTGACTTGGATTCTGCTGTTGCTATAGAGTTTCATGGTTGCTGTAAGGTTCTGCTGTTGCTATATGATTCCACTGTTGCTGTATGATTCCACAGTTACTATGATTCCACGGTTGCTATATGGTATGTCTGCAACAGATGGGGAGTGGAGATTCATTTCTATAACCACCTTCCAATATCCGTCTTATGTCAATGTGAGAGGTCTCAGCATGGGTTCTTTGGTTTGTTCTTAATGTTTGGCCCATCCAGTGTTTCTCTTTATTTTCAAGGAAGTTAATCTGAGAAAAAGAACAAAAACTTTTTTGGGTATAATGAATAATTAATTTGAGATAATATTTTAATCATAGTTGTTAATTTTTAAATTTTATTTAATTTTCAATTATTTAATATGTAATCATTTTTAATTTTTTTAATTTGTAATTTTGAAAAATCTTAAACATGTAGGAAGGAATAAGAATAATGAATCCCCAGATATCCATCACCCAACTTCAACAGTTATTAACATCTTGCCACTTTTATTTCACACTTCCCACACTCCTGTTTGGTTAATTTGTTACTGTTTTTATGATTTTTAAGATAAAAATTACAAACTTCAAAATGCATGCATCCTAGAGATGCAATTTTAACAAATGTGTATACCAATGTCATCTATACTTCTTCATAGCATTGAATATTTTCTCTACTAGAATGTTTCTTTCTTATTACACCAGGTCAGCCCTGAACCTCCAGAGGCAACTACTGTTTATATTTTTCACATTGTATTATTTTTAGTATTTTCTAAAATTTCAGATGTATGGAAATATGCAGTATATATTTCTTTTGTACCTGACTTCTTGTACTCAATGTAAAGTATGTAAGATTCATCTATGTTGCTCTTTGTAGGAATGTCTTGTTCTTTTCCATTGCTATTTAGTATCCAGGGAGAAAATATGGGTTGGTCAGCAACTCAATGATGCCATTAAGGATACAGGCACCTTCTTTCTACCAACTTCTGTGTGTCAGAGTTGCCAATTTTCATGGATACAAGTTATATCCTTTTGTATCAATATCTAAAGCAGGATAAGGGGATAAATTAGAAAATCTTGGAAATTTTTAAGCTTAGTCTGGAATAAATAAAATTAATATTTGGATAAATAAGTGAAAGATATGGATATAATGATGCCATTTGTTTTAAAAATCTCACTAACCTATAGGCAACCAACTTTTTAATTTCATTTTTATCTCCAAACAATTGTTACTCTGAAATTCTGCCTAGATATGGAACAGAGGAATATGAGATTTTATGATTTATTATGTTGCTTTTCTTAATGTAATTCACCTAAAAATGGTAAAGGAAAAAAAATGCCTTAAAAAAAAAAAAAGCATGTTTGGTCCCTGAACAATGTGCTGGACACATTGTAGAGACCCACCTATAGGAGATAGTATGGTTTGCTGACTTATGACCACCCAGCTTGATGAGTGTAAGGCTATGACTTGGAGGAGTGGCATAGGGTTGAATTGGAGGGTTAATTTTGTTCAACCAACTGTAGTTCGGAAACCACTGGTCACATTCCTTTTAATAGCTTGTTATCACCTGCATGCTGAAGGACTTCATCTGAGTTCTTATCATTTTATATTCACAAAAGACCTCCAATAAGACCTTGGAAGACTTCTACATTTATTTTCCAGGAGTTAGCCTGTACTCATAATTACCTAATGGTGTTTAGTATGTTCGTGGAATAATAACAATAGTGATAAATATGAGACGACATTTGCATAGGGCTACAAAGTTGACAAAGCCCTGACTTCACTCTAGCAATTGACATTCTTATCACTGCCATCTCATTGACACTGGGTTCCCTTGGCTTACTAACGTGTTATGGATCCCCTTTCTCGTTTCACTCTGTCTTCTTTAATTGGATTTTCCTCCTGCCTCTAAGTGTAATTATCATTCAAGGTTCTTAAGGAGCAGTAGACCAAGAATGAGAACATTAGAATTCTAGTCTTGGATCTGCATT
This sequence comes from Canis lupus familiaris, assembly GCF_011100685.1. Taxonomy (NCBI): domain Eukaryota; kingdom Metazoa; phylum Chordata; class Mammalia; order Carnivora; family Canidae; genus Canis; species Canis lupus. The sequence goes on along the minus strand of NC_049243.1, from coordinate 56,388,861 downwards.
TTAAGCATTTATAGTGGATTCCATTAAATCTCTCAAGCCGTAGTTTGTTTCACTATAAAATGGGCATCTTCATATTTTTAAAATTAATTCTATGGTTTGTTGTCACTATCAATTGAGGTAACACGTGTCCAACACTCTGAACACTCAAAGTTCCTTAAAGTGCAGTGCAAATTTATGGCACCGCAATTACTCTGCTCTCTGCATGGTCTCAGCAAATGCGTCTTTTTTTTGGTCACAGCTCCATCTGTATTTATGACTCCTAAATGTAAAAATATATTTTTCTACTTCTGGCCTAAATTTCAATTTTTAATTTTCAAAATTCATATCTTAATGTTCATTAGTACCTCAAATTCAAAGTTGAGGAACCAATTGTCATAGTTGAAGCATAAAAGGGAAGCTAGATATGAGCATAACACATCTAACTAGAGAAGGGGGATGCTCCCCTGTGTGTAATATCTGCATTATTAAATATGTTACTGTAACCAAATTTGATTTTTAAAGTTGCAATCACTATTACTATCTCTCTTGAGTTATATAGGATAAAATGACATGGTAAAAAAAGTGTATGGCCATAAGAAACTGTGGGTATATCTCTAAATTATTTGTAAAGCTTGAATGGGAAACTGAACTATAAAGAACAGGCTGTGTTTTGACTTATTTTTCAAAAGGATCCTGATAGTGAAAAATAAAATAAGAAAGTAAATTAATATATGGTTACTTAAAATACAGTAGTATTTAGACAATTTAACTACCTGAAGATCTATCCCCCAAAAAAAGAAAAAAACCTCAGTCTTTTAAAAGATACTATCTGCCATAATTTTGAGTTCCTCTTTTTGAAATTCAGTTGCTCACAAGGGAAAATGTTTATTGAAGAGAACAGCTAATCCCTCATGAATCTGGAACATCAAGAAAAGATTAGCTCGATAATGTGTTATGTAATTGGGTAGCAGAAAGGCCATGTTGGAAAAGGAAACTTCATTACTTTGGAGTTTGTAATAACAGATAGAAAATGATATTGAGTCCAGCAGTATCACTGCTTTCGGGAACTTCAGAAAATAGATTGAAAATGGGTCAGGCTATGTTGATTCTATATCGTTAATAACAAGTGTCTCAAATTAGGAGAAAGAGGAAATCAGGGTAATTCCACTTGTGGTACAAACATCCTAATGTTTTTATTTGTCACTTATACACCTGTAGTTGATTTATTTTATATATATGTATATACATATATACACACCTCTATCATATACCTACAGAAAAGTGCATAACACATACATGTACAGTTTGTTAAATTTTCTCTCTTGGTTTGGGTCATTTGAACTTGTCAAGCTATTTTTGTTTGAATTTTATGATAACCATTCAATATCCAGAATACAAAAATCTCCCACAACTCAACAACAAAAAGACAAACAAAATTGGACAGAGGACATAAATAGTTCTTTGAAGCAGATTTACAGATGGTCTATATGCATATGAAAAAATACATTGTCAGTCATTAGGGAAATGTGAATCAAAACCATCACGAAGTCCCAATTCATATCCACCATGATGCCTACAATAAAATAAGGAACAACAATTTTAAAAAAAGGAAAATCATGAGTGTTATCGAGGATGTGGAGTATGTTCTATAAATCAGGTTCAGTAAGAAAGAGAAGATCCTTTGAGGCTCTGGACCAGAAGGAGGCAAACCATGGCCTATGGCCCAAACCTGGCCAGCAGCACCATTTTTGGCAATTATTGCTCAGCTCTGCTCATGATTCCATAGTTTATAATTCAGCAAATGCTTCAAGGCAAAAACAGACAAGAAAGCAAGTGTTTTAAATGAAGGGCTGACCTCTGTGCGGCTCATGCTTCTAAGCTCTGGGATCCTCACATCCCCACATCCATGCTTACTCTCTGGTGGTGTAAACAAGAGTAGATTTTCCACCTAACTTTTCTGGTTGTTTGTGGCCATAGCATTGGTCTCTTAGAAGCTTGTCTGCCACTACTGGCAGGATGACAGTCTCAGGGTGTTCCTTGTTGTTATTATATATAAATTTTATTTTAACAAAATATGTGAGAATAACTACTGTTAAGTATAAACTATAAGAATAGTGGTCTGAAGAAGTTCAGAAATGAGCAAAAGAACAATAATGTCATACCATAACTTGTAGGGAATAATTTCATTCCAAGATGTAGTTATATAAGTGTGTATATGTGTGTGTGTATATATATATATATATGTACATACATATAAGTGTATATATATGTATATACATACACATGTAACTATGTATATATTTGTGTATATTTATGTAAGTGTACCAAGATATCTATATATATCTTGATATATATATTTATATATATGTATATCTATATATCTATATATCTATATATCTCTCTATATATATATATCAGTAAGTTTATAAAAATGTAATCCCATATAATGTTCTCACTTTTGGTGGTGACAGATGCAGGCGAGTGGTTCAGTGACCCTTCCACATTCACACAGTAAGTCATATCAGAGGCGAATCTACAGCAGAAGTGTGGTTCTCTGCCTTTAGAGCACTTTTGGGGGAGGGCAATATTTCAAAGGTAGTGCCTCATGTTACTGGGTGTGTCTTGTTTCAGTAATTTTTATATTTGCTTTACATTTTATCGCCTTGTATGGTTTTTACCTTTTCACTTTTTAATTCTTCACATCATGGTGTTTGGTGGTCCTCGGGTTTGAATTAGTGAGTACACAAATGACGGGACACTTGGATGAATGTTGCACATTGCAGGCTGGAAACTGCAACACAAGTCCAAGAACCACCAAAATGTGTGTAGGGATCAGGATGAGGCATTAAACCCACCAGCCTCTGCTAAATTTCATAGGTAGTCTGTATACAAGGGGAAAATAGTTCACACCACAGACTGTATTTAAAAGGGAGAAGAATTCAGGGAAATCTCAAACCTTGAATGCTGGCATCTTGTTTTGTAATAGTTTAACCTTAAAGATGTAAGAATATGTAAGAAAGGTTTGTGACCTAAGAATTAAGGTTTTTAATCTGCACCTGAATTTTGACTGCTCTGGATATTTATCCTTCTAGCTTTGGGGGATTTATTGAAACAAACAAACAAACACTTGAAAAGTTAATCTGAAAGAAAAAAAAAAGTTAATCTGTTCCTCTTGCTAAAACCTTATTTTAGCTAATACGTTTTAAAACTGCCCGTGGAGGGTAAACCAGCATGAATATTAGGCACTTAAATAATCTATTTATTCAGTTAGTTGCATTGTTTTTCATTGATATTTGGATGCAATATTTTCATATTTTATTCCATGATGTGTCAATAAGGAAGTGGCAACTGCTAAAATATTCAAACAGCATGAAGTTTTAGCTTACAGTTAAAACTTAAGATGAAAATAATATTGTTCTATCTTTTATCATAACCGATTATAAATACTTTGAATATGGTAAAAAAAAAAAAGAAAGTATATGTGTACATTCATTTCCTGTCACTTAGGAATAATGCAGATATTAGTATGAATCATTCTAGTTGTCCAAATGAACTTAATTAAAGCAACAGTGTAAATAACTCACCTTGTTTAACGAAACTACAAGCACATCTGATTAAAATTTGGGCCCATGGCTGTAAATGCAAGGGATATATTCCTATCATGTCATTATCTTGGATTGGAATTTTCTAGATCAATTTTAGTACTGGTTTCCTAACTAAGTGGAGATACATGGCAGAGCTATGGCATGAATAATGATCAGAGCAGGAACCTTGGGTAGCCAGGATTTCTAATTATTTAGAGTGCTAGTGTTTAATAGTGTAACGCTCAGATCCCCAATCCTTGCTGGGCAGTGTAAGAGTAGACTCAGTTGGTATCTGTCTAGATTTGGGGAACTCATTACCCCATACTGACCTTCAGTTCCTGCAAACATTTTGGAAGTTCCTGTGAGGGGTGGGATCTTATGTAAGCTAAGAAATACCTTTTTCTTGCTATAGGCAACATGGATGCTACCTGACTGAGGATCCTGAGTCTTGAGCCCAACTGGGCCTGTCTGGCACTTCCAGAGTGAAAAAATCCAAGAATTAGTTTTACAAAACTTGCAGGGGCACCTGAATGGCTCAGTGGTTGAGCATCTGCCTTTGGCTCAGATCGTGATCCTGGGGTCCTGGGATCAGGTCTCACATCAGGCTCCCTGCATGGAGCCTGCTTCTCCCTCTGCCTATGTCTCTGCCTCTCTCTGTGTCTCATGAATAAATAAATTTTTTTTTAAAAAGTTAACAATAACAAACCTTGCAGCTCTTCTTTCTCTCACAAAGAACTTGGCAGGAATACATTCATGTTACTCTTTCTATTCTGGAATGAGAATGATCATTTCCCTCCAATAACAAACATTTTTAAATTAGGCTGAAATCATCTTGCCTCCTATCCATCATAGGAGATCCCAGGGTCTGCCCCACACCCTGCCCCTCCACCACAGAGGCACGCAGGTGCATACCACTCATCCATGCATGCCCCATTCTATCTGCACTGCTGTGCTGTGTGAGAAAATAATACTCCCCTCACATCTTTTCCATCCCAATAAAATTAGGGTTCATGTGAAGCTGAGGCTCAGGTTCCTTTGTCTGACATGACCTGTAGGTCTAAATCTTTCAGGCTCGGGCTGAGACTACTATTATATAGTTATCCAGATGTAAAAACTGCGAAGACAAGCTAATAACGTACTCATTGCTATTGAATTAATCACTATTAATCGAAAGCACAGTTAATATCGACTTTGAGAAAAAAAGTTTGTTTTACAGTGTTTTGGTAAATATATCCCTTTCAGCGCACATTCCTCCATTTCCAGTTCTTAGCTGTAATCTTTTTCTTGATGCTGTTCTCTAAGAACAAGAACCAGGGTTTTGTTGAGAAATAGCTGATTCTCAGGCAGGACAGGGAACATCCCAGCGGAGCCTGAGACAAAGGTGGGCAAAAGATCACTTCTGTGCTACAGCATGAGAAAATAACAGGCAAAGCCAAAATGAGAGACAGTCTATGAAAACCTGCTTGGTCCTCCTCCAGAGTGTCAAGATCATGAAAGATGAGGGAAGAATGAACCCTCCCAGATAGAAGGAGAGGATGAACAGATAATAACAATATCCAGGGTGGGACCCTGGCTTGGATCCTAGGGCAGAAAAAAAGGATGATGGGGGGTGGGTGGGGAACTAGTAGGTGTCAATAAGCTATTATATTTATTTAAAAATATTATTCCAAAGTGAATTACCTGTTTTTGAGAATTGTGCTACAGTTATGTGCATCATTATCATTAGGAAAAGCTGGGGGAATAGTATATGAAAAACCTCTATACGCTTTTTGTAATTTCTCTGTAAGCTTCAGGTTCTTTCAGTGGAAAAAAATAAATATATGTCTGTGTGTGTGTGTGTGTGTGTATAAATATATGTTTCTTGACTCACAACCTGATCTGTTAGATTTGCCCAAGCTCCAGTGCATAAATATAGAAGTTTTGACTACAGTTGGGGACATGTTTGGGTGGATAACAGATGGCTTTTACTGTAATAAGGGCTCCCTTTAATTGTTCAATAATTCCTCAGAGAATTGGATATCATTGTCTGACCTGTGTGGATCCATGGAGATATTTATAAATGTGCCCTGTTTCTCGTTTTTCTGCTAATGTATGCACAGTTCATATCCATGTGGCTATAATCCGTTCGGCAATAATTCATTAAGTCTGTTCCATGTTGCCATCTGTTAGATAACTTCAAAAGTCATTACCAAAATATAAAAATAAGTCTGATTATTAAAGTAGGAAATTATGCACTAAACAAGTTTAATTCCAGTTTGGATTCTATCTCCCAGGCTGGACTGCTTTCAGAGTGTTCCTCAGTTGTGCTGGTGGCCATTGCCTTTCTATAGAAGTTCTGAGATCCCTTGATTTCTTTCCCCCTTTCTCCTTGTGAGTTACACTTTCCAAAATCTAGCCTTTGGGGGATTTCTGGCTATGTCCCTGGGTAAAATGTAAAGATAAAGTTACCTGCTCCTTTTAATATCCTGAGGTCAGATACCCTCCTCTGTAAGTTTCAGACACAGAATAAATTTCAGCAATATACTTTATTTTAGAGACAAGGCAGTAAGACTCGGGTAGATGAACTGTACAAGACCTCAATGATTTTACTAGGAAATTGAGAAAAACACTGTTTCTTTTCATTATCAAGGCAGTCATTAAGTCATTCATTCTTTCATTCATTCATTCCTGTTCATTCATTCATTAACAAACATTCATCTTGTGTTTCCAGGTCCTCAACACTGGAGGTAGGAACAGTGAAAAGACATGATCCTTTTTCCCCACAGAGCCTCCAATTTAATGACAAAGGAAAACCAACAGTTATAATAAAGCCCAGAGGAGATTCACAATAAAATCACAGGCAAGAGACCCATTATACAGACTGAGAAGGTCGAGGATACTACACAACAAGAATTTCATTTGTATTTTCTTTTTTTTTAATTCTTTTTTTAAATTTTTATTTATTTATGATAGTCGAGAGAGAGAGAGAGAGAGAGAGGCAGAGACACAGGCAGAGGGAGAAGCAGGCTCCATGCAGGGAGCCCGACGTGGGATTTGATCCTAGGACTCCAGGATCGCGCCCTGGGCCAAAGGCAGGTGCTAAACCGCTGCACCACCCAGGGATCCCTCATTTGTATTTTCTATTAGAGGTCTAATAATCCATGAAAAATAATACTCTGGCCGAATGTGGGTCTAAGGGTGGCTAATAATGCTGCATGAATTTTCTAACTTTCCCCCAGACACCTGTTGCCTGAGTGTGAACTGGAGTTAACACCTGCCGCTGCTCATTTGCAGAGGTGGCTTGTCCTTGACATTGGAGGAGAGCCCTTGAACTAAGGACCTCCACCCTCCTTTGAAATCTAATCTGCAAACACTTCCAATCACTTCACCTTGTTTTGATCAGCTCCTGCCATTCTTTAAGATTCTATCTTTATTCACTTTTTACCTGGTAATTGCCTATCTCCCCCTGTAAAGACCTTAACATTTATACTCGTGCTGTGATCCGGAAGATTGTGTTACAAGCCAGTCCTTACTACCTATTCGTTAAGAGAGTGAAATCCAGGTATCAGTGGATACCCTTGCTCATCACTTTAAAGTGAAATGCTTTCTCTTAAGATGTTCCTCAGTGTAGGTGAAACCAACTTGAAGAGCTTTACAGAAATGATTTTTTCTGGAGCAATGTTAGTGACAAAGTTAGCAACTAAAGCATCTCCATCTTAGATCTGGTTCCTCTCTTAATCGCTCTCGAGGAGCATATTATTTTACTTTCAGAGTTCTGGTCTCACTGATGAATATTCACCAGATAGCCTTCTAAAAGGTAGCCAGCCTCACAAAATTAAACTATGAACAAATTTAGCTGTAACTTTTGTTTGTTTGTTTGTTTGTTTTAGAGAAAGAGAGAGAGGGGGGTGGGGAGGAGCAGAGAGAGATTTTTAAGCAGTCTTCACACCCAGAGTGGAGCCTAACCTGATGACCCTGAGATCACAACCTGAGCCGAAACCAAGTCGGGTACCCAACCAACTGAGCTACCCAGGTGCCCCCTAACTGTAATTCCTTTTTAATAGCATTAAGTCTAGGTATCTTCCAGTTGTTCTTCTGACATGTTCAAAGAAAATGAAAAAAAAAAAAAAAACCCACACTATAATGGATTACAACTGAAAATGCAGTTGGATGCATTACAAGGACTCTATTGGCAGTGTTTCTTGGCAGAGAAAATACAGTTTGGGGGACTGTTATTAATTTGATGATATTGTGCAATTTTTTGTTTCTTTCATTAATTCGTGTCTTATTAAATTAGATAAGAAAATGTACATAAAAATGGAAATAGAGCCAAATTGGCAATGTTTTAAAAAAATGTTTTGAGTGTTCCTGGTATTTTGCTTAATAATTTTCAGAATATATTTTGGCAAGCTACTTTCTTTGGTTCTTTAAGCTCTTGCATTTTAAAGGAATTCAAAGTTTGTCTCAGAATTTGCACTGAGAGTTCAAAATACCAACTTCCAAAGTGGAACTGAAATAACCAGTATTTTCTGTAAGAACTTTTGAGAAACTTTTAAAACAGTGCTTCTTTAAATAATCAGATTTTGACAGATGAGGGTGAATTTCATGTCCATAGGGTTTGGTTCTAAAAGAAAACTATAACATTTGATTTAAAAAAAAAAAACAATAATGTAGTTCAAAATCAAAGTAATTCAATACATATGTTTGTTTTGCTGCTGAGCATCCATCCCTCCTGCTCTTCCCCATCCCCTCCTCTGCTCCCTCCTCCTCCTCTGCTCCCTCCTACCCCCCCTGTTTCAATAATCTGGGAGAGGTTTGAAGCAACAGAGCAAGAGAGCCAGAACAGCAGTGAGAAGGATCTCCAGTGTCTCTTACCGAGGGTGAAAAGATGGTGTGTTGTATTGTTGAGTGAGGAATCTTCCAGGGGCAGTGCCTGAGACACTCATTTGCAAGGATGGGAGACTTTGAAGAGATGTGCCTGAAGAGACACAGGGCAGGGATGACAACTTTCTGACCTCAGACATGTTTCTCGAACTCTTGTTTCTGTTTCCACATCTTTAAGATGAGGATGCCAGTAGTCCTGTCCGGGAGATAGCATTGGTGCGGATTCTATGAGTTAGAACGTGGCAAATGTTCAGAAGAGTACCCAGCACATGTTACACACTAAATAAATACCTGTGAAATGAAGAAAATTGTCAACAAATTTTAGTTATTATTGTGCTTGTTGCCACCACCATTACCTAGCTTCTACAAAGTTCTACAGCTGGTATGGGATATAGGTCTGAGTTTGAAGTTTGGATCTGATATTTCATGACCATGTGACCATGGGCAAGTTATGTATCATGAGGCTCAATGTAGCTATAATGAATGGGAAAACATTGCCCTCAAAGAGTATCAGGATTAAATAAAATAATGCAAGTCAAAAGGAAGAAACAGTATCTGAGCTCTGATGGTAGGAGTGTCACCTTCCTCCTTCACTTCCTCCATCCCCATGTTCTGAGACTGGCCAGGCCCCCAGTGGGCTGAGACTGGCAGTGGAAATCCCTCGGGTTAACTAGACGGACAACTGAGCAGCCACCAGGCAGACCTGATGACAGTGCCTGGCAGACACTGGCTTACCTCGCAGTAAAAGAAGGTAGAGGAAACCCTGTCAGTCCTGTGTAGTAGGTCAGGTGGTCTAAGATGAGCTTAAACCCTCTCGATTTCTCTGCTAAACTTGCACCCTGTGCCAGAAAATATCTGTGTTTATTTTTATATAAAATCAAAAAGTCTTTCCTCCAAGTCTTTAAACAAAATTGCTTTTCCAGCAAGATGCTTTGTATTCTTTGGTTTGCTTGGGTTTGTGCCCACTAAAGCCTGGTTTCTCTAAACAGGAGCTTCTTACAAATGCATATTCCCAGGCTCCACTCCAAAATTTCCATGGGCCAGGCCCAGGAATTCACTTTTTTTTTTTTTTTTTTTTTAAAACAAGGGCATATGGGAATACTAAACAGGCCCGAAATGGGGATGACTCTATTAATTGCCACTGGTTGCATTAAGTCAAATTTTTTCTTCCAGAAGCTTTTTGCTGGCTGTTGTGATAAAGCTCAATCCAATGCCAGTGAGTGGGAAGCAGGAAAATAAGAATTGGAGGCTGCCAGGAAAGTGTTTGGTTGTCTTCAGTCTATGATAGAATATCATGAAATAGCAAAATCAATGTATGCTTTTCAAAGAATCAGACTCCAATAGGGACAGGGTAGCTATGGTGAGATACTGCTTTTCATTGATAAATTTCAGTATCCTGTATTGAATTGTGTAAGAAGTTAAAATGCTTCAGGACTTGTGTTCTATTTGGAAATTAAATCAATTTAGAAAATGTACTAATTGTTAAAGTAAAATATCTGAGATATTTAGTTGAGATAAACAGACCATTTCTTTGAAAAAATATTTTCTTTACTTTTCTAGATACCTAATTTCTAGGTATCTCAAGAGATGAGTAACTGAAAATCTTTGGTTTTAAAGGTAACTTCAGGTTATCCCTTATCAATATAAATCACATCAATGGGGACTTTTATTTCTTATTATTAGTGCTTTTATTTTATTTTATTTTATTTTTAAGATTTAATTTATTTATTAATGAGATACCCAGAGAGAGAGGCAGAGACACAGATAGAGTAAAGCAGGCTGCCTGCAGGGAGCCCCTGATGTGGGACTTCGATCCCAGGAGCCTGGGATCACGACCTGAGCCAAAGGCAGATGCTCAACTAGTGAGCCACCTGGTGCCCCAACTTAGTTTTAGAAAATGTTAAATCAGATATAGTTTGTCATTTGTTGTTCACATCGGTGTAGCTAATGGATAATCAGCCTCCAGAATAAAGATATACATTTGGGGAGAGGATTTTACATATTTGATTATATACTTGAACTAGTCAGGAAGCATAATTAAGCTACAAAATATGGCACAGTAGACACCGTGATGCAATGATAGAAGTATAGTATAGCTGATTCAGGGTAAGCCTCAGCCAACCAGGAACAAGCAAAAGCCTTGTTCCTGAAATTTGCCTCACAGTCTGAACTGAGGACTCCAGGACACTCACACCTTCTATTAGTAACTACTTCCAATTGTGTCAGTTAAGTGTGACTATTTTTCCTTCTATTGAATGACGTGCAGATTTGAAGATAAACTCAGAAATCTATGACAGTCTATAAAACTACAGATGATATGTACGTAAATATATTTAAGTAGCACATGCCTTGATATCAATTTCTTTACTTAAACTATAGCAGGTTCATTTTAAGATAAAATATTGATACAGAAATACTTTGTTTTTTAATTAATCCTTTTTTTAAGAGAAGAGGGAAATACCTTGCTTACTTAAATCACTAGAACAGGTTTCATGATATGAAATTAACCACCATAATTTGTAACAAGATGTATTTCAATTTCCTGTTGCTACGAGGAAGTGAGGTGGCGAGGAAGTTTCTGAGAGAGGTGCTACTTAGCAGTTTCAAAAGCTTAATAAAAGAATTCTATCAATGAAGTCTATTGAAGTCCAAGCATCCTGACTATATGACAATTCTGTCATTATCTTGTCAGAACACGGAAATGCCAATATGCTGTTACCTGCCACCCTTTTCTTCTGAGCATCCCTGGGTAAGATCATGGTCCAAACTCTCCCACATCTGAACAGCCTCATTATTGCGACTGCTAGTCCTAAGAAACGGCTTGAGTTTTAAATGCATTTATTCTTCATACCTATTCGTTCACACTTTGTGACTCATGGAATGGCCATATTTCTTTAATGTTCTTTTAGTCATTGAAGCTTCTATATTCCAAGCTATTCTGGTAGAGTGCTGGTGACGAATTCATCCAGGAAATAGCCTGTTTTATCCCCAAATGGCTCTCAGCTGGATGACTGCAGATGGAGACTGATGGATTTGTGTGTGTATACTCAGATGTCTACACTCCCTGAAAGGATTAGTAAATTTGGATCTGATTATCTTCTAGTTCACTGGTCTTTAAACTATCAGTAAACAGTTTTGAACACATCCCTCCAATAGGTTTGTGTATGTATTCATACATAGCATGTCATATCATAGCATTCATATGTTACAAAGGTATACCATGATATGCCTCTATAATGTATACCTACATTATACAACAAAAAGAACAGAAAATTCAAAGTTTCAGTGAATTTATCAACTCTTTCATTGAGTATTTAAGAAGCACCTGTTTTGTGCCAGATGCTATTCTAAGTGGTAAGGACTTCAGCAGTGAATAGGACAAACTTTGATTCTTCATGGAGCATGTATTTTAATGGGTAGATAAACAATAAATACATAAATATATGACATAATGCTAGTGATAAGTATTTTGAAAAACACATGGTGTTTTTCAGAGCATGATGAGAGGGTATTATTTTAGCTAGGGTGATCAGGAACTCTTGAGTAAAGTCTCTAATAAGCAGAGGGAGGGAAGAATAGTATTTGAAGCAGAGGGAATTGAAAGTAGGAAGACTTGAGAATGGGGGATGGAATGAAGGTAAACATAATTTACATATTAATAGTTAATGAGCTGCTGTAAGGAGAATGAGGGCATATGTATATTTCACATGGTCTTTTAATACTTTGAATCTTTTTGAGCGAACTGCTTGTTTTGTCTAATGGACTTATCATTTTTTCTAACTTCAAAAAATAGCTAACAGAGAACTCATACCAGGAGTAAGAGAGTATCACTGTGTCACTGTTTTCTTTTATCTACACATAAAATATTTTCAGATCATATATTTTCCTACCAAGACATAACACTAGTCTGCTATTAAATATGATTTATATTGGTCAATTGAGGTATGACATCAAGTCTTTTAATAACAGTTATGAATTTTGATTAGATAAGATTATTTTATGATAAAAGCATAGAGTTAGTTGTTAAAATTTTACATTTGTTATTTTACTATTCAATATTAATACAGAAAGACCTAGAAGATAAGGATCAAGTCTTTGGAAGTGTCTGTATATCACTGTGAAATTATTAGAACCAGAAACACACAGAAGCTTAAATTTATTAATAATGAGCTGTACAATTTTAACAAACATCAGAAGGTCATTTAGGTTAGGATACAAATCTCATATTAGGTAATCAGAATTCCATGTGATGTAACAAACCTGTCTTTGAAAAAAGCCCTGTGAATTCTGGAAGAAATCTGAATTGCTTGCTCTTTGTTTGACCTGTTCAGAGTATCAGAGGGGCCCTAACAAAATAAAAACCCAAACTTCTAAGACAGCAATTGAGAAGCATAATGATATACTAGCTTGTATTATGTATGATTTGTGTACATTATTGCAGAAAGGGAAAACTCTAAACTAGAAAGTGTTTTTAATGCACACTCATAGAAGGGGCCAGATTGATTACTCGATAGTGTTATATTTGCTGTAATATTCCACAGACAAAGTCTGAATCTGTACCAGAATGGTTTTCCAAACAGCATATGTTGATGGATTGTAGCAGAGATGGAGTGAAGACTATAGTTATCAGATATTTTTAGTTACTAACAGTTCTTATCAATTCTACAGCAAGGTAATCACTTCACACCTTCCTAAGAATATGAATCATCTGTGTATGTCTATTTTTAAAATAATTCATTGAAGTGAAATTTATATAACATAAAATTAACCATTTTAAAATGAGCAATTCAGTAGCATTTTACTGCATTCACAAGGTTGTATAACTACTACCTCTATCTACTTCTAAAATCTTATCATTGCTCCAAAGCAACGCCCTGCATACGTTAATCAGTTTCTCTCCTTTCCTTGTCCCTGGCAACTACCAATCTATGTGTTGTCTCTATAGATATATCTATTCTGAATATTTTATATAGAATGAATCATACAATATGTAATCTTTTATGTCTGGCTTGTTTTCCTTAGAATAATGTTTTCAAAGTTCATCCATGTTTTAACATGTGTCAGTAATTTCATTCTTTTTTATGACCAAATAGTATTCCATTGTGTATATATGTGTGTGTGATGTATGTGTGTGTGTGTGTGTGTGTGTGTGTGTCCCAATTTGTTTATTCATCAATTCATGGGCATTTGAGCTCTTTCTGTCTTTTGGCTAATGTCAGTAGTACTGCTACGAATGTGTGTGTACATGAATTTGGTTATCTGTCTCCAATTCTTTTATTAGTAGGATATATGATAATTCTGTGATTAACTTTTAGAGGAAACTGCCAAACTTTTTCCACAACAGCTGAACTATTTTACATTCCCACCAGCAATGAATGAGATTCTCTATTTTTCTTTGATTTTCCACAGTTTGATTATAAAGTTGGTGTGGATCTCTTCGAGTTTATTCTACTTGGAATTTTTAGAACTTCTTAGAAGTATAGCTTGATTTATGTCAACAACTTTGGGGACTTTTGGCCATTATGTCTTCAAATATTCTCTGTGTCATTTTTCTCTCTTCTTGCCTTCTGGGACTCCCATAATGCATATATTGATTAACTTTAAAATTTCCCATAAATCCTTTAGGCTCTGATCATGTTTCTTCATTCCTTTTATTTTTGACTCCTTGGGCTGGATGCTTTCAATTGTCTCATCTTCAAATGAGCCAATTATTTTTTCTGTCTGCTCAAATATGTTGTTGAACCTCTCTAAGGAATTTTGCATTTCAGTTTTTGTACTTTCTGCCCCCTAAATTTCTATTCCATTACTGTATTAGTTAACAGGCTGCCATAACAAAATACCATAGACTGAGTGGCTTAAACAACAGAAATTTGTTTCTCAGTTCTGGAGACTAGTAAGTCTAAGATGAAGATGCCAGCTAGGTATGTTTCATTCTGCAGTATCTTCTCTTGGCTTCTAGGTGGCATTTTCTCTCTCTGAAGGTACATAAGAACTCCTCTTTGTGATTTCATGAAGAGAAACAGGGAGAACTATCTGGTGTCTCTTCTTATCCCATTAATCCCATTGAGAGGCCAGAATCACTAGGGACCAGGTTGAAAACAGGTTCCACATCAAGTTTCTGATTAGCTAACAAGTTCACCAATTTTACCTCTATCATTTATCTTCTCCAGGCCATTCTCTCTGCTGTAACCCCTATCTAGTCTTTAAATGAAAGCATTATATATTTTCTTAAAGCACTTAGTGCTGAACCCAATGGCATTGGTAGCAAACACTCAGTTACTGCTATGATTATTTACTCCATTGTTTGCCATATAAGTTAAGCCTGGCCTCAAAAGTCTTGTCTGGGGGATCCCTGGGTGGCGCAGCGGTTTAGTGCCTGCCTTTGGCCCAGGGTGCGATCCTGGAGACCCGGGATCGAATCCCATATCAGGCTCCCAGTGCATGGAGCCTGCTTCTCCCTCTGCCTGTGTCTCTGCCTCTCTCTCTCTCTCTCTCTCTCTCTCTCTGTGACTATCATACATAAATAAATTAATTAATTAATTAAAAAAAAAAAGTCTTGTCTGGGATAGAATATTGGTGTTGGAGGACCTGGGTGGCTCAGTCAGTTAAGCATGAGACTCTTGATTTCAGCTCAAGTCATGATCTCAGGATTGTAAGAATGAGCTCTGCTTTGGGCTCCACACTTGGCATGGAGCCTGCTTAAGATTCTCTTTTCCTCTCCCTCTGTCCCTCTTCCTGCCAGAAGAAAAAAAAAATACTATGTTAATGATGAAAACTTGGAGTTTGGATGGGGCTGGTCAAATTAGCAGTGTTAGGTATGTAAGGTTACACCTAGATAGAGTCTACCCTTCCCTGGGTCCTCCCTCTTCTTCAACTAAGGTGCAACAGTTCAGCTGACAATTCAGTCAGTACAGAGTGAAAGCCTTCTGTGTCAGGTTTAAGGAAGTCAGGGCTTTAGACTCCTTGCCTTCATATACTTGGACCAAGAGAGATACCTCATCATCACTCAAGGGTCTAACTACTGTCATTTTTTATCATTTCTTGCTTCACCACCCTATTCTATTTCATTCTGTATCATCGGGCTTATAGCAGGACCATGGTTACTCTAAAGTATTCTCTTTGCCTCTTCTCATTTTATTTCCTCTAATTAAAATATTTTCCCCTCATGTTCAAATTATGCCAGATGGTAAAGGATCAGCTCACGTTCCACATTTTCTGTGATGCCTTTCCTGCTCCTTCTTGCTACAGAAAGAACCTCATTATTTCAAGAACTCCCATGGCATCTCTTCTGTAAAGCTCTTATGGGATATATCACTGTCAACCTTGTACCAGAGGTATTTGTGTATGTTTCTTATGTTCCCTGTTATTTTGGGAATCCCTTAAGAGCAGATTTTTTTTTTTCTAAAACATCCTTATATCCCCAAAGCACCTAGCAGTATTTGCATGCTGCAAGCACTCAATAGATATTTTTGGAATAAATTAACATTTTTGCCAATGAATATATGTCAGGATACAACACTAATATAGACATAGACCTTTATGTTTGCATGTGTATAGAGATACAAAAGATGGACATGCATCATAGAACAGTTCATAGAGAATATTAAGTGAAATTAAGCAAATATATAGCTCTGTTGTGGCAAACTATCAATACGAAACACTGCAATATTCTATTTCTGATCACATGCCTTTTTAAAGCCAATTAGGAAAACTAAGGACATGGTATCTAGCTGTGAGACTTTTCAGTTTGAGATGTAAGTTCTCATAGTTTCCAGGGACAAGTGATACAAAAGACAGATACAAAATGGAGATTGTGGGGATTATGATAAAACAGAAGAAAGATAAGACTGCAGGTTGCAAAGAAGCAAGATTGGGTGGGATTTTTTAGAACAAGGAAGCATTTTGTAGGCAGAGTTGAGTGGGTAGAGATGGACAGATTAAAGACAGAGGGATAAAAAAAAAATAAAGACAGAGTGATAACAGGATAATTGATGGTGCAAGGTCTGGGAAGAGGAGATTTCAAGAGCATCTCCGGAAAAAAATTTACATTAGAAAGGGTTGAGAAAAAAAAAAAAAGAAAGAAAGGGTTGAGGAATGGGTGAGGAATGGGGCAGCCATTTCTTCCCTTGTGTCTGTAGGAAGTAGAAAGCAGATGAATGTTTTGAGTAAAAGAAGAAAATTGACAGCTTAAATCAAGATGGCCTTGATCTCAGTCCAGTTAGAGGCTGATGTAGAAATTGTGAGGTTAAGAAAGTGCAGATAATTTGTTTAAAAAAAAAAAAGTCCTAAAAAAACAAATAGGCAGATGAACGCTTGAGAACAGATGACATTCATTTACCTTGAATCCAGTCACCATTTTTTTGCGGACTTTTTCTGGTAACCTTGCTGCAATGTTGAAAGGGGAATTTTATAACATGGGAAGTTTAGCTAAATATGTAAAGCAGATAAAAAAATTCCTATATGCTCTGGAAAACATTATTCAAAATATTCAAAAGTTAATGGTTTTTGTTAACTCTACTGCTTCTTCTTAGGCAGTCATTTGTAGCTTAATAGGATCAGGTAAAAGTATTATCATTGTGAGATATAAAAGAATAATAACAAATCAGTAGTAATTAACTGTTAAGTGGTTTTATTTCATATAAACAAACTATTTTATTGGGCACCCAAAATAAACGAATATATTCAGAATATCTGGCATTCTTTTTTTGCTCTATTTTAGGTTATGAGAAACATGATAGACTCACCCACTCGTTTACTTATTCATTCACTTATTCATCATGTTATTGGAACTACTGAGTGTCAGGAAACATGAAAGCAGTGTCAGAGAGAAGGAGGAGGAAAAAAGCCCCGCACAATCCCTAATTCCAGGGAGTTTACTATCTGATGTCTTATATCATCTTCTTCATGTATTTGCTGCATGGACAAATATCAAATAACACAGACTTATTAAGAGTGTTTCTAATTAAAAAAACAAACAGACCAAGCACTATGCTTGGGCAGATAAATGGTAAGGCTAACATTAGATCAGGAGTTTAGGAAAGGCAAAATTCAACATTGAGTACAGATCTATTTTGAGGATGAATGGGTGTATAAAAGACATAAAACAACCTACCTAGTAACTGACTCTTTCCTTTACTAAATACACTCAAAACCACAAATTTACATGAATGACAAGTTGATCATTAATGTGACCTATTATTAAATGGGATAACTGATATTTTGTGACACATTTTTTAGCATCTTATAGAAACTTACCATTAAGCATTGTATAAAAGGAAACACATCAGATGCCTTTGACCAAATTTTCTCTTTAATTACTAAATCAGCAAAGTTAAAGGCATAAATATAGTAATGATATGGTAAAAATATTATACACTGTAAATGGGAAAAACAACATTTACTTAAAAAGATTCATAGGAGGATTACCTGATGATGGTGAAGGGCAAATTATGTAAAACACTTACCATCATATTCATTTCATTTGTGAAACTCTTACCAACTTGCTTGTTCTCTTAGGGCCATTTTGATTTGATGCTTATAATTTAGAATATAGTTTAGTATATCATTTCCAGAAGCTCTCTCATTGATACTTTTGAAATTACAGGTCAGTAGAAAAAATGCCTGGCATTAGTTGATAGACGTGGGTATGGACCAAAGTAGAAGTTAGGGAGATGGAGGAGAGAGCCAGAAATAAGAAACCTAGTTACATCCTATAGGCATTGGTTCTAAAAGCCAGTTTCAGTAGTAGAATGAGTGACTTCTAGTAGCCATTTTCCAGTGCAACATTAATGAGAACCTGACAGCCAAAATCCAAATTTAGAAACTGATAATGACTCTCCTTGGCCCACAGACAACTTAAAACCGCTAAATCTTGACCAAGGGAAGAAATAGAAAGCTTCCCTTCTGGGTAGTTGAGTTTTAAAAGGAAATTGCCTAAAGTAGACATGAATATGTCATTCTTCCTTTTCTGAGAGAAGACAATTGAGAAGAATTCAGAAGAATTTATTATCTAACTCTTAACATTGTATGCTGGACACTAGAAATTGTGGCTTTATTCATAACTAGGATAATTGTTTAGAAAAGGAGAGACTTGCATAAATAATAAGCCATTTTTTTAAACTGTAGCATTCGATAACGCTTTTAGTCATTACAAATGACTTTGTAATTTTAAAGTAATTAGTTGGAAATTTTCTAGTTGATATCCATCATACCTTATTTCTAAATCACAGTAGAAAAAAAAAAAAAACAGTTATTTTAAATTACCAGGAAGCTCAAATAATTTTGTAGAACTGAAAGAAAAAAAACCTATAATGTGAATGCAGTGTTCTGTATCTCCTATAACTTATTTAGAAGAAAGATAATTTAATTTTGAAATGTTTCTTGAAGAATATTCTTTTATATTTTTCTCTTCATTTCTCTCTTCATTTATTTCTTTAAAATATACTCATTAAGTTCAAAAAAAGACATCAATATTTTTAGCAAAAAAGAATTGGCTAGCTAAGTATAAAGATAGCTTTCAGATTATACAATGTTTTAAACTTTAAACACCAACAC
Organism: Canis lupus familiaris; assembly: GCF_011100685.1. NCBI lineage: Eukaryota > Metazoa > Chordata > Mammalia > Carnivora > Canidae > Canis > Canis lupus. The sequence goes on along the minus strand of NC_049243.1, from coordinate 56,369,881 downwards.
ATAAATTTAGATTTCTTAAATTTATGAATGATGCATTTATCTCTTGATGTAGTTTGGGAAAAAGCCTAATTTTATGTCATAATCTATAGAAAGCTGGAATGGAATATGTTGGTTTTCTTTATAATTGTCAAAAGAGGAGGGATATAAATATTTTTCTTTATTGAACTAGACTTGCAGAAAGGTGACCTTAAAATAGCTTTTATTAGACCCAGAATTTATGATTTTATGTGTATGAGTTTCAAGGTCAATTTTTTTTTTCTAATTCTTCAACATTGATTTTACATTTAACTGGTTGTGTGCTAAATCCATTATGGCCATGTTAGCCTATTATTTCTTACTTTGCACATGATATAAGGGGACAGAGGAATAACCCAAGGGAAAAAAAATGAGATATATGTTTAAAAGATGCTCTGAGCATGTTTCTTAGAAAATTTAATTTATTTGGGATATGTTCATGGTAGATCACCACTAAGGAGACCCCATGACCTCTGTTTCCTGATATTCATACCCTTGTATATTTCCTCCTTTGAGTGTGAACTGGACTTAGGTCTTCTCTATAATAAGTAGAACATAGAGGAAAGGATGGGATGATATTTAGGAGATTGGAATAGAAACAGACAGTAGCTTCCTTTGGGGCTCTCTCTTGACTCTCTGGTGCTAAGGGGAGCCAGATGCCATGTTATGAGCAGCCCAGTGGAGTGGTCCCTGTGGTGTAGCAAAGAACTGAGGCCCTAGTCCAACAGCTGTCAAGGAACCGAGGACCTTGGATTAACAGCCCTTTAGAAATTGAAGCCTGCAAAAACCATATGAGTGAGCTTGGAAGTCAGTCTTTCAGCCTCAGCCTGGTCTTAATATACTGAAGGCCTAACCCACATCTTAACTACAGCCACATGAGTAATGTGTTCAGGTTTAGCAAATAAAAATACAGGACAGCCTGATGAACTGGAAATTCACATAATCAAAGATAACATTTTTCAGTATAAGAATGTCCCATACAAAGTTTGACACACACATACTTATTGTTTATCTGATGTTCAAATTTAATCTGTTTTTTGTCAGGCAGCACTAGACCTGAGCTGTGGTGAACTGGAGGCATAACTAGGCACCATTCAGATTCCTGATCCCTAGATACTGCAAGATAAGAAATATTTGCTATTTGAAGCCATGAAGTTTGGGGGTTATCTGTTATACAGCAAATGTACTAATGCATTATCTTATAATTAGATAAAGGGTCATACAGGCCTGCAAGGTGGACCAAATTGATTGACATGTGTTTTAATTCGTCTCACAAATGGCAACTAATGATAATGCCTTTATTTTACCTATCTCAGTAGGATAGAACATGATTATTACTGTGGGAATGGGAGAGACACATTACTTGCATTTAAGTACTACTGACTGAACACTGTCATGCTATTCACTGTAATATTTCTCAAACCCTTCCCTTCTTTTCTCTTCTTGCTTTTTCTCCTGCCAACCAGATAAAGCAAACCCTATCAATTCACCTGATCCACTGCTGTGACCTTCTAATGGCTCTCCCTGCCAGGATGCTTCTACTTGCCTAGGGATTCTCTACAATGCCAGGGTCCATCTTCCTAAATACACAGTCATCATACTTGTTTTCCACAACCCAGAGACTGGGCAGGATAATATTTGGACCAGAAGTAATGCATCCTAAAAATATGGCTAGTCTAAACTTTTGTTGGTTTTGTTCTGCCGGGTTGTCTTATTTCCTGGTGTAAGAGTTACCAAATCATTCACCATACACCCATTGCGATAGGAGTTCCATAAAGAATGGCTCCGTTGTTACCTAAGTATGTGAGATGCAGGCTGTCACTCCCGATGTGGTATATTCATGACATGCAGCAGCAAGGGCCAATACAAGCTTTGTGGATATTTATTTTAAAAATATGCAAATACACCAGTACAAAAATTTGTTTTCTTAAGATTTTATTTATTTATTTGACAGCAAGAAAGAGAGAGAGAAAGAGGGCACAAAAAGGAGGAGTGGCAGGCAAAGGGAGAGGGAGAAGCAGGCTTTCCACTGAGCAGGGAACCCCATGTGGGGCTCGATCCCAGGACTCTGGGATCATGACCTGAGCGGAAGGCAGATGCTTAACCGACTAAGCCATCCAAGTGCCTCCATCAGTACAAAATTTTGTATGAAAATTAAAGATTGGTTAAAATTAAAAAATAAATAAAATAAAATAAAATAAAATAAAATAAAATAAAATAAGTTATCAGACCCCTGGAAATTCAGGTCTTTTTCTTTGGAGAGCTCACTAGAGTGATAGTTATTAACTTTATTGGTATTGCAGACTCCATTGAGAAGTTAGTAAGCATGATTCCTATCCCCAGCAAAATGCAGGGCAGTGCTCCCACAGAAATTTGTAAGCAGTTGAAGGTATTCATAGGACACTTCAACCTATGTGGATTAAGAAGCATAATCTCACTTTATGCTGTGAGATCTGTGATCCTGGGACTCAGCAGGATGTCTGCTCAGCACCTCTGTTTGGAAAGTGCCTTGTCCACTCTCAGTGACTGACCCTGCTTTACACTATGGATTCCAGCTAAAGGAGATTAATTCCCTAGAAATTGGCTTACATTCTTCTTTTTCATAATTCTTCTTTCTTATGTCATTTTTCTTTCTTCTGGGCACTATCACTTTGCAGCCAAAAGACAATAAAGATGTTTGGTGTCCCAACTGAACATTTGCAATTCTCCTTTGTAATCAAGTTGAATGTTTGTCTTAATGACGTTATATGTTAATCCTTCAAATGGAAAACAAAAACTTTATATAATGTGGAAATAATCGCTTTCTATTTGGGCAGATAAATGTGACAGTGGCTTCTTTTTTCTTGTCTATTGAGTAAAAATACAAAGGCAAAGGATAACACTGTTCAATATAATTTTTATTATCAAATAGTATGGTAGGACTGATTTACTGGTCCAATGGTGGAAACTTTACAGTAAATTTAGTAACCAGAGTTGCATAAATAAAAAGGCACTTTATACCTATTGAAAATAAAAATATTATATTTATTTACAAAGTTATTTTCACTCATTAATTAATGTTTTTTTTTTTTCCCTGTCATTGGTGTTAGCAGGTCCTTATGTTTCATTTTGCAATTAGGCTGGGATGCAAGTTTCAAAGACCTTAATCTTAGTGCCGTAAGCAAAATAGGAATTTATCACCCTCTCAGATTAAGTGGGCATAGGCAATTAGAACTGGAAGGTAGCTTTATGGTGGCAGGGACCTCAGCTGCCCCTGTGGTTGTGCCACACATGATTGCCAGGATGTTCGTGTTCAAAGATGCTCTAGTGGTTCCAGCTATTACATCCATCCGCGAAGCAGCTGGAAGAAGATGAAGGCAAAGAAGGCATACTTGTTTCCGTAGGGACACTTCAAATTTCCTGCCTGGTTTCTCATGAGGAAATAACTTAGATCCCATGATATATATCTAGTTACAAGGAAAGACAGGGAATGTGACCCTTTAGATGGAAGAGAATTCACCCAGTTAAAATTTGATGATATCATGCACATATGTGTATGAGAGTGATGATGGTTTATTTTAATGTTTTATCTTAAAGTCAATATCAGCATAGACTTTTAAAAATATTTTATGACTGAGGAAAAGGAATGCAGCTGAAGCAATGAGCTGCTAAAAGAGATATTCCTGATACGTGTGTGTGTGTATATAATTGTGTCTGTGTCTGAATATGCGTGTCTGTGTGTGTGTGTGTCTGTATGGTGTTTGTGTGGGTGTATGTGCATGTATTTGACAATTTTATAAATATTTTGCAGAAGGAAAAGTTTAGAAACACAACCTAGCCAATAAATGATTTGGTAAAATAAAAGTGACACAGTGCACTCAGGAGCTTACCCAGAAATAAAATCTCTCTGGCTGCAAGTGACTAGGCAATGTTTGAACCCAATGCTGAATTGATCATAATGAAATTTAATTCTAAATCAATGTAAAATCAAGATATATTTCCTGTTTTTGAGAAAAATAATCACCAGCCAAATAAGCCAGTCCTTTCTAATCTTTGGTTTGATCCTTAGTATGCAGCACATTGAAAATTTGGTCAAAACTCTGCATGTAACTTGTTTAGAAGAATTAAAAGATAACTATGATTTTTAAAGCCTGATGAGGTAGAAAGTTCCATTCTTGTTATCTGCCGATAGGTGAATGAACAGAAGACATGAAGACCCTCTGTGAAAAGTCTCATCCTTACTAAATCATGGCTCTCCTTGTGGCTCACTCATTCTTGGACATCGCAATGTGCATGGGTGGTTGTTTTAAAAGCACTGTTGTGTGTTTGTAGAGCTAGCCCTCCAAGACACGCTGCCACCTAGGAACTGGGACAGCTTAGAACAATTCTATGTTGTGTTGTAAAAATCTAGTACCATTTTTAAATTTCTGGGTAGAAGTCCTGCTGGCAGAGGGGATGCTCAATGCCATTCTCAGTAACAGTGTTCCCTTTCTAAATATTTCATGCTGATCTATTCCCATGTAAAAATAATATGTAATTGTTTATGTGTAAAAATAATACAAAGAGATCCCATGTGCCCCTTATTTGCTTCCCCAGTGGTATTATCTTGCCAAGTTAAAACATCGCAACAAGAATATGATGATAATGCTATCTATCCATCCTATTATGTTTCTCTAGGTTTACTTGTGCTCATTGGTGTGTGTGTGCGTGTGTGTGTGTTTATTTGTATACAATTTCATTGTACGTGTGGGTTTGTGTATACACCACCCCAGAAAAAGCACAGAAGCACAGTTCCATCACAGGCCTTTTTATAAGCCAGCCCCACCCCCTTTAATCCATAGCAAGCATTCAAGCAGATCCCTTTGATTCCCTCCTTTATCCGTCTGTACTTTTGTCATCGCTTTGCCCAACTGTACCTTCATTGTCAATCCTTATTTATCTGTGGTCCCAGCTAGACTGTAAATTCCATGTTGACCCTGTATTTCCAGCACCTTCCATATGGCATGAGGCAAAGTAGGTGGTCAATTAGCATTTATTGACTCACTGATGGATTCTGAGGGAAAATGAAAGAAACAAGGTGTGGTGGATGGAGCCTTGCCGAGGAGACAAGTGATTAGCCCTGCAGTGAAATGATTGATTTGTGGAGCTCAGATAACCCTTGTATAAAATAAGGCAGAACAGACCTTGAAGCAGTGCTTGTTCAGGTAATGAGCTGTGTAGAAAGTTGAACCGGTTGGGCTCTCAGGTTGTACCCACCGTGTCAGAAGGGAAGAAGCCTGATGCGGTGGCCATGCCTCTCTCTGGGGGGGCCCTGTTCAGACTTTAACGTGGTGCTAGAATCTAGCCTGAAGAAAAACTGCCTTATCATTGAGCAATAGAAGGGAATTTTGTTAAAATTCATATAGCTGATTTTGTGCATAATTATGGCCCATGTTCTGTCTTTTTTCTCCCCCTTTTGGATAGTTAGAAATTGCAGTGTGGTGTGCTGTGAGGTTGGTCAACTTCCGGCATGTGTTTTTCCCATGATGCTACACTTCTGTGTTCATAGTTTAAAAATAGATGATCTATAGAGTCATATTATGAAACTCTTCAACAGGTGAAGTCCAAACATAAGAGGGTGGAAAACTTAGAGCAACGGGAAAAAAACTGAGTAAGAAGGAATCAATGCCAATAGGGAAAGCAGGTGTTTGGACAGCGGTGTGAACTCCTTTTTATCAGCTGTCTTGGTAGGCATCTATTTGCCAGGATTGGTGTGGGCAAAGTGCCATGTTAACTTATAATGAAGAGCCTTGTATCCTTTTGCACACTAAAAATGTGATTTCTTTAATTTCAAGAGGATAAATAGGGAAATTTTTTATATTTTAAATAAAATATAAACACAAAATATGTATGAGTATTTTGTACCCATGACAAAATCATGAAGTTGCTTAAAATCTATGAGTCATACAAAAAAGAACTTTGCACGGGAAGAGAGTAGAATTATATGGTATCTTCAGCTTGCTTATAGGATGTGTATGTTATCTTGTCTAGGTCACTGGCACTCTCTCTTTTGCTGGATTGCTTTGCAAGAACATTTAACCTTTCTTTGTCTCTTTTGCTACTTTTAGGATTAGAGTTGATAGCATTTGACACTACTTCCGGGAAGTATGAGAGGATAATTCAGAAAGAATCTGAAATACTGATCTTTCAACACTTTAAAGAAAATCCAAATACTATCCATCTCATATTTTTGTAATTCCCTACAGTGAAACTAAATTGCTGATTTCTTTCTTAAATAATACTTCAGAAATTCTTAAATTATTTAGCTTATATTTAAACCTCTCCCTTGTGGAAAAAAATGACAAGAGTTCCAAGATATCATGGGAAAAATAGCTTTGTATTCAGAGACCAAAGGAATTGTTATAATTTTTCTAAATATGTTTCATTTTAGAAAATGTCAGGTCTATGGCATGCCTTCAGATTAATGTTTAAAGTGAATTTTGACATTTAACAGTTGAATTGAAATAAAATGCAGTGAACTACAAAGTATCGAGGGATATGTTAATTAATAACCAAATTCAGTAATGTGGCTAGATGGAGAATAATAAAGAAATTCAACAAATCATTGAGGAAAAGATCAACAATTCAACAGCATGTTGGAAAAAGCACAGGCAGTTCATGAAAGAAAAATAACTGGACAACACCAGAAACTATATTTAATCTCATCATAATCAAAGAAATAGGTAATATAACCAAAATTAAATCACTTTTTTAATCAAGCAGTTGGCAAAAAAAAAAAAAAAAAAAAAAAGCTGGATGACACTAGTTTTCATAAAGGCATGCTGGTAGCATTTCTCTAAAGATAAAATGCTTTCCAACCTGGTAGGTAATCTTTAAGGAATGTCTCCTGTAGAGATACTTCGTGAACTGCACACAAACCTAAGTGCAAGTCTATGAAGTGCAACAGGGTTTGAAGGAGTGAAAGATCAGAAATTACCCAAATGCCCAGCGAAGAGGAAATGATAGATTAGATTATGAAATATACGTATGGCATTAAGATGGGTATTGTATGATCACATTAATCTCTAAGTCAGCATTAACCAAAAAATGGAATTCAACAATAGAATTGTAACACACAATGTGATTCTAGTTATGTATTAAAAATGACTATTGCACAAACATCACCTGAGTGGCCACACAGGTGCATATAAATGTAAATGCATCGAGAAACAGTTGGAATAACTGGTCACCGGAACACCAAACTAGTCACCGCTGTTCCTTCTAGAGAAGGAAGTGGGACATGACATTGGGTCAAGGTAGATGTGGTTGCAAACAGCATGTTTGTCCTTTTTAAAATCACATTACAATCGTATTTATAAAAAAATATATTTTTTTTTTGTAAAAAATATTTTTAAATGCAAGTGGCATCGTGGACTAATTGTGTTAACAACAACAATAAAAAGAAAGCGGCATTAGTCCAGTTGATGATAGAGTGTATAAAGTTTGCAATAGCAGTAGTGATGATATAAAGCAAAACAAACCAAGCAAATATTTCCCGTCACTCGAACTGGTAAGTTGCCTCCCTTGTGTGAGATCAGGCCTTAGTTGCATCTGAATTTGCTAACTGGTTTATAAACAGAATTGGGGTAGTTACTTCAATTTAGTCAAAGAAACATATGCTTCCCCAATGAGTTTCTAATAGAAACCAGTTAAACGAATTTAATCTTTAAAATGAGGGACGCCTGGATGGCTCAGGGCGTGGTCACAGATCCTGGGATAGAGTCCCGCATGCGCTCTCTGTAGGGAGCCTACTTCTCCTTCTATTATTCTGATTTGCTCTCTCTCTCTCTCTCTCTGTCTCTCATGAGTAAATAAATCTTTAAAAAAATAAAATGTGATGAGAAGCAAATTATTTGTGTATATAAACTAATGATTATAAACCAACATTTAAATTATTTATCTGAAATGACCTCAACAATTATTAAGAAATTGACAACAGAGTTAATGAAAAAAATCAGTAATTCACCACAACTGAAAAAGTCTTTTAAGTTATTATGGAAAATAAGGATTATAAATACATTAAAAGCAATGGTATGTTTCTCACATTTGGGGGGTTCCAATATCATGAATGGAGAAAAAATTTAAACACATTTTCTTTTCAACTTATTTTGCATCTGAATCTGCCAAATGTACTCTTCATTATCAAGTTAAATCTGGCCAGAATTTCATAAGGAATGGTCAGCTATGTTTCTAATTCAATGGAAGGATTTACATTGGTTATTGCTGTGAGGTATCTGTGAGTACCAGTTAGGCATGAAGGGAGGCCTTAAGCCTTGCCCACATGGTTCCAATCTATGGAAAGACCTAGAATAATTTTTATAGTAAAGTGATATAATAGGATGGTACCTATGGACCATTAGGAAATAAATGGAGTATAGAGGCCATAAAAATATGTGGTAGTCTTCATGTTCAGGAACTTGAGTGACCCAATAAGTTTTCTATAAAAACCCAGCAAAGATTCACAGAATGGTTGCTGTGAGTCCACTGAAGCAGGTGTGTGTATAAGTGTAAGTACACAAACGTATATACATTTGTATATGTGTATACGTGTGTAAGCATATATATATATATACACACACACACACACATATACACTTGCATATGTGTAGGTATATGTGTGTGTGTGTGTGTGTGCCCTTATTGTCTTTTTATGGACTGTTGGGAGACTATACATTTATGCATAGAATATAGTTTAGCTGCTAGACTAAGAACCCTCCAAGGGTGACTAGCCAACCTGATCTGCCAATAATGATTTCTAGGATGTGGGACTTTCCTAAAATCCCTGGTAGACCTGGTAGACACCCTAGCCCTTCCTGGCTTTTTTTTTTTTTCCTTTGCTACCCACTTAAGGTCATTTTTCCTGCTCTTAAACATTTGGCAGAAGAGCCTTGTGTCATCTCATTATGAGCATCAACTCTGTAATGCTCTTCATTTTGCCCAATACTTCTACATTGAGCACCACATGCAAATGGTACAATTATAATAGATATTGTAAAGTCACTTGTCACTTTGATTTTCGTGATATATTGAAGTCACTTATGTACAATGTCATGATCTTGCCCAAGAATGAGGGAGTAAGCCCAGGGCTATGCCACTCAGTACAGTACCGTCATGTATTTTTGCCCTGATAATATCAGAAATATATGTTAGTCGAGAGCATCAACCCAGTCAGGTAGCCTAAGTGATATAGTTTTATAAACAGTACTTATTCCTATCATAATGTAAAATTTTAGCGTAACTTAAATTTCTGGTTTGCTGGGGTAAACAGTTGTTTTCTTGCCTATGACTTTTAGAAGTGAATGTATATGGGCACCTGGGTGGCTCAGCTGGCTAAGCATCTGCCTTCGGCTCAGATTGTGATCCCAGGGTCCTGGGATGGAGCCCCACATTCAGCTGCCTGCTTAGCAGGGAGTCTGCTTCTCCAGCCCCCTCTCCCTACTGCTCCCCCTGCTTGTGCTCTCTCTCTCTCTCTCTCTATTTCGTTCTCTCTCTCTTTCTGTCAAATAAATAAATACAATCTTAATTTAAAAAAAAAGAAATGAATGTATTCATCTGGGGAAATAGATCCCATGGAAGGGACTGCTGTTTTGGTTTGATGTACAGAATAAGCATTATCTGAAAAGAAATATGCAGTTTTCATATGTTCTTGCTTTATTTGTTATAATAGGCAGAAGCTTGCTCAATCTTATTTATTCCTTAATGTGCTAAGCATGTAAGTAAACAAGGAAATAAATTAATAAATGTGATTTATTGTTAGGTCACATTATTAGTGCATTGAAATAAGCACTATTTTTGTTTCATTTTAAAATTCATTTATAAAATGTAAAGTTAGATCTGACACAGCGAGTACAAAATGAGTTAAGTGCAATGTAACGTTGAACACTGGGGAGCATTAATCTGGGTTTCAGAAGTTAATGATCTAGCTATCGACAAATGATCCCAGAAATGCTTTGCAAAGATACATGTGACCTAGATTTTCATGCCCAGATACTTTGTTGAAATGGAGAGAAAAATAGGAAAGCCCTATGCCTATAAAGCTGTGCCCTGAAATTTCCACTTTGAAGCTGCAATGGTCAAGCTATTTGTCCTCTGGTATATTTATTACTTTTTGTTAAATGATAAGGGATTTATTTGCTCAAGTAACTGTATATCTAGAAACAGTTCAGTCTCTGAGCTCAACTTAATCCAGTGGTTCCTGCCCTATTCTCTGTATTTTGTCATTTTCTCAGCTGTGACCTCTGTATGTGTTGACTCAAGGACGTCTTGTTGCTTTCCCTTAATTCTGGATTCCTTTTTTTTATTCCCTTCGACCTTTTAGCCCTGGTTCTCAACATTGACTTTTACTACCTGACCACATATGCTTCACTGTTGCTTTGTTCCTTTCTCCCAGTCTCTATGGGTATTTGTTTTGCAAACTTCCTTTTGTGGCTTCCTGATGGAAACTTTTAGCATAATGTGGGTTAGAACCCAATTCTCTTGCTCTGATGATCTCTGGGTCTTGACATGAGAGTAGGGTTTTACAGAATTACAGGCTTGGTATTTGGATAGGGACTAAATTATTTCTATCACAAATCTTGAGGCCCTAAGTTCCTCTATTAAATGATCTTCTATAGATTTTGAATACTAGCCATTTATATAATAAGACATTTATAAATATCTCCTCCCATTCCACAGGTTGCCTTTTAGTTTTGCTGACTGCTAAGGAAGGCACTTGATGTGATGAGCACTCGGTGTTGCATGCAACTGATGAATCACTGAATTCTACCGATGAAACTAATAAAAATAAATGATCATATAGTTTCTGCCTAAATCCTTTTAAAGATAGGGAGCTCAGGGTACTTTCTGTCTGAGAGCTTTCCTGTGAGCACCTTCTTTCACCTTTAAACTGAAAGTTAACTCCCTGAAAGTAGCACCTGGAAATTTTAATTTAGTATTAGACAACCACAATCCTGTTTCAACATGAACATCCTTCAATATTGAAAAGCAACTTAGAGATCTTTCACTGTCTGTGCCTTGATTCCATAAACTATTCATAAATATATTTCCTTTCATGGGTCATTCATTATTCTAGTTCCCTTGTTTTTGGATGCTTTTCACTTTGTCAATATTGGGCAAGAATTTAACACAATACTCTTTGTGTGGTGTCATCAGTGAAGAATAAATCTATAGTATTATATCTCATCCTGGTAACATCCTCTTCTCCAAGAACTCCAAAATCAGCTGGCATCTTGGTGTCCATATCATCCTAACATCACATCAAGCTTACATAATTAGCTGCAGATAAATCACACCTCAGGTACTTACACAGCTGGGTTTTAGACTTATGAAAGGACTTTGTATGTATCCTAATTAAATTTCACCATGGTAGATTTTACCAATCTTTCAAGCTAATAATGATCTTCAACTCAGAGGCTATTAGCTCTCTCTTTAGCTGGAAGAATGACACATGGAAACATGAAACATTTTGTTTTACCTTGAATTTCAAATGCTTGAGGAGGCATTGGGAGTGGGATTTTGCAGTGTAAAACCAAAACAAACAGAAACAATGTCTATCTTGCCCGACACACTGATTTAGTGTCCTCAAGTTAAAAAATACAAGCCTAGAATAAAAAGTAATACTCAATTTTAATTCATTTAATTCATTAGAAACTATTATCATTTAATAGATAATTAATATCATTTAATATATTTTGCCTAAGATCTGAACCAGATCATCTTTGCAGTCATTTGCCATTGCCCAAAATGATATGCCAGGTTGTTTCACAAAAGTATATTCTAGCAGGAAGCAAATCATCTTACTTAAAAACTTCTCCAGTTCAATATGCACTAGATTAGATTCACTTAAATATTACTGCATATGTGTGTATATATTATATTCATATCATATAGAAGCTGTGCCCTTTACCACTGATTACTACTAAATTACATTTCCCTCTGAAAAGGAGCTCTGTAACTTGCTAAATGCATCCAGCAAAGCCCAAGTTGTTTAGAGCTAAAATTTTCCCTTACTCCAATCCTGATAGAAGAAAGACTTTCAGAGCCGATAGGGAAGGGTCTTTACAATGTTTCATCACCCACCCTTGCCATCCCTGCAACACCCCAAGGGCAGGCTTTCTGCATAGTCATGTCACTCAGCTGCCACGGTTCCTCTGCAGAGATGGCTGCCCGCGCCTCTGGCCACCACAGGGCATCAAGTGGTGGGAAATAGGTCACTGGCCTCTTCACAGATGGGAGAGCTCCCTGGAGCAGTTTCTCAAGATCAAAAGAGAAAAACCCATCTCAGTAATGCTCTGAGGTTCTTTATAACCATTCCAGTGGTTTTTACCAGAGCATATGAGATTAAATCTAAATCCAAAAAAAAAAAAAAAATGTGGGAAGGATGATTTTGAAGTCTCATGAGTATTCATGGTAGCTCTTTTACACACTGGCATTTTCTCCAGACATTAAGCATATGTTAGATGCATCAAGTATTCTGAATTTCCTATCATTAGTGAAACAATTCTGTGCTCCATGAGAGGTGAGATCTTGACTGTCTTATTTGCTGCCATACCCTAGGGGCAGACTAGTAAATGGTCAACAACTGAGTCAAAGGATATGCATGAGTGTATGCATCTAAGTTTATTATACATTTTGCTGATATAAAGGATGCATAGCACAGTTTATATAAACAGAAATATGAAATACTCTTGTAAATTCTTTGTAGCCAATTGATTCTCACAGAATGTTTTTGCTTATTTTTGCAAACTCTTCTCTAAGTAGCCAAACTATGGTTGCAACTGACAAGAGTGTGTAATCCCAGATTGAATGATGGTTGATATTTTTAGTTATTTACATTAACCATGAGAAGAAAGTGATAGGGCAAAAAGTATATTAAAACTCCACTTATTTGTCCATCTTATGAAGAAAGCAATTTCCTTTCTGGGTGGATATCTTTTGAACCCTGGAAGAATATTTCCTCAACTCTTTTTTTTTTTTATTTTTATTTTTATTTTTTTTATTTCCTCAACTCTTAAAATGTGACAACTACTTCCATGAAGCACTTTTAAATTTAATTTGATTAAAACATTTTCTTCATCAATTTCTTAGGATTAGACAATCAATACAACAATAAATCAAGCTGGGTTTACATGGTTTACCTATTTCTGTGCTATAAACTTCCATCAGGGCTGGTCTCAAGGTACAATGTGACATCACTGAAGGCAGAGCTGAAAAAAGATTTACTGTAGCACACCACTATGCAGTATGCAGTGTCTCCACCACCCAAACAGACTAGATGTAAACAATCTCAAGCACAGATCACAGTAAAATGCAGTACAGTAAGAAGTGATACATTTTGAGTATATTTTGTCTCTTCCTAATATGATTTATTTAACTGTAAATTTATATAATTTCACTTTTAATAATGTCTGTCCTTGACAACTAGTTTGCAAAATCCTTAGAAATTTAACAATAGGATTTCCCAAGTCAGTATGAACTGGATTCACAAACCATGGAATATCGTTCTTGTGTGATAAGCATATTTTCACACTGAACATACAGTGTCAAATAATGTTGTTAACATTGCCTGTGCCAATAACTTATTTCTCAAATTTCTTAACATATTGATGATATCTGCCTGTATTAAGAGGCCAACAAACGTGTTGATCAGTTGGTAAGATTCCACTTTTTATTTGAAGGCACAAAAGAAAAGTGACTAAGAGGCAGACAAATTGAGTTTAAATCTTGGCTCTGCCACCTACTGAGTGGGCATAACTAAGAAACTGACCCAGGATGCTTCACATTATAACGTGGTGATAATAGTAAGAACCACTTTACAGGTTGTTGTAAGCATTAAATCAGAGGCTGTTTATCCTATATGAGCTTGGCACATGGCAAAAACTTGGGAAAATGTGAATTCTTGTCAATTTTGGATTTGTCCTTCCAAATGTTAATTTAGCAGTTGGATTTCTATGTCTGTAATCCAGAGTGGGTCATGTTTGCCTTTCTCAAACCTTGCAAAGGTGTCAGCCAATGACCCAGTAAGGCTGAGGAGCACTCTGTCGCTCAGAGAGTGAGGGGCTCATCCACCAGTGAGTCTTCCCTTGCCCAGTACCCACTGCTGATGCAGAGAAGTTGAATTCTGACCTATCCTCTAATGTAATAGGACTTATTTCACTATTAGGGGATACTAAAACCTAAAAGGATGAACAGAAAAAGAAAGATCTTTCTTGATAAGAATGAATATAGACAAAAGCTTTCTGCCAATACAAGAAGGAAAGGCTAAAAGAGTTCACTGTGTTTTCTGCCAATATGCCACCATTCAGGGAGAGGATGAGCCATCTTTTAAAAAATCGTCAATTTTTTCTGCTTTAAAATAGGAATTGTATGTCTATGAGTGACATAGATGTTTTCCGATGCCTATAATCCTCTTCCTTGAGGGGTAGAAGATTGCAGAGTATTTGTGAAATGCCTATAAATGAGAAACTGAATGTGTCCTCAGTTGAGCAATCTTAGACTTCTAAAGAAATACGCTAATACAGATAAACTAGAAAACTAATTTGGAAAAGAAAAGATTAAGTAAATATAGATTACCATAGGTCAGATGATATGTATTAACTCCTATTGTGTGTTTTTGTTGAGTTGGATATTTTAGGGCTATAAGCCAATAGGTTAATAACAACCAGAAAGTGTTTGCTTGATTGAATTGTACAGGATTGAAGTGTAATTTTTCAGAAACTTTAGACATATTAGGGAAGTGACATCAGCAATAAGAATTTTTAAAACTTCTGTCCGTGACAACTAAGAGGTAAAAGGACAGGTCTTGTGATGCAGGCTGCGTCATATTGCTTACCGGAGGTGGCATACTTAGTGTAAGTCAAATGACTGACAAATGGGAGTAGTGGCTATAGAGATCACAGTCCCTCACTCCACTGACAATTTTTTGGTTGCAGTGTTAGAAACTTCTACTAAGCCTTTTCTACGACTTTGCCCATCTCCATCTTGTAATGTGGATGGCTCCCCTCCAGCTCATCAGTGTAATTTCTCTTTACTATCCAATACCCAGTGTAAGTCTTTTTTTCTCACAGGATGCTTTTCAGGGTCATGTGAGGCTAATGGTGTGAGCTTCTGATGGAAAAATCTGACTTCAAATTCCTTCCTGGCTCTTCCTCTGTCACCATGTCGCCTTGACAGGTTAATTCTCCTGCTCTCTGTTCTACAAAGTAAGAATGAGAACATCTCCCTCACAGGACCATGTGTTATTCAAATTGTCGGAACATGTCAAGTGCTCCACACTTTGCCTGTGTGAGCTTGGCATTTAATGATTATTACTCATCTTACTCTTGCCAAGCTCCTATGTGGTTACGGTTTAGATAAGCACATTTAATGCTTCTGGACTAAACATCCGTCATTTGCAGATAGTACTGGATGCACTGGGCATAGAGACAGTGGTTTGTGCAAGATGGAGCCCTTGCCATCATAAAGTTTATATTCTGCTGGGAGATACATACAGTAAACAAGTGAAGACATGAATACACAACAAGATGGTGCATGAGAGAAGCTATGAAGAATACAGAGACAATGTGGGGCATTGAGAGGGAAGGCTCCTCTGGAGACATGTCATTTGAATAGAATACTGGATGACATTTGAAGGTCCTGAAGAGGCAATGACGAGGAGTGAGGATTGCATGCACAAAGGTACCCAGTCAAGAATGCGCTGATATGCTCAGAAAGATGCACAAAGCCCTGGGTGGCTGGAGAGAAATAATCCCGATAGTGACTAATTCGGTTATAGAAATTGGCAGGAGCCATGCTAAGGAGGAAGTGTTCCATAAGTCGTTTTATAAACCATGCTGTGGAATTCATATGTTAGAATGATACAATCTGATTGCAGCATGCAAACAAGCATCAGAGATGTTGGGAACACAAACTCTGAGTTGCAAAGGGGTAGGATGAGGCGGCTTCCCCCACCCCAGTGTGGAATGTAGGAACCCCACAAAGGGACTAACTTGTGTCTGTTTGCTGTTGTGGGTGGTCTCCTGCAGAGAGGATGGGAACATCTGCAAGCCAGTCCCAAGTGGGTCTGCATCTGGAGAAGCTCTAGCTATCAATCACTTGGTGTCTCTCTTGGTTTATGGGCCAATGAATTTAGGAAGAACCTGCTGGGTGTCTACGTTGTTGCTAAAAAGATGTGCTTCACTGCTCCAAAAACAAAGTGGTCACTTGATAAATGGAGGTAATAATTTGGAAAGCATCTGAGACAGAAAAAAGCAGCGGAGAAGGGAATGGTACAACAAGAAAATAGAAGACATCATTTCAAAGTCTTAGCAAATATGAATGGGTTCAAACAGGCCTTTAAAAATTCTATGTAGTGGCTCTGAAAAGCCATACAATAGTAGAATTAAGAGATTTCAAGGAAATGAAAACCGACACGTTCTAAACACCATTCTTGAAGAGACTTTCACAGTCTCATTTTTCTCTCAAAATCCAACCATGTAACTCCCAATTAAACTTGACAGGAAAAAGTCCCTCTTGGTAGCGGACCACAGATAAGTCAACGTAGCCTCCCAACACACTTTAGCTTATACTGTGTTAACATTCTGCCTTCTTTGGCTTTTCCATAATTAAATTCCAGGGGTCCCCTACCTGCAAGTCACTGATCTGTTTTATTTTTTTTTTTTTGTTTTGCATTTTAAATTATTTTATTTTTTATTTATTTATTTTTAATAATACATTTTTTATTGGTGTTCAATTAGCCAACATACAGAATAACACCCAGTGCTCATCCAGTCAAGTGCCCCCCTCAGTGCCTGTCACCCATTCACCCCCACCCCCCGCCCTCCTCCCCTTCCACCACCCCTACTTCGTTTCCCAGAGTTAGGAGTCTTCATGTTCTGTCTCCCTTTCTGATATTTCCTACCTATTTCTCTCCCTTCCTTTCTATTCCCTTTCACTATTATTTATATTCCCCAAATGAATGAGAACATATAATGTTTGTCCTTCTCCGATTGACTCATTTCACTCAGCATCACTGATCTCTTTGAAGCAGAATACTGTAACCTCTTCTGATGCAGCGGATCCCCAGGCCACCGCCCATTGGCTGTGGCTGCCAGTAGGTACTCACCTCGTCGCTGGCGACACTTAGTCTGCATTGGGGCCGGCTGCATGTCCCATCCGCCTGTCCGCGGAGCACAATTTGCTCTTCCACTTTTACCAGATTTGTGTCTTTTTGATTCAGATAAGACAAGCCCTGTGTCTTACATTACTTTCTAATTCCATGACTTCTTCTTTTTTTTTTTTTTTTTTGATCAGCCAGAAATAGAACTTTCTAGGACTTCCTGGGTTTACTGCTTTCTGAACATGCTCCTTCCAATGAGGTCGAAATGGAGGCATTCATTGGAGAACAAATTCAGCTGGATGATGGGCCCAGACTAATGAATG
Source organism: Canis lupus familiaris (assembly GCF_011100685.1). NCBI lineage: Eukaryota > Metazoa > Chordata > Mammalia > Carnivora > Canidae > Canis > Canis lupus. The sequence continues at coordinate 56,352,430 of NC_049243.1, read as the reverse complement.
GCAGCATTTTGCATGTTTCTCTCCTCCGGAAACTGTAGTCCAAGATGTTATTGAAAATAAACATGGGTAGCATTCCAATCTCATGTCTCCCACATCGAATGTCACTACTGTCCACAGTGCCCTTGCAGTTACAGGGGAGAGAAGATATGAACATCCTCCTCCTTCTGACATTCTCTTATCCTGCTCTCTTGTTTGTTTTTGTTATTAAAATATTTGAAAAATCTTGGAGATCCTGTGTGGCTCAGTCAGTTAAGCGTCTGTCTTCAGCTCAGGTCATGATCTCAGGGTCCTGGGATCAAGCCCCGCATTTGACTTCCTGCTCTGTGGGGAATCTGCTTCTCCCTCTTCGCCCCCCCCCCCCCACACTCATGTTCTCCCTCTCTCAATCTCAAATGAATACATAAAATCTTTTTAAAAAATAAAGTATTTGAAAATTCCCGTTACTATTGCCGAGGGTCATATTTTGAACTTTTTTTTCTGATATGAATACACAAATACCTTTTTGTTTGGTTAACATCAGAAAATAGTTTTTAGCTAATTTCAATGATGTACATATACTTTCTCTGTGGTATTTTCTCTTGGTAATATGTCCTTAAATAAATAGATGATTTCTTTTTCCGATGTAGAAACAGCATTACACGTGACTCAAATTTAGATTCCTAGTGGTAGTAAAGAATTGGTCTCATCCTTACTTCTGAACCCTGGCTGCACAGTCGAATTAACTTGGGAGCTTGGAAGAGAATGCCAGCACTGCAGCTAACCCCCAGAGAATCTGTTATAGTTGTTCTGATTAGGAGACAAAGCATTATTCTATTTTGAAACTCCCCCAAGGGATACTAGTTAGCATCTGGAGTTGAGAACCAGTAATTTATAACTGCCAGAATGCCCCTTACTGCAGGTGCATACTTATAAAGTGATCACCTGATACACATGTAGTGGGTCCATAGGAAAATCAAGTGTTATAATTAAATTAACAAATATAATTTACAAACCAAAACTTTTATGAAACAAAACTTTTAGAAGCTCAAGACAACATGACTTATTAACAATATGGTTTTTTATTTATTTTTTTAAGATTTTATTTATTTATTCACAAGAGACACACAGAGAGAGGCAGAGACACAGGCAGAGGGAGAAGCAGGCTCCCTGAGGGGAGCCCAATGCGGGACTAGATCCCAGGACCCCAGGATCACAACCTGAACTGAAGGCAGATGCTCAACCACTCAGCTACCCAGGCGTCCCAACAATATGTTTTTTTGTTTTGTTTTGTTTTGTTTTGTTTTGTTTTTTTATTTTTTTTATTTTATTTTATTTTTGTTTTGTTTTGTTTTAAAGATAGATCCTAAGAGGGAGGGAAGGAGAGGACAAAAGGACAGAAAAGGAAGGGAGAGCAGGAAGATACTTGGGATACAGTGAGAGTGTCGTGCATCCCTGGCTTAATAAAAATGACCGTTTCAGCCATATCCTTATATCTGTATTCAAAACTTAAATCGTTTGCCTCTTTTGAATCTAAAAGTGAAAGCAAACGTTTGTACATGACAAGTATGTATAAGTACATACGAAGGAGTCACTACCCTTCAGGATGTGTCAGGCTCCTGAGGGGCTCAGCCAGCGAAGTGTCTGCCTTCAGCTCAGGTCATGATCCCAGGGTTCTGGGATCAAGTCCCTCATTGGGCTCCCTGCTCAGCAGATAGTCTGCTTCTCCCTCTCCCCCTGCCTCTTCTCCCCTTGTGTGCAGGCATTCTCTCTCACTTGCTCACTCGCTCACTCACTAGCTCTCAAATAACTAAATAAAATCTTTCAAGAAAGAGCATTAATCAGAATAGACTCCATCCCTAGCATTCTCCTGTGCAGTTTTACTTGTCTCAGTTGGAAAGACCTTTTGGGATGTGATTTTTTTTTCAGATAATATATTTTTTTTATTCCTCTATATTTATTCCCCAGTGAGAAGATAAGTTTCCCAACAAACTGTATTTAATCTAGATTTCCTTGCCATAAATCATCACAAAACAGAAATGTAAGCTTGTAACTGAAAATACAATTATCTTCCTATCATATCTTTGTCAATAAAATCCCAGAAGATAAATTTTGCTTTGATAGCAATCTGGGTTATTTTCTGTCATTTTGTACAGGTGATATTAAATAATAGTAGTGCTCTTACTCTGAATAGACTGCAGGCTAAGGAGAAGGATACAAATTCTGGAATCAGGAAATTTTTCTGGAGTAAGATGCTCCAACTCATGACATGTCACTGCCATTTTAAAGATACACATTTTGCTTTAAAAATATGTTTGCACATTCATGTAAACAAGGTACACACCTGTGTTTTCTATTTCTCATCTTAGATCAGCCTTCCAGAATTTTATTTTTAATCTTTGTATTAGTTGCAATGTCTCCATCCACATTCCTTCATGGGAGCACCATTCACTTACAAATCGTTTTTGCATTCTGTGTAGCAAAGTCTATCCATCACCCCGTACATTCAAAGTTTCCGTTTGTCAAAATGTCCCACTGAACTCTAGCAGAACAAGTCTTGTCCATTAGAACGTTCTGCAAAGATGAAAATGTTTATGTCTCTGCCGTCCAACATGACCACACAGCACAGGAACTTGAAATGTGGCTAGTGCAACTGAAAAACCACCACCAACAACAACTATATTTTAAATTTTATTTAATTGTAATTAATTTAAATTTAAAATGCTGTATGTGGCTACCAAAGTGGATGATTAACATACAGAAAAAAATTAGAAAAGTTAGACTTTATTAAGTTTCACTGTTAGCTTTTCCTTAGGCTACAGAGGATTTTGAATGTTTTGAATGGGTAAGTTTTGTGAGAATTTAAGCTTCTGAATAGATTACTTTCAGTGGTTGTCCATAATACCTGAGAGTAGGCCATAATCAGTTGGATAACTAAACTCTCAAGATCTCAGCAGGAAATGATAGGTTGTAGCCTGAATGCTAAGTGTGACATTCTTGGAAGAGTGAGCACCTGGGTATTGTACAGTAAAAGTTCTGCATAGAATTTCTTTCCAGATTCTGCAGAATACTTGGGTCTTTCTTCCTTTTAATGCATGTTCTTTTGTTTTGTGACAATCGCCTTCCCCTTCCCTTGTGAAGAGCCATATTCTTCTGCTTTCTTGCTCTCTTTTTACCTTTAACTTTCTAAATAATTTTCCTCACCCATTCATTGTTTCAGCAAAGTGGTGGGAATATTAATAATAATGTTAAGATACTTGGCAGGGTACCTTTTCATCTGAGATGCTTAAGGTTCTCCTGTCAATGCGAGTATCCTCCATGATGCTTGATAATGGCTAGCGATTTCTCCATCCTTCCCCACCTCCTCACTGAGCCAGTCTTGTGTTAGACTTGAGCAAAATGTCCAGGTGTGACCTCTTCAGATGCTGCATAATAATACACTGATTGATATTCAGCACATTTCTGTTTTGGAAGTCAGCCAGAATGAGCCCAGGGAGGGACTTTGTTATCTGTTTCCTCCTCTGTGATTTCAAAATCCCTCAGTTATTTGAGATCCCTGTACTTCCTCTATTCTGATCTCATTCCATCATCGTTACCTTTTGTTTGCTACATTGAATTTAGTAAATTCCTTTCAGTCAAAATAACAAATATCCCCATGTCTCCCTGGAGAAGTACAGAGTTCTTTCAAGTACGTGCAATTTAATGGACACATATCTATGGTCTTGGCGAATGATATTCTTTTCTTTCCTACTATATGAGGCAGCTCTTTTGTTCCTGCCTTAATATTAAACATCTTTTCACCAAGGATTTTTAAAAGTTGCTTTTATATTATAATTTATTTAAAAATAATCAAATGGTATTGTCTTTTCCTCAATTGCTTTGATTGCTTATGCAAATCAAATTCATTCTGGGGTATACGTATCATGAAGAACACTGACTATCCATGTCTGTCAAGATAATGCAAGTCAACAGATTATGTCTGCCACCATCTTCTCAAGAGCTTTATTTCAATGGATAACATTAGATAAAAGTGTAAGATAAATGGACTGCTCATTCTTAACTCTTAAAAATTTCCCCTGTCAATATCAAGGAAGAAAAAGGAGTCATATGCTTAGGAGTGACTTCCATAATATTTTGCCATTATGTGTCTCAACCAGTAGATTACGGGTGGCATTAATCTGGATTCACTATAGCACTTCCAACTGTTTCCTTTTCCTCCTTCACGTTAATCCAAGGAGATAAAAAGGCCAAACTAATTAAAAATTAAATTGGATGCGAAGAATTTATTTCCTGGCTAAGAAATGTTCGGTTGCAACTCTGAGTAAATTTTTACAGATGAGAAGTAAATCCTTATGAATAGGTCTCATAATGGGAAAACTAGAATTCTCCAATAAAAAGGACTCCGGTGGAAATTGTCATAAATGTGTGCAATGACTGTACTGGAAATGTACTTTGTCATCCAGAAAATTACCATTTAATTAGTTGTTTATCATGATTTGGGGAAATACTTTTGAAAGATGAGATGCTCTCCTTTTTTCTTTCCTACATCCTAACATAAGTATGATGTTTGGTAATTTATCGTAAAGAATAATCTCCAAAGTAGTGTTTTCTCCCAGAGCAAATGTAAACCATAATTTTCTTATGTTTAAATAGCCTTTAGTTTTCATATTTTTAGTGTCAAAAGACTCCAGCAAAACCATCTGAATAGAGAAATGTTTTTTTAACAGATTTTACAATCTTCAACAGATACTCATGAGACATCAAAATATGTAAATATGGTTGAACCGTCTTTTTGAAAGATATACCTTTACCTCATGAGAATTCTGTGTGACATCTCGCCCTGCTCTGAAAAACAAAACAGGTATTAAAAAAAAAAAAAAAAAAAAAAAAAACTTGATCTCTGAAAGAAATAAAAAAATTCTACATCCTCTAACAGGATTTCAAGCATTAGTATTTGATATTCAAGCAGGATTATAACTCTCCCAGTTTTGCTTCTTTTAAAAAATAGTTTGTTAAATATCATAAACCAGAATTTACTGTATACTGTACAAAAAAAAAAAAAAAAAAGTAGCCCTCTGATAGGGACTGAAGATAAGCCAGGGGAAGCTGGATCTCAAAAAGTGAAGACAATGATTTTTATCTTTGTTTTTGTATAAGGACTTCTTATACCTGAAAATCTGCGAGAAAAATATCCCATACTATTTGAAGCATGTCTTCACATGAATTTTTTAAAATGCACAGATGCAGAGTGTGCAAATGCTGAGGGTTTCAGAGCAGTAAGATGATGTTGGAGCAGAATGAGATACAAGACCGTGGTGGAGGGATAGACATTCTCAGGAGCAGCAGGAGGGAGGAGATGCCAGCCTGAGGGGAAGGTGATGGCTTCTGTTTCATATGAGCTGAGTTGAGTGTGAGGTGATACTTGTTTTTTGTTTGTTTGTTTGTTTGTTTTTTGTTTGTTTTTTTATGGTTCTGACAGCAAGATGTCAACAGTTCATTTTATTGTAATGCATTTCCTAGGGTCTTATTCAAGTACATGGGACAACAACATTCTTAACAGTTTATTTTTTTTCATATAAGATTGCTGTATTTAAAAATTTTTGTATTAATTTTTCTTTTTCTAATTTATTTTTTATTGGGTGTTCAATTTGCCAACATATAGAATAACACCCAGTGCCCATTCCATCAAGTACCCCCCTCAGTGCCTGTCACCCAGTCACCCCCACCCAGCTATTGCACTGCTGGGGATTTACCCCAAAGATACAGATGCAGCGAAACGCCGGAACACCTGCACCTCGATGTTTATAGCAGCAATGTCCACAATACTTGTTCCTCCAGAAGGAAATGCCAGAGCTCCATTCAGGATGTGGAGTCAAGCCTCAGGAGAAAAGGAGCAGTGGTGTAGACATTTGGTTTTAGGAACCAGCCACACTTAAACAAGAGAAATCCAGGTTGGGGGAGGGACTTAATTCAAGTTGAATGTCCAAGAAAGAATTCCTTTATTTTAAAATGTTGAGGGGTGCCTGGGTGGCTCAGTGGTTGAGCGTTTGCCTTTGGCGCAGATCATGATCCCAGGGTCCTGGGACTGAGTCCCACATCAGGCTCCCTGCATGGAGCCTGCTTCTCCTTCTGCCTGTGTCTCTGCCTCTCTCTGTGTGTCCCTCATGAATAAATAAATAAAATCCTTAAAAATAAAAATAAAATGTTTGAGAAGGGATTATTTTGGGAAAAATTGAAAATATGACTTTTGTCTGCATGGTTGTTAGGCAAACAGAATGTTTTTTCTATTTGATATGATTTCAGTCTCTTTCTGAAAACGTTTCTAGGAGAAAAGATGTGAAGAAGAAAATCAGCGAAATGAGTAGATCAGTGTGTAAAATGACTAAAATGATCCTCTTTGGATTTATTTTGCAGGAAGGATATATTCCTAGAGAAAATTATTATTAAACAATACTGATTTGAAAGCCAGTTATTCCTCGGTGAGCAAAGATTGAATATATCTTTCTTTGACTTTCTACAATAGCTTATATTTGGAAATATAATTATATTTATAATATAATTCAGTAATTGGTTTCCCATCTACTACCCAAGTACTGTCTTTAGTATTTTCATTATAAGAACAGTATGAGGCACAGGGAGATGTTACTTTTCCTCCCTGAGGACTTTGGGTCAGCTGTGCAAACAGGACCATTCAGATTCAAGGAAGGGAGAAATGAGAGACAAGCTTCAAAAGATATACAAGAACTAGATCAGGCAAGCTTCCCAAACACTGGCAGCGTTTAATCATTGACAAGGAGAATCTATGTCAGAGGAAAGAACACACCCACCCATGAAGAAAAGCAAATTAGTCATAGTAAGGCTAAAATTTATTTCACATTTTTTTTGTCTTTCAGACGAAAAATGAGTCTATTCTGGTAAGATGTGAGGTCATTATCATAAAGCTTGTGCAGCACTTAAATAAATAAATTGTGGATTTGGCATCGATACATACCTCTTGAGAGCGACAGTCCACACTCTATAGATGGTGTGTTTCTTTGAATATATGGTCATCAGAAAATTACAAGAAGCATCTTTTCCCAAGCAAGATCACTATAGCAATTGGTATTTATTTTATCAACATCACAGCATTGTTCTGGCTCAACTTTTTGCCATGTCATTATCTAGAGTCAATACGAACGATGGAGTAATTTATTGCAGGATTTGAAATGGCATCCTGTTGAGGGAAAATTCTATTGCAAATCCTGACACAGAATGATGACACAGACTGTTGTGAAGTCCTCGATATGCCTTTTATTGATGAGTTCAGTACATGGGGCAGCTTTCTTGTAGTCCACAAGGCTAGCCTGATTTCTGTGACTTCAGAAGCTTTTGGCACTGCTCTGTCCAGTATTTTTCCTCAGTGATTGGAATAGTGAGGGAGAGGAGAAGAGAGGATAAATGAGAAGTACCTTCAACCGCACAGCTTTTCTTTGGCAGAATTGAATGACTCACAGAACCCACAGTGTGGGAATCGAATGGAGATATCACATCTCTTTCTCTCCCTTCCAGCTGCCTTCCGGATCCTCAGCAGAGAATACCCTTCAGCTTACTGATCCCTGACGGTCAGCCCTGTTTATACGTACAGCACTGGCTGTTCATCTCATGCTATAGGAAAAAGAAATAAAAATTCAGCTTTATAAGAAATAAAGAGAGTGAAAGGGAAGGTAGCATTTAACATCTGAAGGCCTTTCTCTAGCTCTATCCATACAGATGTGTGCATTCATTTAGTTTCATTTCTTTAAAAAATATTTAATGAGTGTCTAGCGTGTTCTAAGCATTATGTTTATGCCAGACAATAAATGAAGACAGATAGTGGTCCTAGACTTATACCTAAGTCATATAGGGTCAGGATTTGTTTTTTTTTTTTTTTTTTTTTTTTTTTTTTTTTTTTTTTTTTTTTTATTTATTTATGATAGGCACACAGTGAGAGAGAGAGAGGCAGAGACACAGGCAGAGGGAGAAGCAGGCTCCATACACCGGGAGCCTGACGTGGGATTTGATCCTGGGTCTCCAGGATCGCGCCCTGGGCCAAAGGCAGGCGCTAAACCGCTGCGCCACACAGGGATCCCTAGGGTCAGGATTTGGATGAGGAAATGTGGTCATCAAGTACAGGAAGACATACCAGCACACATTGTCACAAGGCCCTGCAGGAAACCAGCCGGGCTGTGACCAGGACCGATAGGAGTGAGGAGTGGGGCTGGGCTGAAGCTAGTCAAGTGGTCTAGGGGAGTCTCTCTAAGGAAATGGAGTTTAAGCAGAGATCTGAAGAGGGAGAAAGGAGAGGTGGAGGGTAAGGCAGGTGGCATTCCAGCACAAAAAACACAGAAAATGCAGAAAGAGCTTAGCTTGCTTGAAGAGACAGAGCCAAGTGGCAGACTCAAGGGAGGGAACCAAGAGCATGGCACAGTGCGACACAGTGGTCAGATCACAGCGCAGTCTTGGAGGCGAGACCTCAGCAGCAATTGCTAGGGCGGTGAGAAGGGAGAGGTCAGCAAAGGCTTGAAAGCAGGGAGTGATGAGGTTTGGGTCAGGTGCCTTGGCCGCTGTGTGAGGATGGATTGCCCTGGGGCCAGCACATAAGTGGTGGCCGAGGGGAGGGTGGCTTGCTTGAGGCTGGCAGTGGTGATGGAGTGAAGGGACAGCTTGGAGGGATTCCAGATGTTCCTTGCAGGTGTGATTGATGGCAGGTGAGATTATCAGTCTGTTTGCTAACAGAGCCGAAGCTGGAATATGGCTGAGAGTGGTCTGTCCAACACATTCAATTTATTTAGGAGATGATTCAGGGAGTCTCTATAACATGCTCACCTCTCACATCTAGAGAGTGACAGAGTCTATAAACCAAGTCTTCTTGCTGTGGTCTTTTTCCAACAACGCCACTCTGCAAAATGGACCTTCAGGTAAACAGAGACACCAATCACATGCACGTGGCCATAACTTTGAATCATCTATGAGTTCTGCGTTAATCAATTAATTAAAATAAATGTAAATGAATTCAAAACATATCATTCATAGCTTTTTCAAATATTATGAAAGAAAAGGAACGTGTCACTGGCAAAAACAAAAAAACCCCACAAAACCACGATGCCACTGTATTCTGTAGAATAAGTAGAAGAGAGGTCATAGTACCAAACACATCTCACCATTGGTCTATGTTTCCTTTCCGGTCCATCTGGCCGTCAGAGGCTGACAGCTCCTGCCGCGTGCTCCCCTGGAGCAGGGCAGGGAGGAGGGAGACCGAAGGACGTTCCCAGCAAGGGTCCTTCTCGTCCTCTGCAGCTTCCAAGGCGGACACAGTGAGGACAGTGGGCTGCAGGCTGGAGTGCGCAGAGGAGGCAGGGCAGAGGAAGGCCAGCTCCTCACTCAGAGCCGGCAAGTCTTTGATCGAGAGGATTATTCACTGGTCCTACCAGACCCTCTTTGAAGATGTGTTTATCTACTTTTCTGAGCTGGGAGTGTCAGCCAGGAAATGGACTCTCAAGGCCAATTTGAACTAATTTTAAAAATAGGGATGAGTGGCTCCATGGTCTGTTTGTCCAAGGGTTTAAGAATTCAGAGGGTTTTCAAGAACAGTGCTAATTGGAAGATGAGAGTTGCCCCAAGACCCACTGGAGTCAGCAGGCTCTCCCACGTGTGCCCGCCAAGGGACCTGTTTGGATTCACTGCAGTGGCCTCAGGGAAAGTCATGTGCACAGAAGTGACAAAGGAGGGATCCGCTCCCGGCCAACCCTGCTCGCCTTGGCTCCACAGCACCTCACTTTTAGGGATTCCACATTGCTGATGGCAGTAATGCCTGTGACGTAGATGTTCCCATTTTACAGGCAAAGAAATAAGTGTTGGAATAATTGCATGACTTTTATAGGGCCTGACATTCAGTAATAGTAGGGACATGTGTCGGCTTTCCACATGACAATAAGATGCCTACTGGATGCCAAAAACTGTGAAGGACTTTTCTTATGTTAATCATTAAATCCTCCCAAAGACCACTCAATGAGCTCAGTCTCATTCATAACGTACTGCTTGGGGAGAAACTGAGGCATGCACAGGCTCAGTAATGTGCTCTTGGATGCAGAGCTACTTACTAGCTACTTACTAGCTTACATGAAGAGAATTCATGTTCTTATCAAGTAGGCTTCACTACACTTATTAAAATGGCAGGTGTTTATTTCTAACCAATATTAAAGTGTTCCGGGGTTCTCTATGATCACATCCCAATGTGTGGGAGACACTGTCGCTGGATGGTGATCAGCCAGGACGCCAGTGGTGCTTTTCTGGGAGGGTGGTCTTCACATGGGGTGTTAGGTTATGATGCCTATGTTTCTGGTTGTGCTGACAGCGCTGTACTCCTGTGCTATCGTAGGAAAAAACAGAAGTGAAATCAGGAGTGTTTGGTAATATACCATGATCCTATAGAGGAGGAATGGTATTGGAGCAACATTATACTCTAATTAAACTCTGAGGGAATCAGGTTGGCCCCAGAAAGTTACTCTGAAAATTTCTTTTCCTACCATTTCCGTTGATATATATTTTAAAAGACTTTATTTATTCATGAGACACACAGAGAGAGGCAGAGACAATGGCAGAGGAAGAAGCAGGCTCCCTGCAGAGAGCCTGATGCGGCACTTGATCCCAGGACCCCAGGATCACGACCTGAGCCAAAGGCAAACGCTCAACCACTGAGCCACCCAGGGCCCCCCATTTCTGTTGATTTTTAAGCTTCAAGGTAGAAGGTATATCAGCTCTCCTTTATTGCCATCATAAGCACGCATTTTTGTAGTTTGTGCCTTCCCTGCAAGGGTTCATAACAAAGCTGCCATTGTTTGTGAATAAATATTCAGTTTATGCATATAAACAGATTTTCTCTCTTACTGAGAGGATCAAAACCTATAGTTTCACACTTAATGAGTCATAGATTATGTATTCATCACTAATTGAATCAATTGAGATTGATGTTTTTATAGCTAGCGAAATAAAGGGCCGTCTATGAAGAATTTCTGTGCTGAGCACAAGTCGTGGTAGGTAAGGAGATGAATTCAAGCAAGATGGGGTCAGCGGGGAGCCCCATGCACCCTGGCCACGGCACCCGGAGGAGCAGGAATTGCCCTCATGGGTGGGCATGGTCTCCTGGTGGTTCACCAGCAGAAGGAGATTTGGGAAAGACAATTTTCTATTAACCATTCTGAGACATATTTCCTATGTTATGATGCCTTCTGACACTCCCTTTCCTTTTGAATTCAGCCTAAAAAAATAGGTGAAGCAAAGGATATCTTTAGACAAAGAATTTCTTCTTTGGATAAAGTATAAACACCTTAAACTCTGAAACTGTGCCCTAACCAAAAAAATCTGATTTATAGCCTCACAGAATTCTTAAAAATGTGCTCTGACACAGAAATGGAGTACAGATTCCCACCTCAGCTAAGGTTGTTCTTGTCATGTATTTTCGAAAGAACCTGGATTGTTAAGACCCCGTGGTGTCTCAGGAGAGAGCCCTCATCTTTGTGGATTTCAGCCTTCTCCTGTCCTAACACAGATGGTAATAGATGAGCACTTACTGAATACATTCTCTGGAGGGGTGAAGTCCTTTCATCTAATAACAGTCCCACCATTATTATTGTTATCTCTGTTTCATAGTTTAGCAGACTGAGAGAGAAATAAAGTAGCCTGTCCAAAGTCATGGACACAGTAAATGGCACCACTGACCTGGGAACCCGGGAGGTCAGGTGCTCAGAAGCACAACCCATCAGCCCCTAAAGGTTGGGAGGAAGAACTGAAACTGCATGAAAACACCCAGCCATGTTCCAGGTTTCCATATTGTTCATCCCAATATTGAAAAATAAGTGTGACACTTGTCAATAACTTGTTAAATGCCTGTTTTCCTCTGATACTGTTGACTTCATCAAGGTAGAGCACAATTCTCCTACTATGTAGCACAGTTGGAACCCCAGAAACAATTACTGTGTGAATGAATGGAAATCTCATTATCTTGAGGTTGATATTTGAGTATATTACTTAATTTCCACCTACTGCAGGAACTATTTCTATTAAATATTTTTGTAGAAAGCATTCGTATTGGTTGTATGGCTAGGGCTGCCATAACAACGTACCACAGACTTGGTGGCTGAAACAACAGAAATTATTTTCTCACAATTCTGAGAACTTGAAGTACAAGATCAAGGTGTTGGCAGGGTTAGTGAGGCCTCGAGGTCAGGCCTCTCCTCGCAAATGCTAGTTGAACATCTTCAGCCTATGTCTTCACATGGTCTCCCCTCTGTGTGTGTCTGTGTCCTGATTTCCTTGTCTCATAAGGACAGCTGTCTAATGGATTAGGGTCTACCCTGTTGACCTCATTTTAACTTCGTTACCACTTTAAAGGGATCTCTTCAAACATAGTCACATTCTGAGGTGCTGGGAGTTATGGCTTCAGCATATGGATTTGGGGGAGACACAGTTCAGAAGCCTGTGAAACCATTTCGATTTAGAGTGACTCCTAAGTTCCATTTCTAGTAACAAAAATTAACCTCCTCAAAAAAAAAAAAAAAAAAAAAAAAAGAAAGAAAAAAAAAATTAACCTCCTCACCAGATCTGCCTTAACAGAGCTCTTAAATTCAGAAACTTAGAAATCACCTGACTCCTTTGGCCTCCACAATGCCTCCCTCCAGGCTGTCTGCTCACCACCAACCATTCCCCCCAGGGTGCTTTCCTCTTGTTTCACAACGAATTTGCTCCCAAAGACCTATGCTACTAGCTACTATTCTTCTTTCCTTTCATTCTTCCTGGGAAAATGTGTATAACAGCATGTGTCAACAGCTCCTAGATTTGTATCTTAAACCCCAGTCTCTCTCCTGAGTTCTAGAATAGTGTAAACTCATAGTCTTCCTCCCCAAACCAGCTTTTAATACTCTCCTAGAATAAATGGCACTAACTTAGCTAAACTAGGAATTTGGTACTTGTTATAGGTTGAACTGTGTCCCCTCTCCCCAAAATATATGTTGAAGTCCTAAGCACTTGTGAATGCAGCTGTATGTGGAAACTGGGTCTTCGTAGATATACTCAAGCTAAGACAAGGTCATTCGGGTGGGCCCTAATCCAATATGGCCAGCAGCCTTGGAAGAAGAGGAAGCTGCCTTGGGAGGACACAGACATACCCTGGAAGCCATGTGATGACAGGCAGAATGTGGAGGGTACAGCTGCCAGTGACACCAGCTGCTGGGAGAGAGACATGGAGAAGTCTCCATAGAGCCTTCCAGAAACCATGACTCTGCCAACACCTCCGCAGAGTCTTGGGCTTCGGTCTCCTGAGGTATGTGTGAGAGAATGAATTTCTGTTGTGTTAAGCCCCCCAGATTGTGGTCCTTTGTTACAACTGCCCCAGGGAACTGACACATGCTCAATCTTCAATAGTTGTGTTGTTCCTTTTGCCTTCTATGTACTGTCAATCACTTTGTCCTGTGTTATTATCCCACAAATTCTCAAATGCATCTCCTCCTTTCCGTTGCAATGCCACTGCCCTAGCTCAGGTTTTTATCACTTCTCGTGAATATTGCATGTCACTTGTTTCTCTTGCTAGCATCTTGCCCCACTTAAATCTATCCTCCATACTGCTGCTGCCGTAATCTAAGTAAAACATCTCTTCATAAAGCTCCCCCTTTCTTAAAATCCTATCTTCCGGTATATGATCAAGTCCAAGTTTCTCGCAAGGACTTAGAAGCTCAGCCTCTCCATCTGATTGTTGGGTTGCACTGCCACTGCCTGCCCTGCAATTTACAAGAACAGCAAATTGCTGATATTCTGTCCACGCAAAAGCACATCGTTCTAGGACTCTTTATTGTTGCTCCTGTGCCATCTGTCTGGAGAGCCCTTTCCTTCTTGATTCCCTGAGCTAAGATCTACTCATCATCCCAGATTCAGCTCAGAATCAGTTCCTGGCATGAAGGCACCTTGCCCTTGCCCACATCTGGCCTTATGTGTTCCTACAGTTCTAAGTAGGTAGTTATTGGCTCATTCTCATCCCCCAGGGGACCGAGTGCTTCTTGGGGGCAGGAGCCATTCCCTACCAAGAGGGTGCCTACAGGGCCATCATGTTCAACCTGGACAGTCTGCTCACTAGCACATCGACCAGCTGTCCATTTTAGAGAAAAGCCATGACTCCCATGTCCTTCTCATCCTTCAAACAGCATTTACTGAGTGGACATGATGGCAAGTGCCCATCACCTAATTCTGGTAGGAAGATAAGTTTTTAGGAGCTAAATGACTCGTCTAAGGCCACACAGTTGGTAAGTGGTGATTTCAAAGCATAGACAGGTCACACTGTACCACGCCAGCTCTCTATTTTATAATCTTGACACTTGCAACAAATTACACTTACTTAATAGACAGTATTCCTCTTTTTTTTTAATTTTTATTTATTTATTTATGATAGTCACAGAGAGAGAGAGAGAGGCAGAGACACAGGCAGAGGGAGAAGCAGGCTCCATGCACCGGGAGCCCGACGTGGGATTTGATCCCAGGTCTCCAGGATCGCGCCCCGGGCCAAAGGCAGGCCCCAAACCACTGTGCCACCCAGGGATCCCGACAGTATTCCTCTTATACAAAGTTCAACTCTATCCTGGAAAAGAAATCTTATTTTACACTATTAGCCTTGACGTTTTATAATCCTCCCGATTGGAGATAATACACTTGCTCATCCTGTGCGTCTCCTATGGGAGATTTTACTGTCACGTGTGTGTGTTTGAGTGTGTGTGTGTGTGTATCATGCATGTCATTATTTCTTAATCATATGTATGTCTTCCGGGAATATACTTGAGACGACTGCAGCAAAGTTAGGACACGGAATATTTCTAAATATTTTTATACTTTTCTTCATACTTAGAACTTCAACATTCTGCATACTTATGGTCTAAATGTGTGTTCTAGAACTCACAATCTACAGAGTTTAACTTTCCCTATACCTATTTCCACCTCTTATTATTAAATATTTCTAGTTCTGCGATTTCAAATTCGGTTGCTAGTTGAAATTACTTATAATGCACAAATTCTATATTTTGTGTGGGTTTATAATAATTTCTCATAAAATAATCAAGGGAGAAGTATTATATAATATGTCCCGGGAATGTAATTGGCCAGTTATATTGGTCAAATTTAATTAGACCATTGGACAGGAGATTTGTAATGTATGTTCACTAATTCGATGGGTAACATTGAGAAACCCATGGCTTCATGTCTGAGTTCCGATGTTCAAAGTGAAAATATTATTCGCCTAGCCCTGGCGTTTGCAGTTCTGGTATCTCTGGGCTGTGCCACCTTTTCTTCTGTATCCTGACAAGAGCCTTGCACGTTATTGAAAGAGACTGACCTCTGGTCAAATGCAGCTCCCCTGGAACATTTGAACGGACTTCTCCACAGAAAAAGTGGAGCCTTTCTGCCTTGCCAACCTGAGAGATGGTGATACTTCACTGGACTTTATCCCCGTCTCGTTCCTTTCTCTGTGTCCTTTTGCAGATGGCATGTCTGACACTAGACAAAATGCTGTGACCTGGTACAAACTGCAGCCCGAAACCAAGAACACCAAACAATAACAAGCCCTGGGGACTCCAGTCCTCGTCATCCCCAGTCTTCTCCATTATCCCAAGCAGATGGGATGGGGGCAGAGCTCGGAGGAGGAGAAAGGAGGTAGCAGACATGGGTACCCGCCGCACAGTGCTCCCAAGCACTGTTTGCAGATAGTGATTGAAGGAATTCATGTATGAGTCATATGCTTTTTCTTTTGGAATATTTTCTCTTTGTAAAATGACATCATTCTCCATGATAATATTTACAAGTGCAGAAAACTCCTTCACGTGTCTTCAAAATGTGGGAGACAGTAATAATAACCAACGCCTTTTGAGATGTAGACCCACACTAAGTAGTAATTGAACAGAGTAGAATAATATCAATCTCTATAGTTCATATGATTCTGTCATAATTCTTTGAAAACCATTGGATTAGAAGTGTTCTTGAAAATGATGCTCCTTTGGGTCATAAAAACAAATTGCATTTTACCGGATGCAATGACTTTTTAAAAAAGTATGTGTTCCAAAACTTGGATTCTTTTTATGTTACTCTTCAGGCAGCCAAAAAATGTTAATAGATGGAATTATTAGTAAATATGTAACAACTAGGGCCACCTGGATGGCTCAGTGGTTGAGTGTCTGCCTTCCACTCAGGTTGTGGTCCCAGGGTCCTGGGATCGAGTTCTGCATCAGTATCCCTGCAGGGAGCCTGCTTCTCCCTCTGCCTATGTTTTTGCCTCTCCCTCTGTGTCTCTCATGAATAAATAAATAAAATCTTTATATATATGTATATATATATTTATATATATATATAGTTTTAAAATATATATATAAAAAACTGTATATATTTATATAGTTTATATATATATATAAACTACTTTCAGGGATCATTCAAATAGTAGGAAGGTGGTATACTTTGTTAGTAAATATTACCTGTTTTATTGATTTGTAATAAGATTTCTAATAAGTTATAAATTAATGAATGGTATAGTGGTATGTTAATCCCTTAAAGGAGTTAAACACAAAACCCTACAGGAAGAGAATGTGAAAAAGAAAAGGTGACTATTTATGGAGAGTTTTGAGCCTCTGTTTCAGAGGAAAGCTGCATGGGATTAATTGGCTCTGAGGCTCATCAGGATAAAGGAAGCAGAAAGGAAGGAGGTGTGGGGTATGGGAGCAGCACCATAGCTTGTTAGCATTCAAGAAAGCAGAGCATTGGGGTTGTCATGTCATCAAGTCTGTCTGATGTCTAAGGAAGGGATACTGGGTGTCAATCAAACTAATTACCCAAAATAGAGAAGTCATAAACCAGTTCTTGAGAATAACCATGTTGGAAGGCATTTAAAAATTATAAAGTAAAGCAGTAGCAGAGCTTTTGTGCTTTCTTTTTTTTTCTTAGCTGAGCTTATACCTGGAAACAGTAGTAGAGACTCAGGCGAAGTCACCTGAGATTGCTCTTGGCAAGGCCAAATAGCCCTGGGTGAAGGAGAACAGATGATCTTGGAGGAACGTGTTCTGCTACTTTTCCATGTGACCCAGGACGCTGCTGAGCACAGGGTCGGCTCACAGAATCTCTCAGGCCTCCCAGGCTGGCTGTCCAGCCTGTCTTTGATGTTTATAAAAATGGCATCCTCATTAAAGCAGAGAACACAAAATCCTGCCACCTCAAGGACACGTTCCCTCTTGTGAAAGGGTAATCAGGTCACAGTTGGCACAGACTCCGCCACACAGGTGGTGTTGTCTTATGTCTGAAGATGCAGGCACAGCCAGTCACCCGGTTTCCCTAGCAAGATGGGGCTCACCGAAGCTTTGGGGAAAGTCCTCCTTGCCAGTTGAGTTCCACCGGATACAAATTTTCTTTGTTTAAAGATATAAGGAAGAAAGGTAGAGAGTGTTTGGAATAAGATGTTGATTCAAAAATCTCCACCGAATGGTGCTGGGTTTATTTAAAATAGAACATTGGCCCTAATACTTAATTTCTTGTTTGACACTCGGAGTACTGGAAACCATAGTCAGTTTGTACTATTGCAAAAGTAAAGATTTTTCAGCAGCACACTTCATTTCTATTGTCGTTCTATTCCTCATATAATTTTTACAGTAATGCAGGAATTTGAATAGCAATATAATAAAAGGAATGTATAACAGAATACATTCATGTGATATGAGAATAATACATCTAAAACTCTTATTCTTTGTCATTTTACAAATATACTGTACATATTCTTAATCAGGGTATGATTTTTCGTTTAGCTTGAGAATGAATAACTTTTAAAAGTGACTTGTTAGCTGCCTTGTGCATATTTTATGAATGATACTCTCTCCAATTATGATTATTTGACTCATTTTTGCATATGAAATACCTTCACAATTTTCTGTTGACTTTTAAAAAAGCATGTCTTTTAAATGGCAAATAATTTTTAGACAAAAACTTTCAAGAAAAAGGAACAGAAGAAATTCTGCTTTCCTTGGGCACATGGTGGGATGCAAAAGTTGTTTCTAAAATGAAGGCTAGGGATCCCTGGGTGGCGCAGCGGTTTGGCGCCTGCCTTTGGCCCAGGGCGCGATCCTGGAGACCCAGGATCGAATCCCACGTCGGGCTCCCGGTGCGTGGAGCCTGCTTCTCCTTCTGCCTATGTCTCTGCCTCTCTCTCTCTCTGTGACTATCATAAAAAAAAAAAAAAAAAAAAAAAATGAAGGCTATGTTGCTATAATTACATTTCATTAATAAAATATTTTTAAATGTCAGGGGAGAAAATTATTGTTCACCTCATTATTTGATAACTTATATTAGGAATAAATAGCACTTTGTGTGTGTGTTATTTAAATCTCTCTCTCTTCCTCTCTCTCTCTCTTTTTCTGGCCTTGTGTGGTAAATGTAGTTGTTCAGGCACTGAATTCAATTTAGCTGGTATTGATTGTTGTTCTGCTCTTCCTGCCTAAGACCTGCTTATGTAATACGCAGCAGAGCCAGACAGAAATACGCCTTCGTAAGTCTGTAAGCAAACCACTTACATGTATTTTTGTCCTTTTTACTGTTCCCAAATTTTGGCTGCGATTGTCTGTTGGGGATGTTTTCCCCTCAGATATCTATTTCAATGCCCAAAAAGGTCTTTTCACTCAAGATCTCCTGAGGATTAAAATGGGCTGAGGATTAGTGGGCCCACACTCTAGGCTGTGAATGCTCTACCCCTGTGCCTTCTCCTACGTGGTAAGTTGTTTTCTGCTATAGCGAACCCCAGATGCTTCTTGTTCTAACTTGTAATCCTTTCTCCCTAGAAAAAGCTACTACTGCTAGTTGGAGGTGACTCTCATCCCTCTTGCTGTGGTCTTTTGCTGGGGGGCACTTACTTCTATGTCTCTTCCTGCTCCACTCGATCTTCCTGAGATGAGGTTTCAAACTAAGACATGGAGAGGAATCTGTCTTTACATTTGCATTACTCAATTTTCAGCATTACAGTACATCCCTTTTCAGCTTAACCATGTTTATTGTTTTATATCAATTATCAGGGGCATAGAACCAAAAAGCTTTCCTTTGAACTTAAAACAGTCTCCAGAAGAGAAGCAGTGTGTTGAGCAAAGAAGAACACAGATTCTGAAGCTAGTCTGTTAGAGCTCTGAGTCTTACTCCAACTCCAATCACCTGTGTATGTGATCTTAAGCAGGTTACTTCTCTGTGTCTCAATTCTTTCACCTGTAAAGATGGAGCTGTGACAGTGCCTCATGCCTGGAATTATTTGGATGATGACAGTCTCATCATACCAAGTATCTAGAACAATAACTTAAAAGGAGCAAGTGCTCAAAAAAATGTAGGCTCTTTATATTGTCTGTTTTGTTAGTTTTTCCAGGAGCTATGCACAGTCTTTTTGCATGGGGTTTTAGCACTCTCTCTCTCTCTCTGAGTACTCCACATCTAGCCTGAGCAAGTACCCTCATCATTTCCACCAATGTCACTAGTGAAGTGAGAAATATTATTAAAATGATGAAATTTCCTAAATTTTAAGTACATATCTAGCAATTTGAGCTTATCAAATTGGTCGGTATTGTGAAGAAGAGCCCCTTTGTGTCTCTTCTCAAAGGATTGTGATTAGGGCGATGCATTCAGTTGATTTCTAGCTCTGTTGTCTGTGCTGGGTGAAAGAGCATAGAAGCTTAGAGCTGGAAGGCCTCTGTGAGATCCCATCTTTGTTTCCCTGTTCTCCCATAGTTGAGATCTCTTCTACTCTCTGTGATGTCGAAGATGATTTAGATAATCAAGATGACTACACTCGGGGATGGTCTTTCCAGTGTCGGACAGCCTCCTTGATGAGCTCTATTGTTTCCCTTATTTGGAACTCTTCATTTGTTCATCTCTGATGTGGATGTCAGGCAGGAATAATAGGGCATGCCCTTCCCCACTTAATTACCCTGGCTTTATCTCCAAGGACTTACGTAAATGGTGACTATGAAAAAGGAAATGACCATGATTTGTAGGACTGACGTCCATGTCTCTCCATTCTTCCCAGGCCTTAATTGTAAATGTTTAAATTTAGATCAAAGTGCTTGATCAAGCTTGCTCATTCTAAGTGCCCTAACTTTCATAGTTGTCCTGACATACTTCTTTACACCCAACCATTTTGAACTCTTTATTGGAAAATAAAAGGAAATAGATTAAAATTACTTAAAAATATTGGACTACTTGCACATGAGATGAAACATCAAAACTTCTCTGCTGCAAAGGATGCTGTCTGTAGTCACCAGTGAAGCAGAAGATTTAAAAGATTTTTGAAGGGTAGCTAATATTTTCAGTCCTTCTCTTTGACCTTGAAACCATTATCATATGGTTTGGGGTTGCTCTTTAAATGCACAAATCAGGGCAGTCCCGGTGGCCCAGCGGTTTAGCGCCACCTTCAGTCCAGGGCGTGCTCCTGGAGACGGAGGATCGAGTCCCATGTCAGGCTCCCTGCATGGAGCCTGCTCCTCCCTCTGCCTGTGTCTCTGCCTCTCTCTTTCTCTCTCTGTGTCTCTCATGAATAAATAAATAAAAATCTTTTAAAAAATGCACAAATCAGTTTGAGACTCAAAATTACAAAAATTAACAGCTTTCTCTTGAGGGCAAAGAAATTTTTGCACAGCTCAAAAACTGCTTTTTTGTATATCATAGTCCGAAGGCTTTAATGAAGAGCTACCATTAAGGCCAAATTGTAGTTGATTGATAGCAATGTTGAGAAGCAAAAAGGTGAAAAATACGGTTCATTTTTTTTTTTTTTTAATGTGGAGCTCTTCTGTGTAAAGGAAATTCTAGTCTGAAATTAAGGCAACTGCCAATATGCAAAATTCTTCTCAACATAGGGGGGAAAAACACGGATTATATGAACCGTTAAAAGAGCCACCATCTGGAAGACATTACTGTCTAATGAATTGTACTTACGTAACATTTAAAGTCATTACTACTGTAGAAGACGTTTGAGATAACATGGACAAAAATATGCAACTAAATGAGATGTGAACCTTTTTGTATAAAGGTTTGTATGCCATTGGTATGTGTATGGTCTTGGATCTCATATTCCTTCTTTTCCCTTTCTTACCTTGTCCTGGGCAAACATTTTCTATAAAAACTCTATTTGTGGGCAGCCCAGGTGGCTCAGCGGTTTAGCGCCGCCTTCGGCCCAGGGTCTGATCCTGGAGACCCGAGATCGAGTCCCAAGTCAGGCTCCCTGCATGGAGCCTGCTTCTCCCTCTGCCTGTGTCTCTGCCTCTCTCTCTCTCTCTCTCTCTCTCTCTCTGTCTCTCTCTCTCTCTCTCTCTCTCTGTGTCTCTCTCTCATGAATAAATAAATAAAATCTTTAAAAAAAAACCCCTCTATTTGCCAATTTTCCATTTCAAGATACATGCTACTGAGCTTCCAATGGGTAAGTTGAAAACCCTTGAATCTAGAACAGCCCACAGCCATCCTGGCTTGTGAACATCTAAGGCACCCCCAGGGGTCCTGTTCTCCACCCCCAGCCTGGCTGGCTGGGTGGCTGCCTTTCTCTTTTACCTTCTCTTTTTGGGTTTTCTTCCACTTTTCCACATCTTGTCTTCTTTGTATTCCTAACAATACCTACTAATCAGGCAATAAATATTTATTATCTTGGAGTTTATAATTTTCCTACTTAATTCTACTGTTTCTTACATATTCAAGGGGGGAAATAACCCAAAGAGAAGACATGGGGTATGGAAGTAAATACAATAATGCCGATATATTCACACACAAAAATACTTAAAGGCTTTTCCACCCCAACAGACAATCAAAGATAAAATTGCTGACCTTATTTTGTGCTTCTGGTCTATGTGCATAGATATGGAAATGCTTTTGAAATTCAAGGGCATATAGAGATGAAGGTGAGAACATTTTGTAAGTATAGTTTCTCTCCATGTACAAAATCTGGACTTTCTAGTTCATTAGATTGAACCATATGAACGTGCCATTTTTGCAGATCAAAATGCTTGAATATTAAGAGTTTCTTTTGGCTTCACTTACTAAGATGAACATATACTTGAAATAATAATTTTAATTCAGAAGTGCTTCTGTTGATAAAGATAAACGGTGGCATCTCTTTGTCAAGTTAACTGCACTCAGTCAGCTGCAACTCACACACATTATTTTGTAATAATTCAAATGGTCTTTCTTCTCAAGGGCAAAATCCTAGGAGAAAAGACTTCTCTATAACGTGTCAAATCTTCCGTCACAGCATGGCACAGGGCTCCTCTGCCTTTCCTTTTTTCTTGCACACACTTGAAGCTTAGTTTGGAATCCAAGGCAAGAAAAATAGTTTCGCTGAGACAGCAATGAGAACATAAGTGAACGTGGAAAACCCCTACCTGGCAAATGAGCTTTCTCGAGCCCAGGGAGACTTTAATTAATGTTAATGGAGAAACCTCCTTCAAAACCCAATTAAGCACTTAAATGTGTTCTTAATGATCTCTGCTCCCTGAGTCAGGGTGTAGAGAGGGGAATTGATTTAACACCAAGAACAAAAATATAAATGTTCGTGGGTCTGTCGTGCTGCTTTTTCTGTGGAAGCTTTGCTTTCTCTTGGTAAACAGGCTTTCCTCCAGATTTCTCAGGCACTCTGAATCTCCTGTTGACCCCTCGGGCTCGTCCCGCTCTCTTGAACGATGCCGTGCAAAGGTTAGTAGCTGAGCCAAAGGCATTCTTTGATGCATAATAACAGTTATATAAAGCATTTTTAAAATACAAACAGATTTTGAATACCTAATTATGCTGCAGGTGTTGCTCAGTCCCCAACATGAAAAATGATCCTCACTCTGTCTTTATCAAGGGCTGACAGAATGAAAACTCCCTCTCCTCAGAGAGAGAATGTCTTTCTCCAGCAGCCCATCATCCCCATCATCATAATTGGTACTGATGTTAGATTAGCATGTATTTCCCATGATGTATATCCTCATTAAATGTTTTTTAAAGTGAAATCCAAAATGAATTTGCCCACCTAGGTTTACCATTACTTCCAAATAGTTGAGTACCTGTGTCTAAAAGACGGCTTATATTTCATCTGACACATCTCTGGCTCTTCCAATAGTTTTATACTGGAAGCTAAAAGCAAGACAACATTAGGAAATACTATAAAACATTCACATGACATAGCTTCTAAGAAGAGGGTTGGCTTGAACCACAGAAGATAATCAATTTTTCAGAAGAGAATCATCATAATTAAAATGGAGGTTTTTGTTTTTTTTTTTCATTTTTTATTTTATTTTATTTTATTTTATTTTATTTTAGGGAATCAAGCAGAAACATCATCAGCCAAGAGTCTTCAAAGTCCTTCAACTTGTGTATTACCCTTATATTACTGTGTGTGTTGATGTTGTTCCAAATAACAATACAAATGACTCCAAAGGACCAAATTCTTTGTGGCATATGTTTGAGATGAACTTGACCAGAGAGCATATTGAATGGCTCAGGCCATTGCTTTGCCTTTCCAACAGAAGTATACATTTAACCTCTAGGCCTCTTTTCCCCGCGGTGACGCAATGGTCTTTTTCTTGCCTGCTTTCCCTTCTCTCCCTACTCTCCTGACACTGAATTCTTCCCTCCGTTCTACCCCGTTTGAGATGCATAAGATCACACAAGTGATGTTTGATGATCTGATTTCTCTGAATTAGACTGCCAATCTGGCAACAAAGAGATCATTTCAATATAATTATAAGAGCTATGTTCATAATTCCATGCTGCCTCATTACCTATATTGCATATTTTCAAACAGGCTAGGATAGGTTGGAGCTGCCATTAGGCTTAAGATTCACCTTCATGGATATCACTGTTCATCTAAATTAGCCCGAAATACAAACTGTTCTATTATGGTACCATTCCTCTTACCAGTGTATCTGGTCTATGATTCTCACATACTTAGCACGTGTTGGTGGAAGGAGAAAGTCCATAGAAAAGGCAACTCACTATTCTACCAGCATGTGTAGCGCTCACATTTTGAAATATGGGATTTTGCCAGCACATACTATTGGCAAAGTCCTATTGGATTTGACTTTCCTTACATATATATGATCATTTTATCTTTCCTACAATCCTATGAGGTTGGTATTACCCATGGAAGCTCAAGTAAATAAGCTAAGTGCAAATAAATGCACTTCTTCAATGTATACCAAGTAATAAAAGCCATGGCTCACAGCTTCCCGTGGCTCTTTCTCATGGGAAGGGATCTATTTCTCCATTATGTTTTCTTCTTCATTATATTGTCAATCTCATCTTGTAAAACTGGAATATATGGGGGAGTGTGTGATTGTTTTAACCATACCTACTTTCTTGTTTATCAAGACATGAAAATCACTAGTACTATGCAGTCTTGAATGATGTAATGAAGATGTTTCAGAAAAGCAGTTTGCTAGAATTTTAACTTTAAGTAATTACTGAGAATAGTTGATCAGAAGGTCTGAATTCATTCATAATCACCATTTTGATGTTTAAAAGCCCTCTACAGACATGGTGTTTACCAAACATTTTCCTTAGGAGTTTTACACATCTTGTGTCTTGAAAATCTTTAGCAGCTTGCAATGATCAAACCCATTCAATAAATCTTCATAGGTGATCAAGGCACAGTGCTAGACATGGAGGGCTTTCTACATGTGTCAGAAAAAATATTGCCCCAATGACGAGTTTGTAGATGGCAAACTGCCTTACCATTGTCAAAGGAGAAATTAAGGCAACCACAAAGCCGGTATCATGTGATTCACAACAGTGAGAACTGCAGGATTGAGAGGTATCTGTAGTGGTCATCTGAGGGGTTACTAAGGATGGCCATGCTTTTTTCCTACAAAGAATATTGGGGCAAATTGCACACACAAGTGAAGGTCTATGTAAGTACACAATATCTGTATTGCAAGATGGGAGATATGTAGAAAAGGATTAGGACTTTGACTTAAACAGGAAGAGAATGATTGCAGATGCACAGTGTCAGGCCTCAAGGAATTTCCCATGCAGCTCTGATGATGTGTTGAGGTGTTCAGTCTATACTTTTTATTTTGCCAAAGAGAAATCTCCTGAAATAATAGAACACAGAAATGTCTACATACCATATAAATATAGTGACAAATGAACCACCTACTTAGTGAACAGAAAATATCTAGTCTTCACAGATGCCATGTAGCCAAACGGCAGAGGCCACATAGCCAGCCAAGTGCCTGGGTCCTTGGGGTCTGAAAATAGTCTGGATTCTAATTTCTGGCTTAGCTTGGTTGCTTCGAGCAGGAATGTGAGCTTTTGAGGCCTCATTTTTCATACCCACAAGAAAAGAGGTAGATGTTATTTACTGCAGAGGTTTGCTGTGAGGATCAAATGAACTACTACATATAATACTTCTCCCAACATTTTCTGGCACTTAATAGATGCTATGTGTTCTTGCCTATCATCTTTGATTTCCTCAACCTGTCAACTTCATTCTGTTGTTTCAGATTGATAGTGATTAAGAAAAGTCATGAAATGGATGTTAACATTTTTTAGATGGTAGATCTACAAAATGCAAGCCTCAGGATCTCGTATTTTGTTACTCGCTCACTTTACTCCACACAGTGAGTGAGAAACCTTGCTGAGCGGCTTCTTACATGAGTACTATGTGAAAGAAACAGGCTACTGGCTAATTCTCACTGTGAAAGAAGCAATTTCCATCTAAATGTTTTATGCATTCCAATAAGTATGTAATTAACATTATTTTGCTCATGTAATAGACAATGGAAAAGACATTTTCTAGCTGAATCCAGTTTTAAATAATGGGGAGGACCACAAATTTTAACCAATAAAATCAAACTCTCTCTCTCTCTCTCTCTCTCTATGTATATATATATATATATATATATATATATATATATATATGAGAAAATATATATTTTAGCTGCCTGGCACAATGTCTCCCACATTATGAACTCTTTATTATTTATTTATTTTTTAGTTGAACTACAGTGGACACACAATGTTATCTGAGTTTCAGATGTACAACTTAGTGATTGGACAAATCTAAACCTTATGTTGTGCTCATAAGTACATTTACCATGTGTCACCAATAGTTGACTACATCCTCTGTGTCAGACCTTTTATCCCCATGACTGAAACCAAACTAGATTTTTGCCAGAGTTTTCTGATTTCTTCATCTGATAATATACAACTTACCCAGAGTCTTCCCTCCGGTCTCTCCTCTGGGTGCTGGGTGACATCAGCAGTGGCATGTAGCATGGGTTTAAATCCCAGGCACTCACTGCAATAAATCACTTTCCTCCCAGCTCACTGACCTTCAAGTGAGAAACTTTTACAAAGGGTACTAAATTGCGTAAAGACTATTAGAATCCTGGTTCTACTCAGGGAAATGTAAGGAGTGTTCATGGATGTGGAAAGTAAAGTTTTGGGTTTTCTTGTTTGGTTGGCTTTTGTTTTAATGTGTAAGGAATAGCTCAGCTCTAGTTGCAGTGAAAGGGGAGCAGGCAGGTGGTGTTTTTTTCCCCTTGATGTGGTAGTGATATTTGGCCATATGTAAAGAAAATGTGTGTGAATGTGTGTGTGTGTGTGTGTGTGTGTGTGTGCATGTAGTGAAAGTATAAGAAGAGGATGTCCCTTTGATTTGATTTGATTTTTTAGTATCTCTGTGTAATGAAGCTGAATGAGAAGTTAACTTTGTTGTTGGGGTTTCAGAATAGGTATTTTAAAATGTATTCTAGGGGCTCCTGGGTGGCTCAGTCAGTTAAGTGTCTGATTCTTGATCTCAGCTCCCATCTCGATCTCAGGGTCACTGAGTTCAAGCCCAATGTTGGGCTCCAAGTATTCCATTTACACACGTGACTGCCCTCTCCCCACCCCCATCTCCATTGTTGGCGGCATTTGAGTTTTATTTGTCACCTGAAACTCCCCATTATGATCTTGCCATGTTGTTATATTTTATCTCCATTTGCTCTTGTTGCTTTTTTTCCCCTACTGAGAACACAAAGAATGTGGATTCATCAGTTAACAGATTCTCTCACTTACATAGTGATAAACTTTGAATAACTAAAAACCAAACAAGTGGGGTTTGTGTATTAAAAATCACATTTTAGGGGCGCCTGGGTGGCTTAGTCACTTAAGCGTCCACCTTTGGCTCAGGTCATGATCCCAGGGTCCTGGGACTGAGCCCCACATTGGGCTCCCTGCTAAGCAGGGTGTCTGCTTCTCCCTTTGCCCCTGCCCCTCCCTGTACTACTACTACTACTACTACTACTACTACTACTACTACTACTACTTCTTCTTCTTCTTCTTATTCTTCTTCTTCTTCTTCTTCATCTTCTCTCTCTCTCAAATAAATAAAATATTTTTAAAAATTAATTAATTAATTAAAATCACATTAAAAATCACTATCAGCACTAAGCTACAAAGCTTTATCATTACTCTTGATTTAAAATGATCTTTAAGACTTATTATTTAAAACCAATTTATTAGATGATTAATCATTGTTTTAGGGGCTATCGTCATCAGCACAGCAAAACACTATAAGGATGCTAACTGCTAGTTTTAAGTTTTAAGGCATTGTCAGGACACAAACTTCGTGAGCTTTTTATCAACCAGCCTCGCTTTGGACTACTAATATACAACTAATATTCAAATATGGAAATGTCATTTATATGTGCAATGATTTATGTTTTATTGATGCATATGGACATTCATTCTCAATACAGAAAATTATTCAATTTAAATATCCAGATCTTCTGATAGAAGTCTACATAAAGGTTTGAAAAAGTACTTTCTTTTTTTTTTTTTTTTTTTTTTGAAAAAGTACTTTCTTAATTTAATTTAGACATATTCCGGTACAGTTATAGACTTCCTGCCAGGCTTTACTCTGAATGGTGCTGCCCTCTTCATTCGGAACAATATGTAATAATCAACCCTCTGCTCTGAGGCTGCACCCCCCATGGTTACTAGCAATTTTATTATTCCAATGAATTTCATTAATTATAGTTTTCAGTAATAGTGAATATTGTATTGCCTTAAACAAGGCATTATTCTGTATTAAAAACATGTTTCCAATATGATGCTAATCCCTGGATAAGATAAGACATATGTACTAAGAGTGGTCCACCTGCCTCAAAACTACTGTACTGTGTCTGTATCTGTGGAAGTGAGAACAAGATGTCTTCTTGTCCCAGATTCCTATGTTCTGAAGCACAACATTTTCAGGGTGAGTAGAAAGGGTCCATTAACCTATATTCGTATTCTCAACTCTATGAATAGTGTGGCTGATTTTTCTCCGTGACATACACAACACGGAGAAGAGTAAATGCCTTATATTTCACTAACCTACAGGATCAGATCATGGAAAGTATGGGACAAAAGAACACTCAATTAAAAATTGTCTTAGGAAATGTTTTAGGGAGGAATTAAAAAGCCCTATCTTTTATCTTGACTGTTTGCCTTATTTTGAATTATGAAGCCATTGTGCTTGAGTGAATATTTCTGTTACTTGAGCGATCTCAACTTCACCATTCGAAGACATGTATTTTTGGACTTCTTCAACAACTACATGACCTAAAATGTTAAGGGACTACATCTTGCTTAATCTCAGTGTTTAATGAGGAATTAGAGAAACAAACAAATTCAGGAAGGAAAATATTTCCATCTTCTGTTATCCCTCTAAAATTGTTGAAAACGTTTAAGAATCAAAAGGAGGAGTTATTAACAATATTCTTTGGACTCAACAAAGTATTTAATTTTCACAAGATGCCAATAAATGTAGTATTAGCAGTCACAGATTTAAGGCTTAGCAACTAAGTCAGCTAGGTAATACCAATCATAACAAAGAAATAGTAGCTTTTACCACTATTAGTGCTCATTAAATTTAGCACCCTGATGGCTTATCCAAAATTGTATTTATTTGCCCAGTTTCTATGGCTTAGCCTCAAAAAAGTGCATCAGGAGTATCGGATGTCATCGAGTTTCTGGGTTAGTAATAGTGATAACTAAGTGTTGGTCAAGAAAATAAATTCTACTAAATAGAGCAGGACCACCTCATTGGCCTATGCCACTTGGACTCACCTCTCACTTATGTATGCACGAATTCATTTATCATTCAGGAAATAACCCAGTCCTGCCCCAGACCAAGCCCCCCACTAGTGGATTATTCAATTGATGAGTAAGGACAGAGCAGGTTCTTGCCCTCATTATGATTTTATTTTTTGTGTAGTCAGTTAGATAAAATCCATTAAAATATGCTAGTGCAATTCAAGCAAATGCTCAGTTTAAATGTCTGGCCAACACGATTTCACAATTGACATGACTTTTTCCAGTACTTAAAAAGTTTATCATTGCTTTTTTAACTATTTCAGGTTTCTTATAAGTGGGCTATACACACTCAGGGCATTCACAAGATGATCCATTGGAATGTGACCGGAAAATAGTAGAATTCTATTCAGAGTTATCATCTATCCTATTCTTTGCAATAGCTTATGTTTTGTGTCTGTTTTATAGTGTGTGTATTATACAACGGTTCTTGTGTATATTTTATAAATCAATATTTATGTAACAGAATATGCTAAAATTTTTTGAACAAGTGAATAATACCAACTTTAGCAAGTATTGTTTAAAATGTATACAATTTAATGTCACTTCTGTATAATAATAGCTGAATAAATGTTTATGGGAGAAATGACCAGTGTAGGGTAAAGGGGTGGATTTAGGACCAGGACCAGAAAAATAAGCTTCCTGACTGGTGGTAGCCGTTAGTTCTAGCAAGAGGCATTTTTTTTTTTCCAGACATAGTTCTGGTTCCTTCCTCATTAACAATAGTATTACTTGTGTCATCAATGGTAGATTTTCAAGCATGTGTCAATAAGACCACAAACATGATCCTTTGCAGCCCTTAAAATATTTCACTCTTGGATAAACTGCAGAGCAGTTGGTAAAATGTCTTATTGAAATAGGCAGTGGATTGTGAAGTGTAGAGAAAGTTTGAATCTCCAAAACTTACCCCCAGAAGAGGGGTTTCTCCCAGCCCAGGAACAACTCACAGAAACTCCTGGGGGTTGGTGTTTGTTTATACCTGATGTGGGTGGTGTGCAATAAAACAGATTCAGATGATGAATGGGAGCAGGGGAAAGTGACCCCAATTCTCAGCCCGACTCTGCTCAATTCTGCTATGCGGCTCTGGCCAAGTTGCTGTGATTCCTGAGCCTAGTTTTTCATACTTGTAAAGTTGGAATAATCGCACTCTTCTCACATAGCTAATGCATTGAAGACACAGCAGGAAAACCGATCGTAGTAAATAGTTATTGGCTTTCACCACTATCTTCCTCCTGCCCTCTGCTCTGCTTCTTTCACAGGCATGCCGGCCTCTACTCTCTTCCTCTCTCTGATGAGCCATGTCACTCCCTTTCAAGGACTTATCCCTCCTCTGGTCCAGAACCCTCCCCTCTTTCCGTCATCAGTGACTTCTGCTTTCTCCAAATGCAAGAGCCCTGATCAGAACACGCCACCTAGCATGTCTTGCCTCGTCTCCTTTCATTTGATGACATTATTTTTGATGCCAGGAAAAATGTCCTCTAATGAAATTTTTAACCTGCCCTCCACCCCTGCTCTCAAGAGTACTTATCTCGTGTCAGGTCCATAGCCAGCTCTCAAGAAATAATTTTGGATTAACAGATAGATTGAACGATACCTTTGAAGTTCCAGTTAGCTTCTTCTGTTTCATGATAACAGGCTGTAAGTCTGTATCCTAATTGGAATTTTGTGTAGTTTTGTGCTCACTCTGTGACTTTTTAAAGCTGTAAATTCTAATAGGATCATGGGCACTTTTTGCTGGCAATCAGTACAGATCAGGTTTAAATAAATAGCATGTTTCAAGGGCTACTGCTCTCCCAAGGCACTGGTTTGCTCATAGTCTACAAGGGCAGTGGTCGTCTTTCCCCATGCCTGCTCCTCACTGCTAGCAAACGTTCTCGGATAAAGCAGAAAACCATACTGATAACATGATGTTGGCACTAGTTGTTCTGCATCAACTCTGATGTCAAAATCAGAAGTGCTCACATCCGTGGAAAACATAAAGACTGGAAAGATCTCACTCAACGAAGGGACAGGGCACCTTCTTTGAGCAAAGGTAGATTATTGTTTTAATTGATATCTCTTGTGAATCTGCTACTGGTAAAGCAGGGCTGCCATTGTGCATTGTTGGTTCAGAAACATCCGGACAATACAGCAAGGAGATAGGAAATTTGGATATATACCCACAGCATTTTATATTATGGTTCTGTAATGTATACAACTATGTAAAATTATTAGAATAGAATGTTAGAAATGGTATCAGAAACAACTAGAAAATAGATAACTAACTTTATTCTTTCAGATTTTCCATATCTTACTTTGGGTACTATGACAAAGTCATGCATTAACTTTCTTCAGACCTTTTCTATGTGTGTGTTTAAATGAGACAATTAAGAGTAAGTTCCATTCTATTTAGTCTTATGAAGAAATGAATACATCTGAATTTTTTTTGGTGAATTTACTGATGACTTATAGTTCTACTGAATACATTAGTATTTTCTAAATATGTTCTAGATTCCGGATTATGACACTCATTAATTTAAGTAATAATCAAGTGCTCTTGTAGTCCTACCCGAGTCCTACAGAATAGGGGAAATTTGACACATTGCCACATTCACTTTCCTTCTTTATTTGGTAAATACATTATCCTTTTATATGCCTAGGACTGGTTTTAGATTTTCTATCTATAGACTCACTTCTCTTTCTTCAAAAGGCTGATTTCCCACCTTTTAAACCTTTTTCAACATTCTAAACTGGCCTAAGGCATGCAACACAAAACTGAATTTATATTGAAGTGTTTGCTCACTGCTTTTTTAAAGCTGTAAATTTCTAATAAGTTCCTTGGTACTTTTGCTGCAGTTCGTAGAGACCAAGTTTAAATACATGGTGTGTTTAGAGCATGATGAGACATGAAATACTGCCGCATTCCCAGGTATTAACTGGTTGATGGTCTATAAAAGGAATTTCATTTATTCCTATTCTTACAGCCATGCCCACCCATGGCTGAGACTGGGAAGTAGTCTCCATGAAAGAAATGCTTTTCTTTCCAACTCCCATAGCAGAGCTCCTGGCGTCTTTGTCACTAACATGAAAATCTGAACGTGGATCCTTAAAAGAGATCTTTCCTGACACTGAGATGGCTGTTCACTGTAAGCTTAATTCATCTACTACTAGCATCTTTATATTCATTTCTGAGCGTACAATAGAGCAGTTCAGGAAACGCATGAATTAGCGTAATCTGTCTGCCAGAGCTTTTTAGCCAAACTCTCTGCCAAAGCGGCAGGTCCATTTTTAAAAACAAGTAAAGAATAAACTCTGCCCTCTGAGGCTCTGCAAGCCTTCCTGAACCCTGCTCATTCCACCACACCCGGCCACCCCTTTGTGTGGGAGCCTTGGCTGCTTGTATCCCAACCCCCATTGTGTCTCAGGACCTAAACACGGCCAGCTGTTTGGAGAGTGAGGTTCAATTCATGAAGTAGTCTTTCCAAATCTTATTTTCAAAGGATTTCCTTGGCCTCCAATAGAAGAGTTAGTTAATCAGTTCAAAGGGATCCATAGGATTCACTGTCTTGGAAGCTCATCAAGGTTCTGGTTTGAGCCTCTATTCTGTACAGGGGTCCAGAGCCAGTGGGACTGGCTCATACTAACCACATCACAAGACAGAGCTGTGAAGACCTGAGGGCCATGGGATAACTTTCCAATGAGAATCTGAGGAAGGGACAACCCAGGGCTCTGAGACACGAAAATGCACAAGTGTCCCTAGCAGGGAAGGCAGACATAAAGGAACTTCGGGTTCAGGGCAAACCTATAGAGACAGTCCATTTCAGTTCCTGAGAGGTGCGTTAGGCTTACAGATGGGGCCACACAGGGTGGTAAGAACCAGCTGGGCTAAGGGATCTGCAAGTCGAACGGGTTGAAGAGCATGGCTGCAGGACCATGAGGGCATGGCAGGTTTAGTGAACCCACAGGTCTCTCTCCATGGCTAGAGAGTAGAGTGATGAAGGGCACAGAGAGAAATGAGCACCAGTGCCAGGCAAGCAAAAGTCACGATGCTCTGGGCCCATTAAGGAGTTCCACCTTCTTCCTGAGTACTGTACAGAGGCCTGGAGTGATTTCAAGTGGCACAATGAAATAATCGCATCAATTGTGGAAAGATTACTCAAGCTCAGCGTGGAGAGCAGCATGGAGGAGGAGTCCATGCCTGAAGTCACCCAGTGAGGTCTGTGGATGTGTCCATGTGGCAGTCTAGTGATGGTGACAGCTGGGGTGGTGGGGGAGTGATGATGGTGATAGGAATCAGAAGGTGTGAGTAGATCTCAGAGATGTTTAGGAGGTGGACTTGGAG
The DNA here is from genome assembly GCF_011100685.1 of Canis lupus familiaris. Taxonomy (NCBI): domain Eukaryota; kingdom Metazoa; phylum Chordata; class Mammalia; order Carnivora; family Canidae; genus Canis; species Canis lupus. The sequence goes on along the minus strand of NC_049243.1, from coordinate 56,318,988 downwards.
GTCAAACAGCTGTGAGAGGGAGCAAAAGGAGGCGTCAGGTGTGACTCCCAGCTTTCTCACTCTTGACTCTCCCTGAAGGGAAGACGCCAAATTCCACTGTGGGACCCACAACGATTAAGAAGATTGAGGACTGACACAGAAACATGTCAGGGACCATTTCAAGAGCAACCAGATGCTTGAGAGAGAGAGAGAAAGGTACTTTGCAAACCAAGATTTTAGCTTCACTGTTTTACAGATGACCACTGAATCACCATGGGACTGGATGATTGCCCTGAAAGTTTAGAACAGAAGCCTGAGTAACACCAACATTTTGGGGGAATGGCCAGGGACAGCAGTGACAGCAGAGACACTGGCACAGATGGGGGATGCAACAGGGAGTGGATAGCTGGAGTCCCACGGATGTGGCAAGAAGGAGCTCAATCAGTAGCGTTCAATACTGCCAAGAGGTCACATAAGAAAACAATCGATTTTAGCAGTTGGGTTTATCATCAGAGAGGCCAAGTTGCTTAAAAAGAACAGCCTCTGTGGAGTGGTTGGGGCTGATGCCAAGTCAAGGAAAAGAAGTTGAGGCAAGCAAACTGGGGGCAAAGCCAGGCAGGTGTAAATGAGGGAGAAAGGGGAAGGAGAAACCAGGTTGGCTTTGTATCCCTTGGATAGCTCTGAAGACGGGGACAAATTCTCTGCTTGTTTAGGATGGAGCGTTCTCTATTTATGAAAGTTCCATAAAGTGGGCTTTTTTTTTTTTTTGTCATCTGCATCATCTCATGTATATCCACAGACCTTCGCAATAGCACCCCAGTTGGCAGACTGGCCCAGCTGGCCTCACCCCCTTTACTGACCGGCCTCTCTTCCTGTGTGGAGTGAGCCCAGGTGCTAGCATGGTAGTGAGCATGCTTCGGGTGGACTTCAAAATGTAGGGCAGCGCCAGGAAGCTAGGGGAGTTCTGAAGTTCAGGGGAATAGACCAAGTGAATAACAAGATCCCGAAGTGGGTCACAGACAGAAACGAAGACATCTGCATCTTATTTAGGAAACAGAGCCAAGACATAGCCCCGAAGACAAGGTGAGCTGACATTGGAGGATCAAGGAGCCTGGCGCTCAGCACACTGTCCATCTCTTAATGTATCCTGCAGAAGCCTTAGCTCATCATTAGGCAGAGGTTTGTTTTCTTGTTTACCTCTTAGAATACATCAGCATTTCTGATTTCTGGGTGCAGTGTGCTTTCACGAGACACAGACACAAATAAAAAAGAAAGCCGACATTCAGACACAGGAACGTGAGCATTCATTTTGGCTTCTACCTGCATTTACAGTTGCAACAGCATGCGGCATGCATCAAAGTGCACTACCCCGAGGCACTTGCTATAGCAGACTATTGCTTATATAACCAGTTATTTCACCCTCACACACTCAAAACTTGGCCACTAGTGCATTAGAGCTAACAGGGAAGCATCTAATAAAATGTATCAACACATGTTATAAATGTAGAAAGAATCCGTCCTTGCTAATACTTGGAGAAATAGGGAAGCAACCTCCTAGTAGAAGATGACAGCCATTTTCGATACATGACATTTTTCTTAAATGATAAAATATTGTAACCAACGTGATATTTTTTTTCAGCAGGCCAATGTATAGTTGCAATATAATTCTCTATCTAACTCTGAATCATTGATACAGATTTGGGGGAGGAAGGCAAGCATATTTAAAAGAAATGAGAATCCCAGTTTCTATTAGAATCATATTACTCTTATGTTTTTGAAAGGCTCCCCACAAGATTAGTCATATCCAAATGGAATGTCCAGAGCCAAAAGAAGTAATAAGAACCAGACATGGTAGATGCTAATGGTCATTTATAACCGCAATCCTGTTGACCATGATTATTTAGGACACCATGTATAACTTCTAAGGAACAAAATGGTGACTGTTTTAGGGTCACCCTTCTACCCACATAAAGCATTCTCTTCTGGAGTCCTATAGCTTAACATCCCCTGACCGCCCATTGTACCTCTTGGGATTCTCAGCTCAACCATGCATGGTTATGCATTACACCCCAAACACAGCTGAATAATGAAAATTATCTTTGAGATACATCATTCTTCATTGTGAGTTACGAGATGAGTTCTGTAGACCAGGCTCCCGTGGATTGCCCCTCCTCTCCTCTCTCTTTGCTATCCTTATTCACAGCTTCAAATAGGCCTGTGTGTCCCAGGGATAGGCATGCAGAGAAGACCCAGAAGTCAGCCTGAAGGGCAGGTGGGGTGGCTCATGACAGCCCACTGTGTGCAATTACAAGGGAAAGCTTCCAAAGTGCAGTCCTGAAATGAGATGACTTGGGGGCGGGAGGGGTGGCGGGAAGGATGTTAGGAGTGAATGATGCCTCCAAATAACATGGCACATTATTAAAACAACAGCCTGGAAGCCAGGTTGCCATCAACTGTGATCATTCGAGGCCCTGATGTCCACTTTAAAATGAAGGGCTCAGCAGGACCACTGCCAGGACCTCTCCATCTGGAACACCCTGCCTCAGTGACTCCAGAGATGCACACCTGTTCAGGTGGCGACCACTTCCCGCATCCTCCAGGGGAGCTCCAGCTGCCAGAGTACCCAGTGAAAACAGTGCTGGTCCGGCTGTGGAGACCTGAACTCCATTTGTTTGCTACTATAAATTCTCTGTACTTGTTATTTTATTTGTAAAATATTTCCCAAATACATCTTGAAGTTTTCCCGGGAAACAAATAGCAAGTGAGAAGATGGTTTGGGGAAAAGAGAGAATATCGTGATCCTGGTATTCGGTAAAAATGACATTCTTCTTTAGGCCATTTTTATCCCTTAGTCTGTTGCTTTTGTAGACTATAACTTGAGAATATTCCCTATTAGCTGTATGATGGGCAGCTGTCAAGCAAACATTCAGTGGTCATTTGCAGAGTGGAGGTGAGCACGCAGGTGGAGGGATCCTTTGAGAAGTCCTTCGTGAGCAGGGTCACCTGGCAAACATTGCTGTCCAGACACAAGAGTCCCTGCCCTCGGGGAGGGGTGTGGGTGAACGTAGTTCACCCATGAGTTTATCGACTTACACATTGCATTGTTTCCTTCTCAATTTATTGTTCAGCATCATATAACCATTTGTACCATTGAGTGACACCTAGCAAAGCAATTACCTAATACTTCTCTTGAGAGGAGAAAGTGAAGCCATCATAAGAAAAGACTCCTGACCTTCTTCATACGGTAGTTTTCATGAAAAAAAGACAGCTGTATTTATTGTCATTGTGTGCTTTTGTTTGAAAATCCGTTAGTACTTTTAAAAATTAATCATCTGGTTTCTTTAGCTTTGTGCCACTGAAAACCATCCAACTTTCTCAGACTCCCTTCCTCAGAACAGTCTAAAAGGGTGTTAGAAAGTATCTCAGAGCCATTCACTTCTGACACTGTCCTACTGAGAAGCCTCCTCACAGTGCATTGGCACAAGCTCTCAGGATCTCCCAGGATAGCCTGTTTTATTCTGGTACATCTTTTCTTGCAAGAAAGCTCTTCATGCCACACCATCATGTACCTGTCTCCTCTCCCTTTTGTCTTTAGCCTCTGAGTTCACATTTAAAAAGCTCTTGGCTTCAGTACATGGCAGTCATTCCCTCCAAGTCAACAGTAAAGGACTCACCTTTCTTTTTCTGCTCAGAAATCTTTCCCTGATTAGGACACCTGGGTGGCTCAGTAGTTGAACATCTGCCTTTGGCTCAGGTCCTGATCTCGGGGTCCTGGGATCAAGTCCTGCATCAGGCTCCTGCAGGGAACCTGCTTCTCTCTCTGCCTATGTCTCTGCCTCTGTGTGTCTCTCATGAATAAATAAATAAAATTTTTAAGAAAAAAAAAAAAAGCTTTCCCTAATTGCTTTCTGACATATCAAATCCCCAGCACTAAAATTTTAGAAGATGTTTAAGATGCAGATGAGGAATCTTCCATTGCATTTTAAAAGTCTTGGAGTTAGTGCATAAGAACTGGTGATGTGTTGAAACCTGGCTGGAGAGGTTGTTATTATGCCGTGGAAGGTCCAGAGTCCTGAACACTTTCATCCAGAGTTACTACCTGATATTTATAAAAACTGCTTTCATTACTTACTAGGCCTTTAAGTGAAAAATCTGAGAAGGAGATATAGCTGAAATAGCACTTAAGGAACCAGAATAAAAATGGATCCATTCCAGTTGCATGATGCCGATTGCAAAGAGAATGTGGATATTTCAGGACGGTCTCCAATCTGTGATACCCCATTGTCTACAAGAGGGGACAGAGTCCTGCCCATGATGGGGTTACCAGGACCAAGATGCAACTTGCTGTTCAAAAACCACTTTAATTTGAAAAATTGGTGCAAAAGCAAAGTAGGAGGCAGAATAAGAAGTGCACAGTCTGGCCCATGCATTACATGCAACTTTCTGGAATTACAGAGCAGTATTCCCCAAAAGCAAAGGCGTAACTCTACTTTTCACAACCCAGAAGTACACAGAATGTGAGCATTCCTCAAAACAGAACTTTACTGTTGGAACTGTATACATACTCCTACCCCTAGAACCGAGAAAAGGAAATTAGAACCAGGAATTGCAAGACAGAAATCCCATTCTTAGATTATATCATAAATGTCCTCTATCGTATTATATATTATGTTGGATTGCACGAGTACCAATGGTATTTTGAAAAACAATCTGCAACTGCCCCCAAGTACAGCTGAAGAACCATTCACTTTTCTTTCTTCTGAAATGCATACTTCTAGCATGGTGGCACTGCCCCCACCTGCCACTTCTGTCCTGGTGGCCCACATTCACACACTTACATTTCTTTCCACATTGAAATTTAAGAAATCTTAGGGGTTCCCTCAGCTATTGTATTATTTCCTAATGTATGCTATTATCTTAAGACCTTTTCAGGGGATCCCTGGGTGGCTCAGAGGTTTGGCGCCTGCCTTTGGCCCAGGGCACGATCCTGGAGTCCCGGGATCGAGTCCCGCTTCGGGCTCCCAGGCATGGAGCCTGCTTCTCCCTCTGTGTCTCTGCCTTCTCTCTCTCTCTCTATGTCTATCACGAATAAAAAAATAAAAATTAAAAAAAATTTTAAAAAGACCTATTCAAAAGACCTATGGGAGTACAAATTATTTGTATATTTTCCTATCAAGTTTTAAAGAGTTATAAGCCCTTATAAATAAATTACTTTCAAGGTGGAGGTGCTTGGGTGGCTCTGTTGGTTGGACATCCAACTCCTGATTGCAGTTAAGGTCTTGATCTCAGGGTCGTGAGTTCAGGCCCCTCCGTTGGGCTCCACATTGGGCTTGGAGCCTACTTAAAATAAATAATTAGATACATAAATACATAAATAAATAACTGAGGACAGCAAATAAATTACTCTTAGCCTATATCTGAATTTCACATGCATCCCATTATACCCCCACCAAAGCACCTTTGATCAAAGAATTAAGTTTCATGTTGATCAAACTAATGCAAAGTTATGAATAAAATTGTAACACCAAACAGACATTGGCCAGGCAAATGCAATTTGGTGCTGATGTCAGATTGATTCATCAACTCCCTAAGTTCTTCTTAAAAAACATTTCCAGATTAAACATAGCATAATTCTGAAGATGCAGGATTTGGAATCCTATGGAGAGTGGGTTTGAATTCTGGATTTTTCATTTACTCCCGTTCCTAATTATTATTTGTATGCAAAGCACAACTCATAGTTACCTTCCAAGTGTGTGCAGAGAATTACCTGGAGGAAAAAGTACAGAACGTGCTTAGAACAGAGTATGAAGTTAATAAATACTAAGTGCTGTTCTCGCTCTTACTGTCAAATGTTGATGACCTCGTAGTGTACGTTTAACTGTAAACCAGTCACGTTTCTAGATAAAACTGAGTTCACAAAATCTTCCCTGAATGCTATTAACCCGGGAAATAGACAAACAGCCACCATCGGTGCCTGGAATCTGGGAACGACCTGAGTCATAGTGATCTATACTGTACATGGGTATTTTTGTCCTTGTTTTATTTGGATTTAGGTGCAGCTCGATTCCTTATGGTAGAAAAAGGTATTGGTTCCATATTTGTTTTCCTAAATATCTATTAAAAACAAAGAGATAAATGAAGTCATAAGCATTTCACATTTTATCAAATTAACTAAATTCTTAACCCATATTCATGTGGATCTTACGCTATCCCAAAGGTCCAAATTGTGGTTTTGATGAGGTTTCACTCCGAAACACATCGAGGTATGTGAGGTCTGCACCAGGCTGGTTGTTTCCGGGCTTTGGGACGATGAGGTTTTTAATGCACTTGATGTGAGTCATAAATGTAAATGCCCACTGCTACTTGTTCTAGGGCTCTGGGGCTGAAGCTGGGGCTGGCAGGCTTTGTCTGCACCGCCTGTTGGCCCCGTTGGCAGAGGACTCAGCGCCATCTAGTGTCCCCTGGAAGCCCAGCTAGAGGGATTTCCTATTCAGGACTGAGTCGCCGCCGGGCACCCTGCAGTCAGTGCCTACAGACCGCGCACTGGTTATTTGCTCTGTATCACTGGATTTTGAAGCTTCCGGTTCTGATGAACTCCACTGTTTCTCAAGCGAGCTCCATCAACTCCAAAGCCACGTGACCTTTTGCATTCTCTGAGAAGCTCACTCACTCCATAACGTTTTGCTCTATTGCAGACTTTCGTTGCTACGTTGTTATCACTTGCAGCTGGCATTGTGTAAAAGAGCTTTCTGGAAATGAGAGTTTCCTTATGATCCACTTGGCACCACAGCATGCTTCTCACAGTACAGCATGTCCTGTGTTAGAGACAGAACTCTTGTCATCCCTCCCGATTTTTGATTCTTCTCTTTTTCAGATTGTCTACAAAGCCTGGCTCTGTTCCCAGTACTTTGAAGTCGCTCAGTTTAACTGCAGAAAGACAATTCCTTGCAAGCAATACTGTTTGGAGGTTCAGACGAGGTGTCCGTTTATATTGCCCGACAATGATGAAGTCATCTACGGGGGACTCTCAAGTTTCATCTGTACAGGTACAGTGCAGGGCAGGGTCTGCCACACAGCCTCTCCTGGTGGTTTGCTTCCCTAGGTGACGTTGCTTTGCTTTGTTGTTTCCTTCTATGGATGTAACCTTGAAGATGTGCCTGGCAGGTTTCCATGCTTTCCTCAGAGATGCCCTGAAAGAACTTGGTTAGGAAAGATCACATTATGTCTAGAGTGCCTGTGACCCATAAGCATTAATTTTGCAAAGGAATAATTCTGAGGGGAAAATGTTATAGCAATCATGAGATATGCTTAAATCTGACTTACAGAATGCTGCGTGCATCTTTGTATTACATAAGAACAGATGATGTGACAAGGCCAGTAAAATTATGCATCTTCTTCACATTAGACTATTTTCCTGAGAAGTTTTACATTACTTTATCTTAAATAATCAAGATCATAAAGAACCGTCTACCTAAGGTATTCATGTGTGCGTTAGAGATGCACAATAAAGGTTCAATACAATTTTATCTTATAGTCCCCCTTAACAAGGTTTGCTTCTTTCAGCAAATGACTCAGACTGGGCCAAACACTAATATCAGCCTTCAATTTCTGGATACTTACAAGCATTACATAAGTTAGACAAAAATAAGATGTAAAGAATAAGAGCAAATTGTTTTTTAAAAAAAATAAATGGTGAGTAGACAAGTGAGAATAAGACACTTTGCCATGATGATGTGATAATCAGAGTTGTTGCTCTACATTATCTCAGTACAAAAAGTGTTATGCGTGTCCTTGTCACTAGATGACTTCAGTTGCGGCAGGGTTAATTTTCAAGGTTTAAGGATAAAATGCTACCATAAACATCAAGAAATATGAAAGGCTCCTTCATGTATTAGATTTTATGAACCACCCCCAAAACAGGGTACCGTGTTGAGATGCTCAACATGAGAGTTTATCAAATTCGTTCTAGCTCACGTATTCATATAACTATGCGTTAGCCATACTGTCCTAAGTGATAGGATATCAAGAGACAGTTGAACAAATTACTCCCCTAAGAACTGGATGCTTTAAGAACTGGATGATTATTTCCTGTGCTGCCCAGCCTTGTGAGAAGAACATCTCAGTGAAGGCTACGAGACATGGGCTTTTGTCTTATTGCTATTAAATACATTCTTTCCCAGCCATCAGGTAGCTCCTCATTAGTAAATTAGTAGTAACAGAAACCCCTTAAGCACGTTTGCTATGAGGATTTTGGATAAGGGAGAAGCACAAGATACATCAGCAATAGGCAATAGTCATTGTATGTAAGAGAGTGATTTGTAGAATGTAAATGGATTTACTAATCATTTTTGTTATTCACTGGTTGAATGCAGAAACCATTTCTCCAGCTCCTCTCTTGTGGGAAGACAGTGCAAGAATGAGAGAGAGAGAGAGAGAGAGAGAGAGAGAGAGAGAATGAAAGGGGAAGGAAGAAGGAAGGAAAGAGGGGAGGAAGGAGGAGAGAAGGAAGGAAATAAATTAGTATCATCTCCCTTTGAATTTGAGCCAAAATTAATCAGACACAGGCTATTAATTTACTTGACATTCACATAAAACTTTCCATAAGTTGTCATCAAGATAAAGTCTTCAGCTCTTGACTCTGTGGGCAATCAGGTTGTCTGTGATGTTAGGACTTCAGAGAACCTTGTGGGATTTTATGTAAAGGTTGTCTGTTCATTCACATGCATATCGATTTCTTTTTTTTTTCCTAGAGAAGGTCAGTAGTTTTCACCAGATTCTCATAGTAGACAACAACCTCAAAACCCTCAAATGAAGGATGGATGTTGTCTTTGTCTTCTCCTGTTCCTGGTCTTTGATCTGCATGTGTGGATCTGATATAGGTTTGAATATTCACCCCTCTTCCTTGTACACTTTCAAGGCCATCAGAGAGCTGAAGATAGGATGCAATCTCTTTTCCACATAACATGGGCAGAAAGTCCACCATATATGTTTTTGAACTGGGGTATAGTTGATTAGCATTACATTAGTTTCAGGTGTACAGTACAGTGATTTGACAAGTTTATAAGTTACGCTCTGCTCACCACAAGAGTAGCTGCCATCTGTCACCCTAAACACTATTACAATATCACTGGCTATTTTTCTACCCCTTGTTCCTGTGACTTATTAATTTTATAATTGGAAGTCTGTACCTCCCACTCCCCTTTACCCATTTTGTTCATCCCTCACACCTTTTCCCTCTGGCCACCATCAGTTTATTCTCTGTATTTATGGGTCTGTTTCTGGTTTTGGTTGGTTCTTTGGTTGGTTGGTTGGTTTTGCCGATTCCACATCTAAGTGAAGTCAAATGGTATTTGTCTCCTACCTTATAGTCTTAATGGTCTTTGAGTTTTGAAAATTCAGCTTTTTTATAGCCATGGCTACATCATTACAGAAAACAGGAAAAAGGGAGGTGTGTCACTGGGAGGGTCCAGAGAAAATGCCATGGAGCCTAGAAGATTTTCGAGAGAATCCCATCCCTGAATACCCAGAACCTAACTCTTCATTCACCACTCTCACTTCGGCTCCTGTTCCTTTCATTACTCAACTTCTCAGGATCCCTGGGTGGCTCAGCGGTTTAGCACCTGCCTTTGGCCCAGGAGTCCTGGGAGTCGCAGGATCAAGTCCCACATCAGGCTCCCTGCATGGAGCCTGCCTCTCCCTCTGCCTGTGTCTCTGCGCCTCTCTCTCTCTCTCTCTCTCTGTCTCTCATGAATAAATAAATAAAATCTTAAAAAAAAAAGAAAACATTGCTCAACTTCTAAAAATGTGCAGAATAAAACTGAAGGCATCTTATCCTGAAGTTCTACAAAATTTTCTGACAGAAACAATACTGATCCTCAGATTGAGCTTCTTTTCTAAGGTGTGACCCAGGTCTTCTTGAAGAATTCTCTCTCTTGATAACTAGCAGTCACCATTCCCCCTTCAGAGGTCCCTTGAATTTTGCTGCTGGACCTGAATGAGAGAGATGTTTCTACTGATGCCAATCACTTGCTGGCTTTTCTCCACTAATGACGGTTCCAAACAAGACCCCAGAATAGCATCCTTCTGGGATGATGCTGGCCCAGAGAACAGCTCCCAAGAACCACTTGGTCAAAGCGAGGGAGCCAAGAGTAAGACTTTTGTAGGTATAGTATTTATTCTCCAACATTGTCACACAATTTTTGGCAGCTCATCTCTTACAGACGGACATGAAGATCCAAATAACTCACCTTTTAGATGGAGTGAATGTGACTCATGTCAGATGCCTTATTCATTTTGAACGAAATGTCTTCAGTACTCAGGCAGGATTGGACTAAATATAGGAAAGAAATAGGAATATTTTTTTTGCTAGTTTCCCACTTGGCTTCAGTTAACCTAAGGCCACCTTGGAAGGCTGGCCCACAGTAACTTTTCGTGTTCATGAGTGGTGTTGGACTTCTTCCTTATTGAAATAGGTAGGATGACAATCACTAAACACAGTTTTATGAAAAGAAATTAACTAATAGGTTGGTCTTAATCTTGCCTCAGTAATTCCTCATTTTTGTTTTAATTTAATACGTTTTTTTTTCCATTCTATATTGTGAAAAATATAATCATTTATCATCAAGAATTGAATGAGTAGATGGAGTGTCCTTAAATTCCACATACTTAATTATGGAGGTTTCCCTACTATTGGAAATATATCCAATTCACATATTCCAGAAGAATAGAGATATTCTCTAGATTCAATCTCAGAAAAAGTGTTCAAAAAGCACATTCCTACATATGGCTTGTTGCCAGATGCTGTCCGAGGGAGCATCAATTTTGTTCAAGGTTCTTCTGCATGGAAATAAACAAGTGGTGTGATGATGGCTTTTCCTTAGAGTCATCTGCATCCCGCCTTTTCGGGAGGTGGGGTTCTAGGACACCCAGTTCTTCCTCTCATAGGTGTTATTATTACTATTATAGACACTCAGGATTCCTGTCATCTGCCCAAAAAGGGCATCTCAGCTCTTGGGTTCCGTTTTGGTGACAGTTAGTAGAGTTAGTGTTTAGGGCATCGTTATTATGACATTTGCATTGCTTACCCACCTCCTAAATTTGAATGTTTTAAATTTTTATGTTTCGATCACCTGCTACTTCATGTGTCTATGATCCTTAGTAAGCCCATCAGTCATGAAAAAACCCAAAACATCCTAGAACGCATGTCTACTGCTACTCAGTGTCTTTAACTAAGGATGTTACAGAAGGTCTTGGCCAAATGTTCTAACCACAAATGTAGATGACAGGAAGAGTGCCTCCGTATATGTTTAATTTTGATTCTGTTTTAGGAGATAAAGGAAAGACACTTTGCCTGAGATCACTCTTGGGTTTGTTTTTTTTTGTTTTTTGTTTTTTTTTTTTTTGTTCTGTTTTTGTTTTTGTTTTTCCTGCTAAAGAATAAAATGGACACATTACTGAAGGAGTATTTGAAAAATTAATTGGGCAGAAATTCTGATGTGCTGTCAGGGTGAAACCTGTCTTTGATGTTAGGCATTACTGAGCTAAAACTTTCCAAGGTGGGTTCTGTTCTTGAGCTCAGTTCGCATAATGCGCTGCTATTTTAGAAACTCCGTTTTTTCATCTTCAAAGCGCAGGGGTGGAGTCGTTGGTAGATTCTAGGATGTCAACCCATCACTGTGGTAATTATGTGGATTTCCCCCTGCACCCTCCCCCGCCTTGTTCTAGATTCCCCGGGAGGAATCCCTGATTGCTTACCTGTAACAGTGAACCAACATTAAGAAAACAGAAGTAGCAGAGGATCACAGACTGTGGGTGCTATGGTAACAAACATTATGAAAATTGCCATTTGATTGATAGATAAAATAGAGCAGACAAGATTTGCTGCTCTAGTTTTCATGAATTATTGGAAGGAAAAAAGTAAAGTTGGTCTGCTGGGGGTTACTGACAACGGAGATAAAACATATTTTGAGAAATCTGTGTAAATTCTGCATTTCATTTTTCAGGGCTGTGACAAGAATAGGGTTATGTTTCTGCCTCTGGGGGAACACAGTGGGCTGCTGTTGGTGGTGACGGTGACAGGGCTGATTAGAAGTGATGGAGGACGGCCGCCCCCTGGTGGCGCCGCTGCGCCACTGCAGCAGGACGTGGTCCCTGCTGGCGAGAGGGGGAAACGTCCCCGGGGAGAAGAAGATGGGAGGAAATACTTTGATATGCATATTGTTCAAATCAGAGAGGAATTTTTCTTAATGTCTCATGTCTCATAGTTCACATGGAAGCATTCATAACTGGAAGTATTATCTCCAAAACCCAGTTCTGACACGACTAGAACTGATAAAGACTTTTTTTTTTTTTTTTTGAATGCTATAAAAGATTTTCCCATTAAAGGACAGTTTTAGTGGAAAAAACCAGCTGCCCGTAGATTTTCTTTTGTACACCTATGCTGTTTTAAATTTCTGCATTTTCCTCAGTGTGTGAATATATTTCACTGTTTTCTAGAACGTGGCGGAAGAGGAGTTCTGAGAATAGAATGACCAAGGGACACTTTTTTTATAGTGACATTTATTGTCAAGCACCTTCTAATAAATACATAAAAAATAAGGCCAAGAGAAATTTGAGAGGAGAAAGCATGACTAGAATAGAATAAGGAAATATGAAATTGGGTTATTTAAAAAAAAAAAAAGTAGAATGGAGTATCTTTGTGTATTGGGGACATCTTCTTCCATTAAAACATTGTGCTTTCTGAAGTTTATTTGACTTCATATATCCTGATCTGAGTTCAGGTCTTCATCCTCAAGACTGCCTTTCCCAAATTCCCCTCCGACATACTCCCAACAGCTCAGGTTTGCCTTGAACAACAGGATAATGCAGGGAATAGGTGCCGAATGGCAGTTAGGAGTCTGGATTGTGCCCCCAAATGTGAATTTTGGAGAGCCACACCCTCTAGAAGGTTTCTATGCCCTTGTCCCTCCAAGAGGCTCACAGAATCTGGAGTTTAACGGGGACCATCTCTGGTCCATCATGGTACTTGCAGAAGGTCAAAGTGCCATCGTCATTCCAGAGCAGAAGGAAGAGTCCAGGCTCATTCATGTTTGGGCAGCAAGATACTTGATACCTGAATGATCCCAAGAAGAAATGTGGAGAAATTCATCTAGTTCTGGCTTTGCCGATAACAGTGATCAAACCCTTCATAAGCCTGCTCCCTGAGACAAAGTTTGGGGGAATTCTAAGAGAACTCAAGTTGTCCTTCATGATCCACCTGATGGAACAGGAGAACTGGAAGGGGTTAGACCAAGGGAAGTTGAGGCAACCAGGCCTGGAACCAGCCCCAAGAAGGATACAACCTGGATCGCGTTGAGCTTGGAGCTTGCCACTCCAGAGAAACATCAAGGGCTGAGCCTCATCAGGTAAGTGGGCCCTGCAGATGGACCAAGCAGAAAGCTGGCCTCTTTGATGCCACCTAGGGAGGATATGAGTGACACTGGCTCACGGTTGCCCATTACCTTGCAGGGCAGGTGACCTTTCCTGTATCTGCCAGCTATGTCTGGTCTTCTCTGAACCACCCAGGATGGACAACCACCCTCTGCTCAAGCCAGAACTGCTGAATGCTACCGTCACCCAGGGGCAGTGCCAGGGACCGGGATGGCGAGATGGTTAGTCTGAACCGAGGTGGAAGTTGAATGAAAACGTCAGCGATTTTCTCTAGAGTGAGAAGGGGGATGACATACACGTCCTCATGCAAGTTCCCCAGAACTTTGTGTGACTCATTAAATTCAAAAGTGCTCACAACTGGCATGGTAGCGGTGAAGGCAGTAAGGCAAGGGAACGATGCTAATTCTGGAATTTCCATTAAGAAGGGCTGGGCAAGGACGGATCTCCCAGAACAGGTGAAATCTTATTTAATGAAGTAGTGTACCTGGTTTGCCTGCAATTCAGTGTCTCTGAATCATCTACAATCTCCTTGTAGCTGCTCTGAATCCTGAACTGCTTTAGACATTGCAGGTATCTGACAAGATTATAGAGTCAGCCAGTTTTAGAACCAGCTTGAATTACAGAAGCCATGTGGTCCGATGTTGCTTTAACAGAGGATGATACAGAGCCTCCCCCCCAACACATACACCCCCCTAACGAATGCTGTTATTCCAGAAAAAAGGAATAGACCCACATTCCCTGGCTGGTAGACCAGTGTTTGTCTTACTAGCACGAGGGGAAATGACCAGTCAATCCATCCTGAGATGAGCCTGTAGGCAGTTGTTTCCTTCCCATATAGCAGCTGGAGGACACGGGTCCGTGGGTGCGAGGACCAACCACAGCTGGGGCCTGGGTAACACGTGTTCAGCACTTCAGCACACACGTCCCCTTTCACGACACCACGTGTTGCACTAAAAATGAGTATGATGAGTATTCTCTGCCCAGCCCATTTTTTTTCTGGTTGAAGGAAAGAGACCTGTCAAGCTCTGTTCTCTGGGAAATGCATTTGGATGAGTTAGCAAGGGTTTTAGGTTGCGTACGTACAGAGATGCACACGTGTTAGTGCAAAGGGTCATGACAGAGATCCGAAGTCTCTAAAATGTTGGTGTAAATAATATTGTCAATCTAAATGACCTTCCTCTACTTTGTGTTTGTTCATATGCTCGGGTCCCCTAAAGAAGTAATGCATTGCATAAACTTTAGAAAGGAAAATGAACCAATTTTTCTCAATTTTAAACTCTTGTGGGGTTTTTTTTTTTGTTTTGTTTTGTTTTGATAGTTTGGCTTGGAATTACCAGATGAGATGTATCAGATAGTCATAATGAATACTCTTTTAGAAAAATAATATTAGAAAATGTTGTCAATGTGCATGTTCTTCAAATTAGTAGAATTTAGAAACTCAGTTTTTACACCCATGATGCAGTCATCGTTCAAAATAATTTTTAAAATTTTCTTTGAAAATAATTTTCATAGGGGTGCCTTAGTGGCTCAGTCAGGGGGTAGATGTCTGCCTTCAGCTCAGGTCGTGATCCTGGGGTCCTGGGCTAGAGCCCCGTGTTGGGCTCCCTGCTCAGCCGGGAGTCTGCTTCTCCCTTTCCCTCTGCCCCTTCTCCTGACTCATGCTCTCTCTGTCTCTCAAATACATAAATAAAATCTTTAAAAAGAAAATAATTTTCACTGTCTACAGCATCCTTTTTAGGCTTTAGGAGATTTATCTGAATGTGTGTATACACATACACATGTATACAGACATATAGCCATATATGTATAAGAAATTTGTATATAAAAGTCACATATAGAATTTAAATATGCATATAATGAAAAGAGCTAAATTTCACAAGTAATGCAGATAATTATAAAAGGAAATTCGTTTAAAAATTGAAAAGCAGTTTCAATTTAAATTAGCTTTAAAGCCAATTCCAAAAACTGGAGTGAATCCAATTTAGGGAAGACAGCACTGATGGAATTAATGTTTAACCTCCCTAAAGGAAAGCTTGAAAATACAGAGCCCAGTCGAGAATAAAACTTCTAGGATGCTATTTAAGACGATTTTTTAAGATTTTATTTATTTATTCATTAGAGACAGAGAGAGAGACACAGAAGCAGAGAAGAAGCAGGCTCCTCGCAGGGAGCCCGATGTGGGACTCGATCCCAGGACCCCGGAATCACACCCTGAGCCAAAGGCAGATGTTCAACCTCCTGAGCCACCCAGGCATACCAAGACAATGATTTTATTGCCTTTATTACCCTATTGGTGCTACTACTTTCCAGTCCCAAAGGTGCCATATTGTCTCTTTATTAACCGGTCGATGCCATCCAAAGTCAAGCAGGGAGTCTGATAACACTGGCTTCACCATGACACTTGCTCCCTCTGGTGAGTGTAGGGTTCTGGGTACTCTCCATTAGCATTCCCTCCTGACTGAACATTTCATCATCAGAGGGGAAAGAAAGCTTTGTTGGGTTGAGTTGGAACCTTTGCCATGATTCAGTCTTTCTTTGTGTATGTGGCCTCAGAAAGCCCCAGAAAGTCCAGCTTCCTCTTTCACCTTTGAAGACAAACATTGCAAGGGAAATTAAAATAATTTCAACCACAAGAGAAATAATGGCCCCGAGATAGTGTCTATTTCATACTGCAGCATGAATTCTTACAGACATCTCTTACTCATTAAATGTAGAGTCCTATTTTGAACGTGCAAAGCCAAAGATTGTTGAGTCTGATCTCTTCCAAGGTCTCATATTACGTGCACATGAGTAGATAAAGTCAATATCTTTGCCCAACATACCACATTGTAAAGGCCAGTTTTGGCCAGCCCGGGTGGCTCAGCGGTTTAGCACCACCTTCACCCCAGGGCCTGATCCTGGGGTCCCGGGTTCAAGTCCCGCATCAAGCTCCCTGCATGGACCCCGCTTCTCCCTCTGCCTGTGTCTCTGCCTCTCTCTTTCTCTCTCTCTCTCTCTGTCTCTCATGAATAAATAAAATCTTTAAAAAAAAATAAAAATAAAGGCCAGTTTTCAGGATTTGGTTACAAAGCCACACTAGTTTTCACTAGCTGTCATTTCTCCTACAGTGATCTTTCTCTGTGCCAGCACGGTGGGTAGACCTGTGCACTGCATCATGTCCCACTCACCCCACCCCTCTTCCCTCTCTTGGTTTGACAATAGAGTTGCTGCCCATTGTATCCACGAATAGGAGTAAAACCATATGACTGTGCTGATGTCACTGAGACTAAGGAAGCTATGACATGGGCTTGAAATAAATACATTGTATTTACTTATTTTTGAATTTGTAATACATGCACATGGCACAATGTTTGAAAGATATTGAGGAGTGGAAATGAAGCCAAGTCTATCCCCACTCCAACCGACAACACAGTTGTTGGCTAGAAATTTATCAAATTCCAACCCGTTCCAAATCGATGGCATTTAGGTGATTTCTAATTTGTTATTAAATCCAGTTTGGCAAGGGCTGTTTTTGTTGCCTTGTCATTCCTCCACTTGTGAGGTTATCTGTAGGGTAGATGCTGTAGCAAGAGGTGGAGGTGGGCTTGTTGGATCAGAGGGTTCTAGGCGATTAGCATTTGGAAGAAACTCGTCATGTGGCCCATTCAGAGCAAGGATCATCCCTTTCTCAAAGTCCTCATGCCTTTAGGTGGTCCCTAAACTCCTGCACAGGGTTAGATTTGACCCCTGTAACCCACGGTGCCCTGCCAGCCTCACTTGCCATCCCTTCTCCTGTGGAGTCCAGCCCTCCCAATGCCATCCAGCATGAGTGTTCCCCATGCCGGGCACACTCTTCTTCATGCTTTCACTTGGCCAACCCTTGGGTATTTGTCATTCTCTTTGGAGGCTCCTGACACTCCATGTTGGGGCTGAATGTATTTGTGCCCACAGCACCCGTGCCCCCATCTTGTAACCCTGCTGTGCTGCAGGGCACTTCATCATGTGGGACGGGCCCATCCTTCCCACCCGACAGTGAACCAAATGGGGGCCAGAACTTAACACTGCTTCTGGAAGTGTCTCCAAGGGCCAACAAAAGTGCCTGACATAGAGTGCTTAGTAAGCAACTACATAATAGATGAATTCGTGGGTGACAGCCCAAAGGGCTCAATGGTGGTCCCCACTGTAAGCAAAGAGGGTGCTTCCCTCACCTCGGGAAGTCCTGAGAGCCGGCAGGTGCCTTCTGCCTGTATCCCTCTTCCCGACATCATGAGGACTCACACAAAAGGGGGCTGACAGTTAGATGCACTTTAACAAAATATTTCCCCTGTGGAGACAAAAGAAAGTCAGCATTTCACTTTAAAGCCATCTGTTCCCTCTTGTTCCATCCCCCACTGCATACATTATGAAAATTTGTGTTGAATGGAGTTCACACCATCCTCCTGCAGCTTGCTTACTCAGTGCAGCCAGAAGCATTGGGATTTTACAAAAGCCTAGTAATAAATGATGTGACATCTCACCTTATGGGATTTACATATTAAATGCCCCCCACTTGCCACCAAACTGAATGTCATAATTCTGTCCTCAGCCCCCTAAATTCATGGGTTGACGTCCTAGCCCCCAGGTCCTCAAAATGTGATCTTATTTGAAAGTGGGGTCTTTATGGAGATAATCACGTTAAAGTAAGGTCATTCACCTGGGCCCTCATCCAATATTGGCTAATGTACATAAGATTTTGCTGGGCCTGCCATAACAAAATGCCACCGACTGGGTGGTTTAAGCAACAGAAATTAATTTCCTCATAGTCCCGGAGGCTGAAAGTCCAAAATCAAAGAGCTGGTGGGTTTGGCTTCACCAAAGCCACTGCTTGTGCCACTTTTTGTGGTGTCTTCACATTTCCTTCCCTTTGTATGTACTCCTGGCATCTTTCTGTGTGTCCAAATGTCCTCCTTCTATTAGGACATCAGATTAGAACCCTTCCCCCTCCAAGACCTCATTTTAAATTAACCCCTCTTTAAAGGATCCATCTCTAAATAGGACCACATTTTGAGTTACTGGAACTTAGGGCTTCAACATAACAATTTTAGGGCATACAGTTTGTCCCACAAGAACAGGCTCATAAAATAGGAAAAGTTGGACATCAGAGAGAAGATGCTGTGGAGAGGCACAGGGAAGATGATGGTCTTCAAACCAACTGACCAACACCCTGACCTCAGACTTCTGGTGCCCAGAACCATAAAAGCAGACATTCCTGTTGTTCAACTCTCCCTCTGTGGCATGGTGTCATGGCAGCCCCAAGCAATGCCTAGCAATTTTGGAGTAAAGCAGGCAAATTCAGTATTGTTTGTTCAAGAATAGAATAATGTGTAAGTCTTATATGAAGACAAATTTTGCGTACTTCAAAAGTTCTGGAGGATTAGAGGAGAGGAAGCAATAAAAAGGAATTATAAAGGCAATGAGGTAACTCAGCAGAGAGGATTTAAAGGATAATACTTATGTAGGGAGAGTAATAATGAAGAAGAGAGAGCACTAACCATTACATATCATTTTTAATTGTAAAATAAAATTATTTTGGTAAATTTCATGGATCTTCTTCTGAAGGAGTTTAGAATCACAGCTTGCAATGTTGTCGTGTGTGCTGTGTCCACATTTTCATGGTCCAACCATTAGCAGATTTCTAAGCCTGGATCCAAAAACCCTTCATCTCAGATAACTGCTGTTAGAGAATTTTTGTTTTAGAGAAATCTAGCCACTCTCTGTACTTTCTGTTCAATATTGCTGTGAACCTAAAACTGTTCTAAAAAATAAAGTCAATTGTAAAAGGGGGGAGGGAAAAGCTCGAGCCAAATAAACTTTCCATCTCTAGATAAATTGTCTTCTATTTGAAAATGTGTTTGTTCTAATCACTTCTAACCTACTCTTGCGTTGGAAGGAAATATATAACAGTTTTATTAAATTGGTGGACAGCTTTCAAATTCTAAATCTTAATCCTTTCAAAAAGAATGGTTTACATCTATGTTTATTGCAGTTATTCTTTCCAAAAAGAGATAACTTTTGAAAAGCTTGAAGAAATTTCCATCTAGGAAAAAATCACATTTATTGAAACATTACGAGCTCCATCAATTAGCACAAACAGAAGCAAACCTAATCATGGAACTAGGGGACCCCCTGTGTGAAATCATGAAATCTCCTGGCTGAAAAGACCCCGTCTATCACCCAGCACTTTGGTGGGTCTCACGCTGTCTCCAAGGACCGTCCCTTGGACTGAGGGAAAGCTGAAGTGTCACTGGGAACTGGTTCAGTAATCACTCAGAAGTGTCTGCAGGGTGAAGAAGCAGGTAATGCCTTGCTTGACTCATATTTGTCCAACACAGTAGCTCAATGAGTAAACCTGGGAGATAAGAACACTGAAGAGTAGGGAAATTAGGAAGCCTTCCCAAGTTTCCATGGAAGCCACAGGAGAAGCCATAAGAGAAGCCACAGAAGAAGCCACGGCATCTGACTTCCTGCCTAGTACAGCACTGGCTCTCACTCACTGGTCCTTTTCACCAGGACTTTACTTTGTAACTTCCATAGCTGACCTTCTCTTACTGTAAGTTTCTTACCACACACTGGACTCCAGAGGGTCATGAGCTCTTCTGGTTTTTATTATAAAATGCTTGCTATGCTAGAGAGATTTGTCCAAGGATAAATGTGGTGAATGTCTGTAAAATTATATTCTTGGGGGTGCTGGGTGGCTCAGTTTGTTAGGTGTCTGACTCTTGGTTTCTGCTCAGGTCATGATCTCAGGGTCCTGAGACCACCCTGGGCATGGAGTCTGCTTAAGATTCTCTCTCTCCCTCTGCCTCTCTCTCTCTCTCTTTCAAATAAATAAATCTTTTTAAAAAATCATATTCTTTCTTCTCCATATTTTACCTCCTGAAAAGCATGTTCTGTGTCCTTTCTTCCTAAGTATGTTTTTTTTTTTACATTTTCATGCATTCAACAAAAATTTCCTAAAGACCCATTGCATTAATTTTCTATTACTACTCTGACAAACTGTCACAAATGTAGTGTTTAGAGGCTTAAAGCAAAGCAAATATATTATCTCACAGTTCTGTAGGTCACAATGTGGACACAGATCTCATCAGGCTAAAATCAAGATGTCCAAAGGCTTTGTTCTTTCTAGAGGCCTGAGAAGAAGATTCAATTCCTGTTCATTCTGAATGTTGGCAGAATTAATTTCCTTGCTGTTGTCAGACCAAGTCCCTCTTTCTTGCTGGATGTCTGCTAGGATAACTCCCAGCTTCTAGAAGTTACTTACATTCCTTGGCTTGTGGTGCCCCTTCTCCATGCTCAAAGTCAGCAACGGTGGAGAAGGTTCACCCATCACATCTCTCTTACCCACAATTTGGACAGATACAGCAGTGATAAAAATTAAGCTATGAATCCCTTTCCATTTTAAGAGCTCATGTGATTGGATTAGTCTCATTTGGATAATCTCCCTGTTTTAAGGTTGGCTAATGAGCAATCTTAATTCCATCTGCATCCCTAATTCCTTTTTGCCATGTAACCAGATATTCATGTTTTGGGATTCAGATGTGGACACCTCTGGGGGACATCACTTTGCATACACATATTATCGAGCATTATGCCAGATGCTGGTGATAGAAAGACTAATAAATGTGGTTCATAACCTAAGAAACACATGTTCATTTGTAGAAGTGAACAAATTAAATGAAGGCTGGACTGGTGCTATTATATGTAAAGTATGAAGAAAGTACAGAGGAGGAAGGGCATATTCACTAGTTCTCCATAATTTTTCTTGTAAGTATGGAGAAAGTTATTATCACAAATGCACAGGCATGAGAAGGGGATACAAACTAGTTTTTCCCAGTTTAAACAGGTTATTTCCTAAGCAAAGATAAAATCCAAGAAGATTTAATTCATTGCTTCCAGGCTACCTTCCTGTGTCACTATCACTACTATTGCAACTACTACTATTGCAGTAGGACTCCTACGGCCACTAAACATGAGTGGGGACCTGGGCAAGACATTCAGCTGAGCACTTAATATACACCATCTCATTAAATCCTCACAATGTCTCTATGAGGACATTATGTGTTGGTGACTCTTGCAAGTGGCAGAAACCTAACTGAAACTTACTTAAGCAAAATGAGAATTCATTGTTTATATAATTGAAAAGTCCTGAGATAAACTTCAGAGCGTCTTATATATCATTCATTAGGTGGATGAGAGAGAGAGAGAGAGAGAGAGAGAGAGAGAAATAATAGATAATAATAATAGATAGATAATAATAGATAATAATAATAGATAGATAATAATAATAGATAGAAATAATAGATAGATAATAGACAAACATAGATACAGTGAGATATATAGATATATGATCCATATATAGGTACACATAGAGAGATTGAGTATTTATGTGGATCAATCACTATTTCTAGCTCCAACACTCATTTTGCTTTTTCTCCCCAGCTCTGAGCTCTGCTTTTCTCTCTGCTAATTGAGTTTACCAACAGCGACAGATTTACAACCTCTTGGTTTAGAAACCACAGCTGGAAGAAACCACCCCATTCCCAGTATTTCCGCAGAAGTCCTGCATTGGAGTAGATAGCCCTAACTTAGGGTCCCATGACCACACTTGAACAGTCATGGTGGTGTGGGCCAGTCAGGTGGCCCCTGGGCCCTCCTGCGTGGGGAAGAGGCCAACCAGCCTCACCTGCACTACATCCATCCAGTGGAGGAGGACTGTTTCCTAAAATAAAATCCCTATGCTCTGCTCAAGGGAGAAAGGCACGTTCCCTAAACTAAACTGCGGGTGTACCTGGAGACATGCCCCTGCCACCAAGGAGATCAAGGAAGCATGTGTGACTCTCTGAGGGAGCTGTACTGGTAAGTGCCCTGGCAGAGCCCAGGGCAGCCTCATCAGACACTGTGCTCACAGTGGTGTGCCAACTACATTACAGAAACTAGGCATCTTCTTGACAAATCTAACTAGAAAAAAAATAAGCTTAATCATTTTAAAATGTTTTGGTGAGTCCACATGAGCAAAAAGGAGGTAAGAAAAGAAAAACCACCATCTATCACCAAGAGGAAAATACCACTTTATACCATGAACAGGGCTTCAAATTATTAAATACTCTTCCATAGCATAATTTAATGTTTGAGTGATAATACAGTATATGAGCATAATGTAACTTACTTAAGTGTTTTACTGAATGCAGGACTATAGAAGACATGCTGCTATGAACATGTATGCACACTTATCTCCACACACTTCAGATTTAGTTCCCTAAATGCACTGAAGTGGGCTTGGTGGGTAAAAGGGCACACAAAGTTTAACCTTTGATATTTATTGCTGAAAACTCAGAAAGTTCATGACAACATAGATTCCCCCAGCAGTGTGTTATACTTCTTGTTTGTGAGCATAGCTTGTCATAAGGAATATGCCCCCTTGTTTTAAGTGAAATAATTATGCTTCATTACTTTTCAATTCTTTAGATAGTATTTGGACTTTTTTACATTGGCTCTTTTTATTTCTCTTCTATATTGCGTAATAACATGTCCTTTTAATTTAATACACCATCTTTTCTTTTTTCCTTCCTTTCTTTCTGTCATCAGCCATGCACCTTCTCCTTTCCCTGCATCTGTTTCTTGTGGGAAACACAGAATTTTTAAGGATGCTGTTTCACCCACGTGGGGTAAGACGGCACTAATCAAACAGTGCAGATGTCAAGCAGAGGGGACCCACTGAGCCTCATTTCTCCACACATTAGTTTATATTAGTACTGCCTCTGAGAGGCATTACTTCGCAACACATTCTTACTATTATTTTTCATACCTTCTCAGTTTAATAGGTCTCCTACCAAACTGATATTCTCCATCTCTCAAATAAGTGTTGTAACTAAAGGTTAAATCCTGCTATTTTTCAAAAAAGAAGAGGAAGAAAGAAGAAGAAGAAGAAGAAAAGAAGAAGAAGAAGAAGAAGAAGAAGAAGAAGAAGAAGAAGAAGAAGAAGAAGAAGAAGAAGAAGAAGAAGAAGGAGAAGAAGAAGAAGGGGGAGGAGGAGGAGGAGGAGGAGGAAAATTTCCTGATGTTTTATCTCTATCACTTTAAACGCTTCCTTTGGCTAATTAGCAGCCATTGTCAGTCTCCTTTGCATTTTGTTAAAACTTGAGTCTTGTTTCTTCAATGGCAGATGTAAACCAATGACCCCAGAGGGCGACAATCAGAAAGCAAACAGAAATAATTCAAGATGTCATTGGATGAAATGAATCATAATTACATCGCTCCACCTGGCATTGTAACTAAGGAAATAAACAATTAATGTGCTGCTGCCTGAGACGTTCCCTTTGGCAATCAACGTGCCCGGATCTCACTTAATGGAAAATATGTGTGAATATAAGATATAACCTTATTTTTAATGGAAGCGTGCCTTCTATCAATGAGTGATAGCTTCTTCAAATGGATCTATTCCCCATCTGCCAAATCCCCACCTGCCCACCACCAATGTCCCTGCTTCCAATGTTTCTGTAATTCCTTTCTGAAAATAGTTATCTTAAATTGTCTTATTTTCCTTTGAATGCCCTACTTTATTTTTTTTTTAAAGATTTTATTTATTTACTCATGAGAGACAACAGTGAGGCAGAGACACAGTCAGAGGGAGAAGCAGGCTCCCTGCAGGGAACCCGATGCAGGACTGATCCTGGATCTGGGACCACACCCCAAGCCAAAGGCAGACACTCAACCACTGAGCCACCCAGGCGCCCCTGTTAAATTTAATATTAACTCTCAAATACAGAGACCAATGTTCTTACCTGGTCCACAACTGTCTTGTATATTGACTTTGGAGTCAGACTATTGCCAACTTAAGTTTTGGCATTTGTTTTGAGTAAAGACATTTTGACTGAAGTCACAACTGTTTTTGTTCACATTTAATGTTTCAAAAACTGGTACATCAAATTGGGAAAATAATTTCCCCCTAGCTCATTGAAAAGAAAGCCTATTTTTGAAGTCAGGATCTACTTATGAGGTGTTTCCCTGCCTTGAAGCCATTAACGTGTGTCTGCGCATGCATGAGTGTACACAGACGTTGGGATAGTTCTATATGGGCTCTATTACAGAGAAAGTCTGGTTTTCTTTTTAGAAAGAAAAGCAGGAAATGTTGTTCGTACTCTAAAAACACTGACGGATCAAAGCATTAGCAAAACTGTCTCTTCAATTACAACTCATGGTTTGAGACACTGCAGCCCTAGAATTATTTATATAGTTTCCTGTTTGCAAGGATATTTCCTTTGCAGACTCATAGGTACCAAGGATTTCCAAATTAGAAAAAGGACTGTGGGATATACACTAAACAATGACACTGATTTATAACCAGTGGGCCTACCGTGCCATTTCCCAGAGGAAAATAACAAAAATAAATAGAAACAGAGTAATAGGTAATGTTCTTAACAAGGACCATACAGTTTTCTTCATGGGGCTTCTTGGGCAATGCTGCTGAGCTGGCTAGTGCTAAGCACGAAGTCACAGAAACATCTATGAGAGAGAGCCAACGTTTTCACATCTTCCTGTGATGTGAATTCCTATGACACACTTACACAAATTTTTCTGAATCTCTGAAATGTACTTCATGAAATTCCTCCAACACTCTTCCCATCTGTGACAGCAGTGTGACCAGAGAAGTGAAAGCATCTCGCAGCAATGTTGGTTCATAGTGAAGAAAGAGAAAGAATTAAGATTTTTATTCCTTTCTCTGATGACTCTTGTAGGCACCACTTGAGTCCCAGGTACTTGGTAACTTATGAGAAACAAGAAGAGGAACATGAGTCTTTCTATCCCAACAGTACCCATGGCCCTGAACCCTGCCTTGTTTTGAGACTTTGTGCAGACCCAAATAGTTGCACTGTAGCCTGGAATCCATATGGCTCTCCTCCACACCGTCCAATAAAGCCTCCTTCAAGGACGCCAGCAAAGGGTTCATTGGGGAGGGAGTAGAAAATGAAAATGATACAATTGGTGAGAATGTATCTTCTTTGTCCATTTTTTTTTTTGCTCTTCTATTTTCTTATAATACATTTTTAAAAATTAAGAACTCACTTATAGCTATTTTCTGGCAAATAACAATGTGAAATGTGATATTTAACAGTGTGTGTCAGATTTCTGTTTAGATTATATTCCCTCCGGCTGCAGACAGTCTTTGTTTTTCTAGCACAGTCCTGGAAAACTTTAGGACCCATTATCAAGACATTTTCAAATGCCCAATTTATTTCTCGACTCAGTTTATGGCCTTAATGAATGAGTGAATTCTCTGTAGAATATCTCTGCCATTTTAATGTGGGCTTTTGATTTTCATTTCATTTAGCATCATTTTCAGTTTTTAGAGCAATTTATAGTCTAGTTAATGCAGAGTTAGCTTTCAATGTTGAATGGCCTTTATATAACCAGGTATTTGTGCTTTGTCATC
The DNA here is from genome assembly GCF_011100685.1 of Canis lupus familiaris. NCBI lineage: Eukaryota > Metazoa > Chordata > Mammalia > Carnivora > Canidae > Canis > Canis lupus. The sequence goes on along the minus strand of NC_049243.1, from coordinate 56,293,133 downwards.
TAATATACTCAACTTACTGAAACGTTCTCTTACAACTCCAGATACATTATTCTTTGCGTCTTTCCCCTCATCAAACAAATACTTATTATTCTTTGGCGGATAAACAGCCTGCTAGGTATTTAGATCACCAAGATGGCATGAAGGAGTGATCCTTATTCTCAAATGTCAACTAGAAGAAAAGTAATATAATGCTGTTAATATTAGATGCCAGACCATGCTAGCATTTGTTCATCACAGTGATCTGAGACACCTCCACTGCTCTCCTCAAAAAACTACTCAAACGTATACCTTAAATACCTAAAATTTACCCTTGCTTAAAAAAGATACTATAAAAATTATAAATATACAAATACTCACAAATTTGATTCTATTTATTTCCGTAGATGGTCATTATAATTTGGTCATTATGATTTCTAAATTTCTTAGCTTGACTTCTCATTTAATATTGTCTTACCAGCCCAATTATAAAAGAACCCTAGAAAACTAGAAAATTCTCAAGAGATAACTTATTTCTATTATTTTTACCTTAAAAAGGGTGGACACTGGGATCCCCAGGTGGCTCAGTGGTTTGGAGCCTGCCTTTGGCCCAGGGTATGATTCTAGAGTCCCGGGATCGAGTCCCACATCAGGCTTCCTGCATGGAGCCTGCTTCTCCCTCTGCCTGTGTCTCTGCCTCTCTGTCTCTGTGTCTCTTATGAATAAATAAATAAAATCTTAAAAAAAATAAAAAGGGTGGACACAATTTGGATACTGTTGTTGATTTTGTATTTTTTGTATTTTTTGTATTTCCAAATAAATCCTATTGTGTTCATGTGAAATTACTCTTCTAGCCAATATACAATGAAGAGATACTAAAATTTAAACACTAAGTTCTGCAACACTAAGGATTTACATGATGGCAAAAATTATCTTGGTAATGAGTAAACCATTGCATTGCAAACCATGGGTGTAACTAATGATCCAAGCTGGCAAGCTGAAGCCAAAATTTTATGTCCCATGTGTCTCTAAATCTTATCAAAATTGAAATAAGAACTATAAAATGAAACTTATTTGTAGAAGCAACAGAACCATTTTGTTTTGTTTTGTTTTACAAAGTGGGACACTATTAAAATGCAGACTTACGATTTTTTTTTTCTGTGGAAGAGCAAAGGCAGTTGTAAGATTTTAGAACACAGCCAGAATTGGGAGCAGGTTCTAAGAGACCCCACAGCGGGGAAGGGTATCGTTCTTCCATCAGGGCCCTCTACTGATTGTGGCTTGTTCTGAGGATATAGCAGGATCAGGAGGACACAGAAGCGCTCTGATGAAGTGCAGCTCTCAGCAGACACTGAGCCACAAAACTCAAGGATCTACCTGCTAATGACATTGAATGAGCTCCTGAGAGGGGTGCAAGGAAGCCTACTTAGCAATGCCTCTGGAAGTTGTGGGAAGGGAACCTCAGCTTGTTCCATCCCCATTCACTCCCAAGGAGAATGCTGCCCTGCAGAGAGACCTGCAGCCTGAAGGCAACAGAGATGGAAACGTTATATGGAAGGGCTGGGACCCACCCAATATAATCTTTTTGGAGAAAACATAACAAAACAAAAGGACACAGAGTGGAAGCAGACGAGGGATTGGCTATCAAAGCAATGTGTGAAGGACTTTTTCCAGAGTGAAAGAAAAATACGGTTTTAGTTGCAAGGAGTTCAGCAAAAGAAGCTATAGAGAAACCATATGCAAACATATCTTCTTGAGATTTTATAATACAACAGATACATGCAATATCCAAAAAGGTTTCACTGAAGATAGCAAGCCCTCTGTGAAACGAGACGGATGCTGACAGTGTGGAGGCAGGGTGTGGGACTCCTTGGTCTTCTCCCCCAATAATATGCCTGTGGGCACATGACATTACATGACAGAAAGCACTCTGCATGTGGAATTAAGGTTGCTAACCAGCTCATATTAAATCTTCCTAAAAATAGGAAGATTGTCCTGGGGGATCCCTGGGTGGCTCAGCGGTTTAGCGCCTGCCTTTGGCCCAGGGAGTGATCCTGGAGTCCCAGGATTGAGTCCCGCGTCAGGCTCCCGGCATGGAGCCTGCTTCTCCCTCTGCCTGTGTCTCTGCCTCATTCTCTCTCTCTATGTATGTCTATCATAAATAAATAAATAAATAAATAAATAAATAAATAAATCTTAAAAAAAAAAAAAAAAAACAGGAAGATTGTCTTAGGGTCAACCAGCTGGGCCCAACGTCATCACAGAAGAGAGAAGTGCAGGGCCAGAAGGATGAGTCATGAGGATCAGAGAAATGGGAGGTGGGAAAGACTCAACTCCACTGTTACTAGATTTCATAATGGGGAAAGAGGCCACCAGCCAGGGGGATGAGGTGGCTTCTAGAAGCAGATCTCTAGTCAACTGCTGCAAGAAAATAGGGATCTACAACCACAGGAGAGTAAATTTTGCAAATGTCCTGAATCAGCCTGGATAGTCAAGGCCAATTCCTATATTTCAGCCTCACAGAACCCCAAGTGGGGAAGTCAGTCAAACTTACCCTGGCTTCTGACCTACAGAACTGGGAGGTGAGAAACAGATGCCATTTTAAGCCACTGTGTCTGTGACAGGTTTTTACAGTAGCAATAGAAAGCCAAAACACATCTTGGTACTGGAAGTCTGGGGCTGCATAACAAATACCAGGAAATGTGGAAGTGGCTTTGGAACCAGACCATGGGGGATGTTGGGAGAAGTTTGAATAGCATGATAACAAAATTCCCAGATTGCCTTGAGCTGGATGTTGGTAGAAGTGTGGCATGAAAGACCACTGGCCAGGGCTCAGAGGGAGATGAGGAGGAGGGTGTTAATGGTAACTGGAAACATGTTATGTAGTATTAGGAAGCCTATCAGAATGGGATCCTGCAGAAGCATGGAAGGCAGAGATTGTAAGTGATGGAGTTGGCTCTATGGTGGAAAAGATTTCCCAGCAAAGTGTTTCAGGCTACATCTGTAGCCTGGTGTTTTCTTGCTGCCTAGAATAAAATGCAAAAAGAGAGAGATAAATTGAGGGAACCATTAAACAATACAAATCCAGGATTTGATAATTTGGGAAAATCTCTGTCTTCCAAGATGGCAAGAGATAAAAAAATGTCCTGTCAGGAAAGCATGCTCTGGAGAAAACAAAACAGAACAGAACAGAGGGTGTGGCAGCACAACCAATGCCAACACCTCAGAAAGTCTGAATGTTCCACGTACGCAGCTATACAGAGGCTCTTTGAAGAGGTGACAGGTGTGACTCAGAGATCCTCTCAGCCATCTGAGCAGGGGCCAAAAACAGCAAAGGGATTATCTAGGAAAGATCTGTGGAGGCGCTTCTTGTCTGAGAGAGAGTGAATCCTTGTGACACAGACAAGAGTCTCACATAGTTATCAAGAATTCATATCAGCAAAAACGCTGCCAGCTTGGACTGGAAGGGACAGGCAGGATGGAAGGAAGAAAGGGAGTCAGACACCCCCAGCCACACTAATGAAACTACTCAGCTGTAAACACGTGCCGTTTGTCATAAAAGAGGAAGGATGGTCAGAGGGCAGAGCTCTGGGCCCAGAGGGGAAGCTGAGAACCACACAGGATTATTCCCAAGCCTGGAAACCAAATGGAGTTTGTGGTGCTGGCCTTCAAAACTGAATTGGACGATGACGTGTTTTCCTGCCATTGTCTTCATTTATGACGCTGAGTGTCTGTAAGTCCTAGCCTGTGCTTGTCTCAACGTCTCAACATTGGATGCTGGGAGCAGATAACTTGCTTTCTACAATCTCCACAGATGGAGAAAAATTGTGCCCCAGGATGGATTACATTTAGAATCACATCCATACCTAATGTAGGTGATTTGGGTCAAGAAATTCGAGGATTTTGAACTAAGATCTAGAGGTTTCCATACTTTGAGTTGCTGCTGTTTTGGGTGGAGACATTTGGAATCTTTGGATGTGGTTTGCATGTGGCATGGATGTGAATCTTTGTAAGCCAGAGGGCAGAGTGATAGACTGAGTAATGCCTTCCTCAATGAAAAAGATGCCTGTGACCATTCCTTGGAACCTATGAACACACTGTATGGCAAAAAAGATTTTGCAGGTAGGATTGAGGTTATGGACTTTGAGGTAGAAGATCATCCTGGATAATCTGGGTGGGCCCATTCTGATCACATGAGCCCTGAAAACCACAGAAGAAGGCAGACAGTCAGTCAGAGACACAGTATGAGAGGCAGGAGAGTTGACACTAACTAAGGTTAGAGAGAATGAGTAGGACCCACAGATCATTGCTGGCTTGGAAGGTGGAGAAAGGGACCACCAGCCAAGAAGCAGGGATAGACACCTCCTGGATGCTGAGAGTTACCCTGTCAAGAGTGTGTGAGGACTGCAGGACCCCAGTCCTACAAGTAAAGAAAACCAAATTCTGCCAATACACTTAATGGCCTTAGAAGTAAATCCTCCTCAGAATCTCCAGAAAGGAATTCAGCCCTGCCACCATTTTGATTTTAGTTTGTCAAAACAGGCCAGAGAAACCAATCAGCCCTGCTAGACTTCCCACAGGAGTGTGAGTAGATGAATGAGTGCTGGTTTCACCGCTGAATGTGTGGTGAGCTTTTACTAATCAACAGGAAACACAACTAGAACCTTCACCACTGGATGCTGAGATACAGCCAACTGATGCCTCAAAAGTTATTAGAACCAAAAAGATTGTGAACTAGGATCTATACCTGACAAACTGTCTTTCAATTGTGAGAATGAAGTTTTTTTGTTTAAATTAAATATGTATACTCTTGAAAGTTTACCTTCCACACATCCCATCTGGAACATAATTTAAAGTTTTACTCTAGTCAAACAAAAGAGTAGCCTGAGAAAGAGGATACTGTAGGATCTTGTGGTGGTGGTATAGTGGAAATCACTCATGAGATAATATGTGCAACAAAAATATTAGAACTGCTCATATTAGAACATTGAAACTGGTATGATTATGAGACTGGATGGGTCAGTGATCCAGGGAAGAAGTTAAAACATTTTTTTTCTGATTCTATGAAAAAATGCAAGACAACTAGAACCTCAGGAAAAATGTGCAAGAGAATCATGGGTCATATATCAAGGAATCTAAAATTTTCATGATTTTTATGAATTGATGAAGCATAAAAAGTGAGACTCTGTTTTTCCTAATATGTAAATGATATTGAGTAAGAGTATTGTAATGAAATAGGATTAAATGAATTCTCAGGATGCACTTTTGTTTTCTAACTTTCAATATTCAAAATTAATGTACATCACACATACACACAGGAAACTGTAGTTTTAGAGAAAAAAAAATGATTGGCCACCTTTCGGGATCAGGGGAGGAGGAAAGAACTGTAGTGGGTTCTTTAGTGGGTCTAAAAATCACTGGATTAAGAAATAGCTGAAGGAATTTGTTGTATAGAGTTACAGAGATAATCATTCCCAACACAAAAGCAAACCAAAAGCAGATACAATCCATCAGAAGTGTTTATCCTTGGAGAACAGGATTAGGATTGAAGAGAAAGGTAATTGTTTGCTTTCCATTTTATGCTTTATGTTATTCCAGGGTTATTATTTCCATACTCATGTAATAATTTTCTCATTGCCATTATTGCTCATTTATTTCAAAAACATTTATTTTTTTATGATGAAAATGTATTCCAGTTAAAGTCTCCTGGGTGGGCATAAGTAAAAGGTTATCATGCAGTCTTATCCTTAGGACCTTTAACAATTCCTCTTTAGGAAAACAAACAAAAAAGGAGCAGACAGTAAGTGGCAAAGTAAACAGAAGCATCTGACTTCCCCACTTCTGACTCCAGTGAAACAACCAAGGGAACATGACAACTATAGGTCATTAGAAAGGGGCCTCCTAGCCACCCCGAAACAGAGCCATTTCTTTAAGAGGAATAGAAATCAGATCAGATTCGAGCACTCTGAGGACTTGCTTGCAATTCTCCCTCGGGACTGGGAGGGAAAACATGGAGATCTGTGATCCACGAGTCCTTATTTGGAGGAAAATGCTTTACAGAGTTGAGAGAGAGCTGGTCAATGTTCCACTGGATTTTCTGAAGCCAGTGCTGACCCTAGGCATTCTCCACAGCTGTGCAGGGGCCCTCAGGACAGGGCATGGGCTTCTTCTGAAATGCAGCCCCGAGGAGGTGTGGGTGGTCACAGGAAAGCAGATTCAGAAAAGATGCAGGTGAAAAGAACTAACTGGGGAAAGGTTAGCCAGAGCCCTGAATCCCTTCCTGTACTTCTAGCAGCATCCTCAGGGGAGTGAGATGTCAAACTAAATAAATAACAAAGCTACTCCAGCTGTTCTGGAGGCAAATGGAAACATATCTTTGTTCAAAGATAAATATACAGAATATTATTTCCTAGGGCTATTGTAAGAAAAATGTCTCACAATTCTGGAGGCTAGAAGAAGTCCAAGATGAATGTGTCATAAGGTTAGTTCCTTTTGAGGGATCAGAGGGACTGTCTGTTCCACTCTTGCCTCCTAGCAGATTGCTGGGTTTGCCAGCAATCTCTTGTTTTCCTTGACTTGTAGATGCCTCACCCCTTCACATGACCTTCTCCCTGATCTGTTCCAGTCTTCCCTCTATCCATGCCTGTCTCTGGGTCCAATTTCTTTTTTATTATTATTATTTTAAATTTATGGACACAGATCACATTGGACTAGGTATCACATAATGACCTCATCTTGATTAAGTCTCTTAAGACCTTCTTTCCAAATCAGGTCACATTCTGTAGTACTAGGTTCTAGGTCTTCAACATATCTCTTTGGGGGACTTGATTCAACCTTTAACACACAGAAAATGAAATATGGAATCTAATTAGAATATACTTTACATGGGAGGAGGAAGACAGAGTTTGAGAAAAAGAATGATAGAGCACATATTTGAGAAAAGTTACTATAAGGGTAATTTTAGACTGCATCTACTCAATAAAATTCAAGAACATATAGGACCTTTAAAACAAAGGGAGAAGAGTAAAAAGGGAATTTGGCTGAGAAGCAGGCAACCATAACACTAGGTTTAAGTTTAAAAAAGACAATATTGCAGGGCAACAAAGAAAATTTGCAAATACATTATAGATGTATAGTATCAACCATCTAGAAATTGGAATAAGCCAAGGGGAGGGATGAGCATGTAGGGGCAAGGCCCAAGGCAGAAACTAAAAATGTAGAAATGGTGACAGGGAATGTGATAAGTTGAAAACATACAAAACATAAAACCGAGGAAAGAAACAATAAAAGAAACTATGAGAAATATCTTTCCTGAGATTCAGGACACTCATTGGCAGGTTAAAGTGATTCCTCCCATTCTGGAAAAATTTTTTAAATGAGATTAAATTCAAAACATTTCTGAATTTTGAGAGTGAAGGAGGTATCCTACAAGCTCCAGGGAGAAACTACCATAGTTGACCACTGACGTTTCATGTCTCTCAAAAAAGAGTGGATGGCATCCATGGATGTGTCTGTTCTGCAGGCATCTCTCTCTCATCTCAGTAGGTGGCTGGTGGGACCGGCAAGGATGATCAGAACAAGTCCAGGATTGTGTCACAACCTGATGGCATTGAACTGAGAGAACCAGATGAGGAAGTCCTGTGTGTGCATATGCATAAAAAGACAGCCAAGCCTTCCTTCCCCTGCGAGGTGTGCAGCAGGGAGTTGAGATTACAGTGCTCATCTCCACCACATGAGGACACGTCCCTTTCTGATGACCAACCCCGTGATTCATGTCACCTGGTGTACCTTGTATTTCATGAAAAAGGCTTGAATTTTTCCACTATTACTCCTACCATCTGTTCTTATACTTTTAATTTTTCACCTAAATCAGCTCCTGTGAGTTTCTGTTAATTGCAACCACAGAATCTCTGAATAAGATCAATATAAAGCAAGTTGCAGGTATTATTAATAATTAAGAGGAGACAGGCTATAAAATGAGTAATGTGACAATAATTGACTGTAAAACATCTGATGGTAGCCAAAAATGATACAGAATGAGGTGTTGAAGGAAACAAAATTTTGTTAATTTCTTTATCAGTGATCCTGAATTACAAAAAAAATAGGTTCAACTATGTATGTTTTCTAAAAGCCAAGGTCTAGTAGAATTGACAACACCAAGCATTTAGCACATTATGAAAAAACAGCATTTAAATATGCTCACATAGAAAAAGATAGAAAAAAGTAAAGAAACATTTTTAAATGTTTGGAAATGCTATTATATGATGATCAAAGCAAGATCAAGCACTACAAGTCTGACAATAAATGTAAGTGGATTAAACTCTCCTTTTCAATTATTGTGAAATTCTTATAGGTAGAACACAGTACAGAGAAAATATAGAGGTCAAGAAAAATTAAAATAATGGACAAAGATATATCAGATTACTGTGCTAACATGCATCAAGTTTACATTAATACTGGACAAAATATGTTCAAAACCACAACAGAACAAAACCAACAAAACTTCACCAAAAAAAAGTATATGTATGTACTTTGTAAGAACAAAGAGTATCATGTTTTCTTGATTAATAGTAAATGTCTAGTGAAAAATATGAAGTTGTTAATTTTCTTTACCTACTGACTTAATAGCCAAATGTATAAAGCAGAATCATCAGAAATGGTTGAAGAAGACACATTTCTCAGTTGATGACATTCTGAATAAGAAAAAAATATATAAACATAAAGATTAAGCATTGTTACCAATGTTACTATTTGTAAAAAATAATAAAGATGATAATTTTATATAACATGAAGAAAATCCACAAAGAAAGCAATTAGAGAAAAACTTTTTAAAGGCCACATTCTTGAAATTAAGGTAAATAAAACCTGAAATTAGTGACAAAAATAGTTTTGAAAATGTATCAGTGACATTATTTTAAAAGCCATAAAACACTCTTTTAAGTCATTTAGATATAAAAGGAAATGGGTATTGCAATTACAGAATATGGAAAATCACTACATATTAAAACAAGAAAATTGGCTGAAGCTATTCTCAGATGGAAATTTAGATCAGTAACTAAGTTATTAAGGAAAAACATGAATTTATTTATTTATTTATTATTTTTTTTTATTGGTGTTCAATTTACTAACATACAGAATAACACCCAGTGCCCGTCACCCATTCACTCCCACCCCCCGCCCTCCTCCCCTTCTACCACCCCTAGTTCGTTTCCCAGAGTTAGCAGTCTTTACGTTCTGTCTCCCTTTCTGATATTTCCCACACATTTCTTCCCCCTTCCCTTCTTTTCCCTTTCACTATTATTTATATTCCCCAAATGAATGAGAACATATAATGTTTGTCCTTCTCCGACTGACTTACTTCACTCAGCATAATACCCTCCAGTTCCATCCACGTTGAAGCAAATGGTGGGTATTTGTCATTTCTAATAGCTGAGTAATATTCCATTGTATACATAAACCACATCTTCTTTATCCATTCATCTTTCGTTGGACACCGAGGCTCCTTCCACAGAAAACTGTGTGGAGGTTCCTCAAACAGTTAAAAATATACCTGCCCTACGACCCAGCAATTGCACTGTTGGGGATTTACCCCAAAGATACAAATGCAATGAAACGCCGGGACACCTGCACCCCGATGTTTCTAGCAGCAATGGCCACGATAGAAAAACATGAATTTAAATGAATAAAGTGGCACTCAATTCAATATAGTTAAAAGGGGAAATAATAAATGAAAATCAACCAAAAGATAAAAATAATTAAGAAATCGATGTATTAATGAAGAGAATATATCAATGTTCAAGAGCTATATCCCTGATAATGCAAAACAAAGTGGGCAAAAAAAATCTTGAAAATCTTACCAGGGTCAAAAAAAGATGAAACAAAGTTTAATGATGAAGGAGAGGATTAGAAAACTAGTTTTAAAATATGTATAGTTCTACATGGATAAATGTAAAAGTCTCAAAAAAAAAGCTATTTTTAGAGAAATATGAATGATCAAACTTGGCACAAAACCACCTTGACAGATTAATAGCCATGAAAGAAATTGTAAAATTATGAAAATTACCTTAAAGAAAGACCTTATAGCTAGAAAGTTTTATAGATTCCATGCCATATAAATTATTCTAGAGTTACTAAAACTCAATAGTAATGTGTATAGAATACGCATTTATAGTATATGCATATTACATATACAATCTCACTTAGATATAAACACAACATTTAAAATCAATACTACCCAATCAAATAAAGAATAACATGGTAAAGTATAGTCACACATGCTGAATAGACTTTTCCATGTGAAATATAGAAATTACATGCACACTCTGTGTGTATATATGTGTCTGTATTAATTAAAAAGTTGGGGAAACCCAAAAAAAAAAGTTGGGGAAACCAATTCCAGCAGTTTCTTTTTGTTTCTTTTTTCCTCCTATCAAAGTCAGATTTGGAGTGATTTCCTCTCTTCTTTTTACTTTACTGTTTTTTTTAAGACTTTTGCATTCAGAAAAATTTTAAGTATATCACTTGTTCAGATATCTGAAAAAATTAGTCTCATATATGATGGTAAAAGGCAAATTACTGAGATAATAAAGGATTATATGTGGTTATTTTAAGGATTTCCTTAGAATATTTGGCTTTCCTGTACTTAGACGATATTTATAATGACCATACTAGAGTAATTGTTTTGAGCTATGAAAAATAAGGTTTTTCCCATTGAGTGGCTCAGATGAATGGGAAACAGTAAAATAATTTGAATTGGATGTTCCTTAAAGTCTTTTTTCATAATAGATTCTGATTCCACTATTTATCCCAACTTAGTATAGGAATAATAATTATTATGTGAGATTTTACTATCTGCCAGGCACTCTTCTCAGCAATTTATGTGTATTATTTAATTTGCAAAGAAATCTCATGAGGTTGGTACTCTAAGCTAGCATAATAATTGCTATTATTATTATTATTATTCAATGTCAAATAGCAACTAATGATTCATCAGAGATTGCAAATAGAGCATTTTGTAAGCAAAATGTATCAGAACATTTCATTCACTGAAAATTTCCTCTTTTCCTTTTGAAACCCCAATCAGTTATATACCTGTGCAATGAAATGATTGCTTGAGAAATGATTTTCTTTTGGAAATAAGTTCTTGTGGTCCCTTGAATGATGTGGAAGAGTTAGATGCTTTGGGTAGACTTCCCAGGAAATGCATCTGTGTGCAGGTGGTTCATCGGGAAAGTGTATCTGTGAGAGAGTCAGGAAAGGAAGGTTGGGCAGGGGGTCAGTATCCGAAGCTGAGATGGCCCTTCACAGATGCTCTGATGACTGGAAGTGGCTGCCCAGAGGCTGGGAGATAGTTTCCGGGGAAACACTGAGGCAGGATCCACCTGCCAGCAGCATTCCTAGCTAGGGGAGTGAATCTGAGATGGAACAGAGTAGAATGGGGCAGAGAAGAGTACAGTCATGTTTTCTATGCAGACCCAACAGGAAAGAAATTATTTTTAGGCATAAATCTGAAAGAATGAAAGAATGGAGACAACAACCAGAACCTCTTAGAAACTAGAACGAAAAACTGGTGCCCAGTAAAGGGTTTGTTGAAACCTTTGCTGACACAGCAGAGGGGAACCAGGAAGCGGGATTCACATCCCAAACTCTCCAGACACAGGGACAGAGGGCAGCCCATACTGTGAAGGCAGCAGCAGAGTGAGGATAGGGTGGAAGGTAGAAATCTGTTTAGAAGCCATCAGATCTGCACAGCCCATGCCCGCCTCTCCAACCCAGCACTTGCTCTCCCCAACCCCAGAGAAAGGCATTTACCCATTTCTTTATGCAGGGAGGACTATTTTTAGGAGATGGTTGGAGAGAGTTGTTGGGTTTGGTGCCACTAGGGTGGGGAGGTTTGGGGAGGGACCCAAAATGTGGGTTAAATGAATGTGTACACACTGGGTGGAGACCCTCCCATCCCCAGCTATCTTCTCCCATTTGATTTTCAGCACAGCCTCTGTTCTCCTGGACAGATAACACTGGCTATTTTCTAGGAAATCTCACCAATGTAAAGGGAAGAAATGAACAAGTTTTTCCATTTAAACAGTTCAGGCAGGTTCCCTCACCAGGCCACTCACACCCCTCCTTAGGTGTCCTGATTTGCAATGCTTTTCACTGTGGGTGTTCAATCAAGAATGCATAGGCTTCCCACATAAAAAATAAGAAACAAAGAAGAAAAAAGTGGCTCAGAGAAAACAGAGCCCATCCAGGGAGGAAATAAAACATGAAAAATACAAGCCCTGCAAATATCTCAGCGATAAAATGATATGTTGCAACTGTGAAATGAAAACAGTTCAAAAGAAAGAAAGAAAGAAAGAGAAATAAAGAAAGAAAGAAACAAAGAAAGAAAGAAACAAAGAAAGAAACAAAGAGAAATCCAACATTCAGAGTTCATAAAAGATCTCTCGGAAATTAAAATGTGATAGAAAAAAAAACACAATAAAATCATTACACGATAAAGCTCCCTGAATCCTCCAGAAAGTAGAGCAAAGAGATGAAGTGGCATAAAAGTAGGAGAGTTGAGATCAGAGAATTACAGGACAGTTCCCAGAGGCCTGATGAAGGAAGGCAGGAGTCATGCTCAGAAATCGGAAGGATAAGAATTTCTGAACCAGAATTCCATGCTTAGCCAAACAAGCAGTTAAATACAAGGTAGAATAAACACATTTTTCGACATGCAGCATCTTAGATATTTGCTCCAATGAACTTTCCTTAGGAAGATGCTAGATGCCACAGTCCCTTAAATCGAGAAAGGACACGTAGGCTATTCCTGAATAGGAAACCCAGAGAACGGGGATGCAAGCATCCCCCACGAGGGCGTTCACTGAGACAGTCGGGCTGGAGGTTGGGCGCCAGGCATAAAACCATAGGTCCCAATGGTAGAAGACTCCAGGAGAAAAGATAGAATGCCCTATTTTGCTGGAACAGCTGGGAAGTACTTGAGGTTGAAGTAGTAAGTACTTAGGAAGCTGTAAGATAATTATTATCTTAGGAAAACCAAAGCTGTAAGTTACAGAAAACTCAAGTTGACTGTGTGTCTGAGTTAAGAACTGTTTTTTGTCGTATCCTAATAAAGAGAACTTTGTTGAATGACTACCATGCAGGGACGGGGGTGCATAGGAGCTGAAAAATGAGTATTGATGATGTTGCTGTCATGTGTCCCAGGGGGAAATCTATGAAGACAACAAGCGAAAAATCAAGAAAAGCATAAAACAGGTTATTTGCAGGAATGTAGCTAAATACAGAAACAGCGAAAAGAGGTTCAAGTACTTGCCTCTGAGAAGGAAGAATTAGGGATGGGGGAGGTGGAGGCATTAAAAAAAATTTCTTGTGGAATTGTTTGATTATTCATGTATATGCATGTATAACCCTGAAAAAAAATCTTACTAAAAGGATGCACAAGGGGAAAAGGAACAGTATGAATTTTATCAGTCGAGAAGAAGAGTACATTTATTGGCCTGAATGACCTGCCTTATTCTCTATGAAATGACTTTAGTCATAGAGTTTGCTAGTCAGCAAACTAGCTTCTGAGTTTGGGAGAGCTTCTTACTTGGATGAAATCATTAAATATATTCTTGTTATATTCTAAAATGTTGATCTAAATGACCTTTAGATTTCTATTCTTATGATCTTAACTATAAACTCTCTTCTTTGTAGAATATAATTTTGGAAAACGTATACTTCAATAAATGATTAGCCTACTAGTGAGGTATCGTATATGAAAAAAGAAAATATCATACATTAAAAATGTCGGAGCTGCAGACCTCATTAATTCAGTTTTTTTTCCATATTCTATCTAGGAGAAGGTGAAGTTTACCTTTGAATGCCTAAGAAGAAATGAATATTGTAAGCATCATTATAAGGATATCTTGGTCATTTCTTTAAAAGAATCTGAAGATTGTAGTATATAATATTGTATTTAATAGAGTCTCTTTTTTTAACAAATATATATCGAGTGTATTCATGTAATAAATGCTTGTTAAGGATCTATTTTGTTCAGGCATTCTACTACGTATTGGGAACACAAAGCCAAAATACATAGTTCTTGCTTTTAAGGTGACAGATGAATAAGGAAATTGACATAAAACTAGCAAGTGTGCTGAAAAGGACAGATAACAGTGGCTCCATTGAAGAGTTAAGGTAGAATGGACTTGCAGCCCAGGAGAGAGTGTAGACTTCACACAGGGAATTTCAGGGGAGTTGAACTTGAAGCATAAATGAGAGTAAAGTCCGTGGACTGATGGGAAAGAATCCAGGAACAAAAGGCAGTCTTGGGCAGTGGTGAAAGTATCATGTGTTCTGGGAAGAGCCAGTAGCTCAGGATGTCCTGAAGCACAGGTCAAGGAGTCTGAAGAGATGGGAAAAGACATTTTGGATTGTATTATGTAGGTGGAGGCAATGAGACACTATTAATAGCTGTTATTATTAAGAGCGAACATTTTCAAATGACTTCTCTATGCTAGGCACTAAGCCCAGGTCTTCGATACCAAATCTTATTTAAAACTACTCTATCCTCACTTCCAAAGTTTCAGGCTTGAGGATAGCACAATACAATTTGTGTAGAAACTTTATTCTACCATTCTTGAGAAAATGCGGCTGTCGAGTGAAAAGAAAAAAAAAAGACACAGAATGGTTTAAGTAGCTACTTAACAACATCACATATAATAGGGCAAGGGACAAGATCGGAAAGATAGAGGTAGTCGAGTGTTTTATTCTTTTTACCACTTTGAAAGTTTCTAGGATATCCATCAATCAATTTAAAAATGAGAACAATGTCTTATTATAGAGGAAGAGGGGAAAGGAAGGGGGAGAAAGAAGAGATTGGGGGGGGAGGGAAGAAAAGAGAGAGGGAGCAAAGGAGACAGTCATTCATGGGGAGGCAGCTGCTGGAGGAGGGGAGGCAGCTGCTGGAGGAGGGGAGGCTGGAAACAGAACTCCTAGAAGGACGGGGAGACCCTTCTGGCAAAGTCCAGGCACAGGATAGGCATCCTTCCGCAGAACAGCAAATGGAAGAATCAGAGCATAATTTACCAAATAAATCCAAAGGAAAGGGTCCCCCCCGCCCCCTTGGATGCTTGGGCGAGCAAGCGAGAAGGAGAGCGAGGACCCCTGAGGTTGGGGAGACCAGTGAAGGCGGTTCCCGAAGCTGTGATGCTGTGATTGGGGGGGTTGTTTGGCTTGGCTTTGGGCGATGCACCAGTTAATCGTATTCCTGGTGAAGAGAAGGGGCGGTGGTGCGATCCTGGGCACCAAGCGGGTGATTCCGTACTCATCAGGACCCAGAACTCCCCCCACCCCGGCCCCCCGCCCCGGTGTGAGCTCCAGGAATAGAAAAAGCACAGCGAGGCATTTGCAAAGACGGGCCTGGGCACAGGTGACCGACCGTGCCCCCACATGGTCTCCGCTGGCCTCTCCTTTACAAAGGGCTCCGGCCCCCCGGGTTTGGTGGCTCAGAACTGAGAGGGTTGGCAGCTTCTGTCTCCTGGGAGCTCCTCCCGGCAGCTCGGCCTTCCCCCTAACCGGCCCCTGTCTTCCTGCCGTCCCCAGGGCTCTACGAAACCTTTCTAACCAACGATGACCCCGAATGCTGTGATGTCAGGAGAGAAGAGCGCCCGAGCAAGCCCTCCAGAGGGACGCTGGGGCCCAGCAGCGCCTGTCACAGGACGTCCCCCACAGTGTCATCAGCGAGCAGGCTGTGCCACAGCAGACTCAAACTGTGCGTGCTCGTGCTCATCCTGCTGCACACAGTGCTCACGGCCTCGGCGGCGCAGAACGGCACGGCGCTGGGCCTCGGGGGCGTGCAGGCGCTGGACGAGAGCTCGCCGCGCGACGAGTAGCCCGGGGCGCGGGGGCGCGGGGGCGCGGGGGGCGCGGGGGGCGCCCCCAGCCCCGGCCCCCGCCCGGGCCCAGGCCCCGCCCCGCCCCGCCCCCGCTCGGACCCACCCTCGGGGCCTTCTGACCCTCTCGCCGCTGCTGGGGCAAAACTGAAGATGGGCCTGGATCCAAACGAGGACACGAACACAGCTTTTTATTGACTAAAAGGCTGTAAAGTGACTTAAATTTCTCACACCATTTTATACACTGTGTTTTAATGTTTGGAGGTTTTATTTGCTTTCCTTCGGTTTGGATTGATTTTTGTTGTGTTTTGTTTTAAATTTATCTTTTTTTTTTTTTTTTTGATTTTTGATTTTTTTTTTTTTTTTTTTTTTTTTTTGCACTTGTTACTACAGGATTTATTTTCGGGGATGGTTTCTCAGAGGTAAACTAAGTCTTCACTGTCTCTTTCTCTCTATCTATATATATATTTCTAGTCATTGTGTGTGTTCATCAGATAGTTCTGTCTCTATGTCCTGTCAGTTTCTATTAGAGGAATGATCGCTATGACCTCACGGTATAGCAAAATACAACAACAACAACAAAAAAAAAAATCATAAAAGATAAAAAAAGACAAAAAAAAGAAAACAACAAAAAATACAAATAAAAAAAAAAAAAAACCCTAACTCTTCCCTCCTGCCTCCAGACCCCAGGGCCCTCCCAGCACCTCCCCCCTCCCCCCTCCCCCCACCCCCAGCCTCTCCTCCCCCTATCCCCTCCCCCACCCCTCCCCCCCCCCCCCCCCCCCCCCCCCCCGCCCCCAGCAGACAACGTGGCTTGCTTCTGTTTGTGCAGCCGCAGTGCGGGCGCGCGCGCTCCGGGGCTTTGGGCCTCAGTGGTCCACCCCACCGGGAGCAGAACAAGGGGTTCCTTTTTAGCTGAACAAACAAGTGCTCTCCATGGTAGACGGAATCAGACACTTAACACATTTTTATGTTGACAACAAAATAAAAGCAAAGAAAACCACCATGAACTAGGTTGCTCCCGTTCCCCTTCTCCAAGCCCCCCCCCCCCCGCCCGCTGCCCCCACCCCGAGTCGGGATGCACGAGGCTGGAAGCCCCTCCTGCAGGACTGCAGGCAGGCTTTCGTGCACATCTCGGTGTGTGGGGGCCTTTGAACGACAACAGAGGGTCTGAGGACACAAATCTGGGTTTCTTTCTCCTCTCTGTGGTTGTGGAGGAGACCGTAGAGATGCTCCAACACCTGCAGTATACAGAATATGTACAATTTTACCCCAGTATCTCCCCAACCCATAATTTAAAATTTTCCAGGTATAAAGTGTATGCAATTCTGCATTATCACAAAAGAACTTGTTAAAAGAAATAGATTAGCCATTTTCATTCAAGTGCAAAAACTTTGTCACTCGAACACGCTCTAGATAGTTGATGAGAAAAGGAGAAGTCAGATCGCTCTGTTTGTATTTTTCTTTTTGTGGGAACATTTCACCTGCTGAGTGTATATGAATTTGCTTTCTAAAAAAAAAAAAGGCTTTTATGAGTTTACAGTAGAATCAGTGGAAGGAAGAGTTCATAAGGGCTGTTTTTAAAAAAACAAACAAACAAACAAAACAAATGATTTAAAAAAAAAAAAAAACACTTCACATTCCTTCCTATACTCTAACTACATTTGGGAAGTGCACTTCAGATATGTTTGCTGTGTAGCTGGGAGATGAAGGAAAACCATAGAAAAGGTCCTCGTAGCGAACAAAATTTAGTTATTAACTTTATAGCTATGAAATTCCCCCTGGCATTTGTTTTTGTTCAAACAAACTTTAATCTCTGCATCATACTTAACCCTGCGACATGCGTACAGTATGCATATTTTGTTTTGAATAAAAAAAATGTTTTGTTCCAGTCTGTTAAGAATATTCAAAAAATAATAAAGGTATTGCTTAATAAAATTGCTAGAATTGTTTAGCAGTACATGCACAAATATTTTACTAGATTCTTCGTTTTAATAGTGTTTTGTTGAGACTGAAAATCCTAAAATGGTCTGCGCAAATACAAAAAAGAAAAAAAAAAAAACACCAAAAATCCAAAATTCTCCAGTTTTTGTTCCTTTTTTAAAAATGTTTTTTTTCCTGGAAATGTTAACACACATTCACAAGTGCATGTGCACACACACACACACACATATAACAGGCACAGTATTTTTAATTTACAGAAATACAGTGCTATTTCTGGGGCCACAGTGGGTGGAAAGAGGGCTGGGGGCACTGAGTTGTGGTGAGTGTTAAACACTCGTAGAAATGAATGTGTTTAAAGGCCATCTACTGATAGGCCACAGATTTCTGTGGAATTGGGGGATGACAGAAGTAGGGAAGCAGTGGTTGGAGGGTGAATGGGTGCTGACTCATAAGAAAAGATTTAAGGTGAGCTCTTTTTCAATTGCCCTCTTTAAGGGCTTTAAGACATATGGCTAGGAAGAAGTTTGTTCTGAGCTTCCCCTACCTCTGCCATGCAAAGGCCACACCACAGTGCATTTATCCAGTGCTCCTCATGCTTTTGTTTGTGCCATGGGAATTTCCATTCTTTGGTACGATGACAAATCAACACAGATGCAAATTCCACCCACTCTCATGGGAAGATGTTATTATTTCTAGGCACTGGGCAACATGATTGAAAAAAAAAAAAAACAGTATCCCATGACAATCAGGGTTCCATTTTCTCTTAGTATCTTTTGCATCTGGTTAATTTTTTTTTCAAATATAGAGGGATTGGAAGATACCACTGGGCCATGTTTCAACTTTAGTTTGGGGAAGATGGCAGCCAAAAGAGGGAGACCAAAAACCACCACTACTTTACCAGACAGGTAAGTCCTCCAGAAAACAATTTCAAGGGTTGGGAGAAACAGCACACAGTATTTAATTGTACTGTGAACCTATAATTTAGGTGAGGAAGGGCGGGAAGGGAGAGGGCAGGGATGAGTTACATCCCTCACGTCAACCATTGGATTGTCGCTCCTTCTAGTAGGATTCTTTTCTTGCCATATACGTTTATTCTTATTATGTGAAAATAATCTCAGTGCCTGGTATTTAATACTGTAAATGTGTAAGTACTTCCCTATGACATTTCCACTGACACAGGGAACTAAAGCAGCTTTTCCTGGGGTCAGCCAAAGGAACTGAACAGGCAATGACTCCTAGTCAGAGTCAAAAAGCAGCCATGGAAGATGCAAATCTCACTACACCCACAGGTCATTTAGTTTTTCCACTTGATCAACATACATATGTTAATTCTACACACAAAAAAATTAAGACACTGCACCTTTCTTTTTTTTTTAAGATTTTATTTATTTATTCATGAGAGACACACAGAGAGAGAGAGAAAGAGAGAGAGGCAGAGACACAGGCAGAGGGAGAAGCAGGCTCCATGCAGGGAGCCTGACGGGGACTCGATCCTGAGACTCCAGGATCACGCCCTAGGCTGAAGGCAGGCGCTAAACCACTGAGCCACCCAGGGATCCCCAACACTGCACCTTTGTAATCGTCATCCCGTTTTATTTTTCTCATAGTGGATATCCATGGCATAGTAGATAATGAATGACAATATTGAAACTTTTATTTCTGAAAGCAAATTGAAAATCAAGAAAATAATATTTCATCCACAAATGTGTAGAACAGTCTTCCTCATGTTTAAAATTGTCTTTTTTTTTTTTTTTTTTTTCTGCAATAGAGAAATTCCAGCTTGTGGAAGATTTTGATTCTGGAAAACCAAATGTCAAGTAACATAGTGGAGTTGGAGGTCATGCCTTACAGCATTTACATTCAGTGAGACTTCAAACTGACTGTTCTTTCATTAAAAAGATCATGTTGTGGGCAGCCCAGGTGGCTTAGCGGTTTAGCGGCGCCTTCAGCCCAGGGCCTGATCCAGGAGACCCGGGATCAAGTCCCCATCAGGCTCCCTGCATGGAGCCTGCTTCTCCCTCTGCCTGTGTCTCTGCCTCTCTCGCCTCTCTCTCTCTCTCTGTGTGTGTCTCTCATGAATAAATAAATAAAATCTTAAAAAAAAATCATGTTGCTCCCCTCTCTCACTATATAGTAAGTGAAAGTTGTTCATTTAAATGGCATCTTTAGAGACAAAGGAATGTAGTTCCTTACCAATGAATTGCTGCCATTAAGTACTAGAACCTGTAGTCATTAAAATAAAAGATTTAAGTCAGGCAGCAAGGAAAGAAAGGAAAACAAGAAAGAGAGAGAAGGAAGAAAGGTAGGAAGAAAAACAAAAATGAATTTTTATATGAATGAATACGAACATCATTTTTGCCAGGAAAAAAGAATAAATGAAAGATCCATGTGCCCAAGAGATTGCATTTGATACCCAGACAGCATTAAAACATTGATCAGTCTAAGACACCATTTGTGTTCTTTTTTAGGTAACAACTATATTTGCTACTGGAAGTATTCAGTCAGAGATATGAAAGGTGCATCTTGTTTTTACTAGAATTGCAGACAGGTATTTGATTATATACACATGCAAATATACATATAAGGAGGAAAGCTATAATGCTATAGCACGCCTTCATAGTGATATGTAGGCATATAATGTATATGTATATACATCATTTACAAGTAAAACTTTAACCACAAAATTATTCCATCCATGACAATACACACATAACATTATAATGAATGAATTCTATTTTTGTTTTTTTTTTCCTATTTTTGTTTTGCTAAAGTTTGAGCAGCATGCTCATTTAAACACTCTACCTACTTTGATGCAGAAAACAGACTCTCAGATTGTCTCTATTAGTGAAGGAATAATAATTTTTAAGTAATCAGAATAGTCTCTATCCCCCAAGCATTAATGATGTTTAGAAAAAAATGAATATTTCATGCAGGTACTGAGTGATGGTGAACAACCAGTCTTTAAATGGGAAGGGGGAAAAAACCAAGTGGAGCATAAAGCAGTATCTCCACAACATTTATAAGAAATTTGAAACTGCTTCAGAGCCTAGAAATTCTCTGTACAATGATAAAATGAGATAGATAATCCTCTTGGCCTTGGAATAAAACTCAAGGCACGAAACCAAATATGAAAGATATTCTGACATACTTCAGGGCTGTGTTTACCTGACACAAGACATTCAGCTTAAAGTTACAAATCGTCAATTGCCTGCTGTGTCATCTGAAGCCACACAGGCTGGTAGCCAGAAGCTGGAGCTCCCACCACATCTGAGGGTGAATTCCAAACATGGGCTCTGTAGCGCAGTAAGAATCATAGGTCTCACCCCTGCTATGGAAGTATAATTTATTTTCTCCAAATTCTAAGATAATTATAAGATGTATAGGTTTTAAACTTAAAAAGGTAAAAATGATTAAAAGAACACAAAAGGTTTCCAATGTCTTAAGCCACATCTGGCCAAGTTTCATCTTGCTACACCCCTAGCTGCTCCTCCGGTCAATGCAGTGAAATAAAGAAGAAGGAGGTCGGTGGGAACATCTAGATGAAATCCCCAGCTAAGAGTGGTAGTACAGTGTGCTTTTAAAACTCTTTGTTTACAGCTGAAAAAAAGCACAGGATCTTAGGGGCAAAGCCATGGTCTGCACAAGGCAGCCAGGACATATTTGAACATGAGATCACATAATGTGCAAACACCTCGGGGGCCACTTAAGTGAGACAAATAATATAAATGTGCCTAGACACAATGGGGTCCTTGGTTACAGTTGTGATGATTACATGTTCTTGAAGGAAATTTACTGCTTTCTTGTGGGAACTGCTCCTGCAGTCTTTCGGGGTCACGGGATTAGACTGGTTTTTCTCTTAACATATTTTAAGCCACACTTCACATTTTTAATCTAGCAAACTGACCATGGATGACTTTTCAACAGTATAATATATATATATATATATATATATATATATATATATATTATAGAATTAAAGTGAACTCTAATGACTTAACGTACACAGCTTCTGTTTCTTATTGTCTGCCCCTCCCCCCACACCAATCCTACAAGGAATAGTAAAAGAAATACATAAGAATTGAGAGGTGGCCCCATAGGCAAGTGTGAATTGATCTAAGATGGTCCTGGAAATAATGATGCAGACTCAGAGTGGTTTTTAAGCTGCTTGTGGATTTATTTTTTCTAAGTACAAATCTTTGACACTGCTGGATTCCATAAGCAAAAACACTACAAGTAAATTTAAACCTATTCTGCATGAATATAGTTCTAAACTGAATTGCTATCTCTTTGTCTTAAAAGAATATTATAATTCCCATGGAAAGAAATCACACTGAAAAAAATCAGGAAGCCTGAAAAGTTTTTGATAAAGTCTACAGAAATGGATTATGTAGAGTTCTTTTATTTTCTTTCATTCTTTTTTTTTTTTTTGGTAGAACCATTTGTTCCCAGCACTCAGTTTAAATGGAAAGACCTGAAGTGTGATTATAATCTGAACAGCCTACATTTGAGAGAAGCAAATATTGTGGATATGAAATTTAATTTTTTTTTAAGTTTTAGTTTTAATTCCACTTGGTTAACATGGTGTTCTATTAGTTTCAAATGTATGACATAGTGTTTCAACATCCATATATCATTCTGTGCTCATCACAAGTGCACTTCTTAATCCCGGCACCTATTTAATGCATCCACTCCACCTCTCTTCTGGTACCCATCAGTTTGTTTTCTATAATTTATTCTGTTTCTTGGGTGACCTTTCTCATTTCCCCAATTCTAGTCTTTCTACCCCATCTTGCCACTTCTCTGTATCTACTAGATATTTTAATGTATTTGCATATATTTGACCCACTCCCTATTTCTGACTAAAACTAACATATTCAAATGTTTTCCCATTTACAATTTCACTGGAAAGCCAGACTATTGCTATTGATCTCTGGATATTGGCTGCTGATCAGCAGGTATAGAAATGGTGACCCTTTCTTTGAAAACTTCCAGCCTCTGCCACACTGACTGCCTCAAGCTGCCAGCTGTTCAAATGCTAGCTAACTAGAAGGGCATTTGTTTTGAAAAGTAAATTTCAACATATGTCCATTTCTTATTGACCGTCACACCTAACAGAAAGTGAACATCCAAGCAAAAATTAAAGTTCTATGTGGACATTGGGAAAAGCCTGAAATGAAGACTACATCCCTGTTACTTTTTCTCCTTATTTTCTTCCTTTTACTTGATATGATTTTTCATTTCTATGTCATGATAAGCATCTGAATGTTTGCACTAGAACTTAATGGGCCATATTTCCATTTTTAATAGATTTATCAATGATAAATGATTTATTAAAAATAGGTATGACTTACAAACACATGTTATTTTCATTTTTTTCTAAGTTCATTCAAATACACTTTTAAGTAAATAGAAACAGAAACAAGTACTAATAGCTGGCAATTCTGAAGGGTTAAGAGTGATGTAAAAATGAGCAAATTTCACTAAGCTGTTATGTAGTACAGAAGCAGCTAGAAGAATGCTTTATTTCTCAAATTTCAAATTCTAAGATCATTAAAATATTAAATATTAAACACTGATTTTTCAAAAGTTATAAAAGTCACTGGTAAGGTTTGTTTATGCCTTGTTTCTTTGGTCAGCTAGATTGTTCCTCTGCTTTTCCTCTCACTACCATTATGTTATTGATCCAAGTAACTCCTCTTTAAATAGAATTGGCCAAATTTCTCTATGTAGATATGTTGTTAGGCTTGATTGTCTGTTGATTGTGATTTTAAAAATTATCTAGTTAAATATGAAGCTTTCAGTGCTTTATTTGGCTTCTTTCTTTTGTATCTTATTTTTATTTTATTTTTTATTCCTGGCTATTTCTATATATGGTTTGAAAAAATGGAGCAGCCCAGCTAAGGTAATAATTTCTACTGACTTTGTCGATCCATGGAGAAGATGAGGGAACCAAGCATATGGATTGAAGGTGCCCTAAATGGTCAGTCCAGCTACAGTCTTGTTCCCAACCTCAACAGCCACAGGCATGATGTTTCTGGATAAGCCAGGTGCTGATGTGGCCATAAAACCAGGGATCCTACTGAAGCCCTTGTTAAGAATGTCATTATATATATATATATATATATATATATATATATATATAACACCATTATATATATAACACCAAAAATGATATGTCTATCTATATTTTCCTTCCCCTTCATTTAAAGGGCACGCAAAAGTTATCAGTAAATGAAATCTAACAGCAACAAATTTTGTTTCTAAGCCTTTAAACAATGATTGAATTTTGATGAAAAACTCCATAAAAAACATTTGCTACACCCCCTACACAAAAATCAAGTTGAGCCAAAGCATTTTGATTTAATGTGATTATCTTTTTCTGAAATATGATACAATGAAATAAGGTTTGGGGTACCTAAAGTGTACACCGTGATAAATAAGTAATCAACTATATTTAAAATATTTTCACGTAATTCTGCCATAATTAGTCTAAAATTTGGTACTCTTCTTTGTATTGCAGTTTGCCTTTCCCTTTAAAACAATGTAACCTTTTATTTAATTGATGTGGTTTTTTAGAAGCTGTCTTTCTGTAGTTTTCTGGATCTCTTCAAATTTCATATGGAACCTTGGAGAGTCAGACTCCTTTCAGTAAAAAGCTTGGAATTAAAATCTCTACTCATCTGTTGACCCCAATGTGTATCAAAGTACTCATGTTGTTACAAGAGATTTAAGTACCTGCTTTGATTCTGATCTTCTTTGCCCTTTCCTCCTCCTTCCCAATCTCTCTCTACCTCCCTCTCCTCTCTCCTCTCTGTCTCTGTCTCAGCTTTTCTGTCTCTGTCTCAACTTCAGGATTTTGAAATGAGATCTCTTAGTGTCAATGTCATTATTGAACCATGTGGGCTGTCCTCTGATTGTTAAAATTGGAAAGAGGATTAAATGATATTAAAAGATGTGAAATATATTAAATGCAGCATCCTTAGAATATGTTTGGTTGTGCAACCAAGACCTTTTAATTTTCTTATGAAAACTCTGATGCTCTAATTCTATTACAATTACAAAGAGATAGTCTGTTCAAAAAGAGGAAAGCTGTAAGAGCATATGAAAAGCACTAATATAATACCTTTAAAAGAACGCATTTAAAGATGCAAACAGTGACTTTGACTTTTTCAGGGTTAGGCATTTGGATTTACATATATTATAATAAAAGAGAAAATTTACTTTCAAAACTCGATTTTGGAAAAAATGTATTTCAACTGAAATGGAAATTTAACCTCCACAGAAATCCAATTGTATTGCATACATTTTTAAACTCTTGAGAAATCCATTTTTATATTTTTTATGGAGAAGTAGCATCTTGACAAGAGCTTGGCCCTCTTTATCAACACCCACAACATCCCACAACAGCACTGATTTTGTATTTATCTGAATAATCTGCAAACTATACAGTGGTAAGTAACACTACACCTTCAAATGGGTGGATCGATTTTGAAAGATCTAGGGCTAAAGAAAATACGTGAAGGGATTCTTTCTTTTAAGAGTAATCCATCTCAAATTTTATAACCCTGTACAATGACAAATAACAGCCAAATCCAGCAGAATGGAACAGGAATATTTAATGTATCAAATCAGCATGGAATTTTATTCATAGATACAGATAAACACCAGATTTCTTCTTTCTTTTCCCCGTGAACCCAGCCAATCAATTCATCTATTTCTCCCTCAGGTTTTTCTCAGAGGTAAGTGTAAAGTGAAAATTTATTTCTTGTGTCATTAGAGGAGGAACGATGAAGCTCAGGCACAATATTATTTGTACCCCTGTCAAAAAGTCCCTGGTACACTCAGCTCTCATCATCAGAGCAGGGGGCACTGCATCTCCCAGACAGCACCCTGTCAGCTTCGGATGACTAAGCTTTTCTACTGAAGAGGATGAGGAACCTCTCCTGAAACAGCAGTCAAGCTCATATAAGAACAAGATGTGGGGGAAGAGAATACATTTCTTTTTTAAATCATGTGACGAACACCAATAAAATTTCTGGGCAATAAAAATACGTCTTGAGGTATTCAAAGGAGCATTATATAAATTTCTTTTCTTCTGTTTTATTTTATTAAAGTTTCCAGAAAGTGGAGCACCTGGGTGGCTCAGTTAGTTAAGCTCTGCTTTGGGCTCAGGTTGTGATCCCAGAGTCTAGGGATCTGGCCCTGCATCAGGCTCTCTGCTCAGTGGGGAGTCTCTGCTTCTCCCTCTCCCTCTGCTATTCCTCCCCCTGCTCATGCTCTCTTTCTCAACTAACTAACTAACTAACTAACTAAATAAATAAATAAATAAAATCTTTTAAAAAAAAAGTTTCCAAAGAGTGGAAAAAAACCCTGGAAGTTAAAATCAAGTTCTAATGCCTTTCATTTTCAGAAGAGTAAGTATACCTTACATTTCCATTTATTAACTTATTTTAAACAGACATATGAACTGCCTACATTCATGACTTTCAATCATTTATTGGAAAAAAAACTTTGTGAGAAGCCTCCAGTCACTGGGACTAAGCTAGGCTTTGGAGAAACTGACATAAAAGAAGTAATTTTGGTCTTCTGGGAGTTCTGGGACCAGTATGGGAGAAGGGCATAGGGTGATGATGCAAAGAGTAGGCCAATAGTATGGTAAACTTAGAGCCCTATGGGAGCATTTAACTCTGACTGGCAAAAGTTAAAATTTCACAGATAAAGTGGCCTCATAACCAAAGAAGAGGTTAGCAAGCAAATGACAGAGTATGTGGTCTCATACAAAAGACTAAAGCAGAAGAGACCACTGTGTGCAGTTCAGAGAGACACACTGGGAGAGTCTCATGGTTGGAGAAACAAGGGGCCACCCAGCTCAGAAGTTTGGATTTGACCCCCAAAGAAAAAACCATGAGAGACTATTTTAAAAATGATACTGCACAAGGACCTTCACGCATTTAAAATTTTTCCCTTGGCAAGAGCATACAGCATAGATCGAGGGAAGTAAAGCCGTAAGGGACTATAACATTGGTGGGAAATAATGAGAATCTGAGCAAATGCAGCAGTGAATGAGACCAAGAAAAGGAATGGATCTGAGAAATAGTATGATGTAGAATAGCGGGGCTTGATGATTTTCTGAATACGAGTGATAAAGACAAGTAAAAAAAAAAAAAAAAAAAAAAAAAAAAGACATGCATGAAAAGGAATCTCAGTTTTCCAGTGTGGCCATTCATCATATAAAGAATCCTGGAAGAAGAATGTATTTGGGACCATGGACAACCTGTGCACATTTAGGAATGTTTCAGGGGGCCAGGAAGACTGCCTCACAGCAGCATAATACATCTGTTACTTAGGATAATGCTGCCTGTTCTACAAAATTTCAATAGCTCAGCATAAGAGTTTACCTTTTGCTTCCTTGAACACCCAGTGAATGCCTCTCCTGTGGCTACTTCCAATGCCCAGGCTTCTTGTCTTGACCTCCCACCCAACCTGAGGCCTCATCTGGGCCCATATCAACCCAGATGAAAGGGACAGTGTTGGGATCCCTGGGTGGCGCAGCGGTTTGGCGCCTGCCTTTGGCCCAGGGCGCGATCCTGGAGACCTGGGATCGAATCCCACATCGGGCTCCCGGTGCATGGAGCCTGCTTCTCCCTCTGCCTATGTCTCTGCCTCTCTCTCTCTCTCTCTCACTGTGTGCTTATCATAAATAAAATAAAATTAAAAAAAAAAAAAAAGAAAGGGACAGTGTGGGAAAGTTGCAACCACTTTCCAAACATGACAGTGACTGAAGCTTTGGAGACTAGAGCTCTGAGGGAATTGAGTGACGTCGGGCATAGTGGTTAAAAAGACAAAGAAGGCTTACAGGAGACATAACTTTTTCTTTAATCATCTGTCAAGGTCAGGCATTTTTCATAATTCATTTCTGGTTCTCACAACAAACCTCAAAAAAGTTGTTTTTCATTCTAGATTTTTGGAGGAGGTACAAGTCTCAGAGAGCCACAGAAACAGGTCAAGGTCATATAAGTACTAAACACCTATGTTTGGACTCAAGTGTGATTTTTCTAATGCCAGGCTTTTCTGCTTCCCTCACAAAACACTTAGTATAACCCTGCTCTCCTTCATCTGGGAAGAGTCCAGAGTAAATGAAACTACTTAAAGTTCAATTTAGTCTTAAATAATAGAAACAAATTGCATTTTTAATTGTCAAAAATAAAGGAGAATTGCAATGAAATTGGTGAAAGCATCCCCATTTTTCCATTCATGCCTTTTGGTCCTCAAGGTCAGTGAATTTATAGAACTTCCTATTCACAGATTTATACTTGCCAAATCTCTGGTCTTATAATGAAGATCTGGCTTCAGTGTTGATTAAATATGATCATATCACAAGGCTGTGGAATTCCAAAGAAAATTAGTCAACATTAATTGAAATAGGCTACATAGTGTTCAGGTCAATGGTCAAGATGAGTAATAGACATTATCTTCAATTTTGACAGCTTTACAGCTTAGTGAAGGCTACAGGCATACAGAACTGGCAGCCATACTTTTCACTTTATATTATTGGCCTATTGTTAGCAAGTGATCAAATAATCTTTGTATCCAATGATTTAGTGGTTGGGATTCATTCTTTCAAAGCTGAGAGTGAAAAATCACTGTTCTCCATAGGGAAATATATTAAAAGAGAGAACATAAATGTTATTACTAAGGACATATAAAACTGAAAGGTGACACATTATAAACCCAATGCTATATCCAGCTCAATGACAACAATGGTCATTTGTGGACAAAGTTGGAAATTCTTCCTGAAGTCTCCACATGTTGGGGTGCCCAGAAAAATTCCTATAATGTCATAAAAATCTATTTTTCAAGAGAGTATTTAATTTTTCTAAATGACTCTTTAATCCATTTATTTACTTGATTTTCAGAATCAAAGATAGCATGATATATACACTTTTTTTTTTTTAATCAGCAACTGGTAAATACTTTATTTTATTTTTTTTTTTTAATGTAACTCTGGGTAACTGTTTTTTTTTTAATTTTTTAATGGTGTTCAATTTACTAACATACAGAATAACCCCCAGTGCCCGTCACCCATTCACTCCCAACCCCCCGCCCTCCTCCCCTTCTACCACCCCTAGTTCGTTTCCCAGAGTTAGCAGTCTTTACGTTCTGTCTCCCTTTCTGATATTTCCCACACATTTCTTCTCCCTTCCCTTATATTCCCTTTCACTATTATTTATATTCCCCAAATGAATGAGAACATATAATGTTTGTCCTTCTCCGACTGACTTACTTCACTCAGCATAATACCCTCCAGTTCCATCCACGTTGAAGCAAATGGTGGGTATTTGTCATTTCTAATAGCTGAGTAATATTCCATTGTATACATAAACCACATCTTCTTTATCCATTCATCTTTCGTTGGACACCGAGGCTCCTTCCACAGTTTGGCTATCGTGGCCATTGCTGCTATAAACATCGGGGTGCAGGTGTCCCGGCGTTTCACTGCATCTGTATCTTTGGGGTAAATCCCCAATAGTGCAATTGCTGGGTCGTAGGGCAGGTCTATTTTTAACTCTTTGAGGAACCTCCACACAGTTTTCCAGAGTGGCTGCACCAGTTCACATTCCCACCAACAGTGTAAGAGGGTTCCCTTTTCTCCGCATCCCCTCCAACATTTGTTGTTTCCTGCCTTGTTAATTTGCCCCATTCTCACCGGTGTGAGGTGGTATCTCATTGTGGTTTTGATTTGTATTTCCCTGATGGCAAGTGATGCAGAGCATTTTCTCATATGCATGTTGGCCATGTCTATGTCTTCCTCTGTGAGATTTCTCTTCATGTCTTTTGCCCATTTCATGATTGGATTGTTTGTTTCTTTGGTGTTGAGTCTATGAAAAGCCCACAGCAAATATCATTCTCAATGGGGAAGCACTAGGAGCCTTTCCCCTAAAATCAGGAACAAAACAGGGATGTCCACTCTCACCACTGCTATTCAACATAGTACTGGAAGTCCTAGCCTCAGCAATCAGACAACAAAAAGACATTAAAGGCATTCAAATTGGCAAAGAAGAAGTCAAACTCTCCCTCTTCGCCGATGACATGATACTCTACATAGAAAACCCAAAAGTCTCCACCCCAAGATTGCTAGAACTCATACAGCAATTCGGTAGCGTGGCAGGATACAAAATCAATGCCCAGAAATCAGTGGCATTTCTATACACTAACAATGAGACTGAAGAAAGAGAAATTAAGGAGTCAATCCCATTTACAATTGCACCCAAAAGCATAAGATACCTAGGAATAAACCTAACCAAATATGTAAAGGATCTATACCCTCAAAACTATAGAACACTTCTGAAAGAAATTGAGGAAGACACAAAGAGATGGAAAAATATTCCATGCTCATGGATTGGCAGAATTAATATTGTGAAAATGTCAATGTTACCCAGGGCAATATACACGTTTAATGCAATCCCTATCAAAATACCATGGACTTTCTTCAGAGAGTTAGAACAAATTATTTTAAGATTTGTGTGGAATCAGAAAAGACCCCGAATAGCCAGGGGAATTTTAAAAAAGAAAACCATATCTGGGGGCATCACAATGCCAGATTTCAGGTTATACTACAAAGCTGTGGTCATCAAGACAGTGTGGTACTGGCACAAAAACACACATAGATCAGTGGAACAGAATAGAGAATCCAGAAGTGGACCCTGAACTTTATGGTCAACTAATATTCGATAAAGGAGGAAAGACTATCCATTGGAAGAAAGACAGTCTCTTCAATGAATGGTGCTGGGAAAATTGGACATCCACATGCAGAAGAATGAAACTAGACCACTCTCTTTCACCATACACAAAGATAAACTCAAAATGGATGAAAGATCTAAATGTGAGACAAGATTCCATCAAAATCCTAGAGAAGAACACAGGCAACACCCTTTTTGAACTCGGCCACAGTAACTTCTTGCAAGATACATCCACGAAGGCAAAAGAAACAAAAGCAAAAATGAACTATTGGGACTTCATCAAGATAAGAAGCTTTTGCACAGCAAAGGATACAGTCAACAAAACTCAAAGACAACCTACAGAATGGGAGAAGATATTTGCAAATGACATATCAGATAAAGGGCTAGTTTCCAAGATCTATAAAGAACTTATTAAACTCAACACCAAAGATATATACACTTTTTAAAAAGATATGTTCTGGATTTTATTGTCTTAGGCTTGGTCCTTCTAACTTCTGAAATCTTTAAAACCTGCCTCTATATTCCAAAATAATATATAATAAGCAGTTCGAGAAAGCACTGGGTAGTTGATTTTACTAATTGGCAAGAGAAATATGCATTGTACTGACTTTTGGTTAGATAAAATTAATGAGTATAGTTGTCTTGGAGTGCCTGGGTGGCTCAGTCGGTAAGTGTCTGCCTTCAGCTCAGGTCATGATCTCAGAGTCCTGGGATTGAGCCCCCCGTATCAGGCTTCCTGCTCACCAGGGAATCTGCTTTTCCCTCTCCCTCTCCCCCTCCCCCCCTGCTCGTGCTCTTTCTTTTTCTCTTTCTCTCTTTCTCAGATAAATAAATAAAATCTTTTTTAAAAATGAATACAATTGTCTGTGTGAGCAAAATGGAGATTCTGGGTATAATAGACTATGCTGGGTTTTAGTCTATTTCCTGATAATAAGCCCAAATTAAATATCTTCATAATATCTGTCAGGTTTTATGTGCAGAAATTACAAGTTGTTTGCATTATTCAATATGGTAATGGGACTATTATGAAAATCCCAAGCTGATTTGTGAGCTAACACACTGAATAAGAACTCACTAGAAATTAAAGAATCTATATTTTGTTGTTCTTATAGGGAAGTTGTTCAATATAAATCTGGTTGAGGAACAAAGCATTTGGAAAGGTTAAACTAATAAACCTGTGTTTAGATTATCTGGGATTATCTGTCAAAACTCAATTTCCAGATTAATATTAATGCATTTCTGCTCAATGGGAATATCTCTATTTCTTGGAACAGTGACTTTGCTAATAGTAATTTGATTATGTATGGTAAGATTTAGAAAAGAGTTAATGGCAATGTATTTTAATATTCCTTAGCATTATAAAATTAATCATTTAAAGTAACCTTACCCACCTAGCACATCAGTAACTAACAGATAGCTAACATATCAGTTACTTAATTCCATGAACACAATATTTAGATACTTATCACTTGTACATACCCAAAGGAGATGCCAAAATCTCACTGGCCCACTATAAAACATAACTATGTAAAAAAACTATTATAATACAAAATAGATATATTAGAATTTTAATGAAAATGAAACATTGCCTGATATTTTATTTTTTTTAATTTTTATTTATTTATGATAGTCACACACACAGAGAGAGAGAGAGAGAGAGAGGCAGAGACACAGGCAGAGGGAGAAGCAGGCTCCATGCACCAGGAGCCCGACATGGGATTCGATCCCGGGTCTCCAGGATCGTGCCCTGGGCCAAAGGCAGGCGCCAAACCGCTGCGCCACCCAGGGATCCCATTGCCTGATATTTTAGATAGCAAAATCAAAATTGTAAATTTTTGTCACCTACTGAATATATGAATTAAAATTCTTTTTTTCATCAAATAAAAAGTAGAAAGCCAGGTCACTTGTTCATTAATCCAAATATCCTAGTTTTACATAATTTGTGGTGTGATATTTCTAAAATAATTTGAGGGTGTTCTTAGCTAACTTAGCCCTTTTAAAGTTTCTATTATTTTAATACAATTTATTTCTAATTATGAAAAACTGTGTGGTCTTTTTTGTTACACTGAAACAATCACAAACTTGCAGTATAGTTGCAAGAACAGTCCAATCAACTTTTCCCCCTTTCCCAAACTATTTGAGAATAAATTGCCAACCTGAAGTCCTACCTTCTCTGATAAATTTTAAGTGTATTTCCTATGAAAAAAAAAAAAACACTCTTCTTCATAACTACAATACAATCTTCAAAATCAGAAAGCTAATAATGAAACTTGCCACTGTCTATTTCTTGGATCTTATTCAAAATTTCACCTATTGTCTCAAAAGTGACCTATAGGGTAAAATAG
Source organism: Canis lupus familiaris (assembly GCF_011100685.1). Classification (NCBI taxonomy): domain Eukaryota; kingdom Metazoa; phylum Chordata; class Mammalia; order Carnivora; family Canidae; genus Canis; species Canis lupus. Next base: position 56,260,253 of record NC_049243.1, on the reverse strand, counting down.
TCCAATTTAGAATCACATGTTACATTAAGCTGTCATGCTTCTTTTGTCGCCTTCAGTGCGAAACAGTTCCTTAGTATGTCTCTTACTTTTATGATTTTAAAAGTTATACGCTACTTATTTTTTAGAAAGTCTCTTTGTGTTTTTCTGATCATTTTATAGTATTATATTGAAGGAATATCAGAAATATTTATCCTATCATGTAAAACATGATTTTGGCCTGTCCCATTAATGATGATCTTCATTTTGACTACATTATAAAAGTGGTTGCCAGCCCCTTGCCTGGGGACATCACCATAAAAAAAACAACGGAAATAGAAAAAGCAAAATAAATTCAAGTAAAGAGGAAAATCATGAAAGCAGACAGAGCAAAACAACACTTTATATACAGAGAACCATCAAGCAAAGAATGTCAGCACATCATCAGAACTTATGGGACCAGAACAACATTTTTAAAATTCTGAAAGGAAAAAGTGATCTTTCTCCCTCAAAAATTCTATAACTAGTGAAAATATCCTTCAATAATTAAGATGAAACAAAAGCATTTTCAGCTAAAGTCAAACAGAGAATTTATCAAAACTAGACCTGTACTCTAATAAATGTTAAGAGAAGTTTTTGAGACTAAGGAAAATGGTAGTAGTGGGAAATTAGGATTGTCCAGAATGAATGGGGAGCATTGGAAAAGGTAAATATAGAGGTAAATATAATTTTTTTTTTCTTAATTTCTTTTAAAAGGTCACTTTTGAAAATGTAAAGTGTAAGATTGCATCAGGGGGTTTATAATGTTATTAGATGTATTGTGAAAAGATAAAGATGCATATTGTAATCCCATTTACAAAAATAAATAAATAAACAAGTACAGAGAGTTATAGCTAAGGAGATAATATAAATTAAATTAAAATTCTGAAAATATTCAAAGAAGACAAAAAAGAGAGAACAAAGGAATGAAACACATAGGGACAAACACATAGGGACAAACTATTTTAAAATAGTAAAATATTAGACCTAAATCCAACTATGTCACTAATTACATTAAATATTCCAATTAAAAGGCAGAGATTATTCAATCAGTGGTTCTAATCAGACCCAACTGTCTAGGTTCTAACAAGACCCAACTGTCTATAAGAGAGACATTTTAAATATAAAACCATAACCAGGTTGAAAGCAAATAGCTGTAAAAAATATATGCTATGTAAACAGTAAGTGTAAGAAAGCTGAAATGGCTATATTAGTTAAAACAGACTTTGAGAATCCAGTATTACCAAAGTAAATAAGGGGGTTTCCATAATGATAGAATTAAAGTGAGAAATTCTATGATAGTAGGAGACTTTCATACTTCTCCTTCAGCAACTGACAGAACTGAAGAAAAAAACAGCAAAGATATAGAAGATCAGAGCACTAACAATCACCTAGTTGTACTTGATACTTAACAGTGGTAGAGTGCATGCTCTTGATACTTACAATGGTAGAGGATATGTTCTTTTCAAGTGCTGATAGTATAATGCAAACAATAGAGTTAACAATAGTATAAACAAAAGTATATACACAGGGCTATAAAACATGTCTTTAAATTTTTTCAAGGATTAAAGTAATACAGAATGTGTTACATGATCACAAGTGAATTAAATAAAAAGCCAATAATAGTAAGATATCTTTTAAAAAGGCTAATATATTTAGAAATCATTTTTAATATTAATGTATTTATTCATTTTTTAAGATTTTATTCATTTATTTATTTGAGAGAGAGAGAGTATGAGCAGGGGAAGGAGTAGAGGGAGAGGCAAATTCCCCATTGAGCAGAGAGCCTGACTCAGGGCTCAGTATTAGGACCAGAGATCATGACATGAACCAAAGGCAGATGCTTAACCAACTGAGCCACACAGGCACCCTTATTTTTAAAAATATTTACAAATTAAACACATTCAAAGAAATCACATAAGAAATTAGAAAATATTTGTAATAAAAATGCAATATATCAAAATTTGTAAGGAATAGCTAAAGTAGTTTTCAGACAAATATACATAAATTCAAATGCTTATATTAGACAATAAGGAAAATTTAATATCAATATTCTAAAGTTCTGGACAGCCCGGGTGGCTCAGCTGTTTAGTGCTGCCTTCAGCCCAGGGCATGATCTTGGAGACTCGGGATCGAGTCCCTGTCAGGCTCCCTGCATGGAGCCTGCTTCTCCCTCTGCCTGTGTCTCTGCCTCTCTCTCTGTGTTTCTCATGAATAAATAAATAAAATCTTTTAAGTTTTTTTAAAAAAATAAAAAATAATAAAATATTCTAAAGTTCTACTGCAAGATGGTAGAAAAGGAAGGGCAAAGTATACTCAAAGCATGTAGAAAGGAAAAAATACTAAGAGTGAGAGATGAGTTTTTGCTATGCACTTAATGTTTGTATCTCCTCAAAATTCATATGTTGAAACCCTATTCCCCAATGTTATGGTATTTGAAGATGGAATCTTCGAAATGCAATTAGGTCATAAAAGTAGAGTTTTAGTGATGAAAGTATTACCCTTATAAAAGACACATTAGAGAAATGATGCCTTCCAGCCATGTGAAGACACAGCAAGAAGGTTGCCATTACAAATAAGAAAGAAGGCTCTCACTAGACATTGAAATCTTCTGGTAACTTAATTCTTGACTTTGTAGCCTCCAGACCGTGAGTAATAAAGTTCTGTTGTTTAAGCCACTCATGCTATAATAGTTTGTTACAGCAAATCAAACTGATTAAGACAGGAATCATCAAGATTGCAAAATAAAATAGAGAAAAGTAACCAATCCAAAATCTTGCTTTTTGAAGTTATTGACATTTACAACACCCTAGCTAAACTAATCTAAAAATGAAAGGACACAAATTATCAATATAACAAGTAACTAAAGGGTTATTACTGCAGATCCTACAGACATTAAAAGGATACTATGATAATATTACAAACAACTTTTTGCCAATAATTTCAAAAAAAAAAAAAGGAATATAAAAATCCCCTGAAAGGTTTCACAAACTACAAAAGCTCACTCAATAAGAAAATAATAACTCAAATAGCCTTGTATTTAGTAAAGAAAATTGAATTCACAGTCCAAACCTTTCAAACAGAAACTCCAGTACAAGGTGGCTTCATTAGAGAAACTTTCAAACATTTAAGAAAATAGTAATACCATTCCATACAAAGTCTTTTAGAAAATATAATAAGAGGGAACATTAACCAACTTATGTTATTGGTCTGCATTACCCTATCAAAACCATTTGCTTTTATAAGAAAAAAAAAGCTACAAAAACTATATTCTTCTTGAATATGGCTGAAAAATCCATGGGTCTTGTCAGTCAGAATGGTTTTCAATCAAACTTGAAGTTTTACTGACTATGTCAATATACGTGCACAATTTAGTTACATGCCTATAGGAGTTTGTGCATGTTGAAATAACAAAATGAAATAAAAATTTTCATTTTTACTATATTAATAAATATTATAATTACACAAACGTTACAAATATGTAAAAATTAGAGGGAAATAATCTCCATATATATATATATTTTAAACTTTGCTGAATACTGGCTGGATGGGTCAATATTGCTCAGTATTTCCTTATAAGGACATTCCCCAAAAAGGCCAAATAAGCCAAAAAAATTATGCACAATAGTTGTTAATATATGTGTATATAGATGTGGATACCTGTGTACTTTTATGTTCAATGAGTAAAGTAGCCTGATTAAATATTATAAAGGGCCTTTAAATATTTATATACATTGCCTTTTCATCTCCTATACAATTTCATATGATTATAAGATAGATTTTTTTTAGCTATAAACATTGATGTGTGTTGTTTCTTTGGCAAATAGTGGCACTAATTATGGACACAATATACATTATCAAGGTGTTGGCAGAACCATGCTGCCTCTGAAAATTCTAGATGAGAATTCTTCCTGCCTCCTGGTCCCCTCAGGTGTTTCTTGGTTTGTGACAGCTTCATTTCAACCTCTGCCACTGTCTTCACATGGCCATCTTCCTCATTTGTGTCTTTGGCTTCACATGGTGTTCTTTTTTCTGAGTCTCTACTTGTAAAGACATCACTCACAATGGATTAGGGTCCATCCTAATGACCTCATCTAACTTGATTATATTTGCCAAGATCCATTTGCCAAAAATGGTCATATTCACAGGTACTGGGGGGGTTAGGATTTCAACAATCTTTTGTGGGGTATGATTCAACCCATAACAAATAATATTATTTGCCTGAAGGATCAAAGCTGATCATTATTACTAAGTGGATCAAGCACTTTGTGTTAATTTTCTAATAAAAGAATTTGAATTGGCAGCACTTTCCCTCTCATTCGCCTGTGCATATTAGCATTGTTTGATTGGTCTGTAAGACCTAATCAGTAGGCTTAACTATAATTTTGTTGAATTCAACAAGAATCACTTGTTCATATATAGGAACAATATCTACAAACTAGCTCTCATTAACAATGTCATTTTATACTGATACAGTTAATTATTCAAATATTCAACATCAATGAGATTTATGTCCAAGGAGTAATCATAATTCCCTCACACATATTTGTTTCATCAAACTGGATTATCTGTAGTGACTTGCCTGACTGGATTACACATGAGGATGGTTCATTCTAGAACCTTAGTCTCTTGTTCTGATCATCATTTAATATAGATTGACTTTATGAAAATCATTTGAGTCCTAGTTCTTTTCTCCATGCTCAAGTTAACTCTGAAAGTAAGTTTTTCTTCCTGGATATCAAGATTCCTGATTTTTTTCTTTACAAATTTATATTGCAGATCCATCCTGAGGATCTATCAGTGGGCTTAACAACACTTCATGTAACAAAGGAAAGCATCCCTATGGCCCCTCTTCATCAATGATGTCTCTAGGTACTTCCAATCTTTGCACTACTGACATTCTGGGATTGATACTTTTTTGTCATGGAGCTGTCCTGTGCATTGGAGGATGTTCATCTGTATCCGTGGTCTCTACACTAGATGCCAGAAGTGCCCCCATCCCTATTATTGTGACAATCAAAACATCTTCATACATTGCCATCCATTTTTTGAGGATCCCTGCCCTTGACTGAATTATGACCCCTTGAAGGAAACTGGATGGGCTCTCACTTATACAAAAATGCCAAAAATGCTGGAAAAAATCTTATAGCTCTTAATGTCTTTGCTTTTCCAAGACAGAATCTTTAAAAATGCATGCAATTAAGTGTTGTCATTATTTATTGATACTGGTAGGATAATATTGATAACACAGCATTATTTATTTATTTTTTAATATTTCATTTATCTGTTTAGAAAGCATAAGAGAAGGGCTGAGGGGAGAGAGAGGGTGAGAGAGGATCCAAAGCTGACTCCCCACTGAGCTCGGACCTCAATGCAGGGCTCCATCCCATAACCTGAGCAGAAATCAAGAGTGGGATGCTTAACCAGCTGAGCCACCCAGGCGCTCCAATTTGGTATTATCTATCGATAAACATTTTATTTGGAGTCATTCTGAAGGAGTTTTGTTTGGCGATGTTTTGTAATTAAAATCCAAACTTTTAATTCTCTTACACCCATTTGAAATTCAATTTAAGAAGCCATACTTGTGCCCTAATTAAAATAATTTGCTCAACAGCTACTAGTGAAATAAACAAACACAAGGAGGAAAGGAATGAACTTTTGGATGGCAGGTGCTTCCAAATGTTTTTAAAAATTGTTTTGCTTTCTTTTATTTTCTCTCGGGTAAGGAAACTAATTCGGAAGGAATAAAATAATTGACCTAGGTGTGACAGCTCATTTTTTATTGTTTTGTTTTTATACATAGAAAAACAATTTACTTCTTCAGATATTGATGACAATATATTCACAAAACTCTGAAATACTCAGGATAGTTATGTCATACAATGGTATTGGTGTCCATATTCATTAACCAGATAAGTCAATACCATTCTGAGTGATGGGGTGACTGTTTTCTACATAAATAATCAATCTTAGCAACCAAAACCTAAGAGAATATTACCTCATATCATGTGCCACTCACAAGGACTATCCCCTGAAATTCATATTTATGTTGATAAATATTTGTAGTCATAAATATTTGACTACCCTTGAAGCGCATGTCTTCTGAGTTACATAAATAATTAAGTAATAAAGCATTATTTTACAAAAGGAAGTTGTAATCCTAGTAAACACAAGTAGATATTGCTGCTAGCAGTCTCAAACAACAAACAGAAAACAGTACCAAAACTGAAGCATTACCGGAGCAATTTATGATAAAGAAAAAAAAAAGAGAATTTCAGGATGAATAAGTGTAGAGGATTGAGAGATAAAGTCTTCTAGTCATAAAATAAATAATACACAGGGATATAATGTATAGAACAAGTAATGTAGTAAATATTATAACCAGATTTATTCTAGTGATCATTTCATTTTGTATATAAATATCAAGTCACCATGTTGTTCATCTGAAACTGATATGATGCTGTATGTCAATCATACCTGAATAAAAATAATAATTTCAGGAAAGTAGAATACAAAACAAAAAAGTGTAAGGCTATTATGAAATTATAAAGACTTCTCTGCGAATCTGAAGCATATAGCAAAATTATAAGCTGAAAAGCAAACAACCTGCTCAAGCTATTGTGTGCATTGTCTCCATTATATAAAAATGCTTCACCTAATCTATAAGGTCACAAATACTGGAAACTAAGGTTTTGGTTCTTAATAAAAACTAACTTTTTTCTAAAGATTGATTTTAATAATAAGATTATGGTAATCTTTTGAACAAATGTTTATAATTGAATGACTCTCCATAGAAAGGACATAGGATGACTTTACTATGCTCTGTGGTAGAAAGTGTGCCTGGAATCTTCTTAACAAGGGCAGCCCCTTAGTTCCTATGCCAGCACTCCAATACTGGGGACTGTCTCCTAACCAGGGTTGTGCAGCAGGGCTGGGGCAGCCTATTGCTTGATATAATCTAGGAGTTAACAGATTGGTGCTTTCAGAGTTTATCAAAATATAGTTTTGAATTTTTCATCTACCACTCAGTTTACTAAGAAGAGAAATTCACAGCATTGGGTACAGAATTATTCCATCCAAAATAATATAAAGGACCATCAGTGACTTAGATTCCAACACTGAGCTACTTAAGAGGAAGTACCTTAATAAAGGCGCTTCTTCTACATTTCAGGAAGACATTCATATGACGAAGGTAATTTTTCCTCTGAGGGGCAGAAGGGAGAATGGAACCTGTATTGGGTCCTGGGTGAGGAGGGGCAGAGATCCATGCAGGACCTTAGACTTCAGTGATCCTTCCTCCCTCCAGGGAAAAGGGCACATGGGCTATGTGAGTGTGCCTGTCCCTTGGCCCTGTGGAAATTAGGGGAACTCAACATCTGGGTGGAGAAAGAGCAAAGATATATGGGAACAGAAAGAACATTTTTCTGGAGTCTCAACAGGACACTTATCACTTTCATTATGCCACTCTACAGGCTCCAAGAGCAGAAAATTCTGTCCTTTCCATCACATGCCAACCCATAAGATGCTGAGGCAGTTCACCTCTGCCACTTAATGTACCAAAGAACTGTTGGTCTAAGAGGCCTTGGCAGCTGGGGCATAGGAAGAACCAGCTCCTTGGTGAATTCGAGTAAATGGAAGAGTTCAATGATGACTTTTTAAAAATTAAATGAGAGTATTCAAGGATATTAAAGCACATAAGACAACTCATGTTTTGGAGGATGTTTTTAAAAATCTGATTATTGAAATAAAGAGTCAGGTACTAAATTGAATGTTGTGGAGATCTAGTAGGTCAAGTGGGAAAATTCTTTCAAATCGTAGGAAAATATATGAAAAGATAGAAATCATGAAGGCAAAGCTAGGGGACTTTAAGGAGAGATTCAAAAAATTTATGAAAAGATGTAATGAGTAGAAGATAGCCAATTAATCAAATAATAGAAGAAATTTCCCTCAGAGGAAGAATTTTGTCTGGAAATTGAGAGGGATCATTGAATTTCATATGGGATTGGTGAGAAGAAACAAATATCTAAGCACAGACCTGGTCCAAAATCCCCAAGCCTCAAGGATAAACAAGAATCCTTATTAAAGTATACAGAAATAGAAAAATAAATTCTTATACTCTTATTTTTACGTTTTGCACAATGACATTTCTACTCTTTTACATGAAATTGATGGACTGCATCATTTAATGAAAATGTATGGTGTTTTAGTACAAATATAATATTTTAATATAGTAGTAGCATGGTGGAAATAGCAAGAACTTCAGAGTTAGACAGACATGACCTTTTTAATCTTATGGCCTCCAGAAAAGAATCTATTTTACTGAAGCCCCAGTGTATTTGTCTGTAAAGTGGGGATATTTATGTCACAGAGTTGCGGGAAGCATTAAGTGGCTAATTTCACAAACATGTATAGAGATACTTACTCTGTGAACATCATCATGTCAGGCCCAGGGCATCCAGCTGTGAACAACACAAATATAATCACCTTCTCAAGAAGCTTAGAGATGTAGACTATCGCAGTATAGACAGATACTACATGGCTAACCTTATTGTTTGTAATTTTTTTAGAGTTGTGGTAACTCTTCCAGATTGAAGCACAGGATGCGCTGTGACGGCAAGCCATGGGTGGGAATGAAGGCAGAACTGATGTTGGTGTTCATGTAGACTTCCTTCACAGCAATCAAGATGGGCTCTTAAGGGTGTGGGACCAAAGATGTAGCAGTCTGATGCAATGAAGAGAAAACAAAGGGAAAAGTGGAAAACTATAGAGCCTACCAGGTAGAGGGAAAGGCCTGGACATGGGGAGATGGTGTGGAGGAATTTGGTAGTTTCCAGGAACTAGAAGAAAACTCATGTAGATAAGCAAGTGATGGCCTGTGAGCCAAATCCTGCTGCCCTTTCTGTACAGCCAGTGAGCTAAGAACATTCTTATCTTGTTGAACAGTTAAAAATGTTTAGATCTCATGTTTTTTTCTCACCACAATACAATAACATAAAATAAAATATTTTAAAAAGATAATATTTTGTGAAGATGAAGATAGGAAATTCAAATTTCAGTTTCCATAAAGTTTTATTAGAACACGGTCCTATCCACTTACTTCTGTGACTGCTTCCACATTATGATGGTGGCTTTGAGTGGTTGTGCCAGAAATCAATGGCCCACAAAGGCTGAAGTATGTACTATCCACATCTCTGCAGAAAACGTTTGCCAACCTCTGACATAGATAAAACACAAAAACTCAGGGAAGAGTGGAAAAATGAAACCCTGATGAGGTAGGCAGGACACGAATCATAGGCAGTATTTAACAAACAATAGGCTGTTGATAAATGATTGTTTTTATTATTATGTGAGACACTTAATCACAATTTATATCACTGCATCTACAGGAAAACACATTTCAATATTCCAGCCAAACACCTTTAATATCAACTTTGGATCCTAATCAATTCTTTTTCTGAAAGTTCAAGAATTCCTTTATTTAAAAAATAGTTCTGATTTATATATAAGCTCCAGTTTATAAACAAGTTTATAAAAAATGATGAGCATCCCTTTATGTTCTTGGTTGTACCTAGAGGATAATTAGCTGCCCAGTGGTGGAGAGAGATAGTCTTATTAGCCACTGCTGGCAGAGCAATTTTTCTGCTTTGAAAGTAAAGTCAATTGTAGTGCTATGTTATGAGATGATGAGCCAAAAATACACTTGATTGAGCCAAATGGGCCACTCTATTCCGGGTTACTCAAATCAGAAGGGACACATCTTGGAAAGATTATAAAGAAAATTAGTTAAGAGGATATTTTCAAAGTAGGGACCACAGTGATCACTACCATGTTCTAGGAGTTGGGCAGGTTTTTATACAAATGCTGCTTTGGAATTTCAATCAACTGTTAATTATCCATGCTAATGGGGGAGAAAGGAAGTAGAGACATTACAAAAGTGTGAATAACCCCAAGTCATTTTTGTCTGGCTTTGGTATGCATTCTATGTGTTTTCAGCACCTGGCTCACCTTAACAATTACATTTGATTAATATTAAAAATTCTATTTCCTAGGCACTAACAGATGATAGCAGGGAAAAGTCACTCAGAAACAGCTTGAGAGAAGCTGCTCTTGAATTTAAAAACTTGCTATTATAGCAAAGTGGATAATTCCCGGAAATGTTGTTTAAATGGTAGAATATTGGCAGCTGTCAATATTTGCCACATGGAGAGGGCACCAGCTTGGCTACAAAGCAAAATCTTCCCATTCCTTTGGAGATTCCTTTTGCTAAGTGCTACAAACTTTCATGTGACCAAATCTCCCCATGACAGCTCCATGTCCTAATTCTTGACTAGTCCTGATTCTCATGGCTTCCTAGGACCTTTACACATCTGGAGCTGATGCAGGAACTTTCTTGACAGTAGAGTAAGTAAGACTTAGCAAAAACAAAAACAAAAACAAAAACAGGACAGCCCCAGTGGCGCAGCGGTTCAGGGCCGCATGCAGCCTGGGGTGTGATCCTGGAGACCCGGGATCGAGTCCCATATCTGGCTCCCTGCATGGAGCCTGCTTCTCCCTCTGTCTGTGTCTCTGTCTGTCTCTCTGAATAAATAAAAAATAAAAAATCTTAAAAAAACAAAACCTAGTCTACTGTATTGGCTACGATGGTGTAACATCTAGCTGTATTCTTCCCTGAAGGGACCAGATACAGAAAATGGAAACCCTACAATCTGGCCTATGGAATATAAATAACCCTAACCATTTCCTCATAGGTGAGGTAATTAATAGACTGCGGCCAGAGAAAAACAAAAGACCTTTCAAAAAAAGGAAGGTGTGGCAGAAAGAGTCTTAAATTTGCCACATATGATCCATGTCTCCTGTTTCACTCTTTTTGGTTAGTCCCACACCCTTAAGTCAGATATTCTCTATTACTCTTGCCAGTCAAAAATCCCATTCTTGATCCATGTTTCTCCATGGTTTTACCCAAGATGCTAAGAGCACCAGAAGAAAAACAACTATACCGTGATGCTGTTTGATGCTGCCATTACAAATACAGAAGGTCTAACAGTGACAACAAACATTCGTGCTGTGCTAACTTTGCTTTCTCTCTCCTGTGCTCTTCTCTGGTTATTTCAAACTATCTTTTCCCTTCTCAGATCATTGACTTCTTATTACTCAGCTTAAGCAAATGACCTCACCTTCCCCTTCTCAAAGAAATGACAAGCCATCACAGGAGACATTTTCACTTTCTGTCCCTAGTGATGACTATCCATTTGTACCCAAACACACACACACACCCCACATGTGGAGTCTTCTGCCTGCAATGGGTAACATGTCTGTCCCTGCCTAGATCAATCCCTTCTTCTGCCTCAGGACACCGTCTCCTCCTAATATCTTCAGGGATTTTTCTCACTTGATGATTTTTTTTCCTTGTATCTTTAGCTTTCTTTTTTTTTTTTCTATATTGGATTCTTCTAATCACTACTTAAGCATTCTTCATCCTCCATCTTAAAATAGACACTTGACCCCACTAGCAACAGCTGTTTCTCTCTCTTCCACTTCAAGTAACTTTTTCAAATACTTGTTTATACTTGCTGCCTCTAGCTCTTCCCTTCCTGCCCTACTCTGTCCCCTAAAATCCACCATCTCCTCTTTTACTTCATTATAATGGTTCTCATTGAGATCACCATGACTTCCTTGTCGATAAATCCAGTGGACACTTCTAGCTTTATATTCCTTGACCTTTCTGCAGATCGTGGTCACTCCCTGCTTCTTGAACTGTTCCCTCTCATCACTTTCATGACTGCAAACTCTTCTGATTGCTCTCCTGCCTCTTTTAGCCTGTCCTCTTTTGCTTTCTTTCCTACTGCCTCCATCTTCCCAGCCCGTCTCTGGTTTCTGTCCTAATCCCTCCCCCTTGTCACAGTGCCCCTTGATGAATTCATCCTCTCCACGACAGTTACAACCAACAAATCCAACCTGGATGTGCTTCATAGTCCCAACGAAATCCCAACAAACCCCAACAAAAGCTCTCCATTGAGATATCCTTTGGCATCTCAACCCCAAAATATCCAAAATTAAAAACCTTCTCACTTATAGTCCTCCAACTTCTGTTTCTACCTTGGTGGATGGTTCAAATACCGAGTTAAATAACCCAGAAAGTTGAGACTCTTCATGGCCCCTCCTTTAGACAAACCTAAAGTCCTATTGATTCTACCTCTTAAATGTTTCTCTTATATGTTCACTGTTTTTCATTCCAACAATCAATCCCTTAGGATGATGCTGACTTTTCTAGTGAATTGTTGGAAGAACTTTCTAAGTAACTTGTACTCCAGTCTTGATTGTTCTCAGTCCCTTATCCACAGTGGCAGCATGACTTTTTGTAAAAGACATAAATCTGATTATCCTTTCCTTTTGTAAAACATTATAGTCATATTTTTTTGGTCATACATTGGCAAAAATCATCATTAACATGGCTAATAAGGATCTTATCAAATTCTCTTCTTTGTCAGTCCTATAATTTTCTTTCCATCCACCAATGTCCTCTTTTTCTCATTTTTGATTGTATTTCATTGAAATCACAGGTTTAAGCAAGCATTCCAATTAGAAAAACCATTACACAAGGGTTTCCAAACACAGCCATGTTTTGGTCTGGGGTTTCCCATTTACTGGCTATGACCTCGGGCAAGGTATTTAACCTATTCATAACTTAGTTTCCTCAACTATAAAATGGCGTTGCTAGTGATAATCATTTCTGGCTCACGGTACTATTTTAAGGGCTAAATAGGTAATTCAAGCACAGTGGTTAAAAAAGAGATTGGCATGTACCAAGTGCTCTGAAGGTGTGGTCCACTATTTTTTCACAATTATTTCCTTGCAATTGCTCAGACTCCCTTGATGGTTCTCCTAAGATGTTAACTAGACAAACTCTAACACAGGAAAAATACAAATTTACACAATCTCTGGCTTGACCCATACAGAAAGTAGTTGCCGGATCTTTCCAGCACACAAGCAGGCTGATTATATAACCCATGGGCTCCAGTGGGCTTGTAATACTGTCCAACAAAATGCCAGGTTTTCTAGTCATAATACAAAGATGTTTTGATGACTTTTCTCAATTCTCAAACCTCCTGTGGCCTCCTTCCCACAAATCCTCATTTTCAGCTTATTAATTTGCCTTATGTTCAATCAAGAGACCAGGAAATTTCAGACTGAAAGCCTGTGATCATCTCATCTCAAATCTAAATCCCCACCTGAGTCATTTCCTACTTCTCTCTGTCTTTCCAAAGAAAGGGGTGAGACTTCTCTCATCAAAGAGCAATACACACCATCCAGGGTCCCACCCCCTTAAACCTTTCCTGGGGATGTGGCTCCCTTGGCTGTCTGCCCCACTGTCTCTGTCCACTTTGCCCTCTGCTGATTCCTCTCACCAGCATTCTGGATATTTCACCCAGTCTGTAACCTAATGAGAAGCCAGGTTAGAGATTGAAAAAAAAAAAAAAAAAAAAAAACCAACGGCCCAAGCAAGATCATCTGAGAAGAGAGCAGAATGTAGATTAAAAGAGGCCAGAGCCCTAGGGCCCACCAGCATTTAGATATCGTGAAGGAGGAGCCAGAAAGGCTCAGATCACCCCCCACACATGTATTCTTGTCCACCTGTCCTTCTATAACCATGGGCTGATGTCTCTGCTGACACCCAGGTTTCCTGACACTTTCAATACCAGGGCTTCCTGCTTCTCATTCCAACTACGCCCAACTGAACTCTGAACAGGTGCAAGTTTTAAAATTACTTCAATTTATTTTGCTCACATCTCTTTTTCATGTTCACTTAAAGGTGACATATGATTTGAAAAATCTATGCCTGAATATGTCAAGAACAATATCTGCTGATAAGTATAAAGAGGGATTCTAATTAAAGGACAGCTTTGGGTTATAGTTTAATTAGCCACATTTTTTTCCCAGTGGAACATAGAATACCAATGTGTCCTATAATCAGCGGCATCTGAGTTGAGATGGGAAACTTACCACAGATGTACAGACACCTTCACTGATCACCAGTAATACCATGCTCGTCTCCCCCCACTGGAACGCTCTTCTGTTCTCCTCCAGGTGCTTATCCCAATCCTAAATTTGTTTGTCTCTGTATCTGCTGTGTAACTATCTCTGGAACTAAGGTCTTTGAAAGCAAAGCCATACCTGTTTGGTTCACCCAATATACATGCTGCCAACAGAGCAACTGGTTCATGATGGACTTTCACTTCGTGTTTGTGGGTTTTCTTAATCAGTGGGTGCAAGCCTCCTTTGGGAAGCTCACCGCATGTCAGTAATGAAATGTTAGTTGCTATAGGCTACAATGAAGTAAAAGACCATCGACTTTGATTTTTACCCTAGACTTCTGTCCTTAAGTACTAAAACAAACTTGCTGTAAAAACACTTTAACATGAGAACACTCTAGGGCTTTATAAAATAAGACATATAAAAGGCCATTGGTTTTTATTTAGCAGTACAATTAGGATAAAGCTTTAAGATTTGGTCACTGCATTCCCCAGGTGAACCTTATTAATGAAATGACCAAATGTATAGTCAGGAAATGTCCTGCAAGCATGGTTGCAGACCCTAAAAATGGGACTTTTCCAGAAGACAGAAGGCAAACATAAACAAAGCTCTGGAAATTTCTTGCACAAATCTAAAGCAAAAATCCCCATCTGGGTTTTCCTTTGTGCAACGGTGGACATAAACCAGAGTACAGCAACCATTCCATAATCTCTCAAGTCCTTAAGCAAAGGATAAACGCAATTTTCCCTTCTGGATAAGAAAATTAAAAGTCAACGCTGATTTGGAGCAGGTGTCAATGCTTAAGTGGATCATAAATCATAATTAAATAAATGGTGCCTTATCTCATCTTTTGATCTAAGTTTTTCCTTTTCAAGACAAAGTGAAATGGTAGAAATCCTTAGACCAGTTATGTTTCTCTGGAATGTGGATTTGTCCCTTTGGTTCTGGGTGGAGACTGGTGTTATTCCATGAGACATCATCATTTGTGTACATGTGTTTGGGCACTGTCTTTGGCTGCTCTTGTAGGATGGAAAAACGCAGTTGAATCACAAAAGCAATTAGAGATCTACAACTTGCATTTGAAAAATCAATTATGAGCTGCCACAACAGACCTAAGAAGTTGAACAAATAAAATGTAATAATTTGCTTCCTCCTGGGGATAATGTGAGACTAAATAAGAAAACATGTAATGTATGAAGTGCTCTTTGAAAACGTCTCAATGCATGATATTAACGATCATTATTTTTCCTATATTTTCTGGCTCATTAATTTATATCCAGATTTGAAAAGATTTATGCACCATTTTAATTTAAAAAGCCACATGAAATAATAATTTTAAAATAGATTACATGTAAATTCACAAAGGAGAATGTTTCTAGGGTGCAAAATGATTTTTAAAATTTGGTTTCTTGTTAAATCCTTTTTAGAAACGTTAGACCAAATATAACCAGGAGAGGGCAGTCATGCTTCATACTTCTACATTCTGCTCTTTCGCTTGGACAGGAATAGTCATTTCAATTTTTCATTGCAAATCAAAGCATAATTATAAGCTAATGTCCTATTCTGCCACCAGCCTCAAAGGTCATCAGAGTATGTTCTATAAATGAAAAGAAATTGTTAGTTCTAATTACATGTAAAATTAGTATTGTATGCTCTGGAACTGCTTGTTTCTTGTTGGTTTTACTCTTCCTCTTTAAATGGAAATATCATTAGAGAGACAGAGAGCTCCCAATATCCTTCATGGATTAAATCCTATGCATTGTAGTCTATTTCAAATATTTGATTTATTATCTCTAAAACTTAGATCACTTCAAATGCAATTACTATGTGTTTGTAGCTCCTGAATTTCTCAGCAAAGATACTTAAACTTACTTGAGTGAAATGAAACCAAACAAGAAGTAAATTTAGTTTTTTGTAAACCAGATACTTTCCCTACAGTGTCCTGTACTCAGGAAAACTAAAAATAGTGGAGTTGGCTTGGGCTCTGACCTGGCTGAAGGGGTGAATGTGGCTGTGTGTGCATTTGAATCATGACTCTCCCCAAGTCTTGGAAATGATGTGTGGTTAATTTGAACATAAGATGTATCAGCAAGAGGAGCACATTCATGCAGAAGGAATAACATTCTAAGTGACCCTGAAGAGCCCAAGGCAAAATTCTCAAGTAAGCAACTATCTGGGGGACTCTCATCCATTTGGGCACTGATACTCCCGAATTCAAGTCAAATTTAGCAGAACCGAGAACAATGGATGGAAACTACAATGAAGCAGATTTCAGATCAGCTCAGACAGAGCTTTGTAACAATCAGGGCCAGGGAATGAAAGAATGGTTTCTGTGAGAAATGAATTAGTGACCAAGGACCAAAGTAGCTACTGAAGTTCAAGCAGGATATCTTTAAGTCAGTTGACAAATCTAGAATGTTGTAAAGGCACTACATACTTGTTGAATGTCTATTACGTGCAAGCTACTGTCTCCATGGATCTTCATGCTGTTATCACTCTCCAAATCCTACTTTGGTACCATCCAAGAGCCAGTGTTTGAAGAGATACTCAGTGGGTTTCCCTTTGCTTTCAAACTTTAATTGGCCCATAGACCAAAGACTCTACCAGCTTCTGAATCTCACAAATAGGTACAATCTATAAAGAAGGAAAGTGTAGAATAGGTTCATCTTTGTTTCACTTTCTCAGGTGCCTACCGGTGAGTCAGTGGCAGTAGACACTGGGTTCAGATGCTAAACTGCAATTAGAGCCTCCTGTTCTGTGCCATCAAAATGCTCCACTCCTTCGCAAATGTCCTTTCCCAAAAATGTGCACCCTGACGTTCTGAGGATATCCAAATCCTTCCCTGTGAGTGAGAAGAGTCAGACTTTGTCCATTGCACCTGCCTCTTGTTTGGGCATGGGGGCTGAGCTGCTCTTCACCCCTCTTCCGCCCCATCTCATCCCCTGCGCTGGGTTGGTTACCCAAATCACTTCTCTTTGTCCATCAGTGCCCTGTGGGATCATGAAATCCCACTGCCTTTGAGGTCTTCAGTAATTCTCTTTTGATCCCTGTGCCCATCCTTCATTGTATAAGCCAGACCCCCTAAAGCACTCTCCAAATGGCCTTTTAGAGATTCTCCCAGTGGATATTTCCTGACCACTACATATGGAGCACCATATATACCAGGCATCAGATAAGCCGGGCTTTAAATGAATTACTTCATTTAATATTTAAAGTGACACAAATTAACAAAATTAATTATGAGAATTAATTAGTGATAGATGTCAGGAAGCCCATCCAGTAAAAGTGACCTGGCAACGAAGCCTGCCACATCCTATACCAGTTTGATTGAACCACGAATGGAAAATATATATTAATGTGTTTTGCAGCCAAAATGAACAATAGCTAGTGAGTAGACTAGGTTAAATATGTTTAATTTACTAAACTACTGGAGGAGCCATAAAAAGTCATCAAAACCCAAACTGATCCAAACCAATATTTCAATTAACTCTAGTGCTCCAATTTAGTTTAAAATTAAGCAGAGGCATGGTGCTTTTTTTTTCTTACTGTTCTTACTACTGTTCTTCTATTCATTTACATAAAACACTTGCAATTGCAAAATAAAATTCCTTATTTATACACTGGAATAATAATATTACCTACATCTTAGGAATAACTTTGAAACTACGTTAGATTATCAAAGCACCAACACATAGTAAATGTTCAGTAAATGTCAGCTATTTTTATGATTTGCAATATTACCAGAATGTCATTCCTAAAGCAAGAATTTGTGTCCCATTTGTTCATTCCTATGAATGAACCTAAAACAGAACCTGGAATGTCATACACACTCAAGAAATGACTGTTGAGGGGCAGCCCTGGTGGGTCAGCAGTTTAGCGCTGCCTTTGGCCCAGGGCATGATCCTGGAGACCTGGGATTGAGTCCCGAGTTGGGCTTCCTGCATGGAGCCTGCTTCTCTCTGCCTGTATCTGTGTGCCTCTCTCTCTCTGTCTCTCATGAATAAATAAATAAAATCTTTTTTTTTAAATACATAAAATCTTTAAAAAAAAAAAGAAAAGAAAGAAAGACATGACTGTTGAATGGTGTCTGGCATAGTGAATAGAGCCTGGGCCATGACACAAAACTGTTCAGAGAGCAACGTGCCCACTCCGCTGTACAGCCTAGATACTGCTCAATCTCCCTTTACTTCTTCATTGATAAGTGAAGGTAATGTTAATACTCATCCCATAGGTTTATTGTGAGGGTTAAGTGGGAAATGCTCATAAAATACTTAGAAAAGCCCTTGGAATATTTACTAAGTGGCACATAACTATTAACAGTTGCTATACTGTCTTTGTAGTGTAAGAAATTAAAATTTCGGGTACAGTATTTAGTCCTTCCAATACACCAATGCTTATACTTACGTGTGAGCTGTTACAAATGAGAAAGTCAAAGCTTAAGAGTTATGTAAGTTTTCTAAGGTCAACTTCTAAAGCTCTGTGGTCATAGCTCCAGGTTTTGAAGCAAGGTGTGCCTCATTTTAGTGACCACGTTCTTCAGCATTAGCTCCTTTATACATGGTCCTGGGTAGGTTGTTTTAAAATAAATACAGGACAGCCCCGGTGGCCCAGCAATTTAGCACTGCCTTCAGCCCAGAGTGTGATCCTGGAGACCCTGGATCGAGTCCCATGTCAGGCTCCTGGCATGGAGCCCGCTTCTCCCTCTGCCTGTGTCTCTGCCTCTCTCTTTCTCTCTGTGTCTATCATGAATAAATAAACAAAATCTTTTTTAAAAATAATAAAATAAAATAAATACAGTATACTCACACAACTGGTATATGATATAAGAGATAGTTGGTATGAATTAACCTGAAAATACTCAACATGCATATACTTGCACGAATCTTTTTGCTTATGAAGGCAGCTTTCTGGCATTCGTCAACACTCTGACCAAACAACTGGGCTGCTGGTCTGAGACACATTTGGGCCAGCAGTGTATCTGAGGAGTCATCAAGATGTCACTGTAAATGCATATGGGTAGGCAACATCAGAAGCAGGCCCCAAGGCATAAGATTTAAACATGAAGAATAGTTTCAGAAGGAGCATGCTGAAGTTCAGAATGAGACAATGAGAGAGGGAGGTTTTTTAAAAAGATTTATTTATTTGAGGGGGAGGGGCAGAGGGAGAGGAAGAGAGAACCTTCAAGCAGACTCCTCACTGAGTGTGGAGTCCAATACAGGGCTCGATCTCATCACAACTCTGAGATCATGACCTGAGCCAAAGTCAAGAGTCGGAGGCTTAACTGACTGAACCACCCAGGGGCTGAGAGAGGGCAAGTTTTGAGAGGGAGATGTAGGGCCCTACCTGAAGCAGTGTGGAGATCCCATAGCTTCAAGAATTGTTATTCCCACCAGGCTAAGATGATGTGTAGGTCATCCTTGTAAGTCTATGACTGCTTATCTAGTCCCATGTCTTAGACCAGACCTCTTTGTTATAATATTCACCTGGGCCTAGAGGAAGCTTGGTTAGCATCCTCTGCTAATTCATACCATGCATATTGGATATCCAGTAGACCAGAATCCCAGTCTTCTGACCTGACTGGCAACTTAAGATTTGACCAATTTTTATCTTCTTAGGCACCTCTTGTCTCTTTTTCAGTGCACTATTTATCCTTGGAGACTTCTGTCTTTCAGAGCAAGGACAAAGGAGCATCCTGGGCCCATGGTGTTGACTTTCTTAGGGGAAGATTTTATTTATTTATTCGTGAGGCACAGAGAGAGAGAGAGAGAGAATGAGAGAAAGAGAGAGGCAGAGGGAGAAGCAGGCTCCATGCAGGGAGCCCAATGTGGGACCCATCCCTGGGCTCCAGGATCACGCCCTGAGCCGAAGGCAGACGCTCAACCGCTGAGCCAGCCAGGCATCCCTATCTTAACTATTAACATGAAGTTTTTTTTCTCAGTATTTCAGATCATCCCTGGGTGGAATGGGGTGGGGAGGTGATAGAGCAAGCATATAGATGTTACCGGAGCTTAGCCTCCACACATCTCACTGAATCGTATAGCAATTTATTCTTCTTGTATGGCTGGGGTCATGCATACATAGGATTGAGAGAATTGTGTGTGTCAGGACGAAAGTACATAGTATGTACCATCATACTATTATGAGAATGCCTGGTTAATGCTTGATTTTGTAAAGAGCAAAAAGAAAGATGGTTTTCTTATTAACCGGGCTTAAGCAAGTTCAAATATACTTTGAAGTATTAATAAATAACTGATACTAAGGTGTATTAATTTGTTGACAACTCTGCTACATACTTTTTCTGATGTTTTAAATGAAATATTAACCAGTGTTTAGACTTTAGCTCCAGATGATGAATCAGGAATATAGTTTCCCACAGCACTGATTGGATGATTTTGTTTATGGCTGACTCATGCATATTTTGGAAGCTTCCCCATCATTCCCACCCTCACTTCAACATGTAAGAGTTCAGATTTGTTCATTCCTAACTAGGAGTTAAATTTTGCAGTAGAAGAAAGTGGATGTAACATCTCTCTATTTAAAAAATTAAATCGAGAGCATATATGGTCTTACCAGGAGCATTTCCAGGCTTGCCAATAAAATTAAAATATCATTTGTGTGCATCCCTTTGCACACTTCCAAATCTTCCAGTAGGTTGTTGCACGTACCACTAGCATCTATAAGTTATTTCACGAGGCTTTCTCAGAACAGAATGGCTGTGCTGACTTGTGCTGCTTTCAACAGCTTTTTCTGTCTCACACATCCCCTTGTAACTTTCAGCTACACACTGTACAGTTAAGATTTATGTTAACAAAAAATTATTGTTAATTATTTGCCAGATATTCTGCTAAGCATTTGTGTTTGCTGCTTCTCGTATAGCCCCATAAAGTAAGAAGTGCTCTTATCTCCAGTATAAAAGTTGGAAGATTTGAGACTAAGAGATATTGAACAGCTGCTATGTGGCAGGTATTAAATTTTAGCCCAGAGCCTTCATCTCTGAATTTTCACTAAGCATTTTGCTCAGACACTAGAAATGTAAAAAAAAAAAAAAAAAAAAAAAAAAAAAAAGAAATCTTCTACTAGGTAGAAAAAGTTAGAAGATGACATATAAACAAAGAAAATAATTATAATATGGTTTCAAAGTACTAATATTTACTAAATATTACGGGAGGGAGATTCACTGAGATTAAGTTCCTATTGTGTGCCACCTACTCTTCTGGGCACCTTGCAGATGCTATGCCATTTAATGATCAAATTAAACTTCTAAGGAAGCTAGTGTTGGCCCATCTAGAAATGCAGAAGAACAAGGAACGTCAGGAGCCATGGTTGGGGATGGCCAGGGAACAGAATGGACAGGCCTCTCACCGAATGGAATGGACACTAAATATATCCTCTGCATGGCAAAGTCTGCTCTGGATTCATCAAGCCCCAGGACTTTCTCCAGGTGGGCACACATCCAGACCCATCTCCCAACCTTCCCTGAGTAAAGTAGGCTCCTGTGAGTGATTTCTGGCCAGTGGGATGTGAGCCTAAGGGATACTCATCATTTCTGGACTTGACCCCTGCAAGGTTCACCTGCCCCTTCTCATGTCCCTCATCAGCCAGCTGGAAGCAGAGCATCCCATGCCAACTCTAAGCCACAGGGCACAGTAGAGCCACCATATGAAGAAGGCTGTGTCTCTGAAAAATGGAGGGAGGGACAAATCATCCTACATGGCATTAAGCTGCTGGGGGTTGGAGCTTGTTAGAGCCTTGAGCTTACCCTAAGTATCTTGGATGTTGGTTTGGTTTTTGAGAGGGAGACGGTATGTGTTTTGAAGATGAATCTGAAGTGTCTGGTATTTGGCAAGAACTGATGCTCGTGACAAATTGTGGGGGAAAAACAGGAAAGTTCTGATGTTCTTCCAATTCAAGTCGCAAACATTAGTTTATGCCATTTGGGGACTACTTGCCAATTCTTGTTGAAACAATTTCTAACTGGCCCAATAACAACCTACAAATCGACCAAATAGGACCTTTAGTATGCTGGTGTAACACCAGCTCTCAAATTTACTGTGTGCAATAAGCACCTGGGGACAAATTCAGATTCTAACTCACAAGGTTTGAGACCTGATAGTTTTTACTCCTAACAATCATCCAAGTGATTCTGACACAGAGGGTTAATGGTGAGCCCCATTTTGGAAAAAGCTGCCTGAGGTCTAATCTACAGATGGGATCCAGACTTTCTGAGATTAAAAATGGAAGAAAACAGCAGTGCTCAGCACACATGAAGAAGGACTCTGTAGGCAGAATCTCAGGACAGGACAGAAGAGCAGCCCCGAGGGGATGTGGTCCCAGAGGGAGCGAGGCAAACGAATACCCGACTCACCTTTGTTCACCTGGCAGAGTTTCTTCTTGGGCCAAACAGCGTTCCAATGGACCCATTACCTGGAGGGGTCAGCAAATAGGACCCATCGGCTTCTCCAGGTCCCACATTCCTGTTCTATGTTATATGAATCCGTATGGTGTAAATAATTTAAATACTGCTGCATATAAAATACATATCAGCATCTACTTCTGGAATCAAGATTCTGTCTTGAGACTTGGAAGGTATTTTTAATAAACATGAGCTACCTTTGGATGTTCGTCACTGTGAACTGACCATCAGAACACGTGAGCTATAAACTGGTGCATTTGCTCTTGCTCATTCATGAACTTATTCGAATAAGATGATGGCATTTCTTCCTGACAAGCTCCCCATTGTGTATTCCTCTCCTCTTCCTGCTCTAAGGTGACAGGATGGAGCAGGTTCCATTACGTTCCATCTCGGCTTAATCCCTTGCTGCCACGAGAAGTGGAAAATGCAATTAAATGCACTTCTGAAACCTGCCCCCAGAGAGCTGTTTACAATATTGCCTGCATTAAACAGGCGGAGCACGGCCATGCGGCCACTCTTTGCATCTGGTAGCTTTGTCGAGCTTTGGGAGACCCGTTTGTAAATTAAAGCATTCAATCAGCTGGCCTAGGAATAAATCCCAGTTGTTATAAAAGAATATAGTTCAAATAAACACTCTTGTGAGCTTTATGCAGAGTCGGGTTGCAGGGTGGGAGGGCTGGCAGAGACTCCATGGGGGCTGAATTTGGGTTCAGTTTTGTTCAGAAAATGTCAGTGGAATTTAAATATTCACAGACCTTAAAGTGGCCTTAAAAATAGGACTTTAAACCGTGCAGGACTTTACCTTCCTCACCTTAAATGTCAATCTGTTATTTGGTTAAGCAGAAGCATCGTGAAGGCTGCGCATTTCTTTAGGTGAAAGATATTGCTTTCCTGTCTGACCATATGTTCCATTCCCTCCTCTCACAGGGAAGAGTGCTAAGTAACAGGTGTGTAGGAGCCAAGATAAGATGAAACATGTTCTTGGCTCCACCTAGTGCCTGGTGGGTGGCCATAGTCAGGACAGGAAGCCTCTCGGTGTTGCCATTTGCCTGTTTAAATCGATGGCATCAGATGGACGAGGACATCACACTTTCTACCCACAGCATCC
Organism: Canis lupus familiaris; assembly: GCF_011100685.1. Lineage (NCBI taxonomy): Eukaryota > Metazoa > Chordata > Mammalia > Carnivora > Canidae > Canis > Canis lupus. The sequence continues at coordinate 56,236,686 of NC_049243.1, read as the reverse complement.
TTGTTCCATCTTTAAGGGGCTGGGAATTAGATGGGGCGGGCACACTGAGTGAACATTTCTTCAGCACCTTCCCTCAAAGGACGGTCGATTTCCACCCCACCACTCCCTCCTGAATATCCTTTTTCCCTCTCAGAAATGCTTTCTTTTTCCATTGATGAGTGACCACATTCCCAGGCATCCTCCACACATGAGCCACTGGCTGGAGATGACTTGTAGTAGCTGTGGTCTCGGGGGTCCTTCACCATCTTCTTCTGTGTCCCTTCTCGCTCTTTCTCTCATTTTGTCACAGTTAAAATATTTGCATTCCCATCCACGGCTTACCCCAACATAGGCAATTCCAGAGCATGGACAATTCATCTCCTGCCTGTATTTGCCATTTGTCACTCCATCTCTGTCTCCCACTGTCCCCTCTCTGTCTCTCTGTCTCTGTTCACTGGTCCCCCATCTTGCTCCATCTCTGTGTCCCTGTCCTCCATGCATTGCTCTCCTGTAAGGTGTTAAGTAAACTCAAGATGCAATTCTCTTCAGTAGCAGCTGCAAATGTGTTGAGAGGCTGAGGTGAGTCAAGCACAGAGCTAAGTGCTTAGGATCAAAAGAGGCCTCACAGGAGGACACCAGTCCCTGTGTTCCCCAGAGCCTTTCATCAGGGAACACTCTCAGCTTTGGCAAAAACATTTAGCCCCAATGATCCACAAGCCTGAGGTGACCAAAGAGCTTGTGTGTCAGTCTTCATGGACCATGTGCCCACGGGTCTCGCTATTCCATGAGCCTGAGAAATGCCCGTGTGCAGATAGTCCTAGCACCTTCGTCTCCCCAGAACACTGGACCGACATTTAAAGATTTTATTTATTCATGAGAGACACAGAGAGAGAGAGAGGCAGAGACATAGACAGAGGGAGAAGCAGGCTCCCTGTGGGGAGCGCGATGCAGGACTCCTGAAGCTCAACCACTGAGCCACCCATGTGTCCCTGGATCAGCCTTTATAATGATTTTCAATTCAGCTCTCTTTTCCCTTGCTGGGATTGACATCTTCACCTGACTCTAAGCCCTGGAGCTAGTGTCTTGCCACCATACCTGTGTCTTATCAGCTCCATCTTCTATGCTTGACCTGAAATTGCATCCTGAGGCCGGGTGCTGGGATGGGTCTCCTGGTCCCACCTGACCCTACATTCTGCACACACATGTCTGCCAGTGTGCCTGTCAACCAAGTTGGAAACCATGTGCATAGGAACACTCACTGGACGGAAACTGGAGTGGACTTCTGGTCACCCTACTTAACAATGGTCAGCTTTGCTCTTCCCCACATACAGCCTTTCCAGGTCCAGCTTCTTCACCCCAACACCTGCTTTGGGTTTCAGGCTTCACTGTCTCTCACAACTCCTTCTACCCCACTTATAACTCCATGAAGAAATAGGCTCATAATATGGTTAGAAGGACTTATATTTGGCAGACCAAAAATAACAATGAGTCGGTTATGTTTATAACATTGCTGCAGGTAAGAGATCTCACAACATGGGCAGCAGGAGCCGTGAGAAAGTAGGAAGCTTGTAGTAGACTCAGAGACGCAAGTGTTGTGTGGGGGCCTAACAATGAATACATAGTAGAGATGGGGCATAGTCTGTAGGAAAAAGGATGAAGATTGACAAGCAAAGGTGAGAAGTGGAAACATTTTTGCGGAACTATATGTTTCATTTAGGAGGTCATGACAAATCTTCGGAGATGTCACTGAAGTCAAACAGGGGCATATACCAGGCTAAGTACTAAAAAGAGGTTTCCATGAACAGCCTAGAGAATTGGATTATAACCCCAGGTCCGCCTGGGCCAGGATGTATAGTTTTAGACAAGTTATTTATTCTCCCACTGACCTTAGGTATTAAGGCATGTGTAGAAGTGATCAGTAACATTTTTTTGTGATGAACCACTATGTAGTAAGATGACTCTGAGACATATTAGGAGGGACTCCATAAGAGTTCTGAAGGAAAGATATTTTATGGAGTTAGAAAAATTAATAAGGAGTATATCACATGATGAGCAAGGGGGCAAAATGTAGCAGTAGGGAAATTAGCCAAAGAATCTTTATAATTATGATATGGACTAGTGTGGTGAGTATAAGCAAACATAATAGAATGTGAGAGACTTTAAAAAGAAGGAAATTTACAGAATGTTTTTGTATTTTGAAATGGAAGAGGTGAAAAGGAAGTCATAATGACATAGAGATTTTAACTGAGTTAGAGCAAGAATGATAGTACCATAACTCAAAATTAAGGAATTAGAATCAGAACAAGACCTGGGGATGACAAACACTTTCTGTAAAAGGCCAGATAGTAAAAATTTTTGTGGCCATATTGTCTCAGTCAGCACTGCTTAATTCTGCTGTGATAGCACAATGGTAGCTGTAGACAACATGTAAACAAGTGGTCATAACTTTATAAATAAAACTTTATTTATAAAAACAGATGGTAGGTCCAGATTTGGCCCATGGACCATAATTTGCTGACCCCTTTGCTAGATGAGTAGACATTTGAAAAGTTGTTTTTTGAGAAATCACAAACTTAAATGCTTACAATGTTGAGTAGGTACTGCAAATGTGTGAATTGGTTCAATGTAAGTAATAAAGAATGATGGGGTATGCAGCAAGAAATCATGCATTATGTATGATGAAATTAAAATTCAAAGCATTAAAAAATAAATGTTGTATTAGCTAGTCAAAACAAGTGGCAGTTATGTGAATAGGGCATCCAGGCAAAGATAACCTGGGTGGATAAATCACAGATTGATATTATGGAGTTGCCTATACAAATGTAATGACTGATTCTAGGAGTTTGATCTGCCTAGAGAAAAATTAGGGGAAAAAAAGTGAATTTCATTGTTAAGTCCTGGAATATGCCCACTTTAGAAACAGAAAAATGTGTTAGTCACAAAAAGTGTAGCCCAAGAAATGAGAGGTTCAAAGAAGGGAAACTATTTCCTGAAGAGCTGAAGATGGAAGAGTTTGAAGAAGGAGCAGTCAGGTCAACAGGATGCTGTACTGCCTAGCAGTCTCAGAGAACACAAACTGATAGGAGACCCATTGGTTTAGAGTGCAAGAGGTGTTGATGTCCTTGGAGAGGTTGTCTCAGTGGAGAAGTGTGAGTGGAATCTTTAGGATTTTAGGTTACATTGTGAGGATAAGACATGAGTAGGAGACCAACCCTGTAGGCAGGACATTTGATGTAGGAACAGACAGGTCTGGGTTCAGCCCTCTGCTCAGATTGTTATTAGCTACTTATAACTTAATCTCATTACAGTTAATTTAATCTCTTTGAGATACAGTTCTATTATATTTAAAATGAAGGAATTAATATTCTTGCTCAGGATTGTGATAGAACTGGAAATGAGACAGATTCGCGCACATCCTACCGTGGTGCCTGGCATGTATCAGCCCCTCGATATTTGCCTCCCTGGCCTCTCACTTCCCAATTTTCTTGGAATATATATATCTCTGTTTTAAAAGGTATGGTGGTCAACACCCAGTTATAACCTGGCATAAATCAACCTCAAGTTCTTGTCCACGTGAAAAAATAAAGGGTCAAGTTGAAGCCATGAGATAGTCCATTTCTTAATGTGAGAGAACATACCAGCAAGAACCAGAGCTTGCTCATATGTCTGCTCAACTAGTTATGATTCAATGCAATGTTGTTGTTTTTTTTTTTTTTCCACTCTAGGTGCTTTTATGCTAAAGGAGAAGACAGCAAGATTTTTTAAATGTTAAATAACTTCCTTTACTACCGTTTGAAGAAAAAGGACTTTTATTTTAAAATTAATAACATAAGGAAAAAGGATTCTACCCTATGATTAAGTCAAAATGAACATAAGGCAATTTTGAACTCTTTTTTCCTAATTGTCAAGCCCATGAATTAAAGTTGTAAAGTCTCAGAAAATTAATGGTTAACATTAGTTCAATTGCTCTAAGAACATTTCATACTACAGACTAAATTTTTAGAGATTTTTAAATAAGAATATTCTGGATTCCATACTTAATATATAGGTGACTCTTGAACCACACAAGTTTGAACTGCATGGGTTCACTTACAGGTGGGCTTTTTACAGTTCATACTATAAATATACTTTCTCTTTTTAATGATTTTCTTAATAACATTTTCTTTGGCTTACTTTAGTGTATGATAGTATAAAATAAACATCACATAAAACATCCCATGTGTTAATTGACTGTATTATCAGTAAGGCTTCTGGTTAACAGTAAGCTATTAATTGCTAAGTGTTTGGGGAGTCAAAAGTAATACATGGATTTTTGGCTGCATGGGGGTTGCACACCTTAACCCCCACATTGTTCAAGGGTCAACTATAAACTGTAATGAAATTAATGAATTTCCTAAGTGTCATATGTAGGTCTGACACTCTTTTGATATTATTAGCCTAATTTATTTTTTTTAGAATTTTATTTATTTGAGAGAGAGAGAGAGAGAGAGAGAGAACATGCGCATGAGTGGAGGGAGGAGCAGAAGGAGAGGGAGAGGGAGAAGCAGACTCTCTGCTAAGCAGGTAGTCAGATGCGGGGCTTGATCCCAGGACGCTGAGGTCATGACCTGAGCTGAAGGCAGACGCTTAATCAACTAAGCCATCTAGGTGCCCCTTAATAGCTTAATTTAAATAATACTTTATAGTTATTTGGGTTAGTATTTTATTAAATGTCAATCCCCAAACTTTTAAGATGAACTATATAATACCTATATTTAAAATGAGGATATTGATCCTACAAAGATTATCACAAAATGACTCAACTTTTTACTACCTGGTTTCATCTCTAATGTTTGTCCTTGGATTGGAGAAGTATCTACTTCTTCAGAGATCCCTAAAAGGCCTGAAAACCACTGTGAAAACTGGTTTGTATCTTCACCCTCAAATCCAGATCCTAAAATAATTGTCTATCATCCCAAGAGTGAGAGCCTGAAGTAGTTGGAAAATATGAATAAGCCAAGGGGCATTAGGGGGCACAGGTATAGAGCCCAGACCCAAGGGGGAGGTGACCAGCAGTCCAAATCACAATTTCCTAAGTTACAGCACAAAATAAAATTTCAATCTGCATTTCTCCCTCTATATGAGAAACCTGATCTGGCAGGTGGACACTTAAGAGGAATCTTAAGCATAAGACTTCTAGGAGACTTAGTACCTTTGCAACAGAGAAGTGGAGAGAGTCAATGAGGATGAGCCTTCCAGAAAGCTGACTGTAAGACAAAGAGTATATGATGGAGGGAGAAAGGGGGAAAGGACTGAACACACTCTTTCATCCATTGACCAGATAATTGTCATCTCCTTGATAGTAGATGAACAGGCGGCATGGAGAAGATGATGAACAAGATACTACGAGTCCCCTACAGGATCTTTCCTCCAGACACGACCTTGGGATTTGAAGCAGTGAGTGGCTGGGGAGATGGGCAACAATCCAGTCCCTGAGGAGAAGGGCTTGGCGGGCCAAAGCAAGTCAGCTGGAATCCAGGGCAGAATTCCATTCTCAGAAGAGAATAATGGTACAAGACAGGAAACCAAGACAGACACTCAGCTGCAGACTAAACAAACGCAGGGGAATATTGGGGCAGAATTATAACTTGATGCACAGGGACTGTGCAGGGGCTCTGCATAGACTCCAGGAAGGACACTCATGAGCTGAGACTAACTTTAGACTTCATCCAATGAAGAATGGACCACTAGCTAAAGAGTGTCTGTAGCTGAAAGGGACTTAGCCAAGATGAACTGAGACTTAGCCTTTAGACAACAGTCATCACATGGTGTCTCCTAAATAGTCAATTTTGGTGTGTATTTTTAAAGTTAACTTCTATCTCTGAAATTTTCACATTTTCTCTCAGTCCAAAATTTAGATTACCATGAATGTTATAAAAGATCCAAGTTGATTATAACTTCTAACAAAGTGAAACAGTGAATTTGTTATTTTTAGTATATTCATATCACTCAATAAATATCCATAGTATTATCCCTTCAGATGTAAAAGAGGGATTAAAATCTGTCCAACGTTGGCGATCCTGAAATTAGAATTTTGCCTTGTCTATATGATAATCAAACATGTGGTCAAGTAAATCAAACATCCTGGAGATTTAAAGTGAATTCTTTCTAACTATTTTCTGATATGTGGCAAAATAGTTCATCAGTTGAAATTTTAGGTTGAATATCGGAATAATACTATTTTTTAAGTATTTCCAGATTTTTCTAATTCTCATGTTTTTTATACTATTAAATAAAGCAATCCACATTTTTAAGACATTATATAAAGAGCATTTCCTGCCTGGAGTTGCTGGCAAAGATTATGTTTTTAGTTTTCTTGTACCCCAAGTACCTGAAAGTCTCCTGGGAATGTTAGCAATTGCTAAAAAATTATTTGATTTGTACTTCATGTAAATATGGCGAGCTGATTCAATATTTTTACCTATTGGGTATACAGATGGTCCCCAGGATGGTTTGACAGGTCCAAACAGGATGGTTTGACAACAATCCATCAAGGTTGCCAAATCTAACAAGATTTCACAACAATGAAAGAGTGATACATATTCAGGAGAAACTGAATTCAAATTTGGAATTTGGGTCTTGTCTCAGTGCAGTGATATGCGGTTCAATCCTCTATCCCAGTCCTGGGAAGTGGCAGCACATCGCCCACTCAGCCACATGGTCACCAGGGTCAACAACTGATATGCTGACAACCCTTGTGTACCTGTGCATCACTTTCAGTATTCTATATATTACATGAGATATTCCACCTCTTATTATCAAATAGGCTTTGTGTTAGATGACTTTACCCAACCATAGGCTAACGTAAGTGTTCTGAGCATGTTTAAGGCAGGCTAGGCTAAGCTATGGTATTTGGTAGATTAGGTATATTAAATTCATTTTTGATGTATGATATTTTCAACTTACAATGGGTGTTTTTTAGAGAGGAGGAGGGGCAGAGGGAGAGGGAAAGAGAGAATCATAAGCAGACTCCACGCCCAGTGCAGAGCCTGATGCAGGACTGGATCTCACAAACCTGAGATCATCACCTGAACCAAAGGAGTCAGACACTTAATGAACCAAGCCACACAGGCACCCCTACAATAGGTTTTTCAGGATATAAACCTATGGTAAGTTGAGGAAGATCTGTATAGTGATTCTTGTGTTATACCCTGCTGGAGAAGGGCCACCAGGATGGCCACTGGGAAACTGATATCCTGGAAAACTGATCTAGAAGATCTCCCAGGGAAAGAAAATGCCTATCCTCCTACCATAACTGAAATGTTTGGAATACTTAGATGGATGAAGGAAGTTTTAGATTTACACATTGAATCACCAGTTAATCAGGACTGAGTGTTCATTCATTCAACAGATTTTTATAGAGCACCTACCTTCTCCATGCCACACACAGTGTAGACCAGGAATACAGGGAAGGCTAAGTCAAAGACTCTAACCCCATGATACTCCCACTTTTATGGGAAACACCGAAAACAACCAAGAGATCACAAAAGAGCACTCTCTCTGGTTCATGGCTATAGCTGTACTAGGTGGCCAGAAGCAATCAAACAGCTAGCATATTTAAGCGTGTTAAAACCCAGCACCAGTCTTATAAATAAATTCTAATATTACTAGCTCCTTCTTTAAAATATTTTTTACAATTCTTCCATTCCATGTCATTCATTCATTCATCAAACTACTTATAGAGTGCCTAATGCCAGGCACTTGGTAAGCTGATATGACTACAAACTTGACAAGTGTCTGCTTTGAGGAATAATGTATGTGAACCACATTACTTAACGTGTTGATTGATAGATAGATAGATAGATAGATAGATAGATAGATAGATAGATATCTCTATAGGAATTCACATGAAGGAGTGCTCAATTTTGTGTGCTAGGCATAAGGTGGAGGAGGGCTTCTGAGAAAAATGTTTCACTGGAATTAAGCAGAATTTCATTATGCGATGAAGAACTCAAGAAAGCTTTCCCAGGCACAGAGGCAGCTAGGATAATAGTAACAGTATTTTGGAAACAGCAAGTAATGTGTCTGAACAAAGGAATTTTGGCAACAGCAGGGAGATGGCCCCATGGAGATGGGGAAGAAAGATTTGTTCTTTGATACTCGAAGGTAGTCTGGAGTGGGCAGTGAAAGGCTTTGCAGACTTTGCAGGGTTTCATCTGATTGGAATCATCCAATTGTCCACATGAAAGCCCTGGAAATCCTGCCTCTGTGTACTCTAACATTTATCCTCATGTAAGTTCAAGTGGGGAGGAAATCACCATGTACATAACCTTAGAAGATAATTATTTATCACTATATTATAATCTACATAGAGCAGTTATTAGCAGTCACTCTTCTCAGCCATAAAAAGATCATTAATAAGGTGAAAGACCTAGATATACAGCAAGGGGGATTTTCTCAACGCTTTATTTCAATGAAGGAGAATACAATATAAATCACTTTTTAGTGATGATGAAATGTGTGACAGCAAATCTAAGTGTCATATATCATAAGGAGGATTTTGTCAAATATCATATTTCATTCTGCTGACACAAAACTATCAAACATCTCAGACACTGTCTCTGCCTGGCTACATAAATTTCATGTCAATTTTATTGCCATTTTGTTAATGAAATATAAAAATTAAATGTATTGCAATGAAACTGTGAAATAAGTCATATTCCACATGCCTTTGGCTTTAAGGAAAATAGAGTGGAATAGTGATAATCAGGTATTGAGCCCAGTGGTGAAAAAAAGAGTGAAAGTCTATAAAAGTAATCTGATGGATGTTCTCTACCTTTCCTCATTTCAAATTTAGTCTGCTTGGGAATCTGTGTTTAGGTAAGTCATAGGTCATTCTCTATGAGCTAGGATTGATTGACTGATTGACCAAACCAAAGCTAATCCTTTGTTTAATTAATTTTATGATAGCACTCTGATGAACAAAAGGGGTCAAATAATAGATCCCTGTTGTATAAGTTACATGAAATTGCAAGCAATATGCAACCCCAAATGGCAGCGTAGCCGGCCAATTGCCTTCAGTGAGCATTAATTTGTGTCCAAGTGTATGCCAGGCCCTGTGCTTGTAAATTGCTTTGTCACAACCTCATGATATTTGTGCTCAGGGTTTCAACATCATTTCTACATTTTCCCAACCCACTCTATACAGAATGGATGATAAAAAGAGGGTGCCCTTATGGAAGATTCTGGGAGGAATAGACATAACCAGAAAGAGCCCCAGCCCAGCTGGATTTCTGAGCTTCTGGGGCATTAGATATATTTACAGCAGAATGCCAGTCTCTGCATGGCTAACCTACTGAATGAGATGACTCCAAAGGCTGTGTTCCTGCTCCCGCGAGCATCCCACGAAACCTCTGAGTCAATAAAAAAGCACATAAAGGTGCAGGAAAGGTGAGCCAAAAACCCAAGACAGACATAAGGGGCAATGTCAGGATTTTAAACAAGTATCACAGACAAAACTTTCTAATGATTATTGCAATATATGACTTTGCAAACAATATTTTCTATAAATTGGGTTTTGACTTGAAGAAAACAGAAATCTATGTAAATAGGGGCTGAAGCTTGATTTTCTCAGACTCTGTCTATTCTAACAATGAATGAATCCGATCTAAGCTTATCTAACTGTGGCAGAAGCAAAAGATCAGCTCATCAGATTTTGGCCTAGAATTCTTTATAAAGGTGGAGAAAATTATGCCTACTAAGAATTCCATTTCAGTTCAATTTACTCTCAGCTATATGGAGCATCTGAAATGGGAACAATATAAAAGGATCAGGAGAGCTTTAAGAATAAAAGGAGAGAATTAAGTGTGCAGAGTGGGTACACTGAAGTTTTAGCACTAAGTAGAATGCTTTTACCAGGTAATTGTGTGTGTGGGGGGGTGTGTAACAGCAAGCAAATAACACTTGTTTATTTTCTTGTATTTCAATTTATGTATCACCTATATTTGTAATACTTCTGTCCACCACAAAAAAATAAAATAGAGAAATTTTACTTTTTGAAGATTTAATGTGGGAGCAAGACTCAGAAACAACTCTTTTCTCCCCCTCAAATGCAGTATTCTATATCCAGACAGCAAACATCATTGAGAAAAGACTTCATGCCTAGCAACGGACTGACTCCTGTCTATACTTACAGAACACTTAATAATCAGAAGGATTTATTAATGAAACTCATACAGTCTTACTCTGATTATTGTATATAAACAAAAGTTCTTAAAAATTATTAAAGAATTAAAATTACTAATTAAGTTAACAATAAATATCAAGAATAGGGTAACTTCCCCAGGAGTAAGAAACTCGTTGTTTATATATTCAAACCACTTGTCTAGCATCAGTTTTGTTTGCTGTAGAACCTGGACAATGCTGAGATGGGTATCAAGCCTTCTGTTCAAAAAATTCCTAGTATTTTGCTACTTATTAAGTAGGTCTCCGTGTTTTACAACCGTTCTGCCTGTGACATTAGACACTGCGTAAATATTTGTAATTTATTTTCTTTCTATTTTACCAAGGGAAGATCAAAAGGTTTTATGATTTATGTTAACTCGGCAAAGAACTAGTCAAATGTCTACCTCACGTGTGAGCCATAAAGGTTGCTTATCTCTTTTACTGCATGCTTGGATCAGTAGAATTCTAAAAGCTTATAATATTTATCGAAATGTATTTTCTGAGGAGGATTTATTATTAATGTATATGATTCTGTCATTTGTTCACCTTAGCATTTATTTTGTTAAGCACAGGGATATAGACAAGGATGAAATGCAGTCTGCTATTCAAAGGCCCACGCTGTTATCCGCATCCCTACCTAGGACCAGGATCAAGCAGGTCACCTTCACGATTGTGACATTTGTGCCTTACCAACTACCTTGCTGCATCTACTCTCAAAACCAGAGTCCCCATGTTGGAAGTAATTTTTTTTTTTTATTTCTAGGTTTGGAATAACACTGGAGTAAATCATTTCCTCGATTCTGTTGTGCTTGAAGCACATTCTAAACTCTGCTTTCCCAGTGAAGCCTGGCTGGGTGAATGCTTCCTCTTTGAATGGGCTGAGGCTTTGTTCTTTTTTATCATCTACACACAGGCACCAAGGGGTCTCTTGGCTGAAGTAGGTTCCTCGGGGCTGAGGTTTTCGTTGTGATAACCTAACCATTCAAGGCTTTGCCCTTTAGATGGGCCCTTCAGACTGTTTAATGAAGCGAAGAGCTGGCAAAGGACTTTGTTCTCTCGGGGCCCTTTCCACCGCTTGGGACCATATTGTTTTACAACACACTGATAGAGAGCTTTTATAAGATTTGCCTCACGTAAGTGCATTTTAAGAAATTCACATAATGCTTGGAAGAGCAAGATAATCAAAGATGGAATGGGGAATGTGAGGATGATTGCATTTTAAAGGCAGAGCATACGATTGGATGTTAAAAACAACTTTCCCAATTTTCAAAAGTACCAGGTTTTAATATTCACATGCAAAAATGCCACGATAGATTTAACAGAAACGCTGCACTTAGAAATTAAGAAAGTAAAGAAGCGAAATGTGGTCAGGGTCAGGTGTAAAGGCTTCCCTTTCAGACACAGAAGCTGAATTTCCCATGCAGCCGGAGACTCTGAGGGTCCTGCAGGGCGCATTGGAAATCACCGTGGTCCCTGGTGACGGAAAGCTCTCAATGAGTACAAAGTGTTATTATTATCCTGACAGTTTGAGACACCCTTAATGGCAATCACTTAAAAGAAGGCTTTCACAACCAAAATATTGCAAAATTAACCTTTTGGGGTGTTGGGGGGCAGTTATCAAATATTTGGAAGCAAGAACAATTTAAGGGAGCCATCAGAAACTCCACAGTCTAACAAGAATGAGGTTGATGAAGGTTGTGTCCAGGGTAGGAACAGAATACTGACTCCACCGTCCTGAAAACGCTCTGCAGGGAGAGGCCTTTCAGAGAATGGAGGCTGTGATTTGTCTTCTTCGCCAGGGATAATGGGCTTCTCTCCTCACCTGCTTGCACAGAACTCAGTGCACACATGAGGGGTCTTCGCAGAGAGGGGAACGAGGATCCTGCTTTCAGAGCAGATCTAACCTGGCTTAGAAATTGCAGAATTTTTTTTAAAGGTTGTATTTATTTATTCATGAGAGAGACACAGAAAGAGAGGGAGAGACACAGGCAGAAGGAGAGGCAGCATCCCTGAAGGGAGCCCGATGCAGGACTCGATCCCAGGACCCTGGGATCACGACCTGAGCCAAAGGCAGTCGCTCAACCATAGAGCCACCCAGGCTTAACCTTGCAGAACATTTTTAAGAGTTCGAGGCCAGGGGTAATTGATATATCTTATCAAATTATACACAGTTAATTGTATCACCTGACATGACCCAGGTGACAAAGAATATGTGATTGCCCTTCAGGAGCCCTGGACTTGTATCCCAGGGATTCCCACACCTACTTATGTGCTCTGTGTCAAATCACTGAACCTGATGAGCCTGCTTATCAGTTGTCACATGGAGGACTCTGGACGAGATAATCACTGAAGTCACTTCTAACATTCCATGTTTGAAAGTCAATATACCTAACATCCATCTCAATACATCCAAGCTCTTCTGGCATGCTTTTCAATTTATAACATCATCTGTGGACAAGATCCCCACGATGTTGGGAAAGTGGAAATGAGGAGAGGTGTATATTGATATATTTTTGGGAAATTGTGATTGTGTTAGTATTTTCAAGTTGCAACCTGAATATAAAAACTCTTTCCTGTACCAGGCATTGGGCTGGGGGCTGGGATATAATGAACCTAACCCAATGTCCACACTCAGTGCAGTTGGGAAACCATACAAATAAAAAGACAAACTACAGTGTGATCAATATAATGACACAGGTTTCTTCCTAATATCCTGTGTGTATTTTCATGTCCATAAAACACAGCTTTATGTTTGCTGAGCTGAAAGTCCATCTATGAATAATACTGACCTAATGTCACAAGCTTTCATAATAGCTCTCTGTTAAAAATGTGAAAAACATACGTTTTTATGTGCCATGTTGACTCTGGATTCTAGGCCTGTGCCTGAAACCCTCCTTCCCATCAGGTCCCCTCCCCACCTTCATCTAGCTATATCCCACTCACCCTTTAGGCCAACTTCCATTGCAACTGGTCATGACCTCATCTCAGCAAGCTCCATAGCCTGGTTCTCAGAGTATAGCTCCTTGGGCAGCAGCATCACCAGGGACTGCTTAGAATGCAAACTCTCTGGCCTCATCCAGAGCTGAAGAATCAGTAGACCTGGGAGGGGGACCCAGCAATCTGTGGTTGAGCCAGCCTTCCGGGCGATTTGGATTCTGCTGACTCATAAGATTGAATCACTGCTTTGTTGCCATTGTTCACTTACACGGCCTATAGATGGTCAGCTCCACGTATGCAGCAACACACTTCCCAATGCTCTGCTATTCCCGGTGTCTGATGCATATTGGGTAGTCAAATATTTTGAAACAAATCTTTAAAACATAATATAAAATAAAAAATAAAAGCATCCATCTGTGTGATAAAATATAAACTTTAACTAAGGAATCTATCCTGCTAGAGATGACAGATTAATCCCACTTAAAGCCTTCATCTTGTACTTCCTTCCCTAATAATTCCCATAAGCTTCTAGTTACTGATGTAGTTAGATCAGTGACTCTCCACTGGGATCACCCCTCCCCTCCCTGCCAAGGGATATGTGGCAATGTCTGGAAACATTTTTGGTTCTGACAACTTGAGTAGATGGACACTTCTTGCATCCAGTGAGTAGAGACCAGGGATGCTGCTAAACATCCTACAATGTCCAGGACAGCCCTTCACTATAAAGAACTATCCAGTCCAAAATGTCAACAGTGCCAAGTTAAGAAACACTGATCTGATGTGTGAGAAAGTGATTCCAACATCCTGCCCAGCATTCAAGCCCTTTATTAGAAACTTACCCACCCACCACTGGAGTTCTTAAAAAATGTCCCTGATATCCTCCTAACATATTATGTCTTGCCAATGTAATTTTTAATAAACTGTAGGAACTGAATTAAACATTATAGCAGTTAATTAGACATAAAACTTTCTTCTCCTAAACATTCACTAAGACTCAGGTGCAGACTACAGCTTAATGGCTTTACAACAATGGCATATCTTCACCAGAGATGCTGAACTTCTGGATCTGCAGAAGTCCCTGTAAGAAGTGATTTTTTTTTTAATTCTTCATAGCAGTTATCCCCAAGGTTAGGAAGTCAATAGTTCTTTCCCTCTCACTCATTATAGGGAGATAAAGGAGACTACAGGCACTTCTTTTTAAATCTGTTTCCCCGGGGACACCTGGAGAGCTCAGCAGTTGAGCTCTGCTTTCGGCTCAGGGCATGATCTTGGCATCTGGGATCAAGTCCCACATCAGGCTCCTTGAAGGGAGCTTGCTTCTCTCTCTACCTGTGTCTCTGCCTGTCTCTCTCTCTCTGTGGGTCTCTCATGAATAAATAAATAAAATCTCAAAAAAAAAATCTGTTTCCCCAGTTGTAAAGTGGAGGCTTGAACAAGCTGAGGAATAGCTTACCTTTGGAAGATATTTCAAGAAATGCCTTTTACACACATGACCAACATGATGAATCAACAGGGCATTTTTACCACTGAGTCTGGATAGAGCTTCAGATGTAGCATAGAGCAACAGCCACTGGTTTGGCAACTATGACCTGGGAGCAGAGATCTGTTTTGTGCTTCCCTGATATACATTAAGTCTGTGTTCTTTAAATGATGTATCTCCAAGCTCTCTGAGCAGATATTTCACCTTAACCTGACATACCACCTACCCCACACAATGGTAACTCCAAAAGGAGCATCAAGAGTGCCTGGTTGGTGGGTTGTCAACAGCTGCTTCCAGCAACAGAACAGAACAAGTTATTCCTGCCAGGACAATGGAGGCAACATATTCAGCCATGACTTCTATAGATCTGTAGGACCCAAGCTGCCAGGGGTGACCTCTCACCACAACCTGCACAGGACAGATGAGGGTAGGACGCCACATGATGGTTGTGAGACCAAAGAGCCCTGCATGCCTGAGTGCCAGCTGAGTCACACTTCAAGGCATCACCTTCAGTGCATGTTTTCCTCTGCTCTCCTTGAAGCAGGACTACAGAGGAGACTTGAAATGACACAGGTTTCTAGGAAATGTGGTAAAACCCCAAACCCTAGCCCAAGAAGTGGGAGCACACAAAGAACACTCAAATCTCAGGTAGCCATGCACTGCACGCTCACCTTCATGAGGAATTCTAGGTTCCAGAGATTATAGGGTGCAGTTACATAATTAGATGTTGGTAATGGTGACTTCAGAGCAAAATTTAATTTACTGATATGGTTAAGATAAAGAGGATAGTGATCAGCTGTCTGTTAAATTAGGCCTTCACTGGTTGTAAAGGGTTCAATGGGGTCTCCATGTAAAAGGTTTGGGTTGCCTGAGTCTATGTCTAGAAACTTGGCTTCTGTCGGTATGCTTAGAAAGGATTAAATGTGGACCAGCTTACAGTGATAAAACTTAGAAGAGATCAAGCTAGTATTTCACATTATAAGACTAAACGAGTGAGATAAAAATACTTGAGCTTACTGTGCAGAATTTACAGGGTCACTCTGCAGTTTTCAGGAACCTGAGGATAGGTGGGCACCAGAGGAAAGGTACAACAGTATTAATAATTATTGTCCTAGATAATATATAAACCTAGTGGACTCTGCAGTTCTTGAAACTGAGCACACTAGTTATTTCACTGCTTGAATATTCAGATATGGGAGATGTATGATTTCTTTCTGTTAAATGTTGAATGGATACTATAATTTTGTGTTTTCTGACTCCCATTTTTCTATGCTTTGTATAGATTTTCCCTCTTTGGTTGATACTGACCTTTTCTCATACAACCAATATACTAATTCTATCACAGATCATCACAATTAATCATTCCAGGCTGAAGATTTCCATCCTGGGCTTTTCCAATTTGGATGGAGATACAGCATTTGCAATTAGCTGTCACTCAGGCGAGCTAACTTTCATTAGGTTATTTCCTAAGGATTTACCTTAATTGTAGTTTCTAGGGTCATATTTCTATAGATCAATATTCATTGAACTCGAATCAGATAAGATTATTGTTTCAGGGGCGCCTGAGTGGCTCAGTTGGTTAAACATCTGCCTTCAACTCAGGTCATGATCCCGGGGTCCTGGGATGGATCCCCACAAAAGCCTTCTTTTCTCTCTGCCCCCTCACCCCCATCATGCTTGCTCACTCTCTCTCTCTCTGAAATAAATAAAATCTTAAAAAAAAAAAAAAAAGACCATTGTTTCAGCTAGTTCATGCTCTTCATAACCTCTAGCTCAGTACTATGCCCTGGACCATATGATGGATGGCTGTTAATCAAATAGAGTGAAATTAGGGATTCCCTAATTTCAGGGGTTTAGCGCCTGCCCTCTGCCCAGGGCATGATCCTGGAGTCCCGGGATTGAGTCCCACATCGGGCTCCCTGCGTGAAGCCTGCTTCTCCCTCTGCCTGTGTCTCTGCCTATCTCTCTCTCTGTTAAATGTTGAATGAATACTATAATTTTGTGTTTTCTGACTCCCATTTTTCTGTGCTTTGTATAGATTTTCTCTGTGTCTCTCATGAATAAATAAATAAAATCTTTAAAAAAATAGAGTGAAATCCATAGACATATTTTTGGTCTACTCAATGCTAAGCATCGACTCTGACTCCTTCTTTCCTCACAGAATTAATTACTTTGGCTACATTTTCCAAATCACATACAAATGGAGTATTTCTCAAAAACCCTTTCCTGTCACCTATGTATGAAATAAGCACTTAAAAGTTTTTTATGAAATTGATTTTTTAAATTATTGGGTAATCTTTCCCCTGAAATGCTGCGATAAACGTGGAGTGTAAACTTCTGGGAAGCTGGGGATCAGCCACGTACAGTCCTGGAGCTTCTCTTCACACAACACTCTTTGCACCCAACGGTTCTCAAACATTTTCCTCCTGAAGACATTCTTTGTTTTGTTTTGTTTTCCTCTCCACAGCCATATGCTTTTAAAGCAATCCTCCAAAGATAGTTAAGTACAAAGCTAATCCAGAGAAACCATTACCACCAAGCAGTTATCCCGTGTCCTCTGCATGCTGCCTCCTGCCAAAAGCCCTCAAGCCTCAGAAGGAACAGCAGCAGGTAGAGAAGTGGGAGACTGACAACGGGGCAAACTAGGTCCATTCATTCTGTTTCATGGTGCTGCCATCAAGCAGTTATTTGGGGATATTTCAATATGTTTTTTCACTTCATTAGAAGTCTCCCACGTGTCTGCCTTTCCGATGAACAGAGACTTTGTGGGCATCGGCTAAGTCTACATGGCGATGCTGCATCAAAATGGTACCAAGGGATCTGACACCTTCTGATTGCTTCTCCATATAAAAGCCCCGTTTCAGGGAAAACCAGAATTCTGTATGCTCCAGAGGAAAAATAAGGGAGCATATATGGGTTAGCACAAAATTTCACATGAAAAGCATTACACACCAACATCTGTTGAGGGTGAATGGTGTTAGCCACCTAGTGAGCTTCACATCCAGTGTGGTGGTGTAACAGGTCATGATTATGTGAAGTACATTAGTCCTTTGCTTTGACAAAAGGCAAGAGTACCCAGAATGACCTATTCCAGTTCCATGACTTTCTGAAAGTCAATGTTGGTGGTGATAATTTTAGATAAATAAAACCTTCATTGGTCCTAAGAACTTGGACATTATTCTTTCCTGAGAATTATTCACCCATTACAGCCAAAATGTGTGATTTAACATCTTCTCTTCCCAGCATTCATCCTCCTTCTTTGACGGCATACTATTAACTTTTATACTTAAATTTTTCTGTAATT
This sequence comes from Canis lupus familiaris, assembly GCF_011100685.1. Lineage (NCBI taxonomy): Eukaryota > Metazoa > Chordata > Mammalia > Carnivora > Canidae > Canis > Canis lupus. The sequence goes on along the minus strand of NC_049243.1, from coordinate 56,218,783 downwards.
CAGAAATGTGTAATGACTGTCTTAAAGCCTACCCACAATACATAAAAATGCATTTGTATTATTCTAATATAAAATTGCTTCTATGAGAAAAGAAAATGTGTTAAAGATCAAGGAATATTGTTTATAAGTGAAATGAGAAGTGACACTCTTGATACCACTTAAAAATTGCTTCTTTCAATATTCATTCGCGCACTTTGATTATTCGTATGTCTCACATTCGTGTTGTTTTTCCTTAGCAGAAAACAAATATTTAATAAGTTTGATTGACATTGGGGCTGACTGGAATATCATGCCAATAAATTTTGAAAAACCAGCTAACAGCAGAGTACTGAGAAATGCAATGTCACTTCATCATTGCAGAAATAAAAATACATTTTCAATTTTTCATGACGTTTAACCATCCTTTCCTGAACTCAATGAATCTAAAATATGTGGTTGGACAAAAGTAATTAAAGTGTGGATGTTTTGAGTTATTTTGATATTTGAAATGAGAACTTGTCTACCTTACTGCTCCTCATCCATCAACCTTTTTTTTTTTTTTTTTTTTTTTAGCTTCAAGTGACCTTAAAGTTATTTAGACACAATAACCTTGAAGACCAGTTCTTAAACTTTGATAAGAAGCCCTTCTTTATTTTAGTAAGATTTCTTTGACAGGGACAATAAGATCAAGGGTTCCTTCATTTTCACTGGCAACTGAGGCCAGAAGCAAAATCCAAGCGTCGCACTGAACGAGCCTCTCCTCAAAGACAATGCTTTTATGGATCACATAGACACAACCAAGCAGTCACCTCTTTCTGGTTCAAGAAACATTGCAGCAAACAATGGGGGGGGGGGGGAAGCTATGTTGTTCTTGAACATGATCTTAGATTATTATAGTTTCTTGATTTTAGAAGTGGTGCATCAGGTACCCTGATAACATGTCCATGGTACATTTATAATATCCTACCTTCTTCCAAGTTGCCAGTCTGAAGAGACATTTTGATAGCAATAATACAACCCAGGTGCTTTTTTATGAACTTAATGTTAATATAACCCAAATTATGAACTTAATGTTAATTTTGTATAAAATGCAATTCCAGATGATACATGGATATAGGACATGTTTATACCTGCACAGATATGGATCTTAGCATTCAAGTAAGAGATGTATATTTAGGAATTATGTATTAAAGGACTGGATTTCCCTTCTGCAGAACTGGTTCTTAAGTTGTGGTCTCCAGATCAGCAGCACCACCTGAGAAATTGTTAGAAATCAAGATTCTGGGGTAACTGGGTGATGGACATTAAGGAAGGTACATGATGTAATGAGCCGTGGATATCATATGAGACTAATGAATCACTGGTCTCTACCTCTGAAACCAATAATACATTATACGTTAATTAATTGAATTTAAATTTAAAAGAAGAAGAAGAAAAAAAAAGAGAAATGAAGATTCTTGAGCTCATCCAGACCTACTGAGTCAGGATCTCTTGTGGTGGGGCCCAGAAGTCTGCATTTTAACAAGCATTTTAACAAAAAGAATCTGATGCACACTGATCTGAGAGCCACAGTTTTGTAGCAGTGGTTCTCAAAGCATGCTGTATGCTTTGGCGGATCCCCAAGACCTTTTGAGCTGCAAGGAAAACTACTTTTTATAATAATACTAAGATTCTATTTGCCTTTTATACTGTGTTAGCTTTTGCCCTTCTGCTATAAAAGCAAGGATGAATGACCCTGCTGATTCCTTAACACCAAACAAGGCAGTGGCACCGAACTATATTAATAGATACATATTTTTTTTTACCAGCACAAGCATACAGTTTTACAAAGAAATGCTAATTTCACTTAAATACATTATTTATTTTAAAAAAGATTTTATTTATTTATAAGAGACACACAAAGAGAGAGGCAGAGACATAGGCAGAGGGAGAAGCAAGCTCGCCGCCAGAATCCTGATAAGGGGCTTGATCCCAGGACCCAGGATCACGACCTGAGCCAAAGGCAGATGCTCAACTACTGAGCCATCCAGGGGTCCCAAATACATTCTTTATTACACAGTAAAAAAAAAAAATTACTTCTATTAGAACTTGACCCTTGGGTGCCTACTTTTTACTATTCCATGTGATGAAGTAGGAAGAATGCATTAAGTACTAGGTGTAAACCAAAGAGGGATGGTTGTCTGAAGGAAAAGTAATGATATCACTTGAGTTGCAAGCTGAATTAGCAGCCTTTATTCGTGGAACAATATTTTTACTTGATAGAAAACTGACAGACTGGTTATTCAGATGTGAGTATCTGGCAGACATTTTCTCCAAAATGCATAAAGTGAATTCATCATCACAAGGAAAAACAATTGACAGGATTTGTTGCCAAATGTTGAGTTTAGAAAAAAATTAATATTTTGGACACCTGGTGTTTGTCACTGTAGGCTTAATGGTTTTCCTGCGCTTTACAAACTCTCTAATGAAATCAGTTAGGATAATTAAAATGTGATTTTTAAAATAACACATATGAATATGTTAGCTGCATAATTTATCAAATTGTGTACAGTAGAATAGCCACCCAAAGTGCAAGCCAGAACAAAGGTTTCTAAAGTAAGAACACATGGGAAGTTCAATGGTAGAATTTTGGGTTCCATGTTTCACCTGACTTTCCAAAACAAGTACTTGTTGAGTTTTGCTGAAGTATCAAAGAACACCCAGAATTACCTGAAAGGGCGCCAGAGTACTCCTTTCTTCTTACATTTCATATTTGTGTGAGGCTAGATTTTTTTCTCCTATACCTAAGCCAAAACAATGGCTTACAGCAGATTGAACGCAAAAGCACATCTGAGAGCACAGCTGTCTTCTGTTAAGTCAGACATTAATAGATTTGCAAAATGCAAAACGACGTCAGGCTTCTCACTTTTTTACACATTGGAAAACATGGTTATTTTCATACAGAGGTGTTGTTTATCTTAACATAGGATGGTTTTATTATTGCTTTTTAAAGAATAATTAATAAATAAATACATTAAAATTGTACAGCCTTTATATCACAAGTGTCCATAGTTATAACTCACACAAACAGAAGTTCTTGGCATCCCTAATAAATTTCACCTTCCCCTGAGAAGTAAGTGCTCCCCTGTCAAAGTAGTACATTGATGGTGTCGGTCACAGGATGGAGACATGACCTGCTGTGCTCCCTGGTTCTGCACCTACCAGAGTCTTTGCTATTTCCAGGACCCAGCCCTCAGGCCGTCCTCTCTGAAGAGGAGCTTCTCCTGATTTCTTCTTGCTCAGATCCTTGTTAAGGCTTCACTGCAATAGAACAGACTCCCGTTTGTTTAGGCCATTGTTAATGAGAGGCCTTGAAATTAACACCATTATTATTATTATTATTATTATTATTATTATTATGCTAGTAATGAGTTGTTTTTCCTTCCAAAAAAGAAGTATGGACTCTGTGGTTCAGAGTGAGTCACTGCATAGGATGTTACGGGGACACAGTATCTTGCCTTTTCATTCTCCCAAGGCCTCCATTTCTTATTTTCAGTATCGCAGGTTCCTTGTGGAGCTTCTAGGCACCACATCAGCATTCCTGGGGGCAGGAGGGGAAAGGAGATGGATGTTCTCCTAGCAGATTGTCTTCTTCTTTGTAAAGGGAAGCCTTCTTCAGGGGCTTCTGCTTGTCCCTTGCTGGCCAGAACTGGGTCGTGCGACTATACCAGTTGCAAGAAGGCTGGGATGGTAAGGATTTTTACCTTCCCAGCTATCGGGGGCAGCTGAAGGTGGAGGGAGAGGGGTTGTAATGGCTTTCAGAGAGCAAACCCATGGTATCTGCCATGTGCATCTGTTAGTGTGCCAGTCATTCTCTGTCACACCTCTCCCACTTGCCACTATGCCTCTCCACAGCCAAGACCTGCCTAACATTCCATCTTCATCCCTGTGTCTATCCCAGCACCTGGCTCCATGGTCTGAGGGGCTTCCTCTACGAACACTCTATTTTAAAGTTATAACATTGTTAATTATTCCCATATTGGCCCTCCTTACCCCTTTTCCTGCTTATTTTTTCTTCAAGGGCAATTGTTAACATCTAATACTCCTTCTCTCTCTCTCTCTCTCTCTCTCTCTCTCTATATATATATATATATATATATAAACTCTAATACCAGCTCAGAGATATATGAGTTTTGCCTTTTTTTAACAGATGCTAAGGTCTCAGGTTTATTTGTGCAAATAGCACAGAAGGACACCAGCCCCGTGCAGACAGAAGCTCAGGGGTTGTACCAGTCTTTCCATCCTCACATTGGCTGACAGAGGCCCCTACACAGAAACCTTTGTGGGGCCCTGGACATCTTCAGGAGACTGAGCTGGTCTTGAAGCTACAGCCAGGGCCTTAGTTTGAAACCTGGCCTTGGCTTTTGGCCTGTAGAGCCTGAGATCCTTGGCAAGATGGGCATGAGCATGTTTCCAGAGCTTGGGGTGAATGACATAGGCAAGTCAATTGAGCTTGCAGCTGCTACCCTTTGGGACCTTGGGTTGACCTCATTGAACTTGATGAGGGCCCTGATGGCCTTGGCACATGTATCATGGCCTTGGCAGTGTTGGCTTGCATCTCCTTTAGGATCTTCTTGTGTTTCTTGGCAAAGCACTGTTCCTCAAGAACTTGGTTCCAAACTTCCTTTGTGATGGAGGCTTCTTGATGCCATTTCTGTACTATTTTCATAACTAGTTGTGAGTGGTGTGGTTCTTGGACTTGACTGTGTCTGCATCAAAGCCAGTGGCTCTCAGGGTTCCTGGCTAGAAGAAAAAGAATAATTTTTCCTCTTTGACTGCTACATCCCAGGACCTAGTACAATGTGAAACATGCATAAATGTGGTGCTCCATAAATGCTTGTTGAATGAATAAATAACCGCAGTGAATGTTCATGGAAGGAGAGAAAGAAAGAATGAAGGAAAGAAAGAAGAGGACACAACAAGAGAAAAACTAATCACTTCTTTCCAAACCAAAATCTTATAAATTATTGATGAAAAATCATTTTGTAGGAGTTAAGAAGTATGAATATACCTTCAGCTTATTGCCAGCTTATCACTGCATAGCATTTCTTATAATTACTGTCTTTTAGAATATACCATACCACTAACTTTCAGACGCTTTACTAGTAAATGTGATTATGTGACTCTCTATATTCTTCAGAATGAATGCTGTATGAGTTAAAGATGTTATCATTATAATAATTTTATTTTGCCGACATTACTTTGAATCATGCTATGTAGGCAATGGACACCTCGCAATGACTCATCATGAGGCAGTAAACCATCTCTTTTTTAAATCTGAAAGAGACGTTTTCTCAAAAACATACATTTCTCAAAAAAAAATCCCTCTTCTTAATATGAATGCTTGTATTTCTTTCTTTGGAAGATGCTGTTTGAAATTCTGAAGACTGACAACTTCACACAGGCTTGATTTGTTATTTTCTGTAGGAAAAGCCTCCTGAGGATGTGAGAGCTGCTCTCAGAATGAAGAGTAACAGTGCACACTTGAGTTTACAACAGGGAACTGCTGTTCTGTCATTTAGACGTGCAATGTTGCTGTGCCAAGCAGCACAGAGCATCAGAAAAGATTCAATAATCATCCCTTCACTAATGTTAATTGTGACTGGCAATGGACAGCAGTGTATGACTCTTGAAAAGAATCCCCAAAGTGAGGTTTCAATTCTACATTCTTTTAAACAAATAAAATACATAAAACCACTCAATATTCAGAATGAATCTTACAGAAAATTTCCAAGGGCCAAACAAATGCTCTTCCATTCATCGTTACAAGCGGGTGGCAGGCAGACCATATTTCACTGTTCGAGATGGGAAGCAAAAAACAAAAGGACCTTCCAATATGGAGCAGTTAAGAGACTAATCATGGCAATCACCTGGTGCTTGCATGTCAGCCTCTATTCTGAAAACCCTCCGCACAAGTTCATTAAAATGGTGCTGCCTTTTCAAATCATTGCTATCAATATTTATTTTCACAGACTTCTAAAGCTGCAATCGTCCCCCGCCTCCCAAAATTTGGCTGCAGAGCCTCAAAAACACTTTGTTCAAAACAGGAAACGGAAGGTAACTTGCTGTTAGTTTTATTGGATCCTGTGAAATGTTAAAACAAACAAACAAACAAACAAACAAACTCGTGCATTGATATTTTATTCCATTTTTTAGAAAATGGGATGTTTAATTTCGTCATCCTCCCCATCACCATCCGGGTTTGGTAAAATATAAGGCAGTGGGGAGGAACAACATACCCTCTAGTTGCTCAGGACTTCACCGCTATGTTTTATCAACCGAGGAAGAAACAATGGAGCCAGAGGTGGCCTTGGTGAGGTGGGAAATTAAGTTTTTAAAAACATTTTCCAGCTGTGGCATAGGTATTTGTGCATGCCCCTATACCAGACTCAATAATATTTTTGAGGATAATGATAAAGAGGGTGTTTTTGTAGGGATAAAAGCAGGAAAGAGATGGGGCAAAGAAAACCTGTTTGGAAGGCTGCCCAAGACTCAACATCGGGTCAACAGGACGATCTTGTTTCCATTCCCACAAAGGCACCAACCTCAGGTGGGAGGGCTGCCGTAACCCTGTGAGAAGGAAAGTGGAGCAAGAAACTGCCTGTTTCCATACATCATTTGTGTAACTTGGGGGTGACTCAAGCCCTAGAGGAAGCCCGACTGATTTGCCATTCAAAGCAGCAAGAAGGAAAAGGGGCTTGCTGTTGCAAAGATATCCCTCAAGACCTTCAGAGCTGGAGAAGGCAGAAATCTGCAGAGACCCTCTAGTCTCTGATGCCCCGGGATGTGTGTTGGGTCATTTTCAACCTTGCCTGACTGTCACTGAAGGTTGAAAGCCACCCAGCGTGGCCGCTTTGGTGTCCAAGGTGTGGGAGTAGATCACGGAACCCTTGTATCCATCTGTGACACTGACCAGGGGGTTGAGTCCCTGCAGGCACACTGCTGGGGCCCCGGGCTGGTTCTGCCCCAATCCCAGTGCAGAAGGAGGAATGAAGACGCCTCCAGGTGGACACCCAGAACCTTTGCCGTTCCCTGTCCACAGGTGACACGAGCCTTTGAATGTGCCACCCTAACAGCCACGCCCCACCAGGCAGGGCCCGCTGCTGGGTTCTAATGTGTCATCCCGGCTGGCACCTCATTTCTAATACTGGTAAGTACTAAATGCATATGCATGAGAATGGGCACATTTGCCATTAAAAGTAGGTTTCCTTTAATTAGAATTTTTTATACTCTAGTCTCTCAGTTTATAAACCTTTCTGATAGATGAAGCTTCTTTTAGATAATTGGTTGGGATGAGTGAATACCCCAGTATTTGTTTAGCAAGGATGTCAATGAATTATGAATGGAAGCAAATAGTTCCATTGGGCAAGCACCCTAATTAATAAAGCTAGTTTCCTGTGGTCTCACGTATGCAAGAGCGGTACCAGGGCTCTGTGGCAATGTAGCCGATGTGTGTAACAGATGTTAGAGGTATTCCTGGAGACAGAACAAGGCCCAGGGGAGGCAAGCTGGCTGGACTCTGAGACAATGCTCTTTTATTCTCTGAATATCTTTTCTCCCTTCCTTACCACAAGGACCTGGACCATATCAAGGCATTTGCATAAGACACTTGGATAGTTTCATCACTAGCCCTGATGATGTTTGACAGGACCTCTCCTGGGAATTCTCTGGGGAAGTAAATATTCGTAAACTACAAACAAAGCCAATCTATAGCTAGTGTGCACATGCTGCATACCAACTGATAAAATAGCCAAACATCTCTATACCTTTTGCTAAATAAACTGCTCATAAGCTTTAGGCCCCACCTTAGATTGCAGAACCTCATCATTAACCGGTAACAGTAGAGTTAAAGTCTGGCCCCACAAGAAGTCTTTAGGTCCAGCTCCCGATATCAGTCTGGTCTGTCCTTATTGGAAATTTCTTCTGCCTTACTGGTTGTGATATATTTGGAGTTTGATGTCTGGGCGGCCTTCTAAACCCCCAAATCTTACATTCTTTTATTTTTCAAAGATTTTATTTATTTATTTGAGAGAGAGGGAAAGCATGAGCTAGGGGGAGGGGTAGAGGGAGGGAGAGAAGCAGATTCCCCACTGAGCAGGGGGCCCAACGAAGGGCACAATCCTAGGACCCCGGGATCATGACCTGAGCCAAAGGCAGGCGCTTAACCACCTGAAGCACTCAGGGCTCCACCAAATCTTACATTCTTAAATTTTGCACAACAATACAGAGTGGAATGCTATTTGAGTCTACAGCAATGACTAGTACCTTTTCATCTTCCATGTAGGCATCCATCTACCTGGATAGCCTTGGGAGGAAGAATAGAAGGCAGGGCACTGTCGTGGCCTTAAAATATATTACATTCTGGTGTAGCAAGAATATGAAGCAATACTAAGTCCCTGGTAGGTTCTGTGCTGCTCTAAGGCTGACTATGTTGCTAGGTGCTTTTTTTTTTTTTTTTTTTTTTTTTTAAATCTTTTTTTTTTAATTTTTTTTATTTATTTATGATAGGCACACAGTGAGAGAGAGAGAGAGGCAGAGACAGAGGCAGAGGGAGAAGCAGGCTCCATGCACCGGGAGCCTGACGTGGGATTTGATCCTGGGTCTCCAGGATCATGCCCTGGGCCAAAGGCAGGCGCTAAACCGCTGCGCCACCCAGGGATCCCGCTAGGTGCTTTGATGCATGTTTTATGTCACTTAATCTTCATGATATGTGCATGGGTGGAGGTATTACAGTGCACATTTTATGGCTGAGTACAAGAGTTTTGACTCTTTTCAGTGGAACATGTGGTGTCACCCTTACTCTGGATGACCTCTGAGATTCCTGCCCCCTCATCTACATACACAGTGTCTATTACTGAACTCTTTGTCCGTGGGTAAGACCTTGGAATACATGGCAAAGGGAAAGAGATTTGCAGATGTCATTAAGGTCTCTAATCAGTTAACTTGAACTTAATCAAAGGATGGAGTAATCTGAATGTGTCTGGCCAATCAGATAAGCACTTGAAAAGAGACCCAGAGGCCAGAGAACATCTGAACAGCAGCAAATGTCCTATGTGAAGAAGGAAATTGCAATGGTATGGAGAGGACCACACAGCAGAGAGAGGCAGGGAGCCTCTGGGAGCTGAGATTGTAGACCCACAACCATGGAGAGCAGCATTCTGCTGACAGCCAGTGAACTGAGGCAAGGAAACGAGCATTGGATGGGACCACAGGCTCAGCTGGACCCAGATTCACACTTTGATGAGAACCAGGGAATGAGAACCTAAGTTACCAAGTTTGTACATTAGACCCCTGAAAACTAGAAGAAGACAGACATATTTTAAGTGTGGAGTCTGTGGGAGCTATTATGTTAGGCCTCTGGCCAGCTCAGAGGTCATGTACATGAAGGTCACACACAACAGACCATCCACAAGAAAACACATGAAGTCATCTATTGCCTGCCTACAAGGGGGATAACCTATAGTAGCCCGATGTTCAATTCATGCCAAGTATTGGTTGCTAATGGGTACCAGCATTTAACTTCAAGGTGAATGAGCAGAAGCTCAGGCCTACATTCATCCTGGAAAATATTTGATGTCGATTACATGTCAGTCAATAAACCAAATGATGTTGAAGCTTCAGTACCAAAAAAAGAAACAGGGTAGTTGTTTACCCTATGAAGTATCAGAGACCACGTAACTATTAATTAGAACTAAGTTAGTACAGATGTGGTTAAAATATACCATGAGAGGTAGGGTGAGTGGGGGGGCATCTCATCAGTTGGGGAACCTGCATTGGCTTAAACTGATAGCTGTGTCGGTTAACCTGAAAGTAGGCCAAAGATAGCAGTCTTTCCATTTTGATTGAGCATCATTGTACATCATCTACTTAGGATAATTCGAATGACTTTCTCTTAAAACCACTATAATGAACATAAATGACACTGACAAATATGGGAATCATATTTGTAAATCGAAAATTTACTGTGCTACATTGAATTGGGCTTGAAGCCTTGCCATGCTGTCAGAAAACTGTCATTACAACGAGCCCGTGGGTAGAGAAAAGAGCAGCTGTTAAGTTCTGTTACCTTGGAGAAGGGTCCTCTAGGCTTCAAGGCATCCAAGATCATCCAGCTATACCTCCAAACACCAGTTTCCCTTCAAGGCTGGCAACACCTCTATGTCCATAGCTAACGAGGATGCAGGATTGTTCTGCTATGGCTCCAGTATACCTGTTTAGGGTTCTATCTACTAGAATCCTTGTGATATCCTGTTATGCCTTCATTTAAGACAACTGGATAATGCACCAGCATCATGTTCGGCCAATGCTGTAGACGTAGATTGGGATTAGAGATGTTTCCCCAGCCTTGCTACCAAATCAGGCTCCCTTAGGGATTGGAAGTGGAGGGCCTATTTGTAATTATACCTGGAGAACAGGTATAAACTAGGGCACTGCAGGCAAATCAGGTCTTATGGTCACCTTTGTTCTGAGGGTCATTGATCTCAGCTAAATTCAGCCACACTTGCAGACATTTGATGGCAAACAAAATGGTCAGCAACCTGTTACATGAGCAGTGAGATTCCAGCTCTTTACTTTTGGTAATCTGAGAAATGTTCCATTGAAGTTTCTTCTTGGACAAGCAGAGCATTGTTACAGTGGCAGGGTTCACCGTGACCAACCAGAATCAGGTTGGAGTAAGCGTCACACGATCACCTAGTGTCAGGTGATCACAAACCTTCTGACCAGTGACAGCACAGAGCACCATGCAGGGCTTACTGCCTGAGATGTCACTCCCAAGGTTAGAAGGTGAAGGTTCTGCTAGATTCATAGAGCCTCTCATGCAAGACTGGGAGTAACTCAAAAATATCTGAGCCAACCCATGAGTCCTGAATAACAGTGCTATGGCTTGAAATGTGTACCCCAGAAAAGCTATGTTATAATGTTATAATGTCCCAGAACCTCACATTATAATTTTATTTGGAGATAGGGTTTTCATGGAAGTGATCCTGTTAAAATGAGTTTGTTACGGTAGGCCAAGGGGAGTTTAGAAACAGAGGCTGATAAGCACACAAGGAGAATGCCGTGTGAAGGTGAAGACAGGGGTGGTGGTGAGGCTTCTATAAGCTAAGAAACGCCAAAGATTGTGAGCAAACCCCCCAGAAGCTAGGAAGAGGCAGGAAGAATTCTGTCCAGAGTCTTATGGGATCATGACCCTGCTGGCACCTCCATTTCACACTTTTAACCTCCAGAACTGTGAGGCAATAAATTTCTGTTGCTTGAAGCCACTCAGTTTGTGGCATTTTATTATAGCAGCCCCAGAAAAATGAATACAGCCACATTCATAAACAAATCAGCTGTCACAATTAACATGATCCTGTTTTGAAAAGGGAAGATGTACACACCTAGGGACTCCATATTCCGAGTAACTGAGCACACACATAAAGGTGAATGTCAATGTCAGGAGAAGACTGTAGCCATGCAAAAGATGTGAGTGAATATGAGTGGTAGGAGACAACTATTCCACAAAACTATATCCCTCTTAGACACTTCCCTGGAAACATGCTTTGCTCAAGGATTTTTCCATCTCAGGGCACATGGGGTGGTCAGCACAGACTCCCCTAGAATACATTAGCTTTGCAGATGTATTCTCATCAGAGCAAAGCCAAAATCAACCCCCTGCTGTTTCACAGACCTATCTTCCCAAGCAGTCACGTAGGTCAGGAGGACATCTTCCTGTCCCTTAAAGTCACTAGCATCCTGGAGCCCAACACACGCTGATCATCTTTCATTTCTGTCTCTATCCCCCAGTGCCCTGATCCCCATACATGACCTTTCTGCCCACCTACAGGAAAGTAGAGTCCTCCCTGGAGAAATGCCCTCAGTTGCCACTCTTTCTGCTTGAATAAGTTGATTTCAGTATGACTCCTCTCTCTTTCCCTCTTGCCAGGAAGAAGTACCACTGCTCCTTTCCTAGATTAACCTCTCTTCATTCATCTTTCCATAGAGTATCTGGTGATTTTCTGGTTTATGCCATACACTGTCCCAGGAACTCTCCATACAAAATACTTCTGCACCCAGGGACCTTACAGCTGCTTGTAAAAGACAGGCTTAGGGAAAGAAAGCTACAGTGCAGAGTGATGGGCTTAAAGGCAGGATACAATGATACCAATCCAGCCCTACAGCTAAGCTACAATTTTTAATCAGACAGCGAGATCCCCTCCCCTTCTGTGCCCTCTCAGCCATGGCATTCATTCTCTCTACCTTCACCTTTCTGCATTTCATCCTGTGATTTTGCTTCATGATTCTCTCACTAAAACCTTGATGCATAATCATTATTTTATTTTATTTATTTATTTTTTCATAATCATTATTTTAGGTAAGGAAAGGTCCCAACCTCATAGGACAACTTATGTGTTTTTTACATGTGGTGTGTCACCATGATTCTAGGAATAGATCACTTTTTTAAAAAAGATTTTATTTATTTATTTATTTATTTATTTATTTATTTATTTATTTATTTGACAGAGTGAGAGAGAGAGAGAGAGAGAACACAAGCAAGGGAGTGGCAGGCAGAGGGAGTGGGAGAAGCAGGCTGTCGCTAAGCAAAGAGTCCCATGTGGGACTCAATCCCAGGACCCTGGTATCACCACCTGAGTAGAAGGTAGATGCCTAACTGAGTGAGCCGCCCAGGTGCCCTAGGTCAGTATTTTTAATTGAATCATACAACACACACAGTTTTGAGATCTTTTTAATTTTGCCTATTACCATATTATGTCATAATTCAATCTTCCTTCATACATGGCACATGCATTTTAAATTTTTTAGCCTTATTGCCTATAGTTAGATATTTCCCAGACTTGTGTTAATGGAAACAATCCTCTTGTGAATATCTATACTAATATGCAAATCTTTCGCACATCTCTGATAGTTTCCTTTGGAATTCCTGAATCCATATGTATATACTGTTATAATAACATATATAGCTAAATAGTCATGCAAAGATTATTTTTACCAATTTACTCTCCCAGATGCAGTTTAAAGGCTAGCCTCTTTTTTAATTGAAAGGAACAATGACTCATTCATATTTCTTAAGTACTATCAAGGGGGTGGGAGTAATATGAAGACGCACAGGAAAGGGAGTCTGGAGAAAGCCAAATTATCAGAGAACAAAAAGGACCAGGACCAGGAAAAAAAACATTCTCAATGACCTTAAAAATTGAAATCACAAGTTTTTACATGCTTCTGTATTTTCATTATACATCTCCGCCATGACTATGATCTTGTTATTTTCTGCATTCTCTTTTTTTTTAACTAAAATCTTCTTTCTTTTTTTATTTAAATTCAATTAGCCAACATACAGATCATCATTAGTTTCAGATATAGTGTTCAATAATTCATCAGTAGTGTATAACACCCAGTGCTCATCACATCACGTGCCCTACCTCATGCCCATCACCCAGTTGTCCTATCCCCCCAACACCTCCCCTTCTCAACCCTCAGTTTGTTTTCCAGAGTTAGGAGTCTCTCAAGGTTTGTTTTCCTCTTTAATTTTTCCCCCTCTCAGTTTCCCCACCTTCCCTTATGGTCCCTTTCACTATTTCTTATATTTCACATATAAGTGAGATGATATGATAATTGTCTTTCTCTGATTGACTTATTTCACTCAGCATAATACCCTCCAGTTCAAAAAAAAAAATACCCTCCAGTTCCATCCACATTGATATAAATGGTAGTTATTCATCCTTTCTGATGGCTAATATTCCACTGTGTATATAGACCACATCTTCTTTATCCATTCATCTGTTGATGGTCATATTGGCTCTTTCCACAGTTTGGCCATTGTGGACATTGCTGCTATAAACAGTGGGGTTCAGGTGCCCTTTGGATCACTACATTTGTATTTTTGGGGTAAAGACCCAGTAGTAAAATTGCTGGGTCAGAGGGTAGCTCTATTCTTAACTTCTTGAGGAACTTCCATACTTTTTTCCAGAGTGGCTACACCAGCTTGCATTCCCACTAACAGTGCAAGAGGATTCCCCTTTCTCCACATCCTCTCCAACATTTGTTGTTTCCTGTCTTGTTAATTTTAGCCTTTCTGACAGGTGTGAGGTGGTATCTCATTGCAGTTTTGATTTGTATTTCCCTGATGACAAATGATTTGGAGCATTTTTTCATGTGTCTGTTGGCCATTTGCATGTCTTCTTTGGAGAAATGTCTGTTCATGTATTCTGGATTATTTGTTTTTTGGGTGTTGAGTTTGATATGTTCTTTATAGATCTTGGATACTAGCCCTTTCTCTGATATGTCATTTGCAAATATGTTCTCCCATTCTGTAGGTTGTCTTTTAGTTCTGTTGACTGGTTCCTTTGTTTTGCAGAAGTTTTTATCTTAATGAAGTCCCAATAGTTCATTTTTGCTTTTGTTTCCCTTGCCTTTAGAGACATGTCTTGCAAGAAGTTGCTGCAGCTAGGTCAAAGAGGTTGCTGCCTGTGTTCTCACTTGTATTTTTGATGGATTCCTATCTCACATTGAGGTCTTTCATCCATTTTGAATTTATCTTTGTGTCTGGTGTAAGAGAATGTTCCAGTTTCATTTTTCTGCATGTGGCTGTCCAATTTCCCCAGAACCATTTATTGAAGAGACTGTTCTTATCCCATTGCATATTCCTCCTGCTTTGTCAAGTATTAATTGACCATAAAGTTGAGGGTCCATTTCTGGGTTCTCTATTCTGTTCCATTGGTCTATGTGTCTGTTTTTGTGCCAGTAATGATTACACCTCTATAACATCACTTGCATCAGGCATTGTGATGACATCAACTTTGTTTTTTTTTTATTCATCATTCCACTGGCTATTAGGGGTCTTTTCTGGTTCCATACAAATTTCAGGATTATTTGTTCCACCTCTGTGAAAAATGTCAATGGTAGGGATTGCATTGAATGTGTATATTGCTCTGGGTATCATAGATATTTTAACAATATTCTTCTAATTCATGAGCATGGAATGTTTTTCTAACCCTTGTGTCTTCCTCAATTTCTTTCATAAGTGTTCTGGAGTTTTTAGAGTACAGATCCTTTACCTCTTTGGTTAGGTTTATTCCTAAGTATGTTATGGGTTTTGGTGCAATTATAAATGGGATTGATCCCTTAATTTCTCTTTCTTCAGTTTCATTGTTAGTGTATAGGAATGCAGCTGATTCCTGTGTATTGATTTTGTATCCTGACATGTTGCTGAATTCCTGTATGAGTTCTAACAATTTTGAGATGGAGTCTTTTGAGTTTCCACATATAGTATCATGTCATCTGCAAAGAGTGAGTTTGACTTCTTCTTTGCCAATTTGAATGCCTTTTATTTCTTTTTGTTGTCTCTTGCCGAGGCTAGGACTTCTAGTACTATGTTGAACAAAATGGTGAGAGTGGGTATCCCTGTCATGTTCCTCACCTTAGGGAAAAGCCCTCAGTTTTTCCCCCATTGAGAATGATATTCTATGTGGGCTTTTCACAGATGGCTTTTTATGATATTGAAGTATGATCCCTCTATCCCTACACTTTGAAGAATTTTAATCAAGAAAGGATCCTGTATTTGGTCAAATTCTTTTTCTGCATCAATTAAGAAGATCATATGGTTCTTGTTTTTTCTTTTATTAATGTGATCTATCACATTGATTGATTTATGAATGTTGAACCACCCTTGCCTCTCAGGAATAAATCCCACTTGGTCATGCTGAATAATTCTTTTAACATACTCTTGGATCCTATTGACTAGTATCTTGGTGAGTATTTGGACATCCATGTTCATCAGAGATATTAGTCTCTAATTCTCCTTTTTGATGGGATCTTTGTCTGGTTTTGGGATCAAGGTAATGCTGGCCTCATAGAAGGAGTTTGAAAGTTTTCCTTCTACTTCTATTTTTTGAAACAGCTTCAGTAGAAGAAATATTATTTCTTCTTTAAATGTTTGGTAGAATTTCCCTGGGAAGCTATCTGGCCCTGGACTCTTGTTTTTTGGAAAGTTTTTGATTACTGCTTCAATTTCCTTGCTGGTTACTGGTCTGTTCAGGTTTTCTATTTTTTCTTGTTTCAGTTTTGATTGTTTATAAATTTCTAGGAATGCATCCATTTCTTCCAGATTGTCTACTTTGTTGGCATACAGTTGCTCATAATATATTCTTAAAATTGTTTGAATTTTCTTGGTGTCATTGATGATTTTTTATTTTGGGTCCTTTCCTTCTCTTTTTGGTAAGTCTGGCTAGGTGTTTATCGATCTTATTAACTTTTTCAAAGAACCAGCTCCTAGTTTTATTGATCTTTTCTACTCTTCTCCTGATTTCCATTTCATTGAGCTCTGCTCTAATGTTTATTATTTCTCTTCTTGGCCTTGGTTTAAGTTTTATTTGCTGTTCTTTATCCAGCCCCTTTAAGTGTAAAGTTAGTTTGCATATTTGAAAGTTTTCTAATTTTTTGAGAGAGACTTATATTGCTATGTACTTCCCTCTTAGGACTGCCTTTGGTGTATCCCAAAGGTTTTGAACATTGTATTTTCATTTTCATTTGTTTCCATGAATTTTTTATTTTATTTTTTATTTTTTATTTTTTTCCATGAATTTTTAAAATTCTTCTTTAATTTCCTGGTTGACCCATTCAATCTTTAGTGGGATGCTCTTTAACCTCCAACTGTTTGAGTTCCCAGAAATTTCCTCTTGTGATAGAGTTCAAGTTTCAAAGCATTGTGGTCTGTAACTAAGCAGGAAATAATCCCAGTCATTTGTTATTGGTTGAGACCTGATTCGTGACCTAGCATGTGATCTATTCTGGAGAATGTTCCATGTGCATTCAAAAAGAATGTGTATTCTGTTGCTTTAGGGTGGAATGTTCTGCATATACCTATGAAGTCCATCTGATCCACAGGTTATTCAAAGTCCTTGTTTCCTTATTGATCTTCTGCTTAGATGATCTGCCCATTGCTGTGAGTGGGGTGTTGACATCCCCTACTATTATTATATTATTATCAATGTACTTCTTTAATTTGCTTATTAATTGATTAATATAATTGGCTGCTCCCAATTTAGGAGCATAAATATTTATAATTGTTAAGTCTTGTTGGATAGGCCTTTTAAGTATGATATAGTGTCCCTCTTCATCCCTTACTACAATCTTTGGTTTAAAATCTAACTTGTCTGATATGAGGATTACTACCCCAGCTTTCTTTTAAGGTGCATTAGCATGATAAATTGTTCTCCATTCCCTCACTTTCAATCTGGAAGTGTCTTTAGGTCTAAAATGAGTCTCTTGTAGCATATGGATGGATCTTGCTCTTTTATCCAATCTGACACCCTGTGCCTTTTGCTTGGAGCAGTTAGCCCATTTACATTCAGAGTAACTAATGAAAGATATGCATTTCGTGCCATTGTATTGTCCCTGTTTCTGTAGATGACTGTTTCTTTCTGGTCTATGTCACTTTTGGACTCTCTCTCTCTTCATTTACAGGATCCCTCTTAATATTTCTTGCAGGGTTGGTTTACTGGTCACAGATTCATTCAGTTTCTGTCTATCCTGGAAGCTCTTTATCTCTCCTTCCATTCCGAGTGACAGCCTTGCTGGATAAAATATTCCTGGCAGCATGTTTTTCTCATTGAGTACCCTGAATACATCATGCCAGTCCTCTCTGGCCTGCCAGGTCTCTGTGGATAGGTCTGCTGCCAGTCTAATGTTCCTACCACTATAGGTTAAGGAGTTCTTGTCTCAAACTACTTTCAGGATTTTCTCTTTATCTCTAAAATTTGCAAGCCTCACCATTATATATCGGGGTGTTGATCTATTTTTATTGATTTGGGGAGAGGTCCTCTCTTCCTTTTGTACTTCAATGCCTGTTTCCTTCCCCAGATTAGAGAAGTTCTCAGCTATGACTTGTTCAAATATCCCTGTTGAACCCCCTTCTTTTTCTTCTCCCTTAGGGTCCCCAATAATTCTAATATTGCTTTGCTTTATGACATCACTGACTTGCATTCTCTTTTGTAGATATTCCCACTTTATATTTTCTCTGCTGCTGGTTGTTTAGTGATTTCATTTTATCTGTTGATTTCTCTATGCCCTATCCCCTTGTAGTTCTTCCTTCTTTAAAACTTAGGCATATCTTGGGGTGCCTGGGTGGTTCAATTGGTTAAGCATCTGCCTTGGGCTCAGGTCATGATCCCAGGGTCCTGGGATTGAGCCTGCTCCTGTTTGGGCTCCCTGCTCAGCGGGAAGTCTGCTTCTCCCCCCAGTCATGCTCTCTCTCACTCCCAAAGAAATAAATAAAATCTTTACAAAAAAAAACAAAAACAAAAACAAAAACAACTTAGGCATATCTTGCCACATTTTGGATCTGACTCTTTTCCATTCAGCATAGTGTCTCTCTATTTAAATTGGTAAATATCATCTACATGAATAACAAATTACTTTCCCTACTCCCTTCTGCTTTTAGATCTTGATATCTAAGTGTAATATGCAGAGCTACTTGTGGATCTCAGAACTACAGAATGGAATGTATTCCCTTCCTCCTAAATCATGGTCTTCCTTCTATATTCTGGATCTCAATTAATAATCTCATTGTCACTTAGCCATCTAAACTAGAAAATTTGCAATCTCTAACTTCTAAATAACAACCAAATGGTATGCATTCTCCTATGGGTTCTAAATGTTTGGCACTATATTCCACTTACCCTAACACTACGTGACCCTGGTATTTTTCCCTTAAAGTATTAAAACAGTTTCCATCAGGATTTACTGACAATAGGTTAGTCCCAGCTTCCAAACAAGCATGGTTCAATTGCTTTATCATATCACTGTCAAAATAATCTTTCAAAAAAAGAGTGATCAAGCAACTCCAACGCTTATAATATTGTGTTGGCTTTCCAGAATAAAAATGTAAACTCAGTGCAACAAGGACCTTCAACTCAGCAATAGTCTACTCTTTTTCTGGCATCTGCTTCTGCTCATCATTGCATACTATGTCTCTGCCATGTTCCCTAGACTTGTTGATTTCTTCTTCACCATCCAAGCCATGCATGCCTCACGATTTCCATTTATACCCTCTCATTCCCTTCTTTGCTGGGAAAACTCCTACCACGGGCTCAGTTCAAATTACACCCTCCCCACAGAGCCTTCCCTGACTCTGCAGGCAGAAACTTGCTTTTTCTCTGTATTTCTGTATCATTGTGTATATTTATCTACTCATTACACTCATATGATATGATCTCATGTTTCTCATACATATCCCTTCTGTTGTATTTCACATTCCTGAAGATCATTTCACATTCTCTTTCCATCTCTAACAGTTAATATAACACTTATCACAGAACAAAAACCTCAGTAGTATTTGATAAATGACCAGATAGCTAAAATAATAAAAAAATATAATAGACATTATATAGCACATATAATTTACATATAATATATACATATGCAACAATTTAAAAATTTGTGTTGTGTGCGCTGAATCAAACTTTACTACTTGTACCTAAATGTGTGACATCTGACTATATTGTTGTATGAATATATGGTTCAGGAATGACCACTAACAAGGAGTATACCTCTGTATCCTCAAAAATAGACAGCAGAGCTAGGGTTTGCAGCAGTTAGAGAAAGAAAGAGTTCAAAAGTATTTGAGACATGACCAATGCTGATTGGCAGACCCCTCAGAGATTCGGCAAGGCAGGGGCTACTTACATTTTACAATGAGAAAATGCTCAAATAAGATTATGCTTCAAAGCTTCATTTTATCTCATTAATAATATCAACACACACAATTAATGTATTGTCTCATTTAGAGTCTGAATTTGAGGCCCTCTCTCTTTTTGTTTATTTGTTTGTTTGTAAAAATTTGGCTTTATTTGTCACTTAATCACCTTAACTCAGTTTGCCATTTTGGTGTCCACAATGACAGCCCCATAGAAGCTGGGGTCAGCCCCTACCCACGGTCATCACTGACCATAGAACAATGCAGGGCCTCACCCATGAGGCTGTTATCCACCATGTTCCCATCGGTGGGGCCGCAGACTGGGTAGATTGTGAGGAGGTGTCAAGTGTCTGCTCAGGACTGGGTCTAACAAGGCCACATATAGTGGTATGCTCTGGACTGGGGGTCGACAGACCTACTGGGCCCATCCTGGTTCTGCTGCTGACTTGCCAGGTGGCTTTAGGCAAATTGGTTCTTATCCTTTGGTTGGTTTGTTTCCTGATTAGTGTCACTAGTAAGATCTCCTAGGAGCTCCAACTGTGTCAGGTGCCAGCTTTGTCACCTCTACTAAGTTGTGACCATGTGAAGCCTTCTTTTAAGTTGGAACTTGGACAAAGTAGACATGTTGATTAGGCCTTGCTTGGGGGGAGGCAGTTGGAATGGGAGAAATAATTTATTCTCTATGTGTAAATATTCCTGAGATTTTCTCAAGGCCAGGTACTATGCAGGCAGGTGACAAAGAAATATACCAGATGGAGATCCTTATCTTCATGGAATGTTCATTCTGGTGGAAAGAAGGCAAGAAAGAAGCAATTGGGGAACCTGAGTGCTTCAGTTGGTTGAGCTTCTGACTCTTGATTTTGGCTCAGGTCATGATTCCAGGGTCCTGGGATTGAACCCCGTGTCAGGCTCCCCACTCAGCAGACAGGCTGCTTCCCCCTCTGCCTCTCTCAATCTCTCTTTCTCTCTCTCTCAAATAAATAAATAAATCCTTAAAATAAATTTAAAAAGGAGCAAACATTAATGATTTCGGAGTGAGCAAGTACAAGAAAGAGAAAAAAAAAAAAAACAGAAGGAAGATGCAGCACTAGGTCACTGAGGTTGGGCACTGGGCAATGTCAAGCTATAGGAGACTCCTGGAGGAGGTGGTATTGAGATTGAGCTTTGGATGCCAAGATGGAGACAATTATGGGGGAAATTAAGGGAAAGGATGCTCCTAGCAGAGAGAGCAGTGTGTTCAGGGTCTGGAACAAGCCTAGGACACTTGAGAAACAGAGACAAATAGCATGGCTGCAGCAGTTCTGGAAAAAGGCTGAGAGTGAGACAAGGCTGGAGATGCAGCTATGCAGCAAAGCCTACCTGGGGTCTCCTGATGGAAATGAGGAAGCTGAGATGTCATTGTGTCTTCACTTAGTTCCTGTATGCCTCTGTCAGCAATACGACCGAAGAAAACCTGTCTACTTAACCACCATGTCCTCAGTTGCATCATACAGGTGCTCTGTAACTGTTGAATTACTGAATGAGTGAAGGAGGTTGCACATGGCAAGAACCAAGATGCCTATCAGAAATTCAGTGGAGGTAATATGGTCTAGAATGCACTGAGAACTTACCATGGACCAAGGGAGCTTTAAGCATTTTATCTATAGTAACCAATTTAATCTTCATAACATGTAAAGAAAGGGGACTGTTATTACCCAGTGCACTATTGAAGCAGCTGAGGCCCAAATTACCTTTTGCAGTAACACAGCATTGGAAGGGGCAGAGTCTAAGCAATCCTAACCCTTCTCTTAAGCTGCCATCTCTCGGCTGGTGGTGTAGATGTCTGGGTAAATAAGCCTAGGTTATGGTTGAGGTTGGGCCAGGAGGTGTAAGCAAGATTAGCACAGAGGTGCTGGGCAAGCTGAGGACTCCAATTTAACAGCCAGTGCCACCAACCACATCGTTGGAAGCATTTTACATACATATCATATGACCCGCAATTTGATAAGGTAGTGACTTTATCCATGCTCTATAATAAAACAAACAAACAAACAAACAAAACTCAGTTTCAGGAAAATTAAACAACCTGACCAAAGCCAGATGGCTGGAGAATTCAAACCCTGGGAGTCTACTCCTGGCAGAACTTGATGAAACTGAAACGGTTTATTATCCAGTGGAAATCAGAGACATGAGAAACATTCCTCCCCTTCAGAATCTTGGCCTGGATCGAGGGTGTGAGTGTCCCATGTTCTCCTGGAGAAACAATAACAGCATGTCTGGCTCAGCCCCAGTTGGAGAATTGAGAGACTGTCTCAATGCCTGGAGGACTTTTGCATTGGGCAGAGATTTGAGATTGAATGTGATGTCACATCAGATGTCCCCTGGCCACTGTGGTGGGTTTTCTCTTCCCCGTGAAAATTATCTGGATCTTTGAGGTCTACCTCCATTGGTGTGCCTTCGCTCCAGAAATAGGCTAGGGGTTCCACCCTGTGCACTGCACCCCATGCTCCGCTCCACATTCCCATGTGTGGCTGGCCCCCCGTATGCACAGTGAGAGGGTCATGGGGTGCTGTCCTCCTGCTTGGTTTCATTCTGCCCACGGGGCACAAGGCAGTGCTTCTGTGTGTTGTGGTACCTTTCAGAGATCTCATGAGCACATCTATTCTCTTGACTCACTCTCTGGAAAGCTTTCTTACCCCAGGCCCCAGGTGAGGCTCCATACGTTCCAGACTGGGGGTCAGTCAGCTGACAGGTCCTCACAACCACCTCTCTTTCTACCCTTCCTTCTACCACTCACCCACAGCTTGAGGTCCAGGGAGCCCCTTGACTCTCACCACTTTGTTGAGTAGCTTCACATAACATAGATAGTTGTGGATGGGTTCTTGCTCTTCGTACTGAAATGGATGTGTCTGAATCCACATTGCAGACAGAGCTTAGCTTCCCATGCAAAAACCCCTTTTGACCAATTCTTGATGGGGGAGGAAAGTGAGCATGGAAATGCTTGCCATGGACTATTCTGTTTGCTTAGGTAAGTGCTCTTTCTGTTACTTTCTTCTTACTATTTGCTTATCCCTGTTTCAAAGTGGTAAGTGGTATTTTTGAACTTATGAAGACCTATCTGAAAGCGTGTTCTTAAAAGAGTTTGGAAAATAAGAGTAAGAATAAATTCCCAAGATTGTAGCCACTGAAATCTCTTCGACTTTCTTCAAGGAGTGACACATAAGGCTGTGGAGGGTCCAGCTGCCCAATAGCGCATTTCTGGATCTCCAAGGGATTGCATAGTTGGAAAGGCACCCTCAATGCTATAATTGGTTTCTTTGGCTGCTTTTATAAATGTCCAAATTGCAAGTGACACTAAAGAAAGATTTTCTTTGTCTACCAGAAGGTAGAAGAGGTTTTTAAAAAGTACAAAACGAGCAAACATAAGTCTCTGCCCTGGCAGCCATGTTGGCAGGGACCTTATGCCATTAAAGATCCAAACCAATGTTACACAGTGTTTCAAATCCAAATTATGTTTAAAAAAACAACAACAATAAACATTTTGACACTTGAAAGAATTAAGTTCAGATAAATCATCTCAATAACCGATGGCATTTATGTGTTTGCCATTGTTTGGGCAAGTCCAGAGTGTACTCTGGGATACATCCCATAAACCACTCCCTTGCAAGCCCCACCTCTAGAAATAAATAACAAACTTTTCCTTTCCTCACTTCTTCCTTGGAAATTACTGTGTAAGAATTTCCACTGGAGAAGACCATTCTTTTCCCTTGAGGAAAAATATAATTCCCCCTCCCGCCCCCAGAACACCTTACTCCCATGCTCTCATTAGGATCCTCAAAGCCTCCAGTAAGGAGGCAGATCTCTAATTGCACGTCTTCAAAATAATAGCTTGATAAAAATGACAGATTTGGCCACTGCATTGTCTTTTTGTCTACCTGACACCAAACAATCCTGGTGGCCAATATTTCTGTGGAATTAATTGGACAAAGTGTCAGGCGCACCCTCATTTTGCAACTCACCGCCCCATGCAGCCCTGGGGTGGGGGATGGGCAGGCTGGTCTCCCTTTGAAGTTCTCATTTTGGGAGTTGGGCTGTCAAGTCTCCTGCAGCTTGTCCTAACGACAGTAAAACTAAAGACAGTAACCCGACTCTTGTCCAGATCCTCTCCAGACCTCAAATCTATCTTAACTCCTAGCTCCTACAGAGTGATTTCCCTCACATATGTCTTCACTGATCCCTTTCTTCCCTCACATTTCTTGTTCTATTTTTAAAATCAATCGATGTGCCAATACTCAAATGCCGCCTTGTGTTGTTATTTAACAGTTTTATGTACATCTTGTTGATGGTAGAACTTGCGATTTATATTTAACTGGGTTTACGGCCCCCCTCTACTTATCTTGTCTGGGCCCATGCCCAAAAAAGTTTTTATATTATATATATATAATATAAATTATATAATTTATATACAAAATGAGCAAACATAAGTTTGATTATATAATTTATATATTATATAATAATACATTATATATAATTTATATATATAATATAATTGTATGTATAATTTAACAAATATACAATAATATTAAAACCAAATAATAAATAATCACATTAAGTTATGGCTTTTAAAATTCATAACTTGCAGTACGTCCTGTGTTGTATAATTACCAAAGTGTGTGTGTTTTTTAAAGAAATGTAGCTCCTCTCTATTTTCTACAATTCCTAAAAGGTATTTCTGCAATTCCTAAAATCCACCCAACTGATGGATTCTTCTCTTCCAGATCCCATCTCTTTACTGTTTCTGGAATTTCATCAAAGAATAAACTTAGGAATTTTCAAGGTCCAATGCTCTACATTTGTTTTCTTTAACTTTGTGCACATTGCAACTTCATCACATAATCTGCTTTTCTTGGATACATACATTTTACATGGATTATATTATTTTGACCTTTGGCTCACCTTCAGTGGGAGAGTGGTTTAAAAAACCTTTTATTTTAACCACATCTGCACCCCATACTTTTGGTTCTATGGAAATAATAAAATTTACAAAAACATTTCATTAACAACTTTTCATCTCATGTGTATTTTTATGTATATTTACCATTAAGGTAATTATCATTAAGTTTTCCCAAATTCTTCATTGATGAGTCTTCATTATGCCAATTTGCAAGAAGTTTTGATTATTTCAAGCATCTTTGTTCTGGCTAGTGGCTTTTTCACTAGATTCAGCCATCAGTCCTCGCTAAAAATGTCAGTTCTTATCATGGGTTAACCTACCATTTGTTCAGCCTGACTCTAAACACAAGTTCAGCTATTAAATAACTCTGAAAAAATAGACCAACTTTCTTACTGATAATCCATGATAAGGGTTCTTGACCCAAGATCTTTATATTTCCTATAAGTTATAAACAGAATTCGGTGCATGTGGATATGTTATTTTTCTGGATCAAGGCACTGTATCTTTGTCAGATTCCCTTGAAAGTTCTAGGAGGCTGGGCTGTGATCCTTTTTTAATATTCTCCGGGGCTGCTGGAGGCACTGTCATTCATACCCCAAAGGCGATAGTCACTTGTGAATCTTAAAGACCTCTGTACTTGATGAATAATTTATATTTCCTCATAACACTTTTGTAGAAGAAGAAGAAGTGATCAACCCCATTGCTTCTATTTTCCATGTGCCAGAGCAGAGCCGGAAGGAGGTTAAGTGATAGGGGTGCTTGGGGACAGGTTCAGGCTGAGGGAGGGAAAGCAGAGCTTGGCCTCTGATGGTTGCAAATATGTTTCTTTTTCTGGGGGAGTCTCGTTCTCTCCTGCTCTCCCATCCTCCACTTTCTAGTTCCTGATCACACAGAGAAGCCAGTGTTTCTCCCAGAAAGATTTGTCTCTCCTCCGGGAACACCATAACTAGGACTTAGAGAAACGGAACTCGGCCACTCAGGTTGTTCCCTGAGACCACCCCTGTATGGACCACTGCTTCTCCTGTCCCACATAGAACCACAGTAGGATGGAGACCTCAGTTTTCTGTGTGTTCTGAGGGAAGGACCAACAAGGGCAGGGTGGTGGGGGGTGGGCATTTGCTTCCCAACCCTTTCCTCTGCATCTCTACAGGCACAGGGATACTTTAAAAAATGCTTGTTTGATTCCCCCAAATTAAAGCCTGTGTTTCTGAACAAGCTTTTTCGCTTTTGCCCCATATGTGTCTCCTGTGATCACTTCGCATCCAGACAGGAGGAAACAACTTCTGTAATTGCTGACTTAATTGGCAAGCATGGATCTCCAGGCAGCACTTACATGTCTTATCATGTCAGGTTGTTCCACGAGTCTTGGTTGCTCCAGAATCACATTATTCCCAAGAATGGCACCACACATGCCTTTCATTTCCCAGTCACTGTGTTAATTCCCACTCCCCACTCCCACTGGTTTCAGCCACCTTGACGGTGTATGTGGGGGGGGGGGTGAACACCTGCAGCCACTTGGCTATGTCACAAGGAAGCTTCTTCGTGTGTGTGTATATTTGTTTGCAGACTCTGTTGGTACAACTCACCCACGGATGGTCCCCAGCCAGCGGGGAGTGAGGGGTCCCTCAGGGGTTTTCTCAGTGCAGGGACCATAGGGTTGTGGCAGGGGACGTGGGCGAAGAATTTCTCAGCGGGCTAAGGATGAGATTGCTTATTGAAACTGGAAATAAAAATAATGAAACCACAAGATCACAGAAATCCAAGGATTGTAGACTTGAAAGGGACTGTGGAGAACATCTAATTTAATTCCCTCTTCTAGGATAAAACACAGGGCTGAGTCCCAGTGAGGTTAAAAGATTTTAAAAAGGATAATTTCATATTTCTCTTTGTTTTCTTCCTCGAGGGCTTTCAATACTTTTTGTTTGTTTTTGTCTATATGATGTCTTCTCTGAGAATCTACTCTTAATTACACTGGACATGAGGTGGGAAAGACAGACAAATTCAGTGTTAAAGAATGAAGCCATATTCTTCAGACCTCCTCATGTCAGAACGTAAACTTACCAAATTTCTTATTCGACTGCTGTTGGTATTTATTTATTTATTTTTAAATTTATTTTATTAAAGATTTATTTATTCATGAGAGACACAGACAAAGAGGCAGACACATAGGTAGAGGGAGAAGCAGGTTCCCTGTAGGGAGCCTGACATGGGACTCGATCCCAGGACCCCAGGATCATGACCTGAGTCAAAGGCAGACATTCAACCACTGAGTTACCCAGGTGCCCCAAAAAGGAGAATATTCTGCTGTAATCCAACCTCCTGCCTCCACCACGAGCTTTCTATACCTGGACAGAGTACGGCCTTTCTATATGTGTCCTCTAAGAAAAGGGGTGTCGCTGGAAGAGGGATGAGGTGTTTAGTAGGATTATAAAATTTCTACCTGTGTTTCTACTGTGCGTCTTTATAGAGTTGATCTTTCTATACTTACTGTGCAGTTTGCACTGATGATAATGAATTTGTTTCAATTGCCTTGTCACTGTGAGATTGTGCTTCCCGGAACACTGTGTCAAGGAGGATTCTGAGTCCCCGTGACCTCCAAAAGACTCCCTATCTCTATTCTGTTGTGTGAGGCGAATCCGGGGGTATTTTCACCTGCATCAACACAGTGCATTGGTTATAAGAGAGGATGATCAATGGGAAAAGCAGCCATAACAAGACACATTTTAGTGGTCCTAAAGAGTCATAGCAACTCTAAATGTTGAAAAGACTAGAACACTCTTAAAAAAAAAGTCTTTAAAACATTCAACTTAGTTATTTTTTTAAAGCTTCTCTTCACTTACTTAAGAATAGCTCATTCTTTTTAGAAAGCCTTGAGGCTACTGGACCTAAATAATATTAACCTACTACTTGGACTTTCATTTAACACATTTCTCAAATTCTCATTAGCATTTACAACCATGAAATGAACTTAATTCATTTTTTTTTCATAAGAAAGAGTGTATAATTTAAGGTTTGTTTTGCTACTAAAATAATTATCTGCCAATTACTGGTGGAGGGTGGGAGTGGGAAAAGACAAGTGGTGCATTCCATTTAGAAGTTAATTATCTTACCAGAAGTCACCCTCTATTGGCACGCAGTGCCCCTGTCAACATGGATTTGTATGCCAGGGTATGATGCGCCCTAATCCATCTCAAAGCACCAGACAACTACATACCAAAGAATGGACTCTTTTTAAAAACTACAGTATTGAAAGAAAATAGTTAATACAAGAAGTGTGAAATCTGCCATGATGCCCAGAGGAGTGTCAAAAGTATGGTATCCTATATTTGTTTTATATTTTTTAGCATGTGATTTTTTAATAGTAGAACCTGTGGACTATTATTATTGTGCACAGATTATCTTCATCAGGCAACATTTCATTTCTCTGCTGATGAGCATTTTTTAAAGAAATTATTTAAGGGACGCATAGATGAGACCTTAGAGCTCTCTCCCTCTCCAGTGGGAACCAGCTTGCTTAGTGACTGTCTTTTGAGTAAGCCTGATTCTGTTTTTTAAGAACTTTATTGAAATTTGGTTGACATACAATAAACTTTACGTATGTAAAGTATACAGATTTATAAACTTCAACTTACATATACACAAAAACTATCACTGCAATTCAGATAATCAACATATATATAACCCATCCACATTCCCTCATGGCCTTGGTAATCCTCACTCTTGTCCATCCCTGTGATGGTTTTATTTTGTGGTAACTTGTCTGGTCCAATGGTGCCCAGATATTTGGTCAAATATTATTCTGGATATTTCTGTGAAGGAGTTTTTTGGATGAGTAGCATTTAAATTGGTAGATGTAGAGTAAAAGAGATTGCCCCCTATTATGTGGGTGGGACTCACCCAATCATTTGAAGGACTTAAGAGAAAAGATGAGCTCCCTAAGTGAGAAGGAATTTTGCCATCAGAAGGCCTTTGGACTTTAGCTGTACAGCTACTCTTTCTTCCAGATTTTGGACTTGCACCTGCACAATTAGAGGAATCTGTCCTCAAGATAAAACTCCCTTTCTCCACATCCTGTTGGTCCTGTTTCTCTGGACAATTATGACTCATATATTTCCCCATTGCCCCACTATCCCCAGCCCACTCTCTACCTCAGGACATCAGGCATCATTAATCTGTTCTCAGTCACTATAGATTAATTTGGATTTTTAAGAACTTAATCCAAATGAAACAATACAGTATATACTCCTTTATTGTCTGGCTTCTTTCATTCATCACCATTAGTTGAAGATCCATCAATGTTGTATGCATTGATAATTTGACTTTTTATTGATAATTTGACTTTTTATGGCTGAGTCATATAGTGTAGTATGGATATGCCGCAAATTTTTTATCCATTCATTCGTTACTGGACGTTAGTGTAGTTTCCAGTTTTGGGCTATTACTAATAATTTTCTATGAACATTTGTGTATGGAAATATGCTTTTGGCTCATTTGGGTCAATGCCTAGAAGGATGGCTTGGGGTCATGAAGTACATGTATAGGGCTAATAGGCTTTTAATTCTGCTGTTCTCTATTATATAATAGATCAGAAGCCCAATGCACCATTCTCCTATAAATTCTAGCTATGAATTATGATTTATTTCCTCATTAGAGTGCAGTTCCACTTTTTGAACGACTACAGGTATGTCTTTGAAGTCGAAGGGAAATAAATCTAAACTCACAAGTTGTAAAAAAATAACTCTCGTTTCAATTAAAAAGAGGATTGCTTTACATTCTTTCCATTTAACTTCAGTCAGTGAAGAATAAAATCAAACTCAATGAAGAATAGAATTACAGGTTTTTGTAGGTGTCAAAAATGTTAAATACATGCCTCAGTCTAAAAAATATGTAGTCATCTTTTCCCATAATGGAGTAGTCTGTAGTACAGTGTGGGACTTGGTTTAGCAGGTCAGACAAGTATTTACTGGAAAAAAAAAAAAAAAAACAACAAGCTTTTACTATTGAAACAGAACTGCAGAAACATTCCTCAAATTACCTCAAAACTGAGAATTAGGTAGAATTTTTTACCAACTAAACTCAACCAAACTGCTTGCCTTTCTGCTTTCCTTAGATTCAGATTTGTTTGCTCTCACCTGTATAGGGGGAGTTTGTCACCAAGCAATGTTTTCACCATTAGCAGACTTATCTTCCAGAATCTTCTTTGTTGGCACAGGTAAGGACTCAGAAGCAAAAACATATCGAGTCCTGGGACACTAAGGGAAACATCATTTGAAGTGGTATTATCATTGTTCTGTAAGTGAATTCTTGGCTTATTGCTAACATCAGAAAGATAATTTTAAAATAAATAAAATAAAGTCAATCAGTTATTGAGCCCTTGGACACCATCAGATAGGAAGAGTAATAAATCAGGCTGATAGCCTTAAAACAGCCCCTGATTTTTCCTACTAATCAAATGAGATCAGAACTCCTCCATCACTACAGGAGAAAAGCCAAAATTAATTAGCTTATCCAACAGTGTCATTTACTAAATCAAAAGCCTTTGAAAGGTCAATGAATCTTGCCCTTATCATCTCATTATCTTCTATCAGTAATGAGGTATCATTAACCAGCCCCAAAGCAACAGTTATTTTAGTGTCGTGCAGAAGCTTGCTGTAGCTGGTGACACTTGGCTGCTTCAAAAACAGTAGCATGTGAAAAAGTCTGTTCTCTTACTTCCAGCTCTGTTTTAATACTTTAAGTTCTCCATGACTATATGGAAATAATATTTTCCCTCCCTTACTTAATACATTTTAACTGGAAAGATACCATAAAATTCATCAGTGCCAGTACCCATGCAAACCCTTGTAATATTTTTTTTAAAAGATCTACTTATCTATTTGAGAGAGAGAGATAGGAAAAAAAATGAGAGAAAGAGAGAGAGAGAGAAAGACAGAGAGCGTGTGGTGTGGAGGGTAGAGGCAGAGAGAGAGAGAGAGAGAGAGAGAGAGAAACCCAAACAGACTCCCTGCTGGTGCAGAGCCCAATGAGGGGCCCCATCTCACCACCCTGAGATCATAACCAGAGCCAAAATCAAGAGTCACCCAGGTACCCCTCACAGTAATTTAAGTATAACTTTTCTACTACTTGTTTAATCCACTCAATAATATTGATTGATCACCTACTGTATGCCAAGCATTCACGGAGGCACCCATAACCTCAATGTCCTTGGACATTGTTAGTGAGGAAGTAACTCACTCTTTGTTTGATATTTCCTTTGGCAACAGGGATGAGCTACCTTAAAATGACGCATTAAACACGCAGTATGTGAGGGTCTACCCCACGCTACCCCATGCTTGGGATTTGCTGGTTCGACGAGATCCTGTTGAATAGAGAATTGGGTCATAGAAAGAAGGCCTCTCCTCCTCCAGGGCTTAATTTTTAAGCGGCATGAGACATACAGAATTGAGAATCTTGATGGGAGCCTGGGAAGCACTGGATCACCATGGACTGGCTAAGTGAACTGGGAAATTGGGACTCACAGCAGAGGAGGGAGAGCCAGGGCTGGGAAGTGGGTGGAGAATTGATCCTGGGATGGGTGCAAGTGTGTTATTTGGAGAGCAAACTTCAGGGAAGGGAACACAGAAGCAGAGGTACAGATGCAGGAATACAGACCGGGCTTTTAGAGAATAGCCCAGCAAACCAATTCTCCCGCTGCCACAGATGCCTTGGCGTTGTAGTTCCCCAACATTTGGGGCCACAGACCCCTTCACATACATACTGGTGTGAGGAGGTTAACAGTAACAATAAGAAGAACAGCGGTGACAGTAGCACACGCACAATTTCAATGTCCTGTGTGCTGTGTTTCATACAAGTCCTTTCTCCTAATTCAATCCTTCCAACCACATCATTTCCCTTTGTACCAGGCAACAAGACAGGTACACATAGTGTAAAAGTCCCTCAGCGAGAAGTGGGTCACTGGAATTTGAGCTCAGCACTGACCTGCCACTACAAGACAGGCCTTTTTTCCCAGAAAAAAAAAAAGAAAGCAATCTGCATTTCCCACACAATTTTAGTGGGTCTATGGACTTTGTTTCCAGGACTGCAGGATTCAGCAGTTTTGACCTGTAGGATAGTTGATAAAAATGCCAAATGAGGTGTTTTCTGTCAAAAGAAGAAACATGGAATAATATTCCTCAACTGGGAATGATGCAAAAAAGCAGGTTAATGTAGGAAGTATGGAGAGAAAGTTACAACAGACCAGTGATGAGTGCACTGGAGGTGATGTGCCAAGCACTTTGACACAGTATTTTATATCCCTTCATCCTCCACTAGCGCCATCTCTGTAGGTAACTCCTCTCCCACCCCCCACATCCACACAAACAGGTAAGGAACCCAGTGTTCTGAAAGTGTGAGCATTTTCCCCAAGGTCGGAGGAAGCAGGCAGAGTTTGTGTCTACTCTCCCCTCCCCAGGTAACACAGAATCCGTGTCTTGCACCAGCTCTGTGAATCCGTCTCCCAGCCTCTGTGAACTGACCGCTAATGGCTCACATCAGCCCCCTGCAGACTGGTCTTGGCCACCCAGTTCACTGCCCAACTGGTAAAGAGAGTCAGAAGTCCTCTTCACCACCACCACCAGCAGCAGCAGCTCAAGATCAACGACTGGAATGGACATACAAACACCCTGTACTTGGCCTTGAATCTAGACACACTCTCAGAGCCCCTGAAGAATCCTGGGAAGTCTGGGTCTTCATCTGATATCCCACCCTTTCTTTGTATGTCCTTTCCTCTGTTCTGCTTTCCCTGGCACCCTGGAGCACTTTCTAATCAATTGCTTGCACTCAGATCTTTGGCTCAGGCATTGTTCCTGGAAGAACCCAAATTCAGATAGTCATACCAGCAGTAAGACTAAAAGAGTACTAGACCTGTATTTGATCTGCTTTTACTGGCTTCATTACATCACAAAAGCCAATAGCTACAGAATCATAAAGAATCAGCATCTTTCTAGATTATTTATTTGTAGCATCATTTGGACAAACCAACTCTAAGGACTCTTACAAATGGAGATTTTGTTAAATAAAAACATTTGAAGATAAAATTAACAGAGCATAAATTATTTTTAATATAACTTCTAATGATTTAATTTTCAAATGTGTGGATTATAAATATGTAGATTGCACATGATGCGTGAACTCCCAAAGGCTTCTAAAACCAAACTAAAGGTGAGAACTCTTGAGTGAACTTCAATATTATGAATGAGGGCAATTCTAAAAGAAATATGATAAGAAATTGTACCAGTAATGCAGAGTTAATAGGCTCCAGTAGTAGCTTCTGGCTTGGTCCTGATGTAGATTTTTGAAGGTGTATCTTTCCTTGTCCTGTCCCGGATCCATGGATGGAGAGCCTCATACTACATATCTTAGCTGCACAGGGTAATGACTGTGGAAGCCACAGTGGAAATCCCATTGTGTGTGGTATCAACAAACTGTGGGCCACCACAGGTGTGAGAGGTGTGGCTACTGGTGGTAAGAATGCAAAGAAGCAGCACATATACAACACAATTCCAGGAGAACATTTCTATGGATCATGGTCCTATATGCTTAATTTTTCTGCAAGGGAGAAAAGAATTGAATTTAATTGAGTCCTCACAGGGTTTGATTAAAGCAAGCATGTTGATCACCATAATTTAATATGTGGCAGATCTTTCCTTCTATAAATCATAGAAATGAATTTATTTTAAATACATATTTTTCTCTAGCCTGCTCACTGAGACAAAGAGATATTTTTCATTCCCTTAGGAAAACCTATACTCAGCATGATTTTTATAAAACATTACCATTGGTCTTAGGGAAAGTTAGTTCCCTTCCTAGAAGAGAAAAAAAAAATAAAGAGAACTTTACCTTTTCCAG
This sequence comes from Canis lupus familiaris, assembly GCF_011100685.1. Taxonomy (NCBI): domain Eukaryota; kingdom Metazoa; phylum Chordata; class Mammalia; order Carnivora; family Canidae; genus Canis; species Canis lupus. Next base: position 56,185,253 of record NC_049243.1, on the reverse strand, counting down.
CACTTTTGATATTTTGATATCAAAATACGTTATAGCCTTTTAAAATTATGATTGCATTCCTCCATTAGTCCCATATGTGGTATTTTTAAAACACTTTTTTTATTTTTGTGAAACAGAGGAATCAATCACAAGACGAATTCTATAAAATGGAGGAAAAAAAAGAACTATAAAGCAGAGTCCCCAGAAGTGGGTCTGGATGAAGAGTCAGATGAGGAGTACCCCAGATAAAGCTTCTTCCTTTCATTAGGAATGAAGTTGTTCCTTTCACTCATCAGCGGGGGTTCTGCAGTGAGCTCGTAGGACCTGATCTGAAATAGCATGCCTTTGGCCAAAATACATGGGACTTCTCTACACAAATAATCAGATGGAGAGACCCAGTTGGGAAAAAGAACAATCTTTTTAAAACATAAACATTAGTGAGAACATGAAGAAAGCTGTAAGACAAATAAATGCCTTTTAGAATATCATTTTTTAGGAGGAAGCAATGAGTCTTCTGCTAAAGACATCTTTGACATTCATAAAGCTGCTATTTATAATTCAATTGTTTCTTTGTGATGTATTAAACAGTAGTGGTTTTCTCTTTGGATTTGCTGGAGGTATTTGATCAGAATCTCTAAAAATGTACTTGCATGAACTTCTGTCAAGTGCCTGAATGACAGTGTGAAAGAATGTTTGGGGATGGAAAACATCAGTGCATATGGGATTGAGTGACAACTTCTTAAGGAAAACCTTAAAAAGGAGGTTTCTAGCCAAAATGTTTAATTACTGCCTAATCAAGATAGGCCAAGCCATCTGTTGGCTGAGATCTTGTCCCCACCTTGCCTGGTGATTGGTCCATCATGTGTGAGAGAGCCATTTCCAACTGACATGTGTCATCTGTCAACCCCCCAACTGTAATGATGAGCAAAGTTGCTATCAGCTGTCAATGGGCCATATGGAAGGATGAGTAACGAACAGATTGCAACCACATCACACAGACTTGGGAGTGTTTAAACAGGCGAACCAACATGCCACTCCCGAGCCACTTCCACTTAGATTGGAGCCCCGCAAGGGAAGGTGAAGGAAGTGGGGCCATGGCTATGCATTAGATGCCCTCTTGTCTTCACTTTTTACTGGAAAGTGGAATAGAACAAATAAGTAAAAAAAAAAAATTATATATCCTATCAATCAGTCAGTTGATCAATCAGTATATATTTGTTAAGGTGGAACTAGAATAAATCTATACACAGCAATAGGCTAATGTCAAGACACTAGCCTCAGGAGTACTGTCAGTAGGAAAAAAATGATCTTGATTGATTAGTTTGAAAACTAAGGCGAAACATCCATGAACAAGGCTCTAATATCATCTCACTCTGTTTTGGGGAGGAGCCTCATGTAGACAAGTGAATCACCCAGGGAGAATGTTTTGGTCTAAATATATATATAAAGTACACTTAACTACTTGGCAAATAAGGCTGCGATCTTAATGTCATGTCACACATTAGACTTTCCCAGAAGCCTTGTGTAGTCCAGTATTCTTGGTTATTCCAAGATTTGTTCATGAGTTTTTTTGTTGTTGTTGTTGTTGTTGTTGTTCATGAGTTTATTATGGTGAGTAACTTAAAGAGTTATCCCATAGCCTTTAAGCTGTAGAATGCATTCATATTACCAAAATTAAATTAAAACTTGATATTGAGCCCAAGGGAGTAGTCATTTCTAGAACTAGAGTCAAGAGCAAGTGGATGGCAGCATCTTTTTATAATCGAGGAATTAATTTGCAATCCCAAATTTTTCAACTCCATTTAGTTGTGGGCACTAATTATTTTGCTTAGTGGTTCTCATTCCCAGCTACACATTAAACCAATAAAATAAAAATTGTAGGAATTGAGACCCAGATATGAATGTATTTTTAAGATGTTACCTATCATTCAAATATACAATCGAGAGGAATTATTTGTAAATTTAGTTCAACTGAATTTTGAGAATACAAGACCTAGACTCACCTCAGGCAAACTGAAGGCTGAAACAACTTAGTTTTGCCACACATCTAGTAGTCAGTGTGCCTACAGTGAACCAGGGACCTTGGTGTTCAAGGTCCAGTCTTTTTCCAGCCTTTTCTGTGTGCATCCATTTCATGCAAATTGTTTTCTACGTGAATATCCTGCCAGTACTCTAGTTCTATGCAGACCAACGCTTGTCTCTGAACCCCCATCTATCTTCAATTCCCTTGCTCTACAAGGATTCTCTAGGATCCCAAAATGTCAACCGTGCAGACTTGACCAGCCTCGTGGCCAATAGGAAGTCAGAATTATTACCACCATTTTGAAGACAGGGAGAAATAAAGCTTGAAGAGGTCAAAAAAATTTGGCTGTGTAATTGTAGTGCTAGATTTCGTCCCAGGCCTCTCTGACTCCAAAGCTGGCATTTGCCTGTTTTAGCCAGGAGCATGGATCTACTGCTCCCCTCCCTCAAATGTGGATCTAACTTTTCTAAAGAGGAGTCATTTCTGTAGCTCTGGCCCATTCATCTCTAGCCAGTTCCATCAGCCTCCTCCTTCTCACTGGAGGATATATCTGGGTCTGGTCCTATCACCAGCTGAATTACAAGAGGGCCAAATATACACACCATCTTCTCTTTCTCATTTACCACTGACCAATAAAGGCTCCTCTGACCTTTATACATCTAGACTTCTCCTTCTCATTATTATAAGAACATTTCTGTGTAGCTTGGTTTATGTTTAAATGCTTGATATTTGATCAATAAAATGAAAATAGCCTGATAAATGGATTCTCTTTTCCCTTACCTTTGGAACAAGATTTCTTTTTCTTTCTTTCTTTCTTTCTTTCTTTCTTTCTTTCTTTCTTTCTTTCTTTCTTTCTTTCTTTCTTTCTTTCTTCTTTCCTTTCTTTTGTATTTAATATTGATGAATTTCATTAAAACTTCTGAGATCTGTTTTTCTTAAAATGAAAGGAAAAATAATTTTGGATTAAACATTAATAGTAATATTAATTACATTTACTCAGAAGTAATGGAACTCTACAAAGTAAGTAGGACAATTTGATTTACTGAATTTTTAATAAGTAAAGGAAATAAACAGCAAAATAGACTGAAAATCTACTTCATCTCTTCATCCAACCAAAAGAGTTCTGAGGTCTTTCTGGAATTGGGTTACAATACTGTAAATAACATTTAAAACATTTGTTTGGTATTTTTAATACATTTATTTGCTTAAATGACATACTGTTTTATTTTAAAAAATAATATATACTCATGCTATAAAACTTGGAAAAATAGAAAAAGGAATAAAGGAATAATCACGAAAAGAAAACTGTTAATATTTTAATCAAACTGTTTGATTTTACTCATACTTATTGGAAAAAGAAATAAAACTGAAGAACTTGCTAAATGTAAAATAAAAAAATTCCTCTCAACAATATGTATTAATTCTTAAAGGTTACAATGAAGCATAAAATTTTCCAAAAACTTTACAAAGTTGGTCATTATCCAAAAAGTGATAAATCATTTACCGATGGTGAAGTAATTATGGCTTATAGCTATCATAAATCTACCATGATTATATCCCTCAACTAAGAATATCAGTCAGCATTCACTCTTCTTAGGAATTACCTGAATATTGTTTGTTTGACTTTAATATTTCAAAGGCACTGCTTTTTAAACTCCATCAATTGTTAAAAAATTATGTCAAGGTTTCATTTTGGGAACCATGATTTATTTTCATTTTTTTTTTTAACCTTCGTAATTGCCTTTCTTTTTTTTCTTGACAGAAAAGATAATCACTCATTTTGGATGACACTATCTATTTTCTTCTTCAAGACATTTTCTTGCAGTCCTCAGACTTCAGGTTCTAATTTGGAATGATTATTTCTTTACCAGCAGTAAAGAAGTCACTCTAAAATGTATCTGTTATTCCCAGTCGAGAGTTAGTCCCACTTTTCTTTAAACTTTTATCCTTTACTTCTTCATATTTCTATTTGAATTTGCTTTTTAGATTTTTAAAAATTGTTTATAGTCAAAGAAAATGTGCATGGACAAATAAACTTCCTGAATCTCTTCATGTTGGAAAGTACCTAATTTTGCCCTCAAGCTTGAATGCTAATGTGGTTTCCTCATTATGGTTGTTGCTCCATTGTTGTCAAACATTGGATTTTGCTAATAAAAAGTCCGGTGTTCGTTTAATACTCACTGCTATTTCTTTTTAAAACAAAGTTTAGAATTTTTCTCTGTCTGTGGATGTCTGAAATCCCTCACCATGCTATGTCTATATGTGAGCTGTGTTCATGCTTTTCAGAAATTCCTGAGTTTTGATTTGCTAATGATCCCCTACCTTTTCACAGTTGTTCAGATCCTGTTTTGTTATTAAGTAATATGGTCAGTGTTCCATCCTGAACTAGCATTGCATACTTATTCTTTCATTTGGCACTAACTGTTCTAGGAAAACAAATATTGAGAGGACCACTCTTGTCATCCACAAGGAAGTAAAACACACACAAAAAAATTAATTGTAGTACAAAGCGTTTAGGTCACTTATCATTAAGCATCTTGCATTGGAATTCTTAAATGACAGGATGTCTGATGCAAGAAAAATCTCTTTCAGTTGTGATAATTAAGAAAGGCTGTGTAAAGAAAAACAGCACTTGAGTAGAATGAGTAGGAACTGAAATGGTGGAAAAGAACCTAGTTTGGATAGCCACAAAGGGAGGAAAAGAAAGAGATTGGTGGGGAAGAGTGAGAAGACGGGCCGTACAGTACATGTTCTTTGAGTGGAACAGAAACACTTGTGTGAGAAACTGGTGGGATGTATAAGTTTGGAAGGAAATTTCATTTACTCACAAAATGCCTGAGCACCTATGATGAAGCAGTCAACAAACCCAGTGCAGAGTCAACAGGTTAGCTGTGCTCTTTGAGTGTAAAGCCTCTGGGAAATTCAGTGGAGTAAATAAAATGTAGTAAATATGTCCAAATTTATAAGCTGACACACAGTTATGTATATATATATACATATATATATATATACACACACATACACACAGTATGTTAAATATATATAGAATTAAAATTAAATATATATAAAATATGTCATAGGACATAAAAGGAGTGATTTTTTTTTTTTCCTGGAAGTGGATCATGAATTGAGGCTAGGTGGTGGGGTATTATTCTTTAATGTGAGTATAAAGCCACTGGACCTGAATCGGTAGGAAACTGAATGCTTTTGAAAGCTTCTGATCCGGGAAAGGTGATACAAAATGTGCCTTATAAACTTAAATCTGATTATGGTTTATGGTACTCAGCAAAGAATAAAAATCAGAAGAACCACCAAGCTAATGAGGATGCTTTTACAGAAGTCCATATGAGAAACTCAAGAAAAATGAAAAAAAAAAAAAAAAAAAGCCAGAGGCAAATACAAAATGTTAAGTCAACAGAAAGTAGGCAGATACCCATACCTGAAAGAAAGCAGCAGGGATTAAGGGAAGAAACAAGAGTGAGTGTGGTCAACAGAAATGGAGATTTTCCGTTTTAGTAACTGGGGATAATGAAGGTATTCTAATAAAGAGAAAACAAAATACATTATGATAAAGGAAAAAGCACAAAGTCCTTGCACATGGTAGATCTAAATCAAATCATGTTTCTACTTCTGTTATGGAAACTTTGATGAGTCTCTATAGTTTCTGGGCCTCATTTCCTTCATCTATAAAACGTATTGCAGAGGATATATATGTATAATATTATATATGTACTAATATATATATTAATCTTCAGATTAAAATTCTATAATTTGTACTAAGTTTGCACAGTATTTTTGGTGTTATTTCTTCAGTACCTTTGTCCCATATATTCATAAGAAATACACAAATTCTATCCTATATGGGTAATGATGCTAATCCCCTACCTATATATCTCACCTTAGGAAGGTTAGTTTTTAAGTGTCCCTTGCACTTCCCTTCAAATTCCAGAGCAGGAGATCAAGTAGAGGAATTTTAATGTGGATTTCAGTTTTATATATAAATCATCCTGTCATTTTGGCACTGCAGCTGAGTTTCCTCATATTAGCTGGAGAAGATCATGAATAAATTTGCAGCATGCTGCACAGGGGATTATGCGTACATGAAATAATTCTTATTGGCAATTGCTTTTACAATTCACTGCACAGAAAATTTAACATGAAGGCACGGAATCCCATTTCTCACACTAAAGTGAAAGCTGAGAGCCACACACACAGATGTTGAAGAGCCACTGCTATGCCGATCAATGTGTCTTCTCTACAAACCTATTTGGTTGATCCAATTCAACATCAGGAGTGCACATCCCTACTGGCCATGATCTTCCAGTGGGGACCTTTAGTGCTCATAGAAAATTGTGATCCTTTCATCTGGTAATCAAAATCTGCCATACTGACTCTCATTCCTGAGTGTGATTTGGAATGTTCTGGTGCAGGAGCAAAGAACATGTGAGGCATGTGCTGATCTCTGTACCATGCCCAGGAAAGTCACCATCACTGGACTGTGGTGTTCCTTCACACCAAGTAATGACAGGCTCTCAAGCTTTCTCAGCATCGTGTTCCAGGCAGCGGCTATCAACTGATCAGAGCAGGCATGCTAGGTCAAAAAGATCTGTTACTTCTCCCCTTATTTCCTGGTGCTTGTGGCTAGGCACCCTGAACATCCATCTTCTAGTTCAGCTCTAACACAGGCTCTGAGGCCAGCCTTTCCCATTAGGGAAAAAATTTAAGGAACCATAAGTCAGAACTCTAGAGGCTCAGAAAGAAGTCACCCTCTTTATTGGTGCCACAAGATATTGATCTTGTACCTTACTTCTAGTCACTGGGCTTTGACTTATTCCTTGAAATTGTTGGTATATAGTGTCAGATCTGAGTTGACGTCTTGGTTACTTGCCAAGGACACATCATTTCTTATTCTTAATAGTCTCTCTAGAAGGCCAGAGTCCTTTCCCTAATGCCTACTGCTTATGTTACCTATTTTCTGGAAACTTAAATAGGTTTCATAGCTTTCCACTTCTGCTGGGACACACTCTTTTGGCCTCCCTTAGACCTGAGCATTACCTGCTGCCAGGCTTCCTGACATTCATCCTGTCAGTTCAAGTCTCTAGGTGAAAATAGAGTAAACTTGGCACTTGTAAAGCTTTTCTGAGTTGACAAAATCTGCTCTCTTCCCATAGGCTGTATCACACTGTTCCTCACTGAGTCCGGTTTTTATACAATACTACATGAATCTTCATCTTAGTCAAATTGATCTCTGAGTGTGTTTGGTAATTTTTTCCTCCTCTGAAGATTTTCTTAAAACATTCTCTCCATCCTGAATATCCTCTCATGTCTTCCACAAATATTTCCCTCCCTTATTCAGCCCAGAGCTGCTTTAGACCCTCTCATCTTCTTTGAAACTTACTTCTTAAAGCCAGTATCACAATTCATTCTATAGCTTAATAATTCTTGATACTCTGTCTCACAGAATCAAAAGTTCCCAGGTTTGGGGGGAATACTGGAAACCAACTTGTTTAAATACCAACCTAGTGTGATATATGAGCCTCCTCCACAAACCCCAATCAAGTGTATACCTAGGCCATATTTGAACTTTCCAGTGACATGGGGCTTACTACCCCTTCTGTTTTGTAAATATTTAATTACCAGTAATCTCCTCCTCAGTTACTTTACTCTCATGGTTCTAACTATACTCGGGATGGAAACCATAACCACAAAATGATGGTCCCTTACATGTTTAAGACAAACTCTTATGTGTTCCCCAGTTCTTTGGTTAATACCCTGAGACTTCAGTTATTTCTGAAAGTGTACAGTTTCTACTTATCTCACAATTCTGGGTCTGATTTACATTACCTTTTCTTTTTATTTGTCTTCAGATAGTCTCATTGGAGATAAGTTCCATTCTTCACACTGTTCTCCATAATGATCATCATCAATGCTTGAATATATATTCTAGAGCTGTTGATTAAAACTGACTTTTTTAAAAAAAGATTTTATTTATTTATTCATGAAAGACACAGAGAGAGAGAGAGAGAGAGGCAGAGACACAGGCAGAAGGAGAAGCAGGCTCCACATAGGGGGCCTGATGCGGGACTCAATCCAGGATCTCCAGGATCACACCCTGGGCTGAAGGCAGCGCTAAACCACTGAGTCACCCGGGCTGCCCCTAAAACTGAATTTTTAGTGAGGATTTATAAATCATAGGCTGGTATTACTGTGTGTGTGTGTGTGTGTGTGTTTGTGTGTGTGTGTGTGTGTGTGTTGCAAGGTACACCATATGTTAGGCCATCAGATAAATCTCAATGAATTAAAAAATATTGAAGCAAGACAAATTATGATCTCCAAACACAACAGAATCAAATTAGAAATTAATCATACAAGGAAATCTGAAAAAAAATTCAAACATGTAATAATTAAGTGACACTGTCTTAAATAACCAGTGGGTCAAAGAAATTAGAAACTGTTTTGAGGTGAATTAAAACAAAAATACAAAATGCCAAAATTTATGAAATGTAGCTAAAGAACTTAGAGGGAAAAATATAGATGTATGTAAAGATGTATATAAAAAAGTAAGAAAGATGACAAATCAATAACCTAACCATTACTGAAGAAATCAGGAAAAGAGGAGCAAACTACACACAAAGTGAGCAAAGGGAAGGAAATAAAAAATATAAGGATAGAAATAAATGAAATAGAAAATCAATAAAAAAGTCAACAAAACCAGAAGTTATTTTTTTAAAGTTCAACAAAGTGTACAATCATTAGTTCTACTGTCCAAGAAAAAGAAAGAAAAGAGAGAAAAGGCTCAAACTACTAGAATCAGTAATATAAGAGAAAGAATTGGTACTGATCTTATGGAAACAATGAGAACCACTAGGGGATACTATAGACAATTTTATGTCAAAAATTTGATAACTTAGATGAATTTGATAAATTTTTAGAGAGAAATGAACTAACAAACTTGACTCAAAAAGAAATTTTAAAAAATCTGAAAAGAACAATAACAAGAGATTAAATAAGTAATCAAAAAACAGCCCACAAAGAAAACCTCAGGTTCAGAGGTCCATTAAGATGGCTTCACTGTTGAGTTGTATCAAATATTCAAAGAAAATTTAAAACCAGCTCTCAGCAAACTTTTCCAAAAAATAGAGGAGGAGTGAATAGAGGCACCTCAGCGGCTCATATAGTTAAGTGGTCAGCTCTTAATTTTGGCCAGGTCATGAACTCAGGGTCCTCTGATTGAGCCCCCTCACCCCACCCCTACCTCCCTGCTCCACGCTCAATGTGTTCTGTTTGGAATTCTCTCTCTCTTCCTCTGCCCCTCTTCCACACTCATGCACACACGTGCAGGCACTTTCTTTCTCTTCCTCTCTCTAAAATAACAAAAAAACCCAAACACATGATCTTAGTAGATTAAGAAAAAAGTGTTGGACAAAATCCAACATTCTTTCATGATAAAAAAAAACTCAACAAACTGGGAATAGATGAGAACTTTCTCAGCCTGATACATTATATCTATGGAACCCCAATAGCTAATATCAATCATACTTACTAGTAAAAGCTTAAAAGCTTTCCATATGAAATAAAAAATAAAACAAAGATAACTACTATTTCCATTCAACATCAACTAGAGGTTCTAGCAAGGGAAGTTAGACAAGAAAAGAAAAATATCTAGATTACAAAGGAGAAAGTAAAACAATCTCTATTTTTAAATGACATACTACTGGATGTAGAAAATTCTAAGGAATCCACATGAGAAACTATTAGAGACAACAAAAAAGTTCATCAACATTGCAGGATACAAGACCAGTATGCAAAATCAGTTATGTTTCTATACACTGGAAATGAACAATCCAAAAATGGAGTTAAGAAATCAATTCCATTCACTGTCAACTGCATCAAAGAATGAAACTTTGGAGTTAATTTAGCAAATGAATTGCAAGACTTACACACTAAAAACTATAAAATATCATTGAAAGAAATTGAAGATGGGGAAACAATATTGTTAAGATAACAATACTCTTCATATTGATTTGTAGGTTCAACAAGACACTGGGATCGAAATCCCAACTACCATTTTTGCAAAAACTGACAAGCTGATTCTAAAATTCATATGAAAATGCAGAGGACCCAGAATATCAAAGAATCTTGAGAGAAAGAAAAAAAAAAGTTAGAAGACTCACTCTTCCCAATTTCAAAAATTTTAACAAAGTATAGTAAATAAGACAGCATGGTGTTGGCATACCAGTAGGCTTGCAGATCAATGGAATATAACTGAGACACCAAAAATAACCTTAAACATTGTGATTAATCAGATTTTGACAAAAGTGTTCAGAAGTTTTAATGGGGACAGAAAAATCTCTTCCACAGATGGTGCTGTAGCAACTAGATATCCACATGTAAAAGAGTGAAGTTGGACCCTACCTCTCATCATATCAAAACTTAACTCAAAATCGAGTGGAAACAAAACAGGTATAAGTCTCTGTGTCCTTGGATTAGGCAATGGTTTTTTAATGTGACACCAAAGCACAAGCGACCAAAGACAAAAGAGATAAATTGGAATACAGAGATACATCAAAATAAAAACCTTTGTGCTCCAAAGGGCACTATCAAAGACATCAAAAGATACTCACAGAAGAGGAGAAAGTATTTGCATGAATCTGATAAGGGTCCAACAGCTAAAACAAACAATTCTTATAAGTCAACAATACAACTACAAAATAATCCAAGTATTTGAATAAACATTTCTTCAAAAAAGGTAATACAAATGACCAATAAGTACATGAAAAGACTCAAAATTATTAGTTTTTAGGAAAATGCAAACCAAAACTGCAGTAAGGTATCATATCAACCTACTAGGATGGTTATAACCTAAAAGATGGACAATACCAAGTATCAGTGAGGATGTGGAGAAATTGAATCCTTCATGCATTGCTTGTATAAGTTTAACATGGTACAGCCACTCGGAAAACATTTTGGCAATTACTCAAAATGTGAAACTGAAGGTTATTATCCAACCTAAGAATTCTACTTCCATGTATATACTGAGAGAATTAAAAATATGTATTAACACAAGAATATGTATATGTTTTTAGCAGCATTATTCAAAAATATTCAGAAAGTAGAAAGAACCAAAGTTTTCATGAAATGGTAAATGAATATACAAAATGTGTAATAGTCCATACAATCAAATACTATTCAGTCATCAAAAGGAGTGAAGTGTTGATCTGCTACAATATAGATGAACCTTGAAAATATGATGCTAAGTGAAAGAGGCCAGATTCTTCAAACACAATTTGGTTTGTATGAATTGTCCAGTAGAGACACCTTTATAGAAACAGAATGTATGTCAGTGGTTGTGTAGAGTTAGGATGTATGGGGAAATGGGAAAGGACCACTAGTGGGTACCGAGTTTCTTCTGGGGTGTGATGAAAAATTTTCAAATTGATTGCCACAAAGGTTGCATAACTCTGAATATACCACAGATAACTGGATTGTACACTTTAAAAGGATGAATTGTGTAGTATGAGGATTTATATCTCATCTAAGCTGTCACATTAAAAAATATAAATGGGTGGGCTTGGAAGGCTGAGCAAAAAAATATATACATTTAGAAAATTGATTCCTGTCATTTGTTTAGTTAACAACTATTTATAGGTGCTTAATCCATTTCTGGAACTATTCTAGATGCTGTGGATACAAGGATGAACAAGCCAAGCTCCCTGCCCTTAAGAACAGAACAAAGCATGTGGATTACAGGTGCCTGATGTATGTCCTCTACAGTCCCAGAGAACACAAAGACACACAGAAATGTGGATAACTGGGCCACAATATGATACCGTGTGGATAAGAGAGCATAGGCTGGTCAGGGCAGAACTTCTAGTAACTGTACTACTGGGAAGTGAAGATGGATTAAGAAACACATTATAGATACAGAGAACCAATGTTTTAGATTTTGAGCAAAACTGAACACATAATCTGGATAAACTGTTTGGTTTTTCTATCAACTGATTCAAATATCTGAGGCTTTTCATATCTGCTTTATTCAATAAATTGTAATCTCTATCTCAAGCATTTATAATGTCCAGGCATCAAAGAGCATTCCCTGTCCTATCTCATCAAATCCAGTGGTACGTAGCATCCCCTGCATTTTACAGAAAAGTTCAGTGAGCCTGTACATTAAATGGTGAAGTCAGGACTCGGGCAGAGTTCTGCTGACTCAAAGAGTCCTCTGTTCTCTCTTTCTGGGGCACCTGGGGGGCTGAGTCGGGTAAGCATCTGCCTGGGGCTCAGGTCATGATCTCAGGTTCCTGGCATCAAGCCACATGTCAGGCTCCCTGCTCAGTGAGGAGCCTGCTTCTGCCACTCCCCTGCTGGTGCTCTCTCTCTGTCAAATATATAAATAAAATCTTTAAAAAAATAAAGGATCCTCTCTTTCTGCCACACAACCTCCCCTCTTTTGCAAGGTGTAGCATCTCATTGCAAATGAATGTGTGCTAGGTAAAATTTCCTGCAGAAGCACATCGTGAAAACTGAATGGGAAAAAAATCAGAGAGGGAGACAAACCATCAGAGACTCTTAACTCTGGGAAACAAACTGAGGGTCATGGAAGGGGAGGGGGACGGAGGGATGGGGTAACTGGATGTTGGGCATTGAGGAGGGCAAGTGATGTGATGAGGACCAAATGTCATATGCAACTGATAAATTATTGAACACTACATCTGAAACTAATGATGTACTATATGTTGGCTAATTGAATTTAAATTAAAAAAAAAAGCACACAGTGAAATGACATCTTTTATGCACTCAGAGAGAAATATCAGGGAGCATGAAGCACTACGGTTTTACAACACCCCACCCCCCACCCTGGAGAAAGTCCCCTGCTTAGTAATGACATTGTTGCATGACTACGTGAGCCTCCAGTGATACTCTCCACTTCTCCCAAGAGTCAAGTGGCCACCGTTGGGCCAGCCAGAGGGGACCTCTGTGGAAAGCCACATAGAAGCTGAGAAACTCACCCTCTTTAATTTAGGAGAAAATCAATTAGTTAAATTCTCTCAAAAATAAGAGCTGCTTATTATTTGAGGAAGAGAATTAGAATCAAATCATTATAATTCGTGGTTCAGTGAGCTCCAAACCTCTCATTAGAATCGCAGAAATTTTCCCATTTAAAAATTCTGTTTAGTCTTCATTTTTTCTAGGATGGTGAATGGATTTACAAAGAAAAGCTTTAGTATATTTTGATGGCATTCATATTGCAAAGTAGAAAAATTCATGCAGAAACCTTCAGTTCATCCAAATGCCAACGTGAGGTGTCATGAAGAAACAAGAAACTGTACTTTCGCCAACACGAACATGGGCTTCGTTCAGCCACAAGTTCCTGCTCTGCTGTGCAAATTAAACGTGTTCTACAGTTTATGCCAAATTTCTCTTGTTTGGCATCTAACATGTTCTCTCCCATTTTTGGCCCCCAATTTTTAAAAAAAGAATATTTTTTACTATCAATCATGTAAGATCTATGCTTGTATTTGATTCATAACCTCATGCTGGCACTGCAATGTCCTGGATATTCAGATGACTAACTAGGTTGCAATACTATTTATATCGGCATTATATCATTTATACAAATTTGATTTTAATTCAGCACTGGTTAATGGGCCATAAAAATAAAGGGTGAGCCAATAACAAAAGGAATATGGTTTATTGCCTGAAAGAATGCCTTGGGACTGCAGTTGCTTGATAAGTTAATAATAGCAAAACATTAACTTCCCCCAAGGCCTTTGTCATCTGTGAAAGTGAGATTGTATGATAGCCTTTTATAAAATAATAACTTTATATATTCTGAAAGAAAGAAAACATAAAATGCAGGGAAATTGGGTGATTTCCTGCCTGAACAATAAAGCTGAAAGTTCAGGTGTTCTTCCGGCACACTGAAGAAGAACCTGGTTTTCACCAGCATCCTGCTACAGCTCCTTCTCCATCACCATCCATAGAAATAGACTGGCTGGAGACAGGTTTTTGGTCAGGTGTATCAGCCATAAAATATAAGCAAATCTGTTCCATGTTTTAAGAATACTATAACCACACTTACAATCAATCTAGTTTAATTTTCTGTTAAAAAAAAAAACAAACCATTTTTTCTCCCAAGGATTGTGTTCACAATGGAGCATGCTGTGAAATGTTGCTAAATATGATCTATTCAGTCCTCTTGCTGAACTGACTTCGGAGTTATGGCTGCAGACCAAAATGGTGGGTGGGGTGAGAGCCCCTCCCCTTCCTCCACAGTAGATAAAATTGAAAAATATGTTCTCTGACTGGGGCAAAAGGGTTTTCCCTAAAGGTTTTATCCTTAGAAGCAGGCCGTTTTAGAATAATGAGTAGAGAAAGAAAATAAAAGATGCTATTTTTTTTAATTGCTGGTAATATTATTCAAGCAGCATTTGACTGGGATCAGAGGCAGATAAAACGGGGTGGCGGGGGAAGACTTTCGGATGGAAACATTTCTAAAGTTCAGGGGTTTGAGGATGAATTATTAGATGTAGCATTCAACATCACACTATAAAAGTGGATGATAAATGAACGCACACCATTTAATTATGGGTAGAAATTCTTTGAAAAGAAGAAAATAATTTTGTTGAAGTAAAACTATAAAGAGTCCTTTGAATGTAAACTTTACTTTAAATATTTGCATTTCACAAAAGGTTGGTTTTTGTAGATCAATAGTAGGAATGGCCCCATGACTGTAGGATGTTTCCACTGCTTTGTAACAGTGCTGCTATAGTGCAAATGTAAAAACTGGAAGATAAAAATGCACTTTTCAACAAAATACTTAATGATGTAGAAGACACAGCTTCTACTACCCTTACTAAAGTGGAGATTTTTGTGATGAATCTTTTGGTTCACAGTGACATGAATTATTTTTAATTTGATTATCATCTGGCATAAAGCAAAAGTTCTAGGAACTCCTGGCTCAGTGAGTAGACATGTGACTCTTGATCTCCAGGTAGTGAGTTCAAGCCCCACACTGGGTGTAAAGGTTATTTAACAAAATAAAAAAAAAAAATCTAGAACAATTTGCATGCTGTGGTCCTTTACCTGCCTAATAATTTGATTGCAATATTGACTTTTAACCTTTGCTTTTTATAAGTTCTCCTGCCCAGCCCAGCACAGAAAGTCAGGACCCAAAAGAGGTGAGAAGGATAGCTGGGAAGAGGGCAGCCCAGTGTAGGGAGCTTGAGTCCATGCAGAGTTGGGATGGCATTCACACGAGGAAATGCTCCAGCCCAGGGTGAATGTTATAGCTTAAGCAATGTGAGGGGACAGCCTGTGGTGGCTCGTCATGCTGGGATGCCACAGCTTGAGAGAGGCTAATCTCAAATAATAGCTCAGGGTAGTAGCAAGGGAAGATTGGCTGCAGGAAGGGGAATTGATCATCTAAGGAAATAGTTTAAAGGTTGTCTGAGGCAGATTTCTCACTGTTGGAAGAATCGCAAATACAAAAAGAAAGAAAACTAGAATCCTTTGTGTTTGCTTTAGAAATGAGGTATCAGAGTGAACTCATCGCTTTCAGTAAGAATAAATAGATACAGAAATAATTTAGATGTAAATGTTTGTATCTTTATAATTCCCTTCTCCCAACAGTGAAAAAAAATTCATCTCGCATATTCCTTACTTTATGTCTTTATTTCCTATAGTTCTTACCTCCGTCCACTAAGAAGACCCATGATTAGTGACACCACAAAAGCACATCTGGTATCTGGACCTTGGCTTCTAACATTATTTTCCTCTCCAAGGAGCCAGGCCTTCTGGAAAAAATGGTTGATTCCAAGACAGGGGCAAGGAGAGTACACAATGACCTTTGATCATCTTATGCCAGATAGCAAAAAAATGTGCTAAAGAAAAAAATTGTGGTAACATGTTAAAACACACGGAAGCCTTCCTAAAGGGGCTCCCACTGGTCAAATCTGGGACAGCTTGAGCATTAAAATAAATAATGGAAATAACAGATTGTACCCGGAAGTATCTTTGAGTACCTTCTGATATTATGTATACATGAATAAATTGACAGTTTGATGAGGAATAAGATTTTCATATGATCTCAAAAACTCCACACTCCCCTCTCCAAGCAAAGCAAAAACTGTCAATTACCAAGGGAAAAATTACATTTTAGAGTGAGAAAGGTCAACATATACCATCTAATTAATGATCAAAATTAACTTCATCAACAATGCGACAAATTGAACATGTGTTCCACCAGGAAGGATGAAGAACACAGCTGCTTCTGAGACATTCCTGACAAATGTACATAACTTGTATTCATTTATGAAGAAACCTCAGACAAACCCCAGTCGAGGAAGGTGCTACAAAACAAATGGTCTGTAATCCTCAAAACATTCAAGATCATAAAAGCCAAGGAATTGATTGGAAACTCTTCCAGGTTCAATGAGCTAAGGATTATAACAAGAAATGCATGTGTGGTTCTGAGACAAAAGATTTTGCTGTACAAGGACATATTGGGGACAGCTAGAAAGAACTGGAAAGAGGTCTGAGGATTGGATGGTGATACCTAATGAATGGTGTTTCCCTCATTTGAGGTCTGTACATGGAAGAGTGTCTTTGTTTACAGGAACTACAAGCCAAAGCATTGAGGGAAGAATGAGACGCTCATTGGCAACATATCCTCAAATAGCTCAAGGGAAAAACTGTTTCCATACACTGTCCTTGCAACTGATTTATAGGAAACGATTATATCAAAGTTAAAAAATAAAAATAAAAAAAAAGTTATCAAAGTGAAATCACATTTATGACGTTGTCTCTTCCAGCTCAGCCTAATCCCTGACGATCAAGAGAATTTGGTCTGAGTGAGAGGAAACCCAAGCACTTCAGAGCTTGATCTTGCGTAGCTCTTCAAGTGAGATGGCATTGCTCTTGGGAAGAATGTTTGGTGATCTCCCTTGTCTGTTTTCAGGGACAAGTTGCTGTTTCTCACAATTCATGATGGCCACATCTCAGTATCACCTGTGAATCACTTTATCTTCCCAGGATTTCCAGTGGGAATTCACAGTACTATATGAATTGAGGAATTCAAGAAATCAGCCAGGACATTTCGATTTGAACACATCCCATGGAGCATTTTGCAAACTTTGGGATCAGCTCAGCCTGCTCCTATGAGCGTTGTCATAAAGTGAACTGTCCTTTCCATGCCTGAAACTCCTTTTTCAGGGGAAAAATTTTTTCTTTGGATTGCAATTCCCAGTCTCCAGTATTATTTCTTTTGGAATGAGCTGTTATTCTCCATTGCGCCACCATGCCAAGATCATCTTTTACCTCTTTCTGCCCTGCACCACGTCTCAGGAGCCTGACCTCTAAATTGGTCCTTGGTTCCTTGGTCCTCTGGCTTCTTATGGGCTCGACTAGAGGCTCTTCCATGATTTTAGTTCTCACAGAGGCTCATTTGTTAGTGTTTCCACTCTCAGATCCTTTCTCCAGGCTTCAGAAAGATGGTTCCATATCTTTACCTCTTCAGGCCCAGGGTGGTAACAGCTTCCCATCATAGCCAGCTCCTGGACACTTCACTCTTTCTCATTCTGCAAACACTGTCTCAACCCTGTCTCTCCATCCATCTGCAAAGAGTCCCTTTACTGAACAGACCTCATTAAACCCTATGATTGTGCCAGCTGCTTCTTTCAGAGCCCCAACTGAATCTTCATATGCAGTTTGCCTTGGGGTATCAGCTAACCAAATATGAAATCTGGAAATCAGAAACTGAAGGAGTGAGTCATGGGGAAAAACTTTTCTACAGCATAACATGCAATTTGGAGCATGGGGGGCACTCTGGGTGATAGAGGGGGGCCGAGGAGGTGGTGCAAGATCCCTGTGAACCGTCTCCTTGGGGGTAGAAGAAGAGAGGGTGAGGGGAAAGAAAATATCAGAGCTGAAAAGGAACGTCATTCTGGCCGTGCCAGTAGCCGAGGTAAAATGAACACGGAAAGCCAGCCAGTAGCTTTATATCAGCATCGGCTTTGGTAGTAAACATGCCTCCTTAACACGTGTCCACTCACCCGCCATATGTGGAAACCAGAGAGTCAAAAAGAACTGTAAGATGTGTTTGCTGAAAACTGCTCATATGGTGTTGAGAATGCCCTCCAGTTGGGGCCAGTCAAGCTTCTGACCTGTTTCAAAAGTTCTCACAGTCCTTCTCTCTGCTAAAATAAAAGTATTATGTACCAAGAATGGAAAGTCTAAATAGTACTGTTTCTAAGTTTATTTTAAAGTTGTATCTATAGATGCTAGCCTCTATTTGAACTTCCTAGGGATGGATTTGCTGCTTTAGATCATACTGAAAAGCCTGCACTGTTTTTTTTTTTTTTCTCTAGAATTGTACTAGATTTTTGAAAAGAAAAAAAATACATGAGGGATCCATCATCTGTTGAAACAACCACATTTCTTGAGCTGGAAATTAAGATGTGGGTCAGAACTTCGAAGAGCAGGGTCATGTAAAAATGGGCAGGAAAGTCAACCTGCTGCCAGGGATTCTTTTTAAAACATTCTTAGAAAACTGCCCTCGAATTAAGTTCAGGTAGGAAAAAATGACATGTGAGTCAGTATTGATATTCTGTAGCTTCTATGATATTTCAGAATTACACCCAGTACCAAGATGAATAAAAGAAATTCTTTAAGAAAACATGGTTTTTGACATGAAATTATACCATGACTTGGTGGTGGGAATGTTAGGCACCTTGAGTCTTTCTTTTTGGAAAAAGGAGCTTGCTGGTTTGGGAAGTGGCATGCCTTGTCAAGACCCAGGTTTACTAGTGGTCTAGCAGGGACTGGAGAATGTGGCTTGGGCTGCCAGGTGGTCATGCCTCAGTCCTGGGGCCACAACATGGGAGTGGCTGGGTCACGGTTCATGGCAAGGCCTCACACTCCCAAAGTGCCTGTCACCTCACTTGTAAAAGAGGGATTTATGAAAAAAAAAAAGAGGGATTTATGATAATCCGTCGGGTAGTCATTGTGAGTATCAAATCAGTAATACATGTGGAGGTACTTTCTAAACCTATAAAAAGAAGATACTAACTATGTGAGTCTTTTTATTATGATATCACACAATCCCCTCAGTGAACCTGATGAGATGTCTGGAGCTGGGGTTGCAGATTGATTTGTGAATACTCACCCAGGAGGCGATTCCAGAACTGGGTCTCATTTGTACATCTGAATGTGGTTTCTACAGACATCAGCTTCCTCTCTATGACATTCCTACCAAAGTTTGCAGTGGCATGTGACATGGACCCAGAAAACAGGACTGGGCAAACCTATTTTTACATAAGGATCTACTTGAGCTCCACCTAGAGAGAGAGGTATTTGAAGGTTTGGCAATGCTAATCCTGGTCATAACAGCCATGAAGATGGTCTCATCTGTACATCTCAGTCCAGTTTGTAACATGTAATAAGATAAAGAAAAATCTTTCTAATATTCACCTAGCCATATAGTAATGGAAGTATTTCAAATTTTCAAATTTACAGAAATCGACGCTCCCTGGTGGTCTAGTGGTTAGGATTCGGCGCTCTCAAATTTGCAGAAATTTTTTTTTTTAATTTATTTATGATAGTCACACACAGAGAGAGAGAGAGAGAGAGAGAGGCAGAGACACAGGCAGAGGGAGAAGCAGGCTCCATGCACCGGGAGCCCGACGTGGGATTCGATCCCGGGTCTCCAGGATCGCGCCCTGGGCCAAAGGCAAGTGCCAAACCGCTGTGCCACCCAGGGATCCCATTTGCAGAAATCTTAAATATCCTCTGTCACACAGCAGGGTTGGTTGGATATAATCCCCAACACATGCTTTTATTCCGTGTCCCAGGTATTCCAAAATAAATTCTAAGCATCACAGTGCACACTGTACAGTATATTTAATGTTCCTCAGATGTATTTGTCAACATAAAATAGATTTGTTTGTCTTTTATGGCTTGATTTTTAGATATTGGTAAACATCTTGACATAGGTGAATCCAAGGAGAGGAGCGTTTTGAACTTCTGAATGCCACCATGTCCTCAAATAATTAGACAGCAGATGGAATCCTGATGTTATCACTCTGTGCTAGTCCCAATATCTTCTGTTCCTTCAACATTTTGGTATATATGAGAGTAACTGTCAACCGCATTGGGCATGTGGGAAATATGTACCTGGTAATACAAACAAAATTTTTTAAATCGCTCTGGTCTACCATGACACGTTTTTAGTAAACCCACAAGATTCTTTTCTAAATACAGACAACCCACTAAAAAGAATTTATTACATATTTTGGGCAAAATTTACAATTGTCTAGCTTCTGGAAATTCCAGAAGATTTGCAATATTTGCCATTCTCCAGTCAAAAAACAAAACCAAAAATACCTCTTTCTATAATCCATATGTTTTTAAAAATTGTAAAGTTTGTCTGAGATGATGCAAATTTACTTGACGAGTTCAAATGTAATTCTCATATACATCAAAATTTGAATTTCTTTAAACTGATAGGATTTGTCGTCTATGTTCTGTGCAGCAGACTGGAGTTTTGAGCTCTGCCCGTGGGAATTGCCCTACCTTTGGCAGTCTGGAACCATGCTCTGAGTGGACGGCTCTAAAGCCAGATCGAAATTGCAGTTTTGCCTTGGTCAGCACTGCCTCATACTTCCCAAATGCCTATGCCTTTTTTGTTCTTGTTGTTTCAAACAAACAAAAAAGCTCTATTTTTTTTTCTTCAGCATTTCTCATGATTTTCATTGGTCACAGGTTTGAGCTTTTCCTGACACGGTTCTCACAGGTTGGTTTTATGCTTTCCTCGTGTTTCCATTTAATTTTGCATTACAGCTTGTTTCATGAGATTCATCAGGAGTCAGGGATGAAGAAAATCAAGCGAATATAGGAGGCAAACATGCTTTCAGGACTGGCACATCTGAAGACGAGCACGCACAACGTGCCAGAGCCCTAATTCCTATTGTTTCCCACTCCCTTCTCCTTCAGAGGTCATTCCTCAGGAGAGTCTTCCTGGGAAAGTTCCTGGCAGCAGCCCCAACACAGGGATGGAAAGCCCCTAGTGTCCCCTGAAACGGCTCTCCAGCTTCACCCCTTCTGGCCACAGAATGCCTGTTTTAAGAAACTCCCCAGGCTTCCCAGAAGAAGCAATAGGAACTGGGCCTTCCTTCATTTGCTCCTTCATTCATTCATTCATTCGACTGCTAACTTATTGAGTGCCTATCACATGTGACAGGCACTGTTCTGGGTGTCCAGAATACCCCTGGAAACAAAAGTCAGAACCCCCTGCCCTCCTGCAGCTTGACATTGTAGGCATTCTTGTGGATCTCAAAGGACAAGAAGAGAAAAGAAACCTCAAAGGGGGGAAAAAAAACAACCAGCACGTACTAAAGCTGAGAACCACAGAACAGCCTGATGTTTTATTAGAAATCTCTGCAGATTCTTCAAGAATGCAAGAACGTAATGTCCAAGGTGAAGAGCAGCCAGGAGCCTGGATAGACAGGATGGTCCCATCAAGGAGGCTCTGAGTGTTGCTGGGTCTGCCCAAGTTCCTACTTGTAATAACCCAATATTTGTTGAAATGGAGTAAAAAAGGTAGGACATGCAGTTTAAATTTTATTTTGAGAAGCACAGTAGTTCTTATAAAAACTAGTTGATGGGTAGTTTTTGATGACTGAATAAACGAAGGAAGGAATGAGTGGCCTAAGGAAAGGGATTAGCGCCAGATTTGCATTTTCGGGGGCGCCTTGGTGGCTCAGTGATTGAGCCTCTACCTTTGGCTCGGGGCGTGATTCCAGGGTCCTGGGATCAAGTCTCCCCATTGGGCTCCCCACAGGGAGCCTGCTTTTCCCTCTGCCTCCCTCTGTGTCTCTAACGAATAAATAAATAAAATCTTAAAAAAATAAAAGATTTGCATTTTCAAAAGATAATTACTGCATCATTTTAGAAAGATTTGAATGGGAGAGTGGGCAACCAGAATGGAGGAGACCAGATAAAAATGCAGCAAGAGCCCCAGGATGAGAATCAGAGGCTTGCAAGTCACCAGCCCGAGTAGCTGGAGGGACATCATGGAACCGCTCACTGTGCAGGTGCACACACTGCCACTGGAGTTGTGCAGGGGGCCAGCCTTTGGGTGGACAACAGCGAGGGCAATGGGAACGAAATGTGTGAGCAAGACAAAAACATACTTGGGGAATAAAAACAGATGGACTTGATGAGTGGTTGGAGTTTTAAATTTAAATTCAGTTTATGGCTAATGACAGAAGTACTGAAAATTACGGATAGCTTTCCTTAAATGTTATTTGTGTGACCATAGCATCCATTCTTAGCTTAACATTAGCAAACCACAGACTACAGGTAATAATTCTAAAAAATTGAAAAAGTGATTTTTTTCACCTGTTATTCCCCAAAAGGCCAATGAACATGAGATCTGTTGCTATAACTGTATATGTTAAATTTAACGCACACTTAGTTCCCTTTATGAAACTTTTGAATCTACCATGATATCCCCCTGGCCGCTCCCACTGTCCGCCCTTTGTCTAGACATCTGTTGTGCTCAAACACTTTAGCACATTTCTTAATGCTTGATCATATATGGCTCTCTAAGTATTTCTTGCTTGCTACTCTAAAGTCACCATGAGGGCAAGCTCCTCTTTGTAGGTTAGAGGTGGCTTAATGTATGGTGGGGTAAAATAATGAAATTAATGTCTTTAATTTCATCTTTCAAGTTTTGCAAAAGCAAAGCCTCCCTCTTGCAAAAAAAAAAATCTTTGTTTTAAATGTGTTCTTTCAGTCAAGTAATTTTTGAATATCTTCATATAAAATTTTTTTTCAAAGATTTTCTTTATTTATTCATGAGAGACCGAGAGAGAGAGAGAGGCAGAGACACAGACAGAGGGAAAAGCAGGCTCTCTGCGGGGAGCCTGACATGGGACTCGATCCTGGGTCTCCAGGATCACACCTGGGCCGAAGGCAGCGCTAAACTGCTGGGCCACCCGGGCTGCCCTTCATATAAAAATTAATGTGTTAGAAAAGATAGTAAATGTCTTCCCATCTCAGCATTAGAATGATTAAAAGTCACCGATCTGTTCTTTTGGGGGCCATTTAATTTCTTCATCTCAAAAGTTTATTGCAAGTTTGTAAGATTTCATGTTTCTCAGTTTCTATTTCCAATGTGTGGATGTTATTTCTATATTTGTTAAAAATGTGTCTGCATTTTGCACATTTCTAAGATGATCTGCAGGTGTGAAGTTTCTGTTCAGATTTTTAAGTAACTTGGTTTTTAAAATCTTATCTTTACATGAGAAACTCTAAGGTGCTGGAAGCTGATTTGGTTTTCAGAAGATAGGCTTGGTTTTTAATGGCTTATTCACTTTAAAAGTAAATTCAGAATGTTTATTAAAAGTCTTACTAATAAAATTTTGTTGTCATTCTTCACATCATGATTTGGGACACTTTGCAAGATAAAGAGACCATAAACCAGGTGGCACAATAAATTTGGGTAGGAATAAGAGAGGATCATTTATTTTCCAGCCATTATTGAGATTTCCTGGAAGAATAATTTTGTAGTAGGCAGGGATAGAGGGCATATTTGATCGTATTTGTGGTGAGCAACTTTACACTTGAAATCTGGTGTTACTCTCAGGTGTAGGTTTCAGACAAGGGGCCTCAGACAAGGAGAAAACGTCCTCCTGGGGGAGCCTCCCAGGCCAAGGTTAGATCGGGGACGTTAAGGTCATCTGGCTGCGATGTCCATGCCTGAAGCCTGTGCAATTGACCTTGGCATAGCCAGGCCTGCCTTCCTCATGCACTGCTGCCCATGCTCTCCTCCTGAAATGTGAAGGCACATGATCTGAAACAAGAGGATTACTATCTGGTCAAGAATATTTAAGCAGTTCTGCGATTCCACTAGAAGTCCAGGCCAACTTATATGCAAACGCTGATTTCCTGCCCAAAATCACTCTGTTACCCCCACCACACTGGATTGATAAAGCAAAGGCAGCAAGCAAGACAGCAGGAAAGGGGTGGGCTAGATGATACATCTCCGTTCAGCCTAAGTCTTGTTGACTTACAATCTTGACCTTGCTGATCTCGGCTTCCTCATTCTTGAAATATGGCCAGTCACCATGGTTCAGGAAAGAGGTCAAGACCAAAAGCACTGGCAAATGTCCATGAGCTATTTATAAGAAATCAAGAAAGTCACTTTGTGAACTTCATCTTTATTGGGACTTCTTTGTGTTCGTGTTGATTCTCTTATTTGATGGTGAACTCCTTGAGGACCTGTCTCCTGGCTCAGCTAAAAGTATTCATACCACCTGCATGTTGCTTCTCATGGAGCACCATGAAATCATAGAACCTCAGAAAGGTTCTGAAACTGTTAATCACCAGCCAGATTCTTGATATTTCTGCCTAAAGTGCACTGTAGTGGTGAGTTTTCCATGTCAGGTTGGCTAGGTTATGGTACCTGGTTCTTGGTCATACACCAATCTAGAAGTTACTATGAAGGTATTTTTTTGGATTAGATTAACATTTAAATCAGTAGACTTTGAGTAAAATGGATTACTCTCTCCATGATGTGGGTAGGCTTCATCCCATCAGTTAAAAGGCCTTAAGAGAAAAGACTGTGCTTCTCCAGGAAAAAGGAATTCTGCATCCAGATGGCCTTTGGATGCAAGACTGTAACATCACAGCATCAGCTCCTCCCTGGGTCTTCAGCCTGCTAGCCTACTCTGTAGATTCTGAACTTGTCAACCCCTATAATCTCATATTACTCATAATACTCATAATATATATAATATTATATATAGTAGTATATATAATATTAATATATATGTATGTATAAGTACTATATAGAGACAGTAGTATATATAATATATATATTAGTGTGTGTGTGTGTGTGTATATATATATATATATATATATATATATATATATATAGTATGTATACAGACTATATATATAGTCTGTTTTTCTCTGGAAAGCTCTACCTAATATAACCATCTAGCCACACCTCAAATATTGTCCAGTGATCAGGAGTGTTTTTCTAGGATTGACCTCTGTAACAATACAATCTTGAGATTCAACCCCACCTCAACAAAGTTCCTATGATTTTGAGGAAATTGCCTAGACCTTTTTGAGCCTGTCTCTTCATCTACGAAACAGGTATAACACCAACTATCCTGACAGAATGTCTTGGAAATTCCAGATGTTATGTTATGATAAATGGTAGTCACCATTTTTGGTTTGATAAACTAAATGTGAATAAATCCTGCTAATTGACAGTACCAACAGCCAATGGCATAGCTAGTTTGAACTTCCAAATGAATTCATCTTTCTTGGCTAGAAATTATCTGAGTACTGCATATTTTAAGATTGGCTTTTGTTACAATGTTGCTATGCAGGCTACAAAGAGATCCCTCCAGAACAGAGTCAACTTTGTTTTCTCTGACACAATAAAGAGAAACTGCTCAGAAGATGGCTCTCCTTGGCCGTAAGAGCAAGAGCTAGTTGGGGGAACCACAACTGATAGTCAAGGCATTGAAAAACAATGGTTTGAAGAGCTGATTGGCCCCATGGAACTTGCTTTAAAAACAAATAGTGTAGGAATTCAATGGAGAATCTTTTTAAGGACAGGCTCATCACCATTAATCAGATTCCCAAGTAAATCAGATTTTTCAGAAGTGATAAATCAATAGCCTAATGTGCATAGGTGGTATGAGATATTTTTTATATGAGAGGACTCCTATTTTTTCTACAGACCATGACCACTGCGTGGGTATTATTTTCTAAAGGTAAGTAGTGATTTCAAGGGCATATCAGTATTATGGCTGACATTTTGGATATGAAGTCATAAAAAATTATTAAAGATAATTTTTAAAAAGGAAAACATAAGATTATGTGAAATTAAATGCTTATATTTCATATTTAATTTGATGCTATGATGGTTCTCGAAAGATATATTTCAATTCAACGTTATCTCACTACGTTCATGATACAACTAACAACTTTTACACCTTTCCTTCTGTTCTAGGTCCCAAACTACTTCAGACAGGATATTGGGATTTTCTTTTTAATTAATCAATATCTACATTCATTATATCCAAGAAAAATATCAGAGCAGCTTTCAAGGAAAATTTTGTCACCTCTTCTTAAAATACATTTCAAATTGGGGGGACTGGGTGGCTCAGTGAGCTAAGCATCTGCCTCCAGCTCATGTCATGATCCCAGGGTCCTGGGATCGAGCCCCACATTGGGCTCCCTACTCAACAGGGAATCTGCTTCTCCTTCTGTCTGTGCTGCTCCCCCTGCTTGTGTTCTCTCTCTCTCTTAAATAAATAAAATTTTAAAAAAATACATTTCAAATTCGAAACATGGTATTGTATACAGCACAAGTGAGATTGTGCTTTTAAGAATCAAGATAGGTAGACATGACTTTAAAATAAGAAAGGGGGATCCCTGGGTGGCTCAGCGGTTTAGCGCCTGCCTTCTGCCCAGGGCATGATCCTGGAGTCCCAGGATCGAGGCCCACATCGGGCTCCCTGCATGGAGCCTGCTTCTCCCTCTGCCTGTGTCTCTGCCTCTCTCTCTCTCTCTCTCTCTCATGAATAAATGAATAAAATCTTAAAAAAAAAATAAGAGAGTCAGAAATCACAAGACCTCTTACCTAAGGATAATTTGGTTGCACCGTATAGACATAGCCAGAGAGTTACCTACTAAGCTGTAATGAAAATTGTTAGTAAGAACCTATTAGATGTCTAGTTCTGTGCCAAGTGTCATCCGGTCAGCAGCAGAAGCTGTTTGTTGTGAGTGGTTGGCCCATAGCCTGTGGCCATCTGAATAATCGCACAAGAGTAGAAGTTACTCACAGACTCTCAGCCTAAACCTAGAATATTAACTGCAACAATCAGACAGGATGTTTGCTGGACTCCAAGCAGTAAGCTACTGAGGATGAGCCAGGACTTGTCTGGAGTGTTCTGAAAACAATGAATGGGAGAAGGTTTAAATCAGGGAAGTTGCATAGTATTTTCTTCAGTAATGAAAATAATACAAATACTAGCAAAAGCTTATATTTAGGTACTGCCTATGTTTAAGCCCATAACTTCTGGGGGAAAACGGTGAGAAATTATGCTTTTTTGCATTGGGCTTTTGAAAATAACCAAAATTTTTCCATAATTGACTTTACCATCTATCCTCCAAATAGTTTGTTCAAATTTAACATTTGTCATTTTATCTTCTTCCTGTTGATTCTGTCCTTTAGAATTATTTCTTTAGGGATTTTTTTTTTTTTTTGATTTGTCAACGACACGGGATAAGACTCCTTATGACCCTGTGAGAGAGTGCACGGAATCAGGAGAGAGATATCTATCCACCAGAACAAAAACCCAGTCCTCTAGATTGTCCGTAAGCAAGCAATTTAATATTGTTTCTTTCCAAGACCTTATGATTATTCAGGAACAAAATTATCTCTCTTTGCTTGACTTTGTAAGGCATTTGATAGGTTGATTTTCCTCTTTTGGTCATTTGAAGCCAGTCTTATCTACCTATTCATGGGAGCTGTCTCAGCAGTTAGCTCTTATTTTAGGGAAAAAAAGAATTTGTGCAGTAATATTTCATTTTGTCATCACAGATAACAAATCACAAAAGAGTTTAGCTCATAATGTACTGAAAAAGAATAGTTCCTAAGGATGCTCATTTTAAAATAATACTAAAAAAAGAAAGGCAAGCTCTCTTGATTAGTGATTTTAAGAATTACTAGGTCTTGCTTTTATATGAGCTTAGAAAAGCTATATTCTATCAAATAAATATTTTTATATCAATATTACAGTCTTCAAAATTTACTGAAATTCAAAATGTAAACGGTGTGAGAGTCAAATTTTTAAAGTTTACTCTTGTAGTTTGTGCTGGTTCATTATGCTCTATAATATGCATTGCTAAATTTGTATTTAATTCCCAGATATGCCCTTCACTATGTGAGCACACTTAATTTTTAAGCCCCTCCTCATGTTCCTTGTATTCTAGTCTCTAGTTGGCAAAGCTAGAGGATAAACAACATATTTACTCGTAGGAGTTTTAGTGAAATGAACACAAATCACTGAAGAATGCTTAAAAAAGTCTTTATATTTGAGAGCAATATAGTGAGGTGTTTAAAAACAAGGAATTTGGACTATGATTAGGCCTGTGTTTGTGACTGCATTCTGCTAAGTATGAAGTACATGGCCTGGAGAAAATTTTAATTTGTCTCTCTAAAGTTTGTTATCTTTAAAATTAGGATAACAGGGGTGCCTGGGTGGCTCAGTCTGTTAAATGTCTGCCTTCAGCTCAGGTCATGATCCTGGGGTCCTGGGATCAAGCCCCACATCAGGCTCCCTGCTCAGCAGAGAGCTTGATCCCCTTCTACCCTTTTGCTCCTCGCCTGCCTGTGCAAGCATTCTCTCTCTCTCTCTCTCTGTCAAATGAATAATTAAAATCTTTTTTAAAAATAATAAATAAAAAATAAAATTAAGATAACAATCATACCTATCACATCGAGTTGTCATGAGGATTATATGACATAGGAAAGGCCATTTAGCATATATACTGGATCTCGCCACTCAGCTAACACTGATGTCCATTTATTCTCGCACAAATAATAGTTGATTAATCTATTTCCATCTAATTAATACTGTTTCCTTCAGGTTGAAAAGTAGAACTGGTTCCAGTCTCAGCTGGAAATGCAGGTGGGGGTCTGGAGTGAAAAGTCTTAGCTAGACATTGTTTTCAGAGTCATCAGTCATTGTGCAGTCATCGAAGCCACAAAATGGATGCAACCACCTGGTAAAATACAGAGAAAGAGCAGGAGAGAGAAGAGGCAGAAAGAGAGATGAGGGCAAATTCATAGGGAACATAGAGTGATGGTCAGTAAGAGAAAGGAGAAAGTATGTATTTTCCCTGAAGCAAGAGGGATGGAATTTGGATTGGGTATGGATACAACCAAAAGTTTTAGCTGGGAAGAAGGAAAAGAATTGACATATTTAATGATCTCCACTTTCTCTGGTGTGGGTTTTGAAATAATTAATTAGAAATCAAGGAAGAATATATGTAGGAGCAGTCAATCGACCAGTTTCAGGAATGCATTTAATTCACCTATGAGAATCGAAGTCGAGGTTAGAAAAAAACATGGGGCCAGTCAGGAAAGCTCCTAGCTCTTAGAATAACATTTATCTTCCCACTAAGGGAAATGATAAGATGAACACAAAAGATTTGGAATCTCAAATTCCTCATATAGTGCAGGATAAACTATAAAAAAAACTCAAGAATCACTTTTCCAGGATTCCTCTCTTTGACACTTGGTCCAATCTTAATGTCCATCCTCAGTATTCCCAGAGCACCCTATCAAGAAACTCATCACACTGGCTTTTCTATTTGTCTTTCTCCCCAGCTAAGCTACAACCTTCCTAAAGGCAGAACCGTGTCTTCTCATTCCCTGGCATCTAGCATATAACTGGAACATTGTTAAAATTCTGTGATGATGAATGAAAGTGAGTAAATCAACAAACAAATACATATGTACAGAAGCTAACTAAATAGTAGTGATATAAATAACAAAATCGTGGGGTGCTTGGGTGGCTCAGTCTGTTAAATGTCCAACTGCTGATTTTAGTTCAGGTCGTGATCTTGTGCG
This sequence comes from Canis lupus familiaris, assembly GCF_011100685.1. Taxonomy (NCBI): domain Eukaryota; kingdom Metazoa; phylum Chordata; class Mammalia; order Carnivora; family Canidae; genus Canis; species Canis lupus. Next base: position 56,155,590 of record NC_049243.1, on the reverse strand, counting down.
TCATGAGATCGAGCCTCATAGGGCTCCAGGGTCAGTGGGGATGCTTGAAAATTTTTCTCTCTGCCCCTCCCCACACTCATGCACGTGCATGTAAGCACTCGTTCTCTCTTTCTCTCTCTCAAATAAATAAATCTAAAAAAAATAAAATCTAAATGGAACATGGACATAACATATAGAGAGAGTAAGCTATATTAAAATGGGTCTTCTAAGAAAATGAAGGATAGATAATTAATGAACACTTTTTTGCAGCAAAGGTCAATAAATTTTTATCAAGTCATTCTAGTCAAAATTTGCATCCAAACAATAAGTGTGCTCCTCGTGATTGATTCCAAGTTATTCTGTGAAGCACTTAACAGATGCACTAAGCCTTCTGTCAGCTGAGAGCCAAGGGAGTAAGAAAATAATGAAAGGACTTTTCTTTTCACGTATTCTCGAACAGGCTTTTCTGTTATAGAATCAAATCAGCCTGACCTTCCCTGCAACCAGCAATGTCTTTATAGTATTTGAAAAATGCCCCACAGATGGCAGTGTCTTTTATATGGTGAAGCTATGCCTGTAGCCACTCAAAGTCGGTGATTTTATGGAATAGGTCTGGTGGTGACTTGTCACAGCTCGGAGATGGTCAGCCAGAGCAATTAGGGAGAAAGTATCTTAGGCCTAGAGAAGATGAAATCCCCCTACCTTTCAGAGCATAATTTATTTTAGCATCCCTCTATACACTGTTTTTCCAACCTTTTTTAATATGAACTCATGAGACTACGACCTGGTTATTTCTACATGCACAAGTATATCAGAAGTTTCGTGAATTTTCCTCTTTTACTTCTCACTTCATGCTATTGCTCTTCTGTTATGCTTTGTGAGGTCCACGCCAACCCATACACTGATTTCTCAGCCATCAGGGGTCTTGATCACAGAGTGAGAAGCACTGCTTTGATAACTACCCTGTGCTATGACATGGCAGGAACATTGAAGCCATTCTCTACAGAGTACCCTCTGCTGTCCCACTATTCTATCTGTTTCTGCTCTTTTCCCTAATTTCTTTAGCCCAGCTGATCCATTCAGTCAAATGTCAGACTCTTCTTTTCTGTGATTAATTTTATCTGTTAACTTCTTTTTGTTGCATTTGGTCATCTTGTTTTGTTTGTGGTGGGAGCTAGTGATGAGAGAGAGAAAGAGAAACACCAGACCATGTGAGCTTTGTCTTGGGGTAAAAGGTAAACTCTGGGAATCCTGAAAGGTAAACAGGACTTTAGTGTCATCCATCTTAACATGGATGACATCTTAACATCTTCACCTTGATTTTTGACTCTTTCATGCATCCACCATTTTGTGGTACTTGGTATCTGTCAAGTTCTATGCCAGGCTGTGGGGATTCAAAGATGAATTACAGTTTTCTGTCATAAATATGTTCTTAATCTGGGAAGGAGAGCAATGTGGGGAAAATTAGGAAGTCATTTTGAAAAGTCAACCTGTTCTGGAAGGCCACAGCATCCCCATCTGAGTGAAATATATCTCAGTTCAATAAACTCTTGTAAGACATGTTGCCGTGATATTTAAATTTCAGTTGATGGAGAAATAACACTTCTGGGCCCAGGAGTGGCTCTATCTTTGGGGTGGGGAAGTGATTTGAGCTTATGAACCAGCTCTGAACTAGCCAAGGCTTCCTTTAAACCACTCTTTCCTTCTTGATTTCAGACCCTCATCCCTCTCTGGAGGGACCACTTGAGATTCTTCTCAGTGATGGGTCATTGCATGGGTGGGGCGGGGGCGGGAGGGGCATGCAATACTTTAATCAATCCATTCTGCTAATCTTAGTACCTATCCTGCTCTGCACCAGGGCCAGGATCCACCTCATTGTTAAATAAGTGTAAGGCAGAAAAAGCTTCAGAAAGCCGAGGTGTAGATAACTCTAGGTGTGATTCGGTACATATTTGCTTTCCTCCTGTGGATAGCTAGAGGAGATTATCTTGCGTCTGATACCATTTGCTAATAGTGATATAAAAATGCATGTCAGGAGAAAGAAATCCAAAAGCATGAATAAGCCCTTAATTATTTTCAAGAAAAAAAAATGTATAAATAGACTGCTTGCTGGGAAAAGATTTACATTTTACCTTATAAGTCATTTTAATGGCTTATGTTTGAACTGAAATGTGATAGCTAAACTAGTGACTATAAATACACAGAGAGTTCCAACCAGAACAGAATAATTTGGTAGGGAAAGGAACAAGCAGTGAGATTAGGTATAAGACAAGGTCTGGTTTGTATTTGCTTTGGAAGTCAAAGCCAGCCAAACCAAAGTACATTGGAGGGTCTCAATGACAACTGTGGACTCTGCTCAGTTTCCAATATCTATCCCTTGGGCCTCATTCTGAGGCTGCTGTGCCCTGGGGTACAAATAGCTGCCCTTGGTTCTACAGTTCCCAAACCCCATGCTCCTCAACAGGCCGTGCTATCTTTCTCATGCCCAGGCTGCTCTTCTACCACGAGTGACATTTTTGTGCCCACCTCACCAGATTATGCTGATAATTACAGGAAGGCCTGGTGGTGGCTCTAAATTTGAACCCAAATTTGTTCTTCCATTCGCTGTTTCTTGAATGTACCATCCAGTCCCAAGACTCCCCTATTGTCTTTATACAGAAGATTACCAAATCCTTTCTGCCTGAGTTGCATTGCTTGCTGCATGCGTTCTCTTGGGTAAATCACCTTCACTTCCAACTCCGCATGTTAAATTATCGTATTCATCTTCAAACCAGCTTCATGTCCCAGCCTCTTTCCCTCTAAATGGTAGAATTATCGAGATCAGTTGGGTAAGGTCAAAATACTGGTGTCATCTTCAACTCTGTCCTTCCATTCATTAATCCCACCCCTAGTTATTGTCTGCACTGTGTCAGGCACTGCCTTAGCACTTAGCATCCACACAGTGATGAGCAACCGGGACATTCAGACCATTCAAACCCAATCTTCATTCTCTTCCTCTGCTTTGGCCCAGTCAGCCCAACTTGCCTGTTACCCCCTTCTGCCATCCCCTTACCTCAAGCCCTCAACTAGAGTAGCAGTTAGACCTGCCTTCCCATCTGTAGGTGTGGTCCCTACCCCTTGCCAAGCTGCTCTGTGGTTGCCACATCCTAACACAGGACAGCAACTATTCCTCCTGCCTCTGGCAGGCGGCACACACTCCTTACCTCGTCAATGGGATGAAATCACCTTTCCTGTCTTCTCCAGCACAGATCGTTGTAGCTCTCTTGTTCCTAGAACACAATGGGAGCTCTTTTATTCCTTTGCTTTCGCTGAAATCTCTCCTCTCATCTCCTAAAACATGGAAGGTTTTGCCTTCACTCCTGAAAACTTTGCTGATCTTCTATCAACTTTTTTTCCCTAAAGACTTTACAGAGCATTCCTAGCCAGAAGCTGATAACACTCCTTCATGCTGATCTATGCTTTATTTTATGAGAAGAATATCTCAGAATTTTCATGCTTATCAATTAGCATGTTTTAAAGTTGAAAGTACATTTATTGCCAGGAGCTGAAGTTGCTATGGCTTGTGGCTTGAAATTTCTAGTCAGACTGTCACTGCTTCCAGAACAAGACTTATGGACTGTTAATGGACTCCCAAATGAGAATAACTCTCCAGATCACCTGCCTTCGTTGGCTAAGTTCAGACTTGAGCTGTGACTCTTCTTTGATTACATATATACTTCTGTCTCCAATTTATATTCTTTTTCAAAGAATGCAAAATAGTTCTGGAGAGTTTGCATGTTTGTTTTTCAGTTGTGGAGTTTCTGAAGAAGTTATGTTAAATGTTTGAAAGATGCCAGAAGAAATAAGCTTACAACAATTTTTTTGTAATCATGAAAAAATATTTTCCTGACAAGTGAAAAAAGGTACATTTATTTTCCTTAGTTTCTCTGCAGGTTTTTGACGAGACTATACAATGTTCCTACTGTTCATATCTCTCTGTCTCCATATATATATATATTTTATATATATATTAATATATATACATTTTACATATTAATATATATTACATATTAATATATATTTTATATATACATATTTATTTATATTTATATATACCTATATATAAAACACATTTATATGTCTATATTTATATATATTGAGAAAACAATAAAATTTGGAGCCTCGTCCTGCTTATATGAAAAACACAATACAGTTTGGAAATTTCATATCATTATGTTTGCATGTAAATAATTACTTGTAAAATCTAAGTAAAAATGATTGGCCTCCACAGCCTTCCAGCATTTACCACCAAAATGGCTGAGATATGCATCCAACACAGTGGACTCTAAAGTAATCTTGACAAAAATGGCCTTAGGTCTTTGCAGTGGTGACTTCAGTTCTTAAATTCACTGGAGTTTCTTTTCTGTAGCTAGGTTGTGATTGTGTTCTAAACAGAAACACCGGTAGATCAGAGAATTAACTAAGGGAAATCACAATGTTTCTCCTTCTCTCCACTCTGCACCCAGTACCTGCTGGGCAGGTGGACCCAGCGCTGGTAAGCGGGTTATCACTCCTTAGGGTGCTCAGAAAACAGCAAATGTTTTCATTGACAGGCTGAAGGGGTTTATAGTGAGAAAAGGCTCACTTATGAGGTAACAAGTAAAGACTATCCAAAGAAATCGATCACAGTTAATCTTCCAATTGATAAACAAATATGTACTAAATTTTTTTAAAAAATTAAAAATTAAGGGATCCCTGGGTGGCGCAGCGGTTTGGCGCCTGCCTTTGGCCCAGGGGCGATCCTGGAGACCCAGGATCGAATCCCGAGTCGGGCTCCCGGTGCATGGAGCCTGCTTCTCCCTCTGCCAGTGTCTCTGCCTCTCTCTCTGTGTGTGTGACTATCATAAAATAAAAAAAAGAAAAAAGAAAAAAGAAAAAAAAATTAAAAATTAAAAAATAGGGATCTGCACTAATATATAGTCTGAGAAAATGATTCATAAAACTAACACATTTGGAGTTACAAATCCACAATTTCATATGAAATAAATTACCCTCTGGTCTTTTCATAAATTCCTTGGAAGTAGATTTATTACCAAGAAAGGTTACATGGCAAATATTTATAGATTGAAATATATTTTTACATGCACAAAGGCACTACTGCAAGGTTGTTTAGGTGGGGGGAGGGGTATCCTAAAGTAAAGTGTTTTTTGGCTCTTTATAGAGTGCACCTTACTATATGTGGTCTAACAAGTCTGTGGTCACTTGTTTCCTGCTGCTTAGAAACAAATGAAGAACTTTTATTTTTTTTAATTAAATTATTTAAATTATTTTTTTAATTGCATTTTAAACTTTCGAAATGCGTGTTCTAAAAATCCTTCCCTGGAGGCACCCTCCTCTTCCCTTCAGCTGTACAGATGTACAGACTGTTGCTCTGTCCAGACCAAATACCTCCCTCTCTCAACCTATTACCTCACTTATTGCTTTACTTCCCATACAGAACAGTTCATGATTTAGCTAACATCTGTTTCTTTCTTTCTTTTTCTTTTTTTAAGTAGGCTCCACACCCAGTATGGAGCCCAACATGGGGCTTGAACTCATGATCCTGACACTAAGACCTGAATTGAGATAAAGAGTGGGATGCTTGACTTACTGAGCCCCCCGAGGTGCCCCAACTTTTATTTCTATCAGTACATAGTGATTTTAGGAGTGAAGGTAGATTGCCCAGCTTTCAGTTTGAATCAGTGCCTATGTTTCCAATCAAAGTTTGAAGTTCATGAAAGAAAAAACAGGAGATAAAGGTTGAGGAAGGTTTCTCTTTTGGATAAATATACCCCAAAGTTCTTCCCTAGAGCCTGACCATTTGGTAATACTTGAAGTCTAGTTATAAGTGCTATTTAGAAAATATCAAAACAAAACTTTTTAAGATGGTCTTCAAAATCCTTTTTGAGTTGGCCTCTGCTAACTCTTCTTATGCTTCCTTTCACACCACAATGTCTCTGGAATGTTGTGCCTCCCTCATACTCAAATCCTTCCAGAGTCATGAGGTGAGGTGCTATGTTCTTTCCATTTGTACTCCCCATGTCTCTCCAATTTGCTTCCATCTTTTGTCACTCAACCATAGGAGACACCAAATTGTCATCTCCTCCACAATGTAGGTAAGGATCATCCCCACCTAGCCCCCATTATATTCCCTGAAACTTTACTATATGTTAGCTGTATACTAATTGCTTAATCCCCACCCACATCTGCCTTGAAACCCCAGAACCTCAACTGGCACCTGACATGAAGAAAGTACTCACAAGCACTTTTTTGAATGAAATAATAAATCAGTGCATGTGTGAATGGATAAAATTATCAATGAATGTTTCTCTGAGTCCACCATAGATAATGCACTTTTCCCTATGATTGATCTTTCCACTCCTGATACGGTTCTTCTGTGTGTAGACGTGTTTTGGATATGGAAAGAAGGGTTGTTTGTTGATCCCCATTCTGAAAAACCTCCTTTTTGAGAACAGGCACTTGCAGCTGTGAATTTGGTATAACCACAGAAGAGTATACAGACAGAGATCAGAGGATCTCAGGAGTTATGTTTTACAGACCTGCCCCAACCATACAGGGAGATCCTTGTTTTCATTGATTCCTGAATAAAAGCCAATTTCCTTTGCTTTTTTCCAAAATAACTATTATGTTTAGGACACATCCTTGTCCTTGCTTTATAGACTCCATGATGGGGGTAGGGAGATGAATGAGAAACGTATCCCCTCGTGTCTTTCAGATAGCCCTCTACACCAGAGGTTCTTAATATTTTGGACTGTCAATGTATAATTTCCAAAAAGTTAAGAATATTTTCTGTGTACCTAAATAGAATGAAGGTGTTCAAGGGTTTTATTCACCTCCTTAATTAGTGGAGGAACCAGGAAGATGACAAATCTGGATCCAAGAACATCTGAAGAAGAGAGGTTTGGATATATCCTCTGGAGATGCATTTAAAAAGTTGGATATTCGAATGAGATGGGATAAGCTAAATAGAAAACTGATTAAAATCCTATAGAACAACAACAGCAAAAAACCTAACAAAGTCTTTTGGGATTATTTTTTCCTACTGAATAAAAATCCACAATTAACATGTAACTTCATGGAGCCTACCCTATAGTAATAAAGCAAACAACCAAGTCAAACATGTTGAATATATATTGGGTAAACTTGATGAACAATAACCCAATATGATATGGAAAGAGCATACATACAATTGCATTTTTTGCCTAATTTCCAAGTTTCAAATAATTTTTCTTAATAGCTGTTAACCTCTTTGAGAATTGATGAAAGCCATGAATCAGTTTTGGGATCTCCCTGAAGCCCAACCACAGGTTCCCCATGGTCCATAAACTCAAGACTGGAAGCTCCTGGTCCTTATTCTGCATAGCTGAAGCTTGTGCATAAGCCAGGAGATATTTGGTCACAACCAGACTGACCATGTATCTTGATTTTCCTTTCAAGGAGAGTGCAAGATAGCTAAAACAAAGTGGATTCAAACTCAGGTAATTGGGCCAGCTAACTCTTCCAGTCTCCAGAGTAGAAGAGAAGTACCTTGCACCACTGTTTCAGCTTGTCAAATGCAAACAATAGCCAGTTGTGAGTGGCCACTGCCTTGTGCTGTGAGAGTCATGAAGCCACTGAGCTCCAAGTGAACTGTCTCCAGGGGAAATGTGAGAAACTCTAGCCTGTATAGATGTGAAAAAATGAGTAGGAAATAGGGACTGAGCCATCATGATACAGAGCAGATAGAGAGGACTCTGTCCTCTCTTTAGCCTACAGTAAAAAAAATGCAACTGTTTATTATTGTTTTATGATGCTTTTCCTTATTTTCCAATAAATACTTTGGACAACTAAAAACTAAAAAAATATTTATTTTCAATGAAAATATGGCACTGAGTTTCCATTTTCTAAGAATGTTGATGAAGCAATTGCATGGATTAGCTTGTTTTTCAAAGTTCACCATCCACAGAGGGAGAGGAGGAGGGTCCTAATGATGTCACCAACTGCTTCTGAAAGATCCCCAGTATCTACTTTTAAAGCTTGTTTTTATTTTTGAGACTTGACCCAAATATTATCTGACGGCTTTAGGAAAGCTGCTTATTTACATATTATTCAGTAAAGCATGATGTTTCATTTAGATCAATGACTCTTTCAATTAATTTCACTGATTTCTTTAATTTTTTTTTTTTTTTAGTAATCTCTACACCCAACATGGACCTTGAACTCACAAACTCAAGATCAAGAGTCACATGTTTCACTCTCTGAGCCAGCCAGGTACTCCACACTATGTTTTTTTGATACCAGATTTTCATGTGCATTCGCAAAAAGTGAAATCTTTCATATGTTGGCTCCATTGGAGGAAGAATATGTCAAGGAGTTAAATAAACAGCACCAGTTTTATACCAGTGCCATCAGGTGCTTCAAAGGGGAAAGAAGTTAATCCTAATAAGACTTCTAAGTTTTCACTCAGTTCGCAGAATCAGGGGAAGGTTCTTGGAGTTTCTGTTAAAGGTGAAACATGATTACAAATGTTATTATAAAGTCAAATGAAAAGTTTAACATTGAAGATAAGACAATATGTTCTGTTGTTTTATGTGTTTGCTTTTAATGATAACACATAATATATATTTTGGTCACAGCATTGTGGTAAAGCAATTCTTTAACTAAATTAAGAAACCTAAGATCTTGGTTATGGTGTATACATAATTCATAATTGCATCCAAATAAATTTCAATATTATGTCAAATATAGAATGATCACAAATATTTTAGTATTTTTACACTTACAAAAACTCAACTCCAAATTTTTGAAGGAAGTTGATAAGAAAAAATCCTTTGGCATGGCAGTTAACTCTGCCACCCAACATCAGTTAGGTTTTGAAATGTTTGATCCTTTGAAGAATTGATTTCATACCTAAAGTAATATTGAACTTTAGTTGCAATTTTGTTCAAAGTCATTTGAAAATCTCTACTCATATTTAATATGTTGAATATCCAAAGAAAGTCAACTTAGGAAAGTTTTAGCAAATTGCAAAAATTCAAAACAAAGCTTCTGAGTTGGAAGATATTATAAATTGCTCCTAAAAAGCAGGGGATGAACCAAACAGATTAAGTGGTGAGAATTCAAAAGGCATTCAAGACTTAAATGTGATCTTTTATCATTGTATTTTGAAATAAATTGATTCAGCATAAATATCATTCGATGGACTCCTATTTTTAATTGGGTAAATCAGTAATTTGTAGCAAATTAAAGTGAATCGAGAAGAGTTCTAAATGTGCAGCATCTAAATTTAATTCTCCTAAAATGCATTAAAAAAAATCTTTTCAAATATCTGCTGAATAAAAGTATCCAAAATGGAAGTATTGGGGAAAATAGCTAATATGAAATATTTACACAATTTAACATGAAAACAGATGAGAATATTATATGTGTAGAATAATTCATTTTCAGATTACTAGCTACCTTAGCTCCCATAAAAAGTTTTTCTTTCTCATTTAAAAACATTATGGTCATACATCTATTTCTTTGCTCTTTCAGCTCAGTGACTGGAGGCAATGGACACTCCAGTAGCAATAAGTACACTAATGGTCAGATCTTGGTTTCTTTTTCTTTTTTTTGTTTTTTGTTTTTTAGATCTTGGTTTCTAATACCATTCTCCAAGAAAGGAAGTCAGGGCTGCAGGGCAAATTAGTTGAATTGAGGACTGTGCAGCAGATATATTTGATGGAGCTTATAGGATCTGGCAGTGCCAGAAAACAAGGTAGGCTAACGAAAATAAGTATCTACATTGATGGCATTCTGTCAGTGGGACATAGAGGCCAACTAAAGGAGCTCTCAATGGCCAAAACTGGAACATGTTGAGCAACAATATACAGTAGTGTTGAAATATAACTCAAATTATAAAATGAATGTCTAAATATCCATGAGATCTTAGTAAGTAAGTAAGTAAATAAATAAATAAATAAGAGAAACTATATAAACATCCCATGCAGAATAATTTGAAATAATTTATGTAGATATTCTTCCCTTAAGGAGGTAGAGCATAAACCCCTTCTGCTTAAGTATGGATTGTAAATAGTGACTTTCTCCCTAAAGGGACAGTATGGAAAGTTAAGGGGAGTAACTTTCTGGTGAAGACACCTGGCAAACACTACCTCAGTCATGTGATCCATGTTGGCATCAACACGGATCACATTACATGCCAACACCATGATCATTAATGCTTGATATATCATCACGTTGCTATGATACAAGAGTTGGACTTTACTTCTGTGATCTTCCTCATCAGAACACATTAGCCCAGTCTGATCTTGAAAAATAACAACAAAAAACAAACAAACAAAAAATTAGACAAATTCTAATAGAGGGGCATCCTGAAAAATATCTGGCCAGCGCTCCTCAAAACTGTCAAGAGCACCAAAAACAAGTTTAAGAAACTATCACAGCCAAGAGGAACCTAAGGGAACATGATGGTTATATGCTCTGTAGCATTCTGAATAGAAGTCTGGAATAGAAAAAGAGTGTTATATTAAAACAAAGACGATCTGAATAAGCTGTGGACTTTGGTTCATAATAATGTACCAATATTGATTCAGTAATTATAACAAATGTATCATACTAATGTAACATATTAATAGCAGGAAACTGGGTAAGGAGGTACATGGGAACTGGCTGCACTATGTTTTTAATTATTCTGTAACTCTAAAACAGTATTAAAAATAAAATCTATTTTAAAAAAATAATAAAAGTATATATACAAGGACTCACATTTCCTTTTTAGCTTGAGCTCCAATATGGCTCAACTGTCACCGACTGTATCCCCAACTCTGTCAGCTGGAAGATCCCAATATTTCGTATATTCGTTTTAAGATTGTCAATGTATTTCTACTGAATTTGAGCCAGAATTTCTTTCAAGAAACAATCCCAAGTGTAAAAATACTATAGTATGCTATGATTTGAGGCAGTCAAAACCCTTAGTAAATAGGTATTTTGCATAAAGAAATCATTATCTAAATTTGAGTTCAGTAGCTAGAAAATGATGCTTTGAAAAATATTGCTTATCTTAAAAAAATCTACACTTTAAAAATTAAAAATAATAGTACCTTATTGAAAAAAGTCTTCAGAAAAATATCAGTGCCGTGCATCAATGTTTAATATCTTTGCTGTTTTTCTCCCTTTACAAATTACTTCTACTGAATTTACTCTTAATTTTAAAGATTCATAATCAGTGTGAGGGCACTCACTTGCTAGGTATTCTTCATATAGAAACTTTTATATTTTGTGAATACTTTAAGGAAAAAAATCCCTTTGTACATTTTCTTACTATCTAATTTGATGAATGCCTAAGAAATCATTTGTATTCATCTTGTTTCTATTGATCAATCTTGTCCGTTGCATCTTAACTCTTCACTCTCCAAATGAAGATATTCCCATTTCTGATTTTTTTCACATTGAAGTATGCAAATATTTCATCCTAAGTATTTCTCACAGACATTGCCTTTATGCCTCCATTCAAAGTAGCTTTCTTTAACAAACATTTTGTCACTAAATAATACCTTGCTACCTCTATCTGACCCATTCTTGCAGTTGTACTTATTCTCACATCTCACTCTGTGTGAGATTCTTTAGATCATGCAAAAAAATTATCTTTGTGCCGCAACATCACTTGGTATTCATTCATCTTTATAACCACGGAAACGCACCACACAATATGGCAAACTCCCATAAAACTATTTGTAGGAAGAACTGCAGTTTGGGCCAAAATCTGTCAAAAGAACTGTTGCAACAGTATTGAGATTAATGAAATGGTGTTTCCAGAACAGGGGTAAACTCCAGAAACACTATGGTAAATGGAAGAAATCAGATGCAAAGACCATGTATTGCTGGACTTCGTTTACACAAAATATCTGTAAGGCAAATATATAAAGAAAAATATATAAAGACCGGTGATGCGCCCGGGTCAAGGGGTGGAGATGAATTGACCTAAAATGAATACCTCCCTTCCTGGGGTGATGGAAAAGTTCTCAATCTGGATTATGGTAATGTTTGCATAATTATGCAAATTTATTAAAATTCATTGAATTGCACACTTAAAAGGGTACTTTTTTGTAGTATGTGAATTTACCTCAATAAGTTACACCTCAGTAATTTAAAAATGATGCTTGACAAGATGGCAGTGCAGGCGAATAATTCAGCCAGTTTGACCTCACCAAGATGAATTTCTAAACTTGAAAGTTATTATAGTTACTTTACCTCTGAATCTGCTCTGAATTTCATAGGGGGCAAATTGCAATCCTAGTGTGTAGGAACAAATGTGTTCAGGCTGCTTAATACATGATAGAAACTGCAAAGTACTTTACAATGAATCCGCTCTACCGAGAGCTTCAGAAATTAATTATTCTGGATCTTGTAATTACTTTCAGTTTTATTCAGCCATTACCCCTTCACTTCTATCATTTCTGTTTGACAACTTTAAAAAAATAACCCCTTATCTTTCTTCTTTTCATAGTTAAATGTCAGCTAGAGTTTTAGATGCCCCTTTTCATTAATGCAAAGTTCCTTTCTTTGTGTACATGAGACTACCGAGTTCAAGCAATTAGTTGTAGAAAAAGCTATGAAAATTTTATATTTCCAAGTGAACTGAAGCTCCTAACCTGGGAATAAATAAATGTCATTGATGGGCTAGAAATCAATAAAGAAAAGCTACAAGGAAGGCTTTGTTGCAAGAATGGGTTCTCTTAAGCAACCCTTAATTTCTGGATATTTATGGAAAGTATTCATGAACATAGAACAAGGGCATTATTCGCTTCTTTGTATGATTGGGGGAAAGGACCAGAAAGGAGCCAGTTAATAAAAAAATTAAAAAGTCCAATGGTGAGAAATTGAACATATCAACCATGAAATTGTGTTAATTTGATAATTAAAGTGTCTTAGTTCAAATGTAGATCCTGGACACTTAACAACATGGTGACAAAATCATTAGGAATGAAGGCATATTAGACACACATTAATAGCTGAAACGGATAAAGTGTAAAGCTCCCTTCAAGAAAATGCTTTTTGAACAGCACACAGCAATTATGCATAGACCTTATATTATTTCATCGTTCAAAGAGGATCTGGGAAGAAAGACACGGAGTCTTTCTAGTTCGGGTGAGTTCTGAAGGGCACAATCAGAAACAGAGGAGGACCGGAGATGAAAGGGAGGAGTGGGGGGATGCGGAAAAGTAACAAATGAAGAAAGATGAGCACAAAGCACAGGGGCTCAGCCCTTCTCTGGCTCGCAGCTCCCCGCTTTCTGCTTGGACTCTCCCCTCGCCAGCATCCTTTGACACTTTGTCCCTTCCAGATTTCCTCTAGTCTCTTCCTATAGTCCACCTTCACTCCTCTCTTGCCTTTCTTCTCATAAAAACATCCATTAAGGCCAGAAAACTCTTGAGAAAAATGAAAACGAATGGTTTAATTTTTGTACCAAAGTCAGGAGGTGCAAATGAGGAAAGGCAGCGATGCATCACCTCTTTATAGCTCAGACGGGAGGGCCACCTTCTGAGAAAATCGCAAACCGGGGGCTTTGAAACAGAGGGCTGTAGGGGAAGAGGGTAATTCATTACAATACCTATTGTTCTGAGGCTGGGTGTGCGAGCTGATATTTGTACAGTTTCAGCTGGGTAATTGGGTTCTCTGGCTTTGTCTCTTTCCCTTGAGGAGTTTAAATTTTTCCTTTCAGAACCATAATAGAAAGATGAGTCAGTGGCCCAATTTTTTAAAAAGTAGATGTTTTTTAACGTAGTTTACAGTGTAGTTAGAAAAGACATGGCCCCTGGGACACCTGAGTGGCTCAAGGTTGAGCATCTGCCTTTGGCTCAGGTCATGACCCCAGGGTCCTGGGATCGAGTCCCACACAGGGCTCCCCGCAGGGAGCCTGCTTCTCCCTCTGCCTGTGTCTCTGTCTTTCTCTCTGTGTGTCTCATGAATAAATAAATAAAATCTTTAAGAAAAGAAATGGCCCCAATTCACAAGAGGGTCTTCTCTTATGCATAAAGCATCCATGAAGCTCATTTTGAATGAGAAGAAAAAGGAAACTAGATGCTATAATATTATATTCCACATCAAAGCAATATTCATTGAGTCATTTTATATCATCAAAGCCACCTTTGCACTTACTGCCCCACGTTAGCCCCTGCTGTCCATTATTACTATTCATAATTATTATTATTATGGTATGTTCATGATTATTTGCATTTTTACTTCTGTGATGTATAGAAGGCAAATGAGATTAAATAAGTTGGGTGGGGCCATTCGTGTCATATATTTTTAGACTGAAAAAGACCAATCCCTTCATCTTGCAGACAGGAATAGACGTTGTAGAAAAATCTGAGGCCTCGCCTGGGTTACCCTGCCAATTGGGAGCAGGCTTGGAGCTAGAAGGTCCGGCCTCCTAGCCAGCACTGGCCACTAGATCAAGCTACCTTTTATTGGGCCTCACAGTGACCCACCAGCATGGAAACAAGCATATTTTACATGTGTTTGCATTCTTTTTGACTAGATCATGAAGCAGAGAACTCCTTGCAAACAAACCAGTTGGGATGCGCTGGCCAGCGCCAGAGACCTCAGAAGAGTAGAAGACAGAGATGGTAATTCAAGGGCAGCCTTAGGCCACACTTTTAAAGCACCCCCAATATGCCAGGAACTGGAACATTTGCCAGGACCACAATGAGGAACAGATCCCGGGTAAGAAATCTCCAAGGCAGCCCCCTCGTTCCTGTCTTGCTCTTCGCAATTGCTGAATGCAGCTGGAGCTCTCTTGATCTCTGCTTTCACTCCCCATTCCAAGTCCGCTTTCCTTCAAAGCCTCGATCATTCTCCTTGCTATTTTCTGAAAAAAACAAGAGAGCATTCTGCGGCGCTGTCCTGAAAGTGCACATGACATTGAGGCAGGCAGTGGGCATCTGCATGCTCCTTTATCACTGACATTCCTGAACATGCATGCACATCACCATAGGCTCCAACAAGAGAAGAGAGCAGATCCTCATGAATATTTTCATAATCAATCTTCATTTTCAGAGATGTTTTATTTTTATGACATATCTCAGACAAAACTCAGGATACGTTGCATTAGAGTTGATTGCCTAGAGAGCAGTTCTTTATTACTTCCCTCTGGTGGCTTCAGGCCACGGATCCCACCTCTCTGTGCCTCCTTTCCTCCTCTGTGAAGTGAGGCTAACAACAGTCTGTACCTCAAAGGCCGGCTGTGAGGATTAAATGAGTGAGCTAAAATTCAAAGCCCTTAGAGGAATGACGGGTGCATGATCAGACCCAAATAACAGCTGTTTACAATTTATCCCTGGAAAAATACTAAAGTTGTGGATGAACTACCACATTCTAGAGTAAATTATCTTTTAGAATAATCATACCTGGTTAGCCATGGACTGTTCACTAGTTTGTTTGTTCATTGTCCATGGGTCATAAGAGACCAGACAGCCCCCACACACTCCCAGGCAGGCCTGCTGCGGGGTGCTTGAACTCAAGTCTTGATCTTTCCACCTTCACACTCAATCCAAGATTCTAGGAGGTTCATGGCTCTGATGTTTGTAGTGTTCCTTGGAAATAGTTAACATTTGTGGGGTTATTTATATTATGGAAATTAATACTCTCACTGTTTTATTCATTAATATTTTAATATGTTTATGATAAGACTCAACCCAAACCAATTTCCAAATCAAATCTGTCCCTTAATAATTTGATTTGTCGGAACAGAGAACAAAAGCATTACCAACAGAGTACTTTGAATGAAATTATAATTAATTAGGCATCTGAATGCACTAACTAATTTTGGATGAGTAATTAGATGACTAATTATGTTGAAAACAGAACCGTGTGCTTAATGAGATGACCACGGCCAATTCTACCCACAGGGAATTTTTTCTATTAGTTAAACTTTTGATTGTCTTTGATGATCTAGGGTCACCTGTTGCATAAAAAGATACGAGGTTCGAACTGAGCCTGGTTTTGATTTGTACTTTCCATTAGACACCCACAATTTAAAGCCTCTTTCCAAAACCTGTGTTCCATGATGATCCACTGCAGACTTATTGGCATGCCATTTCTTCCCCTTGACATCTTTCACACATACATACCTTCCCACCCCCACTTACATCCTAAGATAATTGCTTAAAGTTCCTAAATATAGCTACAGTGTATTATTTCTGCTTAGGTTTGGGATCTACACAATGATAAATTAAACAAGAGGAGAAGTAACACATTGATTGGGCTATAGATAAATCTTAATCCATCCAGAAGAAGTATCTGAACTGGCAGTTTCTCCTTTGAAAAGGCGCTGCCTGCGACCAGCTCAGATCACAGGCAACCTTGAAGCAGTCAGCAGTTCCGTTTCAGGCAGCTGGTTCTAACTAGCACCTACTTGGCAGAAAGCTACATTCAGGATTTCTGGTTTTAAGTTCAAACCAATATTTCATAGCAATTGTGTTGTCAGAATTCAGGTCAGGAAGATGGCAGATGTTAATTTAAACCAAAGAAGCAAAAACAAACTCTTTTCACTTTTTCTTTTTTTATCACAGAATTGGCAGCTCTGCCTCAAATTCTGGACACAAAATAAACTGCAAGTGGGTTAGAGGCACATTGTGTAGAGGAGACTTTCTGAAGGTATTTTGGTGCCTGGGAAATACAGAACAGAATCTGAAATCAGGCAAATCATGTAATGGTAGGAAAAAGGGACTGTCTTTGTAAGTCGGAAAACAATACCATTGATTTGCTTCATTTTAAAAAACAAGCTTAAAATCATACTGATCCCAGCTTTTGTGAAAAGGCTTTTGCTGGTCCATACTAACCAGTGAGCCAGATGGTAAGATCCATCCCCAGAGAAAGGCACCAGCCCTGATCTCTCCTTGTTTCCTAGACTTAGAAAAGACTTCTGTTCCAGAAAGGGCTACATCTACACAAAACCAAGTATCCATACCTGGAATCCAAGTAGAGTCATACCTACTCTCTGATTCAAATCAAGATTCTCCATCCTTTTAAGCTCAATGCAAAGTTAAGAAAAGAGTCTATGAGTCCACAGTAACATATGTGTATGCGGGGATCTGTGTATGGGCAAAGGGCTGAACATTTGCCCTTCTCTTCCATCTGTTTGTTAGTTTAATAAGGTAAAGAAAGATCTACCATTGAACATCTCCCTATTCTATCTTGAGAGAGTATCAGACCTCATAATTCCTCACATTCTTCAGAGTACTATCTACTGAATGAAATAGGGAGTTCTTTTCACACCAAGGCAATTATTAAAAAATTATCTATTGTACTCTTCAAATCAGTCACCAATTATTTGACTAGTGTTTGAAGATTATCAGGTGGAATTACCTGTCTGATCAATATTTTCTTTCCATGACACCAATAAACTATGTGCACCCCTGATTCCTTTTATGGCTTGCTTGTTGACCAAACATTCCCATCACCCCCAAGCAGTTCTTAGGTCTGTGAAGTGATAATCTTATCTGGTCTGCCATTTTATTTTGGTTATTTTTGCTGACCTTTTCCTTGCTCAAGAAAGCTTTCAAAAATGTGGGTCTTCTACCTGAGAATATTGAAACATTATTTACCTTAGATTAGGCACTTTGGAAGGTCTTTCTTGAGGAGACACCTCATGCTTCCACATCCTGCCCGGAAAAGATCACTTTAGATACGGCAGACTGCGTGTGACTTGTTTCCGTGCAGACAGAGTTGCACTTAAGGAAACTGGTGACCTTTTGCTTCTGCCAGTTTAACCCCAAAAGCAAAAATAGAAGCCCGCTTTGTAGTGTATTCCTCTATGAGAAAAAAAATAAAAAAGAAAAGCTTTGAAAGAGAAAGGTGGTTCTACAAACGTCCTGATGTGGAAACGTAGGCCAAATTGGGGAATTGACACAACAAAATCCTAAGAATTGTTTAGCTTATCCTCTTTTCAGGTTAATTTTTCCCAAGTTGGGCACCATGATGCACTCTCCTCTAAGGTAACAATTCCTCTGACTTCAGAAGGCTAGGCATTGTTTCCTTTTCATACCAGAGACTTACTAGAAAAATCTATACTATGTCAGAATAGCTGCAAATATGAACAGATAAGGGATTTCAAAACAGTCACATGCTTCTGTTTCTTAAATGTGTAATTTTAAGAGCCAACCCTGGCACATTTTCACAACTTGAGAATATTCTGTCCACTGTCCCTGCATTGATGTCAGTGTTAAACATACTAGGAAAGACAGTAAGAGAATTTGACTGTAAAAAAACTGTTTACTCAGTCCAGTCCACTACTGTCCAATATAAGTGGCTTTCCATAAACCAGGAGTCTATACATAACTGAACTCTTTCAATTCAAGTAAGTCAGAGTTAACAAATATTTATTGAGTGTCCCTAATATGTGCTGAACATATGCTTGGTCTTATGGAATAGAAAATACCAGAATTCAGGAGAAAGAAAAAAATAGTTTGCAATTTATTATTGACCAAGAGTTGATTTAGTGCTAACATGTTTTGATATGTCAGTGTATGCTGTGTGTGTGTGTTTGTGTGTGTGCATGCGAGTTTGCGCATGTATGCATATGCATGTTTGTTGTATATGTGTGTGCTCCATGTTTGCTGAAAGCATATATTTTCTAAATTATGTATAATTCAGATTGGTGTCTTTTCCCAACTCTAAAGCAAAAAAATCTCCTTCTTAATTTTTATGTCTGGTTAAACTATATTTGCTTTCATGCATTGCTTATTATAGAATTCTACTTGGTATTTGTATTGAGAAATCCATTTCCCTAGCTTTTTGATAGAGTACAGTACACATTTTTCCAAAGCAAATGCATCAAGCACATTAAACAGGCTTTAAATTTTGTATTTAAATGAATGAACTTCACTGGCTGTGTTTGTCTGATCTGTTAACCTTTACTTTTTAGTGCTTTGTAGAAAGGACGTAAGTTTATATTGGACACAAGAATTAGTGTTCTAAATAGAGTTACTTCTGTATGTAACATTCCATGACTTAGAATGAAAAGTATGTCTTCACTACCGTTTATTTATGTGGACATTCACTGAAGTCCATGCTCTAACTACAGTGGAATTCCTTAGGCAAGTTACATTTCAATGTACATTTATAAAGGATGTAAGGCTCCAGAAAATGAATTGAGAAGAAGCCAAGAGAAGAGTACCACACTTTGTCTCTTGATAAAAATGTTCAGATATAGTTGGTCAGTGAATTCTATCATTTTGAAAATTATATTTAAAAGATTAGAGTGACTTTATTGTTTTATTGTTTTATAGTTTGTGGGGCTATGATAAAAGACTATTAATACTAAGCAGGGGTAAATTCTTTCCAATAATTTATTAACTGCTTCCCAATTAAACTAACACAGACCTCAGAGACTATGAAGTGAAAAACAGGTATTAGATCGCCTTTATCCTGTACAAGATCCGGAACTGTCACTTTAATGTCATACACGTGGTAGGCAGGCACTGCTGAATGGTTCTCAGGACGATGCTACCCAAAACAATGATACCATGGTTCCTACAACAAAACAGAACAAAAAGAGAAGAAGAAGAAGAAGAGGAAGAAAGAAGAAGAAGAAGAAGAAGAAGAAGAAGAAGAAGAAGGAAAAAGAAAGAAGAAAGAAAGAAAGAAAAGAAAGAAAGAAAAGAAGAAAGAAAGAAAGAAGAAAGAAAGAAAGAAAGAAAGAAAGAAAGAAAGAAAGAAAGAAAGAAAGAAAGAAAATGGCGATATACTGTTAACAACTCATGAGTTGAAGTGTCTAAGAGTCAATGATCAATTCTAAGTTGAAAATGGAGAAATAGACCAAAAAATGTTAGACATAGTTTCTGCTTTTCATTCCTGGTTTCATATAGACCTTAACAAGTCACATCCTTTCACATGGTGTGCTGCAGAGGAGGATTAGCATCATCACTGCAATTTTGTTGTAGCATACCCCATCTCTGTCCATGCATGAGAGCTATTAAGAAGGACTTGGTCCAAGGTCAAGTATAAATTCAGCTGCAGAGGTTCCTCCAAGAAGGTAAAATTATGATTACTTCAAGATGGCTTATGCTCCCCCATTAGCTGAGGTTGAGAGCCCATGCAGCTGTGCCACAGCTGGGAAGGCACCTGGCTTCCCACCATCTAGGGCTGAGCCCTCACGCCGCTCTGGAGCCTCCTGCCCTTCCTCACCAGTGAGGTGGAGACGAGGGCTGGGAACAGAGTTCAGAAGTTGAAATCTTCTCTCCACTCCAGGTGGCTATGTAACAAATACCATCCTATGCAGATCTAAAGGATCCATTTGTCAACAGGAATTCTTCAAAGCCATGGTATGCAATGTTACTTCCAAATACTAAAAAAATTTCCATATATTGTGAATGTACTTAAAGCAGTTAAAACTTATCGATTTATAAAAGTGAAATCTTATTCATAATCCCCATCATTTGAAATGCAAACAGTTAAGTCCTATATTTCAAATAACCATTTTAATCACAGTTGGTAAAAGCTGGAACAATAAGAGCACACAAGTAAAACATTCATTTATCAACCTGTATGCATGTAGCCAAGAAATTTTAAAGAACCTGAAGTACCAGAGCTACAGTGTGGAGTAGAAATCAGGCTGCTGGGTGACGTTTCTTTATTGTTGGTCAACTTGGAAATTAAAGGAATTAAGTAAATTCTGAAAACATAAATCAAGGAAAAGTTTGAGATCAAGTAGATCCAAGTAGATGACATAGATGCATGTGGGAACTAAGCAACCCAGAAAGACTCAGAATAGTGAAAAATAGGCACTTTCTTCCCTCAAAAAAGCAAACAGTCCAGGATGGGAAAAAAACCAATGTGTGTAAGTAATACAATGGAAAGAGAGGAATTATCAGTCAAGAAAGGGTTGTTTGAGCTGAGTATAATAGTATCTGCATTGCTGATAGTGAATAACTGTATAAAATAATAATGAATAGTTAATCCAAATTGGAATACTAGAATTCCTATATTTGTGTCTTTAAAAGGCAGCTATACTGGATGCCTGGATGGCTCAGTCAGTTAAATAAATGACTCTTGATTTCATCTCAGGTCGTGATCTCAGGGTCATGGGATCAAGCCCTGAGTCAGATGTCAGGCTCTCAGCTCAATGGGGAATCTGCTTGAGATTCTCTCTCTCCCTCTCCCTCTGCCCTTCCTCCCTGTCCCCTCGCAAATAAATAAATAAATCTTTAAAAAAAATGCAGCCATAGTACTGCCATTTAAATTGGTTTCAATTATTGAACTGTGTGAAAGTTCTATACCACAAATCAACCCTGAGATAACAGAACAATTATTACTGTTCCTGGTTTATAGGTAAAGATACTGAGGACCATGGTAGCTGTATTGCAAGATTCCACTGGGCACTATTCACATTATAACTATCCAGTGACTTTCATCAAGTACCAAAGATAGTTAATGACAAAGCTGGGTCTCATTGGCAAAGCTTCAGAATGTGAACATTAGAACCATGTGAGTGAGCCTTTCCCAGCTGGGTAGTCTTGGTCCTGATATTTACCAGCATCATCATCCTTTATTCTTTGTGCCTGTTTCCTAAACTGCAAAGTAAGATAATAGTACTTTTTTTCACATGTATGTTGGGAGGATTAAGGAAATACACATGCAAAGCACTTAGTACAAAATTGACATATAATAAATAGTTGCAGTTATGTAAAAATGAAGAACTAATGTCTTCTGTCTTTGAGGTGAGAACTCATTTTGATATATCGAGCTTATTATTTTTTAAATGGATGGATTCCATTTAGCTGTATCATTTTTATAGGTATTTTACATGTAAAACGCACACTGATACACATACACCAAACTCACATACACCTAACTTTGTAAAATCTGTGAGAATTTGCCCAGCCTGGAATTTGCATAGTAATCTTTACTGAACATCAAAAACTTTGCTATTGGGACAGCCTGGGTAGCCCAGCGGTTTAGCGCTGCCTTCGGCCCAGGGCCTGATCCTGGAGACCCTGGATCGAGTCCCACGTCGGGCTCCGTGCATGGAGCCCGCTTCTCCCTCTGCCTGTCTCTCTCTCTCTCTCTCTCTCTCTCTCTCTGTCTGTAATAAATAAATAAAATCTTAAAAAAAAAACAACTTGCTATTGTAAGAGCTTAAATACTGTTCCATTTTTTTGGAATAGTCTAATGGGTTACATAAGTTCCTGTCATTAAATTATTATCAAAAGTTAAATTTGTAATAAGCAGCTGACTTAGTATGTAAAAAAATGTTTCCTTTCAGGACAATGTGATGATGGTTTTAACTTTCCTTAGAAAATGTCTTTGGGTTTAATTTACTTAATCTGAAGATAATTAAAGATAATAAAACAAAAAGTCATACAAAATTTAACTTCCAATAAAAAAAAAAAAGAATCATCATTTGGGCAGGAAGAAAAGGGGAGTTTTGTCTTTAAAATGTGACTCTTCGCTTTGATAATAGAAGTTTTCAATAAAATCCCTTCCAAGAGAAGTTTAATCAAATGAAAAAGCACCCAAGTGTGTATGATTAAAAGTATCAGCAACTTAATTCATCAATGTGTATTCAGGGTATTGCTAATACACCCATAAATAATTTTTTTCCAGATTTTGTATACTCTTCTCATTCGCTAAAGAGCAAAATATGTTTCATTCATTCATTTTTTCCTTTCATTAGTGTCTTCATTTAGTCCATCAAGAATTACTTCAGCAAATAGTAATAATATGCACCAGGACTGGGTAAGATATGTCTTTGTTTTGAAGGAATATAATGTACATGTAAGTCAAGACACATAAATATTCAGAAACAGAAAGAGAGTAAAGCACTTGCAGCAGGAGTCATTTAGAAAGCTTGAGGGAGAAGTAGCAGCTGGACTGAGCAGGGACAGGCCGAGATGGGTGACAGGACATTCTAGATGCAGGAGAAGGTAAGTCATGTAAAGAGGACCAATCTGTGAGGAATTGAAAATAGGATTATGCAAGATTTTGAGAGCAGATTTTAGAACTATTTGGTGTCAATCACAAATTCCACCTGTATTTTGGGAGATTCTATGCAGGTGCCAGGCACCTTTTTCCTTCATTCTAAGTGAGATGGTGAATAAAACACATGCCAATCCTTGCCTTCATCGAATTTACATTCTAGGGTAATGCGGGATGGGGCAGGGGAGACAGACAACAAGATAAATACACAATATATGTTATGTGTGTGTGTGTGTGTGTGTGTGTGTGTGTGTAGTGTATTATATTAGGGCTGAACATTTTAAGTAGGGTGTCAAGGATATGCCCAGTGAAGTGACATTTGAGTATCAACCAGCCAGGAAGAGGTGAAGTAGCAAGCACTAATGGTATACGAGGGAAGAACATTCCAGGTGCAAAGCAGCCAGTGGAAAGGCCCTGAGCTGGGTACATGCCTGATGTGTCAGAAGAATAGGGAGGGGCTAGTGTAGCAGGAGAGGAATAAGCAAGAGCTGAGGGCAGGGTGGGGGGTGGGGGAAGGGGGTGAGGGAGGTGACATAGGGTACTGGAAGCAGAACTTGAAGAAGTAGGCTACTTTAAGAGGCTCTGGCTCTCACTCGAATTGGTATGGAAAGTCTCAGAGAGTGACTCGATCTTCCTAGATAATTAAAGGATCGTCTACAGAGCCTGTTTTCTAGAGGTCAGGAGTAGAAGCCAAGGGAAAAACTGTGAGGAGGTGAATTGTCCACAAATGGTCATGACAGCTGGGACCAGTGTGGGATGAGCAGAGTGGTGGAAAGTGATCAGGTGCTGCATACATTGAAGGTAAGGTTGACAGGACTTGCTGTTGAGGTGTGCAAGGAATAGCAGACCTAAGATAACTCCAAAGTTTTAGCCCTAAGCCTTTGAAAAGAAGGATTTGTCCTTACCTGGAAAGGAAAAAGTGGGAGGAGCAATCTGGGATGGAGAGTGGTCAGGAGTATGGCTATTTTGGTGCCAATTTGTTCAATTTAGTCATTCATTATTCATCCATTATTTGTTAATTATGCTTATTAATTATACTTTTATACTGAGATAAAGTCACACAAACCTACAAAATAAGGCTGCTTTATCAACGGATAGTTAAGAGCTTTACCTCTTTAAAGAACGCAGTATTGCCAGTGTTAATGATCATTTTATTTTGGTTGTTTTGTTTTTAGCATGACAAAGAAGTGAATAAAATAGTTGGCCAGCAGAGATGGGTGAGTGCATAAAGACAAACTGTTTCTGTGAAGCAGGCTTTGGAAATTCCATAATGCCAAGGCATAGGAGGAGCTTCCCAGGGGTCTACTCAGGAGACCGAAAGAGACAAAAATGCCCCATCAGGCTCCTGTATATCCAAAGCTACCCTAAACTGGAGAAAGAGAAAGAAGGATCCTTTCAATGAGAACAAGGGACTATCCATTCCTCTCCTCCCCACGTCCAAGAATATCATAAGTACCAATTTTGATTCCAATATTTCAAACTATAGCATCATAAATTATGATGCGTGGCCCTGAGATTTAATAACCTGCCATATTACAATGAAGAGCTGTCCCATCAATATCAATAACTGAGAACATGTGCAGAAATCTGTCAAATATATAGGAATCGAAAGAGCAAGACGTCTTACCATACTTCCTGTGCTAATGTACACTAAATGATTTTAAATGCCCTTTTTCAGTTTCATAGATTTTTTGGCATGTATTTGGCCAATTTCAGCCTTACATAAAGAAACATGTATGTGTGTTTTCTTGGAGAAATCTTTACAATATTTGATGGCCACGTTTTTAAAGATGCAACAAAAACTTTTGTTTGGAGAGTTTAATTATGAGCACTACAGTGACTATTCTCCCCTATGTCTCATGCATCCCCAGGTTTGTTCTATTAAACATCTGAAACAACACTTGTTAAAACATTATATCCTCTCGTTTCTAATTTGACATGCTGGTATTCTTTTATTCCTTAAACTTTCATCTTTTTAATAGGAAATAATTGTCTAATTCATATTTAATTTTCTGCATAGAGGGCTTTTTTTCTAAATTAAAAATAGAAAATTACAAACTAGGGTACAGTTGGATAAAGGGCTGCCTACAGCCCATTTGCCATCAATGGGTTTAACCTCAGGAAAAGCAAAAACAAAGCAACTTTTAGTTCATTCATCACTCATGGTTGATTGATGCCAGCAGCAGCTGAACTGAGTGATATGATGCTGTTTCGTGAAAGAGGAAGGAAAGAAGGAAGGAGGGAAGGAAGGAAGGAAGGAAGGAAGGAAGGAAGGAAGGAAGGAAGGAAGGAGAGGGAGGGAGGGAGAGAGGAAGGAAGAGAAAGGAAAAAAGAGGGAGGGAGAGAGAGGAAAAAAGTGGGGAGGGAGGGAGAAAAGGAGGGAGAAAAAGAAAACTAGAGAAGAAAAAATAGAAATCAAAACAATAGAATTGTTTGTAAATTAAAATGGAGCGATGCTATGGATGAACAAGTAGTGCCAACGTCAGTGGCACTTTGTGTCTTACTTTAGGTCTTGCTTCTTGTTATGGGGCGCGAGTTTGCGTCTCCCCCAGATCCACATTTGAAGCCCGACCCAACTTGGGATGACATTAGGAGCTGGGACCCCTGGGAGGGGGAAGAAAAGGTGCCCCTGTAAGGAGAAGAGAGACCAGCGCTCTGCCTCCCCCGCCAAGCACAAGCTGAGAGGACCCCTTCTAGGAGCCTGGAAGAGGACCCCCAGAACCCCACCGTGCTGCTGTCCTCATGTCAGACTCCCCGGCTTCCAGAACTGTGAGAAATGCATGTCTGTTCTATGATGTTCCATGATGGCAGCTCGCCGGCCGGTCGGTATCTAGGTGGTGGTCTCCGGCTGCCCCTCTGCCATACACCTGCCGCCCCACCGGCCCGCGTGGAGGGGAGCAGGCTGTACCCCGACCTCAGAGCACTAGACCCAGACACCGTGGGGAGCGACTTTTATTTCCTTTTTGCTGGTGCATCTGCTCATTTGCAGACCAGTTAGCTCAAGGAAAGCCTAAGGAAGGTCAAAAAGGCCAAAAAGAGCTATTTCACCCAACGTCCTTCTTGCAAATGTCAAACAATAGGCTGTAGGTTTACCAATCTTCAGAGACGTCGCCTGAAATAAACCAACAAACGAACATTCTTCACAGTCCGTGCTGCTGCTTGGAGTATGTGGCACTTTGTTTTTGACAAACGAAACTTGCCTCTTCCCACCATGTGCTCCTATCTGGGAGCGTGTAACTCTAAGGATTAACTTCCAAGTGCATTCGTAAGAGAAGTAGTTCACATCTTTATCCTCCAATATTCTGCTGCCAACCTGGGCAGCTCTACTTTTAGAAGTTTACATTTTACACTAGTAACAACCCAAACATGTTGCTTGTGTGAGGCTAACTGAGAGACCCGTGCCTCTTGGTGATAAATTGAGGGAAAGTTCCTACCTCACCTGTGCAGTCTTGACACCATGAGAGTGACACCATGTGGCACTGCGGGACATATCTGGCGCCTCTTAATACCTAAGACATATGCTGGTTTCTTTAACTGAATGTTTTTTAAAAGCTGAGAAAACAATTGGTTGAATAGAAAGAAATTTACGGTGTATTATACAAAGTTAAGCTTAATGATTTTCTTAAATACAAACATTATGCCTATCAGTCTCTTTTCAGGAATAATGATAATGATCAGGAGCTGGTCTAGGTTCTGCAGCGCCTGAAGCTTAACAGTTTTTTGGATCTTGTTTAACAAAAAGAAAACAAAATGCTTAATACAACCGTAGGGCTCCTCCAGGGTCTTGAATTGGTGTCATACAAGAGACAGGACCTGAAGCATGGTCATCAGCTGCCCGATCATGTCTTTTTTCTGCCTGAAACCTTACCAGGGGAAAACCAGACACAAACCACCACCTTACAATGACACCACTCTGCTCTTCGAGTCAAATGCAAACCACTTTTATGTCTCAGGAGTAAACCCTGGCCCCTGTCATCTCGCCAGCTCCATCCTCCTCCATCCCCCCTTCACACTATGATGTGCAGCATGCTGTCATCCTTACACACCTGAGACACATGGGGGCATTCCCTCAGGAGCACTGCGCCTCTTCATGAGCTCATCTTTATCCCCAGGCCTCCCAATAGCTGGGCTGATGCACTGCACAGTGTGAGTTATGCTTCCAGAGTGTCCTTGCACCCTCTGTTCTTCATTATCACCATGTGCTGGGTTTGCTATTGACTTATTTGTAGGCTATAACACGTTGAGGACAGGACCAAAGACATTGGGTAATTTGCAGTCCTGGCATCCATCCTCCAGCAGATGGGCAAGTTGTTAAATCTCCCTGTGCCTGAACTCTAAAGTGGGGATGCTGATAGCCATGGCCTCCTCGTTGTCGGGAGCACTGAGTGAACTCTTGCCTGTAAAGCACTTGAAGTAGCACCTGGTACATAGTAGATGCTCAATAAATGTTAGCGGTTGAGATCTCATGAAAAGGCGAGTATGTGCTCCGATTAAAGGAACTCCTTCCCTGGGTCTGTTTGGCTCGATACTCCCCATACGAGCAAAGATCTGCAAATAGTGAGTGTCAGTGTGTTGAACTCAACTAATCTGTATTGGGACAAACTACCCTATG
Organism: Canis lupus familiaris; assembly: GCF_011100685.1. Classification (NCBI taxonomy): domain Eukaryota; kingdom Metazoa; phylum Chordata; class Mammalia; order Carnivora; family Canidae; genus Canis; species Canis lupus. The sequence goes on along the minus strand of NC_049243.1, from coordinate 56,128,004 downwards.
CAAGGTGCAGGGTGCAGGATGAGTGCACAGCGTCCTAGACCTCAGCATCTCAACCACCGGCTCTAATACGATGGAGGGAGAGCCAAGTCTGAGGTAAGTGATGGGGCTGGAGTGGACACTTGCAGGAAGGAGAGCGTTAGAAGAGGGGCACCTGGGGGGCTCATTCGGTGAAGCGTCTGCCTTCAGCTCAGGTCATGATCCCAGGGTCCTGGAATCAAGCCCCACATCGGTTCCCTGCTCAGCAGGGAACCTGCTTCTCCCTCTCCTTCTGCCTCTTCCCTTGTTTGTGCTCTTTGTCTCTCAAACAAACAAATAATTTTTTAGAAGACGAAGAAGAAGAAGAAGAAGAAGAAGAAGAAGAAGAAGAAGAAGAAGAAGAAGAAGAAGAAGAAGAGGAGGAGGAGGAGGAGGAGGAGGAGGAGGAGGAGGAGGAGGAGGAGGAGGAGGAGGTAGGCCAGATATTGATGAATGCATCTAAGAGCTCACTTCAAATTTTTTAATTTGAAGGAAAAACACTATGATAAAAATAGGTATCACCGGCAAAGACAGAGAACATCAAGTTACTTCACAAACCCATCAGGATAATCTATTACATTGAATAATTATTTAATTAAGGTTCACACAGAAAGCATTCATTTTTATAGGAACTACCTAAGGTATAAATCACACTGGAGCTGAGAGAAAAGCCAGACAATCTGAAATTTGAGATTCCATTTGGTAAATTTATATTAAAGGGAGGACAAAAAAGGGTGGCAGAGACTTACAGAACGCTTTGTCTCTCCAAAGCCACAATTAATGTTACCTAATAAAAGGATCAGAGCTGTACCCCCTTGAGTAATATAAATTATAATCCTTAGAGTCCACATTATAGAAACCAGCACTTCAGATTCACATTTGCACTCACAATTTTTACTCGTATGGGTTTAACTGTGAATCTAACCTAAAGAACATCAGACACCAAATCTCTCAGAGGACATGGCCACAGCTCTTCTTTGTAAAAATGTCATCGTGAAATACAGGGATAAATATATTTGTGTCTATTCTTATGCCCTTTCTCAATACATTCTCTACTTCACTGACCAGAATCAGCTGTTTTAGAGTACAAATACCCTGAGGACAAGAACTAAATCGAATTTGCACGTACAGCAGTGCACACAGTGTTGATAATAAGAATGATTAGCATCAGGGGTTTTTAACTTGGCACTATTGAGGCCGTGGGCTGTGTGATGCACTGTGGTGGACACCAGCCTTGCATTGCGGGATGTCGGCAACAACCCTGGCTTCCACCCTCTAGATGCCAGTTATCCCCCCACCCCTCCAACCAACCAAAAATGTCTTCAGACTTTGCCAAATGTCAACAGGGGGGCAAGATCGCCCCCCAGTTGAGAACCACCACTCTGAAGATGTGCAGGCACCATGTCCTGTCCTAAAGGCAACTACAGTTGGACGATCTTAATGCACCGGGCTAGTGAGGGCAGAAAGAGGTATAGGCAGGCCACGGATTCTACCTAGAATCTGATTAAATTACCCACTGGATTCAAAATTGGGAGACAGCATTCTATTTTTAAAACTCTGTATAAGGAGACAATTGAGAATCCGTGCCCTAGTGGTAGCATCAAAGAGCCATGTGGGGTCCTAGGTAGATTAAACTCTTTCTAAAGCCACAGTGCAATGTGACTGGCTGCCAGGTCGATTGCAGTTTGATCTTCAGCTGCATTAAGACTTGCACAATTTATTAAATGGAGAAGTTAATACTCTGTACTTTAATTTCTGGAATGTCCTGAGACCACATTTTAAGAATATCTAGGGGTATACTGGGAAATACTCAAGGAATTGTAAACTCTCAGAGAAATCCCTCATCTCAAAACAGAATAAATGGTTTTAGGAGGTATGATATGTTTTAATATTATTGAAACTCAAGCACACACCTGAAGACCATTGATAAGATGTTACAGAAACGGACTTAAATTCCACATGAGCAATTAAACTTGAGTACCGGTGCCCCTTCTAATCCCTATTAAACAGCATTCCTTAAAATGATCATTCATTTTTTCCTCTCTGGCCCATCTAAGATTGGGACCAGAAGGGTGCTGGGATGGGTCATCCCTTTAGTGGAGAAGCGAATCCTCACTGCACTTCATATTTTGATTTCATATGCATATGCATAACTCAATACTCCTTTACAACCATCTTCTTCTCTTGGCGTTGTTCTCTTAAGAACAGGATAAATAGCAAGCCCCTGGTGAGCGCTACTTGGCTTCTGCAGATATGCAGGAAGTGTTTCAGACCAAATAAATTATTGACTATTCTATTCTAATACAACAGAATTTATCTTTTCTAAATAGCTTTAATCTTAGTCACCTAGTGCATCATTATTTGCACAGCTTGGGTTTATCCATGAGAAGGTCACCACTGAGGTTCTAATCAGATGTAGCTAAAGGATCCCGCCAATAAAGCTGTTCTCATTCAACTGGCTTGTGAAGATGTCCTCATAGAGAAACTTCCAGAATTACCTGCTAGCTCTAGGATTCCTTATTTCTTGGGTCAACCTGTTCATAAATAGATTCTTCTTATTCACTTATGTCTCAAGTATTAGGTTGGAGTCTCTTGTGAGCACAAAGTGATTCGATGCCATAGCGTTCTTGGGTCCCTGTTGTAGAGTATACTTCCAGAATATGATGTGTTCTTACTTAAAAATGTAACTTTTGTTTGTTTTCAGTTTAACCTGAAGATGGCCGACATGCCCTGGTCTTAAAATTCCTTACAGAAAACACATACCTCTTTTATTTTTTAAAACATAGCATTATATCTCTAGTTAGAAAGCATTCCAAATCTTTGAAATCCTCTCTTGTTCAAATATCACTTATTCTCTTTTGTGTAATCCCAATCTTTCAATTCTCAATCAGGTTAATAATTCCCTACCAAGTAAAACAGCAAGTTTCCTCTCACTCCAAAGTCAAACATAATCTGAGGGCAAAAGTATTCTACAAATGAAATCATCTGATAAGAGTCTACCACAAAGGACCCATCAATTTGTCAGATGTTTCCATTATTGTCAAAATTTTCACTGGTCCTCTTCAGCAAGTGTCTTCACTTTGTCTCATATACACAGATTTCCTTGCTTGGCTCAGTACTGTTGTTGAGTTCAGTAGATGGTGTTGAAGTTAAAAGTCAGGAAATTGATTTTTCTCATCATCACTAATCATGAATCTCTTCATTTCTGTGTCAGACATTTCCTACCTGTAAGGTAACTCTGGTCCAAGGTGAGGATGTGATTAGGATTAATAAATAAATATCCAAGGGTTTTCAAAGATACTAGACACATTATGACACAGATTTTTATATTAGTTCTACAACTTACCACGAGGTCCTAGGGGTCTGATGGTTATGAATTCAGGAACTGATAAAGCCTGTGAAAATGTAAAACATGCAAGCATGCCCTTGTACGTTCTTTGAGGGAAGGTGCCCTCTTTTCCTCCTGTCCCTGTAAAGTTCACACTTGCAGTTATAAATCTGTTTGTGGATCCGCCTTGTCTGAAGCTATGGCCCTCTACAGAGAGAGGTTCCTGTCAGCCTGGAGGGAGCAAGACCACTAGATACATCCAGAAATTCTATCTCTCCATGTTCATCACAGCATGATAGCTAGATACAACCTGCCCATCCACTCACGACATCCTCCCAGCTTCTCTCTCACTTATTCCTCAGTCTGTCCACCCAACAAGCTCTTACGGGGGACTAAACAGACACTGGCATACTCCATGTCACACCTCCTCTGCCCACCTCTGGCTTCAGCTGTGGCTGGATGGACAGATGTCTGCTTTCCAACAGTTTCCCTCCACAGTCGGCCCTGTGTGACTCTCAGCTTGTTTGTCTCTGCACTTTCTCCAAAGTCTTAAGAGCTCACCCAGTCTGGGCATCAAAGAAGTTGGGAGGGTGGATCCCCATGATAACCATTACTGGTGGGTGGAGAGATGGACAGATAAATGCCCCAATCCATCTTCCTTTGGAGAGTTCTGGGTTCCATGTGATGCCATTTCTCAGCAGGGTCTCCAGAGGAGGGGAGCCCCATTGCTCACAGTGATAACCAACTCTTTATTGGCTTTTTAGTGACACACCCTTTATTGGTTATTTCCTTCCCCATGCCCTCACTCCTAGAACCATCTCCCAAACAGACCACCTGCACTCCAGATCTTATCTCAAGCTCTCTTTTTGAGTGAACTCAAGCTAAAGCATTTCCCAAATCACTTCAGTTCAATAAACTTTGTTTGGCTATTAACTCTATGCTAGAAAATGTGCTCAGGTTTGAAGATAAGCAGTGCTATAGCGCATTCTCGTCTCAAAGAGTTAGGGACTTTCTTTGGCAGGGTGCCACAGGAGATACATCACCACAATGCAGTACTATAATTGTGTTAAGAACAGCATGTACAAAAAATGAGCATGGTCGCTCAAGAGAGGGAACAACAAATTTTTTGTGGGGTGGGAGCAGTGGAAGCAGGGAATCTGTTCTAGAATGCTTCCAGGAAGGTATTTAAATCAATGCTAGCTATATCAAAATATAATGGGCTGTATGAAAAACAAAGGAAAAGCAGAAGTAATCTGAACAAAGGCTAATATCATGGAATATCTATTCTTTCAACATGAGTTATAAGAACATTTACTACACATCAAGTTTCCCACTAGGAACTTGGACCGTGTCAGTAAAGAAGACAGCATTTTGTAGGACATCTTGTCAGGACCCATTGTTCTATGTCCCAAGTGCTTCTCTGACTTTCCAATGACTTCTCTGACACTACACTGTGAACATCTTCACATCAGGGACTACATTTTCTTGTGTTTTTTTTCTTTTCCATGCATATTTTATCAAAAATCTCCCATTTCTCATTTCTTATAAGTAGATATACTTTAGTAGGCAGTGTGATGTCTTGAGCCATTTTGAGGAGTGACTCGATATAGAGATGAAGGGACCCACAATGATGTGTCTGAGGAGCTTAAAAATTTTTGGCATTCTTGGACCAGAATGTCTAAAACAATCAAATGTTCTTGGTTCAACACTTCCCCTTAGCTTCTCAAGCCACTTCTCTCACCCTTGAAATGGCAGCGTGTGAAACACTCAGCTGAAGGAGGGCTTCACCCAGAATAATCAGTCAAGAAATTCGGATCTGCAAACCTGACCCAGAGTCATTCAGAAACCCGGCTCCAAGAGCTTCATCTGGAAAACTGTCAGTGTGGTGGAATCAAAAGTGGAAATGCAGGTGCAAAGGGACACAACTGGCTCCTGACCTAATAAATTGCACCGCCATCTACGTCTGTAGGACAGATTTGTTTCCTGCTAACATGTGTCTTTCTTGTCTTCTAAACACAACTTGAGCACACCTTTTCACACCCCCCAAGAGAGACAGAGTCTCGGGGCAGCGGGGCCTGAGGGATGGGACCAGTGCGCACTGGGCTTGTCTTCATCCACAGAAGGTCACACTTCTTGCAAAGTCAGCGACTGCCTGCCTCACCAGGTCCTGGCTTTTAAATGATGATCTCAGTTTCTCAGCTCAGTAAACTTCCTCGTTTAAATATTCCTCTCATCTATTTTTTTCCTCCTCGGGGGAGCAAAGTATTTCCTGACATCTGTTTTGAATTTGTTTCTCTTTTAATTTCTGTGTATGCCTCTTTTTCCTATCATCTGCCCCAAATTGAAAATAACATATGGGCTTGAAGAGTTTCCTGCCATTTCCAAAATAATACTACCTTTCACCTCAGGGGACTCCAACAGGGCATTTGGTGCTACCTATACATAGATCACGTGGCCAGTGCAATGCAACCCCCTCCGTGTTAGGGGACTGAAATGAAGGTGTGTGTCCCTAAATGTCTCCTACCGAGTATTTCATAAGCCTGAAAAACCTCTGAAATAGAAAGATGGATGGCCCCTGTTCTGGACTGAATACTTGTATCATCCCCAAAATCTTACTCTGAAGCCTTAACCCCCAATGGGATGGTATTTGGAGATGGCGTCTTAGGGAGGCAACAAAAGTTAGATGAGGTGAAAGGTCACAGGGTGGAGCCCTTGTGATGAGATTAGTGCCTTTACAAAAAGAGACACCAGAGAGCTCTCCTGAGATCTCTGTCTCTGCCCTTGTGAGGACACAGCAAGGAAGTGGCCGTGTGTAAGCCAGGAGGAGAGCTCATGCCAGAACCTGACCTTGCTCACACCTTGACCTTCTACTTTCATTCTCCAGAACTGGAGACAAAATCACAGTTGCTTAACTAAAATCACAATTGTTACACCATGGTTGTTGAAGCCACCCAGTATATATTTTGTTGTGGCAGCCCTAGCAGACAAAAGCAGCCTGGTTGCAGAGATTGTCACTGTGGACTCTCTGTGTATTCCATAATGTCCTTAAGAGATGTGGTAGCCTCACTTCCGGTATTTAGGGCTCTACTGCCCCTATTGACCATATTGATCAATATATTCTGGATTCCCTGAAGTCTGGTAACTCATGTCTAAGGCAAAGACTTTGCCTCTGCCATATGCAATGATGCTATTTGGGGCATGTCTTTTAATGTATTCATTTTTGGAGAATAGATGGACATCAAATGATCTATAATCCCACCATCCTAAGATAAATAACAAGTATAAATTACTAAGATTATTTCCAGTCTTTATAATATGCTTATCTATGCTTAAACTGAAGCACATATATGCAAGCTTGCTGTGTATATGCTCATGCGTGTATCATCCTTGTATATTCACGTGTATCACTGCAGGTCCAGCAGATATGTCTGTATACGTGTGTGTACACTCTGATACATCTGCATGTGTGTCTTACATATCCGTACACACGCACACCGCACCTCTGATATTAGCACAGGATTCTGTGTGGTCTGGAATCTAGAGAATGAGCAAAACTGGAAAGTGAGGAAAAAAGAGTTCATGGAAAGTGTTGCTGAAAATTAGAAAATGAATTCCCCTTACTGTTCTTTGAAAAATGAGAGTAAAAATCAGAATTCCTTTTTATTTACTGCTCGACAACTAGACTCCTCTCTGAATACCACTCCATGCAAAGACTACGTCATGCAGTTCTTTGCTTATATTTAGGATAATATAAAAGGTATGCCACCAAACGGTAATGACAAGGTCCAGTCTGTTCCAGCATGTGTCACTTTCCAAAGGGCTTCATCATTTTCTGCACTGAACATCTGTCTCTTTAAATGAAATGTTTTATGAATAAGCACTTGTTACACAGTACAGTGGTGTGTAAATGTGGAATAGTGTTCTTAGCAATAACGGAGGAAAAACTCGGGAATCAAAGTGAAATGTGGATAAGGGGGAAAAGCACGATGATCTAGCTCTTGCCATTGTCTCCCCAGGACTGCAATGAGGCCTATACCAAGGATAGTGCCCGTGAAAGCCGCTGCCAGCCCAGCACGGCTGGGCTCTGGGTCAGAGGGTGGCTCTGCCATCTCTGAGTGACACTGGCAGCCTTTCCACATTCCCATGTCTGCTGGCCCCTGGCCATCTGCATTTTGAGATGTCCACAAAAGAGTGGGAAAATATTTTCCTCTCTTTTCCAGCAGGAAATAATTTCTGCGAGTGATTGACTACTCTAAACAGTCTTCATTCTAGAATCCGCATTTACTTAGATGAGCATCTCCTTTTATAAAATGGAGTATCTGTTCAGACCATCCCACAGTTCAATTCTCACGGTCTCCTATGACCTTGGAAAGGAAAGAACAGGCCTAGAGGGGTTTGCTGGGATATGGTGTTCCTTAACTGTCGATTATGAACTTCTAAAATTACGAAGATGGAGAAAATCTTGGAATCTTTCCTGAAGGTACTTAGTCTATGCTTTTCAAAGTTCAGAATGTGGCATGATGATGAAACGTTAAGACATAAATAATGATTTTTAAACATCATAAGAGGTTTTTCCAAATTAAATGATTACACGATTCCTTTAAAAAAAAAATGGATACAGGTGTTCGGTTTCTTTACAAGTTACCTGAAAAATGATTTCCTGAAGCTGACCAAGTAAACGGCTCCATTACCATTTTGCATCAATTCCAAAGGATGTGGGGTGTCCAACTTGGGTGAGGGAGGGGTAAAAAAGAGCCTGAGAATATGAGATCAAAGCATGTACACGATAGGAGAAAGCGCTTTTTCTCTGTGGCTTTGAAAATCTTTTGCAAGGGATCCCCTCCCCACCTACTCTGGGGTTTGGCAGATGGTGTGTGCTACAGATGGATACGGAGTAATACAGCTGTTAAGGATCTGGCACTCTTGCTCTGTGGTGCTCTATGCCAGCTGGCCGGCAGCAGCCCGAGCTCGGAGAAGGAGCTGATTCCTCCCAGCTGTTATGCAAAAGACAGGAGAGAACTGTTGTTGCTCACCAATTTTCCTTCTAAGCCATTTTAGCTTGAGCTTGAGCCCAACAAAATAACGTTTCCCCCGATGGCTACTTCTTGCCACACAGAGCGCTTCGCCCACTTTATGCACACCGCTGAATGGAATTACATTTGGATAAGGTTAGGAAGCGGTGAAAGCACTCCATGCAGTGAGTTGTGAGTAGTGCATGAAGGGAGGACTCTCAGTCCAGCAGGAGGGGTGTGTGGGGTGTCCCCAGGGGCTACCCGCCACCAGCCCCAATGCAGGCCACTTAGACAGGCGGCCAGGAGACGCGTCTCCCAGCACACCCAAGAACTCCACACGTGGACATCACCTTGCTCAATAACTAGTTTCTAGCAGAAGATGCATCAAACAATATTTACAGTTAATACTTTAGAAAAAAGAGCTCTGAATTTGAAATGAAATGGAGAAAGGAGTCTACACCTTTCAAAGACTGAAGAGCAAATCCTATCTGCAAGACTGGAGGTGCAGGGGAAAGTTATGTAACCTGAGAGTCCAGGGAAGCCCGCAGACCATTTCACTTAGAAAGCATGAGGTCACATTGCCTTTTAGAAATGTGCATGTTGTATTTTCCCGCAAGAAGAGGAATTCATTAAGTTCGGCATTTATTTCGTATGTTTTTGAATTTATACTTTTTAAGGGTGTTTTGGTATCAAACCCTCAATGTACACTGGAAGAGAAAACTCTAGTCCCTCCCTGGTGCCATCCGATACCATCTCCCACTCTATCCCCAAACATTTCCTCACAGGGCATTTGTTCCTTGTGCCTCGTTGGTCCTAGCAGCTCTGTGAAGTGGGGATGAAAAGGGTGAAGAATGATTTACTGGGAAATGGGATGCCTGCAAGATTCTCTGAGGTGATTTGCACCACCCAAGATGCTGCCAAGGCCTATAGATAAGCCATCATCAAAAAAAAGAAAAAAAAAAAAAAAAAAAAAAAAGATGAGCCAACATCTTGACCTCTGGGCAAAACTAAAGGAGAAAACAGAAAGAACATGCAGAGGTTCTACCTGCCAGAAAGGCACAGACCACCAAGCAACCCACATGTTGGCTTCCTAGAATTCCTTGCTTAGAGTATACCATGTGGACTCCCAAACCCAATACGCATAACAGAATCTAAAAATCAGTGGTCAAGACCAAGTTCATCTAACACAGTGGAAGGCAATGAGTCAAGGCCCACCATCCCAGAGAACCTTGTGGGGTTCCAACAGGACACTATCTCTCTGACCTGCCTCATAACTACGTTGGGATTCATTGACCCTCCATCTCTTGAGATTTGATGCACCCCCCTAGCTTTCCCCAAGTGCAATGAAAGCTATCATAAAACTTACATGTGCTACCCATGACCTGGGAGAAGGCAGGGCAACCAGTGGTATGATTATTATAGAACATGGAACATAAAACCAATAAAAGACAAATTTATAATTTACAGACATCAGAGACCAGTTGTGGAGAAGCAGGGGAAGAATATATGAATGACTGCTGACTTCCATTAATACATAATCATGAAATATTTTCATAAACAGAGTTGGAGGAACGATAACTCTTATTTGTAAATAGTGTTTTTTAATACAGCGAGGTGAAATTAAAGAACAGGATTTCTCATGTAATCTATGCTATATTTCTGCAATTCATCTAGGACTTGTGGATAAAGCACTTTCAAACACCCTTTTTATCTCCCCTGGCTGCCAATTTTATCACAAATAGAAGCAGCACTTTAGGAAGTAACAGAACATTGACCAATAAACACTGTCCGATTCAGTGATTTATTTTCTTCAAAAGTTATAGCTGTGTTCTAAATGATACCCAGCAAAGGGTCACACATTAATTTAAAAATGTCTCAATGGGAAAATTTATCTGTGAACTTTGTGATGTCACCACATTATTGTAAAACACCTTCTCATTTTTTTCCCTTCTGCAGGCAGCAATAATAGCAACCTACCTCACAAATGTTACTAAAGACTCAACAAAATGCATATGTTAAGCACCTCCTGTGTGTGGAGTGCTGTATGAGGCAATATGGCAGGGTAGGGATGGTAGGGGAAGGAAGAAGACAGGAAAGGAAAAGTCTATTTTAAGGAGTAGACTTTGTGCTGATGATCCTAGTGAGCTAAATTCTTTCAGTGCTAAAGAAACTATTGATTGGATTTTCTGGGGGCAAGGAAAGAGGGGGGTAACCCCCACTAAGTTTTTCAAAGCAGATAGGCTTAGATGAAGAAGAGTAAAGGAGATAGAAAGATGGATAGAAACAAGTTATGTCTGTTATGCCTCATGGCTAATATTTTTTTTTAAGATTTTTATTTATTTATTCATGAGAGACACAGAGAGAGAGACAGAGACATAGGCAGAGGGAGAAGCAGTTTCCATGAAGGGAGCCCAATGTGGGACTCGATCCCGGAACTCCAGGATCACGCCCTGAGCCAAAAGCAGATGCTCAACCACTGAGCTACCCAGGTGTTCCTCATGATAAATATATGAAAAGATTGGAAGAAATAGGACTTATTTTAGAGATGAGAAAAAAGTCACGGATTTCCAAAAAACTCTTCCAAAAATTGAGTTACTTAGTCCTAAGATATATTTTTCTCATACATGTATTTGTAGGTCATCAGACCAGATTATATTATTTTTTATTATACTGTTGGATTTGAGGTTTATGACAAAGAATGATAGATCAACTGTTAATTTCCTCCCTTCACCAGTATAATGCTCCCTCCCTTGAGATTTGTTGGGTAGCTTCTCTTTCTCTACTACTAAAACCCAGGGACAATTTGCTGTGCTCTTACCCAAGAACAGTGCCTCTGGAAATAAACCTTATACTGTAGAAGACCCTGTGAATATTAGCAGAAGAGAGACCCAAATAACGTCTAGGGCAGCCGAGAACTATGAGCTGTGGAGGGCGTCTGATACCATGGTAAATCCACCTTCCTTTCCAAACTAGGTCTTCCTTACTTTGAAAAACAAATTCTTAGTGCTAACTAAAGCTAATCACTATTTGCCAAACTCATTGTGAATGTCTCTATCTTCATATTCTCACTCATGCCAATTTTTATGATGTCGTAAGGGTCATTGTGAATGATAAATGAGATTGTACACATATGGCTCTTGCCATGAGCCCTGTACTTAACTAGCTGTCAGTGAAGATCAGAATTTAGCAATAAGTCTTTTTGGTCCTATTCACAACCCAGCTTTTCTATGCATCTTTTCTGAACTTTTGAAACTGTTGTGATCTATGCATAGGAAAGGGGGCAGTACTTCCAAACAATGAGTCTTATTTGGTTATTCTTCATGAATGTGTGTAGGATAGTAATTACATATCCACTTCCAGAGCCTCTCTCTATACCTGAAGTACGATTTTGAGCTGAGTATCATATATGGCAAGAAAGTTAAAATACTGGAACACTATGATGAAGCGTGGTTATCAGAGTACTAAAGAACAAAATAGGTGTGAAATGAGCCATAAGAAATGATCAGCCACTCATGAAATCCTCAGTCTTCAGAATGTCTTTCCTTTTGTTTTAGTTCGACTATTATTTCTCAGTAGTCTTGTGACTTGGCCAAATTCCTTAATAAGGGTGGATGTGTTAATTGCAGAGGGTACTCAGTCTGCCTTCTGTCTCAAAGTTGTCTTCAAATTATATTAATTTCACCTACTGAATTTCTGTCATCTCAGCACTCTTTCCTCCTAATTGCTGTTCCATGTATCCTTGAAGTGCCAGAAAAACTAATCTCTCCTAATATTAATGTCCTCTTGAAAAAAAAAAAAAAACCCCACCTGTTATAAAAAGATGGTGACCACCAAATAGGTGGGAAATGTTAGAGAATTCTCTGGTTTGGGAAGAGACAGAATAATTTCTAGGTGGAGTACAAAGGAGAAGGACGCCTGAAGTAAAGTCTTTCAGTCTCTGATTGTTATGATTGTTTTCTGAATTCTGCCACCTTTGGCAATCCCTTGTTCTCACTGCAGGATCCAGGTCTAAAAGAAATAACTCTACTGCTTCACTAGGATCTATTTAACTGTGTTAATCTCACTTAAATTTGGTAAAGGCTATCTTCCGTGTAATTATTGTCCATTCATTCACTTTTTAAATAAACTTAGTTGGCAACTACTCTGCATCAGGCATTGCCCCTGGTCTAGGGATATAGTGGTGAACAAAACAGACAAACATCTTTGCTCTGATAAAACTTCATTTGCCTGGAGGGAGGCAAGCAATAGGATGAAAGATACTCCTAAATGCAAACAAATAAAAATGCATGGGAAATATCAGGATGAGAGTTGAGATGACATTTCAGATGAGATGGCCCAAGGAATGAGAAAAGAGAGAAAGAGGGAAATAAATGTCAAGGATGACACCATGGCATTTGGTCTGAGTGACTAGAAGAATAGAGTCCATTACTTGGAAGGAGATGAGTTCAGAGCGGGTTCAAATATCAGGAAATGTCAGGTTTTAGACCCATTACCTATTTTCAAGTATGAGAGTCAAGTGGGAATGTCAACAAGATATTTGGGCAGTTGGGTATAGAGGGAGATGACTGGATTCAAGATATCAATCTGGGAAACAACCTCCAGATGCTGGTCAAGGTCATATATCTGGCTGACATCCCCCAGGGCGCACAAAGGTAGGAGACAAGTGGGAGGTCTAAACGCTGTAGAGGTCAGGGAAGTGGAGAAATCTGCAGAGGACCTGGGAAGCCAAGAGGAAACCCTGACAATGTGACATCATGAAAACCAAGGAGAGAAAACATCTGAAGGCATCTGTCTATCAAATGTTACTGAGGAGAAAGGGACACAGGGACTCAGAAACGGCCACTGGATTTGCAACTTGGAGGCCAGTGATGACTGAGGTGGATGCTGGCTTTAGGAAACTAAACCGCAGGGGACTCAGGCAGAAAGGGAAGAGAGAATTTGGCTTCTTAAGCATCAAGCGTTTTCCTCCAAACCTTTCTTTATTGAGTGGATTGGCAATAAGAATTCTTTCCATTTTTTTCAACCAAAGAAATAGATGGGTTGTTTTCTTAAAAAATATTTGAAAGACACAAGGACACTTGTTTAGCTAAGGTGTTACTTGAGCAGCTTGGCAAACACAGTCCTATATCCAGCAATAACCAGTGACAAAATTCCTTCAATAAGGATGTTCCAAAACAACACTCAAGTTAGCTTTCAATCCAAAAAGCTTGAGGCATTTTTTTCCCCTGGTAAAAATGGTAGGCTGGAGTATGATTACTAAAAAATCCTGGAAAGCTGGCATTTTCTTTTTTTAGGAGTAATCTCCTAAAAGCTTTTTCTCATGTATGAGTACCAAAATACCAAAGTCAACATCATTTTCCTTTCGTTTCCATAGCCCTTCATGGAAAATATTTCTCAACCTGGGAGCAACTCAGATTTGCACTCTGGAAAAATAAGAGCAACATCAACCTCAAGTATTGTAGAGAAAAAAATCAGAAGTTGTATCTTCCAGTAGTAGATTCTGGGCTCAATTACTAGCTTCTGTGCCAAAAGAAAAGTAACAGTGTGTTTTCTCTACCTAGAAAGGTGGAAGTACAAGGAGACTCTCATCTTTGCCGTGTTAGACAATTAAACGGATTATATTGCAGTAATAAGTACTAACAAAATCTCACTAATGATGGCCACCATTTGTTTTCTAATAATAACTCACTCCCTTTTCGATGAATAAGAAGCACAGGGGTGCCTGCCAAAGTGCCCTGTAATCAATTTCTGACTACTAGAAAGGTCCTTTTGCATGAGAGGAGAGATAAAAACATGAGCTTTGAAGCAGAATTTTGATACATTTAAAAAATCATAGATCTGATGCTGGTTAACTCCTGAAATGCCAACCAATGTTATTAGAAGTTCTGCATAAAGAGGAAACAAGGTCCTCTATTCAATCATCATTTGATATCCACATGGGCAACACCTTTGTAACGTGGGTTGTCATCCATCAGCTCGCCTGTGATCAAGGAGCCCCAGTTCAACATTGAGTTCCTGAAGTCTAATATTTACCAAATGTGCAGCCTTGATCCCATGCAATCCTCTTTACAAGTCAGAAAATGGAGACCCCTAGCTTCCTCGAAGCCCCCCAGTGACTTGTGATTATAACTGGTACACAGCTCCAAGTCTACACAATTGCCATTGTGATTCTCATTCCACAAAAGCGTATCCCGTTCCAAACCTCTTTCAGCAAAGTTAAATCAGTTTGCTGATCTAACACAGTGGCACTTGCCTTAATTTGGGGGTAACTATTTTAAAAGGGCATTTAAGGAATATAATTAGATCCCATAATTAACTAACCATGAGCATCCCAAACTTACAGCATTATTATTGAGGATACAAAATTACTTAAAATTTTATTTACACTTTCAGAAATTATGGAAACTTTAGTGCAGTCACAAGCTATACCTGTTTTTCCATTAGAATGGTAATTTGCTTAATTAAAAAGAAACAAACTAAATAGGCTATGAATTTACTTTTCATGGTTCAATGTAGGGTTTCCAAATTTAACAAAATTATCCATGGGATATACTTACACTAAAGAGTCATTAGCTGTTTCTCTTATAGTCAAATTTAACAGGGTATTCCATATTCTATCTGGCAACCCCGAACAGCGTCACAAAACAAAATTCATCATAAACATGAATAGCATTTATGTGATTCTTTTCTGGAATGGCAAAAGGAAAACACTTTCCTTTAAGATAGCGGTACTGTTTTTAAAACATGATACAAAACTCTTTCTAAGCTGAATTCAGAAGTAACAGTTAAGAGCAGTGATTCCCAAATGTGGTCCCAGGGTCCACACATTAGTGTCACCTAGGCACTGCTAGACGTGCAAACTCAAGTCTCACCCATACCTAAAGAATCAGAGATTTTAGGGAGTGGGGCCCAGCAATTCTGATATGTGTCCAAGTTTGACATCCACTGACTAGCAAACTGTTTTCCTTGCATTAACATCTCAAACCAACCAGAAGACACTTACAAACTTAAAAACCTAAGTTTGGGTTGTTGTGGTTGTTTTCTGGTTTTTGTTTTTTTATTATAGATGCAGAGAACTTGAATCTTGCCTTTTACAAGGAGGATATGGCTCTGGGGAGAGAGGAGAGGCAAAGAGAGAGTAAGGTTTGACAACTTGTTTTGTACAGCTTTTCATCCAAGGGCTCCCTGAGATAGTTTCCTAAGCAGCAAGATTATTTATTGACTACGACTTAAAGTCATTTAATCAAATGAGCTCCATTGTAAGGTCAGCTTTGCAGATAGCAGGGCCACCTTATCTAAACAATGCTTTATAATGGTTCTTAAGTAATAGCAGGTAATGAACATTCTGAAGCTGC
Source organism: Canis lupus familiaris (assembly GCF_011100685.1). Lineage (NCBI taxonomy): Eukaryota > Metazoa > Chordata > Mammalia > Carnivora > Canidae > Canis > Canis lupus. Next base: position 56,112,294 of record NC_049243.1, on the reverse strand, counting down.
CGGGTAAAATGCTAGATATAAGGCTTTTGCTTTTCACACCGTAGTCTGGATCCAAGATGTAAATAAGGAAATGAAACAAAGAACGTCTAAAGCATTGGATGATCTGTGAACCACAGTCCTAGGCTTAAGCACATTCTCACTTTGGTAGAGATTGGTTGGGTAATATATTATCTTAATTATGTTAACAGTGAATTAAATATCCATGGGCTCAAAGTACATATTTCATGTATCCTAATGATATTAAATTAGAATTGTATCACGTGATGACAAAAAGCTATCACTTAGCTGGGATCAACGATCTTTTATATCTGTTTGTTTACCTTAGATTTTGGCATGGTCTAAGGTTTTTGATTAAGCAAGTGCATGTTTTGTTTGGTTTTTAGATAAAGGAATAACATAAATTAGCTTTGATGTTATGAACCTCTTCGTCACATTCTTTTTTGAGTTTTCTCTCTTAGGTTCTAAGTGTAGGAAATAACTACTGTTTATATATGATGTAATGTCACCCTTTCCAATATAACAATATATCTTCCTTCAAAGATGTCTGATTAAATGTTTCATTAAATATTTATAATGTTAAAGTCATAATATGTATAAAGACAAATGCAGATGTGTATAACTGTATTTATAATAGGTGCATAAATACATATATTACACAGCTATCACATCTGTCAACTTTTGCACAAGATTATAATCATCTATATGATGTTGTGGCTTCCTATACTAAGTATATACCATGGCTACATAGAACTTCTCAGTAAATATATGGGCTGCCAACCCAGAAAGTCTCAAGAAAAAGGGATAAGGACTATGATGTCAGACAAAGTGCCTTACCTGATCCTCATTATAACTAGAGGATGAGCAACTCACTCACATGAAGACTTTTCCTCAAGCTTAAGATGGCAGAAAATTACCCATCACAATTGCAGTGAATAGCCAATTTCTAATCTGAACTCTTGAACTAAAACTTGAAGGGTAGGACATTCATCCTTGAATAATGGGTCCATGCAAGAATTAGAAAATGATCAGTTCTCCCAGGATTTATTAATTTCTCTAGGACGAAACTGGTCCTAACCAAAATTATGCAAATCTTCACTGGCCTGGTATCCTCAAGAGTGTGGCATACAATGAAATTTGGTTAGTGGCACAAATGACGAGACGATGACAGTCAATCACAGAAGCCTAGAGTGAGCCAACCAGGTGCTCATGCATTTGCAGCAAGAAGTGTTTGAGTTAATCTTATTGTGAAATTTGACAAATTAAAAAAAAAAAAAGGTATAGTTGTGTGTAACAATTTACTGTGTGTAAACCTGTTAACTTAAAGAAAGAAAGAAAGAAAGAAAGAAAGAAAGAAAGAAAGAAAGAAAGAAAGAAAGAAAACAAAATATTCCCCTTCAGTTATACACTGACTTTAGCTGAAAGTAATGTGAACAGTAATAAACTGCATCTGTTTGAAAATACAATTCCCTAATTCTATCATTCCCCGAGGCAGAAACAGCTATGACAAATAATTATCTTTGTGCCACTCAAGCATGAAGAGCCCAACATTGTTTTGAAAACTTACTCCAGCTAACTTCAAGGAGAGTCCTCTAAATTCCCTTGATTATGAATATGTTTCTCTTCTAAAGCAGAGGAGAGAGTATTCTAGAATGTTCAAGTCACATTTGTTTCCTACAACTCATTTCTTTGTGAAAAGAATTTCATCCATATGGCAAATCACAAATTCATTAATATTTTTATGGCCCAACAAGTCAAGACATGCTTTTATAGGTAACGTCAAGGCAAAGATTTTTTTGTGTTTTATCAAACACTAATATTTGCAAAAAATTATTAGACCTAAAAGTTCTTCCACTGAACAAATAAAACTACAGCAAAACTAGAGAAAAAAAATCATTAAAAAAGGAACAATTCCAGTACTAGTCCTAATGTTTGATTTGGGTGTAAAAGGTACTTCAGTTGAAATGTTCCGATGATGTAAATGGCCTTCTTGCTAAACCAAAGTGAAAGGAATACAGTGCATTTCTTTAATGATACGGGGTTTCTACAGATTCTCTCATAGCCCAATTTCTGTAACTAGTGTTCACAGATTCCTGAGGCACTTTGATTTAAAATGCTCACATGACTAAATTCTTCTATTTTACATGGCTAAATACATTCTGGATAGTGAGTCATTTTATTTTTGTTCAGAGAAAATAGTTTGACTATGAAGGCTGAGCAGAAAATTTAATCTTGAGTTGTAAAATGTGGCATGAAATGCTATGAAATTAAGATGTAAAATGCTGCCAAAGGAGGCTTTCAAAGAAATAAAAAGTAAAAATGTTTCACTGGACATTTCTTTTTTTTTTTCCACTGGACATTTCTTAACTGGACTACTGAATTGTAGTGTGTTGCATATGAGAGATGTGTGCCCAGGAGAGACAGCGAAGTTTGAGACAGGCTGGAGGTGGGGGTGGGGGGGTGGGGGGGTGGGATGGACAGTGGGCCTGAGCATTTTCAGATGCTCAGTTCTCTGGACCAAACCAAGTTCACATTTCTGAGAACTCAAGTTCCATTCAGTGCACCCAACGTGCTTCTTAAACAGTCACTCCCAACAAACCAAGGTCTGGGCATGGCAAGGATTACAAAGAAGAGGAAAACACTCTTGGATTTTGCAGCCTCTGAAGGGTCATATGTGGGTAGACAAAGAGGAGAGAGAGAAACAAGATATAGTTACTTTAGGTCTTAGTATGGTTGGTGATAAAAAGCCATTGCGAGGAATTTGTATTTGTTTCCTTTGCTGGTCACAGAAGAGGGCCAGGAGGTATCTCACTGGAGTGGAGACATGGTGAGAGTTAGTTTGTCAACCACGGGGAGGAGCTAGAGGAAAAAACAGGATGTGGGAGACAGTGGAGTGAATTAGGAAAAAGATCAGTGACGTCTGATTCATCCATGAGTACCAAGCCCCAAACTCCTCCAACTTTCTCTCCTTGCTGTAAGGAGCTTAAAGAATGACAATTTGGGCATCTGGTCAATAGCCAACTGCCGTTTATCTAAACAGGGAGATACCTTTACAAATTATAAGTAGAATTTTAACAAGAACTCATTTTTCACAGGGGAAAGCTACAGATCAAGTGATGAAGTAAAACTGATTCCCCCCGCACCACTGTACTGCCACCTGAAGTATTGTTAGGAGCCTGTATAGTCAAAGCCATGCTTCTTAAGAGTAAGAATCCCCTGAAGATGCTGTAAAAAGGTGCTCCACCTGGGGCCAGGATGAGACTGCATCTAACCCAGGTATTGACGATACTGATGGTCCACCAACCACATCTTGAGTACCGAACAAAGTATTAAAATGCCTCATTTTTGCATCATGTATGACAGGGAAAGTGGTTGAAAGGTGGGCAGACATAGATCCACTATATAATAGTAGGATCATCATTAAAAACAGTAATGATAATAATAGTGCCTCACATTTATTTAGGGTGTTATAGTATACAAAGTTCTTTTATCACATTAGCTCATGTGCCACTATCCAAATGACCTATATATTCAACTACTATCATCTAACGTGTGTATAAAATTGAGATAATTTGTATATTCATTTTCCTTAAAAATTTTTATTTATTTATTTTTTAAAGATTTTATTTATCTATTCATGAGAGATACAGAAAGAGAGGCAGAGACATAGGCAGAGGGAGAGGCAGACTCCCCACAGGGAGCCCAATCCTGGACTTGATCCCAGGACGCTGGGATCAAAGTGCTGAGCCAAAGGCAAATGCTCAACCGCTGAGCCACCCAGGCGTCCCAATGATGACGAACACTTTAAAGAGATGACTAGCAATAGTGAAAATTTTTAGGACCTTCTGCATTATACAGAAAGTAAATAGCACTGCATCCCCAGTTTCCATGTCACCTTAAAATCAGAATTCCAACAAAAAGATGTGAACTCAAAGCCTTTTGCCTATGTATATCCACCAAATTATGTGGATTTTTCCATGGGCGTATTTCATAGCGAGGAAAAGTAGGTTGCAAGAATAGAAATTGCCATTTAAGAATTTTTCCCCCTCAGAGCATTTACATCAGTTATTTCCATACAGATTTTTCTAAGAGTCACATCCAGATAACAAAGTACTGCAGAAGAGAATTGGGAGTTTCCTTTATAATTGTACACCAGATTCATCTTCTGTAAGATGGATCAAGAAATACATAGTAAGAGTCCAACTGACCAACAAGAGAATTCAACATGCATTGCATTATTTAAAATTTTTTTTGAAAAAGTCAAGTCTATCTAAGGAATGAGGAAGCATAAATAAAGGCCAACGGTCCAAATCCTTTTTCCCAAAAGAAAGCATGATAAATCCCTATCTTTAGCTACTGCCACTTACTCCATGAAATTTGGGCAGCACGGGGTACGCAGAATGGAGGGCCAGCCATGCAGACTTTGCAAGGCCAGAATGCTTCTCTGGTGCCTGGGGCTTGCTTATAGCTGTGCTGGGATCCTGGTGATGAGGGCTTCTCAGCTATTCCAAGTTTCACCTGCTTCCTCTCTTCTCTGACCATAGTAAATGGGATTCCCAGAGCATAGATACTCACCTTTGATTAATTAAAAGACCATAAATGTACGTATGATATCCTCCTTTCTCTGATTGGGCCAATTCTAACTCTACTATAAAGATTCAACGGAAAATAGAAAAATGGAGCAGAAGCAGGCTCAGCAAAAAAATGGAAGGCGCAAGAACCAGTTAAGTGGATCTGTCTCCCTGTCACAAATGTGTCAACGTAGAGGTCTCACTGCACCAAGTTCATGAACTAGTGGAAGAACCCTTTCGATTTCTCTTGATTTCCTAAGCTCTTCCATTCTCAGGTATCCACCCAACTACGGTTGGGTCAACCTTCTATCGATGTGGCCATGTTCTGAAATTGAAATGCATTAAAAAAAAAAAAAAACTCTTGGGTCAAAATATAGAAGATGCTGTGATATCATTTTGAACTTATGTAAATATGATAGAGAACACTTCTGTCCGGAATTTCTTGGGTTTTTGTAAAATGTGTCCAAGGCAAGTAGATAAACTGTTACCTGCCTGGCTTGTAATTGAAGAGATTGCTGATGCCATGCACTTGTCTGGGGTCATAGCTCCATGCCTTCCTGGTGTTCCAAAGAATAGCAAAAAAAAACAGTTTAAATATTATGTGACTTTTTTTTTTTTAATGTGAAGAAGGGACCTTGAAAATCACTAAGTTGTTAAAAATGTGGATACGTCAGCATGCCAGGGAACATGGGAAGAGCTCACAATTGAGATCCCATGGGTCTTCCTTTTGCCTCTTCCCCAGACCTGCAGGTGACTGCTGGCAGAGCATCGTTTTCTCATTTCTGCTGGAAAATACACCCCTCCGGCCCTGTGACCTGCAGGCAGCAGACCGGACATAAAGGTCCTCCAGCTCACTCCTGATGCTTGTAAACTGGGAAAAAGAAAGGGACCCAAAAAAAAAAAAAAAAAAAAAAAGAAAGGGACCCAAAATGTATGAATGAATAGTCTACCTCCACTATCAGTGAATGGCAAACAGGCTACCGTGAACAATAACAAAACACTCAAAAGAATCAATGCAGGCCAAGACGGTAAGGATTTTGCATGTTTTGTAAATATATCGACCCGTGCGCTGTATTCTTTCATTTTTCCAGTTCTTAGGGTTTAGCTTCCCCATTTCTTATATGTATATGCAAACTGTAGTTAAATATTCAAGTCAGGACATGCTCCCCCCACCCCACCCCAGAAAAAGATTACGAATTAACTGAGGTGAGGACAGCCTGGGTGGCTCAGCAGTTTAGCACCACCTTCAGTCCAGGGCGTGATCCTGGAGACCCAGAATCGAGTCCCACATCAGGCTCCCTGCATGGAGCCTGCTTCTCCCTCTGCCTGTGTCTCTGCCTCTGTGTGGTGTGTGTGTGTGTGTGTGTGTGTGTGTGTGTGTGTGTGTGTAAATATTAAAAAATAAAAAAAGAGAATTAACTGAGGTGGTAATTTATCCAGAACAGACAAATGAAAATCTTCAATAAGGAGTACACAGGGGAATGGATACTAGGCAGGACATGAATAATTCTGTTCCAAAAAAAGTTATCTGGAAGCCAAAACACATTTTCCATAGGATCGTTTTACTCATGATGGAACCCTAGAAGTCTACTCAGTTAACAATCGAACTGGATTAGAGCCCTCTGCATACTAGCCCATCTAACCAGCATCTGAGGGAATGAGCTCAGATTTCTGATCTGGTGCTGCGGGGGCAGGAGCTTGCAGGGTGGTCCCCAGGCTGAGCACCCCCAGGGAGCCAAGGAGGCTGGGGGTAGCGGGGCACTCAGGGCCAGGCTGGGAACAGTCTTGGGGGGTGGGGTGCATCTGAGCAGCTAGCATAGCTCAGCTTTACCCTCCCAGAGTTTAGCCTCCTCGCTCCCCCTCCTCTCCCACCCTGTCATCCCTCCTAATAGCCAATCCCAGAGACACTGTCCTGTGCCATCTGTACCCTTAGTATCTCAGCTCTCTAAACACCTGACCCTCTCCCCTAAGCTCAAAACTCCACTGAATCGCTCAGGACCACTCCCTTGGTGGATTCCACTGTCTCTGTTCAAGCCCCACTGCTTCAGTCTTCCTTCTGGGAGTAGGGTCCTGGCCACCTCCACAGAGTCCCCTAACGCTGCTGCTCATCTCAGCAAGTGCCTGCCAGGGTCCTTCATTGTTCTTCTCCTCACATTTGCCCATTAAATGTTGGGTTTCCTAAACTCTCTGTCCTCTTTCTGCCTCTCTTCCCTCACCATGGCACCCATCCTGGGGCCTGGCCTCCTACTGCTGGATAGCACCCACCCCAGGGGCCTGCCCTTCCTGCACACTAGCACCCACCCTGGGGCCCCTCCTCTTCCTGCACCTTGGCACCTACCCTGAGGCCCCACCCCTTCCTGTATCCTGGCACCCACCCTGGGGCCCTGCCCTTTCCTTGTAACAGTGATTATAAAATGGAAAGCAACAACAAAATACTATTCAATAAATAGTAGTTGTTACGGACATTAGTTTTTAAATTAGTAAGTTGCTATTTCCTAAATTTTGTAGTTTTAAACATCTCTTCCATGTGTTATTAAAAACAAACAAACAGGTTCCCATATTGAATAGACTGAACCTTCTAAAGATCCTAACTTGGAGAAAAAACCAGACATACCAAATCTAGCTTTGTCGCCCAGGCCTGAAAAGTATCCTATGAAAGGTTTCCCTATTGTCCTTCACCCCTAAATTAAGATTCCAAGAGCTTCCCCTAGAGCTCCTCAATTTCTTTGTCCTCAACCATCCCAGCTGCTCCTTCTCATGTTGGTATAGATACTTCTGTAAAACTACAATTAGTTATGCTATATTGACATAAACATTAATTGTGTTGATAGAAATTCTGTTCTTGCATACTCAGTCTCTCTCTCAGTGAGTGATGCACTGGATCCTCAAGAGCAAGAAGGATATTTTCTGATGCCATGAAACTTCTCATACTCATACTACAGACCATGGTATGGGAAGGCTTATTGCTGCCTGCACAGCTGGTTTAAGGGACAAAGCCAGGTCCCCAAGGCTGTTGCAGGACTCCAGCCAGGCATGAGTTGATGTACGGCTCTTGTAAAAAGAAGAGACTCCTGGATTACACTCTAGACCAACACAGCTTCATGCTTTACTCATACTGATATATCTGGACATTTTCAACTTTTGCCTTTGACTTCACAGGATTATTCACACACCCCCAAAAAAGCTCTATTTAAAACATGTTATCCTTTCCTTGTTTCTGAGACCATGTTAAGTACAAAGATGCATGCAATGTACAAAACAAAATTAATTAATATAGATAACGAAAATCTAAATGTGACATAAAAGATTGAAAAGTGCAATGGAATCTGGAATGAAGTCAGACTGCAAAATGCTTGCCATAAATTTCCCGCACCTCACTGGAACCGGACCACAAACCCAGACCAAAGTGTTCTAGAATGAGCAGATGCAGGAGTTACCGTGCTCTGAATTTATGAACAAAGCAGTTCCTCGAAAGGACCACAACTCTTTCTAATATTAAAAACAGAAGAAATTTCTCCTGTGGATTTCATGTGATGTACATAATTCCATGAGTAAAAATGATTTTAAGGACAGCATCCTTCCAAAACTGCTTTTCATTAACTCATTTTAGAAACACACTCACATTGTACAATAAAGGCGATGGTCTAAAACAAAAACAGCATCCACATTTATAGTGTCCTGCTTTCCTGGAATACAGTGATCAGTCATGCTCCTCTTTGACAATGCACATCACACCTTGTGATATATGAATGAGAGACATGTTACTTGCAGAAATAAATACAATCGAAGCATAGTTTCCACATGCTACATCCTTGCATTCTCGTTTTTTGATATAATGAGAAAAGGAAAGCAAAGATGTAGCATGTGGAAACTAAACTGCAACTGCATTTATTTCTGCAACTAAGGTGTCTTTGATTCATATATCAAAAAAGTAATTTTTATAGCACTTCATCTTAATTTCAGTTTTCCTTAAAAACATTTTATCCGTCTATGGATTTGATTTTGGAAACAACTTCCTCTGGAAAAGATGGCATCGATTTTTTTTCCCTTTAACATACAAAAATATTTATAAAAGATCCTATCAAGATGACCTCCTGCTTGCCTTACTGGATTCATGGCAGTACAATAATGAAGGAATTCAAGGAGCAGATTCTAAATTAATCGGCAATTTGAACTTTGAATGATCATTGCTTTGTGCCTGTTTGGGAAACATGATTGCTGGATTTAGAGTCGGATAAAGACAAACCACTCTGCCCTGACAAATCATTCTTCTGAGAAAATTGAACTGTTCTTTTTCCAACGGGGTAATGATACCTAATCCATCGAGATGTAAAAACTCTATAAAAAGGCCTCTTTACAGAGCACTCGGTCAGCTGGTTAAAGAAAGTGAGCGGTGTTCTTAATGGAAGATAAACGGTTGCCCTATAGGGTTTTATCTGTCATACTAATCTCAAAAAGCGTCTCATATAAAACTAGAGTTAAAAAGACTGTCAAGGCGAGCTATACTACTCCGTAAACGAATATCTGGAGCTTAGCTCCCCAGCCCTGTGCATGTGAAATGTTTAAAATAGGTGGAAGAAAGCTTTTCCCTCCACATTAGTCTAGGCATACTCAGTGAACCCGATGTGAGATAATCCAAAACAATTCAGGTTCAACAAAGGTTGGGAAAATATTGTAGTAGACATAAAGCTTTGATGGAGAACTTCTTTGATCTGAAGATTATAAAATACACCGTTTCTAATCTGACAAATTTTGAGCTGCAAAGCACAGTATCTAAACATTCCTCTTTTGTCATAACAGTTTAATCCCTTAAGAATGTGATTTAAACCACTGGGGAGCAAAGGTTACCATGAGATTTGTATGAAAGAGGAAAACTGCCTCAGACACCTTGATAGAAGTATGCGAGGGTCATTAAATTATAGAACAATTGTCTCTGCCAGGTCACCTTCAGTTCAAGACATGCTCAGTGTCCCTTTTTTCCCCTTGCAATTAGGTAAAAGATGAAACAAGTCTCTTCTCTCTTTCTCTCTCTCTCTCTCTCTCTGTGGTTTTACCTTAATGTCTACCTTTCCATTTCCTCTTTTTTTTTTTAATTGAAGTTGAATTTCCTTGGTGACACAAACCAATGTCTGTACGTTCCCCAATAGCCACAATGAAATTATTTGTAAAAAAGGCTACCAAGTCACCATCACATGCTATCCACGCATATGGTTATGCATGGTTTTATCAAAAATGCATATAGAGTATTGTAACCAGTGATACCAAGTGTTAAGCACAAGAATGACCATCCATTGTAACAAAATGAATACAGTTGTTTTTCACGTGGGGCCAAATGAAGTTCAAAATACCCATGGTGACCAAATGCACTTCCTCGTTCCCTCTGATGAAAGGGAGTTTATGCCTCTGAACATGAAGACAAAAGCATATTAACCACAGTTATCTTAACTTTCTCCAACTACTAACATAGAGCTGGGGTCAAAGTATACTAGATATAGGACTGTCTGTCCACTGATCATTAGGAACCTCAGTATAACTGATGCTTCCCTATGTGTTAAGTGTCCCTCTTTGGGATTCAATTTAAAACAGATTATCAATGATGTGCTCGCGTGGGTGGCAGAGGCATTATAGAAATGATGTTCAGTATTTAAATTAAAGATGAATATCGCACCTCTACTCCACCTCTCACTTTTTGCTGTGAGAAAGGGGAAAGAAGGCTGGCTAGAGCAGAGAGATTTAGAGCTTCATTCAGTAAATACTGCTTCCCAGCCCCCACAACTCCAGATGGTTTGGAAAGCCTAGAAAACATGCATTCTATTTCTCCCAGAAGTGCAGAGTTAGGAGGAATCTTGTAAAATACTCTGCTCCAAGAAGCCAGATTTATGTATGTAAATGTCTAGATGCTTCAGGAAACAGATATTCTTTTCTTAAATATTTTATAAGCAAATTAACCCGCACACCGAGCTTGCCAGATGACTAATTTGACATCTATTTCTCAGGAATAGGTACCAGAAGACACAGAGACATAAAACTAAGTCTGAAACCCCTGGGGCTTTTGGTTCTTGTCACTGCAGAGATTGAAAACCACCTTGAAATGACATGTCAGTGCAACAGCTTCCCTGAAGGTCTAAGCCCGTCATCAGGGTGATGAAGAGAGGTTAATGGAAATCTAAGCAGAGTTCTGGACTAAATCCCATCCCTGCAGCGAATGAGGACACAGAGTTGATTTGGGGAAAGTGTCTGAGAGCATCCTAACACAAGTTAGAAAGAACCTGCACCTTCTAGGAGATAAGATCAGAGTCACCTGGCCCAACCCTGGCAGAGCTCATGGCCAGTACTGTGCAGCCATGCACTCACGTAGCATTCACTAAATGCCCTGAGCCTCCTGTAGAAACATGGTGTCTGCCCACAGGGAACTTACAGTCCCTTTCCCTGGCACCTAAGGATTGGTTCTAGGTCTGATGGGCTGAGTCAACTCTTGCCAAGGGCCTGGACTTCTCTATAAGCCATATGGATTTACAATTCTATTAAAATCTTGGTAAGAAAAAAAAAATCTTGGTAAGAGGAACAAGTGCTATTCATTCACTTCTTGCATCATTGGGGAAGGGGCATAAAATTAGCACGTCACTCTGTGAACACAATGCTGTGTTTATATGAGAAAAAATTAGAAATCGCACTTAACGATACTTTCCTATGGAAGCTTGACAGTGTTTCTTCACCAGAACAAGTAGGCTCCCATCAACAAGAGTTTTTTTACCTTTGTCTTGTTAGATGTGTCATCTTAACTCCATTCTACTTAAAAAAAGAAAAAAACAACATTTTAAAAGCATCGAGTTTTTCAAATCCACAGAACTAACAGCTTAATATGTCAGAGGACTCAGCTGAACTATTTATCAGGTGACCAGCTATTATTTGTAAGAACTCGTGGAGGACACTTGTGAAGCAATAGAGGACATGTAAGGGCAAATGTAGTGTCTATATTTAAAAATGGGATGAACAATGACCCTGGAACTATACGCGTCAGCTTATTTTCCTTACCTGGAAAAAACAGAACAAATCATCCAAAAATCAATTTGCAAGCTCCGAGGAGAGCACAGAGTGCTAGATAATAATTCACAGGCCATCGTGAAGCAAAAGGTTGTCAAAGTTTTATAATTTCTTCCTATGATACTGATAGCCTGGTAAATTAGAGGACAGAAATTGCCTCGTATTTCTTCCTTAATAAAGTTTATTGTCTTTTATTCCCATATAATCTGAGTAAATATGAACTAGGGCTGGAGGTCATGATAAAGTTACACGGTCACAGACATAATCATGGCATTTCACTGAAATATTAATCAATGAATAATTCCATTTCAACTTTATAGCTTAATAAAGTGGGATTTTGTAAGAGGTCCAGTTGGGACCTAGTCCTATTTAATATTTTCAATTTGACCCACATACAAAATAGACTGTACACCTGTTACGTGAACCAATGATAGTCTAAAAGGTGTAATTATCACCTCTAGGGAAAGAATTAGAATTCAAAATAACACTGAAATAATAAACAGTGGGATGTAGCAGCAAAGGGAAAGATATAGGATATTTTTCTTCTTGAACAACAAGAAATCTATGAAGAAAGGATCATCAAGGAATTTTCAAGTATAAATTAGAAGGGGAAAAAAAGGACCTAGGGTTTCAACTGAATAACTGTTCAATAAAAAAGAAATCAGTTTAAAAATGGAAATTCGGAAATAAAAAGGCATTTTTAAATGATCAAATTCAAAAAAATAAATAAAATGATCAGATTCATTATTTTACAGTTAAATATAACTGCTTTTGAAAGGAGGATTCCAACAAAATTAATGTAGAGTTGAGTGGACTAGCACATGATTTGCCTGAAACGTAGCGGGTGGGATGCGGGTCTCACACAGCGGGGACAGCGGGCTGTTCTCCCCTCTCCCCAGAAGACACCTGGTGAGCATGCCGGGGTTGAACTGGACACCCCCTTGCTCAGAGTGTCTAAATATATGCCTCTGTGCTTTGATAGCTACTCCAAAACTTCTACCTGTCCTTGGAATTAAGAGCAAACTTTTAGAAACATCTAGAACATTTTGACAGGGTGACTGTACACCTGTTGAATCAAGTAATCTAAAAGTTGGCTTATATTTTATATACCTTTTCTTTTCATTTTCCTAGTATTTCATTTATTTTGTAGTTTACAAATACATGGTTTTGCAATGAGCTGGAAATTTGAAAACCCGGCTTCTCATGACAGATAGTTTGAGAAAAATTGATGTGGAGCACATAGAAAAGTGAAAAAAATTAACTCCATTCATTATGTTAACACCAGTTTGGTTTATTGAAGACTATTTCCAGAAAACAGATTGTAATATGCAAAAAAATATCAAAAAGATTCAGAGTTATGAATATGATTCCCAAATAAGATGTAAGACCAATCAATGGATTCTCAATCTATGGACATAAGACAATTCCTTTAAAGGTCTTTCTGTTTTGTGATATCATCTTTCTAGTTCTTCAGGGTCATTTTTAAGTGTCTTTCTCTCCTCCAGAACACTTCAGGCAAACATGTTTATTTTAGTATCAGTGGTCATGCTAGTAATGGTCTTCAAATTCTTCATTTTAATGGATTATTTCTTAAACTATCAAGCAGTCCTGGTCCTGTCATTGTTTATGTCTAGAGTCATTGCAGAATCAGTTGCTAGGTGCTAGCCATGATCAAAAGCCTGAAGTCCACACGGATTGTCTATCTGTTTCCTCTTATCTATGTTCCGATCACTCCCCACAGAGCTCAGCGAGAGTGGAGGAACTGGGACGATCCTTCACACCTTATTTCTCTAGGCTCGGGCCTGCTTGGCATCCTCTTTTATCTATGAGGGGGGGCAAGTTCCATCCACACTCACACCTTCAACATGTCACTTTATAGTAATTCATAATGGAGGGTCTTCCAAATGTAAAGATAATGAGAAAAACTATATGAAAACACCCACAGGTTAATAGCCTGATGGGCAAAAGTTCATCTCATCTTTTCCATCTACGATTTTCCTAACACTCTGTTCTTTGACACCCCCAGGGAAGAACAATGGTGAGTTCCCATACAAATCACACTGGTGTTGCTAACTGAAATATACATGTACCAACCTAAATGAACCACGTGGATGGCCATGCATTGGCCTGTAAGACCCTGTTTGTAACACTGTGTTATAGGCTCTGTCAATATGGGTCCCTTCTTCTCTGTTAGGACTAGTCTTGAATTTCTCAGTGACCGCCCAAAGAGCAATCATAGGGCCTATCTGCAGAACAGCACATTGTCCTTGTCAAGAAGCCAGGGCCTCATCAGTATTTGACTCCTGCTTAACTACTTCAGAGGGACCCATTCAGCTCTACCTTAAAGGCTCAAGCCCAGAAGACTTACCCATACTCTGCAGCCCAGCATTTGGGGATGCCACCACTGCACAGCTATGATATCCAGGCCTCCTGTTCTCACCCACCCAGATGCCTCCAGTCTGCTGCGCCCTACAAATTTCTGGAATGCCTTCCACTCTTACACCATCACCAACCATCCTCTAGCTGCATTGTATCCATCTGTCAGGGCTCACTAGCCTCACATCTTCTATGCAACCTTCCTGGTCAGGACCAGGCCCCCTATATGTGCGCCTATAACATGATGCTTACATGGTTCTTCCTCTCCATGACCCCACAACTGACAGCTCCTTCACAGCCTAGAGCAGCCTCCCTTGTCCCTTATCTTAGTCTTCATGGTCCCTGACATGCACTGATGAGCATGCTGTCTGAGCACAACTCCTTACTTTCTGGGCCTTGACACATCCGATAGGATAGCCAACCTCTATATGGGAATCTGTGAGGAACCAACTAGCTACTCCATGTCCTGTGTCCTTATCATCCCTCCCTGCTACCCAGAATGTAGGTGTCACTGCTCATTAGTTTTCTCCTGAGGAGTCATTTAAACTGTCATTCTGCAATTCTCTGTGCTTTCACTTTGGTGGCATCCTGTCACAGATGCTGCTCTGGAACTTCCCTACATCTTCCTCTCCCTGGCCCCGCCTGGAAATTCTGTTCCTCTTAGTCCTCTTCAGTACATCTTTTGCCTAATATTGCCTGTGTCCTCTTCCTCCATTCCATGTCCTTTCTACTTCATTCTCCATCACCCACAGCCAGAGTCTGCACTGTCTCATCACCCAGAACTGCCTTTCTCCATCATACACTCCATCTGACCAACCACCTCCTACTCTGTCAGTTTTCCCTCCCTTCCTACCCACTTTCTCTGCTAAATCTCCACACTCTCCATTCCTCCATTTCTCCTCTTGGATTGGACCCTCTCAGCTTTCCCTCCTTCTCCTCATGGTTCAGTCTCTCTGTGTGATCACCTGAACAGTGGTCTCACTGGAAGCCTTGGTTTCCTGCACCCCCATGTCTATCCACACATCCCTCTGACAAAATCCCAACCCTAGCTCATCTCCAAAGAGCCTAGAGCCAAGTGACCCAGGCTTTGAGGAACAAAACTAAGAGGTAAGATGGTCCCACCAATATTTTATGTCCACCAAGGTGTGTGAGCTGCCTGCTGGGCAGAGTACTGGGCACACAGAGCACATGACTGCTTTCCATTAGCCCTCCAGTGCCTCTTCTGGAACTCTAGTTGAATCTGAGGTGAATCCCTTTTAATGAATTCTTTCTATTTTTCTCCTTTTTCCATTTTTGCAATAAAACACTTAGATTTTTTAAAGATTCTGTTTATTTATTTATTTAGAGAGACTGAGAACTAGCTTGCATGCATGAGCAGTGGGGAGGAACAGAGGGAGAGGGAGAGGGAGAGAATCCACAAACAGATTCCTCGGTAAGCACAGACCAATGTGGGGCTCAATCCCATGACCCTGAGATTTTGACCTGAACCAAAACCAAAAGTCAGTCAACTAACTGAACCACCCAGGCACTCCAAAAAAACTCTTATTTTTGAGTGAAGTCTTATTAAGAAATCCTCAACATTAAAAATAGATGAAAGCGATAAAAGGCAGTATCCACTTCAATTGTTTGGCAGAAATAAATGTTTAATTTTCATAGCCTCAGAAACACCTTATGTCATCCAGGGTGGCACAGGGCTCATTTCAAGAACTGCTATGCTATTCCTTCAGGCTGTAAGATTTATTATAAAATAAAAAAGGCAAATCGCACAGGAGTAGATTTAGTATCACTCCATTTATACATACATACGTAGCATAAGATCTTACCACTGGAATAGGGTGGATCCCAAAGCCAGGATGACCAGTGTCCTTACAAGAAAAGGAGAGAGACAAGAGAGAAGCATCCATGCAAAGACCCAGAGATACAGGAGAGCCACATAAAGACGGAGCAGAGATGGGAGTGATGTGACAACCAGCTTTACAACACCAAGGAGACGGCACCACCTGAGGCTGGGAAGAGGCAAGTGAGGATTCTACTCAAAGCCCTCAGAATGAACCAACCCCATCAACACCCCATCCAGACTTTCAGGCTCCAGAATTGTAGGAAAATGAATCCCTGCTTTTTAATCTACCCAGTTGTGTGATACTTTGTCACAGCAACCCTAGAAAAAGAATACACAAGACTACCTTCTCAGTAAGGCATTTCTTTCTAGCTTCACCATTTCCCACATGGCTGCCCATCCTGCCCACATGCTGAACAGTTGTCAGACCCTATAAAGAAGACACAGTAAATGGAATTTGTATTCAGTGGCCCCTGGATTCAAATTCAAGAAGGAGTTACACTCAAGGATTTAATAATTTTATGTCTGGTTTTGAACTATGTGATATATGGTAATATAACGATTGGAACATAATAATATTCCAACAGATGGAATTAGAGTCATCATATTGCTTTATTTAAGATCCAACTGAATCAATAGTGCATTATTGATTATATTTCCCATCAACTGTCAGTAAAGAAGTGGAATTGAACCATGAATATTTGACATAAAAAAAATCATTAATTTGGAAAGAGCTTTCAAAATTACACACATAACAGGGATCTGGAGTTAATCCTCACAAAGTGCATTAGATTACTTTTGATTTTAAAATGTCCATATAATTCTTAGGCAGCATTATTTTTCCACTGTAATAAATTTCTAGAATTAGACTATATTCTATTCCAATTTATCACCGAGAATAAAATCACACACTTAAGAGGAGAAACTGTGAGGTTAACTTCGCGTGCAGTAGGGACTCCCACACAACTGACCTAGAAACATCCAAAAGTTGTTACAGTAGCTGTCTTTGAACTTAACCAAAACAGAACAAAAACTTCACAATTTCCTGTCAACAAAAATCTCAGCTGGACCTCTGGGACCTATAATTAGTTGATTTTCAGGTTTAATTTTTTTCTGTTTTGTTTGAAGCTTTTCTTTCTAGAAAAATCTCAGTCTCCTGATGAAAAGTGCTTGATGTGAAATGGTCTTTGACCTAAACAAAGGTATTCATGATGTATTTAAGGTGCTCCTTCTGTATACCAATTATTTTAGCCTCCATGGTTCTAGATAAAAAAGCAAAAAATGAATATGATGCCTTATTTTATCAAAGTTCACCAATTAATAATTCACCAATTATACAAATAGAAGAGATAAACATGTCACTAAATCTAAAAATAAATAAAAGTCAGGTCCTGCCCCAACCATGGACCTACCCCTGAGCTCTCTTTGAGGTATTCATACCAGAATTCTCCTCTTCCTCTGGACACATCAAGAACATCAGCCACACTTAATAACTGGGGGACTTTCAACCTAACCTTATGTGGACAAGCATGCCAGTCATGCTCATGCCCCTAATCTCCATGGAGATTTGGGTTTTGATCGCCTCCTCTGCCCCAGCCCTCCCTGAGAGCCTCCGTGGGTGTGGTGAGCCTTGGTTAAAACTGGAGATCAGACAATTATCCTGTTTTTACCTGCAAAGTGCCCCCTACCATTCGCAGGGGTTGAGAGGTGAGGGGGAAGGTAAGAAGTGCAGTGAAAAAGTGAAAGTAGGAAAGTAGGTGAGGGATGGGCTGGGAAGGGCTTTGGATGCCAGCAGAGAAGGAACAATATGATCAGATCCTTCTCTGAAAACAATTGCTCATATTCCAAATGCTCCTAACTCTCATGTGGGCCATTACTTTTATATTTGAATATCACAAGTGCCAAATTTTGCAAATGACTTATTTGCCATATAAATTAAAGTGCAATCAATATTATTCCCAAAATAATGGAGTTTCTCAAACTTGAGTAGTATGTATACTAAAGAGAGAGAGAGAAAACAAACTTTTAATGGTGACCCCTCGTTTTCATTATTAAGTTATTATGGCAGGCTGAACATGCACCTTCCTCTCTCAAAGATATTCAGGTCCTATTTTCCAGAACCTATAAATACTACTTTATATAACAAAAAAGGGAGAAGGTAGTTTGGAGAAATGATTAAAGAGAGAATTTGAAACAAGGAGGTTATCTTGGATTATCTTAGTTGCAGTCATGTGTCACCCCAATAGAAATGAGGCATGGGAAGAAGGTAGTATGAAGGCAGAGGAGAGAAAAGTTTGAAGATGCAGCCACAAGCCAAGGAATACTGGTCACCATCAAAAGCTGGAAGAGGCAAGGAACAGATTCTTCCTTGGAGTTTCTGGAAAGAGTGTAGCCCTGCTCAGACCACGATATTGGCCCAGTGTTAGTGACTTGGGGCTTCCAGTCCCCAGGACTGTGAGAGAATACATTTCTTTCATCTTAAGTCACCAAGTCTGTGGAAATTTGTTGCAGCAGCCTTAGGAAAACAAATACAGCTACCAATTATTTCTAGGATAAAGTTGCTGTATAAACATCAAAAATGGATAAACTCCTTATTCTTAATTCTATAATACACCTGTCAAAATTGCCAGCTAATTGATAAATAAAAAGGAAATGAGTCAATAAAAGTAACATAACATGCACAAAGATTGCAAAATTTGTCACCCTTAGCACCAGGAATATAACCCTGAATGCCATGGTCCAAGTTCTCCTAAATGTACCTCTCCTAACTTCTACCTAAATTGTACCAGGGGCCAGATGAGGACCTAAATCTCCCACCACTTTGCTCTGATTAAACTACTGCAAGACCTCAGGGAAGCCCACCACGCTAAATATTTAATGTTCACATACACAGGCTGTCTCTGTCCTTTTCTCATTAGCCTTTGCAATTCAATGAGAACTAACTGGTGGCAAGGAAAGAGTGAACACAGACGCCGGTGGGAGTCAGTAATGTTTACAGGTGGGCCCCTAAAGCAGTGCTTCTTAAACTTTTTGGTGTGCAGCCACAGACCCTCTGAGCATCCTCTGGGCACTGTCTGAGAATCTCTTAAAAAGTCCCCACTCAGGTGATGTCAGTGTTGCTGGATCACAGTTTGAGAACAGAAGATGTAAATAGCCCATCAGAACTGTGTTTATTTTCCTTCTTCAGATGAATGGATAAAGAAGATATGGAACTGGAGAGTATTATGCTGAGTGAAATAAGTCAGTCGAAGAAA
Organism: Canis lupus familiaris; assembly: GCF_011100685.1. Classification (NCBI taxonomy): domain Eukaryota; kingdom Metazoa; phylum Chordata; class Mammalia; order Carnivora; family Canidae; genus Canis; species Canis lupus. The sequence continues at coordinate 56,093,215 of NC_049243.1, read as the reverse complement.
GACAATTATCATATGGTCTCACTCATATATGGAATATAAGAAATAGTGAAAGGGACCAGAGGGAAGGGAGAGAAACTGAGTGAAGAAAACTCAGAGAGGAAGGCAAACCATGAGAGACTTCTAACTATGGGAAACAAAGGGTTGCAGAGGGGGAGGTGGGTGGTGGGATGGGGTCATTTGGTGATGAGCATGAAGGAGGGCGCTTGATGAGATGAGCACTGGGTGTTATTCTGTATATTAGCAAATTGCATTTAAATAAAATATTAAAAAATTAAAATAAAAAAATAAATACATAAAGGAAATGTGCTTATTTTACATTTCTTCATCTCTTGATAGAAATCTTTTGAAAGCCTTTAGTGAGTGGATGGAACCCCCACACCCACCCCAACAGAAAGGTCAGTCTGAGGCACAATCTTATTGGTTGAGATGGGCACAGAAAGCTGTGCTGGCAAGCACCCCAGGAATATCAGTGCTTCACACACAACAATATATTTCTTTTACAGGACAAGCCCCCTGGCCATGAAGTAATGTGCATCCAATGGCATCTCTCCAACAGCAGCTTCCCAGGCTCTGGCATTCAGGCTGGTAAAATCTCCTAAGGGATCTCTGCAATGTGTGGCCCAAAGTTTGTGGCCACAGGCAGCCCTGGCGGGAGTGCTGCTCACCAGCTCCCAGGGGCATGGCTCCAAAGTGAACACATTGCCCTTCTACTCATTGTCTGGTTTCCAGAACTGGTCACCTGGCCCCATGTCACTCCAAGAGGGTCGGAAATTTGGGAGCGCTCATGGATATTTGGGGAGCAGTAAATATCTCTGCCCAAATGTTCATCTATAGTAATGTCTCTCTCAACCACTTCCTTCAAAATATTTGATGTGAGAGAAGGAGCAGAAAGTACCAGGAGCCTTCCCAGAATTGGTCTATTAGCCAGCTTGTCTATGACACAGCTGTAATAAAACATTTGCACAATTATGCAAATAGTCCTCACACCAATATTAATTTATCATACTTATGTCATCTCCCAATTTTAAACTACATATAATTTGGGAAGACAGAAAGGGCTTTTTAAAAATCTATTCAAAGGACATTTGTGGGACACCTGAGTGGCTCAGTGGTTGAGCGTCTGCCTTTGGCTGAAGTCATGATCCCGGGGTCCTGGGATCGAGTCCTGCATTGGCTCCCTACGAGGAGCCTGCTTCTCCCTCTGACCATGTGTCTCTGCCCTTCTCTGTGTGTCTCTCATGAATAAATAAATAAAATCTTTAAAAAAAACAACAAAAGGCATTTGTTTCTGTATTATACCTGGATTAGATTAATTCTATAAATATATCGTTTACTATAACAAAGTCAGAAGTAGATAAAGTCATTATTTGTGTGAAATTGCCAATATTATATTCCAAATAATATGATAAATAATGTAAATTCTATTATGTGTGTCTTTAGATAAAATAAGAATTTGTATAGTTAGTGTTTAGTAGTATATGCTTGATTTTTAAAAATTTGTATAATGCTGGACAGCCTGGGTGGCTCAGTAGTTTAGCACCTGCCTTCAGCCCAGGGCCTGATCCTGGAGACCAGGGATCAAGTCCCACATAGGGCTCCCTGCATGGAACCCACTTCTCCCTCTGCCTGTGTCTGCCTCTCTCTCTCTGTCTCTCATGAATAAATAAATAAATATATTTTTTTAATTTATGTAATGCATGAGATTAAGACCTGGAAAAACCCGAAGTTACATTTTAAATCTTTTCTCTTATAAAACATGATATAAACACATATAAAATGGATATTTTAAAATTATTTATATATAAAACTATTTTAATATATATTTGATCAAAAGGCAGGCCCCCAGACCTGGAAACAGGATATCTGATAGATGTGGCATTACAAATCAATAGAAACATAAATACTAAGATCAAAGACCATACACAAACTAATGAAATTACACACTTAAATACATGTGCACACACACACACACATACACTCACAATTCATTGGATTTTTTAAAGGTTTTTTTAGATAAACTAAAAAAATTTTAAAGCAAATATAAAATAATGGCACTGTTGTTAAATAGCTTTTAAGTAAAGCTCATACACACATAAATGAAATGCCAAAGATTGACAAAGTTGGCTTAATTAAATTAAAATATGGAATATGGTACAAGCTAATTTAAAAAAAAAAAGGACAACTCAATAAAGAAATGGGCAAAAATTGTGAATATTTTGCCATTCACAGAAAAGAAAATGAGATTAGCCAATAAACATATAGTATAGTCCTGCAACGTCATTAGGAATCTCAGAAATGCAAATTAAACCAATGATGAATTCTATTTCAATTCATCAGACTGGAAAAACTATTAACAGCTCAGTGTGTGGCAGTGAGGAGGACGGAACTGGCAGAGACCAGTAAGACCCAGTAAAGCTAAACGTGGGGTTTAGGGGTTCTGCTTCTAGACAGCAACCTTTCTACTCTCGCACTAGAATGTCTGCCATATGTGCACAAGGATGTTCAGGAGGATTTTTGCAGCAGTATTTGTAACAGCGAAATAATGAGAGGGCTGGAACAAAATCACTATCCCTCAGTATAGAAATATGTAAATAAGCGGGTTTATTCAGATATGGGAATTCTGTAAGACAACTGATTGAGTGAACTATATCAACATGTATCAACGTATGTTGACGACAAAAAGTAAGGTGCATAAGGGCAAATACAGGGTGATATACTTTAAGTAAAAATATAAGCAGGACAATAATATACGTTGCTTATGAACATAAACAAATATCCAGGAATACAAACATCTGCACAGCAATGATATACAAAATTTCAGCCTCCAGGGAGAAAGAGAAGGAGAATGGACAGGACACCAGTGTTACTGTATCTCTAACTTTTTTTTCTTTAAAACAAAGAAAAGAACTCTGAAGCCAACGTAGCAAACTGTTAACATCTGTTAACTCTGGGTGGTCGACACATGGTTAACTGTTATATTATTTTCATTGCTTTTTGGTATGTTTGAATTATTTCGTATAAAAATAAAAATGCTTAAAATCAAAATTGTCAATTTATTTATTTTTCCAGTTAAATGGCATTTTTTATATCTCCAAATGGTTGATTTCATTACTCACATGCTTTTAAAATATTTTAATGATGATCACACCAAAAAAAAAGGGGGGGCAATATTTGCTTTATTTCTGCATACAATTGTGGGAAGGGAGAGTGAATATTCATTCATGTGCATGTGAGTATGCTGCTTACGTGGAAGTCAGAGCTCATAAAAGAATGAAAGCTTTTAGCATAGAAAGGTAAGTCAGAGAGCGAGATCCAGGATGGAAAAGAAAGAGACTAGAAGCAGAGGTCAGCTGTAGTAATAAGTCACCCAGCAAAGTTATGAAGTCTTAGCAGGGGGAATGCAAAATTAGAGATTTAAAAAATATATTTTTAATAACAAATTCAACAAGATTTGACAATTAAGTCAGTATAAAGCGATGTGTAAAGACAGCTGAGATTTTATGCCTCAAAGGAAGCAATATTAAGGTAAAGGAGACATAGCACTTTTAAATGGAGGGATGGCAGGTCCTGTTTCGAACATGCTGGATTTCTTGTGAGTTACTTCAAAGTACAAAATGCTTTCCTTTCCTTTTATTTTCTTTTTTAAAGGTTTTATTTATTTATTTGAGAGAGAGAGAGAGAGAAACAGAGAGAGCAGGAGCAAAGGGAGGGGCAGAAGCAGAAGCAGACTACCCACTGAGTGTTGAGCCCAACACTGGGCTCTATCCCAGGACCCTGAGATCATGATCTGAGCTGAAGTCAGACACTTAACAGACTGAGCCACCCAGGCTCACCAAAATGGTTTTCTAAGTGATCAAATGTCACTAGAGTGACCTGGAACTTGGGTTGTTAATGGGTCGTGTATATGTTGTCTCCCATAGGAAGCTGGAGATGCCAGTTCCCCAGCACAGAGGAAGGTCAACCACAATAAGGCGGTGGGAAGAGGGGCGCTCCCCTCAAAGCTCTTTCCCTTGGTTTCCACCCCCTCTCCATATATTTCCTTTCTTCTTCCTCCAGGCCCCATTCTCCCCTGTATGACTAAATATATAAATATATTTTTAATATTGGCTATTTCATAAGAGTTCAAGGGTCCTTATCGTTGTTTTATAAAAAGCAAATTGAACTTACTTAAATTCCTTACTTTAAAATGTACTATATACAGCATGAAATGACATACTGCAGTTAGTTTTGCTTCTTTGAGGGTGTTGTGTTGGCAGATCCTTTTTCTGGGGCTTATTGCCCTTTCAAGATGAACTGAAACTTCCCTAAGTGTTTCCATATCATCACCACCAAGTGTGCCTCCTCCTGAGTCTAAGGATGCTGAGTCTAACCATTCGTCTACACAGCCCAGCCTGCTTTAGCCTCACCAAACAGCCATATTCACCAATTCTCTGGATCTAGGATAGAGCATTCCAATCTGCAGAATTTCAGTTGCCTTGTGACCTGCTTGTTCTTTGCCAGGAATGTCCAGAACATCTCTATAAAAAAGGGAATTTATCATTTCTCCTACCATTCTAGCTTAAACTTCCCTCATCTTAAGGTATGACTCATAAAGAAAGGCATATGGAAACATTATTTTGGCCCACAATTATTTATTCAATAAGTATTAGTTCCAGGCAAAAATCCAGACACTAAAGTATAGTAATAAATCTTTAAAAAATAAAAATCTGTATCCTTACAGAGTTTATATTTTTGGAGCAAACTATCAAGTACATCACTAAACTAAAGCAAGAGAAGAGAATAGGTAGGTATTCAGGAGAGTTTACAGATTTAAATAGAGTTGGCCAAGGAAGGATTCATGTAACATATAATCAGAACATACAGTTGAGCAAAGACCTCTGAGATGTAAGAGATTTTACAAGCCGCTAATTAGGAGATGAGTGTCCATGCAGAAAGCAGAGCACATGCAAAGGCCCTGAGGTAGGGCTTCTTACTGTGTCGAAGGAATAGCAATGAGGCTGATTGAACTAGAAATTGAGTGAATGATGCCAGGAGAATGAAGGAGAATCGTGATGAAGACATTGTTAGAGGGTGAGTGCAGAGCTGCACACACGGTCATTAAAGCCAGAGTAAAGATTTTGCCTTTTACTCAGAGTGAAATGGGAAGACGCTGGAGGATTTGATTAGAATGATATGCTCAGGTTGCTGTGTTATGAACATACTGTGCGGACAAGGACAGAAGCAGGGGGACCTATTAAAACGTCTTTGAAACCGTGCATGGAAAAGATGATGGTAAATTAGCCTTTGAAATTAGCAACAGAGCAGCAGTATTTTGAGGCTAGATCAATTGCATGCAAACTACAAGTGAAAGAGGAAAATTAAAGTTTTTTTGTGGCCTGGACAGCCTGAGAGGATAAATGTGTTTTTTACTGTGACACAGGAGAATGCAGAGGGAATGGCTTTGAAGGCAATGAAGAGTTTACGTTGGAGATTAGACCCCGAGGCGAATGGGAGTAGGTGACTATTCATCCAATTCTGGTGTCCTGGGGACTATTTCCCTAGTGTGGTTTGTAGTTCAGAGCAAAGCGCATAGGTCTTCCGCTGGATTCCACATAGGTCTAGGGCTGCCTACAGCACTGTCTGTCTCTTCTGTGGCCAGAGGTAAAGAATGGGCTCTTTATCCTTTCCTGCTGTTGCTCAGAGATGCTCCTGTATCTCGTGATTATCCCCTGAACAGAAAGTACCTGTGCACCTTGCACCTGCATGAGTGCGCACACATGCACACACTCACACACCCAAGCACCTGTGCGCATTGCACCTGCTTGAGTGCACACACATGCACACACATACCTAAGTACCTGTGTACATTGCATCTGTGTAAGTGCAAACACAAGCACATACACACACACACACCCAAGTACCTGTGCGCCTTGCATCTGCATGAGTGTGCACACACACACACACACCTAAGTACCTGTGTACTTTGCACCTTCATGAGTGAGCAGACATTCACATACACACCTCCCTGGGACAAAGAGTACTTTTTCAAAGACTGTGGGGTCCAACTCTATTTGTAAGAAAAATAGGGGATGCCTGGGTGGCTCAGTGGTTGAGCACCTGCCTTTGGCCCAGGGGATAATCCTGGAGTCCTGGGATTGAGTCCTACATCCGGCTCCCTGCATGGAGCCTGCTTTTCTCTCTGCTTCTCTCTCTCTCTCTCTCATGAATAAATAAATAAAATCTTTTTAAAGATTAAAAAAATAGCATTCCCCTAACTAAAGGAAATGAGAACTGCTATGCCAGCCAATTTATATTTTTAAGAGGACCTCTAGGCTATTGGTCTAAAACGAGCTTCCCCAGCAGCTCTGGGTAAATCCATGTGTTGTATCTGCGACATTCTGCAGCTCACAGCGTGCCTTCACCTATCACAAATGGTGAGGACCCAAAAACAAAATTTTGCTCCCGTCTCAGAAGAAAGTGTTTACAGTCACATGAAAAAGAACATTCTACCTTAACCTGTTTTAACTCTTATGCTATATCAAGGACTCTTTATATTAACAACACAGTATTTTTCAAAAAGCGTCCAGCTATTGTATTCCATGTAATAATTTTAAGTTAAACATAATTGAGAAAATGCATTTGGATACTAAAAGACAACTAACCCCCCCCCCCAACATAAAATAGAAGTAAAAAAGTAAAGAGAACTACCCTGGAATATTAGCACTGAAATGGCCTTGAAGCCTGTCATTCCAAACCTTGTCTAAAAGAGAGAATTTACAAGACTTCAGATTCGAGACTTCCTGCTTCCCTGACATTCTCTCGTTCCCTTCCACTCTGGGGCTTTCTTTCCTTCTTTTTAAGATAAGAAGTAAGATCAGGTCTCCAGGTTTCTCCATTCTTAGTGATACTTTCAGTTCTGTTTTCTTAATCTCTCTTCTAGGTGCTACTTCTAATTTCTTCTAAAAAGATAATGAGTAGAAAGGCTTTCAAATTTTCTACACAATAAAGAGTGCAGTTATTTGTGTGTAACTTCTTTTTTCTGCTGAGAAATTTTCCATTAGGGCAGCCCGGTGGCTCAGCGGTTTAGCACTGCCTTTAGCCCAGTGCCAGATCCTGGGGACCTGGGATCGAGTCCCATGTCAGGCTCACTGCATGGAGCCTGCTTCCCTCTGCCTGTGTCTGTCTCTCTGTCTCTTATGAATAAATAAAATCTCTTTAAAAAAAAAGAAAAGGAAGTTTTCCATTATCCTCATGTAGTGGGAGACATTTGAAGGTACTAAAGGAGCTCCTTCTCATACCATTATCAAGCTAACCCTGTTGTACATATACTCTTTTTTTACCCTCGGAGAGGACACATACCGATTGTCAGGTATTGCTGTGTACAAGGACCTACAAGGAATGGTCATTTTCTCGAACGGGTTCAGAGTCTGCTGGTGCCAAGATAAGCATGTGTGTAGATGACAGCTTTCAGGTAAAGTCTGTGATCGGATGAAACGGCTGTGCTGAGATTGCTAAGGCAGGTAAGAGTCTCTGGGGCTAGAAAAGTTTCACCAGGCCTATGGAGGAATAAATGCAAAGGCAGAGTCATGGACTGACATGACCCTTTGGTGAAGTTCAGTGACCTGGTGGGAGCTAAAACAGGGTGGAGTCAGGAAAGAAGGGGTAGACGGAACTGGCCTCTTATTCAGAGGGTGAAAAGCTTTGTAAGCTCAGCCACACATCCCAGAGTTTATCCCTCTGACAAGGGGAGCTGATGAGGAATGCTTAAGTAGGGAAGAATGATGAGGACCACTCTGGAGGGGACACCACCAGCAAGTGACAACATTGTCCTAACATACCAGAGGTCCCGTGAGGCTCTGCTGCCCTTCCCCTAGACCATACAATTCTAACAATTGACCTTGATATTTTTGTGATTCCATTATCCTTTTACTGATATACTGTTCAGAGAACTACCTTTTAAAAATTATTAAAACAGGACAAAATGAAATGGAATGTACATTCGATTGTTTAAATATCCTTTGGAAATTAATTGATATGAAAGTATCCTATCAATGTCTTACAAGATTTAACAGATTTTAGCGTCAATCAAAGATGTGTCCCATGTTCGGCTTTAGGTTTTCATTCTTTCTTGTAGGGTTAGGTAATGTTTGGCCTGACAGTCTCTTCTCACTGTAACTTGTGGTCAATGGAAAGTATTTTATGGGTGCAACAGGAGTTAGGAAAAAGAGGGAAGCAGAGAGAGGAGGAGTATATTAGTCAGGTTTCTTCGGAGAAATGGAACTAATGGAATATTTATTTATTTACTTTATAATATTTATTTATTTATATGTTATAAAATATAATATTTATATTTTATTTTAAGGACCTAGTTCACTCTATTAAGAGGGCTGATAAGTCCAAAGTCTCGAGGGTAGGCTACCAGGCTGGAGTCCCAGGGCAGAACCAATATTGCAGTTCAAGTTGAAAGGCGATCAGGGTGGAAAATTTCTTCTTGCTGGAGGAAGGTCAATCTTTTGCTATATTCAGGCCTTCAACTGATCAGATGAGGCCCACCAACATTACAAAGTACCTATCCACATTGTGAAAGGCAATCTGTTTTCCTCCAAGTTCATTGGTTTAAATAATGACCTCACCCAAAAACACCCTCCGAGACACATCCAAAATACTGCTCAACTAAATAGCTGGGCACTATGGCCAGCCAACATGACACATAAAATTAGCCTTCCCAAGCAGGGGAGGTAAAACAAAGGATAGAGAGGAGTAGGGAATGCATCTGTGTGTGGTAGAAGCTGTGTCCTGTTGCTGAGCATGGGCCGGGTCCGATATGCTTCATATATGAAGCATGATTCATTTCCTAAAACAGGCAATGCATAAAAAGGAAGCATACTATTATTTTAGGTTTTAAGTTAGACTAAAGATCAATATAAATTGATAAATATAAAAGTAAACATATAAATATGTTATGATATAAATATAAAAGTAAACATACCCCTCCTTTATTCTCTGTGGATTCTGCAGAAATGTACTATTGCCAGACTACCTTTCCATAGCATGTAGAGAGATACTTTTGGTGTGGCTGATCAGAACATCCATGCTTTCTACGTTATGTCCATGCAAAATCAGCTGATTTTTGCTACCTTAATGGATCATCAAAACTGCCATGGGAAGCGTGTGGCTATGACATCCTGCCAGGCCCCGCTCTAGTACCCTGTCATATACTGGCATGGCCCATGTGGCTTTAAAACACTTTGAAACTATATTTAGAGCTTCTCAGGATATAAAAATTTGATCATCCATTCCTTTATTTTTATGCTCAATTTCCCACTTCATCCCCTCTCACTTACTTTCCACTTCAGGTAATACCTCCCTGTCAGAGTCTGTTGTGTCTAAAGCTTTCTTCCCCGGCTCTCGGAGGCAGTGAGCAAGCTCCCATCTAAAGCCAGCCTCCTTTCTTCACATCAGGTTGTCTGACCCGTAAGAACTCAAGCTCTTGCAAGGAGGAGAAAAGTTCAGACCTTAGTTTTGTGGCTTCCGTATTCCAGGGCCTCCCTGGAAGCAAGGAGAGAACTGAGAGAGCCACCACCCACACCCCCATGGAGTCAGCCAAGCCATGTGGAGATTTTTCAAGACAAAACTGGGAGACTACTTGCTTTGGGAGGAAAATCTCCCTGCCCAGATGGGAGGTCTCAGAGCAGCACCTGTGGGAGGTAAAAGAATCTTCTGGAACAGGAAGTGATTTAAGATAAGAAGTGAGGTGAGGGCACAGTCTACCGCCCAGGCAGCCCACACTTATCATCTTGATGAGGACAATACCCAACCTTCACAAGGGGCAACGGGCACAGTGTCCTTACCTTGCCGGGCTTTTGTGAACTCAGGAGCAGACATCATCTTTCCTGGATACGAGACTATGTGATAGTCAATTAGTGAGGGAGATGAAAGTAAAATTACAACAGTATAAAGGGATTTTTCACAATGGTTTGAGAAAAAAGCCCTGTGAGAAGACAGATAACCCTCGGACGATGAAGGACAAGACGACTTCCGTTACTTAACATCTTTTCTGACTGATGACAAGGGCATTCTTCCAGCTTCTCTTGGAGACTTTAGGGGAAAATGATTTTTTCTTATTCAATATAATAATTTTCCAGATTCCTTGCCTATGAGGAAACGTTTCGAAAAGGTTTTTTTTTTTTTTTTTTTTTTTTTTTTAAATAAAGACCTCTTAAGAATAGATGAAAGGTGAGTTGATGGCTGAATTGTTCTTCAACCCTCCTCCATTTTTCTGGAAAGCAGCGCTACCACAGAATGTGAATAAATATATCTATCTGCTGAGAAAAAGTGCCAAGAAATTGCCATCAAATTCCTGGAGTTTTAATTTAAAAAAGAATTAAGGGAATATAACCTGTTCCAGTGTTCCTACTTTTGGTATCTTCTTATATTTTAGCTTGGCTCCTTTAAAGGGAATTATATAAAAATTACTGAGATTCAGGACATTTTTGCTAAATTCACAAAAATCATGACATCTGGCCCCATGATAATTGCAAAACCAATATCAAATCATCCTCAGGTAAGGAAATTTTAAAAATGTATGACCGTGAATGATAACTTGCCTTTGGCTAGATTTGTCCCCAGCGTTGCAAAGGCGACCAATGTATAGACATGGGGCATGTTTGGAAGAGCCCCAGGGCTGTTTCTCCATAGCTCCCCATGCATTTATTCTGTGGATTTTTTTCATGGATGGGCTGGGATTACTCACTACATTATCTTTATCTTCATTTATTTCCATTTAACTAAAGGAAAAGGAGCTTCTCTCCATTGCATCAAAAGTAGCACCCAATCCTCCAGGCAGAAAGTGACATAAAGTGATGAAGAAATCATTTTTGCAAACTTCGATAGATCTTTCCCTGCTAATGATCAGATCGAAGCAATAGATTCTTTCCCCACCCGTGTCTCTCTGTCTCTCTCTCTCTGTCTCTCCCTCACCCTCACCCTCACCTCACTCAAGTTTCTGAGTGAGTACTTGGCTCAGCCTTTGACCCTAAGCATGAAAGAAATCACTACTAGCTAGTAAATGCCAATGGAAAGCCAATGTCCTTCATTGAGAGGGATTGTTCTCTTAAACGAATACCAAAGGGGAAACTTAGTGTTGTAACTTAGTGTTGCAATTACCTGACTTCCTGTGATGGTCTCTTTTTGGCACATATCCACATATCACAAATTCTTTTCTAAAATCATAGCTCAGCTCCTGTTTTCTAATTTTATGTAGCTAATATCTTCACACTATTTCAAGGACTCTTCACTCCCTCCGTCGCTTCCTGAAAGAAAAAGGAATTATTTTAAGAAGGAGAGTATTCTTTAAGGAAACTAATCGGTTAGATAGGGAAGAGATTTAAAAGCAAATTTAAAGACTTGGAAAGTAATTTAAAAAAAAGAAGAAGAAATCTTTAGAAAAAGATATTGCATCTGTAACGTTGCTTTAGAGTGTCTCAGTTAAGGAAATGGGCTAATCAGTAGAGAGTATTAAGTGGAATCAACTAACATGATTTCTAGTCTGAGGATAAATGTTAAAAAACAAAAACAAAACAAAACAAAACAAAAACGCTGCAAGGCCAACCTTTATTTGTTTGAAGAGTTTCACTAAGAAGGAACAACTGTAAAAACATCTGCAGGCAGCTGGAACTACATTTCCATCACCACAGGGCAGCTGAGATTCATCCAACCATCTCTTCTAGGACATCAAAAAAAGATGAGCCTAATTGCTTTAGCCTTGGCTGGTTAAATAGTTAAGTGCAGGGCTGTGCTCCACTATGTGCGAGGGGGAATAAATGATTGTGTGATGAGATTGAACAATAGCATCTCAAAAGAACTTCCCTTCCCCAAAGCTCCCCCGGGCGTGCAGCGTGAAATGGGGTCAGCCTGGGATGCCAGCTCCGACTCGGCAGCCTCACGGCAAATAGGAGATGCTTTTCGGTCTGACACTTTTTTAAGAAATTTATTCTTCTGAATGGAAAACCTAACCCTTTTGGGGGAAAGTGAAGCTTCTAGACTGAAGCTAGGCAGCATTCTTTTGAATTGAAGCTGAACAAAGTACTGTCTTCTAAGACAAATTAGGCCCATTATACATGTGAAATTGGCTGAACTTACTTATTTAGCTAGAAATTAGTTGCGACTATTCACTGACTTTTTCTATTCCATTTTCTTCCTCGGTGTTCTTGCAGGTGTAAATATAAGTTGTAGTCATACAGAGCATGCCTCCTTATGGTTTATCCCTCCTACTTTTCTAATATGATGTCCCTTCTCTATTCATTTCCCCATACAGTGGCCAATTTGTACAGAGAACCATACCAACGTACGTGAGAAATCTGGAAAAGCCACCACCATCAAAGTGCTGTGACAAAGCACTTCACCTTAGGCCATCCATATTCTCCATCTTGTCACCCTCCTCAAAGATCACACTTTTATATGATGCTATCGGACTATCCCTTGGTAAGATGTAGCCTTCTACCCATTGTGTGTAATTTGGATCTACCCTATTATAATGATGTCATACTAATGCTTCCTTTTCATGTTGTTCTATGTATGGATACAGTCACATATTGCCATTGCTTTACTGTACCGATGTTCCTAAAAAGGGCAGAAAAGAAAGAAGCTATCCTTTGTTCATTTCAGAGAAGTATACTTCTCCTTATCACAAATGGAATTAAATATGAGAACTACATTAATTTCCTTGGACACAAAGATAAAATTCATTGTGAAGAATTCCGAATTCAGAAGAGAGACAGAAGGAAAAAAAAAAAAAACCTCAATTTTCTGTTAACAGGAGACAAAGTATTTACACGAATACCATCTCTAAAACAGAAGATACCTGGGGCCCTGGATGACATCAAGATCCCTGGAATCCCTAATATGGAAGGTAAAATCTGCTAAATCATGGACATTTTCTACCAAAATGTTTCATCAGATTTTCAAATGACCCAAAAAGTTTCAAAATAACTCGAAGGGGAAACTGATCCATTCTGTTATTTCAAAGGACTACATTTTAACCCTGATCAGGATCTGGGAAGAGGTAATTATATGAGTACATCCTACATACAGACATACAGTTACTCACAGGCAAAGGGGTTGGTGTAGAAAGGCTTCTGGTATGAATTACCCATAAAAAAGTTGCCAGGGTCCTATTTGCACTCTGATCCACATGACTTCCTGTGAGAAAAGCAAAGACACTGTGTTAGCTACGGCCATCATGTTGAATGTTATATCTCTGGCACTCATTTATTTTATAACTGGAAGTTGGTACCTTTTGGTCACCTTCCTCCAATTCCCCATCCCCAAAGCCCCTGCCTCCTCTCCTCCTTTGGTGACCAAATGTCTGATCTCTCTCTCTCTCTCTCTTCTTTTTTTATGAGTTTGGCTTTATTTTTTTTAATTCCACACATAAGTGAGATCTTACAGTATTTATCTTTCCCTGCTTGACATTTCACTTAGCATAGTGTCCTCAAGTTTCATCCGTGTTGTTGTAGATGGTAGGATTTCCTCATTTTTCATGGTTGAATAATATCCCATTATTTACATACCACAACTCCTTTACCCACTCATTCATTGATGGGTGCTTAAGTGGTTTCCATGTCCTGGCTATCATAAATAATACTGCTATGAACATGGGGCCCATATATCTTTTTGAGTTAGTGTCTTCTTTTTTTTTTTAAGATTTATTTATTTATTTATGATAGACACAAAGAGAGAGAGAGAGAGAGAGAGGCAGAGACACAGGCAGAGGGAAAAGCAGGCTCCATGCCAGGAGCCTGAAGCGGAACTTGATCCTGGGACTCCAGGATTGCACCCTGGGCCAAAGGCAGGCGCCAAACCGCTGAGCCATCCAGGGATCTCCGAGTTAGTGTTTTCTTTTCCTGTAGATATATGTCCAGAACTGGAATTGCTAGATCATATGGTAGCTCTATTTTTAATTTTTTAAGATACTGCCATACCGTTTTCCACCAAGTTACATGCCACCAATTAATATCACTACCAGCAGTGTACAAGGGTTATCTTTTCTCCACATCCATGGCAATATTTCTCTCTTGTCTTTTTGATAATAGCCATCCTGACAGGAGAGAGGTGGTATCTCAGTAAGGTTTTAATTAATGACGAATGATGTTGAGCACTAAAATGGTGTACTTGTTGGCCTTTCATATATTTTCTTCAGAAAAATACCTATTGAGGACCTTTGCCCATTTTAATTAGATTATTATTATTAATTTTTTTATTTTTTTAAATATTTTCTTTATTTGACAGAGAGAATGCACAAGTTGGGGGAGGGGCAGAGGGAGAAACAGACTCCCCTTTGAGAGGTGAGCCCCATGTGAGGCTCAATCCCAGGACCCTGAGATCATGGCCTGAGCCAAAGTCAGAGGCTTAATCGACTGAGCCACCCAGGTATCCCTTTTAATTATGATTATGATTATGATTATCATTATCATTATTATTTCTATTGAGTTGTGTAAGTTCTTTATAAGTTTTTAATATTAACCCTTTATCAGATACATGGTTTACAAATATTTTTTTCCCATTCCATAGTTGGTCTTTTCACTTTTGATGGTGTCTTTTTCTATGAAGCTTTTTAGTTTGATTTAGTCCTGCTTATTTATTTTTTATTTTGTTGCTGTGCTTCAAGTGTTGTATCAAAAAAAGCATTAGTAAGACCCATGACAAGGATCTTTGTTCCTCTGTTTTCTTCTAGGAATTTTATGGTCTCTGGTCTTACATTTAAATTTTCAGTCAATTTTGAATTTTTATGAGTGGTATAAGATATAGGTCCAGTTTAAGTCTTTTACATGTGAATAGCCAATTGTCGCAGCACCATTTATTAAAGAGATTGTCCTTTTTCCAATGAATATTCTTGGCTCCCATGTCAAATATTAGTTGACCATATATGTTTGAGTTCTGATTCTGTTCCATTGGCATATTTGTCTGTTTTCATAACAGTACCATACTGTTTTGATGACAATAGCTTTATACTATAGCTTGAAATTAGGAAATGTCTTACTTCCTACACATTTTTCTTCCTTTTTAGGTTTCTTTGGATATTTGGGGCCTTTTGTGATTCCACAGAGAATTTAGGAGTATTTTTCTACTCTTATAAAATATGCCTTGGAATCTTGATAGGAAGTATATTGAATCTATAGATGGCTTTTGGTAGTATTGGCATTTTAATGATATTAATTCTTCTGGTCCATGAACACAGGATGCCTTTCCATTTACTTGTATCTTCTTCAGTTTCTTTCACTAATATCTTGTGATCTTCAGTGTAGAGATCTTTCACCTCTTCAGTTAGATTTAGTTCTAAGTATTTTGTTGTTTTTGATGCTATGGTAAATGGGATCAATTTCTTTATTTCTTCTTCAGAAATTTTATTACTAGTACATAGAAACATTACTGATTCTTGTATATTATTTTTGTATCCTGCAACTTTGCTGAATTTGTGGATTAGATCTGATAGTTGGCTTGGTCTAATAGTCTTTAGGATTTTCTCTACATAAATTATGTCATCTGCAAACAAAGACAATTTTACTTCATCCTTTCTAATTCTGATACCTCTTATTTCTTTTTCTTTCCTAATTGCTCTGGCTGCGACTTCCCATTCTACACTGAATATGAGTGGTGGGAACAGGCACCCTTATCTTGTTCCTGATCTTAGGGAAAAAGCTTTCAATCTTTCATCATCGAGCATGATGCTAGCTGTAGGCTTGTCATATATGGCTTCTATCATGTTGAGAAATATTCCTCCCATGCCTAATCTGTTATGACTTTTTACCATAAATCACTGATGAATTTTGTCAAATGCTTTTTTTTTCATCTATTGAGATGACTATACGATTCTTTTATTTTGTTCTATTAGTGGGATGTATCACATTGATTTGTGTATTGATTTGTGTTGGACCATCATTTACCCCAGGGATAAATCCTACTTGATCATGGTGAATGATTCTTTAAATGTGCTATAAATTTGGTGTGCTTGTATTTTATTAAGGATTTTTTTCTCTATTAATCAAGGATATTGGCCTATTATTCTCTAGTACCCTTTTCTGGTTTTGATATCATGATAATGCTGGCCTTAAAAAATGAGTTTGGGAGTGTTTCCAGCTGTTTGAGTGGTTGCTCAGGACAGTTGCATTTAATGGTTGTTATTTCCTTGTTGAGCCTCTTGTTTTGTTCATGCATTATTTTCCTATTTCATTTAGTCCTCTGTTTTTTATGTAATTTGCCGAACTTCCTTAAAAGATTTCTTCTGAATTCTTTGTCTGACGGTTCATCAATCATTTTCTCAAGGTCAGTTATTAGAGCTTGATTAGTTTCCTTTGGTGGTGTCATATTCACCTGACTTTTCATGATCTTTGATTCCTACATTGGTGTCTGTGCATCTGAGTAATGAGTCTCCTCTTTCAGACTTTATAAGTTTGCTTTGGCAGAGAAGATTCTTCACCCATGAGCTCACTTTGGGTTTTTGGGTGTTTCTGCTGATAATGTCTTTGGGCAGCGGGGGCCTGCTGTTACAGTCTATTTGAGGCAAGGCAACTGTTTGAATTCTGAGGATGGGAATGGAAGCGTGTACTGCAGGTTGAAGGATAGTTGGATAGAACTATTGGTTTAGTTCTCTACCCAAGTGAGACTGTAGGATGGGCTCCATGGTTGCATGAATTCTCTGGTCAGGCTTTCAAGATGGTCGGGACTGGGTATTATACTCAGGAATACAAAGACCTATGCATTAGCTCACATGCCTTGGCAGGATAGCAGGCCAGAACTCAGAGCCTGTACAGCTCACCGTTTGGGTACCTGAATCAGGCCTGAGTGTGTACTGAAATTCCCTGGTTAGGTGAAGGGCCAGTTTTGGTCTACAGACTGGGTAAGCACAGGCTCTCTGTCCAAGTGCCATGTGCATTCCCACTGGCTGGGCCCTGAGATTCCTGTAATCTCTGTGCTGGGGGACCAGAGTCCAGGCTCCCCTAGTGTGCCCCACAATGCTGGAGAGGGGCTGGTTTTCCCTACTGCTCTCTTTTGCTGCTGGAGGAACCAGAAGCTCAGGGAGAACTCCATGTGATGCAGGGCTGTCCTGGAGAAGGGGCAATGTGATCGACAAGCAGCCTCCTCTCTTACCCCTCCAGCACAATCTGCCTTGGTCCCTGGGGCTCTAGGGTGCTTCAGGCTCACCCTTATGTTCTAGAATTCTCTCAGTCATGTCTTATTCTGCTCAAGTTGTTCCTGTGAAGGGGAGGCAAAGTTAGGAACCATCTACATGGCCACCTTGGTGATGTCACTCTAACTGGATATATAATCCACTAGGTAAAATACACACTTACAGAATCACATTTATTTTCATTTATTTGAATGGACCTAACCAGTGATAAATAAACAGTTACACTTATGACTGTTTATGATTGTTCCTAGTGTATCGCTTATGACAGAATCCAAGTTTTTACCTGCTACTTATATTGGAAAGAATTCTATTTGACAGAGGAAATATTATCATTATGTAAGGAAATATTGCTAATGCATTGATGGTAACAGTGTGACACATAATCCAGTTAACTGCAAAAACAATTGGTCAGCAGGCTCAAGGTTTGGGTTTCTCATTGGAGTGATCTTTTTTCAAAACATAGTTCCTTAGATAAAATAACAATAAGAAATATTTTTTAAAGATTTCATTTATTTATTTGAGGGAGGGAGGGAGGGAGAGAGAGAGAGAGAGAGAGAACAAGCAGAGGGAGAGCCAGAGGGAAAAACAGACTCCCTGCGAGTAGGAAGCCCAACTCAGGGCTCGGTCCCAAGACCCTGAGATCATGACTTGAGCCAATGGCAGATGCTTAACCAAGCCATCTAGGTGCCCCAACAATGGTAAAAATATTAACAAAGATTACTAATAGCACCACTAGTGGTCATAACCAAGGAAAACTTGTAAGAATATAAAATGTTGCACAATTTTTATGGGACCAGAGTTGGACACACAAAGAGTAATTTCTAGAAATCTATATGGGGCCAATCCCAGCAAATTGTCTAGCCAGGAGGGGACAGTTGGCTCTGGTGACCACAGGAGAGGCCAGCTATGTCTCCTGGTAGGTAAAGAGACAGGATGACTCTGATTCCAGATAAAACTAAAGGGAAACTTAGCAACAAACTTGACAAGTTCACCGCACTTCCGCAAGAGGGGTCTTACCACAGCCTGATAACTCTGCCCTCACAGCTTAATATCAAACAAATTATAAGTGCTGAAAGTTTTTGTTATATTTATTGAGAATTGTGACTTTCTGAAGTTTCAATTTTGTCTACTTCTGTAAGTATTTTCAGGTTTAAAGCACTGTGCTGATGATTTTCCACCTTATAAAGTATGGTACAGAAAACACCCCTAAAGCTGCAGATATCCTCATGGGTCTAACACACTTCCTTAATGGCTCCCCTTGTGGCTGTGCATTATCACTCAAGCTCATAATATCTCTTTCGAACACCGAAGAGTGAATATGAAACCTTAATGTTTTGGGGTGAGGGAAATATTTGGAGTGAGCAGAGTCTATTTGTTGGGTTGTTAAAAAGGTGACGGGTAGATGAAATCACTATAGTATAAGTTACCATAAGTCAGTTTAGGAGGCCATCTCAACCTCTCCAAGTTGAACATTTAGAGTTAGATACTCCTAGTTATGAGCTCAGTTCTTAAATTCCCTGCACACACCAGACACAGTGCTATTTTTCACTTTATCAAAGTTAAGAAGGCTCAAACATGGACCTCTCTGATTTCGGCATTTTTTTTCTCTTAACAACAGTGCTATTAGTCTTCAGGATTAACTGCGTTGTTTGTTTTGTTGTGGCTCTGTCAACTCTTCTTTCAACATGGTGATAGAGGCCCCGCAAAATGAAAATTCTCTACTTGAGTCTGATCTCTGATTTGTCTGTATAATACTATCTGAAACACAGACACATTAGCCATCGAAGGATAATATTTGTATTTAATTAAGATTAATGAGAAGACAACATTTTTATAAATTTCTGGAAGTACAACAGCAGATACAACATGACCTTTGCTCTTGCAAGAGCTGTATCATTCCCTGGTGGAGACAGGCGTGTGATTCATTCCATTGGGCACAAGGCTATTGGGGGCTCCTGATACGTTCACACGAAACCAGGCAGAAAAGCAGAACATGGAAGCAAGTGGGACCAGGCTAATGCTTGAGGACATTTGGGAAACCTTGGCAGAAGAGTTGGCATTTAAACTGAATCTTGAAAAGATGGGAATTTTGCATTGGAAGGACCGTGGGAGGACAGTGTAGGCAGAGAGAAAGGAGTGAAGAAATGTACTGATGATGACAGCTAGCCCTGGAACATGTCTTCTGAGCCCCAGCCTGTTCTAAGGACTTTAATTATTGACTTTTTTAATCCTCCTTAACAATCCAATAAAGTAAATGCTACTTTCCCCCACTTTATAGATAAGAAAGCCTGGAAACATGGACAATAACCTGTCCAAGCTTACAAAACCTGTAAGTGGTGGATGAGAGGCTGGACCCAGGCAGACACCCTCCGGGACCCATATAGATGTTTAAGGAGCTACGAGTTGGCATGACCAGACATTAGATACATAGGAAGAAAAGGATGACCAGATTCACAAGGACACCTGTGTGGTGTGCCTTGTCTCACCTTGCAAGCTAAGGAGTTTGGAGTTTATCCAAATGGAGTTGATGGAGAATCATTACAGAATTTTAAACCAAGAGAATGAAATGTGTTCTAGAAAAATGGTTCTGGCAGCCTAGTGGGTTGGACCAAAGGAAGTGGGGCAGGGAATGGGGGAGGTTTACAGGGCAATTGCAAGAAAAAGTCAGGGGACACAGTCCAGAAAAGTCCCCTATAACTCATGAAACCCAGGTATCTCCTTCGTGGAGTTAGTGAAGACCAAAGAGTCATAGATTAGAAGGAGACCTCCTGGTAATGGTGTTCCTTTGGGACTCCGATGAGACAAGTACAATAAAAGAGTCACAGAGGGTGGGGATTGTGCTGATTAAGATCCCGTAGTGAGGACTGAGAAGGGAAAAAGTTCATCTTGTCCCCATTCTCTTGCTCAGGTGTCCTTACACTCTCCTGGTATCTCTCCCCTTCCTCCTTCCCCCAACCCTTCCACTTGCTTCCACACAACTCTCTTTATTTCACAAAATAAAATAAAGTCACTCTGACTCCTTGTGGCTTCAGAGCTCCCACCTTTTGCTTTTGTTCCCTTCTCAGCCAAGTTGCTTGAAAGTGATAAAAGTGACATCTTCCTCCTCTTCCTTCCCTTCCTCATCTCCTGTTCATGTTTCCACCAACTACCATCTGTGCTCTGCCTCCACAACTCCACAGAAATGACTCTGGCAAAGGGTGGCAAAGTCATCTTTCTCATCAGAACTCCTAGGCACTCTCCAGTCCTTATCACCCTGAGTCTCCACGATCACTCAGTATTTCAGATCTTTCCTTGGCCAAATTTTAATCTCCTTTCCAAATTACAAATGTATTAAGTAGTATTTTTTTTTAATTATGGCACTGATGGGTGGATTTTTTAAACTTCAGAGATAGATTTCAAGCAGAAGATTTTTTTTTTTTTCTGTTTGAATTTTAACAAACTCTATTTCCTAGAAATACAGCTTTCTCTGGCCTTGCTGGAAATATTCTTAAGCCATTTCACAATTTAGGTAGAGAAAAAGCTACCTAAGAAACGAAATTCATCCACAGTCTCAGTGGACATCGCCTAATGAATGTTCTCCCCTTATGGGGTAACCTGCCTCCTTCTTTCATTTTTGAGAGGATTCACAATGATGCTATGGTGTGGCAATCCTTCTTGTGTCCTCTGGGACCCTGAGAAGGGTGTTCCCTCTA
Organism: Canis lupus familiaris; assembly: GCF_011100685.1. Taxonomy (NCBI): domain Eukaryota; kingdom Metazoa; phylum Chordata; class Mammalia; order Carnivora; family Canidae; genus Canis; species Canis lupus. Next base: position 56,072,356 of record NC_049243.1, on the reverse strand, counting down.
TAACAAAAATAGTATGAAATAAAAAGCATAAAAACCTTTCTCAGGGGGAGTTCCCCTCTACTTGCTCTGTGGGGTGCTGCCTTATTTGTGAATCATTTAACAAAACCAATTAGAGTTAAAAAAAAAAAATCTCAAAGCCCATCCAATAGATATAAAATAAAAACATTCCTACCATGATAAGTCCTACTCACCATATAATTTATATAAATTATCTGTAGAGAATATATGGATCAAGCCTCATAATCCTACACTCCCCTTGCCAGAGTTTATCAGCTCCTAATGAAGTTTCCAGATAAACAGACACTATTCCATGACAAATGCTCCCTGTGTAAAGATTGTAGGATTAACGGACACAGTTAGACTATGACACTATTCCCTTATGATCCTTCTTCTACATAATGTTTTTCTACCTCGTGTAGACGTCCTTCTCTCCTTACCCTCAAAACTGGTGTTCCCTAGGCTCTTTCCATGGCCTACGGGCCTCCTTTCTCTCATTGCTCTGGATGATCTTAATATTCTCAAGATTTTGATGATGTGTACAGACTGACATTCACAACCCTGCCTTGTCCCTTTCTCCCTACCTGTGCTCAGAGCCATCACTCTCAGGGTTCAGATTTCTGGATGTGCCACAGGATAGCCATTGGTGTTATCCAACACATCCTAAACTGGGCCTGTGATCTCTTCAACTTCCCAACCAAAACTGATGCCTCTTAATATTCTCCCAATCTCAAATATCAGTACTATCAAGAAGCCAACCACTCATACCAGAAATTTTAGAGTATTCCTAGATCACTCCCCCAAAATGAACACTTTGTTAACTATGCTTATGTCCCTTACCCTGGCTTTTCCTCACAAATATGTTTCCCACTCTTCCCTGGATCAACTTCTGACTCTCAAGTCAGAGCACAAGGAGAACCACTAGTCTATGCATGCCCCCAGGACAATGAGAGCATTTTCTTAAAGGTAGTTTGACATAATGTTTGTACCTTTATACCTGAGGGTTTTTTTTCAATCACTGTGTAGGGAAATTTGTGAGCAAAAATATTTTGATCTAATACACATGATATTAGCCAAGACCCATAAGAGATTGAAACTATGGTTTAAGAAGAAAACACACAAGAAATATGACACCAGGTATATCTTAGAGAAGGAATATAAATCCATAATTAAACTGGTAGCTCACCCTCTGCATGGCTTTCCTGTCTCTACTATTAATTTGATCAAACCTTAAACTATAATATCAGCCACTTTACTAAAGGGATAAAAAATTTCCCCAATATGTATTCCACTTACCAATATGTCACTCTAAAGCAGAACCTATCTATTTGGGTTATTTCCCTATAGCTATTCATGTCAAATTAAATTATCTGGTCTTCTTGTTTTGATTCCTCATATGTATTAACTATAAAAGAGCTTTCCCCCCCAAAAAAGGAGAGCAGTACAATTGAACAAACAGGGTGGTAAAAAGAAGAGCTTGCCTTCCTTCCAGATGACTCGTTCCAGAGATCTAAATGGGATTCAATTGTGCACAAGATACCTGTGACTTTCAGTTTCCAAATCAGTATGTGTATATTTCCAAGCGTGTATGTTCATAACTTATTTTGTCTGAAAACCCAGTTGTCACTTGGCCCATTCAACTAAATCTAAACCTTGGAAATGATGTAATGAAACTCAGTCAAATCCTAGAAGTACCATTTGGTGTGTCCATCAGCCCATTGCTGATGCAAATGAACAAGATTTAAATTTCAATTGATCAAAACCATTAATTCATTCAATACATCTATAAACTGGCCATCAATTTTCACAGAGGGAAGTGATTCATCCCAAACAATTAGGACTCTGAAATTGAAATTGAGCTCCCCCTCCCGCCACAATAGATTGGTCTGTTTTGGAGCTCCCTTGGTAAAGTCCATGTAAATTTTACCTCTTTCCCACTCTGACCTCTGAAATCTTCTACAGTTTTGGGGTAGGAGTGGAGGGCGGGGAGGGGATGGGCAGCAAGAATGAAAGAAACCCAAAGTGTGTTTTACATGTAGGTGCCTCCAAGGGATTGCAGCTATTGTTGTGGAACTGGCTTCATGGGTGAGCTTTTTATCTACTTGGGGGGAATAGTAAGAATGAGCTCCTGAGGGAACAGGATCTCAGAGTGTGAATTCACATCATCATTTTCAAAGGATGACATCTGATTTTTAGAAAGTTGTCTACTACGTTGTGTGTTATCTTCTGCAATGAACTAGTCCTGAAAGGCAAATGAGTTGCTAAAAAGGCAAATTTACAGGAAAATATTTAAATCTTGGAGTTTGATGGTACACCCATCAGCAAATCAGCCATTGTGACAACCTACTTCTTTAAGATACCAAACATCCATATGTGTGTTGTCTAAGACAACTTGCTGAATTTCAAAGTATTTCAAACTGAGAGCCGAGTATATGGATGGCAGGTGTCTCTTAAATCCCAACTCACTGGGATACACTCTGACATTTGCCCAGAAAAGCTTCAGAGTGTTTAGTGAAACTCAAAATAGTAACATAAATATTGACTTAAAAAAAAAAAAAAAAAAGAGCCCTTTAGGTCTTCTGGTTCATCCCAAATGGGTTCTCAGTGTTTTTCATAACTACTTTTAGGATGGCAGATAATGCACTGGTGATAAAGCTTTTTATTAATAAATAATTCAGTAGCCAGAGAGTGTAAAAACATCATTTGTACTGTGGCTGAGCGTCTTGTTTTCTAATTATAAAGCGCCTGGAAGGCCTGCTGCTCCAGGCCTGAGTGATTTCACCAGGTTTGTTCTGTGGTTCCCCATTGTCGCCCTTGAAAAGAACATTCCCACAGAGCGGGCTCTAAAGACAATAAACATCATATGTAAAAAGAAATGACATAATCTTCGGTGCTGATAAGAGGCTTTTCCCAGGAGCTGCGTGGGACTGCAGGGGAGGCCTGCCCAGGCGGCCGCCTGCTCTGGGTGCCTGGAAGGAAGTGTCCCTACAGGCCGTTTACTGGGGCCAGAAGTGGGCAGGTCCCTCCCTGACTCGCTGAAAATCAATCCAAGGAAGTCTGATGCCATGGAACGGTTTCCTGTCCGCTGTGTGGGAAATTTAACGGAGTGCAAACGGCCAGCAACAATGGGACAATATATTATAATAAACAGGAAAGATAGCATTGGCCACGGAACTCAATGGCTGGAGTTCATGAGGCATTCATAAGATTGACAAGTGAATAAATTAAAACCAAAAGGTTAGGACATTGAAAGAGAAGTTAATTTTATGTCTGCCCCGGAGCTCCCCTTTTCAGACTCAAATTAAGACTGTGTATAATAAAATGAACATAAAGTCTTAGATGTACAAAAAAGACTTCGTTAAGACCTACATCATCAGAAAACCAGAGAGTCTTTTACAAACGTCCCCATGCATGTATAGTCGTTGCTCATGGTGCATTAACAACCCCCTCGACAGCGTGACCAAAGACTTATTTAAACGAGTTTCTTGCTTTAAATAAACCTGCTCTCAGCAACCAACTGTTCATCCAGGAAGTGATGTGACACCCCAATACACTGAAGAAGTTTACTCAACCAGAACCAAATGGAAATGTGTGCAACTCAGCTCTTTTTAAAGAACCCAAGGAAAAGCCACATGAGATCCTTCAAAACTCCAAATAATTATAAACAACAGAACATAACGAACTCTAAAACAGACTTCAGCTAAATAAACAATGATCAACTCATTTCTATGCCATCGTAGCTTCCCTTTCTAAAGATGCTCTAAAGTTTAGGATTTTTTTTTTTTTAAATAAGAAAATGACTTTAATTAGAATTCACCACTGAACCTTGGTTTGGCAATGAAGTGTGTAACACACCAAATTCTTTCTCCTAATTTCTATTAAGGGCAGAACGTTGCTCAGTAGACAAAGCAATACGCTGAGGATTTTGAAACAATTAATTGCAATCCAGACTCTGCCACTAACTCTCACTCAATCACGGCTGCTTGACAGGGAAGCATGAATCTACTATGTAGTTTATGAACATTTGTTTTAAATTATTACAAAGCATGAAGTGGTTTGGTGATTGTTGCTCGTGAGCGATTCCACATAACCTAGTATTTAGAAGCTCTCTCTCAAGTGCGCCTTGCAAAGCTTTGTGTGGGCTTCAAAGACATTTCTCTGCCTTATTCATTGTACTCTTTTATTTTGGACTGAGATGGTCTCTTTCTACATTGTGGATTATTGACAGGCCCTAATATGTGGAAAGTTATATGACTTAGTCTTTGTAAATAAAAATAAGCCCGAGAATTTCTAGTCACATAATAGTCTTCAGTACTTTAGAACAGAAAGATAATACCCGGGAGCCAAACTCTGGTTTTATTCTAAAATAAAATGTCCAAAAAAAAATAATAATAAAAATAAATAAATAAAATAAAATGTCCACTATACTTTTAGAAAAATATAGCACGGTTAAGAAATAACACCCTTTGTTCTATTTATTATTTTAAATGTGGTAACATCCTAGGTTTTTTTGTTAGGTTTGCTTAAAAAGAGTTTTTGGGTTTCTTTTGAAGTCAAATTTATTTATTTGTTTAAATTAATCCAACCTCACTCAGCCTCTGGGAAAACACAATGGAAGTGGCCAGCAGAGGGCAATAGATCACAGCAGAAACAGGCTGTTTATCTGAAAGGTAAACCCTATTCCTTCTACCAGACCAAAAAAAAAAAAAAAAAAAAATCTATAGTTTTATGTGTAGCAATCTCTGAGCGAAGAAACCAAAATGCTGGCATCAAAATATGAATCAAAATGTGGAAGGAGAACTCTGAGGCTTCCCAGAAACACTGCTGGGTTTAGTGACGTTCCCCTAGGGAGTCACCTCCACACCCCTGACTCCATTTTGTCTCTCACCAAAAAACTCGCAATGGGCTTCTTCACCTCAGCTTCGTGTTTCATTTCGACCGGATGCCACAAGGCAGCAGACACGCCGAGGGCTGCTCTATGCAGGAGCCCAGGGCGCCTTCAGCACTGGCGGGGGGCTAGCTGCCCGGGGCCTGGGGCAGGGCTGGGCCTGCTGGGCCCACAGAGCTCGTCCTGTCCCCCTCTGCCCTTCCCCTTCTCCCCTGCTCCATGGGACAGGTCTCTTATCCCCTTTCCTGTGCCCAGAGTCACCAGAACATTCTGAGTGCCAGCCAAAGATTGCAGAGAGAGCCCCAATCCTCCCAAGAGGCTGTACCTCCAGATTGGCCCTCTGGGTCTTCCAATCTTTTAATAGAGTCATTGAAATTAAAAATAGAATGCTTTCATTTAGAGCTCAGGCGTTGGTCCTCCTGTGTCCTCCCTCTATGGAGCCAAGGCCAGATGTTCGTGGGTTCCCCTCCCGCCCACCCTTCCTTCAGCATCTCTCCACCCCCAGCACAGCCACCCCCAGCAGCTCTCACTCCCTGTTCCCCTCTGCAGGCCTCCACTGGGGCCTGGATGCATCCTGGGCTGGCCTGTTGGGCCCTGACCTCTCATCCTTTCTTCTGTGACCTGTCACCCCCTGAGCTCCCCCAGCTGCCTGCTCCTGGGCTCCTAGGCTTCATTTCTTATTGCTCACTATTTTTGTTCCAATCTCTTCCTCAGGAAAGCAAAGTAAGGGACAAAGGCCAACACAGACTATTATAATAATCACAATAAGAAAAAAGACAGGCTCCCTGGGGTCTAAGAGCCCAGGACTCCCGTGAATCCACCGTCCCTTGGTGAGTAAGACCTTGGGTCATCTGACTGAGTGGGCTTACTTTTAAAATTCGTTGTATTATGCAGAGGAAAAAAACAAACAGAACCACTTAATTCCTAAGCAGCAGCCATGTCCAGTGAATTCAAGGTACATAGCAGGTGTAGCACTGAGTCCTTCCCCTCTGCAGACACAGTGCAGCTCCATTCACTTCACATCGGGCGCCCCGCATGCTGGATGGCCACGGGTTTTACTTGAAAGGTAGAACTTGGCTACCACTCTCAGATACTTCAGGACAAATGTCAGAATTCACACTTGTAAAAGAAATCTATGTCACCATCCAGATTATGCATGTTTGATTTTAAAGGAAAAGGTATTTTTAACTATTCGGTAAGGGTCATGGGATTTCCAAGGGTCATGCAAAATCCTCATGCTTCCCTGCGACTGGCTACCCTCCTCACACCTCAGCTGAACTTGATCTTTTCAAAAAGATATCACTCTGGAAAAAAAAAAAAAGATTCTACAGTTTGACCCAACAAGCCTACCTTTGAAAGAAAGCCTTCTGTGGACAGTCGACAGTCAGTCACTAGAGACAGTCGCATTTCTCCTCATAGCCAAAAGGAAGAGCCCAAGGCTCCCTTGGCCTGCATGATTTTGAAAACCATCATATCACCAGCAACATTTTCCACTCTGGTCAAAATTCAGAAGCCTGGTTATTTAACCTTGTACACAATTTCAACATTTTAATTATGTTCATACACCTCAGCGTAAACATGAGGGTTCTCAATACTGAGCCTGAGATTTAGGGGCAGGGCTGTGTCTGGCCCTCGCTCAGAGTTAACTCCCTGGCTGGCCTCTAAGTAAAGCCCATCAATAGAAATGCTCGCGAACTCTCAGCCTTCATTTTCAAAATACCCCATGATGGAGAAGTCACTATCTCAAAAGGAGGTCCCCTCTATGTTTACCTAATATAAGGGCCAGATCATCCATCCTTATAGGAACCCCAGCTTTGCTCATAATTTCTCTGAACTGATCCTAATTCTAACTCCTGGGTACCCACTGGGCAGAAATCAAAACGTTCTTCTATAATCAGATTGAACAAAGCTCTCAAAAACAAACAAACAACAACAACAAAAAGAACAAAGCTCTCCTGTCTTCTTGAGAATCCTCTGGGCTACACAGGCCTGGCTCCTCTGTTGTTAAACGGGTGGAGAATCAGGGCAGACCCAGCCTCATTTCTCAGGGTGTGTGTTCCAGACATGAAGCACTGGGCCCAGAACAGAGTCCCCTGGGGGTGGCCTGGCCAGCTCCTGATGAGACATCTCATTTTTCTTGATCAAGTCATTCTCAAACTTTTTTGTGTCTGAGAATTACCTAGGGAAGTTGTTAAAAATGGACATTTCTAAGCTCTTTTTCTAGACATTCAGGTTTCTAGGGGCCCTGAAAGCTACATTTTAAACAAAATAACCCAGATTTCATGGACAGGATCCCCTCAGCCCGTATTTCAGATACATTTCCTGAGGGGGTCTATTTTTTTTAAAATCTGGCCTCAGATCTTACTGGGGGTTTTTTGTTTTCTTTTGTTTTGTTTTTTAACCACCCTATGGACTCACAGTGATATTACAATCCACCGAAACAATAAGTCTTCTTACAGGAACCTCTATCACAGTTCCCCATCCTACAATTGTATAACCAAGTTTTAAGGCTAAAATTCATGAAAATGCATTTATTTCTATGTAGTGCTGCCAGATAAAACACAGGAAACACAGTAAAATTTGAATTTCAGATAAACAATAAATCATTTTTCTTAGTGGTATGAATCTATACTAAGACATTATTCATCATCTACCTGAAATTCAGATTTAACTCCTATATTTTTATTTGCTAAATCTGATAATCCTATCCCTGGGTAACATATTCTGACTAAATAGGATTTTTTTTCTAGTCATGCCTGTTGTGACCATTTGGGATCCTAATTCTGCCCTCAAATGTTTTTTGCTTCTCAAAAATACTGCTCCTACTTCTGACCATCAAGTTACAATCCCTGTTTATGTAAACTTCCAGGGACAGGTGCAGAGTTGATGTTTGTACACCAGCTGTAAAAAGAGATCCAGGCCCTGAAGCTCACAGAAGTGATTGTATACAAAATGTTCATTTTTCTCCATTATTGCCAACCTGCCCCCAAGTCTGTGATGGCTAGTTTCTTTTCAGCTGTAGTATAAATAAAAGCACACACGCTTTAGGATCAGACGGCTTGAGTTGAAATACTGGCTCTGCCATTTAAAAGCTGTGCAACCTTGAGCCATGAGTAGACCTCTCTGAAACTTGATTCCCTCACTTGTCAAAATGGGAAGGCTGCTGTCATTATGAGAAGTTAGTGAGCTGACACAGAGGAAAATCTCAAGCTTTGTGCTTAATAATTCATAATTCCTCAAAAATAATTCTTCATTCATGAATTTTTTAACTAGATATGAGAGCTGCAAGTTCAAGTTGGCAGGACCAAGCGCATGGATCATTTCCCATTTCTCTTAAAGTCCATCAGAAGTATATAAAGTCCAGAAGAAGTATAAAAAGAAATAAATCCATAGCTATAAAGAAAAAGAAGAGAAAAGGAAAGGAAGTCATTATCAGATGTACATTATCAATGAATTATAGGAAGATGGAAAGCCAAGCCAAGTCCCTGGGTACGTGGAACAGAACTCAGGTGGCACGGCCCAGAGTCCACTCCCCCGTGAAGGGGGCCCAGGGAAGGTGAAGCCCTTCTGTGCCTCTGCACCCAGAGGTACCAATACAAGGGAAAGACAGCAGGTATGGGGAGGATGGGAAAGACAATATGGCTAAAAATGGTGGAACCATGTAAATATTTCTTTTCACTGATGCTCTTCTATGCATAGGTAGCCAGGGGTTTATGGGCCCTGACACAACAATAGGAGGGACGATGTGGGTGTGACAGTCCCAAGTTGTGACATTTCCTTTTGGGAGGGGGTGGCGCTTGCAGCCAACGGCAGGCTGGAGGGAAGCCAGCTGGGAGGCAGGCTGACCCCAACTTCTCTGGGGCTCCCGTCAGTGTCCCCACAGCAGGGAGAAACTGAAGGGTGCACCTGGGGGTGGAGTTTGTGGCAGCGCAGTGGAGGAAACCTCAACCAGCAACTCAGTCTTTTGGTCTTTTTTTTTTTTTTTTTTTTGTATATTTTTTTATTGGAGTTGGATTTGCCAACATATAGCATAACACCCAGTGCTCATCTCATCAAGTACCCCCCTCAGTGCCCGTCAGCCAGTCACCCCATCCCCCCACCCACCTCCCTTCCACTATCCTTTGTTTGTTTCCCAGAGTTAGGAGTCTTTCATGCTCTGTCACCCTCATTGATATTTCCCACTCGTTTTCTCTCCTTTCCCCTTTATTCCCTTTCACTATTTTTTATACTCCCCAAATGAATGAGACCATATAATGTTTGTCCTTCTCCAATTGACTTACTTCACTCAGCAAAATGCCCTCCAGGTCCATCCACGTTGAAGCAAATGGTGGGTATTCGTCCTTTCTAATGGCTTCAGTCTTTTGGTCTTAAAAGGGGGGCAGGTGTCAAGGAGGAACCTCATCTGGATGAAGAAGAAAACAGAGAAGACAGAAAACTTTAAAAAGAAGGAATAAAAGGAGAAGGAGGAGAAATAAATCTCTTATTGATAAAATTAGATTTGAGGAAAAAAAATCTGTTTCAAACAGAATGTTATGAAAAAAATCACAGTGAAGACAGGTGGGAAACTATATATGATTGGTGAAATTGAAAACAAATTCATCAGTGGAAGAGACAGAAAATAAAAGCCAGGCAATCCACCAGAATGTAGAACGACATAGCAGAGGTGGAAAGTCTAAAGGCACATACACAACATAGAGGACAAATCCAAGAGGCCTAATAGGCAAATAATGCATATGACAAATGGGGGAAAGAAAAAAAGTGGGAATTATCAAGACATAATGGAGAATGAATTCCCCAAACCTGAAAAAAAGGTCACCTGTTTTCAGATCAAAATAATCTAATGAGGATAAAGGAAAATAGATGCAAAAGTCCTATGCTGAGATGCAGCGTCATGCATTCTCACAAGAGCAGAGATAAAAGTCTCACAGGCTCCTGTAAGGGGTGGAAGAGGCGTCTTATCCATGAACAAACATGCCATGGCTGTCAGATCCCTTGCCAGCAACACTGGCAGAAGGAGAAAATGGAGAAATGCCTTTAAAATCTAACGGAAAATGATTTAGACTCCAATTAGAAATCAAATGTGAGATGCTAGCCACCTTGCTAACCATTCAGAGATCCTAAATTTTACTCCTCATAGACCCTTTTCTGAAACTCCGTACAAATATGAGCCACCAAAAGCAGGCAGGAAAAAATACAAAAGGATAAACCGTGGGATTCAGGCAACGATGGATCCAGACCAAAAGCAGGTAAAGTCAATCCCAGGATGAGAGTGGCACAAGTGTGGAGCAGATCCAGAAGCAAAAGGTCCATCTTGGACTACTCAGGAAAAGGCACATAACTATAAACTTCCAGGCAAGCAAATACTGCAAACAAATTGTTGTCCAATTAGGACACAAACTAATAATGAGGCAAGAAAAGCAGGGCTAGCCAGGGGCCCTCAGGTACAGGAGTCAGGCATGATGCTGACAGGCCTTGTGGGAAGAAATGGACTCCAAGTCATGTGCCGAAGCCATGCCATTTCTTGAGGTTAGAAAGTAGAGGGCAGCCCCGGTGGCCCAGCAGTTTAGCGCCACCTTCAGCCCAGGGCATGACCCTGGAGACCCCGGATTGAGTCCCACATCGGGCTCCCTGCATGGAGCCTGCTTCTCCCTCTGCCTGTGTCTCTGCCTCTCTCTCTCTCTCTATGCCTCTCATGAATAAATAAATTATTTAAAAAAAAAAGAAGAAGAAAGAAAGTAGGTGATAGCAATGGGGAGAAAGAGATGGAGATTCATGTGAAGTGTCTTGAGCCTCAAAAAGCCAAGGTCTGCAGTTGCTGTGGCTTCATTTTCTACTTACAGGGGAAGGAGGAGCAGTGATCTGAAGGCAGCATACAAAAGAGGGAGGAGAGAGCCATGCCTTGCTCTGTCCCCAAGGGATGTGAAATGCACGACAATACACAACAGCTATGGGGAGGAGGTCTGCAGGGCAGGTCATCACCCCCAGACAATAGCCAGGAAAGAAGAGTTGGAGGACACAAGGTGTCTGCATCACATGGGGCTGTGGGAGGTGGGTGAAGGTGAGGCCGGGCACAGGGAAGGTGGCGATGAAGACAAGGACGAGAAGTGTGGTGAGCTTGGATCTCAGCAGACCGATCTGGGTGGATTCTGGGTTTGGTGTATCTTTAAGTCACAGACAAAAAAGACTCACTTCTACCTACAGTGCCCTGGATAAGCACAACTTCTGAATGTGTGGAGTGTTTCTTTCTAAGATTTTGATCCAAGATAAAGTAAAATATTCGTGGAAAAAAAGGGTCATGAGAAAAGGCTCAGATGAATAAAACAGAAAGTCTGGGGGGAATGGGGGTAGTCAGTGATGCAGATTTTCCTAGGACAAGGAAAGGAATGACAGGAAAATGCTAGCATTCAAGAGAAGGATGGGACCTCCTATTAACCCGGGAGCAGAAAGTGTGTCATCTCACTAAATGGTGACAGACACGAATGGGAGGGTTGGAGGTGATGATCAGTGCATCAATTCACATTTACATCTGGGTGTGAGAGGTGATATTGCAAGCCCATGCTGTTCATGTGTCATTTCAATTCTTATCACATGTGTCAGGGATTTAAATTTAAGACAGCGACATAAAGATAATCATGCAAACAATGATTTGTTTCAAATATGTCCTACAAGGAAACTCAAAGTCAAAGGTGATTCAAAGATTAGAAAGTCTGAAAAATGGTTCCAGAAATCATGCAGAATGAAGGAGCTAATAGATATCTCTGTGGAGAGGACTTTTCTGTAAGAGCACTATTTTATCAGAATTATGCTTAAGAAAATTAGCCAACATCCAAACATTAGTATCAGAAGAGCAATCAGCAGATGCAGCAGGAGCCATTGTGGTCTTTGCAAAGACCCATAAATATCCCCAAGTGCCATTAGTCTGACAGTGTAGGTGATGAGCGCAGGTTATTCTGACGAATAGATGCATATTCCAGACACGCTGAACTGGTTCCAGAATATATCATTATGGGACACCGATGACATTGGAGATAGGGGACCTCAAAGCAATATACAGCAAAGCGCAAGATAGATGCAGTATAATTAAGGCAAATGGTCAAAGGTGTCAGAGGGCACAGAGTTGTTCAACAGGACCAAGAAAGAGGTGAGGGCAACGTGGCTTTGGCTAAGCACACAGGCCACTGCAGACAGTAGAAGGACACAGAGGGGACTGAGGTGCACAAGATGTCACAGAGCAGATCAATTCTGACTTACACAGTAATGGAGATAAACTGCCTGAAAACAAGATTTATAATTATCGACAATGCTAACAACACATGGTAGCAATTTTTAGGACTTTATCTTAAAGGAAACAATATACCTTAAGCTAAACTGGCCCCCCAAAAAGTTAAGTGTGGTGTCTGGGGGTACCTGCAGTGGGGTCCCTTTCAGAAGACATTACTGAATGTCAACTACATGTCAGGCACTGGGCTAGGATTTGGAGGCACAATACAAATATGAGTCAGTGAGGAGTTTGCAGTATAGACAGAGAGAGGGACCATGGGAACATCTCGGTATTCCATGTGTTAGAGGCAGGGCATTGACATGTTGTCACGGAAGGGTCATGGCCAGGAAGATTTTCCATAATGCTTGGCAGTTAAAAAAAAATAAGTAAATAAAAACTCTGTTTATGGCAAGAGGAGGTAAAGGAGCATCCCAACAGAAGCAAAGGGTGGTGGGATGGCACCCTGTGATCAGGGCCTGCACACTGTCTGGTCTTGGTAGAGGAGAAGATTTCAAGCAGGCAGAAAAGAAATGGAGATAAGACGGGAAAAGTGTGGCTCAGTGTGGATCACGGGCGACCTTGTGTTTCAAGTGGGGAAGAAAGATTTTGTCTTCAGGTGATGCAGTCAGGAAAGGGTTTAAATCAGGAAGCACCATCGAGAGATCCAGGCTTTCTGCTGGATCATTCTGGTGGCAAGGTCCGAAGTCAGTGAACCACATCACAGGATGGGGACGGGGAAATGCTGGACAAGAGGTGTGTCTGGAGCTCCTCCCCCAACATTATAATAATAGCTGCGAACTATTAACCGAGCCCTGTATGCGCCTTACCTGCGTTAACCTCCGCTACTCCTGCGAGCAGCCAGCTGTCTCTGTGTTCCAGATGTGGACTTCTCCCTGAAGCTCAGAAGAGGTAAACAACCTGTCAAATGCACATCTGAGTCCCGGAGAGGCTGTAAAACTCACCCTCTTTCTACCACATGTGCTTGAGAAAAGTTTTTCCCTAAAAATCGTTAAAACTAAATAAATCTGAAAATCTATAAATAAATTCACTTTGGTGAGGAAAGCAGGCTCACACCTCTTCCCATAACTTCCATCGTGTGTCTCAGGCTGGACCCCAAACCATTTCTTTCTGAAATACTATCTTGAGTTGAGCCCTTTGCACAGGCTTCTCCTGCAGACTTGAGCTTCGGAAGGGCAGAGTGTCCCACATGTCTCGACCCTCAGTTCTCTGCAAATGCTTGGCACCCAGTAGACCCAATTATTGGCTGAATGAATAAAAGATTCTTCGCCGAATTGCTTTTTAGCACTGTAAAACAACATTGGTAAGGGCCACATTACAGCTTAGGTAATGGTTTTAACTCTGAGAGTTAATGTCCCTCATGAAAGGACAGGCCTTCCCTAGATGAGCACAGGGGATGCTTCTTCTTTCCTTGGACTGGCCTGACCACCAAGCTTTTAACCAGAGAGTGATAAAGAAATCAACTAGTGGAGATCTTTATTCACTGATCTTATATATATGGTCTAATTATTAAATAGGCTAGAAATCAAAGAAAACTACATTAAATGCATTTACAGACTCTGATTTCTTTAAATGCTCAAGTGAGATGTCCATTTTCCAGGCTTTGCTCACTCTAGCATAGAGCTTCACGTAACCATCATCCCTGTCTGTCTTTGCAAAGTATCCCCCTAACCAGGTGTGAAGTTGGATATTAGGATTGCAGCGCTTCCAGGGACCCTCAGCCATCAAGGGACATTAGACCGCCCTGTCTTCTCGGGGCACTCTGGGCTTCTTACACCCACCAAAGGTTTTCTCTCCATTGGGCACCCTAGATCCACTCTCCAATTAAGGCCACTCACGCTAATTAAATGGCAGTTCTCTCAGTGTCCCTGTCCTTATCATTCCAGAATGTGCTTTCTCTCCTTCCCATCCCCTGACTCTACTCTCAACGAGGGACCCAAGCAGGCAGGAAGCAATTAAAGTAATAAGAAACCAGTCTGCTTTTTATCTCTGAGTCTAGAAGACCCCTTCACACCTGACTGCCTCAAGGGATTTTCTTTACTCGCTGCCTTTTTTGGTTTTTCTTTCTTTTTCATTTTGAGACCATTCCCTCCAAGTCTTCCCTCTTTCCTGATCAAATCTCTATTTTATAAACAAAGAGTTTTGTTATGAGCTCCCTTACAGCCATCAACTTCCGCATACTCCGTGAAAGGGGCTCTACCATCATGCATAGATCGTAAGTTTTAAAAACCAAGCCTCAAAAGGATTGAAAGCTCATATTTTACATAGTTTTTCCCTTAATCATCTGACCTTTCTCCTGGGTAAATAAGATTCTCATCTTTCACTCGATAAAGCAGGTACATTTTAAAGGAGTTCAAACTGAATTGCTTAATATATTTTCCCAGCTGACTGAGGAGGGAAATCAAGGCACCCAAATGGAAAGCCTAGAGCCCTGAAGCCAGACGACTAGCCTTGCAGACAACAGAATGCGGCTCGCTCATCACGGCAACGATAGATCTCCGTCCTCCCTAAAAACCTGCATCGTAAATAATGCAGCAAGCACAGAGCAAGAAATCATCGCTTTGCTTTTCTTCCCTTCGTGATCCCTCCCCATGTACTACATAGATGCTGGTGAGACAAAAGTGATATAAATAATGATGGTGATGACAAAGAAGCCTAATAGCAGAGAGAAACTTGGAATCCTCGCTGTCCCGAAAAGAACAGTATTCATCACCCTAGTGAAGTGCACTTGCCAATTCCCTCTGTTGAAGTGGATACCAATATTATATTAAATATAACAAAATATATTACTATTTTGTTATTTACTAGTTTCTCCCCACCAGAATTTGTTTTTCTCAACTAGAATTTAGTCCCCAGGATAGACGTTATAGTTCTACTGAATCCCCGGTGCAAAATAGAGTGTCTGGCCTGCAGAAAACACTTAGTCAATACTTGCTTAATTAATTAGTCAGTTCATACCCCGTTGTCATCCAACTCATACATAAACCTTCTGTAAATAAATATTCACCACCTCCCTAGATAATCCATTCTGTCGTTGGAGAACTCTGTTGTCATCTTCTTAGACCTTTTACCTCTTACCCAGGATGCAGGGTAACACTGTGGAGCTCAGCGAGCAGGGTTCATGCCTGCAGACTCGAAATTCCCTAGGCTTCATGACACCACACCACTTAGGGGCACTTACTTTGTGCAGCCAGCCAGAAGGAAGTGGATCTGCAGGACCCCCAGGAGCACGGGCATCTGTCCTTCCCCTGCCTACTTCTCGATGCCAGGCAGTTCCTCTTTGGTCCTTCCTTGGATGGCCGAGTGCTCTGAGAAATGCCTGATGAAAACATTTCCCTCCACTTCATGGAGCCAGAAAGAATTAACATCCTCAGTAGCCAGATTCAAACAATTACTGTGCTATGACATTAAAAACAGGGCATTTGAAAGGAGAAAAACCTATGTTTTAAGTTCAATTCTTATACTCATCCCTGCTTGCATGTAGGGATCATCTGGAAACCTAAAAGCAGACAGCAAGGCAAAACCATTTCCAGAGACTTGGATTTAATTCACCTAAGGCAAGTCCTGAGCATGGGAGTCATATCTTGGCTTCCCTGTTGTTCTCATGTGCGACCACCATTGAGAACACATGCACATGGACATACATACTTCAAGTTGTGAGAATAAGACAAGCACTTAACTTCCTCGCATCCCAGGTTTATCATCGGCAGAACAGGGGTTGTTAACTTCTTCCCTTACTTGACAAGGCACAACAAAGATTAAATATGGTGTGTATATAAAGGCACATAAAATATTTAATATATTTCATAGTTACATAAATATATGTTTCATAACATATATGAAACATAAATATATAAAATATATATTTATAGTTACATAAATATATAAAATGTATATTTTATGATAATAGTTCTAAATACATGTTACAAGAAAATTTGTTGACTTACTGATTTCTATTTATTCTTTATCTTATTGTTATTTTTCTTTCCATCCCAAAATGTTAGTAAGGACTTTACGTTGCCTTGCCTTGAGTGTATATGATCGTGTGTGTGTGTGTGTGTGTGCGTGTGCGTGTGTGTGTGTGTGTGTGTGTGTGTGTGTGATTTTTAGGGACAAGACAGAAGCTTCCAGGAACTCAGAGGCCTCCCCAGTCCAGACTGTTTGGAAAAGCCTAGACTCCTCGGGGAGCTGGAGGCCAGGAGCTGGGAGGCTTATACCAGCTTCCTTAGCACAAGAGGAGGGAAGACTTGTAGTGCCCAGATGCAGGAAGAAGGGGGTTGGGCTTGCAGGGAAGGCAACTTGGTAAAGCGATCCCTTCCCAGTGGACCTCTGACTGCCCAGGGGCAGCTCTCATGACCCCAAGCCTCAGTCCCTTAAGCAAGTGGCCAGATCTATAGGATGAGCCAGGGGAGTGAGCCCAGAGAGCTACCTCAGGTGCCTGCCCAGCTGGCCGCTGCAAGCAACAGAACTTACCATTTCAAAGCCCACATTTCACTTCATTGTCACTAGAATGCTTCTTTCTGTTAGCTCCAAGGGATCCTGGAGCAAACGCTTTGAGGTATAGAAATAAAGAAATATCACTATTTATCGTACAACTCCAATAGTGTGAAATAAAAGTCAGAATGAATAGTTTTTCCTTCAATGAAAGTTAAACAAGACCTGCCATGTATCTCATAGCTACTATATTTGTTCCTAGGAATATCCTTTAACCTCAACAAACTAGAGGCACCTGAGTAGATCAGTGGTTGAGCATCTGTCTTTGGCTCAGGGCATGATCCCGGTATCATGGGATCAAGTCCCACATCTGAGTCCCCACAGGGAGCCTGCTTCTCCCTCTGCCTGTGTCTCTGCCTCTCTGTATCTCTCATGAATAAATAAATAAAACCTTCAAAAAATAATGAACTCAACAAACCAGGTTAGGAATAATAATGATAGAAATACTATCATGCTAATACATTTGTCCCCCTTACCTGAAGGGGTTGGGTTCAAATGGCACCGTATGTTTCATAGTAAAAATCTGTTCTGTCATCACAATGAATGAAGAAACTATGTCTATGCCATCGCTAGATACAAACACATGAGCTGAGCAGAGTCAAATTCAGTAACTTCTAAATAGCAGTGAGTAGGTCGGAAATTCAGAATAACACCAAACAGTAAATGCTGTTTAGCATTCATCATTAGTTGCTTCCACATGCAGGATGAAGTAGCCTAGACACGTTGCAGACTCACATAGGCTGGGACTTGGAGATGTTGCAGATTCAAGTCGAAGTGTAGTCCCTGCCCCTGACAGCCCAGTTCCACTTCAAAACCATTCCAGAAAAGCTCTGTCTGTCCGTCTGTCTGTCTCTCACAATTGGGAGAAAAGTCATCCTGGATGACTACCCCTGCAGATCTCCTACTCCAGCCAGAATCTCTGAATGCACAAATTCAGCCTGTCAATGATATAATCCAATTTACTTGGGATAGGAAATCGCTTCCATAAAAGATTAATAGGTACTATAAATAACCCAGGAAGGTTTGGAATTAAGTATATTGATGACATAAATCAAATTCACAGTGTGAGGATTTTGTGTTAAGTTTAGGAATAACAACCCGTGTATTTGATATTTAGAGTAGTTGCAATCAATGTTCAAGAGACTTAGCGTCCAAGAGAATCCACAAGATTAGCCTGAGATTGCAATCTTTTAAATGTAGCTAAGCAATTGCTTTAAACTTATCATTTTAAGTTGAAAGCTATAAGATAATTTGACTAAGTTTTTAAATTATACTAGAATATATAAAACCAGCTGAAATCACCATGTTGTCTAGAATAAACAGTAAATTTGTCCATTGGATGCTATGTCTTTGCTCTGATAAAGTATAGAAATTATTTAGCATTTAAGGACAAAAAAATTGAAGCGTTTCTAATATCAAATAAAAATGCCTGTACCCTTTTACTAGGTAATTTTTGCAACCCTCAAGATGTCTGACCTCCTTTTTCCTGGAGTTTTAGACACAAACAGGTTGAACAATGTCATTAGATCAATTCCTAACCATGTTAATGAAGAAACAGACAATTTAACAGAAGTTAAGTGATTTGCTCATACTACAGAGTTATTTAGGGACAAAGCCAACAGGAGATTTCATGACCCCTCATCAGAGTATTTTCTGTATGGTATCATCTGCTTGGCTTATTGTTTAATAGAATGATATTGTCCCCTGGGACATTTCACTGATTGTATCTTAGTCCAAACACAATAGATGGTCCTATTTTTCTAGCCAAAAGAAAGTACTTAGGCTATCCCAATCTTTACAACCAAGAACTTTCCTCCTCCTGGTTATAAAAATTATCTTTTGTGTACATAATAAGAAAGCTGATATCCTAACCAAACTACACCCACTTCGTTTCTAAAACCATTGGAAAATCCCACTGAACTGAACAGTGGATTGTTCTGGCTACAGCTTATCCATCATTCAAAAATACTGACTTTCACAGTGTCCAATGTTCTGTGTTCAATTTCACAAGTGTAACAAAGAACGATTCCATGCGATATTCTGTGAAGTGCTTAAAACACTAAATAATCCTCCCAGGACCTATTGGAGAAGTATCTTATCCTTTAAGAACACTGATTACTTTATTTCTGCTATAAGCACAAATCAAGGTCCTGTTCTCAAGTGTTAATATTTCTCTAGGGGTAGATGGAGAATAGCTTACTCAGGGGAAGAAATTTGGCTCACTGTCGACAAAGCACTCACAGCTCTTTGGAAGAGCAGCATTGTATAAATGCAAAGCTATTATTATATAAAAGCATTCAGAGGATAATATTAGCCATAATTGTATTAAATATTAATATTAATGCAAATGGTGGCTGAAAGCTTAAAGAAGAACTGTTGTAGTCAATAACAAATGGAGCAAAAGTATACAAAATTCGTGTATTTCTAACTATACATATCATGCAAACCCAACACACTGAAGACAAATAATGAATTGTTAGAAGTCATGCTGTCCATCTTTGTTAACTCTTTCAGCTCAAAATAAATTACAGAAAAAAAAAAAAAAACAAGACTGTCAAATGTTTTTCAATAAGCATTGAAAATTGGACTTTAAAACTCAACTATATTTTATTCTCATATGTGATGGCTTTTTGATATGGCAAATTGGCTAGGCTAAAATACAGTCCTCAGTCATTCAAACAAACACGAATCTAGGGATTTTGTGGATATGATTAGAATCCCCAATGATTTGACTTTAAGTTAATCAAAAGGGAGATTATCCTAGATGGGTCTGACCTTATCAGGTAAGCCCCTAAAAAATAAAGAGGGTTTAGGGCTTCACTGAGCCTGATGATTCTATGCTTTAGCTCAAACTCATGGATAACAGTCTGCTCATCATCTTCCCTTCCTGACTTTCATCCTATGGACCTCAGACTTACTTAGATAATTCCCACAAGGGTGTAAGCCATTGCAATAAATTAAATAAATGCAATAAATGTATTTTCAATAAATAAAAATATCTATGTTCTCTCCATCTGTCCCTCTATCTGTATCTGTGTCTATCTACTTTCTCTCCCACCCCCCTTTAGTTCTTTTCTCTGATTGAATCCTGATGGATACACTGTATTTTCCAGAAAACATGTATATGGATGATTAGATTTTCATGAGTAAAAGAATGTGTTCTAAGAAATGTGGTCTTATTTTGTATACATAACATATTAGGGAAAATAGTTGTTTAATTTTGCTACCGTTATAAGTGAAAATCTGCCATTGATTTTGAAGGACATCACGACTCAAGATGGATGATCTTTTCCAATATTTCTTAATTGTATTTCAAATGAAATTCTAAGGATAATAAATCATTGGGTCCTCAAAATAAAAGCTTCAATATTTCAGCTTAAAGCAAAGTTTTAAAACCTGGCAATCATACATGATCACATGAACATAAACACACACTCTAGCAGAGCAAAACAAAATGTAAGAGTGGGGCCATTTCTAGACAAGCCCTGGGAATACTGAAAAAATTTTAAATAAATTGAACTCTAAGTTAAAAGTTAAACAAAGTAATTGAAGTAATTTCATCTGGTTGTAATAATTATCTTCAACCTTTTCTCCTGGGCAGGTTTTGCCATCTTAGTAGATGTCATACATGTATAATTGACCCCCTTTTAAGAAGCAAAAAAGCCAAAATAATTTAAATGACATATCAAAAAGGGTTAAATTAATTATCCCCTCTTGGTTAAAACCCCATGCTTGGTGAAAACTCCCTAAACAATAATGTCTCAAAATTAAAAGGCATCAGGGAAAGTAAAATACAACACATTCGTAAAATGGAATATTACACAGCCATAGGAAATTATATTATGAAGTAATTGGTACAGTTGGAAAACGGATATATAATCAACAAAAGTAGGATAGAGAATTCCATATATATAATCTGATTTATAAAACATACAGAAAAAAATATTGGGGATGATGTCCACAAAACCTAAACAGCATTTATCTCTTGGTTGTGGAGTTCTCAGGGATTTCCCCCCGGATTTCTACAGCTATTATGTATTACTTGTACACCTAAAGCTATTTGCAAAAAATGGAATCAAATGCTCACTTTGGCAGCACATACCCAAAAAATGAAACCAATAATTTTAATTAATTATTGTCTATTAAATAATGGCAAAATTTTGATACCAAAGCATGAAGCATTCCTCCTGGAGCATCCACTGCATTTAAGGTAGGAACTGCACACATTCTGTAATGAGCTCTTCGTGTGCCATGTATCAGTGGTCCTGGCAGATCTCTGAGTCTAGACTCTGCACTGGTCATGCAGGATGCTTCTGGATCAGCTTCCTGCCTTCAGTCTGCATGTGATCAACACAACCTGATTTAGTAAGAGAAGTCAAGAGTACACTAAAGCCTTGGTAGTGCATGTATATATATATATATATATATATATATATATATATATATATAAGCACGCACACTTACACACATAGATACAAAGTTGTGAACTTTGAAGTTCATCAAAGAATTTGTTTTACTTTTGCAGAGACCTAGTTAAAATTCATCATTGTGGCCAGGCTGCTTCACATATACCCCTGTTCTTATGGTTGAATTATCTGTGTTTTCTCAAACAGATGTTTTGATTCCAGTATTCTTACTCCATTTACTACTTTTCTCCCTCGGGGATCATGGTTCCCTCTGCCAGGGAGCTTCTCCTTCCCATGTTAGGCTCTCTTTTGTCAAAATTATTTTTCAAATTTGAGACAGCCAGATGGACAGAAAGTATAAGAAAGGAGTCCAAAACATGGGATATTTAAATCAAATTTTCAAAAACTAGTAATTCTTCCTCATAATTTATAGGTAATAATCTCCCTGCTTTTTCTCTCACATCTGTGTTCCCTACATATGGAAAGGAGTGTAGAAGATCAGTGACTTCAAACATTTTCTATTCTGGATCTATGCTGGATGTCACAGCAGACTCTTTCTTTTGTCTTGCAGTTTACAAAACATCTCTGTCATCGCTTAAAAAAATTTTAGGGCATAATGTTCCAGCCCAAAGGCTTGCCTGGAGAAAATGATAGGGAATGTATGAACAGCTCTATGGGGAATCAGTGTGATCTGGATGAAGTGGAAATAAATTCTCCTTTCACCAAAACCACTGAGAGGTTTTCCTTTGCTTATTGATAATAAATCAAGAATATACACTACACCCAGATCAGATGGCCAAAGTTCTAATTTTTTTCAAAATCAGATTCAATGTATTAAATGTAGCTTGTGGGGTACCTGAGTAGCTTGGGTGGTTAAGCTCAAGACTCTTGGTTACAGCTCAGGTCATGATCTCAGGGTGGTAGGACCGAGCCCTGCATGGGGCTCCATGCTTGGCTGGGAGTCTGTTTGGGCTTCTTTCCCCTCCCTTCTTCCTTTGCTCCTTCCCCTCCAAAATAAACAAACAAACAAACAAACAAACAAACAAATAAATAAAATCTTTTTTAAAAAACGTAGCTTGTGGGATCCCTGGGTGGCGCAGCGGTTTGGCGCCTGCCTTTGGCCCAGGGCGCGATCCTGGAGACCCAGGATCGAATCCCACGTCAGGCTCCCGGTGCATGGAGCCTGCTTCTCCCTCTGCCTGTGTCTCTGCCTCTCTCTCTCTGTGTGTGACTATCATAAATAAATAAAAATTAAAAAAAAAAAAAACTTTAAAAAAATGTAGCTTGTTATCTGGCACAATGATAAAGAAAACAACCAAACTGATTAAAAAAATATTTTTAGTAACAACAAAAACTTGATTGTCTATGCTATAAATATGCAATTATCATGTGTCAAGGAAATAAATGTAGATTTTTGGAATATTGAAAGAATCAAGTAATAGCATTAGGAACAAAAATAAAAATAGCTTGGAAGTTGTATAAAGTGATATATGTTGGGTTTAGAACCATATGCACACACTGGACTACTGGCTAAATGTTTCGAATAAAAAAAAATCTCACTTAGAAATTGGGGCTGCTTCAGCTCCTGTCACGATGTCAAGCAAATGGGGGGCTGCCAACCCTCTCCCCCAGGCTCAGCTTGGAGATCCACATACATGAGGCAAAGTCAGGTGGTGTGAGATGCTGACATGAAAGCCATGTGACAGCCCTGGGAAGAGAGAAGGTGGTTGTTTCTGGGGAGTGCAGGAAATGATGGCCCAGACAGAAGTGGTCAAGGAGTGTGACAGGGATATGTTGAGGGAGAGCATTTTCTTGGTGAGGTTTTCTTCCTCAGTCAGAACCCAGGGCATGTCATTGCTGCCTGTCAGGTTAAAAGCTTCCAGAAGAAGAAGGCAGATCACCTACCAGGAAGTTAGAATCAGGCTGCAATCAGACTTCTCATCAGCAACACAAGATGCTAGAAGACAATGGAGCAAGTAGTTTTGGTAACACTGAAACTAGAATTTTTCCATTGAATTATTTTATCAATCATATGCATCCACAGAAGTTTCAGTAGACAAAACTTTCCTGAAAGAAACAACTCAGACATAAGGAAAATAGGGGGAGCCTGGGTGGCTCAGTCCATTAGGCATCTGCTTTCAGCTCAGGTCATGATCTCAGTCAGGTTCCTGGGATCAAGTCCCATATTGGGCTCCCTGCTGAGTGGGGAGTCTGTTCTTCTCCCTCTGTCTCTCTTCCCCACTTGTGCTCTCTCTCTTTCTCATGTGCAAGTTCTCCCCCCCTCTCAAATAAATAAATATTTCAAAAATATAAATAAGGGAAAATAAATTTAGGTTCTATGATATATATATATTTCATATATATGTAGTTACAGATGAATAAATAACTTACTATTGTGTGCTATTTAGGGAAAAAGGCAGAAAAGCAGGTAAGGAGAAAGAATGAGTTTGGAAGTAAAAGACCAGGCTAGAGTTCAGTTTTAATTGCTTGGTTCTGTTTTGTTTAAGGATACAGACACAGATAATGAAAAGTCTAAAAATTCATGCAAAAAATGTAAATAACTATGGGCCCTTAAAAATCAAGGAGTGCTTGCCATAGCACAAAAATAAAACACAATTTTTAAACCAAAAGAAGAAAAGATTGATCTATTAAAGAACAGAAAAGGAGAAAAAATTAAATATATGGTTCAAAAAAACACAAAAAATGCCATAGTAAATCTGGCTATAAGACTTACAGGAATACTTTCATTCTGTGATCAAGACATTCTCAGACTCGGGATCCTCCAATATAACAGATTGAACAATTTGTTGTCTAGAAGAGACACAGTTAAAAACCAAAGGATCCGGGAGGATTGTAAATC
Source organism: Canis lupus familiaris (assembly GCF_011100685.1). NCBI lineage: Eukaryota > Metazoa > Chordata > Mammalia > Carnivora > Canidae > Canis > Canis lupus. The sequence goes on along the minus strand of NC_049243.1, from coordinate 56,048,432 downwards.
AAGGGATCAAGAAAGATATAACCAGACAGAGGTAAGCCATAAGAAAGCCAAGACAGCGACTTTAATATCATGAAAAGTAAAACTCAAAGCAAAAATGTCATAGCTGACATTGAATAATAAAATAACATATCTTAGGATATTATTTTATAAACATTTATTGGCCTGACAACATTGCCTCACAAAATATAAAGAAACAACGAACAAAATTTAAGAAGAAAGAGATAACTCAAAAAAGTTAATTAGTCTTGCTCGTAGGGAAAAGAAAGTATATTACACTTCACTGAGATACTGTACATTATTTATAAGCCCCGTAAAAATCTGAATATTTGGCAATGTATTTTATTAGTGAGACAACAGGGAAATAAATGTGCTTGCTTGTATGCTGTGAGTGGCAATGCAAAATCATTCAACGCTTTGGAAAAGGATTTGTCTCTTTATAGAAAAGCTCTAGATGAATTAACTCTGACCCAGCAGTCCTACTCCTTAAAAATCTATCTCAAAGACACAGTAACAAAAATACAAAATGAAATTCACACAGGGTACCTTTTCAGCATTTATGTCTCATAGCAACATACTGGAGACAACCCAGGTGACCACTAACAGAACGTTGAAAAACTTAACACATCCCCAAGATGGGAAGCATGTGACCAAGTATAACAAGCACTACAGAGGAGCTCTAGAGAGTGAAAGATCTCTAGGCTATATTGTTAATGAAAGAGGCAAAGTAGAGACAGGGGTAACATTTTTTTAAAAAACTTTATTTATTTGAGAGAGGGAGAGAGAGAGAGTAGGTATGCATGAGCAAGGGGAAGGGCAGAGGGAGAGGGCAAAGCAGACTCCTGCCTGATCCGGGGCTGGATCTCAGGACCCTGAGCTCAAGGCTCACACTTAACCAACTGAGCCATCCAGGTGCTCTGACAGTGATTACTTTTTACAAACTCTTCAGTAAGTAAGAGGGAAGGCAATATATACCTTTTCAAAAGAAACAATGTAAGGATAAATAATAAGCTGGTTATCTCTGGGAGAAGGAAAGAAGTAAATTTCTGAGCAAATAACATAAAATAGGTTGAAAATCTTGTAATATTGCATTTAAATTGGAAATATCACCACAGTTTTATGATATGCCTGGTTTTACAAACCTTATATATGTTCCAGACTAGGAGCCAGGAACTTACGAGCCCTGCTGGCCCTCACCTGTGCTCTCCCAAAATAATTCCCATGAAAGGAGCCTGGGCACATAGACCTACAGCTGATGCCAGGTCTGTGGCGGAAAGTTCATACATTTGTATCTTTCTGGCATAAATTTTTGTTATGCCAAAAAGTAAGGAAGTTATCAAAGACTAACAAATCTACTAAAAGGACACAGGAACTCACCTAAAGATGCTTCTGTTGGACATAAAGGGAGAAACTGGAGCATGAAAAAGAGTCCTGATAACAAATGGAGATGCTTCCAGCATATTTATGTGCACAAGATCTTGGTATTAAAATACACAGGTTGGTCACCACTGGAGGTTGCTAGGATGCCAGCCCATGATTCTGAAAACTGATAAAGGCAAGAAAATCAAATATCCATTCTGAATTATTTTTGCTAGTTCTATTTCAGGGTAAGAAAATGGCTACTGAGGGACATGTCTTTCCTACGGAACATTTCCAGCTAATAAATGCAGAAGGAATGAGAATCACAAAATCACCATTTTGCTATTTCTAATGACATAATACATTTAGGCAACAAGGACCCAAGATCTCTGATTTTAAGTTTAGCAAAATTGGAAATCAATAGCAACAACAACAAAAAGACTAAACAAAGTTCCACATACATGAATACAAGAGATTATTATTAGAGGAGTTTGGAGTTAAAGAATAAATTACATGAGAAATTGTGGAATATTTAAGCTGAACAGTAGAATTCAAATGTGTGCAATGCATTCAAAACAGCATGTAGCTTGTGATGAATTACTTGGCGAGCAAGAAAGTTGGAAAATAAATAAGCTAAGCAATTTAAGAAGTTGAAAAAAAAGAACAAGAGGATAAATTCAAAGGAAAGAGGTGGAAACAAAGAAAATACATAGGAGGGTAAATCAGTGAAATGGAGAATTACAACAAACCCAAGAATAGTAGTGATCCATGAAGTAAGGAGCATCGGGATCACTCGACTTTCTGCCCTTGAGATCAAATACTATGCAAGTGCATAAGCCAAAGTCTAGAAATAAAGTCTAGATCTGCAAAGGCCTCAATATAATATAGTCTAGTGGTGTCCTTCAAATTCTTTTTAACAGTTTCTAACTCCTTTCAAATGTACTAAATGCAATGAGAGGATGACCGCAAAGTCTGAGAAAACAGTCCCCACGCAACCGCCACTACCTCAGGCATCAGCAGCAAGTGCAGGAACCACCTTTGTTGCCATCAGCTGACTACAAATTCAAGGATCTCCACACTCACCCCTGGGTTCAATAACTCACTAAAAAGACTCATAGAACTGACTGAGGCTCTTACACTCATGGTCACTTTTTTTTTTTTTTTTTTTTGCAGGCAAAGGATGTGAACTAGAACAGTCAGAGGAAGAAGGCTAGAGGATGGAATCAGGACACATCACTGCCCCTTCATTATAAGTCTACTGGGGAAGCTCACCCAGACTTCTAGGGTCCCAGGTTTTTGTGAGGACCCCATCACATACTGCTTGCCCCTCCTGGAGGTTTGGGCTAATGCCTTTTTTCTCCAGCTCCTCCAAAAGTCAAAATTAATATTGCTTGCCCACCAAGGTCCCCATCATAAGCACATTGTCAGACTGTCCAGTGGCCAATGTCCCAGGCAGACAAGGATGTGCCTATCAGGCAGGACACTCCAGGTGCCTAGAAATCACATCTCAGTATCAGAGAGCAAAGGCTAGGTCACTTTTTCTTTTCTTTCTTTCCTTTTTTCTTTTTTTTTTTTAAAGAAACTACGAGGCCACCTGGGTGACTCAGTGGTTGAGCATCTGCCTTTGACTCAGTTTGGGATCTTGGGGTCCTAGGATTGAGTCTCATATCAGGCTCCCCACAGGGAGCCTGCTTTTCCCTCTGCCTACGTCTCTGCCTCTCTCTCTGTCTCTGATGAATAAATAAACAAAATCTTAAAGAGAGAGAGAGAGAGAGAGAGAGAGAAAGCATGAGCTAGGGGGAGGTCCAGAGGGGGATGGAGAGAGAGAATCTTAGTGGAGCCTGACTTGGAGCTCCATATTATGACTGAGCAGAAATCAAGAGTCACATACTTACCTCCCAGACCACTCCTTAGGTAAGGATCATTCATCACTGCACACTGAACAAGAATTTTGGGAAATGAGACAAGAGAAACTGTTTTTTAAGACCTAGGTGATCCTGATAAGCTAGATTCAGAAACCGGTGATATAGTTAATATTGCATGTACAAATGAAAAATCTGAAGACCCAAGAAATTAAATGGTTTGTTTATGTGGCAATGATCACACAGATAATAAGAGAGGAGATAAGTCTAGAGCTTGGCAGCTTGACTGAGCTACAGAGGACATGGGTCACCATTGGACATCCTCTCCCATATTACTCACGCATTGTCTGCTGATGGAACAATGTCTTTCCCATATATCTATAAACCTGTTCACATGCAAAAGTATTGATGAATTCTTTATGACATTGTAATTACAAAGTGGCAAAGGAAGTTTGGAAGGTGTGCTCTGTAGAGAAGACTAAAGAGTAACAGCATGAGTATCATTTACCTATTACACCAACAACCTCATCCTTGCCTTAGCCAATCTCTGTGAGAAAAATTAATCTCCTCAGTCAAACATTAGCAATTGCTAATTTAATAAACCGAAATGGAAGAAAAGTCCGGTGGTCCAATTATTTCTTAAATAATTTAGCATTCATTCAACTTCACCTGTGCTTCACCTATGCAGGAATCTTGTATAGTACCTTCATTGCTAAGAGATCATCATCCCTACTGAACTGTCAACTATCTACTCCTCCTTTTCCCAGTTGTACCTCATAGTGGCACTTAATATCATAGAAATATCAGAATCAGATCAGAATCTATTTTCTTATTCTGGGTTGTTCATATTATTAAGCCTTGTTGCATAAATGTTGTCTTTTCCCACAGTAACTGAAATAAATCCCCCTACTCAAATTGATTATTATTGCTGAAATTTCTGAGATTGCTGATATGGAATTAATGATGCAGATATGATTTATGTCAAAAAAATTGTCACAAGTAGATAAACAAAATCTAAATTCTACTCAACTGATAAATACTTGTTAAGATGAATTTTATTCCAATATTATTAAATCTAACTCCTAGATTTCACCAAGGTGGTGATGCTCTATCACTATCTGCTTCCAGATTTGTATGAAGATGAAGGTTTGTACAGTCCAAGCATTCTTCTGGCCATCTGTTCAGTCTGGTCACCACTGATAGGCTCATTGTCTAATGCAGCAGGATTCTTTGGCCATCTCTTTGGGGTCAAGCTTGGGTTCTGGGATTTGGGTCAGGGTTGGTGGTAAGGTCACCCTCTTGAGATGCTCAGTAAATCCAATCTCTTCCAGATCATCCCCCTTCCCTGCATCCTACAAGGGAGAAGAGATGGTGGTCCAAATGAACTCACCTTTCCATTTCTGCAAATCTATCATCCCCCTTTGCTTTGGTTTCTTCTCCATGCAAGAACAGTATCTCCTTTCCCCTCCTGTCTAGAACAAATCAACATTATCCTCTTAGTAAACAAAGGTTTTAGAATATAAGACCAGGATTGGGTATCTACAGGTAACTTCTGCTTCAGGTTTCATAATAGAAACATCAATGGGGTTTTCTCTTTGGAGGTGGGAAAAAGAAAGAAACGGGGAAAATTAGTATCTCGTTGAGTCATCTTTTTTTTTTTTTAATATTCTATCCACTTATAAGAGAGAGAGAGAGAAAGCACTAATGAGGGGAGAGGCAGGAGAGGAAGAAGCAGACTCCCCACTGAGCAGTAAGCCCAACACGGGACTGGATCCCAGGACCCTGGGATCATGACCTGAGCCAAAGTCAGATGCTTAACCAACTGAGCCACCCAGGCACCCCTCAATAAGCCATCTTGTTACACACGAATCCGGAGGACGATGGTTTGTTATAGTCTTTTGAAGTGATAGTAGCAGAAAAGAGCAAAAAGTGTTAGTGTGGAATAGTGCCCCCTCACTACTCCTGTGACAACACAAGAATGGATTGGTCCAGATCATCAGCCCACAATCATGGTATTACTTTCTTTTACCCTCTGCTTGAAAAGGCATAAGACATGAGACGGTAGTCACTTATTTTAATGTGTTTGGTATATAGGTTAAGAAAATATTGCTATTCATTCATAAGAGCTGTTAGAATTGAACACATACAAATGATTAGTTGAAGTTATTAGACTTTTGCTAAAAATGTAGTGTGACTACACAGAAAGAACCAAGGTGCTCTTCTCTCTGAAGTAGAAGATACCATAACTATCTTGTGCTCGGGACAAATACTTATATATCATTTACATCATTCACCATCATTTTGGGTAAACCACCATCAAACTTTAAGGGTTAGCAAACTGCAATGTGGAGCACCAGAGCTAAGAATGGTTGTTGCTTTTTTTAAATTATTATTTTTTTTTAATTTTATTTATTTATGATAGTCACAGAGAGAGAGAGAGAGGCGCAGAGACAGGCAGAGGGAGAAACAGGCTCCATGCACCGGGAGCCCGATGTGGGATTCGATCCCGGGTCTCCAGGATCGCGCCCTGGGCCAAAGGCAGGCGCCAAACCGCTGCGCTACCCAGGGATCCCCTTTAAATTATTTTTTAAAAGTCAAAAGAAGAATGATATTTCATGACACTGGACATTTATGAAATCAAAAGGAAATGGACATGAGCAAAGTTTTATAGGAACGCAGCCATCTCAATGGTTTATAGAGTGTCTCTATCCATTTCTGTGCTACAATAATGGAGTTAGGAGTTGCAGCAGAGAGAGTGTGGTCCACTAAACCCCAAAATATTTACTCTTTAGTCCTTTCCATAAAATTATGGCTAACTCCTGCATTAGAATGTATTAGAGGCAGAAAGAGAGGAGGTTTGGGTTGTTTGGGTTTATTTTTAACGCGTGTTTTCTGGTTCTATTCCCAAGGTTCTAATTGTGCAGCTTGTATAGAAGACCAGGAATCTGCATATTTAATAAGCATCTCAGGTGATACTGTAGCAAAAGATCCTGGGATCACTCTGAAAAAAGCATTTTTAAACCCGGTTCTGAATGTACATATCGCCTGTGGATATCTCCTCCTGGGCAAATAAACATTTCTTATCTCTCTAGGATATTCAGGGGAATAAGTACATTTAAATAATAAACTATAAATAGATGTTTAAATATTTAAATATTCTTATTTGCTAAGCCTGAGGTGCCTTTGTGCCTTTTTTAAAAATAAATTTACTTCCTACATATACTTGGGGAAAAAAGAAATCATTCTTTCTAAATAACATTTGTCAGAAATAATAATTCTCTTCTTCCCCAATCTAGCTCAAATTTAAACGTTTGAACAAAAAGAACATAACTAAGAATAAAATGTGAGGGAAAGGAAATATTTCCATAACAATGTGTGCAGAGACTAACCCTACCCAGGAGGCACACATGGCAGAAAATGCTGTATTTAAGGATACAAAACGCTTTCTGTTTCAAGTTGCAATTTAAAGACACTTGTAGGTTTTCGCAATTTTTCTTCAAGGTTAAAATTTCTGAGATTATTCCTAAGAATGTTGGGGAAATAGATCACCAGGAAATGCTTCTTTATCTGCTTCTTAACAGATAGTGGGTGATGTGTATAAAGCACGTATTCACAAACGAAAAAGAAAAAGGAGCTGAAATGTCGGATTTAAAACTTTTAAATTCAGCCTATAATTACATTGCAGTACACTTGTGATATTTTTAAAATTCTAATAAAATAAATATGATAAATTTAAAGAGTATTAATGAGTTGTGACTCAGCCAATTAAGCTGGGTTTTCCCACTAATGGAGGATCAAAGTTATTAGAGCTTCTATCCTAACTCTTTTGGGAGATTTTCAGTTCTTGGTTCTTGGTGCAGAGAATGTGGATCATCATGGAGTATGGTCCAGTTCAGTTGGCCACAGGACCTAACCTTCCCTAAGCACAGGGTCTATACAGTAGGAATATTTAGCCCCATAACAATATGTTTGCTGATCCTTCTCTCAACTTTACTGACCACCACTCTGCTGCCTGGTTAGCATTTCAGCTCAGCCTTCCTTCTTCAAGTCCACACAGAGCAACCTTCTCTGATCACTATTCCTTTCTTTCCCTCTTGGCTATATTCTGCTTTCACACCCTTAAGTCTGCATATTAGGAAGAAATTCCTGTAAGAACATCAATCTTGGTTGTGCCAGAGCTCTGGATGCCTTTTCATCAATCCTGGTTTCCAGGAGACACTGTAATTGTGTTTCTCAGCCTTTCAATTCATGGACCTATAAAGGCAGAGAAGAGTGAATGCATACACCCAGGAGGTATGAGACATGCCCTAACCCGCCTGCAAGTGCCCTTCACTGTCTCACATAGGGTAGTATAAGTTGACCAGATGACTGATATGTCTATATAGACAAGGTACCATTTTGTAATTGTAAACCTGAAGTCTATGAAGTGACCTTGAATCCAATCCAATCCAATGGTTGAAACAGTCCCTTATCTACTTTTAAGCCCTTTAGTTTTGGGTAGGCTGGAGTACTTATAGGATCTCTTGGTGCAGGGTAAGAGCCAAGATCCTTGGGATTGGTGTTCTTTGCCTCCTCTGGTCTCCAGAGGGATGTCCCTATCTATCTGACATTGAAAGCTACAGTAGTTTAGTATGAAGTCTGGTCTCCCTCACCACCAGGACCTATACCTTCTCTGAGAACCTGAATCTTACCATAGTTCTCACCTGTCACAGATGCCTCGCATAGACCATGCCTTGTCAAGAAGCCTTCCCATAGTCTTTTCGGAAGGGTGACCTCATCTCTTAATGTAAATGGTCTTTGGCAAGTTTCAGCTATCTTCTGAGTCTTATATTAAGGAATTTTGGGACTTCCTTTACCCCCTGTCTACCACATAGGAACCAAAACTGACACAGCAAATCTTAATTTCTGTGAATTGTATCCTTTCCAAAAACAATATGTTGAAGTCCTAACCCCTAGTACCTCAGAATGGGAACTTATTTGTAAATAAGGTTGTTGCAGATAGAATTAGGCTAAGATGAAGTTATGCTAGAGTAGGATAGGCCTTAATCAAATATGACTGATGTCATTATGACAAGAGAGAAGGCTCTGGTGACAATGGAGGCAGAGATCGGAGTGGCACACCTACAAGTCAAGGAACTCTGAGGATTGTCAGAAAATACTAGAAGCTAGAAGAGGCAAGGAAAAGTTAGCTCCTAGAGGTTCTCAAGACAGTATGTTCCTACAAATACTTTTATTTCAGACTTATAGACCATGAGACAATAAACGTGTGTTAATTTAAGCCACACAATCTGTGGTACTTTGTCACGGCAGCCCTGAACAACTCATGCAACCTACTTCTGTGCTGTTGTCTACTTTGACCTGGATGGTCTCTATGCTGGGGCCGAAGCAGCTGGGGCTGATGTCGAAGCAATTCCCAAGCTCTAAGTCAGGAAGGCAGCAGAAGCCCCTTTCCTCCTAAGCTCTTCCTTACCCAGCTAACCTAAGTCCCGAGCTGACATCTTGAAAGAGAAAACCAGAGCAGAGTATTGACCCCTTCACTATCCTCTCCGATTTCTCTTTCCCCACCAATCCCTGGTCTCAGAGGGACAACCTTCCTGCCTCCCTCTGTGTCATGACTATCCTCCCACAGCACAGCTTAATGTCTTATGAGCTTGTCTGTCCTGGATTGAAGAGGAACCATTTATTTATTTATTTATTTATTTATTTATTTATTTATAACCTTCTTTACACCGTGGGGCACCATATGACTCAAATATTCAAGTCAAGGAGACCTTGGCTGGCTCAGTTGGAAGAGCATGTAACTCTTGATCTTGGAGTCTTGAGTTCGAGTTCCACATAGGGTGTAGGATTACTTAATCAAATATTCAAGTCAAACACTTGATAAGCTAAATAGGATTGAAAAGAATTTGGAAATAAGGGACTCTCTTCAGAAGAAAATGTGTCTCTGGAAAGAGACTACTAATTCATAGCCAGGAAAATATTGGCCTGTTTCACAGTCCTTTCACATGGATATGATCAATTGATAGCAAGTACAGTGATACTGGACTTCTGAGAGGCTAGCTGCTCTATATCTTCATTCTTTGCTACTATCCTATGATTTGCACTTAATTCTGCTGCACCTGGTAGCCTCTGTTGGCTTTGGAGGGAAGAGTATTAGAGTTGACGCTCCTCGCACATGGATGCCGGACACAGGTGTATGTCGGATGAGGACAACCGAGAAGTACCAAGTCATTCTCTGGGACCTTCAGAAGTCCTGAGAAAGGAGAGAGTGACTTCTCTACCCATCCTGGGACCTCAGATTTTCACGTTGCATTGAACCCTTGCAAATAATGCAGTTGGTCGCATTGAGAATGAAATTAACGCTTCTTGTCTCCTCTCTGTACATCCAAGGTAATAGGCAGTGGCTAATGAGAGCTCCTGGCTTAAGGACTGGTGTGGTGAGAGCTCAAGAAAGCCTGAAAACTTGGGAGGAGAGCAGGGAAAAGACAATGACAGCCGAGGGCAGGACAGGGGCAAGGTGACAGGTGGCAGCACCCACCCTCCCACTTGGACACAACCTGACTAGAAATCAGCTCTTGTGAAGTAGTAGGAATACTTTGTTTTCAAATGTGAGAGTTAGTGTCTCTGTTACTGATTAGGTACTCAGATTCTTAAAGCACCATAAAGAAGTAATCAGGTAAAGATGCAATCGATTTTCGACAACAGACTTATTGGGACCAAATGTTTCTGCAATTAAAGAAGCCCCAAGAAATATGTGAGTGACCTACACTTCCCTGAACCACGGCCCACTGGCCTGTCCTCCGACTTTCCATTTGCACTTGTTTTCTTCTAATAAACAGATACACGGGACTTCTATTACTGGAAAACCTAAAGGCAAAGTCAAAAAATGTTAAAATTAGACTTTGCATTTCCAGGTGGAGTACCAACACGCATGCATCTTATTGTTAAAAGCAAACATGCTTATGTGCGCGAGTGTGCCTACATGTGCATGAGTGTGTGCTTGTGTGACACAGAGACAGTCACTGCCACTGTGGACCTCACCCTGAGCCCCAGTCCTCTGAAGCCTGTCAGAGAACACATGGGGAAGCATCATGTGGTTTTGCCCGAGGTGGAAGAGAGGACAGCCAAGTGGTGAACCGGCTCAACAGAAGGCACAGCAGATCCACGGGAGGCAGTTTTCCTTTCCTTGCTGTCTTCTAGCCCCAGAGAACACGGGGCTGATCTGCGAAACCAGAAGGAAAAAAGAAGTTAGAGAGAAAGTAATCTTCCCTTGAGTCCTAGTTACTGGAAGGTCTTGTCTTTAGGGACATAATTTTTCAATGGTTTGGTAAATATGGAATTGGGCAAGTGCTATGTAGGCCCCATTTTGTAAGCAGATAAAATTATGGCTGTAAGACTAGAAAGCAGGCCACAGTTGTTTTATGAAGTTATTTGGATTCATGCTGAACCTTTTTGTGCTTTGGTAGGTTTCACCCACAGATGGGGATGCTTTCTCCTTTGGGCACCCATAGGGTGTTATGCCCGGTGACACCAGGCAATCTGGCAAAATGTACTTGCTCCACATAATGGTAATTCCATGTGTTTTGTGTAGTTCTTGTCTGTCCAACTTCATTATTAAATTACTTTCTTTTCTTTTTTTTTAAAGTTCATTTATTTATTCATGAGAGACGTGGAGAGAGAGTCAGAGACACATGCAGAGGGAGCAGGCTCTCTGAGGGAAGCCCAATGCAGGGCTCAATTCCAGGACCCCAGGATCACAACCTGAGCCAAACGCAGACCCTCAACTACTGAGCCTCACAGGCATCCTGAATTACTTGCTTTTCTTATCAATAATAAAAAATGTATTGCGTGCTTATTCTGTGTGAAGCCCTTTAAATAAATCATCCATGTAATTCTTATGCCCACCCCGTTGGGGCAGGTGCTAGTGTGAGATGCCCTTTAGGAAAGGTGTAAGTGGAATGAACTTATAGAACCAAGTGGAGGGTCTGTATGAATCCAAGTGCATGCTCTTTAATCAGGTTTATGACATATCATAGATATGGCCAAAGAATGATACAGTGCTTTAAAGAAAAAATAAAACTGGGAGAAAATACATTGCAATAATTTTATTAGGCTGTTGTGAATTCTTTCTATAGTAGTTGAAAAAAAAAAAACTAATGAAAAAAGCTCAGCATTTTCCATTGTTTCTTATCACAGACTCCCTTTTCCCCTTCATTCAACTACTGTGTTGCTACAAAACATATCATAACAAAGTGCTTTTGACCTTTTTTCTAATCCCTGGGGGCCCAGATACAAACATTTATTCATGGGGAAAATACCTTAATCGGGACACAAAAATTACAGGTGAAAATGATATTACATTTGATAAAAAGGAACAAGACATGTGAGAACTTTTGAAAGAAACGAATCCAAATTTTTACATTTCAAACAGATTCATTTTTAATGGACATCACACATATAATGTCTTCAATAATAAACACAAAAAGCAGCTATTTTCAGGGCTGTCAAAAAGACACAGTAAAAAAAAAACAAAACCAAACAAACAAAGAGACACAGTCTTTCCCTGATCCACCCTCCTCCCTCCTCCGGTAACTCTGTTTCCCAGAGACAAGACCACTTTTACATATTTTGGCTTTAGTTTTGCTGCTGGTTATTTTTGTATCACTAAGGAAAATGGCCATATTGCTGCCTTGATGCATGAGATGTGAGCATGATCCAGTGATTTCCACCTGCGGTTGGCAAGGGAAGGCAAAGGCAAGCCATTGAAGACTCCAAGTCATATCCCAGCCAAACCCTGTCTGTGGACAGCCTGTCTTCCACAAACCCATGGAAAATAAAAGTCAGTTCTGAAACTAGTGAGGAGGTCAAGCCTTCAGCAACCAACTTACACACACACACACACACACACACACACACACACACACACACACACGAAGAATGTGACCTTTGGCCTCCCTGAAGAATGAAGTCCATCTAGCAGTCCTTCAGGGAAGTTCTAGGCACAGACAACTCAAAAGGATTCTTGTTGAAATCCTTTTTCTTTCTACTTTGTTTTCGCTCACACCCTTTGCTTGGCTGAGTGGGTAATCCAGGACTTTTGAAATTCCAGGGCATTGTGTGTGCTGGCTACGAAACCCGACCCCAGTGTGAAGGCTCCAGGAAGTCGTTTTAAGGAACGAAGAATATTTTGTAAACAGACAACTAGCACTGGATTGAACACAAATACACATAAGCCACCACTTGTTTGTGTCTGCTAATGGTCTTCAGGGTTGGAGACAAGGTTTTAGGTTTTAGCTTACACTTCAATGCAGCCCAAATTAGTATGGCCAGCAGCAGTCAAGTGATTTTCTTCACTTAAGAAGTGATGGACTTTTTAAAATAAAAGGCACAGCACTTTTTTCTATGGGAGTCTCCTCAAAAGTAATCCTAGCTATCTTTAATAAAAGAGAAACAAGGAGCATGCTTTTGGAAGTAGAAATAGGCACAGTGTAGATGGGCAAGATCTAAAATAGCCAAGTGTGCTGAGTATTTCCCAGTGATCATTCCCAGGGACCTTGGGATTGTTTACATGATCTTAAAATATTTTTAACAGTCTTGTGATATGGCAAAGCCAAAACGTTTTTGATTTGGGAACCAACATAACAATCATGTTTTTTCTGGCAGATTTTATAATATGACTTTAGTAGGGAAAACATAATGAATGTATGAAATAACCTGTCTGCTCACATTTGAGCAAGTGTGGATTCAGTTACACAACTGTGTGTATATGTGTGTATGTGTGTGTGTACATAAAACACCTACCCAAACTTTTCAGAAAAGTGACAATGAATCTTTGAGTCTGTTACCATCCACATCATGCTTTACCTCATACAGATCAGTGCATGAGAGTCGTGTTCGGCTCATTTCCCTGGCCCTGTCTGCAATAAAATCTACATCGTCTATTCCCAATCTGCTATGCAAACACATCATTATCACAGATTCAGGAAAATCAGACTTTCTGAAAAAATTTCCTGAATGCTGATTCATTTTACATTTTCCCACCACAGAAGAGACATTCATGAATGTCTGTCACAATTGTGATGACATGTGCACAAATCTATGACAGAAGAGCCAACGAGCTCTCATCTTGGAGAAAGAATCCGCCGTGAAAGGAATTTAAAAATAAGAGCAGACAAGAGTCATGGTTCAGGCAATGAAGAGTTTGTTAAGCAGAAAATAGAAGAGTTTTCAATTAGCTAAATGAATCGGGAAGGCCACCTGTTTTTCTCAATCACAACAAAGTCTTCAATTATCACATGGACATCATCACCAGATACACTTCTATGTTTCCCTCCATGATTTTTCAGCACATGGCTTTGTGCCGTGGAAAGGACACAGTGAGTATCATGACATGTTATGAGTCGCATTGCACTTACTTAGTGATGCATTCACTGACATGTCTGGCAATACTAATTCTACACTTCAATGGATGTTGGTTGAAGGCTGAGTTGGCTTAGCAGAGATGCATCTTTCTTTTGGATTTCTGTGTTTTGTTAAGTACTCTCTCACAGGGAAAAAGAAAAGAAAAAAATCAAATGTGGACACCTATTAAGGATGACAGCAGAACAGACATAAAGGACTGAGCCCTCCTGGTATAAGCTCATCTGCCAAGAAGAGCATCCGGAGTCTGGAAGGTTGGTCCTCGCCTGGTCACGGGCGTGGCATGTCACTTGGGGTGTGTTGTTGCCATCCCGGAAACCTATTTTTCCTTAATAGCAGTAGCCTCCTCCAGGAAAGGTTAGTGAGCTCTCTGATTGAAATGACAGACCAAAATAAAAATGGTCCTTTCTCTTCTGTCACTGTTGACTGGCTTCCCCCAAAGCCTGAGCACAGGGTAAATCCTCAGAGTTAAGATGGTGCTTATTTTTAGAAGTACTGTAAGCTCCGTGGGTACGAACACAAGGCATTTGTCTTAGCAGTTAACAAATTGCCATCGTGTTAACAATTTCCCTCTTGTGCTACTAAATCACCAACAACTAAAAGTAGAAAACGTATTATCAAGTGTGGGCTGTGATTTAGGGAGTGTTTATCTAGACAGAATCTGTGAGACAGTAAAGAAAGTTGGATTTCTCATTGAAGACTTTGCTTGAAATCTTGTCTGTGTCCCTGAAGGCTGAAGGACCTTGAGAAAGTCCCCTCAACGGTCAGATACTCAGTGTCTCTTCTTCATTGTGAGCATAATAACATCGACCCTAAACATCAGGGGAGCAAAAACAAGTAAGACAAAGGCTTGCGGGGCTGCTTTAAAATACGACATCCAATTCTGAGTTTCTCACTTTCGTTCAGAATGCTTCTACATTCTAAAAAACAATTTAAATGATGCCACGAGAGAAAGAAAACTGAATGAGATTCAGTTGGTTTACCAGATTCAGCTTCTCATAAACTGAATAACTGTTTCACTGAATTTGTAACTTCCTAACTAATGATTCTGGAATTGTTTAGAAGCATTCACTGAGGACCCAAAGAGGAGCAAAGGTTGACCTTTAAACTTCAGAAGCATCCCCTGATGGTATTTTTGTTATTTTCAACTTATTCTGGAATCCTCCCTCCTGAGAAAAAAAGCTGGCTTCTGGAAAGAATTTCTGTGGCTCCCATTGTCATCGCTGTATGCCCATCTCAGCAGAAGGCTACATTTTGTTCGCAGCGATCACATCCCTGCTATGAGTGTAGTCACCGCCTGGAGAATTGAGACGACTTGAGAGATAATTTAATATTGAAAATAATTACTCTTCCCACCACTATTGCACTATCTCAAATGATATTTTCCCCTTAATTATGTAATTAATTGCCTCAGTTCTTCATTTCACTCTGATGGAAAACCCGTGAAACATCCAGCCTCAGAGAGCAAGATATTATGATTTTCCATCTACAAACAAACAAATAAAACTGAGGGGTAGACAAAAAAAAAAAAATTGTGACAAAAATAAATGTATTCCCAAGACTCAAGTATGCTACGTTTCTGCATGTAAACAAATATTCCTGTTTATGAGATTAACACATCAATGGCGACAGAGACAACCTCTCTGAGAGAGAGCAGGGCCAGGAGGGCGTCATGCTGCGGACGGGCGCTCAGGTGGTGCTCTGCCAACTGGAGGAGCTTTACGGAGCCCCAAAGTCGTGGGTATGATTGTTCAGTCACTGAAGTATGTGCAGCTGTAACGTGTGGGTGGTCCCACATTCTTCCCAGATCCTGAATTCAGCTGTAAGGCAATGACTCCCAAATGCACATCCCTAGACCAGATCACTATTCTAAGTTCCAACCAATTAAATCCAACTCTCTAGAGGACCTCACTCTTGGGATATGGGCAAGTCCCTTCCACATTTCTAAGCTTCTGATACCATGAAGTCTTTAAAAGCAGGGGCTCCAGGGGCGCCTGGGTGGCGCTGTCAGTCAAGCACTTGGCTCTTGGTTTTGGCTCAGGTCATGATCTCATGGTTTGTGAGACTGAGACCTACATTAGTCTCTATGCTCAGTGGAGAGTCAGCTTGAGGAATCTCTCTGTCCCTTTCCCTCTGCACCTCCCCACTGCATACTCTCTCTCTCTCATGTTCTCTCTCTCTAAAATAAATAAATAAATCTTAAAAAAAAAATGCATATGCTCTAGAGCCAGATTGCCCCCATTCAAATTTTGACTCTTCTACTTTACAAGCTGTGTGATCTTGGCCAAAGTACCTAGTCTCTCTGTGCCTTAGTTTCTTCATCTATAAAATGGGGGAAACAATAATAATACACTGTCACAGAGTTATTGGGAAAATTAAGTTAGTTAGTTTCTGAAAGGGCCTTCAGTACTGCCTGACACTATAGTAAACACTCAATAACTGCCAGATTCTCTTGTGATTCTTCTTCAGTTTCAATGAATGGCTCCAGGAGTTCCCTGGCCTTTTAAACCTGGGTCCATCTCTGGGACCAATCACTGATAGGCTCGGTGACCTTTGGCAAGTGACACAACCTCTTTGAGAGCCTCATTCCTCATCTTGGGAAATTGGCTTGACAGAGATTTCTTTAAAAAAAATATTTTATTTATTTATTCATTCATGAGAGACACAGGCAGACGGAGAAGCAGGGTCCATGCAGGGAGCCCGACGTGGGACTCGATCCAGGGTCTGCTAGGATCACGCCCTGGGCTGAAGGCAGTGCTAAACCGCTGAGCCACCTGGGCTGCCCTTGACAGAGATTTCTAATATGCACTTAGTGAAACAACTCGAAGGAAGTGCTTAGGGCAGCCAGCTCCAAGTAAAGGTAAGAGATTGCTGCTGTGGTCCTGGACTCCTCTCCTGAGCTCCCATTTCTAATTATTTAGCAAGTCTTGTTGCTTCCAACCCTTACAAAAGTCTCGAACAGCTCCCCTCTTCCTTATGCTACCTCTCACCTTTTGTCTTTCATCTCCTGATGGAGCCTGGGACCCCGGCTTCTAGCTCTGCGGGCCATCTGCAGACCTGCCCTGGAACAAGATTCTCAGGTGTAAGGAGGGTATATTCCTGCTCCCACCCCTCCAGGCCTTCCATCCTCTCACTTCCAGCATCGTTAGAGCTGCCAGCCCAGAGAGATGCCGCACCCCTGCTCTGTCCCCACTGCAGCCCAGCTCAGCTCCCTGCGGGGACACCCCAGTCTCATCTCTCACACAGCCTGTGGGTCTCTGGTGCCACCACCCATGCCCACCGCCCAGCACAGCAGTGCCACAGTCATAGGAAACAGCAGAACAAGATATAGGGGACAAATCCTGCAAAGCCTTCTACCCAGATGCCTGCACTCTGAAAGTACCACTCCGTATGTGTGTTTGAGCTGTCAAGCTAGCAATTCTGTATGGTCTTGTGTAATATACAGAAGAGAATACAAATTCCTCCTCTACTTTCAAGCTGAAATATAGGAATTGACATATGCTTTTTTTTTTTTTTTTTTTTAGATTTTATTTATTTATTTGAGAGAGAGAGAAAGCCCTGGGGGTATGGGACAGAGGAACAGGGGAGAGAATCTCAAGCAGACTCCCTGCTGAGTGCAGAGCCCGACCCTGAGATCATGACCTGAGCCAAAATCAAGAGTCAAATGTTCAACCCACTGCACCATCCAGATGCCCCGAGAATTCACATATTCTTTGGTGAGTCTGAATGGTTGCAGTGGCGGCGATGGGAAAGCTTTGGGAGTCTGCATTCACTCCTTGCTGCCATTCAGATTATTTCAGGGAAAACACGGGTCCCTTCACATCTTCTCTGAGCAACTTGACTGTCGGGAACAGCTCTGCCCCCTGCTCTCACCCAGCTGTGCCTGCACACAGGGCTCGCTCTGTGGTCCCTGCCTTTCCGTGTGGGTCCTCCCTACCTGGTCACCCTCTTACCTGTCTCTGCTCTTGTAGACCCTGCAAGCAGGGCGGTAACCTGTTGGTCCATATTGTCAGAGCCCAGCACGGTTCCCGACGCACGCAGGAATGCTACAGTAACAGTAGGCAAAGGTCATGAGTCCCCAGAATAAATTTTGTGCCACAGGAAAAGCAAGCTGGATATCTGACTAAGCTTTTTCTTGACTCTATTTCCAGTTCTGTAAGATACACCATGAGACTACGAGAGATGGTCCTCGAGGTCGTGGATGACGTAAACCCGTGCTGGCTGATGTCACCCGGTCACGTATTGGTGGATGCCTGAAGAATACCTTAAAAATGTTTGAAGTAAAAGTTTTCAACAGTCGTGAGTAAATAATTCAATCTTCCTGGCCCATAAGGACCTACGGGTATAGCAGGTCCTTTGAAAACATTTTGGATCATCTGCAGGTGATTCATTTTGCACGAAGATTGCCATGGGTTCTATCCATTCCAACCTCCCTTGAGACTCCTGGGACCTGCTGCACTCTTTGTCACCAGGACTACACCCTTTCCAAGGCAACATGCCAAACAGAAACCTTTTTTTGTTTTGGTGGTTTGGTTTTGGAGAGGTTTTGGTGTTTTGTTGTGGTGGGTTTTGGGGAGTTTTTTTGTTTTTGTTTTGTTTTGTTTTTGGTTTTTTTTTTTTTTTTTTTTTTTACTTTTTGTCAACATTTGGGTTACAATAGCTGTGACAGTAGCCAAGCTGATAAGAAGGGAAAACCTTTTAAAAGTACAAACCTTGAGCAAGAAAGGAAATTACCAAATAGAGATTTTTCATTCTCCTGGAATTAAAAACAGCCTGAAATTAAAGCAGCATGACTGGAAGTCTACTCCGGTTTTTTTCTAATTGGCTTTTGAAGTCGGCAAAGAGCCGATTCTGAAAATAGAGCACAGCAATAGCCCTTCCTCCCCCCCCTTCTTCCAACAACAGGAGCTCCTTAGTCCCAAGAATATCATGAACCTGGAAGCTCAAGAATTCTTCTTCAAGTTCAACTGCTCTTCTACTGTTTTCTGGCCCTTTAAAGAGAGTCACCAATAAAGTCGGCCTTAAAATTGCAGTGCTTTAAAAAAAAATAGTGCAGACTAAGCTTGATCAGGAATTTTGGCATCTCTTGAATGGAAGTCCACAAACTGACTTGTTCTAATTTGGAGCGGGGGAGGCGGGGACAGGGAGCATAGAGGGAGGTGAAAGCGAGTGCCAGGAGGATATAGAAACTTCAGCCAATTAACTTTGTCTTTCTCACGCCTTGAGGGTTGGGCAGGGAGGGATCCCAGAGGTCACAGTCCAAGTATTCTTTCCTTTGGGCATGGACGGGATCTGGGTGGTCCATCACAGTTCCTTGAACTCAAAGACTCTTAACTTTGCTTCTTCTGACCTTCCATTCCCTTCTTAGATTAATTAGTTGACAGTAAAATCAAAATGCAAAGAAGTACAGAGTACTTCTGCAAAAATCAATTGCCCTGAGTAGTTTGGAAGATGTGCATATCAGATTTCACCTTCTGTCTCTGGCTCTCACTTCCTTCAAATCCAGAGGATGGCAAAGTCACTGCCAATGGCAGCTGTTGAGCTGCTGTAGCAAGAGTATCTCCCTCCTCAAACTGTCTAAACTTTTCATTAAAAGATACATGATTGACTTTTCAATTATTGTAGTTCTTCATGCTAATCCAGGGTGAGAATAAACTATATCACAACAGAAGTAAATGGAGGACAAGTCCCAGCCACCTTAATCCAGCAGGTCTAGCTTAAAAACCATGAAATTTAGGATTTCTTAAGTTTCTTTTCAAGTAGATAAAATTTTTTGAGTGGATTGTTATGCAGTCAGCTCAGGCTGCTGTAACAAAATACCATAGACTGGGGGCTTCAGTGACAGACAATTATCTCTAATGGTTCTGGAGGCTGGAAGCCCAGGATCAAGGTCCCAGCAGATTTGGTTGTCAGTGAGGACCCACTTCTTGGTTTGCACCTGACAGTCTTCCGACTATGAGGGCTGTTTCAGTAAATGAGCCTCCTAACCCCGTCTCCTTCTAAACCCTAAAGACAGCATGTTTAAAGCTTATGGCTGTTTTGTTAGGATGTGTGTTTCATTTCTTTTTGTTTTGTTCTTTTCTAGTAAAGTTCTTTAACAGTAGACTTAAAGGTAAACTTGATTATACCTCTGAAGCTCATTCCCCTATACAAGAGGTAGAATTGTCTAGAAGCTGGAACTCCTTATGTTTTGTGATCACAAAGTGTAGCTTCACAAGAGGAAAAGAGCTATATTTTTCCAGGCAAACAAACTGGCCAGGAATATGCCATCAATGACCAGGCTGTGGCTTCTGAATCATGGCGATAAGGAAATGACTGTCCTCTATACTTTCCTATGTACTACATCGTTTGCCAGAAAAGTATCTGAATTGTATGTGAATAATTCAAGGCACTATAGTCTTTCCTTTTCTGATGGCCATACTCTAAAGCAATTGGGCAAAAATCCTACTCTTCAACTACCTGCAGAAAAAAAACTGGAGAGTGGATATTAGCAGAGCAACTACATAAAATCTCACTAATTAGTGAAAAAGTCCATTTCTCAGGATCATCATATGCTGTGATCCATGTTGTTCCCCCACACCGTGTTACTGAGTGACAAGATAAGACAGGACAGGAAGCAAGAGCTTTTGGAAGGATTTTGCCAGGCCCTAGGAAGGGCTTAAAGCCCCTAAAACTCACAAGAATATGTTAAGTTCTATTTGGGGTAATTGCGGTAAACATCCAATTAAGGGATTTCTCGCCAGAAGTTTGGAGTCAACACATTTCAGAGCTTTTCTCTGAGTCCCACTATACCACCAAAGCAGCACTGGTATCAAAAAAGGCAATCCTAGGAGAAGGGGACTGTGAGCCCACAAACACAAAATAAGTACCTCAAATCGTTGCAATAATGGCTGAATTTAAGGCAAGAAGGTCCTTCCATTTATCTAGGTTTTGTCTGTTTGTTTGGTAATGCATTTGCTTCTGTATAGTTAAAAAAAGAAAGAAAGAAAGAAAGAAAGAAAGAAAAGAAAGAAAGAAAGAAAGAAAGAAAGAAAGAAAGAAAGAAAGAAAGAAAGAAAGAGAAAGAAAGAAAGAAAGAAAATCACTCTGTTAAGAAATTGATTCTGCACAAATGGTACTAATTAGCGAGGATTTTAAATATTTTTTTTAAGAAACATTATATGAGTCAGCTAATAATGTCCTAAAATACCCAAGACTGGAAAGTCATCTTAACTGTAAACACTGGGTGATTTAATAGATATGACAGCCATTGAAATGACCAACCTGGTGCCAAGAAAGAAAGAAACTCTTTCTAAAGAGTATGCCTTGCAAATGAAATCTTATTTTATTAACTGATAGAATCACAAGTAATCAGTAGAGCAATGCAAGAATGAATGTTGAAAGTTATCTTCATGTGTGAATCTAAGGCACTCATAATCCAGTATTTATATGAGAGAATATAATAATAAAGAAAATTATGTTTCCATAATTAAATTGATATCCTTTGAACATGTTATTTAGAAGATTTAAGCATAAAGTCATATTTTTAAATATACTTTTTAAGTGATCTATAATTACATGGGAGAACAAAGCATTGCAGCAAACATCCTGTCCTAGAAACAAAATGTCTGCTGCATCTCTGCTTAGAACCTGAAATAATTAATACCTATGACCTCAATTTTGCAAAGTATTATTTTTTCCATTTTGCCTATAGGGGAGTGTTTTGTGAAAACTCGTTTGTAACACTGTAAGTGGCTATGTATTATTGAAACTGAGTAAGAAGTAGCTTGCCTAAGGCCACTCATAATAACAGTTCCAAAAAGGAGAAAAATTCAGGAGTGTCAGACTATTAATGTTTTTTAAGTTTATTTGGATAAAATAAATTTAAATATATTATTTTGTGATTTAGTTAAGATGATCTGTAGTCAAGCCTTTACAATCAAATTTGAACTACTCTTCAACCAAAAACTATGGTTTATGGATTGAATGTGGGGGGGTGGTGAGACAAAAATTTTATGATACCTATAATATTCTTCAAAGTCTGTGATTTTAGGTGCCATTGTAATGGCAAAGATAAAGACCAGATCACGAATTCACGAATGGATTTGAAGTAGAATCATGAGTCTTGATGTTGATTAAGATCAAGACGACTTTAAATTTATATAAGACTCTTATCATACTTTACAAGTTTCAATTTATTAAATTGTTCATATTTATCACTAAACCTCCTCCTAAGCCTGTCTTCTCTATCGCATTTGTTGATATAGCTATCTACTCATACTTTCAAGCAATAGACCCATCCTTGACCTATCCCCCTCAACATCCATATCCTATTTCCAAAATATTAGTCAAGCTCTTTCTCTCCTTCACATTCCCATCAACACTACTCTTGTTCAGGCTCCCATCTTGCTAATCACTGCATTAGCATCCTTCGTGCACACTCCTTCCAGTTTTGCACACCTTAATTCCATCATTTTCAAAATCACAGTCCATTGAATCAGAACAAGGGAAGCTAGTTAGCTGGCCACAAAGCATACTAGCTGGATGTGCCCATTGGGATACGGTGCTAATGAGCCATCTCTCCTAAAACTTTTAATGACTTTCAATCACTTAAAGAAGAACCCAATTCTTTGACATCCCAATGAAACTTTCCATGACCTGTCTATGGATATCTTCCCTTTGTCCCATCTGGTTGATCTGTGTGCATTATTTCCTCAGACTCCATATTCCCAGCTGGGCTCAGCCAATAGGGAGTACAGCCAGACTGGCGGAAAGGAAGGGAATGGCGTCAGACTACCTCCGCTCCAGCTACCTCCCTACATTCTCACCTCATCTTCCTCAACAGAAGACAGGTCCTCTTGTCAGGGTGCCTCCTCCACAGAGCACTCTCTGTCCAGAATCTGGAGGCTTTTCATGCCTACGGGCAGTAGCACTGCCTTCCTCATGGGTCAGCACTATTTTGTGGTTTCCTAGACGCTTGGCACGGCTCTGAACATAGCACCTTGATCAAATTGTGGAACCCGGTATCCTACTGCATTGCTGGAGACTCACTGCCAAGTTGGCCTCCTGGTCACTCCCTTTTGTTTCCAATGTTGAACCATCTTCTTTCCCCGCCTCTTGCCAACCCCTTTCTTTATTTGTACTCTAGAGTGCTCTCCTTACATGATCTAACTCACTATCAGTGTGCTGCATAGATGCATTCTTCTAGAACAACATCATTTCTCCATTTTCAAGTATAGGGTTGTGTGTGATTAATGTAGGCATGTAATATCTCTTCCCTGTATAATTCCAGAGTCTTTTTTGTTGTTGTTGTTAAATCTTGGCATCTACACTAAGATAGTTGGAGTCTTAATTCTAGAATCCTTCCACTTTCTTACTGATGTGTCTCTTTGGGCACTTTATCTCATCAGTTCAGATCCTGGCAAAAGGAGATGACACTAGCACTTTCCCCCCAAAGTTGGTATGGGGGTTAAATGAGATAACTCATGTTAATTTCGTAGCCCAATTTCTTAAGTGTGGGCTCCCCATATCCTTGCTGAATATTATTTTTCTGTTTTTCTATAGAGGCAAAAAAGGAATTCCTATTTCTTCTAATAATGTCTAGTCATATTCTGTTCCATTCAGTTTATTGATACCAGGTTCTAGATACATGTGTCTAATACACGATCATTCAAATTGGACTGCAAAATGTTAAGCGAGAGTCCCACTCAAATACCCCACTATCAAAACGCCTTCATAGGATAAGTCCTGCTATGGCCCTGCTGTGTGTTGGACACTCAGGTGAATGTTGGAGACACTCAGGTGAGTGTCAGAGTGAGTAAGGAACGCACCCAAACTCATAAATGGGTGGGGGCTGAGCTTAGCGCTGAACTTCTGACTGCAAAGTCATCTTTCCACTACATGGCTCCCCGAATTGAACATCTACAACTTGCAAAACACTGTCATGCAAACTGCAAGGGTTATGTGGATTAGAGTTTTGACTACTGCCCTAAGGAAGCATAAAAAAATTACTAGCTCTGCCAAGCTGGAATCCAAATCGGTAATAAGAGAGTTGTATTTAAGAACCATAAATATTACATTGTAAACTGTCATATAAATAATCTGTAGTTCTTCCCAAGTGTTCTGGAGGGAGCTGCACATGTGCGTATCTGTCTGCTTGAGTCACCCTCATCGACAATCTTCGGGGTGTATTCTTCTCTGGCTGTCATCTCCTGCATCAAAAACGCAGTAAGCGTCTCCCTGTTGGCCTATGTTTGTCTAACACCTTTTTCTGATTGTGTTCAGAAACATCACAAGGGAGAACTTTGCTATCTCACTGCCGATAGAGTTGAGTTTGCTGAAACTTCTTCAATAGGAAGGAGTCTCAGCTCTTGCCCTCAGCCCGCCTTGCCCTCCTTCGCCTACGATGACTTGGCCCGTGAATAGCGCTCCAACAGAGTTGTCTGCTCTGACAATCTAACTTCTTAAGACAGAGGTGACCTAAGAAGCACAAATTCCCTTTCCCTGCATGAGGCAAAAAGAAGTTGTGTCACCGCTGGTATGAGGGGGGAACAAACCCCAGAACATCTGTCAGACCCCTTGGGTTTGGCCGGGCAGATCACCCTGGGTCCCAGGCACTGGGCCCTGCACACTTGCTGCTGTGCCTTCAAAGGAGCGCAGGCTCTGTGGACTCTGACTTTTCATTTCTAATCGAAGCTTTCTGCCCATCCCTTTGTCTCCCTTGATTCTTTCAGTGCCTCCTTTTCATCTTTTCTCTCCCGCTTTTTTTTTCTCTTTCCACTTTGTTTTCAAAGATAAATAATGTGTTGTTAAATCATGTTTAAAGGATGATAAGAGAGAAAAAAATAAGTTAAAAGAAATAAGCCTTTTGTGTTTTCTTGTGACTTTTAATCCATAGAAATATATTAGTTTCATATCTTTAGTGGTCACCATATCCACAAGTATTGTGTTCTAGTTTTTCACTCGACACTCTTTGGTGAACACTTCTTCCTTCCCTATAATGTTAGTATAGTGCATATTTTAATAATTAGGTGATAATCTGTTTTGTCAAGATGCCTCTTCTTTTTCTCTCCTTCTTCTTTTTAACATACTCAGGTATCTCTGTTTTAATGATGTCTGCTTGAGCGGGCATTAGGTTTCTCATAGCAACAGGTGGTGGAAAATTCTAGTAAAACTTTCATATAGCCGATTTTAGCTAACCTGGAATTCATTCATTTCTATGCACAGAGTTTGGGGCCATGTTAACGAGTATCAGCAGTGTGTGGTACACATAAAGCCAGTACTTCTTCCATCTTAACCGCTGTTGTTAAGCTCATATCAGGTTACTAGTTCCAGTTCCCAAAACCATTCCAGGCAGAGACTGATAAGGGTTACAGTTCATACCTTGTCAGCTATGTGGAACATGGGTTGGGTACCTGTTGTGTCAATTATTTTAAAGCTTTTGCCATTTCTCACACTTTCACTCCACTCTTGAAATTCTTAAGGCATAATTCAACTCTAGTTTTTTCTAGATAGGCACAATATCCCTGTTTCCAATTCTCAAGCAATTTTCCTAAGGTGCAACTGTATTTATATTTATGTGTCCAACCTGCCTAGGAATGGGAGGCCAAAGGAAAATAAACTGAGCTTTGCAATCAGCATTTTCTCCTCTAACCATGGACCCACATTCCCCGTGCTTCCATGTGTCATGCCACACCATCCAGGAATACTCTCAAGTTCTAGCTGGATATCATGAACAAACTCAAGACACACGTCGTTCTATTCTTATGGCAGTGAAATATTAACCAACAAAATGAGCAGCAACATTGTAGTTAAAGTTTCGTAATCTCTAATCCATGAAGGCAGGTTTTTAGAATGAGGAGAAATGCCTGACTCATACACCAAGCTTAGAATTTATTTCTTTGCTTTATGTTGTTCCCTGGTACTATTCCTCAACCCTGCAATAACCACATCAAGTAATTTCCTACTACACCTCCCCCCAAGTGAAAAACAGGCATGGTAATAGAAGAAACCACAAACACAGGTTACATTGAAAAAATGTCCCATTTCCCCTGACAAATGAGCTGGAATAAAAGCATTATTAGGACACAAGCGGGCGAAAACCCTTGATTTTTCAAGGTAAAATCATCATTTTCATGTAAACATAAAATGAATACACATAAAGATTTTATTTAACTAATTTATAATACTGGGAACCAGCCAGATGTTAAAATCAGTTCAAAAATGAATTTAAAGAATAGACATCGACAGAGCCAGTCAGGAGTGCTGAAATGAATTTATAAGCAAACAATAAATTGACTAATATCCAATGGGGAGATAAAATGCAGTATTTGGGGTCATTTTTTCAGTAAGGTAAAAAAATCAGTTAATGCACTGGATAAAATTCATTTGCTTTGCTCTGGACCAGAATCATTTCCATTATCAGTTTTCTGCAACTTCCACTCTAAAGAGTTATAAAACAGAAAGGTAATTGAAATTCTACACTTCTGTAAAATCGGTCCCCACACTGCTCAATCCCATTGCTACTAGCCACGTGTGGACAGGGCAGGTGCAGAATGTTCCCATGGAAAATTCTACTGAACAGCACTGTACTACCTGATGACCAATGTTTCAGCTCAAAGTGATACCCAGGGATCAGTTTTGTCCATTTCCAAATCTTCAACTATCTTTTTTGACAAAACAAAAGAAGTAACAGCAATAGTAATGTGAAGCAGGGCATATAAGGGAGTAACAGCTAATATTTATTGAGTATCAGCTACTCCTAGGAATTGTATAAGACCATTAATGTATCTTACCTAATTGGGTTTTCACGATTTATATATATATTACCTAATCCAGTCCTTATAATAGTTTAACCCCACATATTATTTGAGGAAACAGAAACTCAAAGAGTTTAAATAATTTGTGTCCCAAAATTTATGTACATCATCTGATGAGGCCTCATAATAACTTAACCTCACTTACTAGTTGACGATTCGAAAAATCTGCTCAATTCAACTATTAAGGGGTTGAACCAGGGTTTGATCTCACATACCTGTAACTCTTTAGTCTTGCTTGTTTCATGAGACCAGATTGCTCAGGTTATGTATCTTAAAAGAGAACCAAGTATAGTAGATGCAGATAAACATAGAGTACAGATAAAAATACAACTAATAAAAGAGACACCCAAGACATCTGACCTGCCCACGTTGACTTAGGCCACTTTGTCTCAGGAGAGGAAAACATGGTGGCTTGCCTGCTGAAGGAAGAAATGAGAAGTGTCTGATCCAGACTTCTCTGTGTCCAAGGATGTCACTGAGCCAATGCCAGCGCACATTGTGTTCACACAAAGCATTAATAAACATCACAGCATATTCATTGTGGAATGTCCCTCTCCCTAGTTAGAGCTTCCATTACTCCGGGGGTGGGCAGAATCAGAAGAAAACATGCTGACTTACATCATCCTGCCTGGTGCATAGCTGTTCAGTTATGTTTGCTAATAACATGATTTCTAACCATTACTACACCCTACCCCATAACACCAAACCACATCACACGGAATTTTAGGTGGCTAGAACTTGCTAGGCACACACCCGTGTTTCTACTACTATTTTACTTTTGCAACTATTGGGCGGCATTGTACCATCACATGTGGACTGGTGCCACACTGATGCTGCCCAGCTCCAGCACTGCTGGCTGGAAGACTAGAGAAGTTGTTCAAACTCTTTAGGCCTCTATAATGACATATCATCTCATACCTGTCAGAATGGCTAAAATTGACAATACAAGAAACAAGTTTTGATGAGCATGTGGAGAAGAAGGAACCCTTGTGCACTGTTGGTGGGAATTCATAGTGGGGCAGCCACTGTGGAAGACAGTATGGAGGGTCCTCAAAATGTTAAAAATGGAACTACCCAATAATCACCCCGTTGGGTATTTACCCAAAATACAAAAACACTAATTCAAAGGGACACATGCACTCCTATGTTCATTATAGCATTATTTATAGTAGCCAAGATAGGGAAGCAACCCACGTGTCCACTGTAGATGAATGGATAAAGAGTATGTAGTATATAAATATTACTCAAAATATAATGGAATATTATATATATGGGAATATTTTGTATATATAGTGCAGTATTACTCAACCATAAAAAGGAATGAGATCTTGCCATTTGTGATGACATGGATGGAGCTAGAGAGTATAATGCTAAGTGAAATAAATCAGAGAAAGACAAATACCATATGATTTCACTAATGTGTGGAATTTAAGAAACAAAACAAACAAGCAAAGGGGAAAAAAAAGACAGAAGAAGGCAAACCAAGAAACAGACTCTTAACCATGGAGAACACACTACTGGTCACCAGAGGGGAGGCAGGAGGGGGATGGGTGAAATAGGTGATGGGGATGAAGGAGGGCACCTGTCATGAGGAGTACCGGCTGATGTATGGAAGTATTCAATCACTACATTGTACACCTGAAATGAATATGATACTGAATGTTAATAAACCGGAATTAAAATTTAATAAAAAATAAAATAAAAAACACAGGATGTGGGGAAATAGACATCTTTCTACATGACTTGTGAGAGTGTGAACATCTGTAACCTAATAAAGGGAAAACTCTACACACTTTGTGATCCAGCAACCCAGTTTCAGAAATAAAAGTTTCACCAACAAGTAAGAATTAAAAAAAAAAAGAAAGAAAACGTTAGGCTTCATATTTTTTTCACAAAATATGGACAATAATCAAACCTACATCATACAGTTGATGGAAGAATTTAATGAGATAATATGCATAAGAAACTTATGCGAGGTCTCATATTTAGACCCAGGAAATGTTTTCTATTAGTGCTAGTATTTTGAGTCAAATAAATAATGAACATTGTTAAAATGCCATAAATCTCAAAATGTCATTCAATATCACTTCTTATTTTCAAGGGAGTTAGAGAACAGAAAGTTGCGTAAGAGGTTGTGACCATTTTCCACGATACATTTTTTTTTTCTTATGAATGGACCAGATGTCCCACATAAAACCATAAAACCTCCCCACACTGGTCACTGCACACAGTGAGAAAAAGAAAAAAAAAAAAAAAAACCCGGAAACGAACACTTAGGAACGACCAGAAGCAAAGGAATTAAATGAGAATTTTGCCGAAAACCAGATCTAATTTTCTGGCTAAAAACACACGCCTTTTTTGAGCGTTTCAGTTTGTTTCAGCTCCCCTTCCCGTGGGAGCCCATCGCATGGCTGTGTGCTTCCTCTGCTTCAGCCAGGATGGAAATGCCTTCTTTCTCTCTTTGTTTTGTTGTTGTTGTTGTTGTTTTTTTTTTTAATTTATTTTTTTATTGGTGTTCAATTTACTAACATACAGAATAACCCCCAGTGCCCGTCACCCATTCACTCCCACCTCTCTTTGGTTTTTTCTGGGATGTCGCAGTACCGCTGCTGAGGCTGCAATGAAGGGAGAAGTGGGGGGGCGGGGGGTGCAGTCGGAGACCCCTGCGGCGCGGGGCAAGCCCCCCCCCACCCCCCAAGCCAGAATAAGAGGCTGGGAGGGGGGATTCTTGGAAATTCGGTGCGAGAGGGGGGCCCTGCTCGGGAGGGCTGATGCAGGGGGTGCGCAGTGCCACCTCCCCAGGCGTGCACGCACCCAGGGGCTGAGAAGGGCCAGGGTCCCTTCTAAATGAGCTAATCTCCTGAAGCAGGTCGGCCCCAGCCCTTGAAACCCGAGCGGACCTAGTGGCAGAGCCCGAGGGTGAAATCCTAGCACGCTAATCAGCAGCAGGATCCTACCCTTGGAAAATTCTGTGTTTGCTAAACACCTTGCGTCTGTGTACCCAGCGCTGAAAGGGGATGCCTTCTCCTTTTCGGCCCTCGGGGGCTAATGTTCCGCATCAGGCGGCGGGGCCATCCTCGATCCGACATCCTCCCTTTTAAATGCACACGAGTTTCCTTTTTCATGATGTGAGCAAATTGAAGTCTGTGCGCTAGTGATTTGCAAAATGCAGCGTGCTGCAGGGAGAGCTTTCTGATGAGTCTGGTCCTGTTGTAATCATTGGTTTTCCAGGAGTAATTCAGGAAATGTGCTCAGAGCGACCTCATGCCCGCCCGCATGCACGAGGAGACACAGGAGGATTTTGCAGCTGGATATTTAATATACAAATAGTCAAGAGGAGCCGTTCGATTGCATTGTGAGGACCCAGCTAGTTAGTATGTGAGGACCAGGGCCAAGAAGCATGGTAGAGGGTTCTTTCTCTCCCCAGAAATGCCTAAGATAATTGTCTTGTGAAGGTGAGAGGGTGCTCGAAACCAGATCCGCCTTCATTCCAAACCCTTCAGGTAGCCTGAGAGGTTTATGATAATGAAATCCTCCTTTGTCGTTTACATTTCTTTAGTGGTTATTTATGCAAATGATCAGATGTTTCACTACCTAGAAACAGATTTACGGATGAATAAATCCCTTCCTCTTAATGAAAACATTTCAGCCCTCCTAGCAGGGAAGTCTCAGAAAGGATATTTGTTTGGGTGATTATAAACTACTTTGATACCCTACTACGCTGAGCTTTGGAAAATAAATAACTATATTATTTGTGACTGCCGCATGACTGAGCCTTTGAGTAATCACATTTCCACTTAAACAAAGAAGCAAAGTGAAATCGGTATTTTAAAAATCGCTACATGTACCTAAACACAGTACTACTCGGTGGATTTAACAATGAAACGTCCCCCGATCTCTTCCGAAGAAGATCTCTCCAGAGTAAACAGGGACCTCTCAATGCAAAGAAAGGAAAAAAAAAAAAAAAAAAGAAAGAAGAAGAAAAGGCCCATGCAGCTGTCATTCATTTACTTGGAGAAATGCTCACAGAGAAAGCCCTGCAATGATTTCTACTCAGAGAAAAGATTGCTGCACCTTGAGATCTCTCTCACCATCATCAAAGGGTCCTGCCACCAGTTTGGTGCCGACGATAAAGAAACCACCCAACACAGAAAACAGACCTGGAGAACCATCCTCAGACATACTAGGAAGGAAATCAAACAATAAACAACCCAGTGCCTTCAGGCATCCTCGCAAGCATGCAGGAACTATGCTTTCTGATTTGACAGAGTGTCACAAGCAGCTGTGCCATCATGTGAGGGTCTGGGTGTTTCACAACAGCTCAGATAACCACTTAAATATGTCTGCATGATGGGAAGAGTCACTTTATTCCTGCTTTTTCATTTCAATCGGTTGCTTCGGGAAAGCTGTACTTGACACTTGTACAAAAATTTCTTTTATTTAACAATTTGAACATGCCCCCTGGACTTGTAACCTAAATAGATGATGGCTTTGTAAAAAAACGTCAAGCTGGTCACTGACTTCTGAAAAGAGAGTGCAAACATTTTATTACATTTCATTTTATTAAAAATGTGTTATGTGTCAGTTTGCAACTTCTGAGTTCCTATGTCTATCACAAGGAGCACGTGGAAACAAGCAAGGGGCAACCTCGTTTGAGGGTGTTTGAGTTCAGTCTCTGCACCAGGCTGCAAACATAAACCATAGAGGAGCACGCACTGGGTGAAGTCCGCCCTTTCCTGGGTGGGTGACCACTGGCAGATGTTGGATTTCTGAGTTTTAGTTGTCTCCTATAAAAGGGAGGGTTATGAAACCTAAGGAGCAGAATTAAGTTAGGTGATCAATGAATAAAACAAGTAGTCTATCAAAAGTTACTGAGTAATTGCTAATTATCAGACACTGTGTCTGAAATGCAGCTCTCAAAAAAAAAAAAGAGCCATTATTAGAGGGATGTATTAATTTTTATCCATCTATGTCTGGATCAATACATGGCCAACTGCTACTCATAAATAATCACCTAGCTCAGAAGATTATCAGATTTCACTAATTTGGGCAAATTAACTCACTTTCAACTTTCAGAGGAGAAAGCAAGAATCTTTTTTTAATTTTGCAGATTTAATTTTGAAAAGATTTTAACTTAATTTTAATTTTGCAAGATTTTTAATATTTTTAATTTTGCAGATGAAACAGGCTGAAAAGGTCAAGTGCATTTTACAAGGCACTGAAAATCTCCAAGAGCAGGCACATTAGTTACAGCTACAACTTACAATCACCATTTCGGAAAAAGTTTAATTTACTTTTGCTTTGCCATTTGTAAAGCAGAGTATAGAAATAGTGTAATGGTTAAGTAAACAAAGGATAAAGCTAATACAAAAATAAAGTTTAACTCATTATAATATTCCAGGCATTAATGAAGTAATATCCCTGTATCTGTATGATTTATAGATGAAAAGTCTGTTTTAATTCACATTCCCAAGGGGTCAGTGCCTAAGAGTGACTATTCACATTCTAGCAATGCAGTGGTTAAAACTTTGAGTCTTATTATTATGATCATTTCTCTTTTCATCTGTTAATTGCCAATTGATGTTTCTTCTTTCATATTTCCTCCTCATAACCAAAAAATTTTGTCTCTGAGGATGGTTGTTTTTTAAAAAAAAAAAGATTTATTTATTTTTGAGAGAGAGAGAGAGCCCATGCACTCTCACAAGCAAGAGTAGGGGCAGAGGGAGAGGGAGAAGCAGACCCCCTGCTGAGCTAAGAGCCCCTGTGGAACTCCATCCCAGGATCCCAGGACCTGAGCCAAAGGCAGACACTCAACCAGCTGAGCCACCCAAGAGCCCTGTTGGTAGTCTTTTCAAAAAAATTTTTTTATTAAGAAATTGATTGAAGAGGTGAAAGGTATTATTTTATGATATATTTTGCGTATATTTTTGCCAATTTTGAAGTTTGTCTTTTAACACCTTTTTATGCTGTTACGTATTGTTAAATAGTAAAGCTACTAATTTTATGGGATCATCTATTTTTTACAGAAGCTTTAACTTTCTATGTCACAACTCTTTATCTTTTCCAGTGTAAATCCCAACATTTGTATCTGACTTAAGAAAGGCCTTCTCCATCTCAAGTTTATAAAGATACGTTCTCTCTTTTCCGTTACCCAGAGAATTTTATTTCTTTGGGTCTAATGTTTACTTGTTTCCACTGGACAAATGCCTCTCTCCGCAGTGACTTGAAATGCCAATGGGATAGTCACAGGCAGTGGTGGACTGATTACCTAGGATCCCCTAATTAGTGGTCTCCCTGCAACCTTGTCCTGCACCTGCATCAGCAACTGTAGGTTCTCCATCATTCGTCTGGGCTGGCCTTGTCACTTTGGCCAGAAGAAGGTGGCTGTAGTGATGGTGTGCCTATCTCAAGTGGCCATGCGGGCTTCTGCTCTCTCTCTCAACACACCTGGATCAGCTGGTCCAAGAGACCATGTAGAGAAGAGCCACGGTCCTCAGCCTAGGTTGTTTTGAACCAGTTTACAACCAGCCAAACTTCAACAAGGTTGGCTTGTAGATTCATGAGCAGTAAGAAATGCTTATTGGGGGGCACCTGGGTGGCTCAGTCACTGAAGCGTCTGCCTTTGGCTCAGGTCATGATCCCATGATCCCAGGGTCCTAGGATTGAGCTCTGCATCCATCAGCTCCTGCTCAGCAGGGAGCCTGCTTTCTCCCCCTCCCTCTCCTGCTCCCCCTGCTTATGCTCTTATGCTCTGTCAAATTAAAAAAAAAAAATCTTTAAAAAAAAGAGAAAGACTTACACTTTCCATAACCCCCTCCCAACTTGAAAGTATTTAACTGTCCACCCCTCATGATCCCCGTGCAGCATTTTCTGCCCACGGGTCCTGTCCCCCTGCTGTAATAAAACCACCCTTTTGCACCAAAGATGTCTCAAGAATTCTCTCTTGGCCATCGGCTTCCAACTCCAACATCTTTCCTACATCACTTATTATTATAAGCATCTGAGATTTTATTAAACAAGAGAGGTTAACTGTTATAGACACTCAATTCTTATATGTACATATGAGTTTTCTGGACTTTATCGTGTTCTGTGGGTTCTGGGTATGTTTCTGCAGATTATATTTCCATATTGCTATTCTATTGATGATTTTCTGCCAAATTCTTAGCTATGGAGAGTGTAAATGCTTCTGGAGAAGGCTTTTTGCTTCTTTAAGTAAATATCTGTGCGATACCTACTACATACATAATATGAGGTTCTACAACAGATCGGAGGATGGGCGTGAAACCACATGCTGGGATCGTACAAACTCTCAGATCTTCCATACTGAGTGGCTTCGCTAGAAAATAAAAATATGTGGACAGCAAAGCAAATATTGCGCTGATAACCAGAGGCAGAGAATCACCCTCTGGCTCAAGAGTGGTTGGGAATAAAAGTAGAATGCAACCAAAGAGAGAAATAAAATCTCGTAGTAACAATCTGCAAAATGACTCAATAAGATAAGGCTGTTACCTTCATTTTATAGATGTGAAAAATCTGTACATAAACAGACTTTTACGTTTTGCCCAAATCTTCTAATAAATGGAAATATGTGATTCCTGAGATAAGAGGCAACTGGGTGGTCCAGGGCTGAACTGTGCTCTCTTTCCAAACTCAAATTTATATTCTCATCCCTTCTCCCATCTTATACAATAAAGGCAGACTCTCAACTGTACTGGCTTTCACTTTATGTATTAATAACATTGCAGCATGTTGTGAGGTTTAATTAGATAATAAAGCACTTTGAGGCTCCTCCCTCATCAGCCTGTGTAAGTGAAGAATATTGCTAATGTAATAATTATCGTATGCACTGACAAATTCCCACTCCCCCCATAATGTGCAGACACACTTTAAAAAACCCGGACAATCACATCAGTTTTGAGTATGGGAAAAAAATAAGATCTGATGAGGACCTTCATCTTGGGATGGATGAACTATGTCGTGCTCACCCGCTTTTTAAAATTTCTATTTATACTCCCTCTTCATTTAAATGTTTAATTAGGAAGGAACACTTCCATGCATTATAATTAAATGCAAGCACGGATTCTTCACCACAAAAGAGTCATTTTCCATTCAGTTTATACAAAGTTTTGTTTTGTCCCCGAATGAATCAATATGAAAATTAAGCTGGTAGCCTGAAAGCCTTAAAAAGAAGTATAGCTTTCATAATACAAGGAAGATGAAAATGAATTAAAAACTCAAAGCCTATCCTTTTAGAATAATTGCATGCTATATTCTTGCAACCTTAAAGGTAGCTTTCCCAGAGAAAAGAAAAATGAACAAAACGGCCTTTCGTTCCAGTTTATCTTCTTTAGAAGCTGGAACCTTCCACAACTGAAGTCCGATTTTTCACTTTTAATTGGGGAACTTGTAAAGGGATGATGGCAGGCAGGACAAAAGGGATCCTTGTTCTGATTAGTGATGGAGGGAATCCTGGACTGGATGGTACGTTTGGAGATAGAGAAGGAGTCAAAGTTCTCATGTTCATGTGTTTCTTGGAATCTTCTTCAGGCATTCTCACCCTTGCAAGAGCTACAGAATGTGGCCAGAAATCTTGTACCTGAGAACGTACTGAAGCTATGAAATTCTTGTTTTGCCTGTTTGATCCTCCCTCTGGGCTTCCATGCGCCCAAACTCGTGGGCAATGTGTACACATGTGTGCGTGTACAAGTGTCTGTGTATGCGTGGAGCCAAGAAAATGAACGTTATTCCATTTGATTTTGTGCTGAACACTTTACAGACTGTAAAACTTTCCCATGCAGCACTAGCATGGACCTCACGCTCGCACAATGACTGTGGAAGTCTTTCTCTTGGTATTTTTTTTTTTTTGAAGATATTATTGATTTGTTCATGAAAGACATACAGAGGGAGGCAGAGAGACACAGGCCGAAGGAGAAGCAGGCTCCCTCCCTGCAGGGAGCCCAATGTGGGACTCAATTCCAGTACCCTGGGATCATGACCTAAGCCAAAGGCAAATGTCCAACCACTGAGCCACCCAGGTGTCCCTCCCCTGGTATTTTTATTCCTCCTCTAAATAATTCACTAACACCCTCCTTCCAGGACCTTGACATTAAAGAAATTCCATCCGGACCGAAATAGACCCCTTTCCTCCTCCTTGAAAGCATGTAGTAGGTGTGAGTTCAGACTGAACTGGACATAAGACAGCTCACATTTACCAAAATATTTTGTTCATTTTAAACGTCGATGTTGAGTTTTGGGTTCAGTGTGTCTAACCTGCTCTTTTTGTTAGCTTGAAGAGCAGATAATTCCAGGCTTTTCTGTGTGCAAATCGCACAAACACGCGGATGGCATCTTAATTATCGTGGTGTCCAGAAGCTAATAAGTATGAATCTGTCCACCAGCATTTAAATGGGAGTGTTTTTTACTTACCTAATTGCAGGGGGCGAAAGACAATGGAAATCAGCAAACCACTGGAATAGCCCATCTCAGGGCCACTGACTGAGCTGGTGCCATCTTGGTGTATTTTCAAGTAACTAGAAAGTTAAAGTACAGCCTGATGGATTCAGATTGTGTTGAGAGCAAATTATGAACCAAAAAATCGATACAAAGATAATTATGTTTTTCTCCTCAATAATGTATGTGACACGTTATTGCCCAAAATACACACATCATTGTCCTTTGCAGTCGCACATAGATTCTATAACACATTTGCTAAAGATTTCCCTGGTAACATGACTTCTGTCCCTTGTGCCTGAGCAATCAAAGGGCTTACTTACTGAGCAGGTTTGCATAGCCATGGAACACTGGAGAAGGCCAACTTGCCCAGTTGTGTGGTGGCAACTCACCAAACTCGCCTCCCCAGGGAAGAAAGGTTGCAAGCCTTCCCTTCACTCCCAGATGCTGATGCTCATGACATTGTTGCTGACAACCGTGGTCTGCAAAGCACTCTTTTGTGGCTATTTCTGAAGGATGGAACTGCTCACTGAGGTTTCCTAGCACAACATCTTGCCACCTCATCTCTGATCAGGTCCTGGTACACTAATATATGTTTGTAGGCCAGAGGAAACCACTTTTCCATGCATGGGAGGCATCTTCTACACCCCTCCTCACTTGTGTTTCATCCCAAGCCTCGCACTCCGTCTTGGTCTTGGTGAAGCCAGCCAGTTACCTTCCTCCTAGCCAAGCCCGAGCGTGGAACACACCAGAGCAGGCAGGGCAGATGTGCCCACAGGTGCCCCTCTGGAGTCAGAAGGACCTGAGTGGGGAAACTGCCAGAAGGTCTTGCCCATCAGTTCACAGCAGTGTTTGTTTCTCAGTTCCAAAAAGATTGAGCATGAGAAAAACTGACAGGCGCCTAGGTATTCTCTCTACTCTCTTTGTGACTCTTCTGTGAGTCTAAAATAATTTTGATAGAAAAAGAATAATACTCATTAATTTTTACTGATCACTCTGTGCTGGACACTGTTCTAACTCCCATGCATGTAATTATATCTATATTCATACATATAATATAACTATAATTTCATTTAATCCCTGCAAAGTCCAAAAAGATAAGCCATTTTAAAGATGAGGTAACTAAGACACAAAGAATTTAGGTCACTAGCTCCAGACCACACTCACACTTGGGAAACACCAGAACCAGACTTGGGACCAAAGCCACATAGTTCCAAAGACCTTCTGAAGCTTCCCCTGGGTTTCTTTGCTCATTTTTAATAAAAATCAGGTTTGTTGGGATCCCTGGGTGGCGCAGCGGTTTGGTGCCTGCCTTTGGCCCAGGGCGCAATCCTGGAGACCCGGGATCGAATCCCACGTCGGGCTCCCGGTACATGGAGTCTGCTTCTCCCTCTGCCTGTGTCTCTGCCTCTCTCTCTCTCTCTCTCTCTCGCTCTCTCTGTGACTATCATAAAAAAAAAGAAAGATTCTTTAAAAAAAAATCAGGTTTGTTATGATTCTTCAAGGTATTACAAATACACATTCAAGAAAGAATTTTGGTTCCCAGGTCACCAGAAATTGAAAGACATAGCTGAAGTGCAAGCTTAGCTGGAACAGCATACATTTAGGCAAAGAACTAGGCGCGTCCTCGCATGGCTTCTTGGGAACATGAGATGGAAGCGCAGAGGACTGCAGAGAGCAGGCCTAGTGTTTCATGCATCCTTCATGTTGTGCTGGTAAAGGCCTCACAACTGGCTCTCCAGAGGGGGTTAGCCGAGCCATAGTTTGCAACATTTGCTTATTTTTGTGGTGAGATTCCTGCCATGGGTGATGTGGAACTACCAACATAGCATCCACAGGCCCTCAAGTACCTAAAAAGATAACAATTAGCTCTTGGAGCAGGTCTACGTGGACTCTAGCACACCACTGGATTATCATTACAATGACTGTAGCATCCTATTTTTTAAAAGAGAGAAGGAGAACAAGGTAGGAGATTTCATGACATGCCTCACATTGATGCATGTAATACTTGGGCAAACATGGGGAAGAAAATGTATAAAGACAGCTCCTCTTTAGAGGGCTGACCCACATTACGAGTCAATTCCCCATAGAAGACTAAGTCACTCATAACAGTTTAGAAATCTGTTTTTCTCCGGCTTACCTTGTGAGCTGTTCACATTACACAGAAAGAAAAAAGAGAGGTCGTGTCACCATGTCACAGGGCAGTCAGGAGGATTGACCAGACATGCCATCTGTGAGTTTGAAGATTTTCTAAAGAAGTTACATGGTAAGAAAAGAAAGAAAGAAAAAAAAAAAAAGCAAGTGTCTTAAATATGTTACTTAAATACGTTACTACCAAAGTGAAGATGTTAACATGGGCACAAATTCAGCGGGAAAATACCAACTTTACATTGTTCGCTTTCATGTTCATGTGTTGGGACATATGGAACATTCCAGGGCAAGTCTTCCTGGAGAGGAAGAGGAGCGCTTTGCATACGGGGACGAGAGGATTTCCTGACGACTACTGAACCAGACAGGAGGCCTGGTTGGGTGCTTCTGGTGGACAAACACACATTTATTTGGTTATTACCATACTCACCTCCTGTACTCTCAAACGCAGCGCACACATGGTCACTTACAGACAGCTCCCCAACCACTTCACTGGCTCATTCCAGCAGTATTTAATGACCTGCTAGGCATGGTTCTTGAGAGGCTGAAAATACAGTATTGAATGTTTTCTGCTGCCAGGGAGTATGTTCTTGATAATTGCTGCGGAGGCAGAGGGGAAAATGCATGGTGGGGAGTACGGAGCTGTCTAGCATGACCCAGCAGCATATGGTAAGGTTGGAGCTTACCTAGGAGCTCCCTGGGAAAGACCCATGAGATGTGAAGGACAGTGTCTAGATGGTGTTATCTAGATGAAGCTCAACATGGCATGTGTAGAGACCCACGTGCTTGAAGGTTTTAAGGCAGAAGGAGTCAGAAGAACAGAGAGAAGCCTCGTGTGTGGGGCGCTTT
Organism: Canis lupus familiaris; assembly: GCF_011100685.1. NCBI lineage: Eukaryota > Metazoa > Chordata > Mammalia > Carnivora > Canidae > Canis > Canis lupus. The sequence continues at coordinate 56,009,551 of NC_049243.1, read as the reverse complement.
GAAAGCCAGGCAAGGATTGCCTCCCAAGGGCTCCCGCAGGCCAAGTTCAGGGATTATATTTACGGTAAGAGCAAAAGGAGGCCAGCGAAGGGCGAGGCAGGGTGTGACACCATTGGATCTGCAGTAAGAGTAAAAGAAGAAATTGCTCAGCTTGGTCTATAAACCCTCTGACTATGAGCTGTAGAGTGATTAAGCCAGTTAATATTGAAAGCACATGACAGAAGCATTTTGGTAGGCGGTTAACTACTTTCAGTAGGGGCTGAAGTAGACAGAGAACTAACATACTTTGTAAAAACAAAACAAAACAAAACAAAAAACAAAAACAACTATTATTTTAAGTACTAAATGAAAGTTTATATTTCCCAACTGAAAACCTGTAATATTGCCTTCATCTTCTAAGTATTTATTAAGTTTGTTTTATTTTTAAAGAAGAATCCAGATCTGTAAGGCTCCATTAAGCCATTCCAAAGCTACAAATGGAAAGAAATGAATTTATTTAATTCCTTTGGAGCACTCATAAAATCCACAACTCCCGCATGTGTCCATTTTCCTACTCAACCAGCATTTTGAAATATCTATTATTTAAGGAGTCCAGACCTCTGTTAATCAGATGGCAGACTGAGCCTATGGTAAGGCTCAAATCTTTCTTCAAATCCATGGCAATGATAGAAGGTATAGAAATATACAAAAGAAAAAAAATTGCAGCACTCTCAAAGCAGAGCATAGGCCTATCAATGGACTAGAAATTTTGAAGAATTTCTAAGAGATACATGACATCTGGAATTCAAAAGAGGAAGGCTTGGTCAGCATGAATATTCCAGAAGTTAAAACAAGGCAGAGAAAGCAGAGCCTGAAAGTAACTGGATGTTTTGACAACAAAACACCAGAAAAATCTCCTCTAAAATCTTGTGGTGAGGGAAGGTCTCATAATTTTAGGGAAAGAGGGCCATGAAATAAAGTCCAACATACTTGACTTCATAAAAAATAAAAGCTTCTGTGAGGGAAAAACCAAGTTATTAAAACTATGAATATGAACAACAGCAATAGCAACAAACAGGAAATATTTTTGCAATGTGGAAGACAGATAAAAGTTTAATGATTTTATTTATTTTTTTTTTAAGATTTTTATTTGTTTATTCATGAGAGACGGAGAGAAAGAGGCAGAGACACAGGCAGAGAGGCAGAAGCAGGCTCCAAGCAGGGAGTCCGATGTGGGACTTGATCCCGGGATTCCAGGATCACGCTCTGGGCCAAAGGCAGGCACCAAACCACTAAGCCATCCAGGGATCCCAAGGTTCAATGATTTTAATGTATAATAAGTATTTCTTAAAGAACCATCTTTAAGAAAGAGATGAATACCATAATGGAATAATGGGGAAGAACCAATGGGAAGTTGTAAAAGCATTCAAAGGACCATGGAATCTGTTTTGTTTAGTTATAATGCTCCACTTACTAATAATCAAGAGAATTCAAAATACAACATTTACATACACGTGTCTTTTCAATCCAATCGCTTATCGAACAGAACACTACCCAACGTTGACAGGCGTATGGAAAAACCAGGCACATGGCTCTTTGGGAATGTAGTGTTGCTGGAGAAAAATCTGCTAATAAGCACCATAAGCCTTGAAAACGTTCACCACTGCTAGTTATCAATTGCATTTGTAGCCATGAACAGGTGAGTGTGTATATTACTCTGATGTACTGTGTGCATTTTGTCTATGAATGTGGTTTAAGCCTCACAGTGAATATTGAAGGAGGCTTGGCTATACTTCTGTAGAGATGAAGGAATTCACCACCAGCATGGTCAGTGAACCCCTCAGACCACACAGCCAGGAAATGGACAAAGCAAGTTTGGCATCCTATGCGCTTTACCACAAGCCCACGCACGATCTCTGGTATTCCATTACATCTAATATATGTCCACGTGTGTGTCCCACTTCTTTGCCTGGGGCACGGAACCTCTTGTTTTGGCAATGTTCTCTGCTTTATTAACTGGAGTCTGAGAAAGGCAAGAGTAGGAATGGAAGTCCACCCTAAAGCTGAAGTTCATTTGTAAAAACGAAATTAAAGACAGATAAAGAGAAAATAACAATTGTAGAAACCTAATGTCAATAAAACCTAGTTTAAATCAATTTAAAGAACGAAACTTAGTGAATCAAATACTATATGTCGTACATGATACCTAACTTTATACACAAGCTGATGCTGCCTATAATGCTATGTAAATTATAAAAGAGATACATAAAATATTCTTTGCGAATCACATCGTTTTTATCCCATTCACATTATAAAACCATGTCTATATATGTGTTTATGTAGTCTCTTAAATCTCTTATTGGTATTTTTTTTTTATTTGACAGAGAAAGATAGAGAGCATTAGTAGGGGGAGTGGCAGGCAGAGCGAGAGGGAGAAGCAGGCTCCCTGCTGAGCAGGGACCCCAATGTGGGGCTCCATGTGGGGCTCAATCCTAGGACCCTGGGATCATGACCTGAGCTGAAGGCAGACACTTAACTGACTGAGTCCCCCAGGTACCCCTCTGACTGATACTTTTAACGCGATATTCCCAATCTGAGCAAGGTCTGAAGTGCAGTAATACATAAGTGTCCCCAGTGGGGCGTTTGCACACTTGAGCTGCTCTTTCTTCTACCTTCTGCTCGTTGCAAATGACCACATCTCAGGCCAACACCAGGAGGCCCCCACATGTGGAAGTGGAAATAAATGTCCTCATTGTGTTAGGTCTGTCATCTCAGGGCTTCCTCCAACACCTGAGCCCAATGCATCCAGTCTGCAGATCAGGACAGGAAGGGAAGATGCTGTGAGAGCACATGCAGAAAGGGGCCACTTGAGTATTCCCTCAAGCCTACTGGGGCCTGATGAGCTCCGAGCAGGACAGGAAGCTTCCTACCAAACAAGCGGGTGGTGCAGGGTTATATCTGCTTGTCCGCTATCAGACTTGGAACTCCTTGAAGCAATGCCTTATTCATCTCATCATTGTCTTCTTTATCCCACCAAGGTGCCTGTCATGGACCAGATCAATGAATGAAACTATCAGACATCAAACTGGTGCAAATGACTTGAAAGCGCAGGTGAGCCTAGGGCTTCATGTTTTTATAATTTCTGTCAAGAAGAAAGAAAGTTTATATATATATATTGTATATACACTATATAAAGTATATATATATATTATCTGTGTGAATATATATATATATTCACACAGATAATATATATATAGTACTGTCAGGTCATCGTTATGTGACCAAAGAATATGCAACATATAATCACGGATGAATGCATCCAGAACTGTCTTGAGTCCTAGAAACACAAAGCATATCAAAATGCCAGGAGCCAGAAAAGCAGATTTGGGGAGTGACTTAAGTTGGGGGTTGCTGACAAACACACATCGCCTTGCTCTGCTGCCTTTGAGTCTACCTTTCATGTAATCAACACTACAAATAATGGAGAGGTAATCCAATCTTTTTTGATTAAATATATTTATGTGCAATCGCAGGACAATGGGACAGTGATTGATCCACAAAGTAAAATACAATTGGGGGAAGTTGTCAATGTCATAATTAAACAACAAAGGGAATCATCCATCCGGAAGGTGGAAGGAAATAAATCTGTCCTGGGGAAAGGCATGTAATGAGAGCTATTGAATGGCCCTAGGTCTGGGCAAGCGTGAGAAACACTGTGGAATTCCCACGCAACCATCAGTTCAGATCCTGCTCAAAGAAATACGGGGCTTTAACTGTAACATTGGGGTAAAAAAAATCCACAGAAAAACTTGTTATTCTAAAACTGATGGTTTATTTAAATACTTAATTTTTATAACAGGAACCAGGTGTCTTTATACGCAGTGTGGACTTCTATACAGAGCAGGGGAGGGTTATTGCCCAAGATACTCACTTCAGCTGAAGAACCATTGCAGCAATGACCACTAGCGTCCCAGGCTCAGAGGAAATGGGGAATCGCGTGACCAGACCCACGGGCCCCTGCATGGCTGCAGGAACAGCTCCTCTGTGCACGAGGAGAAACGGGACACAAATGTTTGTGGGTTGCTGCCCGTGGCACGTCAGCATATCAGCACCCCCACACAGGCCACTAAGAGTTTTCACTCATCTCGGCTGGCGTAGGTGAAATATCACAGTAATTATCAAATTCAGGATGCTGGGTAGGAGAACTTTAGGAATGCTCCAGCAAATTGCTTCCATTTTTCAGCTCACAGTGAGAAGAAAGGCAGAACCAGAGAGAGATAAAAAAGAAAGCAAATGAGCATGCCTAATACAGGCTGTATATTCTGCGTGTGTACATATATAAATATATTAAGCTTCCCTTTTGTGCCTTGGAGAGAAAAGAACAGCAATCAGCAATTCAGGGACAATCAAATAGATTAAAGTGAACATCTTATATGTCTCAGAGGAGCCAGCACTAACATCTTTATCCCTGCTCAGCTACCTCTACTCCATACTGGGTGAGGGAATATATTTTATTAAAAACATTTCTTTTACCTGGAGGTCCTGTCAATGAACAGAATGAAAAGAAAGGAAACTGAGTATTCTTTGTGTGCCAAAAATAAGCTAGTTAAGAAAACGTTATTCTTTTTTTAATAGGGGGAAAGAGAAGAGAAATGAACTCAGATTTTTCCCCTGTGAATTTCAGCAGCACGTCTGTTTCCTTGACGGACCCTCCTTTCGTATTCAAGATGCGTGGACTCATCAAAAATAAACTTTGCACTAAATATAAGCAATTTGGTTCTTAAAACATTTTTTTTTCAAAGACGCCCAGGGCATCTTATTTGAAAAATTTTGTTTTATCAGAACTACGTTGACATTGCTTGATCTTACATGTACCAGCTAGCACAGATATTGCAATGTATTTTTATTGACAAAAGAGTCAGATAATACAATTTAATCTAATTTGACTCACGGTATGTTGATATTTGTACTATGGCTGTCATGTTTTAAAATGTTGGCTGGGTTTTCTGTAGATCCATTGAAGTCTTAGCTTTAAAAACAAATATACGTCCCTCAAAAATGTTAAGGTGATTCTGCTTTGAAGCTGGGTTCTCTTCAATAGCAATAGAGCATAGGGCAGTCAAAGACCTTTCATTTATTTCACTTTCTGTTTATCCTCTTGGAACTTTCTTTCAATGCTTGAACATTTTAATATGGCAGTAAGTTATGATTTCACATTTCATCATTGTAACTAATGTTTAAATATCTAGTTGTTGAATAGATAAACGTAGAAACATTAAATTCCATTTTCTGAAAATCACAAATGCTTTAAAAGGGAGGGTATTACTTTACAAATTAGAGATCTGTGACTTTTTCTCCAAATTCTCTTAACCAAAAATGAGTCCCTCAAAAGGCAGACAGCCAGCTGGGATTTTCATAAATGCTCTTTCTAATGCAGAGTCAGCTTGGGATTACTGGAGGAGAGCGCATCTCACTTTGCACATCTGAGCCTTGTAAGCAATCAATTTAAAGATGGTGGCTGAGCAGAATTTCATGATTTTTCCTGATTTATTTTCCTCACTTGCAAAATGGGTGAAAAGGGTTATTCAGCAGGAACCACCCAAATGTCCTTGGCTCTTCCAAAATGAGTGCCCATTATGGGCCAAGTCTGACAAGCAGCCCACAGAGCATGCTTTCCTGTAGACTTGAAACCCGCAGTTTAATGATTTCATGTCAGTAGCCCAGAGCGAAGACAAAGCAGAAAATATCCAGGGCAGCTCTATCTGACCCCAAAGATCCCGAGTTTTGTGCTAGACATTGCTGCCTCTTCATCAACTCCAGGTCCAACTGCTCTGAGTTGCTTTTATAATCTTCCTTCTTTATTTTCAGTTCTTCACCATTAGGCGTGGGTTACTTTTGTCGGTCAGTCTTCCGTATATCCCACAATTATAGAACTTCAAAAGCATATCTGTCTTCTTTTGGGACAAAGCTTCTGGAGGCCTTGTAACTCAGCGAACTGGATTTCCCTCACCGATTATTGCATTTCTGGAACAGAATACATCATGCAAGTCTTGATGATTAAATCCTTGCTTGTCATCTGTGTTAATTGAATCTACTGAACTCTTTGAAGTGAGAGACAATGACCTTCCCAATGTGGTTTTCCTATAGTATCTTCAAAAATAACCTGACATCTATGCAGTTAGAAGACATTTCCATGTTTCCTAATGTTTAACAAAGCACTCTATCCCTTCTCTCTGTAGAATATTCCATTACACTCTGCTTACCGATGGGTTAGCCAAAATAGAAATCCACCCAGGCCTGAGCAAGGATGTGGGGAATCAGTGAATTTCTCAGGAATTCATGGGAATATGACTGCAATAGACTCAATGTTTATGTCCCCTCAAGACTTGTATGATTAAACCCAAAATCCCCAATGTGATGATATTAGGAGGTGAGGTCTCTGGGGGTGATTAGATCATGACAGGGGGGCCATCATGAATGGGAGTAGTGCCTTTATAAGAAGAGATAAGGGAAGTGATCTCTTTCTCTGCCATGTGAGGATACAATGAGAAGGCAGCCATCTGCAAACAAGAGAGTCTCACCAGACACCCAATGTGCAGACCCCTCGATCTATGACCATGCATCCTCTAGAACTGTGGGAAATGAACGTGTGTTGTTTGTAAGTCCCTCAGTCAACGGTATTCTGTCTCAGCAGCCTTGACTAAGACGATGACCCATACCAACATACACTTCGTTTCCTAGAGCTGTTGTAACAAATTGCCACACATCGGATAACTGAACAGAACAGAAAGCTATTCTCTCACAATTCAGAAGTCAGAAGTCTGAAATTAGGGTGCCAAAGGGATGGTTCCTTCTGGAGGCTGTGAAGGAGGGTTTATTCCATGTCTCTCTCCAGCTTCTAGGGGTTGCAGTCAATCCTCGGCATGCGTTGGCCTATAGACACATCCCTCCTGTCTTTGCCTCCCTCTTCACATGGCTTCTCTCCCTGTCTGTGACCTCTCCTCTTTTTATAAAGAGTCATTGAATTTAGGATCCACCTAAATCCAGGATGATCTCACCTTCAGATCCTTGACTTCATTACATCTGCAAAAACCCTCTTTTCAAGTAAAGTCTCATTCTGAAGTTAAAAGTGGACATGAATTTTGAGGGGACAATATTCAACCCACTAAACACATGTACATACTCATGCCATACTAGCACTATCCCAGAAACAGAGCCAATGAGTTATAGAGACATAGACACAGATATACGGAAAGAGAGAGATTGCACACATCCATCTATATGTATATTCACATATTTATATTTGTATATTTATTATATGGCATTGGCTTATGCCATTACAGAAGCTGAGAAATCCCACCATCTGGTGCCTGCTAGCTGGTGACACGGGAAAGCAGTGCTCAGTCCTAGGGCCTGAGAGCTTTGAGATGGTATACATTCCAGCCTGAGAAGCAGGAATGCTGAGGGCAGGGGAAGACTGATGCCCCAGCTAAGCAGTGAGGCAGAGTGAATCTAACCTCCTTCCATCCTTTTGTTCTGTTGGGTCTCTCAGTGGATGGGATCATGATTCCTACCCACTTGATGAGGACAGTCTGCTTTACTCAGTGCACCAGTTCAAATGCTAAGCTCTTCTGGAAATACCCTCCCGGACACACTCAGAAGTAATATTCACCCAGCTATCTGGGCCTCTGTTGGCCTTGTTATGTTGACATATAAAATTAACCATTACAGGTGCATACATGTGTTAGAGACGTTCCTATTGTTGAAGGTGTACGGAGACTGGAAACCTATTTTTTTTATTTGTTTCTTTAAAAAAGGCATCTGGCTAGCATGGTGATAAAAAACAAAACCCCTCGGATACATAAAGTTTGAAGGAAAAACTGCAGCTGTTACATTTTAACACGTTTGAATTTATATTGTATTATTGTATTTCTTGATACTCTATTTTCAGAATCTTATTTGGAATAAAGCAAGCAGAATTAAAAAGAGAGTAATACAATAAGTGGATGGCCCTGCTTATTGATTAAAATATAAAAGAGTCTATTAATAAGAAAGCAACAGTCTTTTCAATTTCAAAAACACATTAGTATTTGAAGCATATACACATTTAAAATTGCTTTAAAAATAGTCTAATATGCTATTGACCTTTTACTAATATAGAATCTGCATACAAGACTTGGGCTCTTCCAAGTGCTAAACAAATATACCCTAAGTGATCAGCCATCCATGGGGTGGTTTGGTGAGATGTTTTTACAGCAATGGTTCTCCAATAGGAGTCATCACGTAAGCCAGGGACATTGGACTATGTGTGCTGTCCTGGTTGTCAGGATTGGGGGAGAAGGCTGTGTGCCACTGGCATCTAGCAGGTAGAGGCCAGGGGTGCTGCTAATCACCCTGCCATACACGGCACAGCCCACTGCAAACCTCTACCTGACTCAACTGTCAGTAGGTCCAAGGTTGAGAAACCTGTTTTACACATAGAAAGATTCATGCTCTTTGAGGAACCTCCACACAGTTTTCCAGAGTGGCTGCACCAGTTCACATTCCCACCAACAGTGTAAGAGGGTTCCCTTTTCTCCGCTTCCTCTCCAACATTTGTGGTTTCCTGCCTTGTTAAATTTTCCCCATTCTCACTGCATGCTGTTCCAGCATACTCTTCATTCCTGGCATAACCAGAGACATCTATGACTGAGTTCCCTGGCTAGAAAACAAAGGATCAGTTGCCCCCAGATGATTGTACCTAGAACTTACACTTCATTTCCACCATGACTTAACTGGTTTTCACTGTAGGCAAGAATGCAAGCACATGAGCTGTGCAATGATCATGATGCTAAGTGATCGGAGCCCTGCGTGCAGTGGGCCAGTCTTCTCGTTGCTCAATCCCAAGTGTCCCCCAGGAATTATATTCCAAGGAAAATCTTGCACGGATTGCAGGGGTCACCAGGCCCCACCTCTACTCTCCTCTTTCCCCCAGGTTTTAGGATGATAACTACTCCCACGTGGTTTGGAGTCCTAACACCTAACTCAGAGTCAGGAGACATCCTTTCCACCCACCCACCTGAAGGCAAGGGATGTTGTGGGACATGATGACGTCATGGTATCATTTGAATAATGAAGGCTATAATAGTTATTTCCCTTAAGTATTAGAATTTATGATGCTTGTTTTCATTTGGATCAACTCTAGTGTGCCATCCTCTCCACCCACCCACCCACCCCTCCTCCTGAGGAGTGGCTTCCTGCCTGAGCCCTATGGCTGCGGGGCCTCCATCAGATTTCCCTTCCTGGAGTGGTAACATAAAAGGGGAGGGGGATTCCACTGTGCTCTCCCGTGTGTGTATGTGTGTATTTGTATGTGAGCATGACAGTGTGTGCACATGTGTGTGCAATTACCTTTGATTCCTTCTCAACATCCTTGTGAAGCAGACAGGTGATGAGCTGAGCCTTGCATTTCGTCTACAGGAAATTGGGGCCCACGGCATTAAATCCACTCATCCCCAGTTGGTCAGGCAGCTCAGAATCTCAGTTTCCTGACTCCTAGCCCAGGTCTTGCTCTTGACCCCACAACCTCATAAGCCTTCATGGGCAGCAAGCCTGCACGCTAGAAGGCTGTGATCAGTTCCAGCCATATCTGAGGGGTTATGTCTGGCCGGTAACTCAGACACACCAGGTTCAACTCCATTCATATCCACTTGGAAACAGTTTAGCCAACAGAGCCAAAAGCCTAAAATATCAGAAGATAGACTATCTCTGTCACCTAATCACTGTCTGTTTTACACTTCATGATGCATGTGAGTAATGAGTTTGAGGACTTCAGCAACTTCTTTTATTGCTTGTTCTTTGGTGGCTTCCCCCTTGTAACGAACCTGCCTCTGAGACAGCTATTATTAATTGCATATTGTTTTGTGTTTCTCAGGTTTCATTTCACTGACTCCTCTCTTTTTCTCCCCCTTTTGGTTTGCAGATCCCTGCTGATTGCAATATTTAACCATTTCTTCATAGGGATCTTTCTAATCCAATCTAATCTTGGGATATGAATTAAAGTGACCAAATTGTTTGCTACAGTCTCGTCAGCATTTCTGCATTTAAAGGTGCTTTTAGACTCAGTGGCAGTAATACGGATTTTCCTACATGGTCTCTTTGACTCCTGCAAGTCCACTCTGTCCCAACATCTATTGTGTTAAGCAAATAACCAACCACACCGGGCTGGCATCCTACTCATTGTTAATGCCAAAGCAACAGGATTTTCTCCAGTTCACTGACAGCCGAACCTGTTATCAGCAAACCCTCTCCAGATGAAAACTGAAGAAAATCATATGACCCAGAAAAAAGATTAGCCTTCAGGAAGTCTTTGGGTTTTGCCATTTTTATCAAGACATCCCAGAGGGAGTGGAAAATAATAAAGTAAAATCTATTTCGGGAATGAAGCCTGTTTCAAAATAGAGTCTATGAACTTTCAAATTTGCAAGACAGGGCTTCTCAAAATAAGCGGCACTAAACTGGGCTATGGTAAACCCAAGGGGACCAGGAGCAATTCAAAACAAGGAATTTAGGAACTTTTAATTGCCTCATTTTCAATTCAAACAGGAGTGTAAGTATTGATATTAAGCTATAGCTCAATTGCACATACCGATCAGCTAGTTTGCTGTGACACATGAATCCTCAGAGATTTGTCATTACACAGGATTTCTGTCATTTCAGATGAATTTTCCACCTTGTTGGAAACAACTTGCTGTATTGCGCTGATCTTCTCCTTTCTACACTTGTGTCTGGGGAGGCTGATAAACATTACAATGTTCTGAAAAAAGCTTGGGTAGGAAGCACAGTCAGTAACTTTTATATCTAAAAAGACATGGTGTAAAAAGGCTTATTCTGAAAGCATATGACATTTGTTTACCAAAAGGGATACAAGGGCTTCGGAACCCAAGATTGAAATGTGGGTTAAACCGAAAAATCTGAAGTTTACAGAATTAGAAAACAGATAAACTGGCCAACAAACTGCCAAGATTTATGCCCCAGCACCAGTTGCAAGGATGTCAAACCAATTCAGAGATCCTGGAGTGCCTGGTACACCTCTCCAACTAGCACGTTATACTTAAACGGGAGCCGGTGTGTGGTCTTCTGGTCTATGCCAGCTCCCGGTGCTCCATGGACAGAAGAGGCAGGAAGCAACAGCACCTCTCCTTCAGAACCATCAGCAATAAGCAAAAATATTCATATTAGTCAGTTTGTATATGAGCTATCTATTGTTGCATGATAAATTATGGCTAAACTTAGTAGAATAAGGAACAACCACTTATCATCTCACTGTAATAGTCCGCTCCCAAGTTGGTCCACAAGGATCCCCATCTCAGGAATGTATTATGGAATCACCAGAGGGATGCAGAGGTTACCCTTGAGAGCTGGCTCAGTCAGTTAAGCATCCGACTCTTGAGTGTGGCCCAGGTCATGATCTCTGGGTGGTGAGAGCCCCGTGTAGGGCTCTGCGCTCAACAGGGAGATTCCTTCTCCTTTTCTCCCTCTGCAGCTCCCCCCACTTGTGTACATGTGCTCTCTCTCTCTCTCTTAAAAATAAATATTTAAAGCCACCAGAGTATGAACTTTAAAGACGAATTATTAACTTTTCCCCCACAGGCAAAACATAGACACTTTCTCCTACACTCCCCAAATCTCATTATTATGGCAGCAACTGAGACTCATGTTAGAGATCTTGGCACCCAAGTAAAGCTCTGCCACAAACCTCTTTAAATGTGCTTGCTTGACTACAGCTCCTCCCTATCTGAAGACCTGCCAACTGAAGAGACAATTCCTCTGTGCCACATACCAATAAGTGATGATGAGAAAAACTTAGGCACCCAGGGTACACCCCACCCCTTTTAAAAATGGTAGGACAGAGAACACACAGGAGACACTAGTCCATGGCGATTTTGAAATCTAGCAGGGTACATGTTGACAGTTCCTCGATGAATAGTCAAGGTCTGGGAATAATCTCCACTCACAGTTTGTGGCTCTGCCCTCCAACCACTTGCTTTCCTCTGAATTATTCTTTCTTCTCCACAAAAAGTAGTTCATGTTTTCAGCTGAATAGTTTTCTCAGAAATTTTGTGGTTCTAGAGGTCTCTTTTTGATGCTACTGTTTCTGTTCCTCATACTTCAAGTAAGCAATGTTTGTGCCAATAAAATTCTTCAAAAATGTTATGGGCCTCCTATGATCCCTGCAAGCATTCACTCCTTTAGACAAAAGCCATTACCACAAATATCTTTGAGATAAACCTTTCTCTACCCTGGACTTTCTCTGAGACTGGTAAGAGACAACCTTTTTTAAGATTTCTGGAAACTTTATTTTCTGAATGGTCCACTCAGGTATGGATTAAGTATTTCTGCAGTCTTAGCAAAGGAGTTTATAGCCACACCCTTGGCTACTTCTTCACATCATGCTTTCTTGGCTATGCTCTGGATTTCATTTTTGCCCTAGAGCCATTTTTAACATTGGCATCATTTGATAGAGAGTTGGGTTTTCTAAACAGCAATTCCTGTCTCCTTGATTATTCCAGAACTTCCTCTACTGCATCTTCTTCTACAAGCAGCAAGTAGAGTCCAGGCGATCCTCCCCACTGCCTGAGCGATTCCAGATCCAAGCCTACATTTAAGTGTTTCGTTATGGCAGGACCCCACTTCCAGATAACACATTCCATATTAGTTAAATACAACTGGATGACAAACTGCCCCAAAACTTAGTGGGCTAACAATAAAAAGGATTGTCTCTTATCATATATTCTCTGTGGCTCAGAAGTTCTGGTTCAGCTCAGCCAGAGTCTCTCCCATGATCAGACTCAAGATGACAGATAGTGCTTGACCGGGGCTGGTGGGTCCGCCCCCCACGAGGGCATTCTCACGTGCCTGGCACACAGGTGCTGGCTGTTGGCAAGAAATCTCAGTTCTGTTTCTGTTGGCAGAAATCTCCATGCTGTAATAGCTTCTCCAAGAGCTGAGAGGTTACCCTTGAGAGCTGGCTATTGACCCAAAAGATGGATCAAGACAGAAGTGATATTTTTATGACCCAGCCTTAGAAGTTACTCACCACCATTTCTGCTACATCCTGCGTGGATCAAAAGTTCTAAGTCAGACCCATAAAGTCAAAGTTCTAAGTCAGACCCATATCCAAGTAGAAGAAGAGTGGTCCTTTTGCATGAAGAGTGCCAAAGATTTTGTGGACATGTTTTTAAAGTACCACAGTATGCCTTGAAACTGCAAGTATTCACAATCCTGGGATACATCCAGAACTGTCCAGTAATCCTCCACGTCTTCAGGATGAACAAGACCAGCATCCTTAGGAAAAAGGAAGGCATTAGGTCTTCCTTGGTCTCAGGTTAATCTGAAGGGCGAGCCAGGAGCCAGGCCCTTGCAGAGCCAACCTGAAGATTTGGACACAAGAGCTGGCTTTGCCTCACAGCCTCAAAGCAGACTGACCAGAGCAGGTGTCTCATCCCAGGAGAGTCCACAGTGTTTGTCTGCCCCTCCAGGAGGCTGGCCTCTCAGGACCTCAGAAAGAACGCTAACCCATGAAGTAAAGGAAAATTGTTTGTAAAAGTTCATAAAATAAAATGATTTCTGTGGCTGGAGAAGAGAGAGAAGTAGCTGTGATGGGGGTGGGAGGGTAGGTCAATCCTTTAAGCTCTCTGTTTAATACTAGTTAGCTAAGCATAGTTTAAGCATTGCGCTTTATAATTTCCAAAGTAGTTTTATATGTATTTTAAGTTAATATGCAACATTTCTTTTGATGCCAAAAACTCTGGGTAACTTGATATTTGGGTAGGTGCTTATTTGTACGTGTCGGAAAGAAAGAAGTTAGAGCTCATTAATATTTTATGACATGGTCATGATAAAGATTAACACTGGAAAACATCTATGAATAGGGCAGCATGCATACACATTTGAGAAATACTAGCTATTTCAATTCCATACACAGGGAGTGTGGTCTTCAAGGAATCAGGAGTTTCTTGGAGAAGGTGGCAGTACTTGTGGTGTTCTGTAATACAAGACTAATTGTCATCATATTCATAGCAGAGGAACTAATAATGGCTCTGAAAGCCTGATGAACGGAAATATTCATTTTGACACTATCAGGATAGTTCTCAGAAACCTCAATCTTGGATGATGAATAAAATTTTCTTTCAAGAGATGAAGAGAAAGAAAGTCAATCTCCATGACGGAATGAAGCTGCAGGGACCAGATTCAGGGCAGAGGTCGTAGGTGGAGGTCTGAATCCCCAACTAACCGACTGACCTGTGCTCTGTTGAAGGCAGAGGGGAACGAGGGCAGAGTCCTGCGGGAAATGAGACAATCAGGTCTTCATTTGAGGAACCTTGTTCATCATCATTTCTCCACTTTAATTCTATGTGTGTACTTTTATCGATCTTAGAAGCAAATTAGCATCTCCTGGACTTGCTGTGAGAATTTAGTATATTAATATGTGAGAATTAATGATTAAGCAAAGGGCTGGAATAGCTTTGGCCAAAACATAATGCAGAAAAGTATTTGGAAATGCTCACAAGTGAGAGGATTCTCTAAATCCTTCCACTTAATTGTAATAACAATAAAAACAACAGCAAAGGCTCATTCTGTAATCCACATATAGTATGAAAAGAAGAAACTAATCTTGTCTTTACATTCCAAGACAATAGCAAGATAGATTTTTCTAGAGGATCTTTTCAGGACTCTCTCTTTAGAGTTTGCTATCCTTCTTCACGAGGTATTAACATACCTTATTGAACAAAAATATGTCAGAAGCACAAAAATAAATTTTCCTCCTTTTCCCCTGTGATGCTCATTTTTCTCCTGGACCAGGATGTGTGCAGAGCAGTTGTGTGCACAGAGCAGTTTCCTAAAGCTTCCAACATGGTACACCAGGCTCATGGCCAGTGTGGGGTGGAGTGAACCTCAGGGCCACTCTGAGAGCAGGCAGTTGCTTTCTGAGATTCTGAGATGATGGAGCCCAGTAAAGGGAGGCAAATAACTTCTTTCCTCAAATGCTGTTCTTTTTAATTTATTTTTGTGATGGGGCTTACTTTAAGCAGAATTATCAAAGTGGTCTCTAAATAGTTTTTATTGGAACTCAATTAAAATTTAAGGGGCATCTGGGTGACTCAGCCAGTGAAGCATCTGCTTTCAGCTCAGGTCATGATCCTGTGGTCCCAGGATAGAGCCCTACATGGGGCTCCCTGCTCATCAGGAAGCCTGCTTCTCCCTCTCCCTCTGCTTGCTGCTTCCCCTGCTCGTGCTCCCTTTATATACTAAATAAATAAATAATACCTTTATTAAAAAAACAACAACAACAACATGAGGCAGAAAGCTCCAGGATCTAACTCATTTTTTTCAATTGGTGTTCCCAAGATATGTGTTGTTGAGTGATGAATGGCTGGGTGTGGGAAAGCTGTACAGAGGTGCACTGAGATGAAGGGCAATGTGCCTAAGAAAAGCAGATGGAGGAAGAGGTCAGGATCAGATCATGCTGGAAAGCAGGCTACTGTTCTGGAAAAAAGCATTTTTTTTTAAGAGAAAAAAAAATGCTAGTGTAAGGAACATCGTCAAACACAGGATATGACGCAACTTATACAGACTACAAATAAGATGTACAATGGGAGAATTACCCTTTTTTTTTTAATTGCTGTTTCAACACACTCTGATCGAAATGTGAATTGGGAAATAAAATGTAGATTCTAGAAATAGAAGGAGGAAAAGCATAATAATAAATTACCCTTATTTCTAAACATTGCCATCTGTTTTTTTTTTAATTGAAATTATATACACATGCGGTGTTTATTAAGAAATGAAAAAGAAAGTCTTCTCTGCATTCATGACATCAAGTTTTAGTCAATTGCGGATACAAAAATAAGATTTTTTAGGGGCACACCTGGGTGGCTCAGTGGTTGGGCAGCTGCCTTTGGCTCAGAGTATGATCCCTGGGTCCTAGGATCAAGTCCCGCAGTAGGTCCCTGCTTCTCCCTCTGCCTATCTCTCTGCGCCTCTTTCTCTGTGTGTCTTTCATGAATAAATAAGTAAAATCTATTAAAAAAAGATTTTTTAGAATACATATTTAATTGAAATAAATTACAGCGCATTAAACTCAAACCTTAAAATCTCTAGAAAGACGGACATCTGGGTTTTGGAATCAGTTCCTCTGCTGCTAGGCAAATCTGTCTTTTTGTGTCCCACCCATAAGTGTGGGTTAAGTTCTGTGGAAGGAAAAACAGCATGTGGGAGGCTACATGGAGTCCTTGTCTTCCTGGAGCCGGGTGTCGGAAGTCGGCCGAGAAAGGATCTGAAAAAAGAGGAGAAAACAGGCCAGGAGAAGGAAGGAGTATGAAAGCTCATGTTTTCCTGGGCCTCTGCTCCATGTTGAAAGCTGGAGCAACAGGAACCTTTAAAAATACAGGATCCTTCCTTCCTCCCCCAGTGGATTTTAATGAGGAGACACAACGCCTGAGCTATGGGAGCTCTTGTCCCTTTTGGGCCTCTCTCCCAGTCCCTGACAGAGCTGTCGTTGTGGGGACCTCCTCACCTATCAGAAAGCCCCCAGGGAGGCTCCCCAGGAGCATAGGGACTCTGAGGTACTGTGCTCAGAGTTAGGCCCCTTAGAAGCCCTACGTTCTGTGTCAAGACAAGGGGCCCCAGGAAGCCAGTGGAGCATTTCACTAATTTCTTCTGGGTTAATCCATAAGTTCCAGAAGAAAAGCACTGACCAGCTGCTGAGCTCTGTCTGTGCACTGCTCTAAGCCGGCTCAAGTGCAGCCCGCTCTGTGGCACTCCGTTCCAGAACATGTCCAGGCTGTGGGCCCCAGACCCAGCCCACACCTGAGCCCAGGCGCCTTGCCTCTGCAGGCCCAGGATGTGAGCTCCCTGACAGAAACAGATGGTGGGGTTTCAAGCCGTCGCTTCCAGCAGAAGGTAGATGTGCAAGCAAGTGAGGAAGAGAGCCCAGAGGGAAGCAGCAGGGTGGGAGAGGGGCCATTTGTGCTCCAAATGGAATATGAGAGAAAACAGGCTCACACTGGAAGTTTTCTGTGGATCAGCTCAGAGGAAAAGACCATAATTAGAGAAGATACTTTGCCACCTTTTCGGCCCAAAAGGATAACCACAGCCCGGTTTTCTCTCTGAGCTGTGTCCCTTTTAAAGCCACTAGGTATCAGGGTCATCGCCATGGAAGACCAGAGAGATTCAACTACTAAATCTGGAGGCT
This sequence comes from Canis lupus familiaris, assembly GCF_011100685.1. Taxonomy (NCBI): domain Eukaryota; kingdom Metazoa; phylum Chordata; class Mammalia; order Carnivora; family Canidae; genus Canis; species Canis lupus. Next base: position 55,992,336 of record NC_049243.1, on the reverse strand, counting down.
ATCATCTCTCCCAGAAAGTTCTTTGCACCACCTGGCAGCACAGTACAAGGCATACAAACCTATCTGATAATGACATGGGTAAACCAAATGGGAGGTGGTATCCTCATGCCTTAGCTGTGAAGACTGGCCACAGAGTATTTTTCTTTTATTTAAAAATTAGCTTAGAGAAAAACCAGAAATAGTGCCTAATGTTTACTTCAATAGAAAAAGCAGAATCTGAAGAAGAGGTAGGGAAATGAAGTGATTTGAATATATTACCCACAAAAACTGCAATACCGTGTGATATAACCAAATACTCACTTTGAATATATAAGGACATGTTTAATGCTATTCTTGTGCTTGGAGACATCTACCCAAGCACTCAAACTCATCCACATGCTTTCCAAGGACATGGCAGGTGTGTTCCCTTTGATGGACAGCTCCATTGGCTGCAAAATCTTCCCCTTAAAAGTATTCCAGAAGTTAGATCCCAGGATGGACTGCAGGTCCTAAAGTGAATTTTGTAATCAATTGCTGAAATTCAAATCTCCAGGAATATCAACCAGAAAGTTCTTTCCAGGATTATCAGTACAAGACAAAGTCCATGCAAAGTCTAAGAGCTATTTGATAAGGACAGCAGAGTCCCTGAAAAGAGCTGTTCCTGGTGAGGGTCTTTCTTCCATTTGTTGGAGAAGCTCATGTAGCCCTGTTTGTAACCAGAAACGAAGAAGGCAAAGCACTCAAGCAACCAGGAACTGGCAAATGCACGTTTGCAATTATAAGTCGACACTGAAAAAAAAAAAGAAAAAAAGAAAAAAGAAAAAAAAAGATACCCTGGTGGGACACAGAGGTGGCTTTATTTCAATAGATTCATTCCTGATGTGCAACGTGTTCTCAAAAAGAGCAAAGAAACAAGGGTATAACATAGTGCTAAAAACGAATAGGAGGATCATAAATACATAGTTGACAAGAGTGATAAAGTCTCCTAATCCTACTGCTCATTATTTATGTTTGTTTGTTTTGTTTGTTTAAGAGAGGGAAGGGGAGAGGCAGAGGGAGAGGAGAGAGAGAATCCCAAGCAGACTCTCCCACTGAGCACTAAGCACTAAGTCCAACTCTAGACTCTGGGCTCGATCTCATGACCCTGAGTCAAAATTGAGAGTGGGCCACTTCACAGACTGAGCCCCCAGGCACCTCTACCACTCATCATTTAATCTTAACAACACCAAGAGAGGGGGGAAAGCCCAATTTACACAAGCAGAAATATCCAGGCATCTTTTCTTCATCTCCCTGACAGTAGCCCCCAGACAGGATCAGGCCATAAACTGTCCTCTGGTGTTAGCAGCAACTACTCTAGAATGGATACTTATGTGTTTTCAAGGCCACATATTGAGAGCAACTTCTCCTACCCTCTCTTCCTGATCTGTTCTTCCGACATGCCACACACAGTCCCCACTCAGGACCTTTGCACACGCTATTACTCTAGATGGAAGACTCTCCAAACATCTTGCTTACTCAATACAATCCTCATCCAATACTCATTCAATACAATCTTAACTGTTCCTCATGCCCCCCACCAAAACCCATTTCTCTGTTATCATTTTATTATTCTCCAGATATTTTTTTCCACCTGGCAGACTATGTATTTGTTCATTTGTTTATCATGTTTCTCTAACCACTAAAATGTAAGCTCCATGAGGGATGCCTTTCTCTTCAGTGCTGAGTTTCCAGTTCCTGGAATACCCTCTTGCACATAGTAGGTGCTCAATAAATATTGGCTGAATAATTGCATGAAGCTATCATAGTTGAAGTTCCACTGAACTTAGAGTTTTCTGCCCCTCTCCACACAACTGGGAAAGTGGCCATGGCTTTAGAGCACAGATCTGACCGTTGTCACTTCCTTATTTTCAAACTTTGCATAGCAAACAGAGAAATGAATAATTTAGAAGGCTCCTCACATAAGATAGATCCTAAATCTATCTTACAGGGCACCTGGGACCTACCCCCTGGACATTTCTGCAGACTTGTTTTGTCACTACTCTATCATGTACTAGAAGCGTGAATTTTGGAATGAAATTACTGGGGTCAGACTTTGGCTTTATCACTTACTGCCTGTGTGTCCACAGCATTTTCGTGATTGTTTCATTTGCAAAATGATGATAATAATTGTACTCACCTTATAAATTGTGTTTTGAGAAAGTTAAGAGGACGGGGCACCTGGCTGGCAACAGTGGGTTCAGGGTCTGACTCTTAATTTGCTCTGTGTCTTGAGAGAGCATTGGGTTGTAAGCATTTGCCAAAATTCAGAGAATGTACACTTTTCATTAGGTGTAAATTTTATACCAAAAGAATATAAGTAAGTATTCAAAGTCATGATGCACTGCATAGGTATTTAGGAAGAATTATACTATCTGCAAGGTACTTTGAAATACACCAGGAACATATGATGATTAATTGCTGGATACAGGAATGGAAAAATGGGTAGGACACGTGATAAAGAAACTTTAGTTCATTGTTAATGCTAGAATCCAGGTGGCAAATATATGGATGTTTGTGTAGAAAAGCCTTCCATTTTTCTGTATTGTAACATTTTCACAATAAATCTCGAGGAAAAAAAAATACAAAAGCTATCTGGCAAAAAAATACTAATTTAGATTATCTTTAGGTAAAAAGATTTCACACTTGTCTGTTTCCTGTGAAAATAAACCCAAGCAAGTTTCCTCTAGTTCTTTGAAAGTCCGTATTATATATACTGCCTGACAATTATTGACAAATTTACCCACACTAGCTCTAACCGTATTTTTAATTGACCATTTTTATAGAACAAAAGTTAAATGAGCCCAGTCTTTTGCAATTAATTTTTATAGCATCATTGATTAGATTTCCCCAAATAATTTATTTCTCACTTCATACACTAGAAGGTAATCCCATTAAATATAGTAGTGTAACATTTTAAACCAGACTGCCTTGGCTTCCCATTGAAAGATTTACATAGGTCTGAAACAAGAGCTATTTCTGCCTAATGATCTGTATGTAAAAGCAACAGAAATATAGGAGATAGGAATAATCAATCTATAATATGTTATATATTTCCTTCGAGTTGTCCAAGTAATCAAAGATTTCCTATTGATGGTGATTATACATTGCTGTGACTCCAGTTAACTAAACACCCAAAATATATGTTTCTCTTCAATTTAACATTACCTCTGCACAGATGGGATAGTAAACCATTTGGTGTGGGCCATTCAAATATATAGCCTAATTATCTAATTCAACCAGTAAATAAAATAAAGCAATCATCTACAGCCTATAGGGCACCAATAGCCTCTCTGGGAAGTTATAGAGGCATAGACAGAGCCCTTAACCTTGGAGGGTTTTCTATCAATGACAGTTAAGGAAGTCATACAAATAGAGGGAAATGAAGACCCTGCTCTTAGGAACTCTCTGCCTTGCTGAGGGGCAATGCAAAGATAAAGTGAGAAAATAAACACAACATGGTGTCATGAGAAAATACACATATAAAGATGAAGTAGTCTAAAGTATCTCTCCTTCAGGAGGCCAAATGCAAGCTACAAAAAAAATTTCAGATTGTTAATGAATACTTTAAAAATCAGTAACTTTGGGGCACCTGGTGGCTCAGTGGTTGAGCATCTGCCTTCAGCTCAGGTCGTGATCCCAGGGTGCTGGGGCATCCACAGGGAGCCTGCCTTTCCTTCTTCCTATCTCTGCCTCTCTCTCTGCGTCTCTCATGAATAAATAAATAAAATCTTTAAAAAAAAATAAAAATAAAGATCAATAACTTCAGTGTAGTACCTTAATATTGAATTTAGAGAAAGGAAAATGAACAAATATTTTCTAATCTTACGCACAATAATGGCTAACATTTATGGAATATGTTTTAAGGTAGTCTGTTACTTTTCTAGTAGTAGTAGAGAAATTCTCATAATTTTATGAAGTAGATGATCTTTTCCCCATATTACACTGATAAGAAAACTGAGAGGTTCGGATTAGGTCAACTGCCCAAATCTAACGTGACTAATAAGAGAGAGGGTGGCACTGGTGGATATGTGGCTCCCTGGTCTGTGGGCTGAGCCCTTCTGTTCCACTGGAATGAGCCATACCTGGTGCAGAAATGAGTCTTTAGGTCAGGATTGGGTTAAATAATTCATTTTTCCAGATATTATGTGTTCTATAATGTCTCTGAGTCATTTAGACTAGAATCAAAGAATTTTAGCTCTTGTGATGTATAAGAAAAACTGAGAACAAAAGTATTTTGGAGAATCTTTAAAAAATGTAAGCTAGGTGTACCTGGGTGGCTCAGTCTGTGAAGCGACTGCCTTCTTCTCAGGTCATGATCCCGGAGTCCTGGGATGGAGCCCCACATCGGGCTCCCTGATCAGCGGAGAGCCTGCTTCTCCCTCTCCCTCTGCTGCTCCCTCTGCTTGTGTTTTCTCTCTCTCTCTGTCAAATAAATAAATGAAATCTTAATAAAATAAAATAAATAAAATAATATAAAATAAAATAAAATAAAATAAAATAAAATAAAATAAAAGTGTAAACTAAACTAAACTTTTTCCAGCAAGCTGGCTCACATTTAATTTAGAAATCAGGCAGGGGCATGAGGGATGATCCCCAAGCATTAGCCATATTCTCCCCTCCATATAAATAACAATTAGCTTTTACTGAGTGCTTACTGTGTACCAGGCACTGTTGTAGCCCTTATACATATCGGGTAACACTCCACATTGTAGAGTTAAGGAACCTGGGGCATAAGTACTTAGGGGAATCGCTCAAGGTCATTCCACTGGCAGAGCTGGGTTCACACCCCAATACTGTCTATCACGGAGGCCAGTCACATTCCTGTTGACTCAGATGCACTGCCTTGTCCCCAAAATGCACAGTATGCACTTTCAACCTTGCCAATTCCTCTGTGTGGGGGCAGAATTTTCCAGCGTGATATACCTATTAACCAGCTCTGACTTCAATTTTCCATTCTTAAGTCTCCCAGGTCTGTATTTCTACAGTGATTATTTACCTCTCCCTTCTTCAGGGTTCTGAATGAAATGGAAGAAAGAAGGGTATGTCTCTATATTGTCTGCATCTCTGTCTGTGTCTACATATCTACGTATCTCCATGTGCCAAACATATCCTTGCTCTTTTCCTGTCTGGAAGATTCACTGTGGGAGGTTGGCCTCAGTTGCAGACATTCAAAAGTGACAAGTTTTTGAGATGGAACAATGTATACAATGGGTGTTTTATCCCTGACAATAGCAATTAAAATCTCCTAGACATCTCTTTCTATATACCGAGGTACATAAATATATAGCTATATGCCTATGCACTGAGACATACTATGCATACATACAGAAAAGATGTGTAAACATATGTCTATGTACCTATCTACATACATGTGCATGTGTTTAGGTGGATAGATAGATAGATAGATGATAGCTAATAAGTAGATGATACAGGTATTTTCAAGAGTGAGTAGGGGAAGTTGAATGCTCACTTCCTATAATAAACCATTTTTTCTTTTAAATTAACTGCTTTTTATCTTAGCCTTTGGTAGTGTAGAAATGTATTCATTGCTTGTTTGGCTTAGGTAGTTTCAAACTTGGGGGAACCTCCTTCATGGTCACAAGCTATGGGCTGTCTTCTGGGTGGCCATCTTGCTCTGTTTATTCCAAAAGGAGCCTTCTCCAAGTGAGTGATATAAGCCAAATCTCAAGTCTTTTTTTTTTTTTTCCTTTTAGATTTTACTTTTTATCTGAAAGAGAGAGAGAGAGCACGAGTTGGAGGTACAGACAGAGGGACAAGCAGATTTTCCTACTAAGCAGGGTGCCTGATGTGAGGCTCGATTCTAGGACCTTGAGATCATGACCTGAGCTGAAGCCAGGAGCTTAACCAACTAAGCACCCAGGTGCCCCCAAACTTCAACTTTTAATGACCTTTAAACCCACCACCCAAGGGTGCTTCTGAGTAGCATTCTTGCGTTAGGAAAACTGGACCATACTTCTTCATAATTCTAACTCAAAAGCATTGTGTGTACCTATGTACAAAAATAAGAAGTAGCATATGATTTTTAAAACTCTGCACTTGAACTATATATAATATATGTTATATATAACTATATATATTCTCTATATAGTTAAATCATAAAGTTCTATATTTAGTAACTTAATAAAAATACCTTAATTTTATCTTTATTTTATTTTTTTTTTAATTTATTTTTTTTTAATTTATTTTTTGTGTTCAATTTACTAACATACAGAATAACACCCAGTTCCTGTCACCCATTCACTCCCACCCCCCGCCCTCCTCCCCTTCTACCACCCCTAGTTCGTTTCCCAGAGTTAGCAGTCTTTACGTTCTGTCTCCCTTTCTGATATTTCCCACACATTTCTTCCCCCTTCCCTTATATTCCCTTTCACTATTATTTATATTCCCCAAATGAATGAGAACATATAATGTTTGTCCTTCTCCGACTGACTTACTTCACTCAGCATAATACCCTCCAGTTCCATCCATGTTGAAGCAAATGGTGGGTATTTGTCATTTCTAATAGCTGAGTAATATTCCATTGTATACATAAACCACATCTTCTTTATCCATTCATCTTTCGTTGGACACCGAGGCTCCTTCCACAGTTTGGCTATCGTGGCCATTGCTGCTATAAACATCGGGGTGCAGGTGTCCTGGCGTTTCATTGCATTTGTATCTTTGGGGTAAATCCCCAACAGTGCAATTGCTGGGTCGTAGGGCAGGTATATTTTTAACTGTTTGAGGAACCTCCACACAGTTTTCCAGAGTGGCTGCACCAGTTCACATTCCCACCAACAGTGTAAGAGGGTTCCCTTTTCTCCGCATCCTCTCCAACATTTGTTGTTTCCTGCCTTGTTAATTTTCCCCATTCTCACTGGTGTGAGGTGGTATTTCATTGTAGTTTTGATTTGTATTTCCCTGATGGCAAGTGATGCAGAACATTTTCTCATATGCATGTTGGCCATGTCTATGTCTTCCTCTGTGAGATTTCTGTTCATGTCTTTTGCCCATTTCATGATTGGATTGTTTGTTTCTTTGGTGTTGAGTTTAAGAAGTTCTTTATAGATCTTGGAAACTAGCCCTTTATCTGATATGTCATTTGCAAATATCTTCTCCCATTCTGTAGGTTGTCTTTGAGTTTTGTTGACTGTATCCTTTGCTGTGCAAAAGCTTCTTATCTTGATGAAGTCCCAATAGTTCATTTTTGCTTTTGTTTCTTTTGCCTTCATGGATGTATCTTGCAAGAAGTTACTATGGCCGAGTTCAAAAAGGGTGTTGCCTGTGTTCTTCTCTAGGATTTTGAGGGAATCTTGTCTCACATTTAGATCTTTCATCCATTTTGAGTTTATCTTTGTGTATGGTGAAAGAGAGTGGTCTAGTTTCATTCTTCTGCATGTGGATGTCCAATTTTCCCAGCACCATTTATTGAAGAGACTGTCTTTCTTCCAATGGATAGTCTTTCCTCCTTTATCGAATATTAGTTGCCCATAAAGTTCAGGGTCCACTTCTGGATTCCCTATTCTGTTCCACTGATCTATGTGTCTGTTTTTGTGCCAGTACCACACTGTCTTGATGACCACAGCTTTGTAGTACAACCTGAAATCTGGCATTGTGATGCCCCCAGATATGGTTTTCTTTTTTAAAATTCCCCTGGCTATTCGGGGTCTTTTCTGATTCCACACAAATCTTAAAATTATTTGTTCTAACTCTCTGAAGAAAGTCCATGGTATTTTGATAGGGATTGCATTAAACGTGTATATTGCCCTGGGTAACATTGACATTTTCACAATATTAATTCTGCCAATCCATGAGCATGGAATATTTTTCCATCTCTTTGTGTCTTCCTCAATTTCTTTCAGAAGTGTTCTATAGTTTTGAGGGTATAGATCCTTTACATCTTTGGTTAGGTTTATTCCTAGGTATCTTATGCTTTTGGGTGCAATTGTAAATGGGATTGACTCCTTAATTTCTCTTTCTTCAGTCTCATTGTTAGTGTATAGAAATGCCACTGACTTCTGGGCATTGATTTTGTATCCTGCCACGCTACCGAATTGCTGTATGAGTTCTAGCAATCTTGGGGTGGAGACTTTTGGGTTTTCTATGTAGAGTATCATGTCATCGGCGAAGAGGGAGAGTTTGACTTCTTCTTTGCCAATTTGAATGCCTTTAATGTCTTTTTGTTGTCTGATTGCTGAGGCTAGGACTTCCAGTACTATGTTGAACAGCAGTGGTGAGAGTGGACATCCCTGTCTTGTTCCTGATCTTAGGGGAAAGGCTCCTAGTGCTTCCCCATTGAGAATGATATTTGCTGTGGGCTTTTCATAGATGGCTTTTAAGATGTCGAGGAATGTTCCCTCTATCCCTACACTCTGAAGAGTTTTGATCAGAAATGGATGCTGTATTTTGTCAAATGCTTTCTCTGCATCCAATGAGAGGATCATATGGTTCTTGGTTTTTCTCTTGCTGATATGATGAATCACATTGATTGTTTTACGGGTGTTGAACCAGCCTTGTGTCCCAGGGATAAATCCTACTTGGTCATGGTGAATAATTTTCTTAATGTACTGTTGGATCCTATTGGCCAGTATCTTGTTGAGAATTTTTGCATCCATGTTCATCAGGGATATTGGTCTGTAATTCTCCTTTTTGGTGGGGTCTTTGTCTGGCTTTGGAATTAAGGTGATGCTGGCTTCATAGAACGAATTTGGAAGTACTCCATCTCTTTCTATCTTTCCAAACAGCTTTAGGAGAATAGGTATGATTTCTTCTTTAAACGTTTGATAAAATTCCCCTGGGAAGCCATCTGGCCCTGGACTCTTGTGTCTTGGGAGGTTTTTGATGACTGCTTCAATTTCCTCCCTGGTTATTGGCCTGTTCAGGTTTTCTATTTCTTCCTGTTCCAGTTTTGGTAGTTTGTGGCTTTCCAGGAATGCGTCCATTTCTTCTAGATTGCCTAATTTATTGGCATATAGCTGTTCATAATATGTTTTTAAAATCGTTTGTATTTCCTTGGTGTTGGTAGTGATCTCTCCTTTCTCATTCATGATTTTATTAATTTGAGTCTTCTCTCTCTTCTTTTTAATAAGGCTGGCTAATGGTTTATCTATCTTATTAATTCTTTCAAAGAACCAACTCCTGGTTCTGTTGATCTGTTCCACAGTTCTTCTGGTCTCGATTTCGTTGAGTTCTGCTCGAATCTTTATTAACTCCCTTCTTCTCTTGGGTGTAGGATCTATTTGCTGTTTTTTCTCTAGCTCCTTTATGTGTAAGGTTAGCTTTTGTATTTGAGTTCTTTCCAGTTTTTGAATGGATGCTTGTATTGCGATGTATTTCCCCCTTAGGACTGCTTTTGCTGCATCCCAAAGATTTTGAACGGTTGTATCTTCATTCTCATTAGTTTCCATGAATCTTTTTAATTCTTCCTTAATTTCCTGGTTGATCCTTTTATCTTTTAGCAGGATGGTCCTTAACCTCCACGTGTTTGAGGTCCTTCCAAACTTCTTGTTGTGATTTAGTTCTAATTTCAAGGCATTATGATCCGAGAATATGCAGGGGACAATCCCAATCTTTTGGTATCGGTTCAGACCCGATTTGTGTCCCAATATGTGGTCTATTCTGGAGAAAGTTCCATGTGCGCTTGAGAAGAATGTGTATTCAGTTGAGTTTGGATGTAAAGTTCTGTAGATATCTGTGAAATCCATCTGGTCCAGTGTATCATTTAAAGCTCTCGTTTCTTTGGAGATGTTGTGCTTAGAAGACCTATCGAGTATAGAAAGAGCTAGATTGAAGTCACCAAGTATAAGTGTATTATTATCTAAGTATTTCTTCACTTTGGTTAATAATTGATTTATATATTTGGCAGCTCCCACATTCGGAGCATATATATTGAGGATTGTTAAGTCCTCTTGTTGAATAGATCCTTTAAGTATGATATAGTGTCCCTCTTCATCTCTCACTACAGTCTTTGGGGTAAATTTTAGTTTATCTGATATAAGGATGGCTACCCCTGCTTTCTTTTGAGGACCCTTCGAATGGTAAATGGTTCTCCAACCTTTTATTTTCAGGCTGTAGGTGTCCTTCTGTCTAAAATGAGTCTCTTGTAGACAGCAAATAGATGGGTCCTGCTTTTTTATCCAGTCTGAAACCCTGCGCCTTTTGATGGGGTCATTAAGCCCGTTCACATTCAGAGTTACTATTGAGAGATATGAGTTTAGTGTCATCATGATATCTATTCAGTCCTTGTTTTTGTGGACTGTTCCACTGAACTTCTTCTTAAAGGGGAATTTTAAGAGTTCCCCTTAAAATTTCTTGCAGAGCTGGTTTGGAGGTCACATATTCTTTTAGTTGCTGCCTGTCTTGGAAGCTCTTTATCTCTCCTTCCATTTTGAATGAGAGCCTTGCTGGATAAAGTATTCTTGGTTGCATGTTCTTCTCCTTTAGGACCTTGAATATATCCTGCCAGCCCTTTCTGGCCTGCCAGGTCTCTGTGGAGAGGTCTGCTGTTACCCTAATACTCCTCCCCATAAAAGTCAGGGATTTCTTGTCTCTTGCTGCTTTAAGGATCTTCTCCTTATCTTTGGAATTTGCAAGCTTCACAATTAAATGTCGAGGTGTTGAACGGTTTTTATTGATTTTAGGGGGGGATCTCTCTATTTCCTGGATCTGAATGCCTGTTTCCCTTCCCAGATTAGGAAAATTTTCAGCTAGAATTTGTTCAAATACATATTCTGGCCCTCTGTCCCTTTCGGCGCCCTCGGGAACCCCAATTAAACGTAGGTTTTTCTTCCTCAGGCTGTCGTTTATTTCCCTTAATCTATCTTCATGGTCTTTTAATTGTTTGTCTCTTTTTTCCTCAGTTTCCCTCTTTGCTATCAACTTGTCTTCTATGTCACTCACTCGTTCTTCCACCTCATTAACCCTCGTCGTTAGGACTTCTAGTTTGGATTGCATCTCAATCAATTGATTTTTAATTTCTGCCTGATTAGCTCTAAATTCTGCAGTCATGAAGTCTCTTGAGTCCTTTATACTTTTTTCTAGAGCCACCAGTAGCTGTATAATAGTGCTTCTGAATTGGCTTTCTGACATTGAATTGTAATCCAGATTTTGTAACTCTGTGGGAGAGAGGACTGTTTCTGATTCTTTCTTTTGAGGTGAGGTTTTCCTTCTAGTCATTTTGCTCAGTGCAGAGTGGCCAAAAGCAAGTTGTATTGGGAAAAAGAGAAAAAGAGAGGAGAGAAAGAAGGAAAGAAAAGAGAAAGAGAAAAAAAAGGGAAGAGAAAAAAAAAACGAAAGAAGAAAAAAAAAGAAGAAAAAGAGAAAGAAAAAGAAAGGAGAAAAAAAAGGGGGGGTGGGGGAAGGAAACAAATCAAAAAGCAAAACAAAACAAAAAAACAAAACAAAACAAAACAAAAAAACAAACAAACAAACAAACAAAAATCCAAAAAAAAAAAAAAAAAGAACCACCGGGGAGTATCTTCTGATTCTGTGTACTTTAAGTCCTTTGACTTCCCCTGGAATTTGTCCGTCTAGCTGGTGTTCTGGGGGAGGGGCCTGTTGTGCTGATTTTCAGGTGTTAGCAGTTGGGGGAGCTGCTGTGCCCCCTCCTGGTGCAGGGCTCAGTGGGGGTTGTTTACCCCGTGAGGCCGCAGGAGGAACAGCCCCAGTGGCGGGGCAGCTCTGGAAACCTGGAGTCAGCTCCGGCAGGAACTCCGTCTGCAGGGCCTGGAGGCTCCGGGGCGGGGCTGCTGATCTGCTCAGCTGGGGCAGGAGCGTCCTCGCTGTCCTGGGCCCTCCCGGCCTCTGCCTGTCCCGGGGGAGGCCGGATCCTGGGCTGTGTCCCGGCGCCCTGTGCTCCGGAGCCTGCGCTGGTGGAATCGCGCTCCCGGGCCGCGCAGCCCCCTCCGCGGAGCCGCCGCCCGAGCCCCTCCGAGCTGCTCCTGGAACCGCGCAGGCCCCTCTGCACGGAGCTTCTTCCTCTGCCCGAGCCCGGCCGAGCTGCTCCCGGGGCCGCGCAGCCCCCTCCGCGCAGTCCCCTCCGCGGAGCCGCCGCCCGAGCCCCCCCGAGCTGCGCTGCAGCCCTTGGGGAGCTCGGCGCACTCTCCTGGGCGCGCAGTTGCTCTGTTACTGTCCCCGGGAGCCCGAGGGCATCCCCGCCCTCCCGGGTCCTGCTCCAACTCCCCACGAGCCCCTTTCCGCCCGGGAAGGTCGGTGCAGCTCCTGCTCCTCCGGGACGGGGCTCTCCTGTCCTGGGGACACTCGCCCCGGCCTCAGCCCGGCTCCTCGCGGGGCCCCTCCCCCTTGGAGGCCTTTGTTTCTTTATTTCTTTTTCCCCGTCTTCCTACCTTGATAGAAGCGCGAATTCTTCTCACTGTTGCATTCCAGGTGTTCTCTCTTTAAATCTCAGGCCGAATTCATAGATTTTCAGGATAATTTGAAGGTTTTCTAGGTAGTTTGGTGGAGACAGGTGATTTGGAGACCCTACTCTTCAGCCATCTTGCTCCTCCCCCTATCTTTATTTTTTTGTGGATAAAGAGGCCCAAAGCAAATAGATCTTTAAAATCTTCAGAAATAAATCACATGAAAATAATTATAATCTATAATTCATAGCTTTGTTTTTCACAAAGGTAATAAGTTAAACATTCTCCTTGGAGGTTTCTTTATTGTGCAAAATGCTACTAATTAATTAGAACTGTTCTTTCTACAACTTCTTGACATGCCAAGCAAGGATATTTACGTTTCCAAAGAGAAATGGAAACAGTTGCAGGGTTTGAAGAAGGACTAGGGATCATCAGCCTGAAATTAGACATTGATTATGTTATCTTCCCAGCCTTGATTCCTTCAAGATTTTCTTCTAGGAAGCAATGGTCAGCTGGAGGAAAGGAAAGCAATATGTAGCCGCACACATTTGCAACTTGGTCTGAATATCACAATGAGGAAAGAAATGATGGGCTAGCTGGTGGCCAAAGTGTTCTCAGTAATAGTGTTTCACTGTGTCTCCTCTTCACAACTCCAACTCTTAGCAGCATAACTTGAGCCTTTGTTCTATGCACAAACATCCCCAATTCCACTCAGATTGTCCTGTGGTCACTAGGAAGCCAACACTGTGCAGACCCTTCACACCTACATCCTCCCTGTGTCTCCAACTGTCTTGCAAAGAGAAGTATGCCTTCCTAAAAGTAGCCATTCAACATATTTTATCTCTACCAATGCGATACAACATGCAAATATTTTTATGGCCACAGGCACACACAGAGAAGACTGTTACAAAGAGCATTTCCAAGACAGTGCTTAAAATATTTTGTTTATCCCATTTGAGTACCAAAAGAAAAAGAAAATCCCTCCTGTTTGGATCTCAGTTCCCTTCATAAGACCTATGCTGTTGAACAGTGCCCCTGGTCAATAAAAAATCTAAGTAGTGATGATAGCTGACTTTCCTTCCAGAGGTTGACCCTTACGTTTCACAAGTATTTATCTTCATGGCTCACTTAGGAACACCCTCCCTTACCTCACATGTCAGTCCCTGTAGATAGAAACCTTAGATCATAACAATGAGAGCAGAAAATCCCGAACCCCTCACATCTCCCAGACTCTTCGAAGCGTCCACTCAAAGAAAAAGGAAAGCATAGTGGACACTGCTCAAAAGTTGGTGCGTGCTGCATGTGGGGTCTTGGCGACCCTCTGAGTGAGACGCACAGGTGAGATGGTCAACACTTCTGCCGTTGGATGTCACCTCTTCATGGCACTCTGTGTGCTAAAAAAAGGAAGGTGCTCAAGCTGGAATATGCATCAATTTTCCTATGCATCAGTCTTCCAAGAGATGCTAAAATTTGAAAGACTGATTGAAAAAATGCTATTTAGGCAACTTCAAGAAGAAAGAGAAAGAATTCATTTTTCAGGGTCGTGACCAGGAGAAGACTAATGTCAAGAGTCAGGGAGGAGCTCTACCAGGTGTCTACTAAATCTCTCTTTTCTTCAATTTAAATAATGAGGTGACAGGTGCATTTGCATTAAACATATTTATTTGTGGGTAACATATTCGAACTAGTTCATCACTTTTAATTTAGGTTTAATTGAATGTTTATAGATATTCAGGGTTGCTAATGTGATTAACGTTTTTATATATTTCCTAACCTAATTTACTTGAATACGTGTTCAATGTATATTTTCGACATTGATCATGCTGGGCTTAATTTCCAGATTTTCACCTACACTTTCATGCCAAATGAACTCCCAGTTTCAATTCAACCATACTTTTATTCTATATCTTAGGCTCTCTAAATACATTTTGCAATCAAAGCCCAGATGTATTCTTTAAAAAAATCTGTAATTTGACATGTGACTGAACTTCTTGAAATGAAAACATTTTGTTATTTCAGAAACTCAGTGGGTTCGATTTTTTTCCTTAAATGTAGGCATCCTTATAATAAAGATGATTTTAAAAATCAAAAGAGAATTTGTTTTTTATGCATATTGCCCTAGAATTGCTGAAGGGGAACAACCTCACCAAGAATTTTTTTTTTTTTAATGAAATTGAAAATAAAAGGTAACAGTTTCACCTAACAGACTGGCAAAAATTGAAACAGAAGCCCATGCCTAGCACCGGCCAGGGCAGCAGTCTATAACCTGGCTGATGGAATTGCAAACTGCCATGTCACTCACTACTGTAGGAAAAGTCTTTAAAATATGCATACCCTCTAATACAGTAGTTTTACTTTTAGGAATCTAACCTATGGAGATAACCAGAAATGTTGGAAAGCTATATGTACGAGGACATTCCTGCCCACTCATTTATAGTAGATAAAGGTAATAAACAGCATAAATATTTAGACAAAATATTTAAGGAAGTACTCATAAAAAGACACTGGTAGCCATTTAAAGTAAAGGTAGAGAGAAGTACTTGGTAGCATGGAAAGACACGATATACCACTAACCAAAGGAGTAGGCTACCGATAGCATAATGCCAATTTTTACTAACTTGCATGTAGTATCTTAAATGCAGGGAACAAAGATAAGATTAGATATATCCCGAAATGTTAGCATCACTTATATTTGACTTGTGAGACAATGGGAGATTTAATTTGGTTTGTCTTTGTTATTATTATTGTTGCCTTTTGTTTTTATTTATTTTTATAGTTTCTTCAGAGAACATCTGCTATTTTCATAGAATGAAGAGAGTTAAGTAGCCTTTGATTGGAACAATGCTTAATAGAAATGACATTTTCCTTCTATTTTTTCTTTATTGTGTTTAAGAGAGGCAAGAGGAGGCCCTCCCATCCGTGTCGCCTCTACCCGCCCTCCCTGTCCAGAGGTGTTAGTGGATCCGCTGGGTCACAGCCCATGACCCTTTGCATCATGAGCGAGGCTGCTGCACATCCAAACACCACACTCATAAATGGGGTATCTTTTTTGGCTTTTTCTTGCTTCTCTTTGGCCAAAATGGCTCACTGAACTGAGTGTCCCTCCCAAGCCAAAGTCTGGCTTGCTGTCTCTCTCTTTCTTTACATTCAGTTGTTTGGGTTTGGATTCTTTCCACAGCTTCC
The DNA here is from genome assembly GCF_011100685.1 of Canis lupus familiaris. Classification (NCBI taxonomy): domain Eukaryota; kingdom Metazoa; phylum Chordata; class Mammalia; order Carnivora; family Canidae; genus Canis; species Canis lupus. The sequence continues at coordinate 55,976,776 of NC_049243.1, read as the reverse complement.
CCCCTCCCCCAGAATAAGTCAGCTTTGAGGAGAAGAGTGAGAGTCCAGAACTGGATTTGGGCTCCCCGCAGTGAGGACACTGAGACTTGAAGTTAGGCTGCCTACTCCAGTCTTGTTTGCCAAAGCACTCTGCAGATTTCCTGCACAAGTCCCTCCAACACAAGGTTGTGTGTCCAGTCTTATTTTTCTCCTATTCTTACTTATGCCTGAAACTCCCTGGGAGCCTCCTAAGCCAGGGACACTAGGATTTGAAGTGAGAATCAGGCATTCCTCGGTCCCCTAAGCAAACACCACTCATTAATTTAAAGATTCTTGCCCCATCCAGGCCTCGCATCAGGGGCCTTTGATCTGGGGTGTCCTGTAGGCTCTGCTCCTCGAATGGCCCTGAGCTTGGTTTAATGCTCTGCTGCTGCCATCTTGAATTGTTGAGGGATATTTCAACAAAAGGCACCCGGCCTGCCAAATTGTGTAGCTGGTTATACCCTAGCCTCAAGCACTGAAAGTTCTTTCTGATAAAATATGTGGCAAAGTCAAAATTCACAAATAGATAAATTTGCTTCGTGTACTGGGGAAAAGAACATAGGAGCACCTCTTTTCTTTTGGATTGCCCGTTAATACAAAGAACTGTAAGAACTGTCTCTCTTTCCCAGCAAGCCTTCTGAGCCCTTCTTTTTTTTTTTTTTTGCACCTAACTGTAGATTTGCATTTGAGAATTACTTTCAGAGCTGAAGTAAAACCCCTGGGCTTTCTGCAGTGTTATCGGAAGAATGGACAGGAAAGGTCACTAAACTATGGAAAATTATAGATAATCTGTGACCTCAAGATTTCAGCTCTGTAAGTATTTTCACTTAATCATGACAGGCTGACTAATCTTTGGGGGGTTCTAAACTTATGTCGAGATTAAATTCATATGTAAATAGAAGAGCAAGCCTTGTCTGATGAGCCCAGCGAGGCTCTCTTGGATCTTAATCAGTCATTGGCTGGCGGGCAGGTCAGTTAGTAAATCAAATTATGACATCATAGAATGTTCCCAGTATTGATTCTTTGTCGTGCCATCTCTAAGAAAAATAACATCACTCTCATCCTTCCCCAGGATTTAGTTGAGAGGCCTGTGCTCATGGCCTTTCTAATCAATGTCAAATTTCCTTTGGGGCAAGGTCAGGAATAGCCGTTTTAGCTGAAACAATAACTAGAGATCACAATGGAATTATTTCTATCCATAGCCAGCATGAAGTTATGTTTACTGTGTCTCTTTTAATCCAGTGCGCTGCCAACAAATTTATATTAAATGCATGTAATATTCCAATCTGTTTAAAAGATTTGGTAGAAAATGAAAGAATAGAGTGTATTATGAATAACTGTCTGTTGAGAGGCTCCAGGGACACACTGTACTCGTTTTAAATTCATCATATTAAAACAGATATGGTTCTCCTATGCCAATACCCTTTCCAATTTGTTTACAGCAAAATGGGTCAACGGACCATTAATTCAGTTGCAAAACTGTCATCTCTCGCTTTAGGTTTTGTACAACTAATGAGACTTCACTGGTATTTGCTCACACAGTCTTCTGCACTTCAACGTTAATGATTTCTATTGACAAGGTTATTGGATTCAAAGTGAAATGTTTACACTGGAAGGGGAAACAAGCGTCAAATATGAAGCTCAAATAGATACTCCAAGCTGGAGAAGCTTATCATGGCTAAACCTGCTACTGTTTATTCCCTCTAATGAAAAGCAAGAACAACAGGAGACATGGGGATGAATGTAATGAAGAGAAACAATACCAGGATTCTGAGAGGTTAATCCAGGCACAACAGAGTTAATCTGGGAGACGCCCGGGGAGGTGTAGGGCTAAAGACTTAGACAAAACTTGCTACTTTTTGATCCGGTTGTACCCAATGAATGACTCTATTTGCAAAGAAGATTTTGGATTTTCAAACCAGTGGGGCAGAAGTTACATCCTTCATTTGTCTTGTGAAACACACTTGGGTACTTATTTCCCGAATAAATGATGTCAAACATCTTAATTTTCTTCTTGAACAGCAAAACAAAAGGACCGTGACAATACAGATACTTAAGAAGACACAGAGTTTGACTCAAGACCAAAAAGTCTCTGAGAGCCAAACCATGTATCCAACAGATGCTACAATAATATTATTTTGTAAGATGGGGATAAAATGTCATTTTATTTAATGTTCCAAGGTTGAAAAGATAAAATGTACACGTTTGATGAATGATCACTTAAAGTGCTTTGAAATAATCATTTATTTCAAACTGCATAGTCTACATTATTATAGCTGACAAAAGGGTTAAATTTAAGAGTACGGCTCTGCTTTGCACATGAGTGGAAAAGCTCTGGCTTGAAAAGCTGAACTTTCAAACTATGAGTGAATTAAACTCACTTAGGATTTTCCTAAGTAAAAAACCAACCATAACCTGGAGGTGGGGGGGTTATTTGAGTCAAATTAATATTTCTGAGAACTAACCATGTTTTTTGAATTCAATAGCATATCTTCAACATATCATTAAACACTCACATGAAAATCCCCAGAGATTAGAGCAAAGACTACAACACATAAACTGTCCACAATTACACCACACTCCACATTTGAATGAATGGGAAAATCTGAAAACAGAGTAATAAGAACCAAATAAAAGCAATATTACAGCCTTTTTGGAGAATGGGTAGATGGACATGGGGGTATGCTACTGTCAGAACATTAAATTGGTCTTGCCCTAAATCCAAGTGAATGTTTCCACAGTTGTATAAGAGAAAGGTTTTATCTTAATGGCAATTTTCTGTTCACTTTCCTAATTTGAAATGTTATCATGGAAACATATTTTAAGTGAAATGTTTTATATCAAACTATAAAACAATCTTCTTACAAAAGTTTCTTAAATTTACAGTTTTAAAAAGTATATCTTAACCTAAAGAGGTAATATAAAAATCATGCTGAAGTGTAAGTGCTACTTGAAAATGTATTTACCATTGTTATTTCTTATTGTTTAATAAAATGAGCTTCAAAGCAAATAAGACATCTTCATCTCTCAAGGATGTATCATTTTTTTTACATTTATAAATGCATCAGAAAAATAAATATGTTTATAAGAGATTCTTTTTGAATTGCATTAGTGAGGTTATATTTGATCTCATTATTCAAACCATTTTCATTTTCCAGGATATTATTTTTATATTGGTTAAGTAGAAATGAACACAACTTATATAAAGCAACAGTAAAAATGCTTTCTCATGCACATGTTTTGTTTAATTCTGAACTGTTTTGTGTAATCCTCTTTTTAAAAATAATTTATAATGTTATATGCTTAACTTTGTCAAGATCACTCAAAAGTTTCTAGGTAACAACATCACTAAAATAAACCAAATAGATTAAAAGATAAAACTGAATCCTTAGTTATTGTAGTTAGCACAACTTGCCTCCTGGAACATATAAAGGAGGCCCTCAACAATGGGCATTATTTCATCCAAAGAATAAAGAGAAACCATGATATTGTCTGAATTTGCAGAAAAAAAAAATGCTTCCCCCACTTCCCCCCAAGGACAGAACAAGGACTGTTGTTGGAAATTGCAATTACAAGTAGACTTCAGGTCAATATAAACTGAGACATTTAGAAAATTTTAGGTGCTCAACAGTCAAAATGGCTGCTTTGATTTGTGGTAGGCTTCATATCACAGGATATTTATTTAAGAGAAAATAAGAAAACAAGAAAAAACACCTTTCTGTAAAAGGAAGTCTTTATGGTCAGGTGGTGGAAATAAAGAGCCCATAAAGTCTGTCTCAGTGTAATATGTTACATTCTGCAAACATCACAAGCGAGTCAGGAGGCTATCACATCAGGTGTGTGGACATATGTTTACCTGGGACTTCTGTGGAAAACAGAGCAAAGCCCATTTGGGGCTGCCTTTGGAAAATCGTGGTGAGACCCATCCAAACTGACTCTAGAGAAACTGATTCAAGGTTATCATCATCTAAGACATAAAGAATCTCAATGCTTCTGAAATGTTGACCCTTTTTCCTGCCTCATTATCACTCCTTATAGCACAAGGTGTGAGCAAACAACCCTCATCTGGGTGCTTCCTCACCCACCAGTTTGTGAGATGGATGGATAGATATCTATGATTGTGTCTTTGTGGACATTCTGTTCCCCGGAAAGAATTCCAGAAAAGATGACAGGCAGGGGAGCTGAAATGGATGGAGAAATAGGAAGAAAACCCACAGAGGTTGTTGGGAGAAAATAATCTCTGAGATTGGAACGGGGAAAAGAGAGAGTTTTTTATTGGGGCATTTTCCCCCTCAATTAATAGTGGATACAAATAATGTCCCCCCCTCCCCGCCCCTCGGATGCCTTTCCTTACCTTCCAGATCTGACTGAGGCTCTGCTATGTGGTCCCCACCTCCTGTAATTCTTGCTTACCTGTTACTTGTGCCCCTGGGTAGGAAGTGACCATCTGAACATCTGCATCCCTACAGAAGTAAGCTCAGTGAGCAAGGGGGGATCACTTTCTATTACAGAGCCAATGTCTCCCCCATGCTCACCAGGGATCTTGCACAGGGAGCCCCACTACACCTTCAAGACAGCTAAGTAGCAGTATTTGTGGTGCCCGACAGGGCATAGCAGCACACTCAGATTTTGGCCTTTGGAGCCAGAGGGGCCTGCGTTGTAGTCCTGGTTTCTGTCACCATTTGCTGTTGGACTTAGGGAAGTCGGTTACCTCTGTATGCCTCCAATTCGTCCTCTGTAAAGAGAGGATTCAGGCAGTGCATACCTCCTAGGAGCACCAAATAATCAGTGAGTATCAGGCACTTGGAACAGTGCCAGGCACGGAGTGGATGGATCTGACTCTTAAACACTCTGCGAAGATGCCCTAAATTATAAGATATAAAAAGATTTTCTTCCCAGAACAGAGAACAACAATAGGTGATGGACAAGTGTTGTTAGGAGGGATGAGTGGTAGAAGTAGTACCCCCACTAGGACAGCCCCCAAGGGACACACAAGAGCTGCTGTGGAGGACAGACACCGGCGAGTCACAAGTACTCCGACGTCTTTGCCTGAGAAGCCATTCCCACTGGAAGGGGCCTGAGTGAGGCTCTGATGAGAGGTATTCCTTCCCAGCATCTGGCCGCTTTACAGAATATCAATTCTTTCCTTACTAATCATTGTCATTACACACCACCAACCAGGAGATGCATGTCCAAAAGAACTCCTTATTAAAAGCACATATGTTGTCTGAAAGATGTGACCAAACAGCATGGGGAGGGGACAGGGACAGGTTCAGGAAGTATCTGTTTACCCAACAGAGAATTCATCGAGCAGCTACTATGGACCAGATGTCACAGTAGATGTAGATGTTTGTGATGCCAAGTTAGGTAAGGCCATGTCTTGGGATCCTAAGGTCTTTCTTCAGTGGTTGATGCTGAGGAAATTGGTCAACCTCTTAAGGAGGGAGGATACATCTCGATCCTCACCTTGCACCACACGTTAAAACAAAATCTTAGGCGTCTTAAATGTAAAACAACGAACAAACAAACAAACAGAAAACAAATACAAACTATAAATGAAGAATTGCCTGATACGCTGGTAGAATAGACCTTTCTAAATGCATAGGTTCAGTAAAAGAAATTTAAAAAGATTATAAGATGATATTAATTCACAATTATTATACTTACAAGTCAACATATCATGAAAATAACAAACCAGGGAAAATATCTGAAATAAAAGCAAAAAGTCAGCAATCTGGAATTCACTTTATTGCCTTATAGGATGCTGAGCCCTCCCCAAGCCCACTGCACCATCAGTTGATAACATCCTGCCCTGGCTACCGGGTAAGATTCTGAAACAAAACAAAACAAAACAAAACAAAACAAAACAAAACAAAAAAAAGGATGCCAGGCCAATGCTTAGGAATTCTAGAGAAGCTGAGGACTTCCAATAGAAATAATTAATCATAACAAATTTAGGGTGTTAGCAATAGCAGAAAGCTGTGGAAGATCTATAAAAGCTATCTGTACTGTCTCCCTAATTTTTTAGTATATTTAAAACTGCTCTAAAACATAGTCTACTTAAGACTAAAATAAAAATATACATATTGAAAGTAAAGTCTGTTACTAAACCGTAAGCAAGAGAGACAACTTTGGCTGATACATGGTAATCATTATTCTTTTAAGATATTTTTTTTTCTATTGAACAAAAAAAAATGTAGTGATCTATATTCATATCCTTCTTTTTAAATTTGTGGTCCTGATTAATTTTACTGGTAGTATTTTTCTTCATTTAAGAGTAGTGATTGGTCATCGCGAAAAGAAAATCTAACTATATAGCCATATACAAGTGAGATAGATCTGGTAGTGAAAGAATACTTCGTGTGTTTGAGTGACTGGGTGTATCCTGAAAATATACAAAGGATATGCAATTTATATGCATATGACTTTTAATGGCTGCAGAACCCTGCATTATATGACAGATTATTCTTATTTGGCCAGTACCTTACTTTGGGACATTAACATTCTTCACAATCTTAAATGTTGTTTTTTTAAAACTTCACTCAGTGAAGCACTCTTTCTATTCATTGTGGCATATTTCTGTAATTATTTCCTTAGCAGAAATACCTAGAAATGGGATTTCTGAGTCAAAAGCTATGAATAATTCTAGGATGTCTATAAATGTTGCCAAATCACTCCCAAAATTAGTGCCACTGTACATTCTAATAAGCCACGTTGGAGAGCATCTGGCATCTGGCATGTCCCTTCATTAATTAGATCAGCCGTTTGGCAGAAAAAAAGTTTGAGAAGCACTTGTAGATACCATGCTCTTGTTATAAAATGCCCTATTGTCCAAATATAAAATAAACTAAAGAAAATTTCAAATGAAATTCTTACATTTTAAAATTATAACATTCTACAAAACATTCTATTATAACATTCTATAAAATTAAAAAAGATTTTGGGTTATTTCCCTTGTTGCTCTATTAAAAACTACAAATTAGGGATGTGTGGGTGGCTCAGCAGTTGAGTGTCTGCCTTCAGCTCAGGGCGTGATCCTGAGTCCCCAGATCGAGTCCCACATCAGGCTCCCTGCACGGAGCCTGCTTCTCCCTCTGCCTATGTCTCTGCCTCTCTCTCTCTCTCTCTCTTTCTCCGTGTCTCTCATGAATGAATAAATAAAATCTTTTTTAAAAACTATAAATTAACATTGTTAAATACAAAATACATTAAATAATAAGGAGAGATAGACATGTATTGGCATCTATATAAAATTCTACTTCCCACAACAATAGGGCTTCAGTTAAAAATCAGTTGATGGGGATCCCTGGGTGGCGCAGTGGTTTCGTGCCTGCCTTTGGCCCAGGGCACAATCCTGGAGACCCGGGATTGAATCCCATGTCGGGCTCCCGGTGCATGGAGCCTGCTTCTCCCTCTGCCTATGTCTCTGCCTCTGTCTCTCTCTGTGTGACTATCATAAATAAAAATTAAAAAAAAATCAGTTGATGATCATGTTTATAATTTTTATAAACTGGTAAATTGGAAATTGACTTATCATGGCTGCATAGAGCTGGCTAGCTACGTAGCTGCAGTCCTCAGCGTGTTTTACATCAACTCAGGGTGTTTTACATAAAACAGTAAGTATAACATAATTATTGTAGAAAGAATGCCTTTTGGCCAACAGGATGAAGTGTGCAGGAAATGTTCCTTATTTTCATGAAGTCAGCCTCTCTGGCTCTCTGTGCCCCATGTTTCCAGACTTATGGGAAATGCAATCTCAAATATGACGGCATCACCCTCCATCTCCAGAACTGTGGAGATGATTCCAGAAGTTCCCACATGGGTCTTGCAGGTTCTGAGGCTCTGATGCATCTGCACTGGCAGGTTCCTGTTTGGGCGGGATGGGGAGACCCAGGACCCCTTCCCCTTTCTAAACCCAGAACCAGCTCTTTCTCTACTTGGGCACTCAGTCCATGCAGAAGCCCGTCAGGTACAATCCCTGCATGTGCTTTCCTTCTGCAAGAGAGAAACCCAGGCTCCAGGAGAACGCATCTCTACTTTCTAGCTCTGCAGAAATTCCTCCCGCAAACTCTCCCAAAGCAACAGCTACCTGCTGATATCTTGCAGAGGAAAATACAGAGTAAAGAGAAGACACAAAACAATATTTAAACTTTCTTTCTTTCTTTCTTTTTCTTTCTTTCTTTCTTTCTTTCTTTCTTTCTTTCTTTCTTTCTTTCTTTCTTTCTTCTTTCTTTTTCTTTCTTTCTTTCTCTTTCTTTCTTTTTCTTTGCTTGCAAAGGAGGATCTGTCTAGTGTAGATAATGTCATCAGCTGTCCTGAGATGGATCACTCTGGAAACCTCAATTTCTCAATAATTAGTAAATTAGGGGGAAAAGAAGTCTGAACAATTTCAGTAGAGGGAAAAGAAAGACAAAGAACATACTGGGCTGGGATTTAAACAGAGTTTACTGCTTCCAATGAGGATCTTCAAATGCCAATAGGGTTGGGCTCAGAGTTACTGCAGACATTTTAAAAGATGGGAGGTTTGCTCTTCTTTCACCTCCCCGGAACGTTCTCCTCCACCAGAAACTTTCTTCCTACCTTAGCATCCTCAAGTGTTTGTATCTGATACTGAATCTCCCTCCTTTTTTCCTCTCAAGCTCAGGCTGCAGGTGCTCTCAAGGTGAGCTCAATACCTGAGCACCTGTAGGCTACATATGGAAAATCCTTCTGGAGCTCTGTAGGGACCATGCTCTGAGTGGGCAGCCTGGAGATGGGACTTTCACAGAGGGAATGTCGTGCCCCTCCTTAGGAAAGGAAGCTGCTGTAGCGAACCAACAGAAGAGACATTTGGAGCACCTGAACAAATTAGACCTTCTGTAAACTCAGGAACACAATGTGCACACGAAGTTACTCTGTTTGCTCGAAAGGGTGGCCACGACCATGTGGCAGCTGAGAGGGGATGGGGGACTACACACTTTCAAAGGTTTCTAAAGTAATTACTTAGGCAGGGAGGCATCTGTTTACCATAATTTTCTACATAAAAGGTTTTCTTTTCCCCATTTGCACTGAACACCCTTCCTCTCCATGTCCAGTCTGCTCCTGGAGTCAGAATTAATTAATCCATCTCTGGACTCGAGTGACATGTTGTTGATATGGCCACTGATGTACTGGGTTTGGCTCTGTCATATTTGATATGTGCTTGTCTCTTCTGGTAGATTCTGAATGGCTCTGAAACAGGGGCCAGGTTTCCGTCCTATATTCACTCACACATTCAAGCAATGTCATCGCTCTGCTCCAGGGAGGACTGCAGGTAAGTAGCTAGCTAGATATATGCAACAATGCTAATGTGGAGAGGGAGAACTGCTTGCAGAGGATATTAGATCTCATTGAGATCAAGCATCTGGGTCCTTTGGCTTTAAAGTCCCAGCACTCAGCATGGTACTTGGCACATAGTTCGAACCATGTTTGCCCTGCTGAATTAAGTTTGTGTTTGTATCTAAAGTTTGATATAGGGGCACCCAGGTGGCTTAGTCAGTTAAGCATCTGCCTTCAGCTCAGGTCATGATACCAGGATCCTGGGATTGAGGCCCACATTGGGCTCCTTGCTCAGTGGGGAGTCTGCTTCTTCTTCTCCATCTGCCCCTCCCCCTGTTCATGCTCACTCTCTCTCTCAAATAAATAAATAAAATCTTTAAAATAATAAAATAAAATCTAAGCCCAACTTAGATTTGGAGTCTTGCTAGTCCGGTAATAAGTGGCCCTGGCCCTCACCTGTCAGTTGACTATTTCTGAAAATAGATGATCTATGTGAAAGATGGTTATTGTTCTAAAAAATGATGCTGTCCTAAAGATACGTGAGCAAGCAGTGCTGCTTCAGTGTCAATACTAGATCTGTTCTCATTCTCCACAAAATAATCAGGATAGAAGTCATGTCAGTGGGAAAAAGGTATAAAGAGATTTCTTGCAGTCCAACCTTCTTTTTCTGTGGCTGGTAACACTGAGTCCAGATAGCGCTCAGATTGAAACATTGGAGAATGTCCTTGTCTCTACAATGATGAGTAAATGCGTCCACCTGGGGCTTTTGAAGATTTTATTTACACCTCCACTATCTCAGCAATTTTAATAAGCTACAATAGCTTCATGTTCTGTTTTGAAGTGTGTAAGTAAATATTCAAATTGCCTTAAACTTATGTTTATATCTCCTACAGGACTATTGAGATTTTGATGTGAAAACTTAATCTTTCACATTTTTATACTAATGTCCTTGTTGATGGTTATCTGAAAGAAATAATGAATGAATGAATGAATGAATGAATGGCACTTTTGATGTAGACTGAATGCTAGTTCCATTTGGATCCTGCAGTACTGACACTTTTCTTCACTTTGAGTCTATTAAGTCAATTGAAGGAAATCTTTCTAATCAGTATCACCCATTTCCCTCTAAAGAATAAGATTCTTTTTTTGGAAGTTACTAGAAATGAGTTTGCAAAGATCTGAGCAGGGTCCTATGTATAAATTTAGTAAACAGACACAAATTCTTGTGACCAATAAACTTGTATTATTTGTAATCAAAGCTCTGGTTCCTTTATTCAGTACTTGGCTCTTGGGCCATACACAGAATTAACACGACACATTCCAGGGAAAAGTTCTGTGAGACTGGGTGGGCGGTATCTCATGATCTGTGACATCTTTACTTTGTGCAATCATTAAAAACTAATCCTAAGCACACTTTGTCATTTGTAAAGGCCGACCCTGCAACATGTTGGGGTAGTTACCCCTTCCTTTTGTTCAGAAACAGAAAAGATTTCAAACACTTCTAAAGTAATTTCATACATAAGTGCTTTTAAAAACCACAAATGACTATTAACTGTTCATGGAAAGGAGCCCTTCTATCCCGATAAGAATGTAATCATATTTAGACAAATTTAGGAGATGACATTCTAGACCTAGCAACACCTAGAAGATCTCTTCACACATCATTTGCTTTTTTTCTTCTTCTTTTTGATGGATGGATGAGCAAACTTTAAGGAGCTAATGAGCAGTTAAAAGTTGAAATGGGAAGGGACAGTAACGTTAAGACAAGTTAAAAGCTCTTCCCCACACCAGCTCCCAACACTGCCTCCCCAGCCGCTTCCCCTGTGAACTTTTTGTGTTTCATTCATTTTGCTGGAATTGGAAGTGGAGAGGCCAAGAAAAGGCCATCTCCTGCTTCATTGACTAGAGCTATCCTGTAAGCGAGTTTAATGGGTTAGAAGTTAATACAGTGACAGTTCTAAGGAAAGTTACCAAGTGTTTCCAGGGCCTGGAGAGGCTCCCTGCAGCTCTGGCTTCTCCATTCCCCTTGTCTTGTATGTGTGGAAGCTTCCATGACAAACCAGGGGCACGTCTCAGGAAACAAAGCCAGCAGCTAATAGGAGTGTGAAGAGCCTCATTAAGGAAGGATCTGGCAAAGAACTAGCTGTAATTACAGCTGACCTTAAAGTGTTGGTCACGTGAACAGATAAGCTCTTAAAAGAGAAATCAAATTTCCTTTAAATTTGCAAACTATTGTTTTCTTGTGTTCATCTTCTAAAGAGGGGCCCTCCTCAGTGGTGATGTGAGCCCTCTTGGTTACACCAGGTTCCTCTGTGAGCTTCTATTTTATCATCTTCTTTTATCAATTTGTCATTTTCCCATGTGGTTTCCTCCAAAGCACATCCAGGAAGGGGCAACAGAGCCATGAAATTCTTTCCTTAAAAAAAAAAAAAAAAAAAGAAATTCTTTCCTTCAACAGAGCACAAAAAGAGCCTTTCCCTCCATACCATCCAAGCACATGCTTTGGGATATATATTTTTGCCTTTTTGTTGGAGTAATGTACATGAGAGAAGAGCACACAGCTCCTAAAACTGTCTGAGCTTTTGCAAATGGAAAATTCTCATCTAAGCAGCGCTCAGAGTAAGAACAGAATGTGGCCAGCTGTGGAAATAAGTGCCAGCAAGTTTGTTGTCTTACAGTTCTAAAGGCAAGATGTCCCAATCAAGCTGTTAGCAGGGTTGGTTCCTTCTGGAAGCTGTCTGTTCTGGGCCTGTCCCTTAGCTGGAGGGACAGCTGGCAATCTTTGGGGTTCCTTGGCTTGTCAATGCATCCCTCCAGTCTTTGCCTCTATCTTCCCATGGCGTCTTCCCTGTGTGTCCTCTTCTCTTCTTATGAGGTCACTCCGATGATGAGTCTAAACCTGATTACATCGGCAAAAACTCTTATTTCCAAATTAGGTCACACTTCCAGGTACTGGGGCTTAGGGCTTCAACATATCTTTTGGAGGGACACAATTCAGCCCATAACAATCAGTTTGTAGACACTCTCACACCCACCTTTCCAGTCTCTCTCCTCCCCACAACCCAAGACAACCACTGACATAATTTCTGACAGCACAGTTTTTCATTTGAGCTTTATTTGAGTATGCACATAGAGTTCTATGTGCTATGATAGGATTTTTAAGGGTGGCTTCCCAAATGTTACTAGTCATGCAGATTCTCTGAACTGGCTTCACAGCCAATACTTCTGATTAGCAATTAATTACACAAACAGTACATAGTATTACAAATCAGTTAGCCAATCATAAAATCATCATGCCATTATTATGGAAGAGAAGTGAGGGAGTTTAGAACACGTTACCCCAAAATATGGCACCTTGGAATATTGAATATTCTGAGCTGAAGGACTTTGAGAAATGGACTCTGTCTGCCCCTTCTCTATTTTTTTTTAATTTTTTATTTATTTATGATAGTCACACACAGAGAGAGAGAGAGAGAGGCAGAGACATAGGCAGAGGGAGAAGCAGGCTCCATGCAGGGAGCCCGACGTGGGATTCGATCCTGGGTCTCCAGGATCGCGCCCTGGGCCAAAGGCAGGCGCCAAACCGCTGCGCCACCCAGGGATCCCTGCCCCTTCTCTAGTACAGGTCATAGGACCCTTGTGTGAGAGGTGCCCTCATCATACCCAGAGGAAAGAGCATCCTATCTTCAAGATGGAGGGATGCCACAAAAAATCTGAGCCAACAGGACCTGTCAAGTTTCCCCCAGTTTATCACCTTTACCTAATATTCCTTAACCTATCATACCTTTCCAGGACTTCCCACTCTTCCTCAAACCTAGTATAGAAACATGTTTAACTCTTTCTTCGTGTCTTCACTTCCTCCCACGTCACATATTAAATATTAAATATGTGTGTGTGCTTTTGTCCTGTGCATCCGTCCTGGTTAGGGCTAATTTCAGACTAAGAGGGTAGAGGAAAAGTTTTTCTCCTCTACAGAAGAAAGCAAAGTAAGTTTGTTTGTAAACAATGGTTCTTCAATAGTGGCAACATTTTACATGAATGCATCAGATATATTCAGGTCAGCTCTCCAACATTTGTAGTATCAGGTGTGCAAGAAATGCACCTCCCCTGATTTCTCATTTTAAGCCAGCACTCCACTAGGACAATAGAACTTAACCACTGTTGATGTCATGTTTCCTGGATTGGGTCTAAGTTCTGGGGAGCTATGTGGTGGAGAGCCCTGGGGAAGGTTTAAGGATCTCTGGGTCACCTGTCTCTGCAAGTATCTGCTGAGATGTCCGTGGCTCTGATTGTGGACTGTTAGTCCATGTTGGGCCACAAAACAGCTCAGCTCTCAGCTCTGTCTCCTGTGAATCCTGAATTTCCTGAGAATCTTCCTTTTATTTCTATGCCATGTGAGCCTGGGATCTTTGAGTCCATTTCTTTGTTCCTGTCTGCCTTGAGCTTTGCCCTTCCCCAAAACTCCCCAGGGAAGGGGAAATAGGTTGCAGAACATCCTGCTCTTACCTCATGACCTTCCCCATGGCCATTCCACCAGCCCAGGGAAATCTTTTTCTCTCCAGGGCAGAGAGGGGAGCCCTTTGTCTTGATCATTTTCTCAACTATCTCATCTAGGCCTTGACTTTTCCAAGTCCCCTTAAAGATTTTCATTTTTCAAGTATATCCTTATTTTAAGATAATGAACATAATGTTGTGTCCAATGATTGTGTACCTTTGGACAAGTTATTTATTCTAAGTAAAGACTTTCCTTATCTATAAAGAAGGGATAAGAACAGTCTCCAGCTCAATGAATGTTTTTTTTTTTTTTTTTTTTTTTTTTTTTTTTTAAGAAAAGGGAATTGAATTAGTTGAGTTAATCTGTGGAAACATTTCTAATGATGCCTGGCACATAGAGAGACTCTATAATGTCAATTGTTATTAATTCATGTATTTATTAACAGCTTAAATAGGAGTGGGATACAAAATAATAGGAGGAAAAAGATTCACTTTGCAAATTAGAACAGATAGTTATTTCCTAAACTTATAAAAGTCACTCTAAATCCAATAACAGGATGGTGGAAATGAACTGTAGTGAGATGCCAAGAACAGAAATGTGATTTACGCTCTATTCACTCTAATATGGCAGCTAATGGTATTCTGAGAGTATGGGGGGGGGGGAGCGGTGCTTGCATGTGTCCTAGACAAAGGATTCTCAGGTTAAAGCATTCAAACAAGATAAAGTTAAGGTACTCATTCCACCTAAAAACATGGAAGGATAAACAATGGCATCATGAAAACTCTAATGAACTTTTCGAATGAACACAGGATGAGTCAGTGAAGTAAAAACCATGGGTTGTCAACACCACAATTAGTCCTCCCGTGCTGAGTAAACACAGAAGGGCAAGTCGGCACTTCTAAATGGTTTCATTTTGTCACTTTCAGTGGTGTCAAATGGACTACAATTAAGACTTAGATAGCATGTTAAGTGACACTGGTCTCACTGAATCTAAAGATCACTTTCACAGCAAACACTTTGTTTAGAGTGCCATACACCCAGTGAGGAAAATAAATATTCAATGGAAATGATCCCGATACCTAAGGTGTCATGTGTCTGACAAGTTGACAGTCATCTCAGCTGGAATGCATGGAAACCCAACTGGATGTCTGTTCTACTCTGCAAGTTATACTCTTGGACAAGTGAGAAGCCTTTTGAAAGAGAGAATTAGTGACCAGCTGTTCTTCCTCCACATTAAGAAGGAAGGGGAAAGATAGTTAACATACAGCAGGAGGGATTTCAGTGACATATGAGATACAACACACTCAATAGATAGTAGAGGGTACTAACCCCATACAAACATAACTGTAAGATCTTCTTTAAAGATATTAAAAAACCAGAGACAAAATCTGTGAAGATTCATGGACACTGATGCTTCAAATTAAGGAATATGGATTAAAGCGAACGGGTTAGAGTAAATGGAGTGCTCTTTGAGATGTCTTTTGTCCCATAGTACTGTAACACTTTTAAGTATTGAGAAAGTCATTTGGTGCTTAGACTTATCTCAAACTTTCTGCATATCTTAGGTATGTGATTCTGCATTAAATTCTTGTAGCTACTTGTTATAGGAAGTAACTACTACAAAATATTTTGGTGGATATGGCAACTAGTGAGAGCAAAAGGATTTAAAAATCCTGATATGACCATTAATTTATCACATGGCCTGCACTTTAAATCATGAGTCACCCAGAAAGTGCTTTCCCAGTTAGTGACTTAAATAAGTCTCATGCATTGTCTTTTCAATAAAATTCAAAATATTTATTGAAATAGAATTCAGTGCAGTGATTATTTGTATAGAATAGTATTTAATGATTTGGGGGGATAAGTTGCCAATATATTGGTCTTAAAGTAGGTTACCTAACTATATAAATGACCACTTTGCCTTTTTTAGAAACATGTTTAGTAGAAAGAAAACAAAAGAATATAAACTAATATATTAGCAGTATTGCTCAGCGATAGATTTAAAGGTGGATTTTTGCCTTTCTTATGTTTTCTGAACTTTCCATGATGAATATGTATCATTGCATAATGAGAAGCAAAAGCTATTATAAAAGTAAAGAACATTGTGTCTTAATGGTGAAGAATAGATTAACATTCTTAAAAGGAAAATTTTGTCATGGAATCCTCAGGTGAGTCTCTGCACCCCAGCCTGAATGGAGGCAAAGCGTGTTTATGGGATTGAGCTGAGAGGTGATAAACATCTATTTAAAAATATCAACTGGCTCCACCAAATGTTGCAGAAATAGCCTGGCATTTCGGGGTATTATGATTCATGGGAGGGGGATCCTACTCTGATGAAATAGAGCTACCCTCACAAACATTGTGCTTCCACATCCCAACTCGAGTGTGTCCAATGGTACTTGTGATAGAGCCGCAGCTCACCGAAGCACATTCCAATCATGTGGCATTCAGGAAAGCTTGGGCAAATGTTCACCTTAGCAAAATCTTTCTCTGTGCTACAAATGAATTATGGTGCCGATGTTGATAATTCACAAAAACCCTTTCAAACATCATCACTTTAAAAAAAAATTATTAACATAAGTTCCTTATAGAATTTTTTCCCACACTAACTTGAGTTGTATGTACTTCGCAGTAATAAACTGTGTTTTCTCCTTGAAATATAGTGTACTTTTAAAAATAGTCATTAACTTACATAAAACCTTCACATTAAAATCAGGGCAGGACTGTGGAAAGGGTTGAAAGAGATGTCAGTTGCTCTCTAAATCTCTTCAAGATCACCAGCAAAGAGAATCAAGCCTCGGTATGTGTACTTTGTAGAATAGAAACTAATTGTCAATATTTAATTTTTTTTAAAGTGTATTGGAGAGAAAATTGGATGTGACTAAGGTCTACTGCCTGGACATGGAAAGTAGACCAGCACTTTGTCCCCTGAGTGCCAGCATGTGGTGGGAGGTGCCACGATCATGGGAGCTCTAAGGGAAATCCTGGGTTTCTTAAAGGCATCGCAGGGATGTATTTACTTTCAGGATGGAGTTCTGGGCAGCTGCATCCCCTTAGAGAGGCCTCAACCAGCAGAGCTTCTGAATACTAGAATAGAGGCTCTAACCAAGATGCTCCCCTACCAAGACCATCACCTGCACCTGTGAAATGCAGATGGAGGCCCCACCTCAGACCTACCGAATCAGAAACTCTGTGGTGTGGCTCAGCACTTTGTCTATCGAGTCCTCCAGTGAACCCGATGCACACTTCAGCTTCTGAGCCACTGCTGTGGAGGTACAACAAGGGAAGCATCAAGCAAGACAGCTGAGTAGGTCATTAGTAATTAGCACTCCTCCTCAGGTTTCTTCCTGGGCCTGCAGTGGGATTGTATTTGCCCCACCCTAAAAGATAAGAATGGCCATGTGGTTTGCCATGGTTGATCCAATGTGAATGGCAATGCCTCGTGTCATGTGGGAGATGTCAATTGCTATATCTCCTAGGTCCTGGAGGTATCAGAAGCAAAGTCCAGTTGGCGCTTGTAGAATATGTTACATGAGCAAAAACGAACCAGTACTTCTTTCAGCCACTGATCTTTGGGAGTCACCTGTTACTACATCATAAGCTAGCCTATCCCGATGGGTACAAGAGATCCAAGGACCGTGGGGCTGGTCGACCAGCCCACCAGCACAGCTACATCCATCCCAGGCACTTTCCCTGCCAAAGTAGCATTAGAGCACCCCTGGGCTTCCCAAGAAAGGAAGGATGGGAACCAGAGAAGACTAGCAAACTGGAAGAGACAAATTGTACATTCAGAGAAGATTTCAAGAAATGTATTTCTGATGACCATAGGTTACAACAAGGACAACAGGTAACTGCAGCTAATGCACAGAGGTGAGGCTCAAAGACCACGCTCAGTGGTCCCCCTCAGCAAGACATAGATAAGAGGCCTTCTGACAGTTTGTCCTAAAGGTATGAGCCCCAAAGGCCATCTCAGAAGGAGGAATCAAGAGGGACAAACAGAGGCAAAAGGAAAGACTGAGCATTGACATCAAGATCAGAATTGATGGAGGTGAACTGTGACTAACTTCATTACATGTAATTGGACTTATGGGTGGTGGTAGCATCTATGACGTATGCAGAATTAAGGCACAGCATTCTATTAGAGAGAAATGTAGAAGGCTACATTTGTGCACATCTGATCTATGCTATAATTTTTATAATCTTCTAGTTACAGAAACAAAAAATGATTATGTTCACAGAGTAATTTGTGAGGACTATGGATGGAGAAGACTAGGCAGATGGAGCTACCATCTAAAGGTCTGGGTGGCCTTTTTGGGAAACAACATTTTCACTTATGAAACTTCTGAGCTGAGTCTCGATGATGGCAAGGAGCCAGCCCTTGGAGGTTCTAGGAAAAGCAAAATCCTGGCAAAGGGAAAAGCAAGTGCAAAGGCCTAGAGGCGGGTATTGGTGTTGAAGTGACAAGAACATCTCTGTGTCTGCAAGTCCAGAAGGCTTTCTCCACCAGAATTGCCAAGAGAATTAAGCCCTGTGGGAAATGACCTGAGTGAGCATTTTCTCAGCAATCTTTTTAAAAAAAAAATGTTTAAAGACCTATTTATTTATTCATGAGAGACACACACACATGGGCGGGGGGGGGGGCGGGGGGCGCAGAAACATAGGCAGAGGGAAAAGCAGGCTCCTCTCAGGGAGCCCAATGCGGGACTCGATCCTGGATCCCAGGATCACGACCTGAGCCAGAGGCAGGTGCCCAACTGCTGAGCCACCCAGGCATCCCTTTCTCAGCTCTCTCAAGTTTGGTACCATCCTGGATGCCCCAGAGAAAGGCCATCATGCATAATGCATACTTAGGGTGCTATGGCTAGTTTTCTCAAAGAATCACAACTGAGAAGGGCCAGCCAGAGGGAGGGATATCAAAACCCAGTTGGATGAAGTAGGCAAGGTAGGTTTTGTCTACGTAAGGTGGCAAACAGCAGTGAGGTGCTATCCTCTTACATTTGTAGAAAAGCACTGGTCGCTGTTTGTAAAATGGGTTACAGAAAGACAAGAGCGACAAAAGAAAAGGCACTCCATCAAGAGGCTTCTGAGTTGTTCCAGATGAAAGATGACAAGACAAAGACAGCTGGTGTGGGAGGTGATGACAAAAGTCCACTTTAGAATATAATTTAATATAGAGCCAGATTCGCTTATGGGCTCTACATGGGGCCAGGTAGGAAGGGATGGGCCAGGGAAGACGAGATGAGAGAAAGTCCAAAACCAAATATGATTCCCAAGCAAGTGATGGTTGTGATGCCAGTAGAGGATGTCTGAGGAAGACTAGAGGGAGAATGGAGCCCAGGATGAGAGAATCATGTGGATGCACCAAGTCAATAGTTGAAAATATGAATTTGGAGCTCAAAGGAGAGGCAAAATCTGGATATGTAAATAAAGGAATCATCAGTATACAAAAGTGTTTAAACCATACAATGGGATGAGATCAACTAACCCTATTAATTTCTCTTAGAAAGCCATCTCTTCCTCTTACTTGTCCTGCCATTAATCTTTGCTTCCCAAAGCCCCACTGCGGTACTTCCGTACCTGATGTGTGGTCTGTCTCCGCAGCCATCCTTCTTGATCATAACTTCAATTTATCTTAATTTTGCACAAATTAGATCATTCTTTTATTCAGTAAAAACTAAGTACTCATTGTGTGCAAATCTCTCTGTTAGGTGCTTTGGTGATTCAAGAAGGAATAAGAAATAGATTCTGATATTAGGATCTTGTAGTCTATAGAAATGACAGGTTCGTAAAAAAAAAACATATTTCTGGTACTAGTAATAAGAGTCTTATTTCCTTAGGAAGGAAAGCAAAAAGAAGGTTTTAGGACATGGAGAGGTGATTTTTAGTTTCATGGGTCTCAAATATCTTTGTTGGGAAGGATATATATGGGTTGGAAAGAAATGCTAAAATTACATCTTGATCTTGATTAGGTTCATGGTGCTCTATGGTCCCAGGTCTCCCAAGAGCTCCATATTTGGCTGCTCTTCCATCCTCTGACTTTCAAACATTAGAGTTTTAAGTTTATTTTTCTCCACTCCTGGTACAACACTCATTCCCTAGGCAAGCTCATCTACTCTGATGGCAAATCTATACTACCCCTCCAACTTTTTGACCATACAACATTTTTTTTAAAATGCAAATCTGATTCTGACAGCTCCTGCTTAGAGTGTGTCAATTCTACTGCCTTTAGGATGAACATCCAAAATCTGACGCCCCACCCTTAGCCTGCTTTTTGCCTCTTTACCCTCTGAATGCTCTTCTGGAGTCATGTTCCTCCAATAAGATGTGCTCTTTCCTGCCTCCGGGATGTTATTCATGAGATTCCTGGTGTTTGCCATGTTTCTTCATCCTCGCCTTCCTCTAGCACCCAGCTCATTCCTACTACTTCCCAGATTAGATGGTGACCTCAGGAAGCCTTCCCTGATTCTGAAGGACTTGCTGCTATCCATTCTCAAAGCAGCTTGTATTTCTCCTTCACTGTATCAGCAGAAGTATGACGAATTTGTTTGTGCAATATTTGTGTTCTTCCTCCTTGTCCCAATAGTCTATAAGCACTGTCAGACCTAAAGCCAGGTTGCACTCACCCAACATTGCACCCCCAATAGAAGGAAGACCTGGATCATAACAGGGGCACTTTAACTTTTACTATTCAATGGATACATGCTATTCCTCGATTTCTCTACTTGACTTTACTCTCCCTCATTTCTTGGACACATCTGTCCTCGACCACTCCAATGCCATTTTTCCTTTCCCATTATATTTTACATTTCCACCTATTAGAATATTTTGGAGGGCCGTTCTCTCTGCCCCTTTAATGGGGAAATGGTCTCCCCTCTTCTAAACCTGGGGTGTATTTTCTGGTTTCTCCAACTGACATGGATCACTCCTGCCAAGCTCTATGATGATTCATAAAGAAACAGAGTGCCGATTCAGTTTTTTTTAGCTGCCAGGAGGCAAGGACTATGTCTTCTATAATTCTGAGGCACTGATAGCACCTACCATAAGATTTTAGAATTTAGGAGGTATTCAAATCACACTAGCATGATGAATGGTTACTAAAAAAAAAAAAGTTGCCACTTAGAAGGTTACTATTAAATTATTTGGAAAAATCTCAAATGTAGAATGGTTTCCTCCTGAATGACATTGGATAAAGAGAAAATTATTGTTCTTGCACATGAACTAGGATTTCCAAAGAGCTAAAAAAGAATTTCCCTGCTCTCTGCTGTTAAGCAACATAAGCAGTTGTTTCTAATCCATTTGTTGTAAGGATAATGGGATCTTGTTAGAGAAAAGACAGCTTATATGACCTTCCAGGTCCACACGTGTGGTCAGGGGACCTAAACCACATCGTAGGGGGACCAGTTAGAGATATGCAGTTGTTTAGCTCATAGGAGAATATAATATGAAGGGGAAACAGGCATCCTGGTTATCTTCAAATATTAAAAAGGCTCTCTGTTGGAAGGGGAAATAGACTTATTCAAATGGCCCCAAGAAGTCTTTCTAGGAATAATGAAGAACTATTTCAGGAAGATGGGAGGTTTCCTTAAGATGAAGGCGAGCATTATAATATCCAGAACTCTCCAATGAGAGAATGAATTACCTGTGAAGGTGCCGAGTCTCCTTTCACTCGGAGCATTGAAGAAGTTGTATGAATATTTAACAGGAATGTTATAGGAGATCTCAGATGCGGCAAGGCTGGATCTAGCACTTTTCACACCCAAGATTCTTTGATTCTATCATAATAACAGCTAAGACATATGCAGCATTAACCACAGGCCACGTCCTGTCCTGAGCTTTTTATATGTGTTACCTCATTTCATTGTCACAACTGTTATTACACCCTTGCAGGATTAAAGACAAGGAAATGGAGGTTCAGAGACATTAGGTAATTTGCCCTAGTTCCCACAATGAGTAAGAGTTTAATACCAGGACATCTCATTTACGTTGCCTTTCTTTTTTTTTTTTTTTTTAAGATTTATTTATTTAGAGAGAGGCAGAGACATAGGCAGAGGGATAAGCAGATTCCCTCTGGGAGCCCCATGCAGAACTCCAGCCCAGAACCCCAGGATCACGACCTGAGCCAAAAGCAGACACTCAACCACTGAGCCACCCAGGTGTCCTGTGTTGCCTTTCAGAAGCATACAACAGATGTAGGTCCAAGAAGGGAAAGCACTTCCCTGAAAGAGGAATGAAAAGGCCGACACGTGAGTTGATCTCAGGAAGTGTGTGTTGAGAATGATTTCTCTGTATTGCATAGTCCCCATGTGGGGTAATCCTGTTTCTTAGTCCTTTCAGCTGCTATAACAGATAGCCCATAGACTGGGAGCCTTACAGACAACAGAACTTTATTTCTCACAGTTCTGGTATGTCCTCAAAGATAGAAGGGACAAGAGGGACCTCTCTGGGGTCTCTTTTATAAAGGCACTTATCCCATTCAGGAGGGTTCCCCCTCATGACCTAATCACCCCCAAAGGCCTCACCTCCTAATCCTGGGGTTAGGATTTCTCCAATACATTGGGGTTAGTATTTCTATATATAAATCCGTGGAGGGGTAGGACACAAATATTCAATCCATAACAGACAATAAAGCTGGGGATATGGGATTGGTGAGGTGGGGCAAACCTTCCTTGGAGCCACACTGATCGAGGAGGTTGGACGCTAGGTCTTAGACTGGATACCCTCATGGGTATTTTTTGTTTGTTTCTTTATTTAAAGATTGTATTTTTTTATTCATGAGAAACACAGAGAGAGGCAGAGACATAGGCAGAGGGAGAAGCACACTCCCTGTGGAGACCCCGACACGGGACTCGATCCCAGGACTCCGGGATCACACCCTGAGCTGAAAGCAGACGCTCAACCCCTGAGCCACCCAGGTGTCCCCTTCATGGGTATTAAAGCAGCAGGACAAATGCCTGGACGCAGGATAGAAAAGTATGAGTCAGAAACTGAAGTCTGGAATAATGTGAGAGCATGTTTGAGAGTTCGGTCATTGAAAATGAAGAAGAAAGGTATGGGAGGGTGTGACCGGAGGGCAGGAGGCGCAAAGGAGGAAGATGCTCTGAACCTGAGGTAAGGGTCAATCAGCGGCCAGAGCCTGTTCATTTCCTAGCGATGCTGTAAAAACCACCACAGACCTAGTGGCTTCAAACAACAGAAATGCATTCTGTTACAGTTCTGGAGGCCAGACGTTCAATCCGAGTCTTCTGGGCCTACTAACAAGGAGCGGCAGACTCTACCTCTCACCCCCTCTGGCTTCTGGTGGCCTCTGGCCTCCTTGTTTTGAAGGCGCATAAATGGAGACTTTACCTGCATAAGGCTGCATTTACCTGCAGGGAGCCTGCTCCTCCCTCTGCCTGTGTCTCTGCCTCCCTCTCTCTCTGTGTCTCTCATGGATACATAAATAAAAATCTTTAAAAAAATTAAAAATAAATGGAGATTTTACCTCCGGGGCCACATTGCCCCCTCCTCTGTGTGCACTTGTCATCGAACGTCCCTCTGCCTCTCTCTCATAAGGATAACTGAGCTGCACTTAGGATCTACCTAGAGAATTCAGAAAAACCTCCCCACCTCAGGATCTTTAATCACATCTGCATAGACCTGTCTTTCTCTCTTTCTCTCAACCGAATAAAGTAGCATTTGCAGGATCCAGAGATTAGGATGTGGCTATCTTTTGCAGTGCCTTTGTTCAGTTTATCACAAATGGTAAAGTAGATGTACAGAAGGGTCCCCAGGAATGAGCTAGAATCCGGGAAGAAGCAGGGTCTGCAGACCACAGGCTGGAGGCCCTTGTCTGTGTGTGCAAACAGTTTTATGAGAGCACAGCCATTGCCAACTTGTTTACATACCATCTCTGGCTGCTTTCCTGCTACAGGGCAGAGTTGAGTAGTTTCGACAATAACCATATGGTCCTCAAAGCTGAAAATATTTACTATCCGGCCCTTTACAGAAAAAGTTTGCCAGTCTCTGGGTTGGACCAAGAATGTCACAAAATCATCCTAAGGAGATGTTTTCATTTACCATCGATCAGTGGTCACATGTGGATAAGAAGGTCAGCGGGAGAAAAACCTACCAAAGAAATCCTTAAAAACGCCATTGGGTTTTACAGTTTAGAGTTTACAGTCTGGGGTAAAGATATTTTATTAAGATGATGAAGGTAGAAAACAGGGATTAAGAAAATGCTAAGGAAATTGATATTAGCAAAATATTTTGTCATTTGCTTAATAAAATATATCCATTATCTTATATATTTTATATACAAATATGTATTTTTACTAATTACGTATTCATTGGTAAAATATTTTTCCTGGAAAACACATTTCAAGAAGTTTGTGTACGTCCTTAAAGGAAAAAATTAGAATAGGAATATATTCGTGTAGCAAGGTAAAATAAAGGGAGGCTTATGATAATGTTTGATTGTGTCAACAAAGACAGGAAAAATGTAGACAAACTACGGGGGAGAGCGATGGATGGAGCAGGCGGGAGGGAAAGCTCAAGAGGACCAAAGCAGGGAGCTCAGGGAGCAGGATTCCCCTCAACAGGCAACCGCCCTTGCCAGGCACCTTAGAGGAGGAAATGGTTGGAGTGCATCTTCAACGCAAATCTTGAGATTAGAGATACGGCAGAAAGGGAGTTTGGGAACTTTATAACAAATGAAATGCATCTAATCATAGATTTTAGCAGCACAGGGGTCTTTATAGGATCCTGATTAAATTGAGACCCTGGATAATTCGGTGAGAAAATTTTATTAGAAACCCAAGGAGTAGGGTCGTCTGCTGAGTGGAAGGAAGTCCAGACTGGGGCTTGGCTGTGGGAAATGTGTTTCCCAGCTGTTGGAGGGAATGCATGTAGGGACCTCAGGAGAGGCCCCAGAAGGGTTTAAGCTCCACTGGGGAGCATGGGTTTGACCCAGTCAGTAGAGAGGTGGTGTGTGTATGTGTGTGTGTATGTGTGTGTGTGTAAGAAAGAGAGAATTAGATGAAGAGCAGGTGTACAGAAAGAGATAGAGACAGAGAGGCTCCCTGACAGCATTGTGTAATCCTGAAAAAGGACATGCTAAAGGGTGCCAAGTGAGGGCTTCCTTCAGCACACAGTTTACTACAGCGGGAATGGCCAAAACGTAAGGGCAGGAGGGATTCTTAGAGAGAGGATGGCATTACCACATGAGGACAGCAGAAGGGGGCAGGTATTTGGGAAAATAGGAAGGTGGTAGCAAGGAAATCTTGCTGTTCATTCTTGCATCCTTGGTGACTATAAGAGCTCCCGGCACAAGGGAGGAGCTCAGATATTTGAAGACTGAATTAATGATAAATTACATTTTCAAGAGCCTACAATGCACTAAGCACAACCTTCCCTCATGACAGACTCCTCAAATGGCAGTATTATTAGCATGTTACATCCCATGCTTACCATCAACATCCGGATGGGAATACTGGGCCCAGAGAGGTAATAGCATTTGGCAGAATAGACAGCAGCTCAGGGGCAGAGCGGGGACTCGAACTCAGGTCCACCTCGCCACTCTGACTCATTCCCACCATCTTAGGCTCCCTCGAGTAAACCTGCAGAGGCCAGTGAAGGCCCAGCGCCCCGGTGGCAGGATAGGAGGAAAGGAGATCTCTGCTTTTGCACTTTATTTGAAGCTCTGAGTCTGTAACTGCTGGTAAAAGCAGTGTCATTAATACCCATCCTTCCACATTTTACCACCTGCTCATGTTGGGGTCTGCTTGTTCAAACATCCCGGTGAGCGGAGGCCCCTGGGGTGGGGTCAGGGCTGCCCGTGGGGACAGGCCAGGAGGAAGGGAAGACAGAGGAAGGCATCCAGAGGGAAGAGCTAGCAATCATGGAGACAGTGTAAACAATGTCAAAGAAGCAATCGAAGGGGCTGGGTTGAGGTGGACACTCTCACGGATGCTGGCAGGGGAGCAGGAGTCACGGAAGTCAGACAGTGTTGGGGCACCAGCATAACAACACGCAGAACCCCAAGAGTGCCAAAGGCCCTGCCCCAGAGCCAGGCCTCCCTGGATGGGGCTCCAGGACCCCCTGGTCTGGGAGAGCAATCATGAAGTGATGGAGTCAATCTGGACAACCTGGAGGTCATTTCTCTCGGGCTGTGCATGCCCAGTGACCTCTCTGTGCTGGGATGTTGTCTTCCCCCAGACGGTTTTCCAACTTACAACTCTTTCTCCTACCATAACCGATGTCAGGCTCCGAATGCTTTTCTCAGGCACCTGGTTTTTCTCCCTGCTTCCAGTTTGCCCCCGTGGCTGGCTATCCATCTCTTTGAAAGCCAGGTCCAGGGAGGCAGAGGACTCTCCGCTTGTGATAAAGCACAACTGGTTTGGTGGCAGTGATTGTGTCTGCTCCCTGCACTCATCTGGAGAAGGCTCAGAGCCCTTGCAGAAGACTGAGTTTTCCAGAAGTGAGATTTCCTTGCAAGTAGGGCCTCTTCCAGTCTGTCCTGACCTGAGTCCTCAAACATCTCGCACGACACCACGGAGGCTGAGCAGCCGGGCCCTCTCCAGCCTCTCTGTGGGCTCTTGCATGTGCCTCGCCTGCACCCGCTGAGATCTCACCCACCTCCCGCCAGCCCCTGCTTTCAGGATTAGTCCACTTTTGATGCAGGAGAACTTGGAAACCATTCAGAGAAGCAGGAAGTTTTATGCAAGCTGCTCCGGTCCCCCATGGGCCTTGAAAATTGCAAGTCGGTTACATTTCCAAGGAAAATGTGGTGCAACAGGCCAATTAGCATCCACATCCTAATCACCACCTTCCGAGTGTGTCTGAGTGTGTCTCGGAAAGTCAGCAGCGCCTGGCGGGCGCAGGCCTCACAGTCCTGAGCGGGGAGGAGCGGGAACCAGCATCCGGATCACACGTCGATCAACCCACCGACTTTCCAAGTGAAGAAGAGAGGCTATCGGCAGCCAGACCCTGGGCTGTTTTCTTCTCCGCGTCTCCCTGCCTTCCCCGCTTTCAAGTATACTCTGTGTCTCTACAAATAAAAATATTAGGGGCACTCGGGTCCCTCCAACAAAGCAAGATGTGGTCCCTCTGCGGTGGCTGCATCAGTAAATGAATGGCACTCCCCGGGCGCGAGAAGAGTAATATCGGATGTGCTTGGGGATCTTAATAATACCATTATTTGGGATGAGACCAGTGGAGAAATTTGTTTTCCCTGTAGCACCTGGAGCAACCAAAGTCCAGAGAGAGCAGGGAAAACCAGTTTTTCTTAAGCCTGTCTCTGAGATTCATTTTCCCTCCTTAGCAGGGACCTGTCAATCAAACACCTAAAGTAAGAAAATGGCCATTCTTACCAAAAAGCAACCCATGGGGAGCTCAGGCTCTCACTTAGGTGGAAACCAATGTTTTCACATGCTCCAGGAAAAGAGAAAATATCTGGCTGGTGCTTTAGGGTTTCTTTTGAGAAAATTAATGTTCTAGAAATGAATAGTCAATACAAATCAGACAAATCGTAGGTGCCTCTTTCACTCCTGGGCCAACGCCATCACAAAAAACTGGAAACTTGCTGAACTTCGGTCCAATTTAAGCTCTGCTCCTGTTTCAAACATAGCAGGAGAAAAGGCTTCATTTCCAATCCTTTTGTGTGTGAGGGGGACACCCTCTTATTTCCTCCCTTAGTCTCCTGCTCCCACTTCTCCTCTTTCTCTGGCCATTTTATAAGAGACTTATAGAGTTTTATATCAGCTCTGTGTATTTTAGAGAATCGTGGAATATTAAATTTGGAAGAGCTTGAGGCCATCAGGCCTGGTTCTCTCCTTTTATGGACAGGAAATCTGAGGCTCAGATACATTGAAACGCATCCAAACCCTACACCTAGTTAGTGGCCACTGCAGGAGCCGAGCACAGCCCCCCTTCACCATCCAGCAGAGTGCTGTGTGCACCACTCTAGAGATTTCCAAAATTGCCTGCTTGTTCACATTCTGAAGAGCCCTGGTGGAAAGCACAGGTCCCGGT
Organism: Canis lupus familiaris; assembly: GCF_011100685.1. Classification (NCBI taxonomy): domain Eukaryota; kingdom Metazoa; phylum Chordata; class Mammalia; order Carnivora; family Canidae; genus Canis; species Canis lupus. The sequence goes on along the minus strand of NC_049243.1, from coordinate 55,948,956 downwards.
CTTTGCGGATCCTGACTCCATTGTAATGACCTTCCCAGGTGATTGTTGGGGGCCGGTGCTGTTTGGGAAACCCTTCATGACAATGCATTGCTCTACCCCTTTCCCTCAAAGGGGGATTGTCTTTCACCATCTGCAGGGAAGCCATGGAGGGAGAGCTGGGATCAGAGGTGGGGAAGAGCCTGGCAAGAGTCTGGCTGCTAGAAGCAGTTCTGGAGCAGAGAAGCTTAAAATCTGGGAGTCACTTTCCAGCATGACCACTACAACCTCCACAATGTTCTCTTTGTCCAAATTCCCAAAATCTCATTCTCTCTTTAGGAAGCCATCTTCTGTTGTCTTTTATTGGGTTGGTCTTGTATTCATAGTTGTGCTTCTCAGCCACATTAATAAATTGAGTGATTATTAAGAAGAATGTTCAATTCATCCTTATCTCTTAGTATGTAACATAAGGCTTGTTAATTAATTGATTTAAGGCCCATTTTCACTTCCAATTTGCAAGACAAACAACAAGACAATATTTTCCCATTCTCTTGCCATAACCACACAGAGTAACTAGAAGGATTATGGAAAAAACGCACATTCCATTTTTATAGAAAAATAAAACACCTGAAAAATCAGTCATATGTGAGAAAAAGCTGCTAAACCCAGTGAAGGTCAAATTAGGGTGAGGGTGAGGGGGAGTAAATATAAAGAGACAATCTCTGTAGTTGCAGATCTCAGACTCAGTCAGGAAAACACTCATTTTCCCAGAAACCACCACATCCACGCCCTGATATAGAGCATAGGAAGGGGCTTGTGGTCAGAGTTGCTGGGATCTGTGTGGATATGTGGGGGAGCTGGCCCAGGCCAAGGGGGTATCACACATGCCACATTTCTAGGAAGCCCTGTGCAGTTGAGGCAGAGCATAGGAAAGAGTCTCTGCACTGTGGGCAGACCTTCAGCCCCTGACTCTGGTGAAGGAACAAGAACACTCACATAATCCTATTTATAAGAAGGATTCCTGCTAGCCTGGAACTCATCACATCCAAAGGCAAAAACAGCTAAGAAGAGAAGAGAGGAGAAAGGGTGGAGGGGGAGATAGTACACAACCACACAGCTTTAAGAAAAAAGAAGAAAGCAAAATAACGCTCATCAGAAGACAATGACACAAGCAGATATAAAAGTATGACCCAATATCTAGCCACATACACGCTCAAAAAAAAAAAAAAAAAATCAATCACATAAAACCAGATCAGGAAATTGCTTCTGTAAAGCAAAAGTTCCATGTGGTAATATAAAAATTCAGAGAAGATCTGCCAGGAAGACAGGAAAAGTTGAAACTTGAGCTAGCAGGGTTCAGGAAATAAGTGGGAAATTAATAAAACACTATCTCGGAGACAAAGAGCATAGTGGAGGTAGCAAAAGAGAACACAGACATCTTATGGAAACCTAACAAAGGCCAGGCAAAGTATAACTTAAGGAAGGTGACATGCAAATGAACTAAGTATCAAAAGAATTAGAGAGAAAATGGTAATTAATCATGGGTAATGCAAGACAAAGGAAATCCAACATATGAATAATTAGTGCCCCAGCTCCGAAGAAAGGAGACTCCATGAACCTTCCGTAGTTCAAAAAGACTTACTGAAATGGCATATGTCTTAGAACGAAACAGTAATAGAAACAAAAGACAACAGTCAACAACAGGACATACCCCGGTGATGTTGCTGGACTTCACAAATCAGCAAAGGAAGGAAACTGAAAGCCTAAATAACAAATTTGAGAACACATGCGGGTGTTCTCAATAATGTGGGTGACACATTATCACTGTAAGGTCAATGAAAAACAATATTTATCTTTTGGTCTGTTACAAAGGTAGTAAACTTACAATGTTACAAAATTTGCCATTTCCTGAATTAAGCAAGTCTTAAGTGTCATTAAGCAGTTACCTCTTAATCCTTTGCTTCATGGTAGAGAAAAGCACCAGCCCATCCCAATTGAGTGCAGGGCTGGCACCCACTGCTCATCACTAATCCTGTTGTGTCCAAAATATCTGGAATTCCAAGGTGCCTCAACAGCAGGGTCAGTGCCATAAAACAGTATTTTCTTATCATAATATAACATAAAGTGTTTTTAAAGAATGACGTTTACAAAATCTATCCACTTAAGATTTTAAAGGTTTCCAACCTTAAATGACTATTGATAACAAAAACCATAGGCTCTAGAAAATATCATAGAGCTAAGATATCTTAATAGTTAATTGTTGATGTTATAACGTAAATAGAAAATAAAATACTAAATTTAAGTATTTAATATTTTATATAATATATAATATAATTTAATATTATATAACTAAAATACTGTAAAGCCTAAAGCCAGAGAGAAGATACTGCATTATTTATATTTGCCACGATAAAGAGTAAAAATAAATGAGGTAAGGATCTAAGTCACAGCCAGAAAAGGAAAAAGAAAGTCCAAACTGATTTATTAGCCTGAAATATATGGACACCTAACTTAGCAGGGATAAAGCCAACAATTACTTCTCACCATATTTCCTTTTGTACATTTAGATGTTGCTCCATGGGTATGTTGATATGTATTATCTTTTTCAATGAATACTTTTTTGGTGGGGGAGGAGAGAGAGAGAGAGAGAGAGAGAGAGAGAGGGAATGCATGCATTCTGGGTGGGAGGGAGGAGCAGAGGGAGAGAATCTCAAGACAGGTCTTGATCTCACAACCTTAGAGAACATGGCCTGAGTGAAATCGAGAGCTGGATGCTTAACCAATTGAGCCACCCAGTTGCCCCAAGTAAATGCATCTTTTTTCCTGGGACGCCTGGGTGGCTCAGTGGTTGAGCGTCCACCTTTGGCTCAGGGCATGATCCCAAGGTCCAGGGATCGAGTCCTGCATCGAGCTCCCTGTAAGGAGCCTGCTTTTCCCTCTGCTTATGTTTCTGCCTTTCTCTCTGTGTCCCTCATGATAAGTAAATAGATAAAATCTTTAGAAAAATAAAAAATAAAAGTGAGTGATTCTTTCCAGATCTAAAAGGTTCTGATTCTGCATCTAGAACATGAACCCACACGTCAGAAAGAAAAGGCTTGAGGATCAGGCCTGATCTTGCAGGGTGGCCAGTGTCTGGAAGAACACCCAGCAGTCCTCCCCAAGGACCCTAGGTCCCATCCTACGTCATAACTTGGGGTGTGGACACCAGTGCCTGTGCTCACTCTAAATCCCATCCTGGATGTGCCCAAACTCTCTGACTTGGAAAAGGCTTATGGGACACACTTGAGCTCGGGTAAGACTCATAGGGTGAAGGCTTGAAGAAAGGGAGAAGATAGGAAATGTAGTCTGAAAGGGCAAGGGGCAATTCTGGAAGACGATCCAGCTCCCGTCTTTATGAACTGTGTGATCTCCAATGACACAGCGAGCCGGTTGTTCTCGTCTGAAAGCTGGGAGAGCAACACCCACTTCACGTGGCGCTGTAGGTGCTGAGTGACAAGGAATGTAAAGTATCTGGCATGATGAGCACTCAAATAGCTCTCTCCTTTCTCGCTCCCAGAGGGCTCTCCCTTCGCTTCGCAGCAAAACTCCCACCTGGTGACACCATCAGCCCCCGAAGGGATGAGACCAGCTTTCACCAAATCTGTGAGACTGGCCGGTACCCAAAGAGGATGCAGTGAAAAGGCTGACATGGACTCACGAGGATACATTCCTCCCGACGTTACTCTGGTTCCAATTATATAAATTGGCGGTTCTATTAGAAACAAACAAAAGAAGCAAACAGGAAATAATACGTACATCTAACGTGAGTGTGTCCCTCTAGGGCCGCGGGGCTAGGGGCTATAATCAAGGAGGATGGTCCTGTGCCAGCAGCAGAACTGCCCCCCCCCCCCCCACGACTCCACTCAGCCCTCCTGGTCTCTCAGGCTCCGCGGCACCCGAGGAGATTCCCGCAGACCCTGCCGCAATCACCTCTGTGCTGATGACTTTGCAGATGTCATCTCCAGTCGGACGTGCCTTCTAAGCTCCAGACCAACAGAAAGACTTGCCTTCCAGACACCTCCGGCTGGACACCTTGTGTCCAAAGGCTACCGTAGACTGAGTGGCTTAAGGACAAGCATCTGTTTCCCTCAGGTCTGGAGTGAGGGATTCGGTGTCTGGTGAGAGCCCCTTTCCGGTTCACACGGCAGAAGGGAGGGGGGCACACCCTGGGGTCTCTTTTACAAGGGCACTAATCCCATTCATGACGGCCCCACTTTCATGACCTGATCACCGACCAGAGGCCCTGACTGCACATACAATCACATTAGATTTCAGCCTATGGATCTGGGGGGACCATGAACATTGCCCATAGCCCACCTCAAAGTCAACATGCCTCCCACTGAACTCATGAAGTCCCCACATTGACTTTAGTCCCTTCAACTTGCGGTTTCTCTGTGCCTTGTCTCACCGCATCACAGAGCCCGATGACCCATGAGCTGAGTGATGCTAGACCGCGAGCTCTCTCTGAACCCTCACATCAAGCAGACGTCAATTCTTTCCATCCCATGCCATGAGTATACTTACAATTCCACCCCTCCTGTCCTTCCTCAACTTTTTAGCTCAAATCATCTCATTGGTTTCTGGGAGTTAACTACATGAGATTCCTGACAGTCTTGTGATGCCTCATCCAATGCATCACCTATGCCAATACCATGCTGATCGTTCTAGAACCTAGGGAGGATTAAATCACCCCCTGGGCTGAGATTTTTCCATGCTTCCTCATCACCTACAGATTGAATCTAAAATCCTGGAGCACCTGGGTGGCTCAGTGGTTGAGCATCTGCCTTTGGCTCAGGGCATGATCCCGGGGCCCTGGGATGGAGTCCCGCATCGGGCTTCCCCATGGGGAGCCTGCTTCTCCCTCTGCCTGTGTCTCTGCCTCTCTGTGTCCCTCATGAATAAATAAATAAATAAAATCTTTTAAAAAAGAAATCTAAAATTCTTTGTATAGCATACAAACCCCTACTAATTCTTTAGCTTCACATCCCCATTACCTAGCCACTAATTCTTAGGAATTAATTTGTTTGGAAGATCAAGAAGCTGTTTTTTTACTTTAATCATTGCGTCTGTCATCCTCTCCTCTTAAAATGTGTCCTAGAACCACTACAACCCAACTTGTGGGTTGCCTCCCTGCGAGCCTGTCCCTCTAGCAGTCTCCTTTGCCAACACTTACCCAGGCACTGCCAGGCTCCCCTCATCTCTTCTCCCTCCAGAGCTTGCTGTGAAAGCGCTCACCACCTCATTACAACTCTGACAGTGTCATTTCCCCTCGTGATCATTTAAGAGAAGGAATCTGTGGTCCTCACCTTGTGGTTCACGATGATTGGAAACCAAGGCAATCATTGAATTAAGGGAGGCCTTTCTTTGCTTTCTTGCAGAAGTTTGGAGCCTATGCCCCTTCCCCCAGCTAACTGTCCTCTTCAAAATGCCATGGCATCTGTAACTTTGCTGCCAATTTTCTCATCCCTGAGGACATGCAGACAGCATGTGCCAACATGGATGTCAAAATTAATGCATAAATTCACCACCTTTCAAGCCATCCAGCTTCCTGTTCTTATTTCTTCCTTTTGTCACTAACATTCCCAATTCTTAGCATCTTGGGCTCCGTCTCACTCATCCTTCTATTTGATTGCTTCCTTAACATTTATTATTCCTTGGTATTTCAGTTTTCAAAGAGACCTCTGCCTAAAGCCTTTGCCATGTGGCTGATCCACACAAACTATACTGCAAGGTCTGCTTCATAAAGCCAGTCCTTCATCCTGAACCTCAACATTTCTGTGTTTATCTGACATTAAAAATCTCAGTCCTTTTATAATTTACCCTCAAACTACAAATCCAACTTCATCCAAAGTAAATCCCCATAGTAAAGCTTTCTCCCTCTCCCTCCTTCCCTCCTTCCCTCCCTCCCTCTCTCTCTCTTTTTTGAGTTAGCCTAGTTCTTCTGAACAAAAACCAGGCCCCCACCTGTGTTCATGTGGGGGCCAAAATAGATGACTGCTTCTTTTATTCTTCACACAGATCCTGCTCATTCTCCAAAGACAAACTCAAATTCTACATTGTCCTTGATCTTGACCCTCCCTGAATTCTGGTATTATATGCCTGTAACGCACATACCGTGCTTTATCACTTCCTAAGTATGATTCACGTCCTGGTCAGGACCACTACAACGAAATACCACAGACTGAGTAGCTCATAAACAACAGAAATTTACTTCCCAGGATTCTGAAGGCTGGAAGTCCAGGATCAGGGTCAGCATGGAGGGTGACGGCTCACTCCTGGGTCTCATATGGACCTCTCACTGTGACCTCATATGGTGGGAGGAAAGGGTCTGGGTAGCGCTGTGGGGTCTTTAAAAGGTACTGATATTCTTTAGAAGGCTCCACCCTCATGACTTAAGCATGTCTCAAAGTTCCCATGTACTAACACCATCTATCACCGTTGGAGGTTGAGAACGTTAGCATATGAATTTGGGGGTGGAGGATGCATTCAGTCTGGAGCAGCATAAGTATTCCATTGATTAGAAAAATAAAAATAAAAGAAGCAGCTGGAGCTGTGTTTATTGCTCTGACTCTGGCGTGCTCTCCTCTAAATCTGAAACTTTGCAGCATAAATCAGAGCCACAGGAGTAATTAACACACAGCAAGTTGGGTAATTGATCCTCAGTAAGTGGCCAGCATGATTTCAGAAGCTTCAGTTGAAATGGGCATTGCGTATAAATGGATAACTCAGTGGAGATTTGGCTTCCTACTATTTCTGATTTGCTTCGACATTCTTGGAGAAGGATGAGGGGCCCTCATCCTCATCCCCAGCACACTTGAATCATTTGTGTTGAGAGAAGTTTCATTTGAGGAGAATCATTTGAGGGGCAGGGTCTACACTTGTGAAACTTTCATATCTGGTCCTGAAAATTGAGAAGATACATGAATGGCTACTTAGAAGCCATGGTGTTTGTGTTTAGATGGTAAGAATATCCAGGTCCAGAGAGAGATCCAGTTCCACGGGAAACAAAGACAAAGTCATAAGTCAAAAGGACATGGGTGACAAAACAAAACAAAAGGACATGGGTGACAATGGTTAGACCCTGCCATATGGAAAAGTGATGGAGTTGACTTAGCACTACATCTTGGCATTACCCAAGGCACTGGCCAAGAAACACCATCTTTCATGAGCCTCCATCTATACTCCTGTCAGATCATCTTTGTATCAGCTGCCTCTCAGACTTCTGGGATGGTCTCTTGGGGATACAGCCCACCGAGATTCCCTAAGTTCTGTGGGCCTGCTTGATGGTAACTGTAGCCTTAATCCTGAGATGTTAACTTACATCTTCTATTTCTAGGATTCTTAGCTGCTTGACATTTATCAGGAAGGCTAAAAGGTATGCTTATGAATCAGCTAATAAATAGCTTCTTTGAATCCAGAGGTCAATGGATAAGACGAAATGAAAAATCAATTTAGGCTAAAGAATATGTATTTCAACTTTCATTGAGTATCTTTATTTTTCTTCAATCATCTGATATGTTTATCTATTTTGAAATGACATAGAAAAGAAAAGAAAGTAGTGCCGTGCTCAGGAGTACAAGCTATGGGTTAAAATCCAGGATGCCTCAGGTACTAGCTCTGCAATCGTGGACAAATTATTTAGTGATTCTGTGTTTCTACTTCTTCCCCTGTAAGATAGTGAGGAAGTGCCCTCTGGAAGAGTGTTGTGTTGAGTCAGGAAGGTAACACATGAGGGTTAACATCTGGCACAGTGCTGGTATTAGGTACCACAATCATAATCTTATTATAGGCCCTAAATACCTTCTGACTCATCTTGGCATTCAAGACCCCATATATACAAGGAAGATCATACCAGAAAATAATCCTTCTGACTACCTTCAGTGAATTTGCTGTTTAGCTTTCACTTTCTATTAGCTTTTTTATTTAATATCAGTTACTTGCCCAAGTCCACAGAGCAAGTAGCAAATCTGCACTTGAAGATGGGCCTTATGTGCTCTTTCTCTTGACCATTTCATAGAGGTTGTTTTAAAATTATTATAATTAATTGTATTAGCACCTGGGTACCTCAGTGGGTTAATCATCGACCTTGATTCGGCTCAGGTCATGATCTTAGGGTCTGAGACAGAGCCCTGTATCAGGCTCCATGCTCAGTGTGGACTCTGCTTGAAAATCTCTCTCTTCCCCCTCTCCTTCTGCCCCTCTCCCACCTGTGCAAGCTCACAATCTCTCCCTAAAATAAATAAATAAACCTTAAAAAATAAATTATAATTAATTGTAATAGATAGTGAATATTAAAGAGTTCAGTGATAACATGTAATTAGCCCTCAAGGATCAGCATGAAAGATGGGAAGGGTCAGAATCATGAATGCCCTGATGGAGAGGTGTTGAGTGGGAGGGCCAGATGGAGGCTCCTAAGCTGAATATGATCATCCTGGTGTATCTTCATCTGTGTGTTGGTGACATGAATGTGGATATTTATAAAAGTCCATCATGCTGAATGCTTAAAACTTGTACCCTTTACTTTATCATTATTTTTCAAAAAGAGAGCTCAAAAAGTCAGCAAAGTATCAGAGAAAATTATCCAAGGCATACAGTTACATGTGTTCATAGTTCTCATTCTATTGAATTAGTTTTATATCAGAAGCTTAAACTATCCCACAATTACACATAGCAAAGAGGAGATTTGGTAATTATTTGTTTAAATTAAGATAGACAGCCAAACTTGAGCAGAAAAGAGATAAGATTTAGAAGACTGACCCATTGTGGATCAAACATAGTACCCAGAAGCTTGATGTTGGAGATACACCCTCTGCCCAGGGAGGCAGGTTAACCAGCAGCCCTTTTGCTCCCTGGCATCCCACACAAAAGTTGTCACCTCAGCCCTGTGGGCTTGGCCATCTGCTTTCCTAGCAGCCATACAACCCGCCACAGGAGAGGGGACCTGGGGGCCAAGCCAACTTCTTTCCAATCAGGCAGCTTTGGTTTTAAAACCTGAGGGACCTGGGCAGTCCACAGGGAGCTTCACCTTTGTGTACTGAACAGCACACCAATTGAAACTCTTTTCTTAGGCCAAAGACCAGCCCTAATGATCCCCCGAGACTAAAGGATAGAATAGCAAGTTCACCACCTTCTATAATCCACCCTACACTAGAGCTACACTGGAATTTGGAGCCGACTCATTTCCTCCTGGGGAACCTCAGTGAGGACTACCCTCAACAGGTCAGCATCACAAGCACCCGGGGAGGAGGGCGGGGACCTAGGGGTAACAGTAGCTGCTCTGTAGTAGCACCGCCTGCATGCCAGCACCCAGCTAAAGGGTCACCTGTGTGGCCCCTTCAATCTCAGGCAGCCCCGTGTCAACTCTCATTACCTTCATGTTACAGAGAAGAGGTCAAAGCCCAGGAAAGCTACAAATGACCAAGTTGACATATGAGCCAGGATTGGAACCCAAGTCACATGGCCCCCAAGAACCTGGGTTGTTCATCAATAAAATAAATTTAGTTTGAAGCACTTTTTTTTTTAATCTATGGATGAAAGAATGATATATGCCAGTGGACTGTATCCTTCTACCCTACACACCACACTGCTCCAGAAATAAGCCAATAGTAGCCACATTAAAAAAAAAAAAATCTGTATGAAACAACACTAAGTCCATTACTACCATTCACACTGCTTTATAGATAGTGCTCATGTGACAGTTTTGGGAACCCTCACGTGGAAAAGAATGAAATAAAATCTCTAAAGAGGTAGAAACTGTTTTCATATTAATTTTTATTTAACAATATCACCAATGTGCATGAAGCATATATTTGCTGAATCCAAGAAGATGATTGAACAGAATAAATGAGATTTTCAACAAATTTTTAGCCTTGATAAATTTCTCCATGTCATGGATTGGGTTCAGCAGAAAGCAGACAGTTGAAATGGAGGCAGTGGCTTCCTAGGAGTATGCCCTCTGGACCAGGGCTGGTATAAGTGCTGGAGGGAGGCGTTAGTGGAGGGATGGGGTGCTGGGGGCAGTTACAGTGGAGACCCCAGCCTCTGCCATGGAGAGCTCCGGAGCTGAGCAGATCCTTCAGACTTGTCACCAACTGACACAAGGAAACTGGCCTTTCTATCCCCCCACCCTGGACCAGTCACTAGGTCGGGCCTGCCTGCCATCAGGGTACAGTCTCAGTCAACGCAATTCCTTTGTGTTGGGGGGAAGACCCCATGCAGTGACCTTAGCCTTAGCACACAAGCTTGTGTGCACCTCCTAGAGATACGTCCATGTCCTAAACCCTGAAAACCATGACCTTATTTGGAAAAAGAGTCTTTTCAGATGCAATCAAGTGATGGATCTGGAGATGAGATCATTCTGAATTATGTGAGTGTGCCCTAAGTCCAATAAGAAGTGTGCTTACAAGAGACACACAGAGGAAGATATGGGAAGAAAAGAAGGCCATGGGAGAATGAAGAGAGATTGGAGCAGTGTAGCCACAAACCAAGGAGCTCCTGGGGCCACCAGAAGCTGGATGACACAAAGAAGGCATCTACTCCAGTGCCTTCAGGGGATCCCGGACTTCTGTCCTCCAACACCATGAGGGATGCACTTCAATTGTTCATTTTTCTGTCATAAATGTTTGTCACCATGACAGGTGAGGGCCACCCTTGGAAAGGGAGAGTTTGGGAAGCAGAGGCAGGGTTGGGGGGTGGAAGGAGCAGCATCTTGGTTTCAAAAGGAAGGACCTGAGAAGTGAGTGTACTTCAGCACCCACCACACCACCAGCGCTGGCTTCCTCCAGAAGGGTGCACACTTCCTCCTCTAGGTTCTGTCTTTGTGACATCCCCACCAGTATCTCCCTTCCAGACTGCACAGCTGTGTGGAGGCCTAGCCGTTGCTGTGGGCACACTAGCAACGGAGGGAGCAGCAGCTGCCATCCGCTGGCTCACAGAATGGCAGACCAGTAAGACCTGTCAAAAAACCTCAAAGCTCTTTGGTGGGGACATCAGGAAGTTGCCTCACCTAAATCAAAGGAGGAATGTGGCCCAAGGGGCAGGGAGAGGAAAGGACCCCTGACTGAGTCCCAGGAAAGAGTTGGCCAGGTGAGGAGCGAAAAATCTGGAAGATGAGACAGCAGGTCTGAGTAGTGAGTCTGGACGTGAACCTCAAAGCCTGGAGCGAGGAAGGAACTTGCAAAGAGTGGCTCATGGCCTTCCGCACCCGGGCTCCTCCAAGGGCAGCCACCGTCCTGCAGCCACGCTCAGGGGGGATCCCCAAGATGAGCACACAGGGAGGAGGGGCAGGCAGGGTCAGCGTGTCTGAGGGCAACTGTGTCCCCCACAGACCTGTCCTGTGAGTCCATAGGCACAGCATTGACACCTGTTGCTCTAACAGAATGTTATATAATGTTAGTGCTACATAATGTTAGTGTTATATAATGTCAGTGTAGTGCTCTAACATTCTGTTGCACACTTTTCATGCACACTTTTCATTGTTTGCAATAAGGAAATGATTTCTAACTCTTCCTATGGGCAATGTAACTACCATATAAAGAAGTTAGCAAGGGGCGCCTGGGTAGCTCAGTTGGTGAAGCATCTGCCTTCAGCTCAAGTCATGATCCTGGGGTCCTGGGATCGAGTCCTGATGTCGGGCTCCCTGCTCAGTGGGGAGTCTGCTTTTCTCTCTCCCTCTGCCTCTTCCCCGTACTCATGCTCTCTCTCTTTCAAATAAATACAATAAATCTTTTTTTAAAAAAGAGGTTAGCAATTTGTTACAAAAACAAGTCTAAGTTTTAAATCTTCTCTTTCGTGGATATGCTATGTACATACGTAGGTATGCATGGATACCCTATTCATACACATCTACGTATTGTACACATATAAAATCTTTACCAAACAAAACAAATCTTTACCATTAGTCTCTCTCTGAGTCTGTGTGGATGTCCTGGTTAGTTTTAACCATGAGCAGATAAAATCCGATGAAACTTTTTTGGTTATCCTATTTAAGTCTCTTTGTACAGATATAAATGTATGGATGCAAGCAGGATTTGTCAGCCTCTGCATTCCAAGCACAACATTCGTCTGTGCTGACAGTGGCTGGAAGTAAAGAGGACTAGCTGGTGGCTGGAGATATAAAAGGCGTAGCAGCAATGTCACTCACCCCTGGATGGACACCCTCCTGAAAGCCAGCAGCGTTCAACACCCATCTGGCTCCTGCTCCAGGAGGCAACTGCAGCATCTGCTTCTGGAAGTCCCAGAAACGAGTACACTCCTGGCTTCTATTCTGTGGACAGCAAGCAGCGTGGAGGGGAGAAGGAGAGGGGCTTTGAGCAGAGCCTACCGGGGTGGCCAGCAGCTCAGAAGTGGGGGTGTGTAAACAGCTTCTTGGTCAATAGATTCCTCGGGCTTCCGCATGCTCCCTGCACTTGTCTGTGAAAGCTGCCACGCCGGGCCTCTTGTGTGATTCTCTTGTGGTGGCAACATGGGCCTTAAAAGCAAATAGACTAGCTTAGCTATTAAGGGTCAATCAAAGCTGCTGGGAGGGTGGTGTTACAAGCTTAATCAGTTTGCATAGTTTTTTTGTCTGTTTGTTTGTGATCGCTCTAGTTTATTTTAATTTACTACATTTAGGTGAACAGAATTCTGCATGCCTTTTATCACCAGGCTTGCTTCTCTTTCTTTCTTTCTTTCTTTCTTTCTTTCTTTCTTTCTTTCTTTCTTTCTTTCTTTCTTTCTTTCTTTCTTTCTTTCTTTCATGGCCCTGGCAACAGTCTCAGATCCTGGGTGTAGATACGCAGTTTTCTGGCACTGAGCACGTGTACATATTTATACCTGTGAGAACTCAATTGGTGTGGTGACAGTTATCACAGGAGTGGTCTTCAGAGCCTAGGCTGCCAGGAGCTTTGCTTTCTTCCTGCGTCTGTCACCAGTCTGCTCATTAGCAAGGCTTTGAAGAAGAACCATGGGGAAGTAACTAAAAGTAACAAGTGATCGCTCCTTCTGTCCTTCTCAAAGCAAAACACAAAATAAAACATGATGTAAAGAATAGAAAGTATATACCAGGAGGTGTGAAGAAGAATAGAAAGTATACATTAGGAGAATGATTCCTTCAACATCGCTTCCGGGTTCTTCTTCTTCAGTTGACACAGAGGACAATCAGGCAAACGTCTACGCATGAGGCTCCAAAAATCTCCAGGGTTCGTAGCTTGCCGTGGCTTGCCGTGGACGCTGTTCACATTTCCTTAGTTATGTGTGTGAACTGTAAGAACCTTCCCTTTCAACGTATCAAGACAAAGGTGGATCCAGAGAGTGCACCCCGCTGCAGAGTCAGAGAGAGCTCAGAGAAAGCACCCCCCTCCAGAACCCAGAGAGAGCATCCACCTGCAAAGTGTGTCTCCAGGGAGCAAGTGTCCTGTCCCATCACACCGTCACGTGACCATGTCTCCTGTTCTGACCAACTGGATTTCTCAGACCCTGGCAATAAAATGTCCACCTTTTGTTTACAAAATATTATCTATATAAAGACAAAAAGGAGGAAAATAACAGGAAAGCAAGCATTCTTAGCCCTGTCAGATAAGTGCAGAATTGGCTTTTACGAGCTGGAAGGAAGCTGCCTTCAGGGTGTCCGAGGAAATCTGCACAAGGACGATCTATTTTCGTATTCCAGAATTGAAGCCATGCACCTAAAATGGATACAAGTAATCTCCTGTGTCTGAAAAAATACACATGATCCAAAGGGAACCTCCAAGACAACTGTTCAGTTTTGTGGGTTTTTTTTTTTTTTTCAATAATGTGCGGTCCCAAATGCCCTGAGCAATGTGATGCCCTCTAATAGGAGAGCAGAGGAGAGGGGTCTATAAAGAAGAGCTCCAGGCAGAAATACTGGGTGGGGAGCGTGAGGCAGTTCCCTCTGAGGAGAGGCCCACAGATGCATTGCCCTCAATGCCTGCCTCCCTGCCCACGGCCACAGCCACGGCGGGAGGAGCCCAGGGTCAGCATTACGGCAACCCCCCATCCACAGTACCTGCTGCGGAGAAACCTAACCCTATGGCCAACAGCTGAGGGTCAGTTAAATAAAGTATAATGTCAGCTGTGAAAAAAACGAGATCGGACAAGATTCCAGTGATAGTGTGTAAAAGCAAATGACACAACAGGATCCCTTCTTGCAGAATACCGGCCTTGGGAGGTTAATACAGAGCTACCCAAAGACAGACACACAGAAAAGGGAGTGAATGGGTGACGGGCACTGGGGGTTATTCTGTATGTTAGTAAATTGAACACCAATAAAAAATAAATTTAAAAAAAGGGGGAGGCTGAAATCAGGCAAACTGAAATGTCAACAGTGCTTAGCAACAGATGAGACCACGGCCAACTGTGCTTTCCTTCTTTGCATTTTTCTCCGCCTTTTTGAAAAAATGTTCTATGTTGAATACATGCAACTAATTTTTTTTCTTAATTTCTAGGTGTTTTGGTCCTCCCAGCATGCAAAGCTGTTGTTGCTATTCCTCTTAGAAATCATTTTTTTTAAATCACGCCAAACTTTTCGCCTCGTAGTCTTCAGATGAACATTAAATTCCATGATTACTCTCAGGTATTAATAAGCAGTTGCTTTATTTATAATCAAGAAATTGGTCACGTAAATTATTTACCACATGAAGGACTATTTTACTATTTTTTTGTGACTCGGTCTGAAGAGAAGGGATTAAGTGGATATTGGGTTCATCAAAGTTCAACAAAGAATTAGGAAGAAATCACTTGTTTCAGAACTGTTCTTCATGTACCATGTTGATACAGTGTCACCTTTTGTTGAAGCGAACATCTCTGCATACACATGCACCCACATGCACCCGAAATGCCAAAAACTCCAGTCATTTCTAAAAACGTCTATGCAAGGTTATGAGTTTTAAAACCAGTATAAAAACAATAGGCATGGGGATGCCTGGGTGGCTCAGTGTTTGAGCATCTGCCTTTGGCTCAGGTTGTGATCCCGGGGTCCTGGGATTGAGTCCTGCATCAGGTTCCCCGCAGGGAGCCTGCTCCTCCCTCTGCCTGTGTCTCTGCCTCTCTGTGTATCTCTCATGAATAAATAAATAAAACTTTTAAAAACAAAAACAAAACAAAACCCCAACAGGCATGGGCAATAAACACGAGTTTCCTGTTGTATTAACACTATTTCTTCTGAAAATCTAAAAAAAGCATTTTTCAAATATAATTCGGTCATACACGGCACCTTGTTGGCTATTTTGAATTTACCTTCACCAGTATGTGTGAAAACATGAGCCCAAGGGGTGTGCACATCAACAGGAGAACTAGAAGCCACTCATCAAATTTGTACGGAGCAACTGGATTTTCAAAATGTGTTCCATTGAAACACTTGCAGCATCAGCCACAACCTCAAGGCCGCGGAGCCAGTACAAAGGGCCTCTCACTCCTGCACTCACGTGAGGTTTTATTTTCTCCAAATATTTACTTGTGTGCACTTGCCAAGAGATTGTTTGGGGGGGGGGAGGTGGGAATTAAAGGTCCCTCGGGACAGGCGGAGAGTAAGATGAAATCTCTCACTAGTTCATGGCCTAGTGAGAGATCCATCCAACGTTCCTGGTCAAGTTTGTTTTAATCATGCACGCAACACCAACCCCGATCGAGAACATTCTATGTCAGGACAGGAATACTTTTATTCCCAACATCCCGATCCATTCGCTGGTTCTCCTTAGTGCTTCTTCCCTCTGTTACTGCACCTTGACTTCCTCCTATTTTTCATCCTGACACGCACATAAATGGTTGTTACTGTGCCTTCTAGAATTTGGCTTCTGGTTGCATTCTATTCGGCTAAAAGCTTGGAGTAGGCAAGCGAGCCCATAAAAATACAGTCTTTAATCTTAAGGACTTCCCGTCCCGAGAGGCGTCAGAGCAGACCCAGCGGCACCGAGCAGACCGCCTGCCCTGCGTGGCTCCGGGCGGGTAAACAACCGGGCCTGAGAGCCACTCTGGGGAGCTCCACCGGCTGCCGCATCACGGAGGCTTCCGGCCCCTGCTGGGATGTCAGGCCGCGCCGGGGATGAAATGGGATGTCAGGCCGCGCCGGGGATGAAACGAAGCCTGCTCAGGGGAGACGCGGGGGAGTGTTGGCTTTCCTTCCCGGCGGGCGAGGGAAACGCAGGGAGGTTCCGGGCTTCCTCTGTGCCTGGGAGCGCGGGGCCGGCAGGGCCGCTCACTCACGCCCAGCCCTTGGCTCTTCTGGCAGCGCAGGGTCCTGACACGCTCGCCCCGTCGCCACAACCGCCAGCACCTCGCAGGGGCCCGCACGTCGCCGGGTCCCTCACGTCACGGGGTCCCTCACGTCGCCGGGTCCCTCATGTCGCGAGGTCCCACACGTCGCCGGGTCCCTCATGTCGCCGGGTGCCTCACATCGCCGGGTCCCGCACGTCACCGAGTCCCACACGTCACGGGGTCCCTCATGTCGCCGAGTCCCTCACGTCGCGGGGTCCCTCACGTCGCCGGGTCCCTCATGTCGCCGGGTCCTTCACGTCGCCGGGTCCTTCACGTCGCGGGGTCCCTCACGTCGCAGGGTCCCTCACGTCGCCGGGTCCCTCACGTCGCAGGGTCCCTCATGTCGCCGGGTCCTTCACGTCGCCGGGTCCTTCACGTCGCGGGGTCCCTCACGTCGCAGGGTCCCTCACGTCGCCGGGTCCCTCACGTCGCAGGGTCCCTCATGTCGCCGGGTCCTTCACGTCGCCGGGTCCCTCACGTCAACGGGTCCCTCACGTCGCGGGGTCCCTCACGTCACGGGGTCCCGCATGTCACGAGGTCCCGCATGTCACGAGGTCCCGCATGTCACGAGGTCCCGCACGTCACGGGGTCCCTCACGTCGCCGGGTCCCTCACATCGCCGGGTCCCACACGTCGCGGGGTCCCGCACGTCGCGAGGTCTTCCGAGGCCCCGCGGCCCCACAGCCCTGGGCTTCCGAGGCCGCAGCCTGGGCCCCCCCCCCCCGGCGCCCGGGCCCGCGCCTCCGCAGCATCGCCCTGGGCGGCGCCCCGCCCGCCAGAAGCAGATACTGCCCCGGCAGCAATGGAGCGTAAAGGGAGAGCAGCGTCCACCTCAGCGTCTCGCACGTCTGACCCCCGCCGCCCCCCCCCCAGGCTGGACTCTGCGTCCGACGTCCAGGCACACTCCGCCCGCCCGCCCGCCGCGGGGATTGCTCGCTCGGCGGAGAGCGCCCCTGACGCTTTGGGCGGGGGTTGCCCGCGGGTGGGAAGAGGAACCACAGCGCGGCCGCCGGACGGACGGACGGACGGTGGGAAGGAGTGAGGAGAAGCGAGAAGCGGGCAGATTCATTGTGATGCCCTTTGTGTCCCGGGGGGGGGGGGGGGCGCAGACAGACCTGGACACGGCCAATGCGGACCAACGTTTTTCCTGCTAACTTGCCGCTGCCCGGATGACGTCTGCATTGCTCTGTCCTGTAGAAAACCACAGGGAACGCGTCCGAAACGTCTGACGGGCGCCCGGGGCGGGGGGGGGGGGGGGGGGCAGGCGTTGGGCGCCTGCCTTCGGCCCGGGGCGTGACCCCGGAGTCCCGGGATCGAGTCCCGCGTCGGGCTCCCTGCAGGGAGCCTGCTTCTCCCTCTGCCTGGGTCTCTCTCTCTCTCTCTGTGTCTCTCATGAATAAATAAATAAATCTTAAAAAAAAAAAAAAACAGCTTATGAGGAGGTGTCCTCATTTAGGTCTATGGGCGTAAGTAACTTTCTCCTGCAACATCTCCACCAGGAAGGCTCAGGTCTGGTGCTTATGGCATCATGTATCAGTTAATGACTCGCACACATTCTAGGCCTGAGTATAAAAAATTTTGATGATGACTTTATGCTAATAAAAACCCGTGGCTGGAAAATAAAATATATATTGTGACCTGTCTGCTAACCTTTATCTTTAAAATAAATAATATCTTGCTCGTGTGGATGTGTCCCGGAATTAAGAAAAGAAATTCTCTTTGAAAATTAGTTTCTGTTTTCTGCACTAATAGTAAGGAAGGTTAAAACTTTTTTTTAAAAAAGATTTTATTTATTTATTCATGAGAGACACACAGAGAGAGAGAGAGAGGCAGAGGCATAGGCAGAGGGAAAGCAGGCTCCCCGTGGGGAGCCCGATGTGGGACTCAATCCCAGGACCTTGGGATCAAGACCCAAGCTGAAGGCAGAGTCTGCTCAACCGCTGAGCTATCCAGGAGCCATGGAAGGTTAAAACTTAAGAAAGAAAGAAAAATAGGGAGAGTAGAGGGCTAACTGAGGACAGTAGCTGAGAGCCCTGGGCCGCCACCCAGACTAGGCCAGCATGATGGCACCAAACCACTCCCCTTCTTTGAGTCTCAGGACCCCCCTCTGTGAATCTCCTCCAGAATACACAAGGCCCAGAGCCCAAGGTAACACTCACCCTGCACACTCGGCGCATTCCAGCAGCTTTTCAAACATGCACTCCATCAATAAGCCCAAACCCCACGAGGCACCCACTGCTGGATGAGGTCATTTCGGCCCAGAGAGGCAGAGCTCCCGTTGAAACCCAGAACAACTCTAGGAGTGACCTGCTGACCACTGCACTACACCAGCTTCTGATCTGGGGCTCTGGCTCTCACTTGGAAGGGAGTAAGGAAAGACATGGTTGGCAAGACAGGCCCATGAGCCGTGTTCACAAACCAGGGCGACTACTCTGTAACTGCTGACGCGCTCATCTCACCTTGCAGCCGTCAGCATCTGGATTTGGGCTTGCCATCCTCTCCGGAGGCTGAGGTGTACAGATGTACTTTCAGGAGCGGTGCAAGGGTTGAGTGACCAGACTCTGCCATCTTATCCTGAGCCTTTAAGTTGCAGAAACTGGACTTAAAAATCAAAATTATGCCTAGAGGTGATCATACTTATAAGAGCAGATTTCACGCTTAGGAGACTGACAGGGGAATTGTTGCATAAACCCCAGAGCCCCTGTAGTCATCTATGAAGGAGCTGTTCAAATTTTCTTTGTCTCTGTGCTGGTGCTCACAGTCTTTTACAAGATTTAAACAAAGTAGATTTTAAAATATATATATATATATAGCAACAATGCAGCTCGTATTTTATCAGCATTAGTAAGCAAATGGTAACAATTGCAGGTGTGAGCACAGCAGGATGGTTTCCTATACTCCCAAGTCCTGAGGAGATTTTCAAAACACCTAATGTTCCTGGGATGATTCCAGTCTATTTTTCTTAAAGGTACAAAGTCATCGACTTTTTTTTTTTTAATTTTTATTTATTTATGATAGTCACACAGAGAGAGAGAGAGAGAGGCAGAGAAACAGGCAGAGGGAGAAGCAGGCTCCAAGCACCAGGAGCCCGATGTGGGATTCGATCCCGGGTCTCCAGGATCACGCCCCGGGCCAAAGGCAGGCGCTAAACCGCTGCGCCAACCAGGGATCCCCAAAGTCATCGACTTTAAGAAAGTCCTACTCACGCTCTCCTATTTTTTCATGGACTATAGAGTCAGTATCTAAAACTCAAAACTATTTCCAACAATCTCTGTCTCTTTTCAAAGATTTGGAAATCATGGTGCAGACGCTCTTTTGTTTCCCCCTAGATATCTTTTTGTACAAAGACTTTAATATCTTCAGCTTGGATTATTTTTCATTTGTTTGAGCTATTTATACATTACGAGGAACATTTCTTAAAGATTTAAGAATTGATATACTGGAATAATTGCATTATTTAACATTTAGCTGTATCTTTTTCTAAAATAGGCATAGTGCTTCTGAGATGTATCTGGAGTACCTGCCCTTCCTTGTATCATGATGTGGTTCTCCAAACTCCCTAAATGATCTGCACTGAGTGACAAAGGGCCCAGTGATTTTTTTCAGAAGAGAGTAGACCCCAGACACTGTTCCTACTCAGTGATTCTAACCTGGCATCATCCTGTCATGATGATAAATTGTATGTACAATGCATAGTCGGAGCAGATGGGAGAGTGCTGGTTATTAAAATCTAAATCTGTTTCCCAAACAAAAAGAGAATTGTTTACCTCTCAATGAAACATAGATTTTTCATAAAGGAAATTTTGGATATTCCAGTTTTAGTAACTGAAGCAATTATACAGTTAGGGACACCTAGACTCTAATAAAATTAAGATTGACTCTAAATGAAGTTAAATAGAAGGCACTCATTCATTTATTCCCCAAATTCACTGAATGCCTGCTAGCTTCCAGGAATAGAAAGATTTACCAGAAAATATGCTGTGAAAATAAATAATATTTTTCTTTCCATTAAATACTTAATTTTGGGGCAAATAAACCTTATAGTATGTTACTGCAGCCTGGTCACATAGAGAGACTGTTTTAAGAAGTACTATACAATAGCAAAAAGACAAGACACATTTGGCTTTTAAAATACTTGTAAATTCACTAATCTTCAAGGCTACTCAAAAACCCAGACTTCAAAATTTAAGCCCATAGATGGAGACAAATGCTGTAAAAGGTAAACTGAATTCCATTTGTCAGCTTCAGAGTTTTAGGCCAGCCAGGGTAAAAGAAAATCAGGAGATTTCAGATCCAAATTTATTGATCTATTCATTCATTCTTAATTTAGCAACTATTGATTGAGCTCTAGTATGTGACAGTCTTGTGGAAACTTCTGGAAACTGTCATTCATATAGTATTAGCCCCAGAAGTCATCTTGTTCCAGATGCATTAGTTGTACCTTCGGTGAAGCTGAATGACATCAGTCAGCTTGATTACCTAGATGACCTCCAAAAAGACATTGACTTTAGAAAACAACAAAACAACAACAAAACTCTATTTATTATCTTACTATGTGCTGGACACTTTTCATGCATTGTCACATATCTCTATGATTCTGAGAAGTTTTGGGTGTCACTGTTTCACCTATATTTAATGAACCTGTGTCTTAAGCAGGAAATTCTGCCCAACGTCTCACAGATTAAGAGGCAGGATGAAGCTCGAATTTACCATCTACTGGCTCTGAGGCCCTATCCCCAATCTGTACACCGCACTGTCTTCCAAGGAAGGGACATAGCTCTCCATCTAGGCAAGCAGGCAGTCCCGATCTTGGAATTCTTACAGAAAAAAAACATGCACTGTTCCATTTTAATGTCGGCATTGATTTTTCTTTAATGAGTTACAGTTCAAGCATTTTGTTTTCAGAAAATGTAACTATAAATTCCTAAATTCCTATAGGCCAGTATCTGCCGGAACTTGCCAGAGATACCCAATAATTGAAGAGACAATCTAAGGGGCATGTGATTTACTGGTTCCTCCTGATTTTCTAAGCCATATTCCTGAATAATGATACCATCAAAACCGAAACTAGATTATATTATCTTCTCTCTCTTAGAGAAAGTTCTTTACACAAGTTGAAATTTAGTATAATGTCCTGAGATTTGAAGATGGTATAGAAAGGCTTCTATCAGAAAAATTCACTCATTCAACAAATCTTTACTGAGTACTGCCTTATGCCAGCCTTGTGTCCAAAACACAATGTTGAACAAAAGTGTATTTAGCCTCTACTCTCATCAAATTTACATTTAGTGTATGCAAGATACAGAAAATGATCGTGAACAAATTATAACACTGCTAAGTACTTTGAAGGAGAGAAACATGATACTTAAAGAGTGGATCATTGATGGGGTTTGACCTAGGCGAGAGATTAGCCTGCAAAACGATAGAAATGATGCTGCAGAATATAAACTATCTGTTTTTGTTAGGATTCATATACGAAGCATTCTTTGTAAAATTAGGTAAATTAAAATGTTTTAAAAAATTTGTTTCACTACTTGGTTGTGTGGTTTTTTTTGTTTGTTTGTTTTTGTTTTTGGTCGTTTCCCTCCTTCTTTTCTTTTCTTTTTTCTTTTTTGGCCTTTCATCTGACAAAGACAAACTATAATGTAATCTAACACAGTCTATTCCTGTATTTAAAATATACTTTCTAGGGACGCCTGGGTGGCTCAGCAGTTGAGCATCTGTCTTTGGCTCAGAGCGTGATCTTGGGATCCGGGATCGAGTCCCACATCAGGCCTACATGGAGCCTGCTTCTCCCTCTGCCTATGTCTCTGCCTTTCTCTCTCTGTGTCTCTCATGAGTAAATAAATAAAATCTTTAAAAATATATATATATGTACTTTCTAGAAATTAAATGTAAGTTTGCTGTTGAACAGTATTAAGGTATAATTCATTTTTCTTTGTTACTTTAACTTTGTTCTCTTTGTATTTTAATTGCTCTGTTTTAGATATGCTTTAACATTTAATATGCCTCAAATTTTTCAAAAAATTGTTAAATATGAGTAAAAAGAAATGATTAAAAATTACTTATTTTTAATTATCACCAGATTTGTTGCAGGACTT
Source organism: Canis lupus familiaris (assembly GCF_011100685.1). Classification (NCBI taxonomy): domain Eukaryota; kingdom Metazoa; phylum Chordata; class Mammalia; order Carnivora; family Canidae; genus Canis; species Canis lupus. The sequence continues at coordinate 55,926,590 of NC_049243.1, read as the reverse complement.
TAATTTTTTTTTAACTGCAACCCCTATCTTGTGAAGGAACAGGTCACAATATACCTAGTCACATTGATAACTTACTCAAATAGTCTTTTTGTGGCATTATCTTACATTGTACATACCTCTATCTTTGTTGTGAAAGCTTACAACTACAGAATAAAATAGTTATTGCCCATTTGTTTAGTAAAGATTAGAAAGATGAACTGAAGCCAAATTATATTCAGATTGAAAGTAATGAAGAAGAAGCAATGCCTTCATTGGTCCAACCTTAGTACAACTTTTTAAAACAAAGAAGCTGGTCTACAAGGCATGCTCCCTGGGAGCTGAGTTTTTGCAGGAGTGTACAGCCATCCACCTTTCCAGTACAAGTGTACTACAACCACTTACAAGTCTACAGAGAAATGAGACATTTATGTATTATCTACATTTACCTCTTTCTTTTAGGTCATCTGCCTTTTTTCCCCTCAAATGTCACTTTTGCTTCCAAATGTCGGTATACTTGATCATTAGTTACATATATTAAAGGACATAAGAAAAATGGTCCCTGGGATTTCAGAAGTTAAAATTGCCCTTCTGGCCAACACTTTGGAATACCAATGAGTAATCATCAGTCTTTATGTCTAAGTACATGGTGACTTAAGTCAGGTAAAAGGAGATTTCCAAAGTCTGCCAATCAAGGTCCAGCTCTGGTGCTTGAGTAACTTCAGTAAAACTGCCCCCAGACAAACATCTCTTCAGTTTTCAACTTCTTTGCCATAAAGTGTGGGATGCCTGAAATTTTTCTACTCTTGAGTTTCTCTCTGGAGGATTTATGATTCTTAGGTTTCAGGAAAGTTGAGCTAACTTGATGACCTATTTTCCTTCCCAGCTACTCAACGTTCATTAGTGTGACTCTCGCGTCACACCATCTTACACCATGTTATTGCTAGGTGACATTCAAGAAATGACATAAGAGCTGTAGGCAAAGCTTGTACTAGAAGAGTAGTAGAGTTGTTCACCCACAGATCAACTAAGAGAAAAAAATGGACCTCAAGGGCAATAAGACAAAAATAATAGTTATGGAACATGGAGAAAAGTTGTACATGAGAATAGAACAATGTAGCTCACCTCAGATAGTTCAAAGCTCCTCCTGTTGGTCTCCAGTGTAAGATGTCTTACCAAGTCAATCTAAGAAAATGAAATCCATCCCAGATGAATGAAAAATAATACTTTGGAAAAAGAATAACCTAAGAAGTCAATAAGGAAAATAAACTCAGCTGTGGTGACAAAAAAAAAGAGGTGACAGTGAAGAACAAATTGTGGGTGACAAAATGGTAATGAGAAGCAAAATGGTAGCCAGCCCATGACAAGCTAGTGTGAGAGTTCCTTTTCTTGGAATGAAACCGAATATCAAAGAAACGTCAATAGAAGCTCATTGGCGGTCTCTCGCGAAATAGTCTTTCCAGAATGATACTTTTTAGGCCTATTTCTCAGACTTTCTCACTTTTAAAACTTTCTAACCTCTTTTGTTTAAATGTCTACTTTGGTATCAGATCTTTTCCATTATGACAGAATGAATGTCTTTTAAACATTTGAAATCTTTCCTAAATGAGATTTCTGATGGGAGGCAGTAATGATGCTGGTTTGTCAAATCCTCCTTTGTCATTCGCTGTTTTCAAATCAAGTACAAATTAGATCAAAAAGCACCAGCACCGGACTTGAAAACTGTTGTATTTCTGTGAAAATCCGAAGGGCAAACAATTATGTGTAAGTGGAGAAAAGGTGATTTTACGCAAAGGTTGTTTTCCAGCTTACTGCAAGGAGCTAATAAATGCGTGTCTTAAAATTCACTTAGAGCAACCCAAGAAAAATGTTAAGCTTGGATTAAGCACAGCAAGTCTTGTTCACCAGTAAAATTAAAACAAAATAATTGCTATCCTGGAAGTGCCTAAGTAGTTAGCTGCTATATAAAACTAACCAAGAGGATATCAGCCCATAAGAACCTTCTGATAAAAACAAATGGACAGAGAGAAAGCTCCCTTTTGTTTCAAAGATTTTATGTATTTATTCGTGAGAGACACAGAGGCAGAGACATAGGCAGAGGGAGAAGCAAGATCCCTTTGGGGAATCCCATGTGGGACTCGATGCCAGGACCCCAGGATCATGACCTGAGCTGAAGACAGACGCTCAATCACTGAGCCACCCAGCTGCCCCAAGCCCCCATTTTTTATCAGAACATAGGATCAGGGAAGACTGATGCAAACACGGCAGGCCCTTTTCTAGCAAACTAGCAAAAATGTTTACACTGAAGAAGGCTGTGAGCGCAATTCCCACCTTGTGCTGTAAGACTGGCCCACTGCAATCTGGGGAGCGATGATGGACATATCTAGAGGACAGATGTGAAGTTACACACAGTTGTTTTCACAAGAAAATGAAAAAGAGGGATTTAGGAAAAGACCACAACTAACATCAAGCAGGACAAAAAGAAGGTCCTATTTGAAGAAAGCAGAGAACTGAGGTAATCCTACAGATTCTTCCTACATAAGAACTGTCTTTGTGGGGGAAGCATTCTAGCCTGGGCCTCTGTGGTTAGGGTGGTGCTTGCACACCTCTTAATTTTTTGTTTCTTTTGAAAATCTCCCGGCTACCCTATTTCTCTTGCCACTTTTATAGCACTCCTTGAAAATGGCATTTAAAAGACGGAATAACAAACTGGCACATGTGATTTTTGCTAAAGCCCTATGATTGTCTTACAAATGTAAAGTTTTTATGCCAGTGGAGGAACCAAAAGATTAAGCCTTGTTCTTTTTTCCTTTCTTTCTTTTTTTTTTTTTTGGTTTGCAATTTTATCTATCAATTTGACAGAGAGAGTACAAGCAGGGGGAAAAGGCAGAGGGAGGGGGAGAAGCAGACTCCCCGCTGAGCAGGGAGCTCCATGCAGGGCTGGATCCCAGGAACCCCCCACCCCCCACCCCGGCAGGGATCGGGACCTGAGCGGAAGGCAGAGGCTTCATCCACTGATCCACCCACATGCCCCAAGAAACTGACCCTTTAAAGGACGTTGGGGGGATCCCTGGGTGGTGCAGTGGTTTGGCGCCTGCCTTTGGCCCAGGGCGCGATCCTGGAGACCCGGGATTGAATCCCACGTCGGGCTCCCAGTGCATGGAGCCTGCTTCTCCCTCTGCCTGTGTCTCTGCCTCTCTCTCTCTCTCTCTCTGTGTGACTATCATAAATAAATAAAGAAAAAAAAATATTAAAAAAAAATAAAGGATGTTGGGAATACTTGGGGCTTTTAAAAGTTGGAAGGAAGATATAGCAATAAACATGTGGCTCAATTTAAATAAAAAGTATAGTGGAGCAGAACCCTGACCTTTGCAAAAGTCCCACAGCAAAAAGACTGGGTCTACTTTGAATGAGCATCTAAGTTAAGTGAAGGAAAGGCTGACAGGCAATGGTTTTAATTATTCTCCCTACGTACCATTCTGCAGGCACTTTGCCAAGTATATTTTCATAGAGAAAATGCAAACACAAAAATAAGATGCAAATAGGGCAGCCCGGGTGGCTCGGCGTGATCCTGGGCACCCGGGATCGAGTCCCACGTTGGGCTCCCTGCATGGAGCCTGTTTCTCCTTCTGCCTGTGCCTGTGACTTTCTCTGTGTGTGTGTGTGTCTCTCATGAATAAATAAATAAAATCTTAAAAAAAAAAAAAGGATGCAAATGGCTCTCAAGTGTACCAGTATGTCTTCCAGAAATGTTCTGAGACTTTATTCATGTTTTGAAATTTGCTACTTGTCTTTAAAAGCCATCCTGTGTTTCACAACTTCTCTTAAGGTCAAGCACTTGAAACTTCTTTCGCTCTATGAGGAGCTGTCTACATTTTGCTAAATGCATTTTCTAAAAAAAAATTCTCATGACTTTACCGTCGACTTAAATTTTTAAGCTCAATGTCGAGTGGGATAGATGAACACTTTCTACAGGATTTGTGAAAATCGGAATTCAAACACTAACTAAAGATAGGGTTTCTGGTGGGTTATAAAGGGAAGATGGGACATGTAACATATCTCACTGTCAAGAGTATCTACTTAGGAATTGTGTCACTTTTTATTCTTTATTCTTTTTAAAGGTAAAATGATAAAAATGCTCTGTATGGATGAGTGTGATTATTGCCAGCTGGCTTTTTGGCTTTTGATAGTGTGTCAGGATTTGATTCCTGTTTACCTAAGTCAAAGAAAACAAGGTTATTGTGAAGGCTGCCTGTGCCTGTTTACATAACATACCTCTCAATTCTAAGAATGAGTACTGCTTCCTGCTCAAACCCAAAAAGCTGCAATGGGGCATGTAGTATTCGGACACACAAAATCACAGCAACAGGTATGATCAGCAAACCCTTAGGTTAATGAGAGATCTCATTTCTACCTTCCCACGTACCTTTACACAGCATGATTATTCTGTGAATTCACTGTGTATTTTTACCTCTTCCTTTTGTCTGAAATACCATTCCCTTTTCTCCTTGCTCTAACTCATGAACGCCCACCTATCTTCTTAGCTTTCTTAACTCCAATGCCACCTCTTCTGGTTTTCCTCAACTATGTCAAGCAGAAGAAATTATCCTTTCCTCCGCATTTCCATAGCATTTTATAAGCATGCATCTTTTAACAAATATCCTGTGGTATCTGAATTAAAAATTTACATGTGGAATTCCACAGCTAGACTATAAGTATCCCATACACAAAGCCCTTGACTTATTCACTCTTCTGCCTCTGGAAACCAGTGGTAGAAACTGACAGATAGTGGTCATTCAATGCCTATTTGCTGGATGGATGGATGGACGGATGAGAGAATGAGTCTATTACTCTGAATCGGTGCTGTTTAGTTCACTTGATGTCACAACTCTATCAAAATCATAAGATCTTATGGGATTCTTACGCAGGATGCAAGAATCTACAATCACAAACAAACATGAGCCAACCTAAAAGATTTCTAAAATCTTTTCGAACTCTAGCAGTCTGTGATTTTATGATTTTTAGGCATTTAGGTGGTGAGCCATCTCCCATGTCCCTTTGCCCATGGATGGTGAAGGATGCATGAAGGATAATGGAGTTGTGGTGTTATATTTGATTTTATTTATTTGGGCATCTACGTGGCCCAGTGGAAGAGCATCTGCCTTGGGCTCAGGTCATGATCCTAGGATCCTGGGATCAAGTTCCGTATTGGGCTCCCCACAGGAGCTTCTCCCTCTGCCTATGTCTCTGCCTCTCTCTGTGTGTCTCTCATGAATAATTTTTTTAAAAGATTTTTATTTATTAAGTAATCTCTACACTCAATGTGGGACTCGAACTCAGAACCCCAAGATCAAAAGTCACATGCTCTACCAACTGAATACACTGAGTCATGGTATTTTTTAGCATATTTCTCTCTTCACTGCCTTTTTTAGAAGTTAGTGAAGCAGACGAGCTCTCTCTGCTGTCCAGGCAGATACTGAGTCCTTTCCTCTCTACTTGATATGGCAGGTGTCCTAACACAGCAATCCTCTGTTTGCCTCCCCCATCTGCTTGCTTCCACACACTGGGTGTCAAATGACTCACAACAGCCTTTTTCCTGAGGCTCTGGGAGAGTCAATTTTGTGTTGACTTTGGTTGCATTATTAACTACATTCTTTGAGATCATCTATAGTTTTCAAGATGAAGCACTTCATGATGTTTTCTTACTAAGCAGGTTTTGAGTTTATATAGGAAAAGATGATAGCTACCAAAATAACATCTCTCCAGAGAAATGAAATTCACTTGGAGGTAAACATGGTAAATTCTGTTAAAAGATAAGTGAGAAAAGAAGAATGACCATCAACACATTCAGGAGCAATACTGAAATCTCAGAACATCACTGCTGTACACTGGCCCCTATTAAAGTTTATTTATCCAGAATTTTCTCTACAAGGAGATGGAATTTCACTCTACTGATGCAAGCTGACTGATTACAGAGAGCAAGATTTCTCTCTCTGATAGCATCCCTGTGTAAGGGTTATCTTTTCATTCAAACATTTATTTACTCAATAAAGATTTCTTTTTCCATATCAGACTTCATGCAAAGTCATGCAGCCCCCCCAGGATTATTCTCCAACCTGGAGTGAAGATTCCATAAACACTGAGAATGCTCAGAACAAGACCAAGCAGAGATAGTTTAACCATACCATATCGCACATGGGTCATTCCAGTTATGGTAAGGATGGCATTGGCCCAGCACTTAGAAACTTTTCCTCCATTTCTTTAAATAGCAAAGTCAAATCACCAGTCTTTAAGTATCTCGGTTTTGCAACTTGTACCAACCACCAGCAAGTCTTCATTAGAAGCATAACCATAGTTTCTGCTTTTAACAAATTGAAATATTGATAAATTATAAGATGAATGTTAAAATGTTTAAATAATGATGACTAAAATGAAATGATAGTTTAGTTGTACAATATGGCGAGGCAGGGGAAGGGCTTCATGTTTTGTAAAGACAACTGTGTTCACTCAGAGCATTCATGAGGTTGAATTCCGACTCTTAGTAAAGAAATGCTCTAAATTCCAGCTCTTTTTATTTTCACAAAGTTTTCATGAAAATGAGAAATAAAGCTAAGTTTAGCAGCAAATCACTGATATTTTTACAAGCTAAAAGGGCTTCATGGAGGAGACAGAATTTGAGGGCATCTTTAAAGGATGATAGAGGTGGAGTAAACAATGAAGAAGGGAAAATGCTGCCATGTAAAGGGTATGGTGAAGCAGAGTCTCAGGAGCCATTCTGCTTATCTTGCTCAGAATGCAAAGGCTTAAAGATCCACCTTAATTGTGCTGAACACATTTAAAATTCAATTTCCCCCCAAATGAAGTATCACTTGCAATCTCTCAACCAGGTACAGTGTAAGAGATCCCCTCACCACTTTCTTGGGTTTAATGGGCTAATTACTCTAGCTGAGTTCTCATCCCAGTTTTGTTGCAGCCTCCATGGGCTACTCTCCACGATTCCTCACTCCAGAAGTTAGGAGGATTAACCAATCAATTTGAAACACCTTGTAAAAACATGTCAGGCTTTCTAATTCCTTTCTGAATTAATTCCTGTTCCATTCACATTTTTACCGTGATGGGTTTTAAACTACATGTACAATTGCAGGACCCCTGACCTCGAGCTCCAAAATTCCTCCAGCCTGCTTGTCTCACATTATATTAATATTGCAGAAGCAGCAAAAACGGTGCTTCCAAATTCTACTTAGGCAAGGGACTTCCTGGGGGAAGATTGCTGGGATGTTCTGCATGGACCAATTTAGCATTGCCTCTCATATTTAGTCCCGTTTATGAATGTGCTGCCAAAATTTCTAAACCATGCAAAAACAACTTAAAATCACAGTGAGAATTAGACTTTGTCGCCTTATTCATCTTAATGCCCAAAAGATCCTAGGGTTCTTGATTTCTTCCTTTCTTTCTTTCTTTCTTTCTTTCTTTCTTTCTTTCTTTCTTTCTTTCTTTCTTCTCTCTCTCTCTCTCTCTTTTTTTTTTTTTTTTTTTTTTTTGCCATGAGAAGGAAGTGTAAGCAATCATATCTGGGTCCTGGCTGGACTCCTAGCTATGATTCCAGAGAAGGCTGAGCTCATGGCACCAGCAACTTTCCTCTCTCGACCCTCAGCGACTCCCATGGGCCAAAATAAGCAATGCCATCCTGGTACTTGGCAAAACAAACTCTTCTCAACTGGAGGTCATCTGCACATATCTCCTGAAAGATGCTTAAATTCAAAGCAAAGATTGAATCCAACACACTAACCTAAGGTTCGGTGGGTGGATCACGCAAGGCAGAGCACCAGAATAAGTCCCTTTGGCAAATTTTTCTTTCCTACTCAAATGTGTCTACTTCTAGTTAACAAGTAACAAAAAATTAAGTCACACTGTCACACTGGTATTCTGGGTTTTTTGTTTGTTTGTTTGTTTGTTTTTAACTTTAACCGCTAATAGGAATGAAGTAAGTTAGCCATTTTCTAGAATTAGTTTCTTGCAGAAATCTTTTCTGTGGTAAGAGTTGAAAAAAATCCCTAATTATTGTTTGGGGAAAAAAAAACAAAAAACAAAAAACAAAAAACCCAGACTAATAGATCTGACCTTGAGGTAGCACTGTATAAATATTTCCTGGACAAATTACATTTCTTTTCTTTTTTTTTTTTTTAAAGATTTTATTTATTCATTCATGAGAGACACAAAGAGAGAGGCAGAGGGAGAAGCAGGCTCCATGCAGGGAGCCTGACATGGGACTTGATCCTGGGTCTCCAGGATCACACCCCAGGCTAAAGGCGGCACTAAACCGCTAAGCCACCAGGGCTGCCCCAAATTACATTTCTAAGATCTAACAGAGCAGTGATAACTTAGAATATAAGCTCAAAAGATCATTTTTTACTGATAGCTGATAAAACTAACTTTTCTCACTGTCCCTTAGCCACGCTATGGTATAGCTCAGTGTGTCCATGCTGACAATATATTAGGATCTTATCATTAAAATATATTCACTTCATATACATACACTTTAATCTTTAGGAAACCACATGGAATTATCATTGCCAGGGTTATAGCCTATTTAATCACACTGGCACATAATTATTTAAAAAAAAATCTTAATTTACAAAACTTTGTGCACAGACCTTTTAGATAAACCAAAGTTCCCAAAGAATTAAAAATAGAATCTTCGTAAAAGAGGCCAATTTGAGGAAGAGAAAGAAAAATTGTCAAAAGCTTCTGGCCAGCAATCCCTCCTCAGAAATCCAGAAGGGTCTCCAAATGATGACACTGATGGGGCCGTCCTTTCTCAAGAACAGGATGTGCCAGCAGAGTGGTTAGCCAGGAAACCGTGCACTCAGCACACCGCCTCCTCCCGCTCTGAACTTGGTTCCCGAAGCAGAACTCAGTTGACATCTGCGCTGCTGCAGCCCGGGTCACAATTTGCCTTTGAAGGAGTTTCAAAGTCAAACAAGATAAGAAGCACCTTTTCAAAAAGAATCCTTCCAACAAGTTCTGTGATGTGAGAGTGGAGTGCAAGAGCCCCGGTATCTTCTCAAGAGCACTTTCTGGTCCTTTGAATAGATAAGAGAAGTAAACTGGCCCAGGGGTGGGGGGTGCAAAGGAAAGGGAGCACCACCAGATCAGAGACAGAGGGTGTCTGTTCTCCCTGGAGGGGACAGGCCACCAGGCATCCAGGAATGACAGTGAGAGACACACAAGTCAGAGTCCCTGAAATCCGTGAGCCACAACCAGCTGCTAGTGTACCAACTAGAGAGAATGTGGCCCACCTTTCAGAGGGGCAAAGATATCTTTAGGCCTAAAGATAACAGTAACCATTCACTCCGATCTTCCTGGACCCTCTCCCTCAAAAACACCTCCTCCTTGGCAAAGAGGCAGCTGGTGACAGCCCTGGTCCCCTGGGAAAGGACAGGCATGGGAGTGGGGAATGACCTGACCTGGGCTGAATCACTCAATGAAACATGTTGAAACCATCACAAAGATTTTTTTTTTTTTTTTTTTTGAGATTGACAAGATTAGGCCTGTCCTGTCCACTTTCCCTGGGGCCCCCACTGAGTGTGAGTAATGAGTAAACTTGGGGAAGAGCTCCATCACCATGGACATCATCTGGCCATCTGAGCCAGTCCACAGCCCTTTGCTATTTACCTTGGTCATTAGGTTCATCAACACAGGGCAGCGTTCACTTTAATTACATTTATTAACATCTCTACATACAACCCATTCTTTTCTTTTTTTTTTTAAGATTTTATTTATTTTTTCATGAGAGGCACAGAGAGAGAGAGGGAGAGAGGCAGAGACACAGGCAGAGGGAGAAGCAGGCTCCATGCAGGGAGCCCGACGTGGGACTTGATCCCAGGACTCCAGGATCACACCCTGGGCTGAAGGCGGCACTAAACTGCTGAACCTCTCAGGGATCCCCCAACCCATTTGTTTCTATGTGCAATTTTTAATAATGTATTCTCTTCAGAAAAAGTTGTTTTGTTTTCCTATTTTTTTCTCTCCCTAATTTAAGTGTTTTTTTTTAAGCCATTAGGATCATTACTAAAACCGTAATATCTCTCCCCACTATTTTTTTTTAAGTAAGTTTCCTATAGTTTCCTTTAGTTTGTGTAGAAAAACTAGTCATAACAGGCTCTAAGCTAAATTTGTAAAATTGGAACCAGTGAGAATTTTATACCCTTCTACAGAATTTGGTTAGTTAGCTGCTACTGCTTCTTCTACTTCTTCCTCTTCCTGTCTCCTTCTGAAATAAAATATTTTATTTCATCTTACTGAATAAATAAAGGGATTTTTTTGTTAAGATTTTAATTTATTTATTCATGAGAGATACAGAGAGAGAGGCAGAGACAGAGGCAGAAGGAGAAGCAGGCTCCCTGAAGGGAATCAGATACAGAACTCGATCCCAGGACCCCGGGATCACGCCTGAGCTGAAGGCAGATGCTCAACCACTGAGCCACCCAGGCATCCCAAAAAAAGGAATTTTTAATTACAGAGGTAAGTGTGGAGCTTCATGGTGTATGATTTTAATTCTCTGAAAGTCAGTCTGAACCAACCATTGTTCTTACTTACTCCACGGCAACTGTAAGCCTGGGACTATTTATTTCTTCTACAGTTATTTAAAAGTAATTCTGTAAAATGTTTCTACAAAAGGTTGAGTCATAATGTGAAAACATATATTTAAATTGTCAGAAAATGCCAAAGCTTATAATATGGGATATTATTCGTAAGGTTAAGGAGATTGATGTAACAGAAAAAGTAAAAACTCTGAAGATAGATACTTGATGAAACCCTGGCCAAGTTGTTGATGCTCTCAAATATCAAATAGAATTTGATATTCTATATCGTAAACAGAGATGGGGTTTAGATACAAAATAGATAGAGGCTGAAACTATGCAGCTGAAATAAAAGAGAAAGTTAAAAACTTATCTTTGCAAAACTTTCTGGAAAAGCAATGGCTTTAGTAAAAAGTCAATCTGACCTTCAATTGTCATTCAATACAAAACATACCATGCTTTATGTTAGCTGCTCTTTTACTCAGGTACTAGCATCAGCTGTTCCTAACAGAGCCAAGAGCTCAGAAATAAATCAGAACACTTTCAGCACTCAAAAGTGTTGTCATGAAATCAGGGGCCTTAAGCTCACTTACTCAACCCTAAAAGAGTCCCTTACAGTGTTTACAGAAAATATAGCCACAACTTGTATATAAGATACTACTATGGATAAATGAAAAAGACACAAGGGAATAACTATAGATCAGCCACGCAAGAAGAAAAACAAGGTGCTAAGAAATACATAGGAAAAAGTTTCAACTTCAGGAGTAGTCAAAGAACTACAGATTGAAATAAAAGACATTATTTAATTGTTAAACAAGCCAGTATTTATTTTTAATGATCGTATTGAGTGCGTACAGGAGTTAGGGGGCAAAGGGAAGTCTGTCTCTCCTGTTCTGGAGATGGATAGATAAAGCCACACAGCCATTCTGAAAAGTAATGTGGGAAATATTTGCCAGGTTCCTTAAGAAGAGTTATCTGGGGTGCCTGAGTGGCTCAGTCAGTTAAGCGTCTGCCTTTGGCTTGGGTCATGATCTGGGGGTCCTGGGATCGAGCCCTCTGTTGGGCTCCCTGCTCAGTGGGGAGCCTGCTGCTCCTGCTGCTTGTGCTCTCTCTCTTTCTCAAATAAATGATATCTTTAAAAAAATTTTAAAGAGTTATCCTCTTTAACAAGGTAACTCCCCTTCTAGCATGCTATTTTAAAGAAACAAATCAAACTGGAGACAAAATTTGTGTACAAAGGTGATTCTTCTAGCCCTATTTATAACAGCTAAAAATGGAAACAAGATAAATCCAAAAATAGGTTAAGATTTATTCAAATTACAGTCATGATTGAAAATTGTGCCTGCAATTGTAATGAAAAAAAAAAGTTCTAAGAAATTATTAACATCCTGGGAAAATGCTCATAGAACAATGGTAAGTGAAGAATGAATAATGCAAAGTATTACATGCAGCTTTATTGCAAGCATGTAAAATGGTATAATACAGATGACAGCATTATATGTATAAATAATACTTGCATATTTACATGGAAACACATAAAATGCATTTGCATGTTTATGAGTAAATATATATGGAAACCATCTTAAAGAGACTCCAAAGGTAGTAGTATCATCTTTGACTAGTTTGCATATTACATTTTCCATAATACTTTTCTATTTTTCAGAGTTTCCACAGTGGATCCATATTATTATTATATAATCAGCATTATACATTACACTTGGAAAAATGACTCATTAAATATAATTACTTTAAAAAGACGCTCAGAGCCTCCTTGCTCTGTGTTACAGGCCCACTTCCTTTGTAGATGGTCATGTGGCTTCCCACTGCAGAAGTGATTAGGATCTGTCCGTGAAGAAGCAGAGGGAGGTGAGCAAGTTTCTTAGAGCAGTGCATCTCAGTAAGCCGCACCCCAGTGGGGTCCCTTTCATCTGGTGGACATCAGGTCCTCCCACAGGTAAGTCTGATCCTTTAGCAGACACTCAAGGAACCAGAAATGGAAATTCATCCATAAGATGTTGAGCAAGGCTTATCTCTGCATATCTGAATTGAGCATATGACATGATGGTCAAGCCCTACAGTCAGGAAGGCTGGCTTGGAACCTTAATTTTGCCACTTGGTAGTGAGGCGATCTGGTAAGACATTGAAGTCATTCCAGTGCTCAGTACCAGATCAGAAACATGGGGGCAAACGTAATGCCTACTCCACGGTGTTGCTGTGAGCACTGAATGAGCCAATCCGTGGAAGACTATAGACCAGCACCTGACGATAAGGTTTGGTTGTTATGATTATTGCCATCTTCTAAATTATGCTCTCAAAGCCAGTGTTTCTGCACGTGTGTGTCCCGTGACTGCCTAGACCAGAATCGGGAGGAATCATGAGGAATGCTTGTCACAGATGCAGATTCCACACTACTGAGTAGGAATTTCCATAATAGGTCCTGAGAATATATATTTTTGACAAGCTCCAAGTTTGTTCTCACATGCACTAAACTTTAAGGCAAACTGCACTAAAAATGTTATTATAATTATAATTCTCTATAACTGTCCCTAAGCTATCAAGGAAAAGTCAAACAATGCTCACTAATTCTGCTTAGGTAACTGAGAAGTGCAAATGCCCTTGTAAATTGAGGCCTGACAAAAAAAATGAAGAAATAAAACTTTATCTCTAAGTTCATTTTATTTCAAAGAGAAAAGTTTTCACTATCAGGAAAATTCATTTATTTGGAAGACTTCATTTCTTGAAGATGTTAGTTCAAAAAGGTGTTACTGTATCAGTGTCTGCTTATGTATAATACCATCCATTGTATCACAAAAGTAAGATATTTGCTTCAACATAGTTCCCAAATTTTCTAAGTTATGGAGAAATTTTGTCTATCCATAATGAAGTAAATCTGCCTGCTTCTAAATAAAAAGGAGATACTTAGAGGTTACATGCTTAAAATGATTTTTAAAAAATGCAGTGTCTAATTTTTAGATTTTTTTTTCTCTTGGCAGCTTCTCTTATTTACTCTCTGTACCTCATAAATACAAAGAATTTTTAAAATTTGTGTTTAACACCAGTGATAGCATTATCCGATGTCCATATGTTTTCAAGCTGTATTCTGACTCATGAAGCCCAGAGCTCTTCTGACCAACTTGTCCGACTGAATCTCCTGAACATGTCCACGTGGCCAAATGCAAGCCCAGCACTTGTTCTTCTGCTCTGGCTCCTAGCATCATCCAGGGAGTCACCTCAGGTCAGGATGGAACATTCATCGAACCCACTCCACACACAACTCAGGAATAAGGGAAGGACACTCTACCCGGCAAACTGCAGACTTCCATCAATACACGGGCTGTAATTGCAATTACAGCAGATTTCTACTCAAAACCCAAGCATTCATAACTTCAAAAAGTTCTTCTGTAAAATAGTTTTACTTCAGTAAGCATTATCAAAACTGATTTCCATGTCAATTTTAAATTTCAGAATTTTTATCACTCTAAATGCATATTAGCAAATTAATCTAATTTATAGACTATACCTTACTTAAGTAGATGATTTTGTCTAGGTTTCCTTGAAATAAATGAGGATTTTGGATGACACTGATCTCTTTAATTATACTAAAGAGACAACCATTTATTTTAAGTGCATGCTATTCAGAGTTATTTTTAGTTCGTGGTAGATATCAAAATATTCACTTGAAAAGTTGAAGAAACCCATGCTTGTTAAATTGGGGGAAGATAAATGAGCAAGCTCAGGAAGCTTTCAAGACTATGGCTACTTGCAAAAGGTACTCATGTCAGCATCCAAATATGCCTCAAGTTTCTATTAAATGTCGCTCTTATTCTTGTAAATGGTTGTTTAATGACCAATACGGTGAGCTTTTAACACATCAGAGGCCAGGATGATTTAGACATTTAAGGGGTATACCACTCTGCTCCCAAACAAAATACTCAATGTCAACTAGCTGAAGTCATCATAATGCTGAAAACAACAGTACCATGGTTTAGCCCCCATTAGTCTCTCTCTCTTTCCTTTTTTTAAAGATGCATTTAGAGAGAGACAGAAACAGAGACAGAGAGCATGAGCGGGAGGGGCAGTGGGAGAGGGAGAAAATCTCAAGTGGACCATGCACTGAGTATGGAGTTTAATGCAGAGCCCCATCTCACCACCATGAGATCACGACCTGAGCCAAAACCAAGATACAGTTTCTCAACTGACTGTACCCCCAGGCACCCCCACCCCATTAGTCTCTTAAAAGCTCATTGCCACCTACTTTGTCAAAATAATACATTAGGAAGCTGAACCTAAGTTTGGTGTTGTAGAGAAGTATAGGTAAAGTTTGGAAAGAATATGAGTTAACCCAAATGGGTCCCTCTTGATGACATCAACACAGACCACCATAAGGGGCTCATCCATATGGAGTCATGGATGCCCCAGAGGAGAGCAAGAGACTATATGACCCCAAAGGGTAGCTGTCATTTGTCTTGGGTGTTTGTTGGACATGTATCCATTTATGAAATGATAATTTTTCTCCCTAATTGCAATATTTCAAAAACTAAATAAATAAATATGTGTGATGCAAAAAACCTACAGTCCTTTTAAAACATTTTGACAGGCTTTCTCTCTAAGGGAGTTCACTTAAAAAAGCCTCTATTTGTTTAAAATGCAAGGTCTTGTTATTGACTGTTTTCATTCCAATTCTGGTGAAAACTAATATTCTAGTCATACCAAATAAAATTTTATAAAGAAAAAAAGTGTTTCTAGCTAGTGATATTGTACTTATTCAATTGTCCTCCCTCTAAATGAAAAATTAAAGGGAAGAGCTGATGATAAGTTGCATAAAATTCATTTTTCAATGTAGGAAAGGCAAATAAAAGAGACCTCTTAACTCAGTACTTTCCTTCATCATATCATATATTTTCCCCCAGGAAAGACTACCAGTCCCAAAGTGTCTAATGGCTTGAATGCTTAGGTCCCCTGCAAAGTCATATGTGGAAATTCTAACCCTCATGCTGATGGTATTAGGAGGGGAGAGGCCTTGGGGAGGTGATTAGGTCATGAGGGTGGAGCCCTGATGAATGGGATTAGTGCTTTGATTAAGGAGACCCCAGAGAGCTCTCCAGCTCCCTCTGCCCTGTGAAGATACAGCAAAAAGACCAGCCATCCAGGAAAGGTTCTTCAGCACTCACTTAATCTACCAGTGCCTTGATCTTGCACTTCTCAGACCCCAGAACTGTGAGAAATAAATTTATGTTGTTTATAAGCTGCCCTGTCTATGGTTTTCTGTTACAGCAGACTGAACAGACTGACAGTGGCTTTCTCCAGCTCTTAAAGTTCATAACTAAGTATGGCTAAACCATGGTTCCTCCTCGCTCCTCCAAGAAGCCAACAAGCTGAACTGCCACCACCTCTCTTGAAGGCAGTTGCACAAGCCAATACCTCACCCCCTCACCCAGATCATTTGCTTCTGCTCCAACCTTGAATCTAAACCCCTTTCACACACCTTTGCACACTTCTGCGGACTTTCATTGTTAAAGAGAAAGATGCGATTCAGACTCTGGAATTAGATTCTCCCTAGAGCCATAACAATGCTTTGTAGGTAAAAGAAGCCAAGTGGAGTACATGGCTCCTTTATTCTATTACTACTACATTTCCTAGCTTTTAATAGTGTAAAGGCAGGTACTTGATAATGAACTCTTCCTGTTGGAGTTTTCTCTCCAAATCTAAGAACCCAGTAGATTTGGAAATGACTTCAGAAAACTCTTTGCTCTCAAAATTCTTTGATTCATTTTCTGAAACCCAAACACTAGTAGGATTCTGGGATTTTACTAGTTAACAAGAGGCCTGGATGCTAGTTTATCCTCACCTTCTTTTATTATCTGGGGAATGCGGGGAGTGTCATTTACCTTGATTGGGTCTCAATTGCTTCATTTAATCTAATTCAACAAATACTTATGCAATATCTGCTATCAATTAAGCACACCTTGACAGTTCAAGGACAGGACCTATGCCAATGACCTGAGCTGAACCTTTCCCCTGCTCAATAGTGTGGCTATTAAACACTTGGGTGATTTGGGGGTGCCTGGGTGATTCAGTCAGTTAAGTGTCCAATTCTTAATTTTGGCTCAGGTCATGATCTCGGGATCATGAGATCGAGCCTTGTCTTGGGCTCTGTGCTGGGTGTGGAGCCTACTTAAGATGCCCGCCCTCACTCTCTACTCCTCCTGCCCATGAGTGTATGAATGAGTGAGCTTTCAAAAAGAAAGAAAAGAAAGAAAGAAGAAAGAAAGAAAGAAGAAAGAAAGAAAGAAAGAAAGAAAGAAAGAAAGAAAGAAAGAAAGAAAGAAAGAAAGAAAGAAAGAAGGAAGGAAGGAAGGAAGGAAGGAAGGAAGGAAGGAAGGAAGGAAGAAGAAAAACAAAACAAAAAAAAATAAACACTTAAAATGTGGCTAGTGAGACTGAGGAATTGACTTTCAAATTTTAATTTTCATTAGTTTAAATTTTAATTGAAAAACTGATATTTATTCAGTCATTAGAAGACTATGTTTGGAACAACTTGAGAAAATGAATTTAATTTTTAGATGTTAATTTTACAAAGTCTTACTACGGATCAATTATTCCCAATGAAAATTTTTTGCCCAAGTTGAGATGTGCTATAAAGAGCACATGTTTTGAAAGCTAGTAAGAAATAGGAGTACAAAATACCCATTAATGATTTTTATATTGATTATACGTTTAAGTGGAAATATTTTGGATATGCTAGGTTAATTAAAACATTTTAAAAATTATTGTAGTGGTTTCTATTTCACATTTTTTAATGTGGCTGCCACAGCTCATAGTTTATATTACATGTTTATTGGACAGTGCAGCTCTAGAACTCCAAAATAAATGATTCCATGTAACACACCTGCCTCACCTGTAGCTAATTTCCTATATTCCATGCAACCTGTCTAGGTTTTTTTCCTGTAGAAAATCCAACTATACTTACTTTCGTCCTTTGTACCCTGCTTAATTCTGAGTCTTCCACCAAAAGCAGCTTGCTACAATGCATTTGCTTGCTCTGTTATTTCCTAATATGTGAAAATTTCACAAGGAAAGAAACAACAGTTTGCTATTGCACCTTCAGTCCTGGCATAGCACAATGCCACACACAGAGCAGGTGCTCACATGGGTGTGTGTAAATTAGAAAGTATATGTGTTCCTGAGAAGAGGCTACATTTAGTACTTGAAGGTACCAAGTTGTTCTTTTGTTCTTTTTAATAGGACAATTCACCTACAAGTAGAAAGTCACTTAAATTTCTTTGGAAAAACTTTCCAGTTTCTTTAGAGAACCACACGACGGGAGTTCTTTCATCAAAACCATAAACAGTAGTAAATATAACTTAATTCTTAATATTATTGCCCCAATAATTTGAATTAAAATTTGCATATCTTTAGAAGCACACAGAGCATTTTCTCCACACATACACACAAAAATAGTAAAGACACAAACTAATTTATCCCATTGCAACTATTATTCAAGATATAAAGGGGTAGCACTCAATTTCTTGATAAAATCATACATTAGTAAAGCAATTTGGAAATAGACACCCAGTTTGACCCCTTGTTTTTCCTCATTATATGCTTTACCTTGTGCAAAAGGGACAGAGAATGACTTTGCTGGCATTTCTGACTGTCACTTATGGCTGACATAATACATAGTATGAGGATTGCTATTTGTGGTTTAATTAGATTGAATTCCCACTCATAATGTTATATGTGTCTGCATATTATTTGCTAAAATGTAGAAATAATAGAGCAGTATTCTTTGAAAATTTCTTTTACAAACTTCCATTACTAAATAGCTTTTGCTTTCATTTGTCTTTTAATTTAATTATTATAACAGCAATATTATCATTGAAGAAGAAATGAGCTCCATTCTCCCCTGTGTATGCTGACATAGTTTTGCTAAGAACCCACTGAATTCTGATGAAAGAGTACCTGAAAAATAAATAGAGCTCACAGCTGTATCAAGAAAATATGGTCTCTCTATCATGTTATCCACCAATGCTTCTGCCCAAAAAGGTAATAATTGATCAGATACCAAAAGTGTGAGTCCCAGTGCTGGACGCCAATGCTAAAATGTGCTTTCATTCTAATGTAACTCTTTACCAAAGGAACTCTACCAATGAGCTCTTAAGGCAAAATCCCAATACTCCAGAACTCAAAACACAAAAGATCCTTTGGATTTTATAGTTACCTTGACATCAACAACAAAAACAGAAGATTAAAAGAAGCACTGGACTAATGTGTAGAATGAATTAGTAGAAACAAGATAATATATACATATTAGAATACATTAACAGAGAGTCACCTCTGGAATGGTAAGAGCCTCTGAAAATCTGCCTCTCCATTAAAGCAATGACAACACTGGCAAAATGATTAAAATCAATTTTGTCAGAATTATGGAAATCATCCAAAGACTTACAAAAATCTGAGGAATGTTTATTCAATAAAAACCAGCTGAAGCTTGGTAAGAACAGTGAGTTTTGAGACATTTCAAATTGCTCTATTTCCATCCTTTACTCTCTACCCTTACAGGAGACTTAAAAAACAACAGCCTTGCAATCATGATAGCCATGAAAAACAGTAGCCTGGCAGCCACTGGTGGGTGCAGAAAGACTTTGGAATTACCCCAAAATCCTCCTTCACAGAAAATTGTCATTGTTTGGCCTGTCTGGAAGTTCCATGGGAACCCTAATTTGTAAACCTTCTCTTCATTTGACAATCAAAATAAGTTCACTGAAAATAATCTCTTCCTAGAACATTTTTCACAAACAACCACTCACAATTGCTTAACATTGTGGCTGCCTGAGGAAGTGATGTAGTGGAGGCAAATGAGAAGCTGATCAAGAAACTTAAAGGAAAATCTGAGGAATGAGATGTACATAGAATCTTTGAAGAATTCTGACATATTACTGATAATCAAGAAGTCTACATTCATATGCAATACTGTAGACAGGTTCAGGAAAGAACTGAGTAAGCCTTGATACCTCACCTCTGGTGGACCTTGAGCTTCTGCACAAACAGAACGTAAAGCAACCGAAGAGTAGTAGCCTGACTCCTGGAGTGTTGAAGCTAGACACTCCAGGAGGCACACAGAACCTGTTGACAAGAGCTGGGATAGTTATTCATTCAAGGTATTTCTGGAAATCTTGGCATAAACATTAGCTGGCCACTAAGCTAACTGAGCAGAGACCTCAGTGGTCATAAATAAAGAATAGAAACTTTACAGAATTAGTTCAATAAAATCATTAAACAACAACTATAAAAGAGGAAAGGATGGCCAATACATATTTTGTCAAAAGCAGTCAGTAGAAACCTTCCCTGAAGAAGCCTAGGTAACAGACTTTCTAGACATGTACTTTAAATCAGCTATTATAAATATGACCAAAGTGCTAAATGAAAACATGTCTCATGAACTAAACTAAAAAGTATGACAATGGTGTCTCGCTAAATGAAGAATGTGAATAAAAAGATACAAATTATAAAAAGGAACCAAGGAGAAATTCTGGAGCTGAAATATTCAGTAACTAAAATGCAAAATTCACTAGAGGTCTCAACATCAGATTTGAACTGGCAGAAGAAAGAATCAGCAAATTTTTAGAAGGTCAGTTGATATTATCCAGTCTGAAGAGGAGAGAATAATAATAATAACAATAATAATAATAATATTCATGGTAATAAACATGAACAGAGCCTCAGAGACCCATGAAACACGATCCAACCTATCAACACAGGAATAATGTGAATGCTAGAAGGAGAGAGAGGAAGAAAAAAGAAAGAATATTTGAATAAATAAGATCTGAAAACTTCTATTATCTGATGAAAAACATTAATATACAGATCCAAGAATCTCAACAAATTCCAAGTAAAATAAGTACAAAGACATTCATGCCTAGTCATCTCATTTTAATAATCAAACCATAGAAAGCCAAAGACAAACAGAGAATCTTAAAGTAGCAAGGGAGAAGTGTGACTCGTTGCTTATACAGAATCCTCAGTAAGATTACAGTTGGAGAAAAAAAAAGATTAACATTTGATTTCTCATCAGAAACTATGGTAGACATAGAAAAAGGGATGGTATATTTAAAGTGCTGAAAGAAAACAATTGTCAACCAAGAATTCTATATCCAGAAAAGCTCCTCTTCAAAAATGAAGGAGAAACTAGGACATTTCCAGCTAAATAAGCTAAAAGAGTTGCTCACTAGCATACCTGCCCTACAAGGAATACTAAAGGGAGTCTACTGGACTGAAATGAAAGGACAATATACAGCAACTCAAAACCACATGAAGACTAAAGAGCATCAGTGAAGGTAACTCATAGCTAAATATAGAAGACAATATAAATGTACATTTTTTTGTTTGTTTATAGCTTTTCTTCTATCTGGTTTAAAAGATAATTGAATAAAATAATAATCATAAAGTTGTTTCCATGGGTTTATAATGTATGAAATGTCATTTTTATGACAATAATAGCACAAAGGATGGAAGGTGCAACAGAGCTATGTAGAAGCAAAATTTTTGTATACTACTGAATTTCAATTGTTATTAATCTGAACTTGATTGCTACTAACTGAAATGTTCATTCTAAACTTCAGGAAGGCACTAAGAAAATAACTCAAAAAATATATAAAAGAAACAAGGGAATTAAAATAGTACACAAGCATCTGTTTTACACAAAAGAATGCAGTAATGGAGGAACAGGTGAGGAAAATAGACACTAGACATTTTAAGAAACATAGCAAAATGGCAATGTCTTGGGCTGAATGCTGTCCTCCCCCAAATTCAGATGTTGAAGCCCTAACCTCTAGTATCTCAGAATGTGAATATATCAGAAGATATGTGTTTTTTTTTTAAGATTTTATTTATTTATTCATGAGAGACGCAGAGAGAGAGGCAGAGACATAGGCAGAGGGAGAAACAGGCTCCCTGTGGGGAGCCCAAAGAAGGATTTGATCCTAGGCCCCTGGGATCATGCCCTGAGGTTCAACCATTGAGCCACCCAGGCATCCCAGAAGATATGTTCTTAAAAGGGCTGATTAATTTAAATCAGGCCATTGGGATGGGATTTAATCAAACCTGACTGATGTCTATAAAAAAGGAAATTTGAAAAAAAAGGAAATTTGGACATGCCTTTACATGAGGAATTTCATGCACAGAAAAAGACTATGTGAGGACAGAGTGAGAAAGCAGCCATGTACATGCCAATGAGAGAAGCCTCAGAACACATCTAACCTGCTGATGCCTTAATCTTGGACTTCTAGCTTCTGAGAGTGGAGGAAATTATTTTTTATTATTTAATCCACGTAGTCTTGTGGTTCTTTGTTATGGCTGCCCTAGAGAACTAATACAAGTAGACATTACTTCTATCTTATTAGTTAATACACCAAATGCAAGTGGATTAAACACTCCAATCAAAAGGCAGACAGAGATGGATAGAATGAATTGGAAAAAGAAAGAAAAACAAGCATGACCTAACTATATGTTCTTTCCAAGTAACACGTTAGATTAAAACACACAAATATGTTGAAAATAAAAGGAGGAAAAATATATATAGTGTAAACAGTAACCAAAGAGAAGTGGAATAGCTATATCAGACAAAAAGCCTTAAAAAATGATACTGGAGACAAAAAGAACATTCTGGGGCAGCCTGGGTGGCTCAGCGGTTTAGTGCTGCCTTCAGCCCAGGTTGTGATCCTAGAGACCCGGGCTTGAGCCCCATGTCAGGCTCCCTACATGGAGCCTGCTTCTCCCTCTGCCTGTGTCTCTGCCTCTCTCTCTCGTGTTCTGTGTTTCTCGTGAATAAATAAATGAAAATCTTAAAAAAAAAAAAGGTTTAAAAAAAAAAGAACATTCTGTGTTGATAAAAGAATCAATCTATCAAGAAAAAACTCTAAATATGTATACACCTAACAAAATCCTGACAAAATTCAAGGGACAAGCAAAGGTCACAATACCCAGAGACTCCAACACTCCATTTTCAATAATGGAGAGAAGAGCTAGACAGCAGGTAACAAAGAATTACAATTCTTGAACCACATTATAGACCAACAAGACCTAAAAAATTTCTATAGAATAGTTCATTCAGCAACGGCAAGATATACATCTTTTCAAGTGTACGTATTCTCTAGGATTGGGCAACTGGGTGGCTCAGTTGGTTAAGTGTCTAACTCTTGATTTTGGCTCAAGTCATGGTCTTAGGGTCGTGGAAATCCCTGCATCAGGCTCTGTGCTCACTGGGGAGTCTGCCTGGGATTCTCTCTCTCTTACTCTCTCTCTATCCCTCCTTTCCTAAAATAATAAATATATCCCAAAAATATGTGTTTTCTAGTATAGACCATATGTTAGGCCATAAAATAGGTCTCCATAAATTAAAAAAGGGCTGAAATCATACAAAGTATGTCCTCCAAACGCAATGAAATGAAATTAGAAATCAATAACAGAAAGTTGGGAAATTCACAAATACATTAAAATTGAATTACACATTTCCACATAATCAATAGGTCAAGTAGAAGTATAAAATACTTTTAGATGAATGAAAATAAAAATAACATACTTAAATGTATATGTCCAAAGATCAGAGAAAATTTTATAGCTGTAAGTACCTACATATAAAAAAAAAGGAAGATCTCAAATACGTGTCCTAACCTTTTAACTTATAGTGCTGGAAAAAGAAGAGCAAGCCAAAGAAAGGAAATAATATTTGCAGCAGAAATAAATGAAATAGAGAATTGAAAAACAATAAAGAAAATCAAAAATTGTTTTTTTGGGAAGATCACCAAAATTGACAACTCTTAACTAGTCTGACAAAGAGAAAAAAAGACAAGACTAATTAGAATAAAAAATGAAAGAAGAAATATTACTACCATCTTTACAGAAATAAAAGGGATTATAGAGAATGCTATGAACTATTACACATCAAACAAATTAGACAACTTTGATGGAATGGACAAACTCCTAGAAAGAACATAAACTACCAAACTGTCTAAAGATATTCAAAAGTATGAAAAAACCTATAACAAGTTAAAAAAAAAAAAAAACAAGAGAGAAAATTCCCCACAAAGAAAAGTTCAGGCTCATATACCTTTACTGGTAAATTCTACAACATTTAAAGAGTAATACCAATCTTTCACAAAGTATTCCCAAAACTAGACTAGGAGGGAAGACATCCCAACTCATTCTCTGAGACCAATATTACTCTAATAATAAAAAACAAAGATGTCACAAGAAACGAAAACTACAGTCCAATACCCATTATGAAATAGACATAAAAATTCTCAATAGTGCACTAGCAAAAGCAATCCAGCAACATCCTAAAGGGATTATATACTAGGACCAAGTAAGATTTATTCCAGGAAGGCAAGGTTAGCTCAACATATGGCAATCGATCATTGTAGCACATCATATTTATAAAATAAAGAAGCAAAAAAGCACATGAGCATGTCCATCGAGGAAAAAGCATTTGACAAAATCCAAAATTCTTTCATGATAAGAAAACTTAAAGAACATGAACAGAAGGGACTTTCACAACCTGAGAAAGGAATCTACCGAAAAAGGGACTCCACAAACAATATCATACTTAATGGTAAACAAATGAAAGCTTTATCCTTTAGATAGGAAACAAGACAGGATATTCACTACTGCCACATTTATTCGATATTGTACTGGAAGTTCTAGCCAGGAAGATTAGGCAAGAAAAATAATAAAAAGACATCCAAAGTAGAAAGAAAGAAGTAAAACTATTTCTATTCTCAGATCACATGACCTTGAATAGAGAAAATACTAAAGAACACACACACACAGGCATACACAGAGGAAAATACTCTAAGAACTAAAGAACAAGATCAATAAGATTACAAAATACCAACTCAATATACAAATGTAAATTGTATTTCTGTACACTAATAATAAACAATCTGAACACAAAATTAATGATTCCATTGACAATAGCATCAAAAGCAATAAAATATCTACAAGGAAACTTAACAAAATAAGTGTAAGACAAACACTGAAAATTACAAAACACCGTTAAAAGAAATTAAAGGACATCCAAATAAATGGCAAAACATTCCATGCTCATGAATCAGAAAACTTAATATTGATAATATGGTAAATATCCCGAATTTGATTTGCAGATTTAACACAGTGCCTATCAAAATTCTAGCTAACTTTTTTTGTTGTTGCAGAAATTGACAAATTAATCATAAAGTTCATTTGAAAATGCAAGAAAACAATGATAGCCAAAACAATCTTGGATAAAAGGAGCAAAGCTGGAGGACTCACATTTCTGGAATTCATAATTTATTACAAAATGGCAGTAATCAAGACAGTGAGGTATGGGCCTACGGATGACATATAGATCAATGGAAAATAACTGAGACTCCAGAAATAAGCTCTTACATTCGTGGTCAGTTGATTTCAGCAAGGGTGCCAATAAAATTCAATTTGGAAGGAATTATCTTTTCAATAAATGATGCTGGACAACTGGGTATCCACATTCCAAGTAATGAACTTCCATCTCTACCTAGACCATATGCAAAATTTAACTCAAAATAGATCAAACCTCTAAACATAAGAGATAAATTTTTAAGAATCTTGTAAGAAAATACAGGCTTAAATCTTCATGAACTTGAATGAGGCAATAATTGTTATATATACCAAAACATAAGCAATGAAAGGAGAAAAGAGAAATTGACTTTATTCAAAATGAAATGCTTTTATGTTTCAAAGGACTCCATCAAGAAAGTGAAAATACAAACCACAGAATGGTAGGAAATATGTGCAAATTACATATCTGAAAAGTTCCTTATATCCAGAATATACAAAGAACTCTCACAACTTAACAATAAAAATACAAATAATCTGATTTTAAAATAGTAGAAAGATGTGAATAGACATTACTCCAAAGAAGATATGCGACTGGCTTACAAATTCATGAAAAGATGCTCAGCATCATTAGTCATTAAGGAAATGCAAATAAAAACCACAAGATACCGCTTCACACCCATAGTGATGGCCATAGTTAAGAAGATGGACAGTAAAGATTGTTGATGAGAATGTGGGGAAATCAGATACATTGCTGGTAGGAATATAAAATGGTTCAGCAACTGTGGAAAAGAGTTTGGCATTTCCTCAGTTAAACATGACACCATACAACCCAACAATTTCACTCTTGGATAGGTATCCAAGAGAATTGAAAATATGTGTTTTCACACAAGAAAGTGTATATGAGTATTCATAGCAGCATTAGTCATAATAGCCAAAGAGTGAAAACAGTCCAAATATCTGATGAATGAATAAATAAAATGTGGTATATCCATATAGTGGATGATTATTCATCAATTAAAAGGAACCAAGTAGTAATACATGCTACAACATGGATGACATTTTCTCAAAGTGCATATCATGATAAGTGATAGAATAAGTCACAAATGATCATCAACTGAATGATTCCATTTATATGAAATGCCCAGAATAGGCAAATCCATAGGGACAGAAATTAGGTTAGTGTTTGCCAGGGTCAGGGTGGAGGAGAGGGAAGTGATTGCTAATGGGTCTAAGATTTCTTTGGAGGTGATTAAAGTGTTCTGGAATCAGGTAGTAATTATGATTATGACTTTATAGCCATGGGAGTCTATGATACCATTTAGTTCCATGATTTAAAAGCAATATTAGCAATATGTAGAAGAGATAAAGGGAAGTGGCTCTGTGAGCCAAACACCTGGACTTTGTCACCTCAGCCACCCCATGGACACCCAGGGGGCAGCAGTGCTATCTGATATAGCATATACTCCTCATTTTAGAGATGAAGACACTGAAAGACAAAGATTGAGTTGCCATCACAAGAACACACCATTTGTTCTTGACAAAATGTGTTCAGGCTTCAAGGGGAAATGAAATAGGCAGAGATGATGCGTGGAGAATGTTCGAGAATGTTCAGGAAAAGAATAGTACAGTGTGGAGAGAGCCAAGACAATTGCGTTTCTGTGATGAAGTCATCCAGACCTGGCATGAGTTTAAATTAGGCAGTGATGTAACCCCCGTTGTGTGGGAGCTCGTCTGAAACACATCTGTCTCTTTCACAATGCTCTGCACACAACAAGTGTTTATTGATTCAATGAATGAATCAGTATTCTCCTTGGGTTTGTTCAAGGGCAGCCCCTGTGGTGGCATCTGCTATCTATCTGCAGGATGATCAGAGGTGGCCCTCCACAGGGAAATAAGATACTCTTCTCTACCCCCGCATGCACCAGACCACAGGAGAAGCCATAGGGGAGGGATTCCAGAAAACTTCTCTCTCCTCCAAGCTTGAGAAGGAGGGCAGCAAAACAGAAAACAGGGTACATTGTACTCGCTTATTTCTTAATGGCTGATAACAATAGACAAAGTCTGCACTTTGGTCCTCAACTTTCATCTTTTTGATTGGCCAGAGGCAAAAACGAACCAGTCCATTCTGTAAATACAATGGGCAGACATTTCCAAGGGGTCCCCATCAGTCCTGCCTGACCTTCTTTCAATACCCCAACAACCGGTACAGTCTTTGGGGCGTTGAATGTCTCCAAACTGAGTCATGGTCTTGGTTGGATGGGGAGAAAAAGTATATGAACTTATCTGAGAAACAAAGACTAGTGAA
The DNA here is from genome assembly GCF_011100685.1 of Canis lupus familiaris. Classification (NCBI taxonomy): domain Eukaryota; kingdom Metazoa; phylum Chordata; class Mammalia; order Carnivora; family Canidae; genus Canis; species Canis lupus. The sequence continues at coordinate 55,899,374 of NC_049243.1, read as the reverse complement.
AGAAAGAGCCTTCTAACCTGGAAATGAGAGAAACCTTTTGTGAAGACATTTCCTAGTTTTCAATACCCAGGGAAGACGTACACAATAGAGAAAACCCCAGCGGCCAGCGAGGAGGAAATCTATTTATTTGCACTGTATTGTTTCTTGCATTAGATCATGATTCCCAGGAAGTGCTGTTGTGACTGTTTGAATTCTAATCGTTACAAGATGCAAGTTATGCCTCAAGATGGTCATGTGAACACCACAAATAATGACAATTTCTTTTAAACATACGTACCTTTGTTTTAAATATACAAGCCGTGGCATTATCCAGTAAAACCACGATCACCCCACCACCCAATAATGGGAAGCAACCCCTGTGAGGACACGACATAGGATCACAGGGCTATTCCTTATTTTAGGATCTCAAGGAAAAAAAGTCTGAGCGAAAGTCTTCTCGTCATGGTAGAATTTCCTGCCTCTTTCTTTGTTGGACATTAAAGCGATTAAAAGGCTTCTATAAACACAGTTTGTTTGCTTTGTTTCAGGTATACTCTTCTATTATTAAAGTTTATCTGAAGACAGAATTTCTTTAGGGAAATTAATGCCAAATCGTCTTTCCTGAGGATGCAACACATGGAAAGATGTTAAAAAAAAAACAAAAACAAAAAATTCTTTTGCCAGAGGGGAACATACTCCTGGCATTAGCCATGATGCACTTTGTTCTCATTATCATAAACTACAATCATTGCCCATAAACATGCACAGAAGACACGCAGAGAATGTTCCAATCGCTAGGGAAAATTACTCATCTTCATCTCTCCCAGTGGCTCTGGGCTTTGGCACGAGGGCACACACCCGGAGGATGTGGTCTGGTGATCAAAGGCCAGCCGCCCTGGTCCAGTCTCCTCCAGCGGGATGGGTCAGAGGGGTCCCTCGGTCGGAAATGAGGCTGCTTCGATTCCACAAATGTGCCGCAGCCCAACACCCCTCTGCGCCTCCATGGCTGACCTTTGCTTCCTCAGTGGCCTTGGGTTTGGCACGGCTTTTTATTTCATTTTAGAGCAGCTGCAGGGAATTCCTGTTTGGATTCGTTACCCTCTGCTACACGTCCCTCCTACTTTCCTCTCTGCGCCTTCTTTTCCAGGGGGTGGGGTTAAACAATATCAATTATCCCTTTGGAATTGGGGAGTCAATCTGGCCCTCTCCCTGGCACCCTCGGCAAAGGATTGGGATGAATCAAAGCTTGCTTCACATTTTCAAAGGAAAATGCCTCCTCAGATCAGATTTTTGATGACTTTAATTTTCCCCCTTTGAGCCTCCAGTGGAATCATAATTCCCTTTATGTAGAAGAAAGTACATTGGCTCCATTAGCCAAATACTACAAAGCTGCAGAGTGAAGAGCGGGGGACAGCTTGGCAATCGGATGCTTATGTAAAGGATCTTGTTTTATAGTAGCTGCTTCTAACATGTGTGACTCTCTGCCAACTAGTAAACCAGGCTCCGTGTATAAAGCTTGTTATGAGCTTATAATGAAGCATCCAGGTCCATTAGTCCTCAAAGCATTAGGTTTTTTGTTGTCTTTTGTCAGCTTAGTGGGCTGTGCTGCTAGATGTGGTGCACGGCTAAATGAAATCAAATCAAATTAAAATAAGCAAATAAAAATGGAGCTGATGAGCACAAGCCTCACAGATTACCCTGTGGTTTCTCTATAACCTAATTATTGTACCGGTTAACTTTTCTCCTTCTTCTTTTTCCTCATTTGTGAAGGATGAATAAACTTTGGTGAGTATAACAAATAGTTTAAATAATTTAGACGCCAACTGGATAGCTCCCTAAAAGTATAAAGGAAAACAATCTTCTTCAACGTTTTGCATTTGGATAAAAATAAATTTCAGACAAAAATACTCTATCATTTTTTGTTTTTATTTAATTTTTAAGATTTTTGAGCATAGTTGACATACAGCATATTTTTTAAATTTTTTTGCCTTTTTTGAGTTGGTGGGTAATTGATATATAACATATTAGTTTCAGGCATACGACACAATGGTTCAATATTGGAATATATTGAGATGATCACAAAAATCAATAGATTTTGATTAAAAGGTGGAAGATGCTTTCCCGCCTGTATGTGGAAGGTGAAAAGAAAATCCTTTCCCCCCTGTTTTTTATATTCTCTGGTTCCACCAGTCATGGGGACTTAGTTACAAAACCTCTAAGGGAAGGAGGTCTCTAACTTTGCATATTCCAAAACCTTGCTTATCTATGATAAATTGCCCTAAATCACCCTGTGTGTTTTGGTTCAAAGCACTGTTTTCACCTCTGTTTCTTGTGATTATGTCTTTAAAGTCAAAAGGGGAGGAGGGGCGAGAGGAATTATACAGATGACCCAGGTCAACATAGTGTCCCGTACTCCTCAAGAGACACCCAGTGAAAATTATTAGGGGCACTAAATAAACTTCCTGAGTTCTTCACTTCATTTTATTAGCACAGAAGCAGACTTTCTGGGCACGACACCTCTTAAGGAAAGGTTGGCAGTGGATATAAATATCTTCAATCTATTTTTCCCTTCCTTGACTAGGCATAGCCTAGTAGACGAGGCATAGCCCAGGAAGCATAGCAGAAAAAAACTTTAGTTTTGGGGTCTTGCTTTGGGACCTCAACTTGCACCTTGTCCCTGTAACTGAGCTAGCTATGAAACCAAGTACATTACTTAGCCAATACAAGCCTCAATTCTCGATTCCGAAAACGAGCCAAAGGTAGTCTCCAATCCCCCCTGAAAGGGTTAAATGAGACCGCATACTTAATGAACGGTTTGGTAGAGCATGCATGCAATAATCATTATTTTGTTTGACTCTGGATTGGATCCTTAGGGCAGTATGAAGAAATCATTGATCCTATAAAGATCCTTACTCTCATAGAATCCTCACCACCACCCACCTACCAAAACCAAAACCCAAACAGAAAAACAGAAAAATCACATTAGCGTGTTGGAGCTATTTCAATATGGTTATAGTCAGTCTTCACAGTTCACTTAGACAAATCGTCTGCTTATTGCGATGCTTCAACAAATTTTAATGTCCTCCTTATCTGTACTTTTCTCTATCTCCTTGAGATACATGGAAGCGTGGATTACCAGGTTGGCTGTTGCCATCAGCGGTTCACTTAGGCATTATTAAAACAAATTCCCAATCCAATAAAGCCTCTCCCTTCTGTAAACGTAAATTATATTTCACAAGCCTGAGAACATACGAGATTGCCAAATGTGAAGCAAGAAGCCTTGATGACTTCAGTGCGTTCTCAGCCCTTGATTACAATTTGATTTCCTTTGGCATCAAAAGACAAACTATTTTAGTGAACAATGTTCTTCCGCTAGCAAGAGTGAGATCTAGTTACTTGGCAAAGGACCTGCTCATTTGCCAGACAACATGTCCAATCTCTCATCAAGAGCAGCAACACCGAATCTGATTTAAGAGCAACACGAGGTGAGAAAAACCACCGAAAGTCTGCGGCTCCCTGACTTGTGCATGTTGGAGCGCTGGCTGGTTAATGACCACGTCGCTGTTGGCTTCTCAGGTGCCTGCTTGCTGTGAGGTCATACCGGGGAGTGAAAGCCATGCCTTTCGCTGGTCCCTAGGCTGGGCACTGAAGTCAGTAGGTTTTAAAATATTATATTCTACTCAAAATGCTTTTTCTTTCCCTGCTGTTTGTCACTTGGGCTTTAAAGCTAACCATGTGGCTTCAGTCTCCTAGAGAACCACCTAACCTCCACCTAACTTCACACGCTGGCAAGTTGCTCTCTCAAGAACTTTCGGCCTCTCTCGACAACAGTGAATGTCTTTCCTTGGGAGTTCCTCTGAGGTTTCATTCAGCCTGTGCATGGAATCATGCTTGATCACCTGGGGAGTATTGTTAATAGTATTGCTAGCCTCATGTTAGCAAGTTGGCTTACCTGCCTTTCTACCAGGAAGGATTTGGCTTGTGTGTGCATGAGGAGGAGCCAGGAGCATCTCTGTTCTCGTACTGGGCGTAGAGAGAAGTATTAGGACTCAGAGACTCTGGGTTCCCTTTACATTTCTCATGCTGGAGGGAAACACTGACCACATACCCTTGTCCCCAGTACTTTCCACTTTGGACCAGTACCATTCCAAAGGAGAAAGCATCTTTCAGCCACATGGGATGGTGAATCAGCCTGTCCTGGTAACAAGACAGTATGTGAGCCCATCCAAACCATCTGAGGGCTCTGGAACCTGATCCTTTTAAAATCTCCAACCAACCAGAGCCTTGTGCTGGCTACCTAGAGCTCTCCAACCCAGCTTGTGCTAGAGAATTTTCTCCATGCCTTAGTCTCTTCAATTCTGTCCTGAAAACATAGAAGAAGATAGAAGATCTAATTCCTGATCTGTTTCCTGTCTGGTTCTCACAGAAGGCCATTCTTTGCGGGTTCATGGTTGAATCTGATACACACGTCAAGTCTAAGAAATCAGCAGATCCTCATGTATTAAAGGTTCCCCCCTCATGTGTTGTATTTGCATTTTAACAGAAGCACACTACAGATAATGAATTTAATCCCATAAATATTGGCCTAATTTGGTAGTAGTTTCAGGCACCAAGACAGAACCTCAGAGGGAAAAATACATTTTGAGGTAAGTGGGACTTTGGCATTTAATTCATTATATCATGTAGGCATATGTCAAAGTTGGTTTAATTGTTAGCTAACCGCAGCACAGAAATAAAAGTATCTGAGTCAAGTGTGTGAAACACCAGAAGGATCCACATTTGGGCATCCCGATGGAAAAATTAGGCCATTGTTTTTTTCATACCTAAAACTTCTGTAACATTGTGGCTCCTGGGTGGCTCAGTCGGTTAAGTGTCTGCCTTTGGCTGAGGTCATGATCTCAGGGTCCTGGGATCGAGCCCCACATCAAGCCCCACATTGAGGTCCCTGCTCAGCAAGGAGTCTGCTTCTCCTTCCCCTCTGTCCTTCCCTCCTCTCATGCTCTCTCTCAAATAAATAAATAAATAAAATCTTAAAAAAAAAAAAAAAAACAAAACAAACAAAAAAAAACTCACAAACTCTGTGACATCAATTTTGCCACTAACAATCCAATAACAGCTTGGCCTGAGTGGATTTTATGATTCTTTTTTCTTTTTTGTATAACAGTAGAAGGCCCACTTTAAGAAGTACCATAAATTTGATGGAGAGAGGGAGGAGCAATCTATTAATACTTAAATGTCTTTGTCCTCATTCTGACATAGTTGAGCAAATCCCTCAACAACATTTTTGAAAGTCTCTTGGATAGGGGTAATTCAACAATGATAGAAGATTTAATTCTTTTTTTTTTAAACTTATTTTTCTTTTTTTTATTTTATTTTTTTAATTTTTATTTATTTATGATAGTCACAGAGAGAGAGAGAGAGGCAGAGACACAGGCAGAGGGAGAAGCAGGCTCCATGCACTGGGAGCCCGATGTGGGATTCGATCCCGGGTCTCCAGAATCGCGCCCTGGGCCAAAGGCGGGCGCCAAACCGCTGCGCCACCCAGGGATCCCAGAAGATTTAATTCTTGACCTAAAGTTGTTTCTAATCAAGCAAAGACATTAAGCATGCATATGAGAAACAAACAACCTATGTGGCGTGCAAAATATGTTCTGATGAGCAAAGAAGATAGAATTTCTGAGAAATGTAGGAGTGACTTAGTCACTTGGAAAGTTAGTGAAGATCTCCGTAAAATTATATTCTTTTCCAGCAATTCTGCATGTACATTACAGAAAATTTGGGAAACACCGAGTGGTTCACAGAACGACATGGGAAACAGTAGAAGTCTCACCCTCCAGTGATGCGATGAATTCACTCCAGGCAAATAGCAGATTTACTGGGTACTTACATATGTGTATGAGACAGCATGAGGTCTTACAGAATTGAGATGATATTACATAGGACGCTGTCATGCTTCTTTTCACTTATCATTAAATTATAAACTTTCCCCCCATACGGTATAACTTTTTCAGAAACACATGTCTCACATTTTTGACCGAATTGTCTGTTAGCGTTATCCATGCAAGATAATGGGAGAAAATCAAGAACAAACCATGTATCAAGTTGGAAAGTACCAGACATAGTTAAAACCATCCTTATTTCAGAAAGAAATACTCAAGAGCACACACAAACAATATTAAAATAGAAAGGTGGGTGAACTCTAACGGAGTGTGCAAAAAAATACCAGGCAGACATCATACTGGAATATCACCTAAGGACTCAGGGGAAACAGAATCTCTGAACATTATTAAACAGAACCCAGAAGAAATGCTTTCAAGTTTTTGAAATTCTTTATAGCAATCATATTGTTTATAGTTGTTGCCTCTGAACTTTTTTAGCAAAAGAATCTATTTTTCATGTGAGGGATCCCACTACAGAAAATTCAATAAAGGAGACACCTGGGTGGCTTAGTGGTTGAGTGTCTGCCTTTGGCTCAGGGCATGATCCCGGGGTCCTGGGATCAAGTCCCACATTGGGCTCCCCGCAGGGAGCTTCTCCCTCTGCCTGTGTCTCTGCCTTTTCTCTGTGTCTCTCATGAATAAACAAATAAAATCTTTTTAAAAAAGGAAAAGAAAATTCGATAAAGGGTAGGCTCGGAGCCAGCCAACCAAGGGAGGTCAAGAAAAAGCTCAGCTCTGGTTTCAGATCAGCAGTTGTGATGGGGAGCTCAGTCGGGCACTGTTATTATACAGGAGATTAGAAATTACCCAGTCTCCCTGCTCCTTTCCACCTGGACCTTTCACAGGCAATATGCATTTCTGGGGAACTTCCAGATTGAGGATTCCAACCATAACATTTGGAAATGTCCTTCTAAGGGTCCCTCCAACCTAAAACAGAAAGCATGGAGGATAGGGGAGTAGAAGTCTCTCTGCTGACAAAGTACAAACAGATTGGGATTTAGTGCCTGGTCTGCCCTCAAGGGTCCCTAAATGAGGATAGGATGTGAATGAATTAGTAAAAGCCAAGGTTATATTATGCTCTGGCTTTACCTGTAACCCATGCAATTGATTTATTACTATCTCTGTTGGACTCACAGGAAACTGAGTCTTGCTGGTCCAAGTGGGCTGCTCAGTCCCAGTGGTCTCCTCAAACCAGAGCTCTTCTCATGGCACAAAATGTGGACTCTGCAGATGGGTCCTTTCAAAAGTCATTTTAGGGCAGTTCTCTGAGTTCTACCTATTTCATTTTCTTATTGCTTGGGCAGATTTCACCAGAACATATATAAACATATATATAAACATTAGATTTCAAAACAAATAAAAAAATAATGTAAGAGAAAGTCCCTAAGAGAAAAAGAGTACTTTAACTTTGTGTGGTGACCCCTAGAGGGTGGTACAGAGTGGTTCATTCTTTATTATTTTATGTGTCTGCAAAATGGTGATTAATGAATTAATCATGGGGAAAAAACTCAACGAGTTTATTTGTTGGAAACGAAGTATAGATTAGTTAACTTTGTTTCTCTGTCGCACACACACAGTACACACGAGGAGAAATACATATAAATGCTGAAGATTCACAGTTCATTTTATTCCTCTATATTTTTAACATTTTGTACCTTTTCTATAATGACCAAATAGTAGTTTCATAAGTGAAGAAGATGATAATTGTTGTTTTTCAACGAAAAAATAAATAAAAAACGCTCATTGTTTTCTCCCACATCCTATCTAGGCTAAACCAGAATTGAGCACAACTGAAGTAGACAATACCTCATGCCAGCATTTATAGGATTTCTCTAGCCCAGAAGGAGGACTCTAGTGCACTAAATACAGAGTCATCCATTTTAGGAACTTTCTACATGCCAGGCACTGTTGGTATATGACCCAACAGTGCATATGATCCCTTTAATAATGCAACGGCCCTATTAAGTAAACTCAATTAAGTACTTCCAGTTCACGGAGGACAAAACCAAGGCCTCCAGGTGAGGTGTCTTTACCGAGCTGGTAGAGGCTGGTTGAGCCCAGGCAGTCTGTCCACAGACCCCATCCGAACCATCAAGTGGCCTTTCCTTAGAGAGAGCACAGAAGCAGCACACAGCTGACATGCACTTCCAGGATTCACGAAATAGACTTGCGCCAAAGCCAGTGCACATCCCTCACCTAGATGGTTCAAGACTATGAGGGCATGTGCCCTGGCATCCACACAAATGATGAGGCCATTTGCAAAATCATAGTTCTTCCACTAACAAGAAGGAGGCACTTGGTGCAAGGAGACAAGAAGAGTTCCAAGGCATTGTGTACTAACTTGCTTCTACTTTTCCTTCCAGGGTAGAACAGACCAAAAAGTATATACATGGGTGTGTGTGTGTGTGTGTGTGTGTGTGTGTGTGTGTGTGTATGTGTGTAATTTGCTTTCTTTTTCTTTTTTAATTTTTATTTATTTGAAGAGAGAGAGAAGGAGCAGGGGAGAGAAGGAAGCAGACTCCCCACTGAGCAGGGATTCCCCATGTGGGGCTTGAACCTGGGACTCCGGAATCATGATCTGAGCCGAAGGCAGTCACTGAACCCACTGAGCCACCCAGGTGCCCCAATTTGTTTTCTTTTAGTTAAAGAACCAAATTTGACTTAGGGAGGGAATCACCGGCTGAATCACTAGCATCACTTCCTTCAGCATCTTGATAATGATTTAGAAAAGGAAATCATCTGAGAAAAGGAACATCTCACAATGTTCTTCTCCATGGGAAAAATATATATATATTCAGTACCAAAGACCCGATTCAACTTGAATGTGAGAATCTTTCATTTTCTGACAAGTCCTCCATGCTGGAAGAATTCATAATCTTAACCAATTAGTGATGGATCAAATTTGAAAGATGTGTGCGAGCAGAGAAACACATGCCCTCACATGCTTCTCTCCAATCAGGAGATGCCACTTCTGGACTTGCTTGGAGCAGGGACAGTGGCTTGCTCACTCAGTTGCTCATTCATTCATTCATTCATTCATTCATTCAACAAAGACCTGTAACTGTAATCTAAGATGTCAGCTGTTGCCTGGACTACATTTGTGAACCCACTAAAATTTCAGTCTTCCGGGAGTTTATGTTCTACTGGGAGAGGCCAGCAAGAAACAAACAAATGAAAGTGTGAGATAAATTCAGGTAGGAGTTATGCTATGACACGAAATGAGGCAGGATCAGAAGGGAAAGATGATAGATTTGAGGAAATGAGTCATGAAAAGCTCGTGGGAGGAGAGATCTGGGATGTGGGAGCTGCAGTTCAGAGGCTCCAAAGTAAGACTGGCTCACATGGTACAAGCAGTGAGGAGGCAATGACCCGCAGGATCCCAACCCAGTGGGTGGCTCTCAAAGTGAGGAAGTGCTGCCACCCAGGGACACCTGGAATGCCCGGATGCCTGGGGATGCTTCTGATTATCTTATTATCTGAGATGGGGGTGCAAGGCGAGTTTTCCTGGCATCTAGTGGGTAGAGGCCAAGGATGATGTTAATCATCCTACAACACAGAGGAGAGCCCCCAAATGAAGAATCAGCCAACCCAAGACATCAGTAGTGCCCACAGTTTAGAAACTCCCTGTTCTAGGGACCCCTGGGTGGCTCATTTGGTTGAGCATCTGCCTCACAGGGTCCTGGGATCGAGTCCTGCCTCAGGCTCCCTGCTCATTGGGGGTTCTGGTTCTCCCTCTGCCCCTCCCACTTTCTTGTGCTTTATCTCTGTCTCTCAAATAAATAAATAAAATATTTTTTTTAAAAAAGAAAACCTGTTCTAAATTCTCCCCTTCAGTCCTTCACAGATTGTCCTCTTTCCTGTGATTAAGGAGGACTAATTAACAGAAAATTTAGGCAATAAACCAAAACAAGCTTCTGTCCCAGACTGTATACACCCCCTCAGGAGGAAGGACAGTTGAACTGACCATACATTCACTGTACTAAATGAATAAGAAGTGCACCATCTCAAAGAAACATACAATCAAAAGATTAATACAGAAGCACTCTTAGCTTTATAAAATCTCTAACTGCAATATTAGGGAGTATAAATACGATACGGTGTCAATTCCTTTTCTATTCTACATGGCCTCTCATACCTTAGTGCCGTGACATCACTTTGTCTCACACAAGGCAGCACAACAACCCCTTCGTTTCCTATCTGTAGCCAAAAATTTGGCAGGAAATGATGCAGTTCCCCTAAGCAGGATCCGGGATGACCCAGGAAGAGTCAAAATCACAAGGTCAAGGCCCGGGAGCAAAGATGCAGCCATATGGGCTAGATGTGAGATGGGAGTCGGGAGGTGAAGAAAAGCAGCAGATTGGGCTCTTGGAGAGGGCAGGCATCACCCAGCAGGGGCAGCTCTGGGCGATCATGGCAAGACTGTGCCAGACACGAGAAGCCAAACGAGCTGCACAGAGAATGAGACGAGAGAGAAGTAGAGAAAGTCAAAGGTTAGGGGCACCTGGGTGGCTCAGTGGTTGAGCGTTTACCTTCAGCTCAGGTCATGATCCTGGGGTCCTGGGATGGAGTCCTGCATCGGGCTCCCTGCGGGGAGCCTGCTTCTCGAACCTCTGCCTATGTCTCTGCCTCTCTCTGTCTCTCATGAATAAATAAATAAAATCTTTAAAAAAAAGTCGGGGGGATCCCTTTGTGGCGCACTGGTTTGGCGCCTGCCTTTGGCCCAGGGCGCGATCCTGGAGACCCGGGATCGAATCCCACGTCGGGCTCCCGGTGCATGGAGCCTGCTTCTCCCTCTGCCTGTGTCTCTCTGCCTCTCTCTCTCTCTCTATCTCTCTCTGTGTGACTATCATAAATAAATAAATTTAAAAAAGAAGTCAAAGGTCACAATTTCTAGTTTTCATTATACAGTTTTTCCAATACCTTTTAAGTGAAATGTGTTCAACTCTGCTACCAAGATGTTTTGGGGGGAGATGAGCAAGTCGCTTGTATTCTGGGGAAAATGATTGAAGAGCCATGCAAAAGAGTGTGCATTTGCACTTTCCTGACCTCCCTCCACTTTCCCTGTGATAAACCATTTCAGATGTCCCAAGTATGAGTTCACTTACAATCAGCGGGTTGTATTCTTCAGGATTAAAGAGAAACGAGAAAATGCTAGGCGTCTTTTTCTCAGCCCTGGTCTCACAATCTCCTCATTCATCCATGGATTCTGATTGCTGTGACTTTCCTCTCCTCTCCCTCCCACCTCTTTCTTCTATGTTTAAGAAGTGGAGACCTGAAGACGGAAACCAGGAGAAGACCCTGTAGGCCTAGAAAATTAGCCTCAGTAAGTGGAGTCCACAGAAATTAAGTAAAATCTGGTACATGGCACCTAAAGATGCTCCAGTAACTATGTTCTAGCATAAATATACAAAATCTAAGATTCTTAAAATCTGCCTGAAAATTTGGATATATATGATCACTGTGGTCATAATGTGGATAAGGTGCAGCTGTTATATTTCCGACCAAAATATGTATCAAACTTGTGAAAATTGTGAAAAGGTAGAAACCCCTCTGGAACCAACCAAAATGAGACACACACACACACACACACACACACACACACACACACAGTTAGGGGATGGGTGAGTACGGAACAGACATTATTCTCATGGGAAATAGTATTATGTATTTATGACTGCCTCTGCCTCGTTTCACAGTTCATTAAGGAGACAGTCCAAGAGGAGATTGCACTGTTATTGCTTAGCGCCCGTCCTGTCTATGCCGCTGCACAGACACATACATCCCCGCATAAATAGCATACAGTTCAGGTACCTTTGGAACCAGCCATCCGTCTTACACGCTGATAAATGTCTCTCCACATCACTGGGTAAATTTACATTGTCTGGAGTTAGGGGGGGAGCAAAGAGTACAGAGGAGCTACAGCTGAGTTCAGAACCAGAAAAAAAGGCGTCCAGGAGGGGCCTAGGGAGTCCCCACCGTCGGAGGAGGCAGGCCAGTGACACTGCGGAGCCCGGAGACCCATCTGGTGCAAGGTCTAATGCTGGCATGAACGGCTGGGAAAAGAAAGTTGATAAGGATCAAGTCTAGATCTTAACACAGAGGTTAATCTCGCTTCTGTTTGGTCTACACAAGGTTCGGGGGAGGGGCTGGTGGTGTTCTCTTGCGTGTGTGTGTGTGTGTGTGTGTGTGTGTGTGTGTTCAGAAGGGGAGCCTGGGACGTGAAGCTGAGTGTACACCAGAGGAGCAGAGAGTCAATCCTGCGTGTCCGCCCAGGTTCCAGGGCTCCTCTGCGCGGCCAGGAATCCCCAGAAGGTTCCAGGAAGGGGCCTGGTGGGCGTGCTCCGCGGCCAGGCCACAGGCCACTGCTTGTCTTTTCCCATCAGGGTCTAAATTTGTCTCCATTGTTTCTTCTTCTTCTTTTTTTTTTTTTCCTCTCTCCTGCTAAAAATGGGACTCGGGCCCAGGGAGGGACAACATCTTGCGGGAGGGCCCTGACGGTCGGTGCCGGGTCATCCGCAGTGTCCGCTCCATGTGCCGCAGAGATTACGGCCGAGAACAAAGGCGCGCAGAGCCGGGCGGCGGGTGAACCGGGAACGTGACCCGCGGAGCGCGCCTTCCTGCCACGCCGGGACCGGGGGAGCCCGGGGGAGGGGGGGAGCCGGGGGAGCCTGGGGGACGGGGGAGCCGGGGGGGGGGGGGGGGGGGGGGGGGGGGGGGGAGCCCGGGGGAGGGGGGAGCTGGGGGAGCCTGGGGGAGGGGGGAGCCGGGGGGAGCCCGGGGGAGGGGGGAGCCCGTGGGAGCCGGGGGGGGGGGCGGGGAGGGGGAGCCCGGGGGAGGGGGGAGCTGGGGGAGCCTGGGGGAGGGGGGAGCCGGGGGGAGCCCGGGGGAGGGGGGAGCCCGTGGGAGCCGGGGGGGGGGCGGGGAGGGGGAGCCCGGGGGAGGGGGGAGCCCGTGGGAGCCGGGGGGAGGGGGGAGCCTGGGGGAGGGGGGGCCCGGGGGAGGGGGGAGCCGGGGGAGCCTGGGGGAGGGGGGAGCCTGGGGGAGCCTGGGGGAGGGGGGAGCCGGGGGGGAGCCCGGGGGAGGGGGGAGCTGGGGGAGCCCGGGGGAGGGGGGGAGCCGGGGGGGGGGGGAGCCCGGGGGAGCCCGGGGGAGGGGGGAGCCAGGGGGAGGGGGGAGCTGGGGGAGCCTGGGGGAGGGGGGGAGCCGGGGGGAGCCCGGGGGAGGGGGGGAGCCGGGGTGGGGGGAGCCCGGGGGAGGGGGGAGCCCGTGGGAGCCGGGGGGGGAGGGGGAGCCCGGGGGAGGGGGGAGCCCGTGGGAGCCTGGGGGAGGGGGGAGCCTGGGGGAGGGGGGGCCCGGGGGAGGGGGGAGCCGGGGGAGCCTGGGGGAGGGGGGAGCCTGTGGGAGCCTGGGGGAGAGGGGGAGCCCGTGGGGGCCCGTGGGAGCCCGTGGGAGGGGGTGGGAGCCCGTGGGGGCCCGTGGGAGGTGCGGGGAGCCCGTGGGAGCCCATGGGAGGCGGTGGGGGCCTGTGGGAGGGGGTGGGAACCCGTGGGAGGCGGTGGGAGCCCGTGGGGTCCCGTGGGAGCCTGTGGGAGGCGGGGGGAGCCCGTGGGAGGCGGGGGGAGCCCGTGGCGTGGGGGGCTCCCGTGCCAGCGCCCGGCCTCCGCGTCAGGCCGCCGACCTCGCATCCCGCAGCGGCTGGATTGCTGCTGGGATTGCCCGGGCTCGGCCCGGGAGCCTGGGGCTGGGGCCTCGGGCGCTGCACAGCTTGCATTGCACCAAAGGGTACCCGGTGGACCTCAATTCCACTTCCAGTAGGTCTGTTATGCCTGGGGGGTGCAGTCCAATATTTTTCATTTATGCGGGATATTAGGCTTCCTAAATCAATGGCACGCAAGTCAGTGACCCAGGTGATACATTTATTGGAGCTGAAGGCAGCAAATCACTTCTCGGTCACCCAACCAACGTTTCTCTCGGCCGGGTTTCTAGCTCAGCGGTGGGTTCGGGCGCTACTGGCAGGTGTCTCAGCACCTTTGCCCCTGTGAGGGCCTCTGATGTGAAGGACCACATATCTTAAAAAAAGAAAAAAAAAAAAAAAGAAAAGGAAAGGAAAGCAAAACAGAACAGAACAAAACAAAACACGATAGCCTTAGAAGTCAAAAACTGTACACTGGGGGCACCTGGGTGGCTCAGTGGTTGAGCCTCTGCCTTTAGCTCAGGTCGTGATCCCAGGGTCCTGGGATCAGTCCCCCATGGGGCTCCCCGCAGGGACCCTCCTTCTCCCTCTGCCTGTGTCTCTGCCTCTCTCTCTGGATCTCTTATGAACAAATAAAATCTTTTTTTAAGAAAAAGTGTGCACCGTTTCTTTCAGAGATTCAGGGTAGGAAAATGTACCTGCCTTAGAAGCCTTTCTCAATTATATTTTACAAGATAGAAAGAATGCAAATACCCACAGCCTTGCTAAACTGGATAGAGTCTCCTGGTACTTTGAAGATGAACGTCTCAATAGCCTCTGTCATCACTGCTGCAGCGTCTTGGGGAATAACGACAGGACAGCAGGACTGGGGTTGACTCAGACATACCAACCAAGGCTCCCCATATCCCTGCGGCGCCACCGCTGAGCACCTGCCAGCCCCCTTCCCCGTGTTTACTGATGCTATCACTCCTGAAAGCAAGTTGTGCGTGGCAAGCGGCTCCCAAAGAGCTGATGGAAAATCGGTAAGTGGAGGGCAACGATGTGTACACTCTTCCCCAAAGTGAAATTCGTGAAACTTTTACTGTTGTTTTTGCAGCGATTCAACTTTCATTGAACTTCTTGTGCAGTATCATTTATGAACTCCCAGCAATGAGGTCAGCATCCAACATGTGGGGGAAATGAAGAGAGGAATGAACGTGTGTGCAGAAGGTAGTGATAAGTGAGAGGCGAAAAGCAACCAAGATATGCTTTTTCTTAATGCTATTACTGCTCATTTCAAAATCCCATAATCAAATTTCCAATCTCCGTATCATTAATCACCTTTCCCAGATACCACGGAAGTAAAATACTTTACGATAATGGCCCCTGGGTCGTTTTGCATCCACTCATCTCATGTGCCTGTGATAATATTATTTCCCTTTGATTTTTGCAGAAGTATGTGGAACCTGTCATCATTAGGCATTTGGAAAGCAATTTGCAGCCTCTTGGCTGTTGGTCTATCCTTGAGATCTAGAGGGTGTATGGAGGAACGTGGGTCAATGAGGCCCAAGGCAAGCAGAGAACATGCTTCCAGAGTGCATCAAAGTACATATTAAGGTCATTTTACATGGCTGTTGAAACTCAAGAGATAATGTTAGAAAACAAATTTTACTGGTACCTAAAATCAGAAATCACTGGTTTAGTGGAATTCAGATTTGGAGAAATTGTGTATCGACCCCAGAGGGCCGTGATAGAGTTATTTCTTCTTTCTTATATCAAATTTATCTCAGGACTCTGTGTTCTAAGAGGCAATAACAAATAGAAAAGTCAACCCCCAAAACTTAGGGTTTAATCACATTAATATTCACCTGATCTCAGGGTAGGAAAAGACTCTTCTTAGGATAAAACTATGAAAGAAATGATCAATTAAAAAGAAAACCTGTTTATACTTTTCTGATGCTTGCAGTATACTAGATACTGTTGTGGGCGCTTCACAAATACCAGCTGACCTGATATCTCTAACAAATAAATGTATGAGATATACTCTAAATTAACCCCATTCTGCAGTAAAGGAAACAGGGACCATGAAAGAAGACACGATTTGCCCAAGACGCCAAGGACAAAGGTGGGATCATCCAAGTCCTGTGACTTCTGAGTACATCACGTAGACTTTCTGGAACTCGTGCCTAGACTTTATTTAAAGAATGTAAACATTTATAAAAATTTTTAAAAAGTAAACAACAAAATATAACAAGAGAGCTAGTTCATATCTATAGAGAGTCTAGATCAGTAGACCTCAACTCTGGCAACAGAATCATTGAGGAAGCTTTAAAAAATGCCAAAGCTGGGGCGCCTGGGTGGCTCAGCAGTTGAGCATCTGCCTTCAGCTCAGGGTGTTATCCTGGATCCCAGGGTCCCAGGATCGAGTCCCACATCAGACTCCCCGCAAGAAGCCTGCTTCTCCCTCTGCCTGTGTTTCTGCCTCTCCCTCTGTGTCTCTCATGAATAAATAAGTAAAATCTTAAAAAAAAAAAAATTGCCAAAGCTCATAACCAAACCCAGGCCAACTAACTTGGAAATCACTGAGGAGGAATCTGGCACTGCTACATTTATTAAAGCACCACAGATGATTCTAATGTGCAGCCAAGGTTGAGGATGACGGAGAGATAAGGAGAAATTTATATCATCATTTTAACCTAAAAAAAAAAAAAAAAAAAAAAAAAAAGAACAATGAGCATCAGTAAATGAATCACAGAAAAATTTCAAGTGGATGATAGCAAATGATTACTCTCATCACTGGTAAGCAGAGATATATGGTTTCAAACAATGGGACATCATTTAGTTCCTATCAAATTAACAAAAGGTTTTTTAAAATTTTTTGACAATGATAATGGCGATGATGATATCCTTTTTTAGCAAAAGAAGTGTATTAGGTCTATAATTTGGTACATGCTTCCTAGAAGTATTTAATGAATATGGATTAAAACACTAAAACTGATTCCACTTCTCAGAATCTATCTTAAAGAAATAGAGATGGGCACTTTCAATCATGATAGCGTGTCTGTAATATTATTATTTATAGTAGCAAACTTGGAAACTTTGTTCACGGCAAACATCAGGAGAGTGAATAAATACATTTTTGGTACACTGGTACTGTGGACTACATCACTGAGGCATTTCAAAGTCCTCTTCATGTAGAGGAAATGTACCTATGGTGTGATATTATGTGAAGAAAAACCAGACACTATGTATTTCCCATGCTGCATGTGCATAAGTAAATTACTGGAAGATAATAAGTGAAACATGCCCCATAGTTATCCCTACATTCACATTGTTTCTTGTAATCCCAGTAAGTGACAATGCAGTTATAGAACATAGTCCAGCAGGCTGGGTGACCACTAGTGTGGGAAGGCAGCGGGATCATTCAGATGCTGATCACGTTATTCTGCTGAGAAATCCTACGTAATTCTGAGACCCATGAAATGTGGTCCCAAATCCAAGGACCTGAGATACAGTGCACACATGCAGAGCCGGAGTTCACCACGCCAGGCCTCTTGGTGACATACGTGAGTATCTGCTGCGCTCTAGGCTTTCGGGTCCCTTGCAGCCACCTGGTTCCCGGTGTCACGTCAGTGCTAAAAGATGAGCAAACCTCTGCAGATATTTTCAAAAATCCAGAAGCAGAATCTATGTTCCCAGATCACATTAAACAACTTTTAACATATTTATGCAACTTATAAATGTAAGCCAATTAGCACACATGAACCGACACTGCATTCCCAGGCTGCGCATTAACTCCAGTTGTATATGAAAATTGTATATGAAAGTGTACAGCTGTAAATTCTGAGATTTCATGAAACATCACATCCTTAGAGACATGTCGCCGCTCCAGAAGACCCTTATGCTTGGGGATCAGACACTCATAACTTCTGCATATTGAGTATTTAGTGCCCCTCACCCCATTCCAACTTCCAGAAAAGCCCAACTGTAAACAAGCAAAGAGAAGGAGAATTTTTCTGTGTTTAAGAGATATAAGGAAATAGTATGTATGTGTATACATATATATGCATATGTTTATGTCTCTGTATAATTCTCGTATTTTTTGCTGAAATTCATCATTTAAAGAACTTTTCTTCCTGAAACTGCCACTTCCTCCCTGAACCTGGGGATCAGTAATAATATCCCATCAGGATTAGCTAGAGACCATCACACAATTCAGTAGATGGAATCTAGATAAAATGACTTGCACAGCGGGAGCAAAATCATTCTATCTTCAGCAGGAAGCTATAGCAAAAGAAGCAAAAAACAAGAGTTAGACCGAGACTCTGGTTTTTGTGCTTCTCCCACGTTAACAAGCATCACAATGAGAGGCAAGTCACAGCCATCAGGATCAAGAGCCCAGCAGGGAGCATGCTACTGCAGGCCATCCTGCCCACTTACAACACACCTCTGGTCTGACTACGTTCTCAGGGCTGGGGTTTTTTTACAGCTCACCGTGAAGACACGGGAAGCTCTGACTCTCCTGGCTGTGTGTGGCTCCACCCCACTCCCCTGCATGTCATTCTGTGCCCACAGAGTTGAAAGGACCAACAAAAACCATCTAGAAATGTCTTGGTAGGCAGCAGATCTGAGGGTGTAAGAGAAACAAAGCCACCAGTCCTCACTGTGGGTTGTTGCTTTTCCTACTTCGGTAAATGAACAAAAAAGGAGGTGAGCCCATCTCTACTGAGTACTATGGGCAAAGGTTGCAGAAATGTTTTGATAGAGGGAAGCACATAATGCTGCCCAGCCGTGGGACATATGGGATGACAGCAGAGGAGAAGCCTGACAGTTCACAATCCAAGAGGCTGGCTCTTTGGTTAAAGATGTGATGTGTGTGGCTTGTAAGTGGCCTTCAGAGTTAGCATAAATGGGCGTGAATATACCTTATGGGATTAAATCCCCACCTTGCATTGTACCCTACAATGCATGGGCTTCTCTGTACTCAGAAATGAGGCCTGCCTGCATTTGGGAAGAGGCCAAGGAAAGATAAAATGAGGTTCCCCCCCCACACACAAAGAAGCTTTCATCAACACTAGAAGGAGGTAGATAATGCTATTGATAGCACAGCTAATTTAGCTGCCCTGCACCCACTGTCACCTTGTTTCCTTCAGATTCCAAGGAGAAGAAGTGCTCCCCTAGACTGACCTCAACCCCGCCTACACCCCACACATCATCCAGCCTAACTGAGCTTGCTCCCCGTGGGCCTCTCTCTGTGTACATCCAGCCTCTCTGTCTCTACACCATCTGCACCTCCTATGGAATCAGAGCACATGCTCAGGCTGCTTCCTCTATGGTGAACGCCTTTCTTTCAAGCCCACAGCCTTTCTCTCTCCCACCCTGCCTCTCCTTTCCTTCACAGCCAAGCATCCAAAAGAACACTCGACCCCTGCTGGCCTCGGCTCTCCTATTCTGTCTGCAACTGTAAGCAATTAATCTTCTCTCCCTACCCATCTGTCACATCTGCTCCTGCGAGGCAGTTTGCTGGTTGTCACCTGAAGGGACTCCAGTGTCTGTACTCAGCATTGTCCTTAGTGTATGAGATGTCTTATGTCCTTAGGGTAGACTCTCATCTTTAGCCTCGAGGCCACCAGAGCTACCTCACTGGGTCACCTGGTTTCCAATGTCACACTTCCGAAATTCATTTCCAGGTTTCTGCTGGATGATCTTCCCAAACTGCCATCCAGTCATCAGAATCTTTCAGTGAGTCCTTTCTGTCCAAAGATAATGTGGAATGTTGTTGGTGCACATCTGGGGCAGCTGGGTGACTCAGTTGGTTGAGCGACCGACTCATGGTTTTGGCTCAGGTCATGACCTTGGGGTCCTGGGATCAAGCCCGGTGTCGAGCTCCATGCTCAGTGTGGAGGCTGCTTGGGATTCTCTCTCTCCCTCTCCCTCTGCCCTTCTCCACCCCAAAATAGATAGATAGATAAATACATTAAAAAGTAAAATCTTTAAAGTATGTTGGTGGTGCACATCTACTCAGTGTACTGAGTGCTGCATTGTGCCAGGTATTTTTTTTTAAGATTTTATTTATCTATTTGAGAAAGAGAGAGAGCATGCACAGCTGTGGGGGAGGGGCAGAGAGAGAAGCAGACTCCCTGCTGAGTGGGGAGCCCGATGTGGAGCTCAGTCCCAGGACCCCAGGATCATGACCTGAACTGAAGGCAGATGCTTCACCCACTGAGCCCCCAGGTGCCCCTGCATCCTACCAAGTATTGTGTCAGTGCCGGCGCACAATGGAATACACAGACATAATCCTTGCCCCATGGAGCTTATAGTCAGAATGAAAGAGCAAGTAAAGTGATGAATAGTATGGTTTCAAACTGCAGTGAGGGTTACCTAGGAAACAAATCCTATCATAGAAATTAAAAGGATGGGGAAAATATTTTGGATAGAGAAGTGTGGAAAATTCTCTCTGAAAAGGTAGCATTAAAGCAAAGCAGAATTAAGCTCCAGCTGAGGGTTCAGGGAACACAGAATCCAGGAGCATCTAAGATCCTGATTCAGGACAGTGCTGGGCATGCCTAAGGAAAGGCAAGGGGGTTGGGGCACCTGGTGGCTCAGTCGGTGAAACATCCATCTCTTGTTTTCAGCTCAGTTCATTATCTCAGGGTCATGAGATGGAGCCCTGTGTGGGGCAGGCTCTGTGCTGAGCATGGAGCTTGCTTGGTATTCTCTCTCCTTCTCCCTCTCTTCCCCCATCCTCTCTCTCTCTCTCTCTCTCTCAAATAAAATTTAAGAAAAAAATTTTTAAGGGCAAGAAGGTCACTGGACAGCAAGAAGGCTGGACAGCAAAAAGAGAAGAGTCAAGAAAGAAGGTTGCTAAAGCAAGCAGGGGCAAATCCTGCCTGGTCTTACAGACTAGATCAAGGAATCTGGAGTTTATTATAAGCACGATGGAAAGCTTTTGAAGCATAATAAGCAAGGGAGACACAATCTAATTTTGTTTTTGAAACAAAATTCTGGCTGCACAGTGACAAATGAAATGTGGAGCAGACAGGAAGCTAGCCAGAAATTATTGCGATGGTCCAGGCCAGTGACAATGGCCTAAACTCTGGAGGTGGGAGTGCAGGCGGAAGGAGACAGGTGCAGAGGCAGCGCTGCGGAGCTGGCCAGCCGAGCAGAAGGGAAAGCAGGAAGGAGACAAGGATGCCAGAGTTTCTTAGCCTGGCAACCTAGTGGGTGGGATGCCATCATTGAGATGAGGGTGATGGAGACGAACAGATTTTGGGGAAAATTAGGAGTTCGGCCTCAGAGGTGTTAACTCTGAAATGTTTAGTTAGAGACATACTGTAGATAATTAGAAATATGAGTCAGAGGAACTATCTGGATGAATATATAAGTCATCTATACATGAATTATATTTATAGCCATGGGGATGGATGAAATCATCCAACAAGAGGGTGGCAAGTGAGAAGAGTGTACAGCAAAAAGAAACCCCAAATCTTGGAGGTGCAATAGAGGAAGGGGTGCCCAAAAAGGAGAGAAAGGAAGGTGCCAATGAGAAAAGAAAACAGGAGAAGGTGGTGCGAGAGAGGCCAAATGAAGAATGTGTTTCAAGAAAAAGGAATAAGCAAACATACCAGTAAGATGAGGGTGGGAAATTAATCATTGGAATGGGAAGAGAGGTGATGAATAAAAGACATCTGGAAACGTATAGCTAAGTGGATAGATAATTCAGGGAGGCAAAACTACAACCACCCGCTAAGTTACGCAGGAAACATACAGACCCTCACAATTAATCAAAGATATAAATACCGACGAAAAGCTTTTTTGCTAATAAACTGGTAAATCATCTTTTTAAGTTATAATAACAAGACAAGTACCATATGATTTCACTCGTATGTGGGTTTAAGAAAAAAAAGGGAGAGAGAGAGAGAGAGAGAGAGAAGGCAAACAAACAAAAAAAACGACTCTTGAATACAGAGAACAAACTGGTGGTCGCCTGTGGAGAGTGGGGTAGAGATGGTGAGCTAGGTGATGGGGATCAACAGGGCACTTCCTGTGATGAGCACCGAGTACACACAGAATTATTGAATCATTATATTGTACACCTGAAACTAATACAACACTATAGGTTCATCATATTCAAATAAAAATAAGTTTTTATAATAACAAAATGTCAACCAAAGTGCAACAGGGTTGGTATTCTATATATTGCTCTTGACATTATTCATTGGTGCAACTCTCTACAAAAAAAATAATTAGGCAGTATCTATATCAAGAACTTTGCCCCAGAAGTTGCACTTATAGGAATCCAACTTAAAAAGTTAACCTAAAATATTTGCATGCCCCAGGTTGTTCATTCTAATATTATTTATGATACTAAAAAAAAAAAAAAAAAAAAAAAAAAAAACAGGAAAAAATTAAATATCCCCAAATAGTGAAATAGGTAAATTACAGTACATCTACTGAAATAATATGCAGACTAGAATATAAAACATGTTTATGATACAGAGGGAAGTAACAGACAAAAATACATTTCAACTCTGATTATAATGTAAAAGTTTATATGCACTTAAGAAAAAGTTTCCAGAAAGAAAGACACTTAGAAAAGCTAGTAGTTTTATAAGGCAGGTAGAATCATAGCAGATTATTCCTTCTGTTTTCTGTATTTGCTGTAATGTAGTCTGTATCACTTTCATAATAAAGAAGATGTTATTAAATATTTTTGACAATATTATTCTCTCTTGGCCATATGGGTAACAACTCTGTCATGAATTTAATTTTAAATAAAAAGGGAAAATATTAATATTTATGATCTTGAGATCACAGTTGTGGGGTTTGTTTTTTTAATGAATGCAAGACTACGTGTGCTGACATATTTATTTTGAGACCCAAGTTCCTTGGTTTATTCCATTTATAAATATGTACCTTAGTGAGTTGTTGTAAATGTGCTCCAACTCTTGCCTGGCTAGCAGTTGACAATCTCTTGAAAGATCTTTACTTTCAGGATTTTTCCATTCCTACTTTGCCAAGTCACCAGTGTCTGAGGCAGCTGCTCCATGAGACGTCTCAGCTCTTTGAAAATTAAGACCCCAGACTCCTTGGGACATGAGCAGAGTCCCTACTAAGCAAGTATTTTTAGAGCGCAGGGGCTGAGGGGCTGTCAGCCCCTACCTGAAACCACATTCCCCGAGCAAGGATTGAGGTGACAGACAGGTGGCTTTTCCCTTCTCAGTAAAGGATCTGGGCTGGGGAAGCAGGGAAGGGCCTTTCTCTATTTTGTAATCAAAAGGACACAGGGCAAGTTATGGCAAACCATTTCTGAGAGACATCCCATCCAATCATTGGTTAAAAAAAAGAGAGAGAGAAAAAATAAATAGAAAAGGATGAAGAAAGTAGAAGAAAAAATTAAAATACCTTTAAACAATGACAGCAAATTGTCCAAATCAACCACCAGGTTTAATTTTGGAGAAAAAAATATTTTAATAATGTCAAATAAATTTACCCTCGTTTATCTCTATAGGAAACTGGACAGAAGAGGGAGGAGGAGCCTGAAAGCAATGCTCGGTGTGCCCTGTGTGAGTTACTCAGGCGTCGGAGAGAAACTGAAGCACGTGAGAAAAAGTGAGGCACAGCCCAGAGAACTTGGGGAGACCACAAAGCAATCTATAATCTTCAAGTCTGGTCTCCACGTAGAATAACAGGTTTCTTCTCCATTCTAGTAAGATGCAACAGATGATTGAAAACCTTCACGTGTAACTTGGTAATGCAATTTTAAAACATGCTTTCTCCAAGGCAAAGGCTGACTGGCTCAGTGAAGAGAGCAGCCCCCATCTTCCCAAAATCTGACTGAAGCTAAAAATGACATAAATCACATAGAACTATAATTTGCAAATTCACTGTGTGAAGTAATTAATTAAAGTATGGCTGAGTTTTAGGAGCTGGGACTTTGATCTGACACGTGGAAAAAATATAGTGAAACTAGTCGGGATCAGGCTGTAACGTTAGGGCTTAAATGGTTTTCTCACAAGTTTAATTACTTCTTTTTTTTCCACTGACAGTCCCAAATTAAAATAAATGGACCACATCGAGACAAATCTCGGATGCATGTAGTGCCTAAGACTATATTATTTCTAGTACAAGAATAACTGGAAAGCCACAGTAAGTTTGCTCCTCCAGTTTGTGCTGAGTGAAGAGGAGGAAGGAGGGGTCATGTGGGCCATGGCGGGGAAAGCAAACAGCTAATCCTGAACCCAGGTCCATGGACTGCTTGGGGGAGCTGCAAGTTTTGCTTGCTGTACCTTCTCTTTATGCAGGCCAGCGGGAAGGTTTTAACAGAAAAGTCAGCCGGGGGGAAGTGGCATAGACAAATGCCCTGTGGTCACACGGTGTACTGGGCCAATTCCTTTCTAAGTGCAGGTAAATTGTTTTATATTTAGTGACAACAATTGACTGTATTACGAATTAATGAGGGGTCGGAAGCTTGTTTGGAGATTGTCTGCCCACACATTTGCCATCACCATAAAAAAAAAAAACAAAAAACACAGCAACAACAACAAAATAGACTGCTCATAACTTGAAGCAAGGAGATGGCTGAAGACCTCAGGCTGGGGAGTTCTAGAAGCCTCCAAGAGTCCTCTGGAGGATTTCCCTTCCGGCTCCTCCGGCTCTGGGGAACTCCTGGGCAGCATCCACACTTTGTCAGAATCCACCACTGAGAGGGGTTCTTGGGTCACCCGACCTTCTTGTTTTCAAATTCCCAGCTTCCTAGTATTTTCCCAGGACGCATTGTATCTCACTAGAATGACTTGGAAAGGAGCCGGGGTCTAGGGCAGTGGGAAACAGGAAGAAAGCTGCCCCCTCAGAACCAGGGCCTGCTGCCCTCCTGGTGCTCAGACTCGGGAGGCAGAAGGAAGCCGGCGCGTGGACACGGTCACAAGGAGGTGACAGCCTGACCAACTCACCCAGGAGGTTTGGCAAACATTTCAAATAGGCCTCCTTCCAGAAACCATGCTCTGGCTGCCAAGGCCACATTTCTTCACGAGAAAACTGTGTGAGGGTCTGTGTCTGGCGTGGGTCTTGGGTCATGCTGAACAGCATGGCCAGAACGTGGCACTTCCCTCTCCAACCACCACAGAGGCTGTTTGAGGTTTTCCAGTTTTCCACAGACCTCCTCTGGCCCATCCTCTCAGGAGGCGACCTCCTCTCCTCCCTCAGAGAGAATGTGCATGGAGAGGTAGAGCAGCTCTCCACGAAGCCAAACAACCTACAAGTGCACCCAGCCTTCCAAGAAACCCTTGTGCTTCAGTCTTCCAGACTGTTTCTGTGTCTTTGGGACGTTGCCTCACTCCGCCAGTTCCTGAAGGCCGTCCCCTTCACCAGAGATCTGCTAGGCATCTTTGGTCATCTTCGTGAAAACATAATTATGAAAAGATACCACTTCCTCTAACTATACCTCTTGAATCTCATCCCCAGGGTGACCCCTCCCCATGTGGCTCTGCCCCCTCTCCATCATCAGCAGCAGGGCTGCTTATTCTGTTATTCTGTTCCTTCAAACCCCAGTGTTTGCCTGCGTCCATGCCAGCTAGTTCTTAAAAATGTCAAGAAAGAGAGGAGACTGAGGAGACCTAACTACAAAATCTTCTTCTTTTCTAACAAATTCCTATTTCTCATACATGAACTTTCTGGAAGTGTGGTCTACGTGAGTCTAGCCCTCTTCCTCACCTTCAACGTAGTCTTCAGCCTACTAAAATCTGCCTTATACTTCTTTGCTGAAATCACTCTCATAAAAATCTGTTTTGTCCTTTGTCACTACTGGTGTGCTATAGTGGGGTTGGCCACTCCCTCTTCTTCAGGCTTTCATGACCCTTCCCCAAAAAATCTCCTAGTTTTCCTCCTATCTCTCTGACTGGTCCTGCCAGCCCTTTGAATATTGAAATCTTTCCAGTTACTGTCCTGAAGTGCTTTCTCCTTTCACTCTAACTCTCTCACTGGTTGGTCCCATTCATTCCAGAATTTTAATAACTCTATCTCTTCTGATGACTATCCGCCAAAGAGCCCCCAAACTCCAAACCTACAGAGCCAATTGCCCAATGGACAGCAGCTCTACTTGGATAACCAATTAGCACTCACATCCACAAATCTCAACATGAAACTTACTATAGCTCGGTGAGGGATATAACTATCAACTCAGTTGCCCAAGCCGGGCAGCACCTTGATTCTTTTCTATTCCTTTCCATCACCCTACAAACCAATGGACAAGTTGACAAGTGGTATCTACTCTGTTTGCTACGTGATTGTCAACTGCACCCAGTGGTGTGCTTATGCTCAGTACCTTCTCTCCAGAATTCTAAGTGTCTCAACTGCTTTTACAACCTCTCTTCTTGACCATTTCTATCCCACTTTCTAGAATTATCTTTCTAAAGCACAAGTATGACTTTGCCCACTGCCGCTTAAAATCCCTTAGTTGTTCCTTGTTACTCAAATATACAACCTAAAATTCTTTAAAGTGGCTTATATGGCCCTATGTAACCTAACATTTCTCTGTCCTTTTCTCTCAGTATCACCTCTGTACACTAACTTCCTCTGGCTTCTAGAGCACATCTTATCTTATACTGTCCCACATGACATTCCATCTGCCTAAGATATCAGCTGTCCAACCCCCCCTGCCCAACAGCTATGTAGCTCTAACCCCCTGCTCCTCTTTCACAGTTCAACCCAACCATCACTTCCACTGGAATACTTTCCCTGACCTTTAGATCCTACCACCTCTGGTGGTATCCTAGGTCTGGGATAGGTACTGTGCAACTTAAGGAAAATTATTGAGTCACATAAATTATGAATTCAAAGAAGATTCTAGCTTTCATAATATGATATGCAGGGCTCCATTTTCTCCATGTTTCAGCAATGCTTCTCGCTGGCGTGGACTTCATTCTTGTGTGAACTTTCTTTGGGAGGCAGGAATAATGCCAAGCCTGCATCTTCACTTGCCTGCTGTCCCAAGGGATTAATAACAAAAGTAGAAGAATGGAATGTCAGGAGGGCAGGGAACTAAGTAAAACCATGGTTTTACCATGGTAGTAGTCCAGGCAAGTACCATTTAAACCCAAGAAATGATGGAAAAATGTATTATACATGAGGTCCTAGATCATTCTTGAAGCCATCCCTCATCACTCCCCAGCCTAAAATTCTCTTCTACCAATCATGAGATGGTTTCAGGAGTTACTATAGACTGGGTGACAGGCAGTGGGAATACATCATCTTCACAGACTCTGCACAGACTGTAGGGGAGTGAGCAGGGACAATACAAAGGGCCAGTTGTTACAATGAAGGAGAGCTAGATGCTACGGGAGTCCATGGGGGGAGTGGAATCCAGCTTTTTGGGTAGAGCTGAGGTTAGAACCATGCACGGAGGGCCACTTAAACTTATTCCAGGGTTTGGAGTTTATCCAAAGGGAAGCCAATGAAGAGCTTTAGGACTAGAAGACAGACAAGTCAACTGAGATGAAGAAAGAGGTAGGACTGCCATGGTTTCAGCCAAAGATGGCAAAACTGGGGATGGTAAAAATATATAATATATGAGGGTGAAAGACTGGAAAGCTGCCTAGGAGAGTATAGAGGATTTGGGGATGACTTGGAAGTGGATAGAGAAGGAGAGAAAAGAATTAGGATTGCTTCTCAAGTGATTCTATCAAGTTATTTACTGAGCTCAAGGAGACAGTGTGGGGCAAGTTGCCTGTACTCTTACAGTAGGACTAACAATCTTGGCACTTGATTATATCACACCTGTAAAGATATAATAAAGGAACCAGCTTCCCTGGCACTGGAAAAATGATAAATCCTGATAGTGACAGTGACATCTCCTATACTTCTGAGTCCATTAAGGAAGAAAATTAGCAGAACAATGACTACCAAAGAAGCTGCGGAGATTCTACCTTGAGAATTCTCCACGTTGGACTGGAAAGCCATGCACATTGTTGAATGGCAAGGCAGAGTTCTGTCTAGCCATTAGACCATCGTTTTTATTTATATTTAAAGATTTTTTATTTGTTTGAGAGAGAGAGCACGAATGGGAGGCGCCAAGGGAGAGGGCAAGACAATCTCAGCAGACTCCATGCAGAGCCTGATGTGGGGCTCAATCTTATGACCCTGAGATCATGACCTGACCCGAAATCAAGAATCTGTCATTCAACCAACTGAGCCACCCAGATGCCCCAAGGCCATTGTTCTTAAAATTTCTTTTCCAGGGGCATCTGGGGGCTCAGCGGTTGGGCACCTGCCTTCAGCCCAGGGCGTGATCCTGGAGACCTGGGATCAAGTCCCACATCAGGCTCCCTGCATGGAGCCTGATTCTCCCTCTGCCTGTGTCTCTGCCTCTCTCCCTCTTCCTCTGTGTATCTCAGGAATAAATAAATAAAATATTTAAAATGATAAAATAAAATAAAAATAAAATAAAATAAAATAAAATAATAAAATAATAAAATAAAATAAAATAAAATAAAATAAAATAAAATAAAATAAAATAAAATATCTCTTTTCCAGACTGTTGAAC
Organism: Canis lupus familiaris; assembly: GCF_011100685.1. Classification (NCBI taxonomy): domain Eukaryota; kingdom Metazoa; phylum Chordata; class Mammalia; order Carnivora; family Canidae; genus Canis; species Canis lupus. Next base: position 55,871,245 of record NC_049243.1, on the reverse strand, counting down.
TCAACAACTTCACAATTACTTTGGCTGGCAGAGATACTCAATGTGCTCTTTTGATCTTTGAAGTGTTTTATTTTCATTCTAGCTCATTCCAGAATAGTTCTCTTCACATCCAGAATCATCTTCTTAGGAACTGAAATCACGAATTTAGCTATTTTGCATTGCCAGGTAGCACATTAATGAAGAAAAGTGAAAACTATAAATAGCCTTGATGATGATAAGTAATCAGATTGAATACCACAATGAACACTTTTCCCTGAAGTATTTTCAATTATTTCTCTTTTTTTTTAAAGTCGCTGTATCCTGAAAATCAGGATAAAATTTTTTTCATAAAATGCCCAGAAAACTGCCTGCATTTTAAGAAACCAAAGATAGCAGTGAGGTTAACATGAAGCTAAACAAAGATGCTTGTCTGCAAACTAAAAATAAAATTGAAATGGACCCTAAGAAGGAGTAAATAAAAAGTATCATTTAAAGGTAATTAAGTAAAAATAATAAATAAATAAAGGTAATTAAGTTTGGGACGCCTGGGTGACTCAGGTCGTGATCCCAGGGTCCTAGGATCGAGTCCCACATCGGGCTGTCTGCAGGGAGCCTGCTTCTCCCTGTACCTGCGTCTCTGCCTTTCTCTGTGTGTTTCTCCTGAACAAATGAATAAAATCTTTTAAAAAATAAATAAATAAAGATAACTAAGTTCTGTCTCTCCTTAACCCAGCTGAGTCACTATTCCCTCTTCTAAGAGAAAAGCTACTTAAGAAAAAGTTCTTAGGGGCATCTGTGCTATTTTTCGGCCAGGCTGCCAGTTAGGTATAAATGAAAAATGTATTTGTTCAAATTCTATAAATCGGGGGAGAAATGGGGGATGGGACTGGTGACTTGACTGGAGAGAATGAATAGGCATCAGAGAGAAGCTCTAAAACTTACCAACAGACTATTTGTCTTGTCGCTTTATTGTCTCCATATGGAGCTATTAAAATAGAACAACATAGAAACAATACGTAGGGCGATAGCCCAAGTTCAGTCTTCAATTATATGCTTTTTGATTACACAGAAAACTGTATTCAGATTGCCCCTCCACCCACATTTTATTATCTGAGTTGAGGATGTCTGGACAGAGATCAGAAACTTTATTGGAGTGACCATTTACTCTGGAAATCTTTGCTGAGCACACTTCGCCCCGCGGAGCTGCCCTCCCTTTGCCCAGATCACCCATCTGGTTTTGCCCTGTGTGAAAGCTTTTAAGTGGGAGGAAAACAATGTGATAAATGTCTTATTTTCCTCCATCGTTGGAAACAAAGCTTTGTGACACATTTACTAAAAAGGGCAGTTTATCTGAGTGTGTGTACATCTGTGTTCAGGATTAAATGAAGTCTAAAAAGAATAAAATAGTATGTCTTCTAAACATTGTAATGACTGGGACAGCTGATAATGTCAATTGTAATGACATAATTTTTGAATCTTTTCTAGGATCTCAGAATAGTTCATTAAAAGAGACTGTCTCGTGCAATTAGGTGAGTGAGTGGGAAGGTTAACCTAACAACCACAAATAACCAATCCTATTTTTCTCTCTGAATTAACTAGATTCTTAACTGAATCGATCCACTGTCTCGTATTTACAGGAAGGCATCCAGAGTCAGCTCTGCGGTTATGAGAGCCTTATACAGGTCATCTATTTGCATCCTGTATAAGAACTGTGCAGACACTCCCAGAACAAATCAATATCAATATCTAACATACATTTCAAAACATTTTCCTTTCTAATTTATTTTCTGTAATTCCGTTTTATTCCAGAACCATTCTCCTTTCTCTTTGCACTTCAATTCTGAAAAGGTAAAAAAATATCTTTCAGAAACCTGGGAACTGATTATATTTCGACACACAATTAGAAATTTCACATTGGAGATAAAAAAGACTTTAGGAGTAAAACAAGTGCCTTTTAGAAAGTTAGTTAAGAGGACATAATCAATTCTAAGTATGAGCAAAAACAAATTTTCCCAGAAAAGAAGCTACATAGACACGTGGCAGTCTTGGAACAAAGAACAGAGAGAGAGTCTTTTTAGGGTTAGGATTTCAGCTGCTAAGAATGAAGGCTCCCTCTCTAATCAGAAGTAAGAGGGGGAAGGAGTACAGAGCAGTGGTGCTCACACTTGAGCACAAGAATGGGCCTGAGGGCTTGTGAAAACAGATTTCTGGGCAACATCCCCCAGGGATTCTGGTGCAGTGGGTTCTGCAGTGAGACCTAATAGGGCACTTCTGAGACTACACATGATGCTGATAATCGGTCCAGGGACAGAGGAACCAAACTGCAGATTCTACCAGCATCTGGGCTGGGGCCAGCCGGCCTCCTCCAACAGGAGAGGTACTCACAGTCTCTCCACGCCAATGGCATCTGGAAGGGGGAGATCTGATTTGTCTTTTCTCCCTACATCTTGGTGACCTCCAAAGGACCAGATCAGAGCTCCTCGACAAACCCAGGCTAACTATACACCTACTAAATACTTTTTTAGTTTTGTGATTTTTTTATTTTAATTTCAGTACAGTTAACATCCAGTGTTATAATGGCTTCACTTGTACAATATAGTGATTCAACAATTCTATACATTTCTCAATGCTCATCACAGCAGTTGCACTCTTTCATCCCCAACCCCTACATCCCCCATTGCCTCCCCGCCACCCTGCTGCCCTCCCGTCTGGAAACCATCAGTGTGTTCTATGTAGTTAAGATTCTGTTTCTTGCTTTTTCTCTCTGTCTCCCTCCACCACCTTTGCTCAAGTGTTTTGTTTCTTAAATTCCACATATGAATGAGGTTATAGGGTATTTATCTTTCTCTAACCGACTAATTTCACTTTGCATTATACTCTCTAGCTCCATCTTTGTTGCAAATGGCAAGATTTCATTATTTTTTCATGGCTGAGTAATATTCCATTTTACATATGTAAAACACACATGCACGCGCGCACACACACACACACACACACACACACCACTTCTTCTTTACCCATTCATTTATCAGTGCACATTTGGGCTGCTTCCATAATTTGGCTTTGTAAATAATAATGCAAAAAACATATGGATGCATATATCCCTTTGAATGTGTATTTTTTATTTGGGGGGTAATACTGAGTAGTATCGTTACTGGATCATAGGATAGTTGTATTTTTAACTTTTTGGGGAACATCCATTCTGTTTTCCACAGGGGCTGTACCGGTTTGCATTCCTACTAACAGTCCAGGAGTGTTCTTGTTTCTCCGCATCCTCACCAACTTTTCACCTAATGTCTGCCTCCAGAAGTACCTTTCCAACCTCTTTTTTGCAAAGTATTGGGATCTCGGGGTAAGAGCAAATAATTTCTACAGGGTCATCGTGCTCCTTAACTGCAGTGCTAATTGTACAAGCTTGAGTTCATCAGGTCATTCCTCCAAAGCTCAGTTTCCCGAGGCATAAAAATGGTGGTGGTATGACATATAATATGTGCCTCTACAACATCAATGAAGATCAATGAGACAAAGCCAAAGTCCCTGTGAAGCTGCAAAGCACCCCAGAAATTTCCAAGGACCGTTATTAGATTTCTGAAAATGTCTTGATAACGGGGCCAAGATCCTTTTGGAGCAAAGGGAGAGAAGCCTTAAAATGCACAGCTCTGTGGAAGGTGAGTGCGCTGTAAATGAAAACAATTCAAGATACAAACAAGAATCCTATCCGGTTATCTGAGTGTTTCCGGTCTGGATGGTAAAAAAGAGGCAGAAACCTGAGAAGGCAGGAGGAGAAAGTGCCCGAAGACGAAGGAGGAAGTAGGATGCCAGAAGGGCCTCCAGTCATTAGCCAGGGGCAGGAGCTGGGACAAAGCAGCCAGGGCTTCTCCTCTTACAAAGCCTCCAGCGGCAGTGGAGATCTTTTTGTTTGTTTTGTTTTGTTTTGTTTTGTTTTGTTTTTACACTAGGAGTACTTCACACACAGAAATCTGGTTCCTTAAGGTGCATTTTTAAGAGAATTTTCAGTTAAGTGTTCCTCTGTTAACACCATCTCCTCATTCAAAGAGGGTGCCTGAAACAAGCGTTGCCTTTCATTGTAATGATAGTATCTTTTATGCTGCGAAACTCCTCTCGGGCCTAGAAGTCACAGGAAACCATTTCTGCCCCTGTCTCTATCTTCTCTCATTCTATGAATTTTGTGTCTCAGATGAGTCATTTATAATTTGGTTATTACAATATTTATCTCAGAGAGAGATTAGGAGCCTTAGCTGATGTTTTTTAGAATATGCGGAAAGTCCCTACTGTAAGATTTAGAAAGAATGAAAATGACATTAATATATTACGAATAATGAAAACAGTGGCAAAGAGAGATGATTGAATTTCAAATGTTGCCATTACTCTTTTTCAAAAACAATTTTTTTTTAAATAAATGAACTCCTGCTAGACATTTTCTTTCTTGAGAGATAATCTTTCCATTAGTAGAGTAATTTGCAAAGCAAAACCTTTGTATTTCCTTGGGTTGACTTGTTTTTCTTCTTTTTAAATAGATAAAAGTTCTGTGACCAGGTTATTTAAGGGGCCCGGTTTCCATTTGCAGAACACTCAAGCCTTGGGCAACAGAGGACTCTGCACATCGCATGTGTGCGGTGCTGCTGAGAGAGACCCCCTGAGACTTCTATCACCAGCCTGACTCTGGGATCAGTTTAACAACTTGCTTTGAATGCATATGAGTCCTGACTGCTAAATTTGCAAATGCCTCCCCACAAAGGTTACGCACCCACTGTAAATGCAGCATCTATTCAAAAAGATGGCCAGGTTGGTTGCTAGGAGATGGTGGGATTCTCTTAGAGAAAAATCAGTCCTGACAAAAAAAAAAAAAAAAAAAAAGAAAAAGAAAAAAAGGAAGAAAAATTTTTACATAAAGACCTTTTAAATATAAATACCTTTGACAGCAGCTATTATTATTCACTGAGTTCCTTCACATCTGAATAAATGGCAGAAAAATGATATTATTCATATGCCATTATACACTAAAGTGTTAAAATAGAAGAGTCTTATTCCCTTCTCTCTCTCTCTCTCACACACACACACACTCTTTCTCTTTGTTGTTGCTAAAGAGAAAGGAGAAAGCTTTTTTTCTTTCTTTCCTCTGGATTTCTCTGCTTTCCATTTTGGATTCTTCCCCTCCCCCCCCCACCCCCCCATGAAGGAACCTCTCGGAAAAACCTCTGACCAAAGATGCGCATTACTGCATTTTCCTTCCAGACCCAAATGCCTATTTCTAAAGGAGGGTGGAGGTGGAGAAGAGGGGACACCAGCTAGATGATGCAAGCAACTTCCCCAAAGGGGGGTTGGGAGCACGCACGTGGGAGGCTGTGCCCCCTGACAGCAGGCACTGTCCAATTCCATTTCAATAATGCTTACGATTTTCCTCCTACTGGGTTGACCAGAGCCATAGCTGCCCTATACGTGGCTCCATGTGCTCAACTTTTTGCTGAAAGTGACCCCAACAAATAAAACATGCAGCAAGTAATAATTCGCTGTTCATAAACGGTGTCGTGGGTAAATGAAGCTGCAATCATTCCTAATTTTGTGTGCCCTGCCTGCCCATTGAGAACCTGGGAACCTCCCAGCTGAAACACACAAAGGCGCGGGGACACACAATGCTCCAGGGGGCCAGGGCCCTGCCTCCCTTTGACCAGAGCCCCGAGACTTGTCGCCCTGGAGCTCACAATAAGGGATCAGTGTTGAAACACATTTCATTACCATGAGAATGGCCACCCCCAACTCCAAGTGTATTATTTTTGTTGTTATTGTGAATACTGTACAGAGTTTCTCAAGAATTTTTTTTTTTTGTAGCCTGCCTTAGAATTGGGCTGAGCCATGTTTCCTTACACAAATATTGACATGAATCCCTCCGTTTATTTAGCATTTTCCTGTGAAAGGCGCAGTATGGTAATGTCCCTTCATCCCCTTTCACACATTTGTTCTGACTCTTGGCACCAGGAAGTTCTCATTGTTCTAATCAATGCTTACTGGCCCAATGACATTTTTTCTCTTTTAGTGACAGACATGGTATGTTTCCTTCTCAGAAGTTCTCATGAGACTTTCTTGTACTATGTTCGATACACACCAGGAAAAAAAAGAGGCAGAGGCAAAACATTTGCAGGTTCTTCTTTTCCTGGTTCTTTTTCACCCACCGTCTTCGTCAAAGTTTCCCTGGCTGAGGCTGCTGCTAATCGTATAAAATGCCAGGATGCCAAATAAGAAAGCCCCTCAAGATCCCAGTCACTTGCTCTAAATTCATGGTACAAGAATCCACTGCTGAATTGTGGCAAAAATCCCTTTGTCAGTGATCCAAGGAGGTTACATTCTGCTTTTTTATGAAGGCACTCACTTGAATAGCTAGTGTTTCAGGTGTTCCAGATACCCCCTCCTTTTTTTTTTAAGATTTATTTATTTATTTATTCATAGAGACACAGAGAGAGAGAGGGAGAGAGAGAGAGAGAGAGAGGCAGAGACACAGGCAGAGGGAGAAGCAGGCTCCATGCAGGGAGCCCAACACGTGACTCGATCCCAGGTCTCCAGGATCACACCCCAGGCTGTAGGCGGTACTAAACGCTGCGCCACCGGGGCTGCCCCCCCCTTTTTAAATACACTCCCTCAATTTATACAATTTTTGCTGGTCAGATAGCATTCTCTCTGCTAGTGATGAGCATTTCAGTTTCAAGAGCTAACTGGTTAGTGTGCATTTCTTGCTAGAAGAGAACTCATTTATGGATTTCTCCATTGAAATACAGACTACAAATGGAAGCAACTGGAAGCCCCCTGGATTTGGAGCCCCATCCGTTGTGGGGAATGAGCGGTGTGCTCTCCAGGTTTTCAGAAGGAGAATCATTTGACTTCCCCTCTTTTGCTGCTCCTACCCATTCAAATATGTATCCCAATGGTCCCAAGTATTTCTGGACAAGTTAGGGTAGACTAAACTGTGGCAGAAAAGCCCTGCTCTAAACTCTCAGTGGGAGAGGAGTCTTTGGGGAAACCGAGAAGCTCAAGGCTGACTTCAGCCTCACGGAGGGTGTACAGGTTTGACCCCTCCTATCATGGTTTCCTCTTGGCTCCTTTTTTTCAAAGACATCAGGTCTGTGTTGGTAAACTGGTTTTATTAGAGAAAAATCACTGCAGGTGAAGGCAAGGATCTGGGCATATTGACAGAACCAAAGACCTGTCAGGTCCAAAGGGCCACGAGCAATTAAGCTGAGATCAGGACCACAGTGGTTCCCATGGGCTGCGGAGCCGGGCCCAGACACGGAGCTGCGCCCTGGCTCAGTGCCAGCGAGGCTCTCAGGCCCAGGAAAGTGTGGCCCAGTGCTGCCTGGACAGGCTCAGGGGCACCGTGGAAGGTCAGCAAGAGGCTTTTAGGGAGCATCACCCAGCATCAGCGACAGCCCTAAGCATTCCTCACTGTCTCTGCGCTCCCCCATCACTCCTCTGTGCTCTACTCTCACCCCAGATCCAATCGAGAAACCCTCCTCCCCTAAACTGTGAGCCAGTCCAATTGTCACCCAGTGTGAAGTTTTCCAGGGCACAATGCAAACATCTCTCCTTGTTGTTACATTCTTCTGCGAGTTATACTCCAGGTATGATTTATTTCTGGTTCATTTCCGGTGACTCAGTTACACAGGATGCAAAATTATGATAATAATGCTTGTCTCCAGATAATGAATCAGGGGGTTTGAATTTCTCATAGCAGAGATGTTATACAAATGCAAAGTATCATTACAACTAAAATCCATGACTAAAGAAATTAAATTTCCTGGAATGTTTTATATCTGACAAGAATGTTTGTAATCCTATGTATTTACCACTAAACGAGGTAGACTACAAGAAAGAAGATATTTAAAGGGAAAGAATGAGTTCAATGGGAAAAATTAACAAATGGGAAAATTGCAGTGCTGCATTTGTATTTTATGGAGAAAAAGAGTTTGGTAAACATGCAACAGGAAACCCTGTTTGATTTCTGCAAGGGAAATTTAACCAGCAACAGACTCATGTAGAATCTTCAAAGGAGAAGTTTCTAGACTTGTTTACCTTTTGATATGTGGCTGAAAGAGAACACTAAGGCCTTGGTTTAAAAGGAGTGATATCATGAATAGTTTCCCCGCTCGGCAAAAAAAGCTAAATTCCTAACGGGGCATGGAGCAAATGAAAAGCTTGACCGTGAAAAGCTGAAGAAAACATATACTACATTTTTGGGGGGTGGGAAGGGGTGACATATCCCAAATTATTTTCCAAATTCAGTTTTCTTTGTTGTTTCACAAACACGCAAGGCAATCAGACTCAGGCTTGTTGTTTATACGCCACAAGGATTTGGAAAATGCAACCTACTGGCTCTTTTTCATACTATTTCCGGCTCCCTTTTTGTTGAGGGGTACAGACCTCTGGCCTTATGACATCAGAACAATGACAGAATCAGCACCTCTGGAAACCTCGTGCATTTATGACATCATGCACACCGATTTAGAGGTGTGCCCTCCACCCAGGTAATGACTGGTATCGCGTCAAGCTATCAATCCAAGAAATGTCAATGACACCGCCCCACCTCCATCAGAACTAAGGACTCCTCTTTGAGACTCCACCATGCCACTGCTAGAACCACAACACGCCAGCCCATTTCTGTGCTTCCTGAGAAGCAAGGAGAAGACTGTGAGGTCGGCAGCAAGAGCTGGGAACAGTGGGCAGAGTGTGCTCAAAAATATACATCCTATATCAACTTCAGCTCTATTACCCCCTACACCTCTCATCTTTCAAATCTGGGTCATAGTTCTCTCAGTGCCTTGAGTGCGCTCCACTTCCAGGTCAGCTTGGATGGAGGCGATGCTCCCTGACCCCAGCAGTGCTGTTTGCGGATCCGGGTACCAGACTCGGCAGTTGAAAAGGCTGATGAAGAAGCTCCTTTATGTCTCCAACCCTGGGGGTGCCCTGTGCCTACACCAGCTTCCCTGGCCCCATAAACCTTGCAGAACCCTCCAGTCAAGCACCTTCACCTCACACATGTGTCCTCACACGCACCCCCTTCTTGAGACCCTAAGTCCCTTGCTCAGACAGATGTCTGCCACTCAGGATCTATAGACATGTCACTTCGCTTACTCCTTTGGAACTCCCTTTGCACTTGACATAAATGGACAGATTAGGAGCTTTCTGAGGGGGTCCCAAAGGATAGGGACACTCCTTGACACTCCTTGACACACTCACTCAATGGCAGCAAAGACTTCATCTCTATGATCGTATCAGAACGAGATTTGCTCAGAATTGACTTTGGGAAAAATAAGCATAATGGGGAAGCTGAAGAAGAGAGTCCAAGCATTATATTTTAGTACAGTCAAGTTGAAGTCATATTCAATTCGTTATGTTTTTAATCAATTATAAATATTTCAAACCTGTACGCAAGTGCCGAAAAACATAACACACACCTACTGACTTACCATAGACATTAAACAAACACTAGCATGGTGCAGCATTTGCTTCAAATTACTTCAAACATTTTAGTTTGAAGAGGTGAAGTGCAACATTTTAAAGCGTCCTTCTTCCTATCTCTTACTCATCTCTCTCCCCAGTGTTAGCTTCTCATCTAATAGTGGTGTGTATCATACTTGTTTTTGTCACTTATCTATGTAAGAATGCATATACAAAATATATATGCCTCTGCTTCCATGTCTTAAATTTTACGTAAAGGTTTTCATGCTGTTTTATAGTTTGCTTTTAGACTCAATTATGTTTTTCCACATTATCCACATGGTTGTAGATGGATATAGTCCTACATATGTTGTACACTCTCCCACCTGGTGATTATACCCTTGTTCTTTATTCATCACTCTAAGAAGGGATGTGTAAATTGTTTCTGCTCTCTGCTGCTATGGGCAGCATTGCAATGATGATCATTTTGCATGCCTTCTTGAATATTCTTTCCTAGAACAAGATACCCATAAGTGAAGTTGCTGGCACCTTCAATTTTCCTCCGTATTGTTCAGTTTCTCTTCAAAGAGGTGATAGTAATTCACAATTCCACCAGGGATGCGTGTACATTCCTGTTTTCCCACAAGTTCATTAGACAAGTAGGAAACTACTGTGTTACCTTGCATCTCCATGGAGGCCCGCATGGGTGAGCATTCCTCTGTTGCTCTTCCTTCGTGTCCAAGGCCATTATTTCCCTATTAGGTATTTAAGCTCTTTCCAGTTGATTCACAAGAGTCCTTTATATATTCTAGATACGAATCTTTGCTGTGTAGGTTGCAAATACCTTCTTTGGTTTGGTTTTCCAATTAATATTAAGGAAAGCCAGTGCTTATAGAAGAGTTCTGATGTTAATATTGGGTAACTTATAAAGATGTCTAGAAATAGTTCTTTTTTTTTTAAAGATTTTATTTATTTATTCATGAAAGACACAGAAAGAGAGACAGAGGGGAGCCCTGGATGGCTAAGCGGTTTAGTGCCTGACTTCGGCCCGGGGCATGGTCCTGGAGACCCGGGATCAAGTCTCATGTCAGGCTCCCTGCATGGAGCCTACTTCTCCCTCTGCCTGTGTCTCTGCCTCTCTCTCTGTCTATCATGAATAAATAAATAAAATCTTTTAAAAAAATAGGCTAGCTTTGCAGCCTCTGTGTGTGGTCAGGTAGATGGTTCTCCCTCTCCTTTCAAGGAAACTGAGGCTCAGAGTGGTCAAGAACACAAAGTAATGAGTGGAGATGGGATTTGAGAGTCTTCTGACCACCTGAATTCTATCATATTGAGTTGTACTCCATGAAATTGTCATTTCTGTAGTAGCGTTCTTAAGTTCCTATGGTTTTCTCTATACGATGCCATCTTACTCAGAATTAAGAGCCACTTAATATTTGTTAATCCACCTGTTAAAGAGAGAGAATGCAGAGACACAGGCAGAGGGAGAAGCAGGCTCCCTGCAGGGAACCCAATGCAGGACTCGATCCTGGGACCCTGGGATCACTACCTGAGCCAAAGGCAGATGCTAAACCACTGAGCCACCCAGGTGTCCCTAGAAATAGTTCTTTGGATAATTTCCTTCTTTTCAGGGCTGAGCATAAAGCTACTTAGGTTTACCTAAAATGTTATATTGTATATGTCCTCTTAAATATTTTCAAAAGATGTGACAGTCTTTAAAGTCCGTATCTTGGCATCGGTATGGGAATTGTTAAAATTGATTTATACAATAAAAAGCAGATTCTGTGCCTGCTAAGCCTGAGTTTGAAGGGTAGAATGCCAGTAGAATATCCTCAAGCAACTACTTATCTTAGAAATCATTTTATAAAACAAATCCTGGTCTTGGTGACATAATTTGTTCTCTGCCCAGAGTACCAGGGAGAGCTTCATGAGAAGTAAATGTATATCTGTGTACACATGTGTATATTTGTATATGTCTAGAGAGTATCTTTATTTTAATCTTACACTCCACTTGATAAATTAAAGTTTGAGGAAACTATGTTTTTATGGCACTAGTGTAACATATGCATCATGGAAAAGTAATTTAGTTATGTCTTAATTCTTCACTCATTTCCACTAAAATAAATACAGAACAGATTCAGAAAACTGATGCTGAGGACAGACCTAGTGAATCTGTGAGCCTGTGGCTGGAAGCCTAAAATATTATTTTGAATTAGGCTATTAACTCATTTGAGATAATTCTATCCAGATTTTGGTCTGTATTTATTCAACTGATTTATTGTCTGTTTTTCTCCCTCCCAAATGGGACTCATTATGTCTCTTTAAAGCAGTGTTTTCCATGTTTTCTACCATTTTTATTTTTCAGGGTACTTGATATCCTAATTATTGAGTTATGTATCATGTAGTCCTAATTATGAAACTTAGATTTACTGTGTTTCCATTTTAATGGGTAAGTTTGTATGTATGGACATACACACGTACACACTGTGTCAAAACGGCCTTTTTAAAAGATGGCGATCACACTTTAGTAGCTTTGCACCCCTTCAAACATCTCTGTGGATTTGTGGAGACTACTGACATGAAAATGGATTTCCCTGTAGGACTGGAAACACTAGAAACAACCAGAGCCCACTCAGTCATCTACCTGGTGCCTCTGTTCATCTGCCCTGGAAGAAGAACGAGGTGAACTGGGTGGTCTTTGTTTTACAAATATCAACATGGGAACTGAGCCTGGGCAGTCTCAGGTGGGGACCTTACCTCTGTAGCTGGTTGTGATCTTGAGAGAGCCACTTAATATTTGTTAATCCACCTGTTAAAGTGAGAACACTATCTTCTGTGATCAACTGTCCTAGCTCACGGTAAGCTAGAATAAGCACACAGTAAGTGCCAGCTGCTTGTTCATCCCAACTGTGCCTTGCTGAGTCCTAAGAATATCCTCATAAACAGAATCCTTCCTTAATTTTCTCACACTAGAAACCATCCCAAAGTAAGAAGACCTTATGTCCATCAGCTCTTGCCAGCTCCACTGAAAGCCAGGTACCCATGAACCCTCCAAGATGCCCCCAGATGGGGAGAAGATTATCTGCCATGAGTCAGGGCTTGATAACAGTCTCAAAGAAACTGTGATATCCTCACAGCCTCACCTGTGCCAGCAATTCTGGAAATCTGCCGAAGTGCCAGGGGAAAGATCATCCTAATAAACCATAACACATCCCAGGGAATCAGACCTTCCCATGAGTAATAACAGGTTACATTCCTACAGGGTCCAACAGTTGATAGAGGTTTTCATGTGCTTTATCGGCTTTCACAGCCTCTGTGTGTGGTGAGGTAGATGGTTCTCCCTCTCCTTTCAAGGAAACTGAGGCTCAGAGTGGTCAAGAACACAAAGTAATGAGTGGAGATGGGATTTGAGAGTCTTCTGACCACCTGAATTCCATCATATTGAGTTGTACTCCATGAAATTGTCATTTCTGTAGTAGTGTTGTTAAGTTCCTATGGTTTTCTCTATACGATGCCATCTTACTCAGAATTTAGTAGCATGTGGCACACAGTGTCACAAACTAGTCTAAGCAAAACTAGGAAATCAAATTGCTGGGGGCACTGAGAATCCTGCAGTGTGGCTGGCATCAGGTGGAGACCAACAGAGACTCAAACATAGAGACACATTTCGACCTCCACCTGGGCATTCCTTGGCATTACTGGGTAAGCCCACCTCAACTAGTACAAAGCTGACTACTGAATGCTCCAAGTTTCCCTGATCCTAACAACCAGAGGTTTCAGTGAATAGAGGGTTCCCCTCTTACGTTATGTTCCAGGAAATGCTAGTCTGAGCCTATGTCCAAGCCCAGGTCTGCCACCACGACACTGATGGAGTTTTGGGGGATGTATGATTGACAGCTCTATCGGTAATAGGAGGGAGCTTCCAAAGTTGAAGAGGAACTCAATTCCCAGAAGAAAGGGAACATACCCTTTCCCTTTCATGTTCAAGTACACATTCCTACCAAGAGTCTAACGTTCACTTCAATCCTGCACTGAGACTCCACTGAAATCCTGCACTGAGACTCCACAGTCTCCACTAAAAGCAGAACAAAAAGAGAGAAAGAGGGCCAATGATGAGAAAAGACAGAGAAAACTCATCAGAGACCAAGTTAAAAATGAACTCCAAAATGGCTAATTTAGTTAGCAACACAATAGCATTAATCACTTATAAAGTTGAAGAAATGTATTTCCTTGATGTTGACAATGTTCTTATCTAAAAAATAAGAAAAAAAGTGAAGTTTTATATGGAGTTTTTAAATATCAAAGGTTGGCTCAAGGACAAGGTTTACTCTTTCATCTATCAATTCCTTTCGATGTCATTTGAAAAGTAAATAATGTTCATCTACTAGACAGCCCACCTCCACTGCCCCAAATTTCAGTTGAACAGGAAAGAGAATTGATTTCAGGTCAGAAACAAGCAAGCTACTCACATCTACCCTACAAATTGTATTGGCAAGAGTAAATAAGAAAGAGCCCACTGTGCCTTCACCACACATTAGGGCCTATACGTGAAAAGCACTGTCTTGTGAAAGCAAGGCAAGCTATCAGTTCAATGAGTATATTTTATATTTAATATGCTTTATTTCCTTCATTTTTAAGTAAAAACTAAAATTAAATACTCCAATAGTTTCCTTCTACACCCCAATCAGCCCCTGGGCATCACTTGAGTGCATACAATGCTCCTGTAGACACTGAGGTGGCTGCATGACCCCACTTCGGGCTGGCCCAACACTTCGTAGTCCCTGCAGAAAACAATTATGCTCTTACTGTTTAAACAGCACACCAGTGACACAGCAGAAAAGCGAAGGAGAAAATTCAATTCTGAAAGGTTTACTGACTTTTTTCAAACTCATAGAACTGAATTACTCATAGGATATACAGAGAAGTCGTAGTTTCCAAGAATCATGGTCTTGTGCCTTAATGAATACCTTAAAAAATAACTCAGAAGTATTTTAACAGAACATTTTAACTGAATTTGCTATCTTCACCCCCAAACCTAAGTCATTTCTTTGATCAATGAGTAATTACATAGAGCAAATTTTTCATTTAAATGCCATGGCACCTGATCTTGCTAAAAATACACCAGAAAAATGAAGTCTCAAGCATGTCTTCTTTTCCATAAACCTTTCAAAGGATTCATATAGCATCCAATGCTCATTTTTTCTGCTCCATATTATTACTAAGATGAGCTCTTCATTTTACGTCTATACTGATAAAATTTTGACATAAACACATTTCATAGGGAAGAGATTGAAGAATTTCTGCCAGTAAGTAAAGAAAAATTTCCATTAGTAAATACAGATATCTCTCCATTTTCAAACATAAATGGAGTAAACTGTTGGTTATTAGACTTGAAATTATTTAATCAATTCCTATTTCTGTTAAAGAACAAACAAATTTTAAGGAGACGCAAGGATCTAACTGCTTGGATTCTTTTTCACACTGACTCCTGAAATCTCCAAGACATTTCCAATCACTTGCTTCACTTTCTAAAGACAAGTATAACTCATTGTCTTATATAAAAGGTAGTAATTTTTTTTTAACTTCCAAGTAATGCCCTTGAGAAATGGCATAGTCACAAATCATTAGCATTGCAGGACACTTTGCAGAATGGCTGCAAAGAGAATTCAAGGTCAGAAGAGAATTATGCATAACTCAGTTTGATTTCCAGTTGATCCAGAATCTCAGTAGTACTTAACACTAAAGTTTTACTAATTATTTAATTAGCATTAGGCAAGGGAAAAAAAGACATGACTCTGCTTTTGCTATGTTTTGTTTTGCCTGCTAAGAGACACAATTTTAATATAGTGAACACCAAAGATTTTAAAATATATTTGCAAGAGCTGTTTTCTTCTTTCCACAACTATACGTTTAATTTCAAGGAGAAGTTATACTTCCGGCATCTGCAATAACAGTGTTTGCTGTGTAAAAAGAACCAATGGAGAGTACATTTTAAGTTCTATTTCAGGGTTTAGTTACAAGTAAAGAAGGAGGGGAAGGCAAGAGCGGTAAAATTACAGAATGGTCATGAGTTCCAAGAGAAATCCATCATCCAGCTCTTGCTCCAGGATATCAGTTGATAGCATCAAAAGATAAAAGTCTCATTTGCCAATCACATCTCCTAAATAGGAAAACATTTTAAGTGCCAGGCAAAACCCAGTTTATAAATGTTCAGATGTGCTCCAGATTATGTCCTCAGGAAATCTAAGTTACGTGTTCTTCTAAGAGAAATCTTAAAAGGAATAATTATTGAAATGATATTACCCTGAGCTTTTCCAGACTGTTGCTGTACACACAAGATTCTCCTGTGGTCTCCCCCTCGACTGGCTGCTCCGTGCTCGCCCTACAGTTTCCTTTGCCCGACATCTAAGTCCCCTTAGTTACATGATGGCTTTCACTTGCTTTGCATGTCAAATTCATATTTGAATAGTCTTCTTATATTTCCCTATTTCTAAGCAAATAAGAGAGACCTGCATGGTGAGAGGACTGTTAATCATATTATATGAAGAACATGCAAATAGAAACAAGAGGGAAGTGGAACATTAGTTTTATCTTCAAATACCCGAAGGATTGCCAGGTGCATATGACGTTTTGTACACATCTTGTTAACTTCAGAGCATATCTAGGACCAAGCAAGTTTGAGCTCAGAAGAAGGACAAAGGCTTCCACAGTCCTGGTTGTCCACAAACAGAATGAGCTGTCTAGTAAAGAATTAAGTCAGGGTGTTTATTTATCTGGTAGAAGAATAATGCAGGGATATCTCAACTGGGAAGTTCATCAACCTGAATAATAGCTAAAGACTCTTTCAACTCCTAGAGAATCTGGCTTCCTTTGTCTTCTTCCAGTGACCTCATGCCATGTATCTGCCACCCAACTCTCCCCTTCAATCTACCCTCATCTGATAACCCGGTTTACATAACACTTTTTGCTCCTGTTCATTAATCACCAAATTGTCTCTGTTTCAGACTGTAATACCTTCCAAACTATATGATCATAAGCAAATTATTTAACTGCTCAGGCCTGCAATTTCCTATCTACCTCAAGGGGTGGTTGTGAGGGATAATTAGATCATTTATGTGCAGCATTTAGCACAACTCCTGGCACATAGTAATTACTAAATAATGTTTGCTATTATTAGCTATTATTATTGTACCCCAACTCCCAGCTCACTGTCTCCATGAGGCATGCATGCACTAATCAGACCCAGGTTTGGTTGATTCACTGAAGCAATTTCTCTCACTCTTAGGCATGCAGTTATTTCCAGCTGGTTCAAATTTGCTTAAAGACATTTGGATAGAGTAGTGGAATTGCCAGGGATCCTCACATAAGAATCCTACCTGAAAAAAAGCAAAAATCTACTAAACTTGGTGTCACTCGGCCTGGAAGTCTTCAGGGATACAAAATGTCCACTCGAAGCAGAGGGAACCTCAGGCTTTCTGTGGCTAGCCCAATCTCTGGACATGCCTTTAACTAGAAGTCAAATCAGCAAATGAGAGAAACACCCAGGGGACCCTCCCTTAAAAATAAAAGGAACAACAAACCCAAACTGAAGACTTAACAAAATAACTGTCCAGTAGGGGCGCTTGGGTGGATCAGTAGGTTAAGTGTCTGTATTGGAGCAGAAAACAGGCCTTGCTTGAAAAATTGGTAAAATTCTAATATGGTCTGTAATTGAGCTAATGGTATTAGATCCTCCTCCCTTCCCTGAGTCCAGTTGTGTAGTGTTGACATAGAGGATGCTAGAGAAGCTGGGCGAAGAATGTAGGGAACTCTGCATTGTCTCTATAAATTTTCTGTAAGTCTGAAATTGTTTTAAAATAAAAAGCATAAAAAGTATAATATAAACATTTTTAAAGGAAGAATATTTTATTTATTAATTTTTATGATTTTATTTATTTATTTGAGAGACCGAGAGAGAGAGCATAAGCAGGGGGAGAAGCAGAGGGACAGAAAGAAGCAGGCTCCCCACTGAGCAGGGAGCCCAACACAGGGCTGGATCCCAGGACCCGGAGATCATGATCTGAGATCAAGTCGAAGGCAGATGCTTAACCAACTGAACCACTCGGGTGCCCCTATCTTCTTTATTTTTTTTAAGATTTTATTTTTAAGTAATCTCTACAACCAACGTGGGGCTTGAATTCACAACCCCAAGACTAAGAGTTGCTTGCTCCACTGACAGAGCCACCAAGTTGCCCCTAAAGGAGGGATATGTTAAAGGGAGATATTATAAATACAAAATACTCTTTCCCTCATGCCCTTAAGCACTACACTGAAATGAAAAAAGAAGCAATAAAAATTATTAAGGCAATTGCCGTGGGCAGAATTGTGTTCTTCCAAAACTTCTGTGTTGGGAACTCTAAGCTCCAATGTGTCTGTACACAGAGATGGGGACTTCATGAGGTAATTAAGGTTAATGAGGTAGTAAGGGTGGGGCCCTGACCTGTTGGGATCATTGTCCTAAGAAGACTTGCCAGGGAGCTTGGTCTCTTTCTCTCTCTCTTTCTCTGCCATGTGAAGACACATTGTGAAGGCTGCAAGCCAGGAAGTGGGCTCTCATCAGACTCTACCCTGCCAGACCCTGACCCTAGACTTCTGGCCTCCAGAACTACAAGAATGTAAATTTCTACCATTTAAGCTGTCCAATCGGTGGTGTCTCATTATGGCGGCCTGAGCTGGCTAATAATATGTCAATGTATTTTGTATTCCTGCCATTACAAATTGCCACAAACTTGGGGCTTGACACAACACAAATGTCTCATCTTATACTTCTAGATGCCAGAGGTCCGATTTGAATCTTGCTGAGCTAAAATCAATGTGTCAGCAGGGCTGTATTTCTCCTGGGTACTTGTTTCCAGTTTCTAGAGATACCCTGACTTCCTTGGTCCTTGGTCCCTTCCTCCATCTCCAAAGCCAGACACAATGCATGTCTCTGGCCCTGCTTCCAGAACCCTCACATCCCTTTCTGACCGCAGCCAGAAAGTGTCTGCCCTTTCAAGGATTTGTGTGAGTCGATGCGCCCATGCTGAAAATCCAAGAGACTCTCCCGACATTAGTTCCATATCTGTAATTATGTCTGCAAAATCCCTTCTTTAATAGAGCAGCACACTCCCAGGTTCCAGGGCTCAGGGTGTCGACCATCTTTGGGTACCATTAGCTGTCTACCACAATCTCTGCTGATGTAAGAAAATTGACAAGGATTCGAACTCAGAACACTATCAGGAAAATAAAGAATAAATAAATAAAAATTTGGACCAAATCAAGAAAGTTATGGGGCACACATATGTAATTTTCCCAACACATGGACATAAAGCATGGACATGAAGACTAGGGATGCTGTGTACACACACTCTAGCTTGGCGGATGAGGAGGGAGAGAGGAAGGACAGAAAACACAAAACTCATTCCTTCATGTGCCACATGGGATGGGTGAAGATGTTGGTGAGATGAGGAGAGAGACCTGTGAAGTCTGGCAACTTGATGTTCCTTCTGAAGAAGCATCCCCCTCTGGAGAAGCTTTGCGGCCCTAGGTCAGAGACGACAATGAGAGGAAGAATTGGCCTTCATTTATGAAACTAAAAAGCAAGCTTACAAGTCAGTGTAAACCCACCTTTCTCACCCATCGACTCCAATTCTTATCATTTTGATTTACTGATATTGAAATCCTAATATCCTAAATTATTTGCTAAGGAACAACCAGTAATGGATGGGAATTATTTTTGATTTTACGAGAGCTTTTCCCTACTGTTCCATTTTTAACCAGGCTAAGGACCATAGTATATATAAAAGGGTGAGTAGACTGAATTGATTTGTCATGATTTTTTCATTTTTTAAAATGCTCTTCATATGGACTTTATTATCATGAAATCTGCTTTGCATTATTAAAACCAGCAGGGTAAGACATTGACAATCATAGGGGGGTGTAGTTTATTTTACATTATGGCTTAAAATGCCATCTTGGCCCTTTATCTTCAACATCCTTAAAAAGATGAGAGATTTTCTATAATATTGAAATTCTAAGTACTGTTACTATGTATTTTAAGTTTCTCCTCAGATAAATATGTCTAAAGAGATCATTTATACGTTTGAATAGCGAATCTTTCATGTTTAGAGATTTATGACTTCATGTTTAGGAATTTAACATGCCTAGAGATTTATAATGAAAATCATGAACCCTAGGTACTCTATTGTATCTGAATTGTTCAAACATTAAAACAAAATCTACAGGAAGTAATTTTTATGCTTTCTTTGTAATTTGGAATTCTTCTGTACCTGCTTCATTATCTACCTGTTCTGGGTGGGGCGGGGGGGGGGGAGGACTGTTTATGATAAAGAAGTTAAAGGAGTTTCTTTTTCTTCTCTCTTTTTTTTTTTTTTTTTTAAAGAAGTTTAAGGAGTTTCAAAGGCTTTTACCTGACATGACTCCTTGGACATTTTACTCATCTCTTCCACTGGGCAGTTATAATCATGTAGTCAAATTATGGCACACTTGCTTCAAGTGTGTTTGTTATTTTGATGACTTAAACTGGTCTCACTCTTCATCCAATGAAGAACAAGACCCCACAGGGTATTGGCTGTCATCCAAACATTGACAACATTGGAAAGGAAGGATGACATTAGCAGCTGGGAGTGTCGAGGGTGGGATGGGATGAGAAAAGAGTCAGAGGCTGATTTAAAGAGAGGTGCTCTTGAAAGTGGGGATCATCCTCAGGTGAGCACAGGTGAGCTGGGTCATCACAGGATCCGTGTCCCTGATCGAACAGGAAACACTAAAACCCTTCATGCTGTCCACTCGGTGTATGAAATTGAAGAGGAATAAAATCAATGCCTCTCACAGTATGTCACCCCCAATGTAGCTGAGCTGACCCTGTGGCCTCTTTATTTCATCGCAGCTCTTATTGGTGAAACATTGTTCTTTTCTGTCTACAAGTGTTTTATGTTATTTTTATTTTATTTTTTAAAAGATTTTATTTATTTATTCATGAAACACAGAGAGAGAGGCAGAGACACAGGTAGAGGGAGAAGAGGCTTACTGGGGGGAGCCTGATACGGGACTCAGTCCCAGGACCCCTGGATCACTACCTGTGAAAAAGGCAGATGATCAACTACTGAGCCACCTAGGCATCCCATCCCTCTACAAGTGTTTTATAGCAGTTTAGGGACATAACCATCTCTTGAGAGCATTTTGCACTTCAAGAAAATAGCAGTGAGGTCTGACCCATGCTGGGGTGCCTGAGGTCCAGGATAGATTGAGGTCAGAGTGCCTACGATTTCAGGTTTCTGGAGAGCAGTATCTAGAGGTGGAAAACTGTCCTTTTTCAGGGCAGCTGGGACATACTATGTCCAGAACCCCTGCTTCTCTTTCCCCTACTTATGCCCACACTCAACTCATCCCTGCAAGCAAGTCCAGCTCTAGCTTTTCTGGGTGTAGGAAAGTGGGAGGATCCATTTTCACTAGATCTTTCTTCTTCCTTCTCTGGGGACATTCAGTGGAATTGAGGATATGGAGGGAAGAGGGAAAAAAGTCTCAGAATGAATCCAATCAAAATGTCAGCTGTGAGGGTCTGCTTCAACAGTGTTTTTGGGATCTGAAGCAAGCAATGCAGACTTCAATGAGAAGGATTTGATCCTTCCCACAGAATATATGCCCAAAGAGGTGGCACATTGGCTTTGAGCTGCTGGCCAGGATGGTCAGAAAGGTAGACCCGGGCATGGTCAAGAAAGGTAGACATGGCCAAAATATCTGTGCCATAATCCAATTTTTTTTAAAGATTTATTTATTTGAGAATGAGAGAGAGAGATTGCACATGAGCAAGTGAGGAGAGGGAGAGAGAATCTCAAGCCGACTCCCCTCTGTGCATGGAGCCCTACATGGGGCTTGATCTCATGACCTGAGCTGAAATCAAGAGTAGGGCATCCAACTGACTAAGCCACCCAGGTGTCCCCAGAATTCTGCATTTCTAAAGAATGATCAGAACTACAGGAGTTAAATAAGCAAAAAGAGCCAGATCATTGAAAAAACAAAAACAAAAACAAAAACCCACAAGCCTAATCAATATATTATACAGGCATTAAGACCTAAATATTGTAACGCAGCCCTGAGTGCCCTGACTTGTCACCCCTGCTCCTGGGTTTTCAGGGAGTGGGGTGAAAGAGGAAAGTGAAACACAATTGAAATGTTCAATTTCACCCAACGGATTAAGTTTTCCTTCATCCATGTTCTTTCTAGTGGGTTCCTGCCCTCCTGCCCATGCTTCTTTCTCTTCTCTTTAGAGAAGTCATTGGTTATCACGCACATCATCAAATAATGGTTCTGCATAAAATAAACAGTTGCACGAGGAACCTGAGAGTTTTTTTTTCCAGATGTATGAATAATTTAAATCTCTTTTTTCCCTAATATCAATGGAACTGCTTTTAGTTTGTTTTTGTTTGTTTGTTTGTTTGCTTGTTTTTGGAATTCCAGAAACAACAACAACAACAAAAATCTTTCCTTTACCTTAGGCTCAAGAAGTTAGATCAACTATCCTGCAAACATTTAGGAAGTTAATTATAGAAATGACATTTCTATTGTTGAACTGTTGTGGAGCTCTTGGTGTCAAACCACACAGCAACTGCTTGCTTTACCCTGAGGCATTAAACTGCTGCGGGTAGGAGGGAGGGAGGAGGGAGGAGGGAGGAGGGAGGGGAGAGGGAGCCAGCAAGGAGGATGAAAAGAGAAGCAGATGTCTTCCTTGACCTTCTTCACCCTGTAGACAACAGCTCCTGAACTCATTCCTTAAGAAATCACTTAATTTCCAGAACGGCTCCTCAATCCCCAAACTTAGAAAGTGACTCTGCTGACGGTGGCCTGAGAAGAAGCCGACCCTCTTCGGGACTCCATCTGCCAGGCTGTGCTCTTCACGCCCTTTGCACTGAATTCCAGGAGGCTGTGGCCAACAGTGAAATATAAAGAGGAAACCTTGTTCTCTCCCAAATGTCATTCACTGCAAATGCTTTTTTTTTTTTTTGTCCTTAATGCTTTGAGCCCAAAGAGCCTAGTTTATAAAACCCTTTTATTGATACTCTTTAAATCATTATTCTTGAGATAGAAAAAAAAATCAACCACAATTGAGCCACCTCTCACCTTGCCCCTTTATTTTTCTATTTTGTTCTACAAGAGACTCCTGGCTTCTTCTCACATGGGTGCATTATGCCTGGGCATCATAAGACCTGGTTCCCACCTGTCCACAACACGTGTTGCTGGCCGAGGGCTATCTACAGCTGCCTACTCTGGGAAGGAAAGAGCTTTCGCCACACACAAAAATTAAATCTGTCCAGGTTGCCCACTTTAATCACTTGGTTAAATATAATGCAATGGATGACTATATATATATATATATATATATATTTTTTTTTTTTTTAAATCTCACTAGGGACAGAATGATGTTTAATTAGGCATTTAAAAGCCACTGTTAACTTATATAGACCTCATCACAAATGGTTTTGCAACCAGCTCCACGATCTGAAACACCAATTAGTTTCAATTCACACTTATTATCTGTCCCTCATTAAAGCATTTACTTCAGAATCTAAAATGCTTAGTATTCAAGAAGGTGTTGATGTTTTACTACTATCAGAAGAATATATATATTGTCCTCCTGAAAAGGCATCCTGCAAAATATCTGCCTCTGCATTTTCTTTTTTAATTATACAGGCATGCAGAGGGCTTCCCCTGAAAACGTCTCTTGTTGAGACTGATGCTCTTACTCTGAAATCCTATTTATTCCATTGAAGTCTTCGTGGGGGCCAGCCATTTCTCTCCTGAGGCAGCTGCTCCCAGGAGCATCAGCAGCTGCATCTGTCACAGACCTACAGAAGATTCCAGGGCCACGCCACCCTGACCACTTCATGATGCATGGCCTGTCTGCATGCCCTTGTCTCAAATGGCTTGGACAGCTCGCTGCTCACTCAAAAGCCCAGCTTTCAGGCAACAGAACACATAACTAGGAAGTCTATCAGTCAGGTTTTTCCAGAGATAGACGGTTAGATGGTTAGATTTTTAGGAACTGGCCCACATGATTGTGGGGGCTGGCCAGTCCAAAATCCACAGATGGGGTCATCAGGCTAGAAATGCAGGGAAGAGTAAGCTAGAAATACAGGGAGGAGTAAATGTTGTAGTTTTGAGTACAAGTTCCACAGGGCAGTGGGCTGGGCATTGAGGTGGGTCTTTATGTTACAGTCTTGAGAAGAATTCTTTCTCTAGGAATCCTCAATCTTTGCTCCTGGGGTCTTCAACTACATCTAAGGAGGCCATCCACACTGCAGAGGGTAATCTGCTTTACCCAAAGTCAGATTTACCTGTTCATCACATCCAAAACATAACCTTATGGCCATGTGTAGGCTGGTGTTCGACCAAACAACTGTAGCCTAGCCAAGTCGATGCATAAAATTAACCTTCATGAAAAGAGACTGCAACCTAGAACCTGACAGCTCTGTCACCTAATGACTCCAAGACCTTCCTTGGGTTTCAGTTTCCTTATCTGTAACATGTTTCAGTGAGAATGAATAAACCAATCAGAATAAATGCATCTTATGGTTAACTCAAGGATGAGGAGCATTTGGTTAATAAAGTTGGATTTCCTCTCACTGATGTGTCACCAATAATGTACTAAAGGGTCATAAGTCATTCTTCGAGGCATCCAAATTTGAATGCAGATGATCATCAAACTAGTCATATTCTATCGTATTCAAACAAACACTGTATGACAGTAGGGTCCAGGCGGATTCCAGTTGACTCTATTTTGGGGGCAGCTTCAGTCTTGAGGGTCTCTGTGGGAATAGACTGAACTCACTAAGTTAAGGGAACCATTCAAAAATCCAGCCAGATTGCTTTGTGCCATGGAGATAAAGTATTAAAGTTCAATGGAAGGATGACTGCATAGTGTGAAGGATATGATAGTAGAAGTTATATGTCCTAATTGTGTGACACTGAATCAGTTACTTGACCTCTCTTCACCTCAATTTCTTGTCTGGAAGATAGGAAAGTTGGAAAAATGACTTTGATATTCCCTCCAATTTCAAATCGGAATATATTAGAATTCATGTTCTCTTCCCGAATGGTTTACTTTCATTAAGGAGAATCTGATGTTGGTTAATTCAAATGTTTTAAACTCTTAAATGGATTAGGCATAAAAGTAACCTGAAACTTCACATCTAAAAGATTTTATTTTCCTGGGCTCTAGGTCACATGGTGTAATAACTATTTATATTAACTACTGCAATGAAGTCAGTTAATAGTTCCATTTTTATATTATCTCTTCAAACTTTTTATTCTCAAAAGATCTTATGACTAAATCTTCCTTTAGCCAGTTTGTTTGCAGCTATTTCTCTTTGGCAGTATCTAAGTTGATATTTATTAGATCTGTTCTTCCTCCAATTTAATATTCTTCTGTGGATACTCTACTTTTAGGGATTAATGGTCCATATTATTACACCTTTTTGATGAGTTTCGATTTTTCTTACTATTTGTAACTGTTTGGTCTTGGCTTCTAAACTACAAGGTGCATCAGAAGATAATGTTTGAAATAGGGATATTTTGATATTTTCAGGAATGACATTCAATAGTAAAGCCATATTTTCTAAAAAGAACAGAAAATATGTGGTAAGTGAATAAGCAAATGAATGAACAAAGGGAATGAGGAAATACTCCAACAACTTCACTTCTTCTCATTCGTTGGCAGTGTGCCCCATTGTGAGTACTATGGGGCATGTACCGTATACTAAAATGAGGCTTAAAAGATGAGAGAAAATATGTACAAGAAAAGAAGAAAAAACATCCAAGTGTTAGCTACAAATCCATAGATCCAGCCCTACCTTCACATTTCTCTTATTCCATCCACCATTCATTCAACGAATATCACTGGAGCACCTGCTGTGTGTCTGGCACTCTGTCAGCCACTGAGAACATGAGCAAAGTAGGAAGGATACCCACCTTCAGAGAATTTATAACTCCTCACCTCTCTGCTAAAACTGTACAGTAGGGCCAGAAAATAAAGATGATGCCTTTGTGACAAACGAAGAAATCGGGAAGGTTTTTGTTTGTTTGTTCGTTTCAGTAGAGTTGTTTATTTCAGTAGAGTTGTTGGGTATTTGGTCATGTTGGTGTGAGTATATACCTCACTCATTAGGTCACCAGTTTTGCCTTTGAAATAAAGAATTTAAAACACGTGTACTCATGGAAGATACTTAGGCACTCACCAACACCCAGCCAAAACTGATCATCAGTGGGTAGGAATCTTTCTGGGCATGATTATTAGTTGTGACTTCAGGAGACTCAAGAGAACAGGTGTCCTTTTGGGCCTGTGGCAATGTCAGCTGGTGATCAGCCTGGGTGGGTGGCAGCTTCATGCTGCATACAGGTTTGTACTGGACCCCTACAAGTGTGTAGTCTTGGAGGTCTGGGGCATTCTATCTGGTGGATTTGACATATAGACATATTCACTTACCAGCTGGTCTGTTGATACCACTTTTCTCCTTCTGTCATGTATATTGGTACCAAAAATAATTTTTTAAAGATTTTTTATTTATTTATTTTGAGAATGAGAAAAGGGGTGGAACAAATGTAGAGAGAGAAGCAGATTCCCCAACTGAGCAGGGAGCCTGATGCAGGACTCGATCCCGGGACCCCAGGATGATGACCTGAGCCAAAGGCAGATGCTTCACCAACTGAGCCACCCGGGCACCCCAGTACCAACACTAATTTTAAGAACAAACTAATTGATTCAAAAAAAGGCATGAAATTCAAAGTAGTCGATTGAAACAGGTATTGAGCGCATGAATAAAAGATTTCATAGGAAATGTGGTTGGAACTACTGGCTAGAGCCAGGCTTGGGGTTTTCAATGATCTAAAACTATTTTCACTGCTTCGCAATCATTGACGCAGCCCCTGCCAACGTAGTGTAAGACTCTCGAGGACACAAAGATCGGTAGAGCTAGGGCCCCTACCTCCCAGCAGGGCCTCCAACACCAGTCAGACGTGGTTTAGCACGTGGAGATGACCTGTGTGAGCATTCAAGCCTGTTGCATGCCAGACAAACAGCAGTTTTACAATTACGATGGCATCACTTTTCAACATTTCTCCATCCGAAAATGTAACTATGTTTATGACGAACGTTCATTAATATGCTCAGCACACAATATTCATACTCTGTTACTAATGCTGTTTCCTATGTGAAAATTGGCAACCCACAATTGGTATTAATCAGAACTTGAAATGGACCGCACGCCCTCCCAAGCAGTTTTAATAACAAAAGGGCACTACGTTTGGAGGAGACACTTATCATAAAAGTTATATTACATGGAAGATTTTCCACCAAGAGGATTTCCAAGCATATAATTTGCGGGCTTCTGCCCTCCCCTCCTCAGTTCTGAAATGTGGCTTGTTGTCTGGATGATGATTTTATGCAGAGGAATCCTGCACCATCACCCAGCCCGGCCTATAAATGCAGATCATTTACTTCTGTCATGCCCGAAACCCTCTTCTCCTGATTACATCCAGGAGATGTAATCCATTACAGCCAGACGAGATGCCTGCCCATCCTCCTCTCAGGGACAGTTCTAGAAAAAAAAAATGATTTTGAAGACTCTTGATAAACCTCCTCAAAATTCCACTTACAGTTCTAGATAACAGGTACTTCCTTTTGCAGGCTGCAAATTCATTGAAAGTCTTCACCCCCAACCCAGTCTCTCTTCCTCACTTCCATTCACAATCTGGCTGGACTGTAAGTAAGATTCGAAGCTGCGCAGATCTTACTGACCAGAGGGTAGTCCTGTGTGAAGCCGAGTTTACATTTCATTTGCTATTGTTCGAAAACATTTTTCGTAGTCTATGTTCTTATTCAATTTTCCTGTCAACTATTAACTCCTTCACAGATAGCTATGGAAGTAGCTTTCCTGATATTAAGGAACATACCAACTTCCAGAAAGATTAATACTAATGCATCTGCACATTAATTCAACTGTTCTCAGCTCCTTTCTTGTCATTAGCAAAATAGAATAGAATAAGCGAAAAAACAGATTGCTAATCATTGAAATGATAGTAACTCAACAGGTAGCAAATTATGTCTGCAGACAGTCTCATTTATATATTTATTTAGTAGGACATTTGTTTAATCTGTTTCAAAAAGGATTTCAGGTGGCTTCAGTAATTTATTTTTTATTTTTTATCTTTTAGATTTTATTTATTAATTAATGACAGAGAGAGAGAGAGGGGGGCAGAGACACAGGCAGAGGGAGAAGCAGGCTCCATGCAGGGAGCCTGACATGGGACTCGATCCCGGGTCTCCAGGATCACACCCTGGGCTGAAGGTAGCGCTAAACCGCTGAGCCACCCGGGCTGCCCAGTTTCAGTAATTTTTAAGGTATATTCAGTTGGTTGAAAGGAATTTTTAACGGATAACTTATATGATGGTTGGGTAGAAAAATTGGACAAATTACATTCAAGGCACTTAGAGCAAATTGCACATCTTACACAGTAGAAACAACAGCCTGGCTGGACAGGAGTCAACGGACTCTAGAAATGGTTTGAGTTCTTTCAGACTTCCGTAATTACTTTCAATTGTGTAGTTTTCCTGATACTTGAGATTTCTTAAGTAAGTTTCCAAAATGGTTAGCGTCACATAACACTGAGCCAGTGCGTTCACTGGCCAAGGAATGTAGCTCTCCGGTGATGCTCACCACCCCTCTTTTGCCCCCAGCCCCAGCCCCGAAGCTCTAGAATCACAGAAAAATATTTCCTTCTCACTTGGTGCTTATTTGGAAACAAGCATTCAGTGACCTCAAAACCAGGTGCTCACTTTTGTCAAGCTTCTTCAACCCTTCGTGACATAGGCCATTGCTATGCCTCTCATCATATTCATTAAAGAACAAATAAACAAACAAGCCTTAAAAAAAAAAAAAAAAACAACAGAAGTGAGATGCCTTGTATACACTGAGGCAATTTATATGGTCTGAGTGAAAAAAATAAATAATAAACCACTGACTTCCTGTCTTCCGTTCTCTTTACCAATCAATACATCTAGTTCTCTTTCAAATATATTAACGAGGAATAGACAAGGAGGCACGATTCTTTTTAAAGGCTTAGAAAATTCAAACAATCCTTTCCCGTAGCAATTTCATTCTTCTTTCTTACACATTTTGCAGGCAAATAGCATAAATATGCTTGAGATTTATTTCCTCCCCATTTCCAAATCGATGTGCTAAAAATTATAAAAAGGCAGAATTTGCCTGAGAAGCTCCGAGACTCGTCTTTTGACGCCAGTTTTTCCTCTTCCTTGACATTCTATCCCTCTTCGGGTTTCGAAAACAGTACCCTCATTAAACCTAATGTTGGGATTGTCTATATCACTTCCACTATCACATAGACTTCTATGATACAAATGGACATCATTGTGCTATCTCTCACAAGGGTATTTACTTTAAGAATAAAAGGCCTTATTAGCGGTTAATGCAACCATGTTGCATTAGAGACACGGCCAAGTATTGTCCTAGATGGCCCTGCTGATTTGCAGAGCAGCATATGCCCAGAGTTCCTTCTACTGTTGATAAGAGCATCCAACATGTGGAAAGTGATGGTGAGCAGTGGACAGACCAAATGAGGATGAAAAAGAGATGAGTGGAAACTATAGCTGTCTCCAAGTTACTGCTCTAGGAGGGGAGTGAGCAAAACAAATACACAAATAATTGCAGTATGAGGCACAATAATCCAGGCATCAGTAAAAATACAAAATAATTCAAGAGAAGGAAAGTCCCATTTATTGTGTG
Source organism: Canis lupus familiaris (assembly GCF_011100685.1). Taxonomy (NCBI): domain Eukaryota; kingdom Metazoa; phylum Chordata; class Mammalia; order Carnivora; family Canidae; genus Canis; species Canis lupus. Next base: position 55,841,984 of record NC_049243.1, on the reverse strand, counting down.
CCTGCTAAACACCAAGCACTATGCATCTATTTTCACAGACAATCTTAAGGTACCATTTCAGAGAGGTATAATTCAGCCTAATATACTTCCCCAGATTATGTAGCAAATACGCATTAAAGCCAGAAACCAAGCCATGATTCTCGGGTTGCAGAGCCCCTGCCCTTCCCATGGGAAGGGAAGAGGGGGGGCACGTCTGGATGAGATAGAAAACATCATAGAGTAACCGGCACTTGACGGCTTTGGTGAACAAACAGGATTTCAACAGGCGGTGTTTCGAATCGAGAGGAAAGTCCAGGCAAAGGCAGGGGCATGAACCATAGTGCAGAGATGGTCAGTGAACAACCATTCTGCCTGAGTTTTAGGCGATGCCGAACAGTGTAGCCGAGCAGGATCCCAGTCCACACTGCCTGGGTGCTGTTCCCACCAAATCGCTGTGCCACAAGGCCTGAAATTTGGGTTCAGTATTAAGTGCTGCCTTGACGTCTGATAAGGTCAGGAGGGCTTCAAGGGACCTATCCACACATTCTCTTCCCCGTGCTGCTCCTGCAGATAAGAGCCCCCAGCCAAACATCACTTCTTACCGTGGAGATTGGGCCCAGTGCCAGCTTGTCCCTGGGCACTGGGTTCCAGTTTCCTGGCTGCCCACGGAATGACTCAACAAGCCAGCCACACCCTCCCCCAGGAACCACAGGGCACCCCACCCTCTCGTTACTACACACACTCGCGCGGTCCTGCAAGGCAAGCCATGTCCCCAACACCCGAGCTGTGCGAGTAAGTGACAGACAAACTCCTGTGTGTCCCATCTGTCCAGCATCAACTGTCACGGGCTGGGCCATCCCCATGACTGGAGGGCAGAAATGCCTCCTTCACCAATAGAGTAGACAGGTGACAGGTCACATTTCAGCGGTGTGACCCAGGAAGCTACTCCATGTCACTGTGCTTCAGTGTCCTTACTGTGAACATGCAGATGAGAATCCTACTTGCTTCTTTCTTTTATATTTTATTTATTTGAGAGAAAGAGACAGAGAGCAAGGGGAGGGGCAGGGGGAGAGGGAGAGGCACACTCTCCGCTGAGCAGGGAGCCCAACAGGGGGCTCAATCCCAGGACCCCGGGATCACGATGTGAGCTGAAACCAAGAGTCAGATGCTCAACAGACTGAGCCACCGAGGGGCCCCGATGCGACCTGTTTCTTGAGGCTGCTGTGAGGGTAAAGCAATATCTGGCATAGACTAAGCCCCTTCGAAGTGTGGTGGCTTTTCATCAAGGGCTTCTCACATGTCAGTCACTGCTTCAGCATGTTATATGTTTTAACATATTTAATCCTCATCCATAAACCTGTGAAGCAGATACAGTTATCATCATTATATTTTATCATCAATGAGGAAATTGAAATCAAGAGTAGGTATTACCCATGTGGTGCCTCAGTGGCTCAGTTGGTTAAGCCTTCAACTCTTGATGTTGGCTCAGGTCATGATGTCGGGGTCAGGAGATCCAACCCTGTGTTGGGCTGTACACTGGGTGTAGAGCCTGCTTGAGATTCCCTCTCTCCCTCTCTCCCTCTCCACCTCACTTGCATGGGTGCACTCTCAGTCTCTTTCTCTCTCTTTCAAAAAGAAAAAGGAAAAAAGAAAAAAAAATACTTTAAGAGTAGGGATTACCCAGCTGCTACGTGGTTAAGCCATAACAGAGATTCGGGCAGCTGATTCTAGAGCCGTCACCTGGCAGGGGAGGGCTGACGGATCCCCAGCTACCCCCCTCCCCCGGCCAATATTAGAGACAAGAGTTCCTTGTTACAGCACTTGGCAGATTGAACAAAAATTCTTCTCTAATTCGCTGCTACTGTCATTAGAATGTTTGCTCCCTAAAGGGCAAAGACAATGTTGTCTGCTGGGGAATCTCCAGTCGAGTTCCTAAAACAGTGCTCAGTCCCCGGCAGATGCCTGGTCAGGGGCTCCTCACATCCCTGCTTGGCTTTTGCCCTCCACGTCATCGGACTCTGCGGACAGCGCTGCCCTTTGGAGAAACCAGTCCAGGTCTCCAGGGTTCTGGATTTCTCCTTCTCGTTCTCATTCAGGGCCTGTCTATCCGTCTCCGAGATGTAGAATTTCTCAGAGCTCTGTTCCTATGTCCTTCTTGCTATGTCGTCTGTGCATTCTTCTTCGGGAAGCTCACAGCGACAGTTTAGAGACTCCCTTCTGTCTGCAGTTGACCTGAAAGTCTATATCTTCAACTCCCCTCTCTTTCTCAAGTCTCACACTCACATTTCTGATGTTCACCCCCCATCCAGCCCCACAGATTGTAAGATTAACCTCCTCGTCGACTGCACCCCACCCGCCCTCCTGTTCTCCTGTGGTCCCTGTATTTGTAAATGCTGTGGGTTTTTTTTTTTTTTTTTTTTTTTTTCTAGCACTCAGGCTTGAACTACACCAGGCCCGGAGCAGCAGGCTCCCCCCGTAGATGTGCTGCCCACAGTGTTTTCGACACCAGGGCTCTCCTATTCTGACATCTGCCACAACCCCAACGCAGATCTCCACGGCCTCCGGCTTATGACTGCCACTAACCGGCTTCCCTCCTCCGGTTCTTCTCTGCTTCTTTCCACCTCCACACTGCTGCCTGCTCATTAATAAGCCAAAATCTTAGCTGTGAACATCTATGGAGGAGTTTGGGAGCCAAGATGAGACTTATGATGTAAGTTTGCAGCGGGATCAGGAGGCAGAAGAACAAAGGCCAACGTGCACAGGTGACGTTTCCAGAAAGGAAACGTCTTACAGTGAAATCACAAAAAGTGATGGCTCTGTACTTTAGGGGTCAGAGATGGGGTGTTTTGTTTATGAGAACAGAGATTTGAGCTCACTCTTCATTTATAGATTAGTCCATCATTAGCAGACAAAAGAAGCAGCTTGAAAGAGGAAGCAGAGGTGTTACATAGTGGTAAGTTGAGGCAAGCTGTGGGAGGGATGAGATTGTGGGCACAGGCAAGTGACTTGCCTCTGGGAAGAAAAGCCATGCCCTCCACTCTCTTTCAGTGGCTTTCAGGTTGAGAGGGGGGCCAGCCAAGGTTGAGGAATTCAGAGATAGAGGGAGAGCCATCTGAAAATAGAACTCTAGGAATGCCTGGGTGGCTCAGCAGGTGAGCGTTTGCCTTCAGTTCAGGGCTTGACCCCAGGGTCCTGGGATCAAGGCCCACATGGGGCTTCCTGCAGGAAGCTTGCTTCTCCCTCTGCCTATATCTCTACGTCTCTGTGTCTCTTATAAATAAATTTTAAAAAAAATGAAAATAGAACTCGAGGGAAGTGAATGGACAAACAAGTTGGTACAGACACCAGAGGAACCCAACGGATGTAAACACCAGCATCAGCCTGCTGTGATGCCACTTCCCAAGTTTTCAGCTCAACGTGGTGGGCTCAGTGTCACAGCCTACATCAGTCCCAGTAACTTCATTCCAACACTCACTGCCACCATCCAGCGGGGTTATGCTCAGCCCTGGATTACTAACCTCGGCTCCTGCCAGAACTTTCATGGGAAAAGACTTGGTGAAAAAGGAAAACCATGACATGAATTGTTTTTGACGTAAACAAGCAGTGCGCCACTTCCCACATATTAGGGAAACAGTTGGATTCTACATCAGGGTCTGGGGACTTCAAACAATGCTACCAGGAAGCTAATGGGACGGGGACACGGAAATTACTCTGACTCCGCACTCCATAAAATAAAGAAATAATTAAAGTGCAATTTATCACTGGAGAAACAATGGGGGCTGAGCTGATAAAATACCCAAAGAAACGATGTGAACCATGTGCTATGGGCTGGAATGGAGTAGTCATTCTTGTGCCGGAGTTGAATGCTCTTCTCTAGAACTGCAGAGGCAATCTAAAATTAGGGGGGAAATGTCATGTTATAGGGCACTTCTGACTGTAACTCAACCACCATGTGTGTAGGTGTTAGGCTTTCGAGCAAAGAACATGCGTTGCCACATTTGACAAGACCACTTGATGTTTTTCCCCGTACCTTTATCAAGCCTGTGTACGTGGAGGTCGAGGGAGTTAAATAACAGAGCCTTCCCTGGAGGTAGATTTTTTTTATTTTAAAATTCTGTAAAATGAACTATTTTTTTTTCTAACAGATGATTAACATTTCACCAAGTCTGGTTGTCTGCTCTGTGGGGAGCAGCTGACTCACTGAACCACAGTGCTATCTCCCCTCCTAGGGTCTCCCTGTCTCCGAGGGGGGTTCTGTGCAAGACTTGGGAGCCCCGGGTCTCTCCATCCCCTCCCCTCCTTGTGAGATGCCTGGTGCCCTCCTATTCTCCTCCACTCCCAACAGAGCCACCCTCGAGGCCACTTATTTATGCCAAGGCATGCCAGAGAAGGTCATCGGCCACCGAGCAAAACCACTTTTAACATGCCAGATGCACTTGCACCTCCAGATGATCGCCATGCCCTGCCCGGGAGCCTCCTGAAAGGCCCTGGCTCCCAGGCCCTCGCTGCCACTGCTCGGAACTTGGAACCACCATCAAAGAGCGTGTCGCATTTGTTCCAAGGGCTTCGTGGCAGTAGCACTTCCTCTTCAGAGAGCGAGTTTGATTTCTGGAAATAACTGGAAGTTATTCTGAACCTGGCCCACTGAAAAAGTTGGGTAATGGTCCTTTTTTGGCCCAAGATGATTTCACAGAAATTCCTCGCGAGTGAAAGCACTTCGGGATCAAGGAGCCAAGCAGGCAGGAGGGCCCGGCGGGCTCCGTGCAACCGTGGTTCTCCCGCACCTGTCCTGGCAGCAGCTGGAAGTCAGATGAGAACTGCAGCGGCATCAGTCATTTGGGAACAGGCAGGGGCCCCCATTCCTTGATGAATAGATGCCCGGTGACATTCTGGTTTGGAGGCCAGAGAAGTTTTGTAATGCTGGCCACTGGCCCCCCTCCATGCCACACACTCTCATGGCCCCCCCTGCCTTTTTTCTCCAGCCACACCCTTCAGCTTTCCAAGAGCTCTACGCCCTCAGGGCAGGTGCCCCTAGGTTAAAGAAAGCTTCATCTCAGAGAAATTCCCATTCTTCTCATCACCTTTAGATACTTGCTTGCAGCCCAAGACCCCACATCAAATGCAGAGAACCAGATCACACCCCACATCTCCTGCTTTTGAAGAGGCTGGAGGCGGGGTATGCAAATCAAAGTGGAGCAGACCTGCCTTCCATGGGGTTTTCAAAGCCCTAGCAGGCCTCAGAATCACCTGGGAGTTTACTCAGGTGAGTTTACTGATGGGGTGGCCGAGCCCACTCCTACAGTTTCTGGTTCAGTAGCAAGGCCCTGAAACTAATTTGAATCCTTCTCCTGCCAGCTCCCCCACAAACTCTCACTTTGGGGTGAATTTCCTAACTTCTTTCAGTGGCCCGCACATCTGCAGGTGTTGGTTCCAGCACGGGCAGAAGTGGTCCAACATTTCCTTGCCCTTCCCCTCAGTTTCCAGGACTGCCAACACACAGGATGACTTCTGGTGGGCAGCCCTGATCCACCAGAGCTGAATTCAGACCCGCAAATGTCTCCCTCAAAGCCTGGCTGATGACTCAACCGTGGGAGAAGAAATCTCCAGGCCCTAGGTGTTGAGGAAACAGATCAACCATGTCTTGACTTCTCATGTAGCCAGATGCACTCTCTTTGGTGTTTATGTTTATATTCTTCGTGCTGGACTTTGAGGCTTTGTTTGTAGGTTATATTTTAAATAACATATTTCATCGCTGGCCACCACTGTTCTTAAAATAACCGGCAAAAATGTTAAAGCAATGGTTTCAACTTGAGCTCTAAGTCCCAGATACTAGTAGTGATGGCTGGAGTCCTGTGTTGAGAAAGATGTTGAGGCTGACACAAGCTGCAGCATCAAAGTGCAATGATTGGTTAATGATGTCTGCCATGGAAGGGCATATAGGAAGTGGCAACATGCTCTTGCCATCCTTGGTTTTCCAGCATACATGTTGCTGAATTTTTTACAGGGATTTATATCTGAAGCTAAGGGTTGCACCCACACAAACATCAGGAAATGTGACCATCCTAGATTCCCTAAAATCTTAAAAATATATATGAGTGCCTTCAGCTCTGCTCTATATAGAAACATGCCGGCCAAGGTACATTCTGGAAGGAAACACCCACTCCTAAGGGAGAGAAAGTACTCTTGCTCTTCTTCTTAACATTTAAGGAAGTTTACTGAGTTCACCTTAAAACAAGGTAAATCTAGAGCAGTCTCTCTGTCAACTGGAGATTTTTTATCATTAGAATTTAAGAGAAAGGGGATATTGCTGCCTTTTAGTGGGCAGAGGGCAGAGATGCTACAAAAAAACAGAAAACAAAAAAAAAACCAAACAACCCTACAGTTCACCAGACGCTCTACAGCAAAGAACTATTAGACCCAGACGTAAATATTTCATTTTTTTATTTAAAGATTTTTATTTATTTATTCATGAGAAACACACACAGAGAGAGAGGCACAGACAGAGGCAGAGGGAGAAGCAGGCTCCATGCGGAGCCTGTCGTGGGACTCGATCCCAGGTCCCCAGGATCACGCCCTGGGCTGAAGGCGGCGCTAAACCGCTGAGCCACCCGGGCTGCCCCCCAGATGTAAATAGCGCTGATTCTCTGAGTGCCTGGTTCAACCAATAATATACCCTTAGTTTATGAATCCCTGAATGGAGAATGTAATTCTTCCAATAAGAGGAAAATGAACCCAATTCTTGTTTTTGACCGAGGGAAAGCGCTATCTATATGCAGTCTTCATCAACCTAAAGGAAACTATATTTATAAACTCCTACCGCCCTGGTGTTTCTGCAAACCAGACATATGGCTTATACCTTTTTACATGAGCACACTACCTGTGGCCACAGCAAATTTGTTCAGGAGACGTGGCTGGGAGGGTAACTTGCCATTCCTCTCACCACTAAGAAGGGTCAGACTAAACAAAGCATTCCTTGTGCCCCCCTGTTTACTTGCAGTAAATGATAATTATAGTTTTTCCCATCTTTTAAGATCAGAATATTTAAAGGACTTGTGATTCCCACACCTATACAAATGGTGTGCTTAAAATGCTACAATCTTAAAAAAATAAATATTTAAGCCCCAGTTCATTTAAGATATCAGGAAAAAAAAAAAAGTTCTGGGTTTTTCTTTTTCTTTCCTGATCAAATAAGGCTCAAAATCAGCTACAACACTAGATTTTGAAAAACCCTTTAAACTGTAGCGTTTTATTGTAATGAGTCTGTGGCTTTGCAAGGCAAGCTGAAAAGTTAGGACAATCAACTGGCTCCCAGAGGGGAAAGTGTAGTTGTATAAGCACTGGTTTGGGGGATGCATATTCTGTAGAATCAAAGATTCCAATCGTAGCTGGGTTTTCTCAACCCTAAATTCTTCTAAGATGCATAATTGGATATTACGCAGTTAACTGAGAAGGACCTTTGGAGAAAACAAAAACCAAAGTTCTTTTAGATCTTCACGAACATGAGAAGCTAAGCTTTCAACTCTCGCCAGATGCCATTACCATGAATTTCTTCCAATATATTGTTTAGTCATAAAGCTTTATCCTTGATATTACATGTGGTCCTGGAAGTTCAAAATTATAAACCAAGACTCCAGGACTTGCAATCCCAGAGACAGGCTGTGACCAACACACGGCATGTGCTATCTATATGTTTTAAAAAGCTACTGATGATAAGGTTGAACTGGGGGGAGATTTGATTAAAGTCTCCACCAAGTGCTTTGTGAGTGGTAGCATGGATAAAAGTGGGTGGCTCCCTCCAAGCAGATGCAATAGCAACTCAGTAGGAACAGTTATTGCACAATTACAAGAAGGGTAATGTTTCCTGCTCGAAGCCTCTGGTGTTTAAAGGAATTTTAGACTCTCTTGGGATCCAGAATAATCCTTTCCTTGGAGACTTCACACTATATCCTCAAGGACTGTATACTTCCCATCGCTGATCACTGCGGTAGGACCAGATAGCAACTGCTTCAGAGTTATCTAAGACAATCCATTAAAATGGGGGTTATAACCCATCCCCATAGCTCCCACCCCTTCCCTGGGGCTACCTTCATCCTGAACTCAAACCCATTCCCTGCTCTTCTCCCTCTTTCTTATCACGGAGCTCACAAAACACTTCTTCCTCACATTTTGTTCACAACACCACCCTGCCTCCTTCTTGTCACTTCCCCACCGGTGTGGTTTATGTGGTCTACTACGTTTTCATCAAGCCCTCTCTATGGTCCCTGCTGATGCTGAGACAAGATGACCTTAGTCTTCTGGTGTGGTAGGTGACCTCATGAAGGTGCTTTCCAACTGGATCACTCAAGCACCCAGCCTTGAGGGACAGCTCGACAATGAAGGCAAATGTTAATGTGGCTTGGGAAACTCAGTCTGATTGATATGACAGGGAAGAAAAGAGATTTTTTTTTTTTTTTTTTTTTCTGCATGAAGGAGTAGGAACAAAAATTCAGAGGCAAAGATGTCAGGGGATTTCTAGCAAATACTTTGTCCAGAAGCTCAGCAAATACGCTGGAAGCCACGCTAAAAAAAAGTTTTGTTTTGTCCAAGAGGCCAGAGGAGTTATTAATGTTTTGAGGTCGGAGTGGTTACACGATCAAAGTGTTTTGGGAAAATTAATTAGATGGTGTTATGGGTTGGCATGGAGTGTGGGTGGAAGTGAAAAGTCAGTTAGGAGCTATTAGTGATGAGGAGTGAGGTGGGGAGGCCTGAGCCTGGGTGGTAAGAGACCAGGAAAAGCATTCCAGGAAAAACCAGCAACAAGCAGCAGTGCCCGGGATGGGTCAGCTCCCCCAGGAGAGGAGACCAGGAGGGAGTCAGGCCTGTACTCCATCAGCTGCCTTGGGCAGGGGGGGTGGGGGGGAGAAGGGATGGGGGGGCGTGGGGCAGACTTTGAGGCGTCTCTGTTCTACTCATGGCCCCCACAGTCCTCAAGAAGGGACATGTGGTGGTACTTCCTAGCTGTGTGCTGTCTTAGGAGATAATGTCTCCCCAATTCTCAGCACGCCCCAGCCCTGGCCTGAGTCTGCCCCCATCCCCATCCACCACTCTGGTTGAGTCTGACCAAATTAAATTCAGCCTTTTAGAATGGACCAACCCTCTGCCTTTTTATTTTCCTGCTTTTTAAGTGCAAAACCTCATTTTCTGAAGCAATTGTGAAGATGCTCTCCTTGTCCAATTCTTTATTTTGAGCAATTCCAGCCAGCTTCATGGGCCCAGTGAAAACAGCCTGCTTCTGTGGAGTCTGATTTGAACCCCAATCTTCAGCTTTCTGTCCAGACAATGTAGGGCAAGCCATTTAAACTGGCTGGCTCTGAGTTTTCCCATTTTAAAAAAAGGAACACCTGGGTGGCTCAGTCGTTGAGCATCTGCCTTTGGCTTGGGTCGTGATCCCAGGAGTCCCGCATCAAGTTCCATGTCGGAAGCCTGCTTATGTCTCTGCTTCTCTCTGTGTCTCTCATGAATAAATAAAATAAAATAAAATAAAATAAAATAAAATAAAATAAAATAAAATAAAATAAAATAAAATAAAGTAAAGTAAAGTAAAGTAAAGTAAAATAAAATAATCTGACAATAACCATGCAGGAGCATTATAAAAATTAACATGTGAAAGCAACTGGCACGGTATAGAAAGGTTATATACTTGGTGAGAAAATACTAATAACAAAATGGGCATTTTGTTGTTATTATGACACATACAGAACACTCTGAAGTAGGTATTCTCGACTCGGCTACACCTAAGGGGTTGATATAAATATATATACTTATGTATAGTCACATATATGTGTATGATATAAGTATGTTTACCTAAAGAGTCAGTAAAAACTACAACCACAAATAAATCATCCTGCCTTTTAATCTGTTACATACATAAAGACTCAAACACACACGGGCTCAGTTCATTCAAACATCATTCCACATGGTTAGGGTCCCAGACCCCTCCAGTCATTTACACATACATGAATTTAAAGGTTCTAAAAAAATTCATTTCTTCTAATCCCAATTGAAGAAAGGGAATTCAAAAACATCAATATATCATAACTCTTTTTAAGTAATTAAGCTAGTGATTAGCCTTTAAGAAAAGACATTTTAAAAAAAGAATCTTACTATTTCAGAATAATAAAAGTTTGTTTTGTTTTTTTAAATTACCTCTCTTCTTCTCAACCAGGACCAGCTTCTCCCTGCACTTGGGAGAGTCCTATATATCATTTTCAGCACAACCAGCCCATTTACAAATGGGCCCATTTCTGAAAATAGACCTTAACATAAACACGAATCCTTCCCAGAAATCAGAACTTAAATAAGAAAAACAAGTCTGTTTGCTAGAATTTCTTCAGCTACTCAGCTTTTCCTTCTCCCTTTCTGCTCATTTGAGGGAATGCATTGACTGAGGAAACCACAATAGCCTAGTGTTCATTTACCTCTGACGAGGAAAGAAGAAAACTCAAGATGGTGGCTTCTTAATGACTTACTTATACAGAAAGCGTAAGAGGAAGGCTGTGTTCATGATGTTCATGATTGTTCTCATACCTGAAGTAAACGTTTGATCTGTGCTTGCTCCTTACTTGTAAAGCTCCTTTCCAAAGGATTCTTACTGGGGTTAGCTCTTCACTCCTGGCTCAATAGAAAGCTCTCTGCCCCATTCCAAGTCAGGGGCTTTCATCTCCCTGACCTCCTGCTTGCTCATGGTCTGTGCACACACAAGGAAGTGGTGCTCTTCAGCATCTAGCAAAGCTCTTAAAACTCAAGGAAATGTGCTTTTTTATCTCATTCTTCCTCTCCTCAGGACCACTGATAGTGATTGAATTCTGAAGAGATGTGGGTGATGTAGGCAATTCATGCCCATCTTTATTACTGCTTCAGTTTTGAATTAAATATTCAGTATTTCAGGAGGATGCCTGGGTGACTCAGCAGTTTAGCACCTGCCTTCAGTCCAGAGCGTGACCCTGGAGTCCCGGAATCGAGTCCCACATCGAGCTCCTTACATGGAGCCTGCTTCTCCCTCTGCCTGTGTCTCTGCCTCTCTCTCTGCCTCTCATGAATAAATAAAATCTTTAAAAAAAAAAAAAAAAAGATTCGGTATTTCAGAAAAACAGCTGGATATATTAGCATCTGACCTGAATTTTTATGGTGTCATTTGACCATTTTAAACTTGGCAACTCTCTACACTTCTTCCAGCCTAGCCGGGTGTCGGCAGCAAGCTTCAGCCTTGATCCTCATGTCTTTTTCCCCATGATTACTGATAGTCCATTTGGTTTTGCAGAGAAATGTAATAGCAATCTTTTTAAAGTTATATATTGATTTTAATTAAATATTAATCCATTTTGTACAGTAGAAAAATTAGAAAATACATCATCCAGCCCCTCAGAAATAACTACTTTTAACATATGGGTATAATTTATTCTAGTCTTATTTGTCTGCATTTTCTACATGCTGGAGACCATTCTTTATATACAATTTTATATCCTACTTTTGTTTTGCTTTAAAACCTATCATTAGGTAGGTCATTAAACACTCTTCACAAACATTTTAATGGTTACATAATATTTCCTCATATGGATATACTTTACATTAATTATCCAAAGGGGACATTTGGGTTATTTCCTACTTATATTAGCACTGCCATAAATATCACTATTCATAAATCTCTATCTGCACTTCTAAACATTTCCCTAGGCTCCTAGAAGCATAATTTCAGAAACAAAGGATCTTAGGTTTTAAGAGTATTTTTCCCTATATTTTAAAATTTGACTGACTTCTAAGGTTTGCTACAATAAGGTATTTCACAATTGTGGAGGAGAATGCACAGACCTGCCACTTCCAGTGTGAAATCATCAAACATTATAAAGTTACACATCGGGAGTCTAGAATTTCCCTCTGTATGCTTCAATATGTGTCTACATGTGTGTCGCTTCACCTTTCTTTGATTTTATTCACAGAATGGTTCAAAATTTTCTAAAACACAAGTAAAAAAATAAAATTTTTGTCAAAACATTTTGGATGATATGGAAAAAACTTAAAGTGCTCATTTCTGAAGAGACGGACAGAGGAGGGTGGAAAGTGAGAATTTTACTTTTAATTTACTTCTTTCTCTAGTATTGGACTTTTCTAACTAAGTGCATGTATTGCATTTTTAAATATCAACGAGGGTGATTCTCATGTGACTACAAGTTTCTTATTGTTTTCTTAAGTAAAAGGTAACTTTTGAAGAAATAAACAAAGGGGTCTATCATCCAATTTATAATGAAAATGATTAGTAGAAAAAGTCAATAAAAGTTAAGCTGTTTACAAAATTGTTTGTGGTAAAATGTAAATAATAAAATAATAAAAACACAATCTTAATAATAAATAATTTAAACAGAAATATAAAAAATAAAAAAGAATCTTCCATTAAATGAGATGTGCAAAATTTGGCAGAGGAAATTTTCACGTAGTAAAACCTTAAATGTATACCTGATAAAATTTTCATTTTTAAGTATCTGATGTAGGTGAATATTTTCATGTTTATTAGCTCTTATATTTCCTCTATTTAAAGCCTTTCATGCCCTCTGCTACTTACATATTAGGCTCTTAATATCTTTTCTTATTGATTTGCTTTACTTTTTGTATTATGAACCTATTAATGATTCATTTACAATGCTTACTTGCAATTTTTTTTTTAGCCAGCTCATTTATAAAGTACTGAAGTGATTACTTTGCTTATTGCATCATTGTCCTCGCCATTCCCGCTGAAAGTTCCAAGACTTTCAATCCCATTTGTTCATTTATTCACAAGGCAGGATATATACTTAGCATCCACCTCATCTTATGCAGATGTGTGGTACCTCTGGGCAGTGGGCATCTGAACTTTGCTCCAATCCCCACACGTAACAGAGTACCAAGTGTATATTCATTTCCTAGGGCGGCCATAACAAGGTACCACAATCAGCGGTGAGGGGTCAAACAAGAGAAATTTCTTGTCTTATAGTTCTGGAGGTAAAAGTCCGGAGTCAAGGGGTCCACAGCCTCCTGAGGCTGTGAGGGTGAATCTGCTCCAGCATCTCCCCAGCCTCCGATGGTTTGTTTCCTATCTTTTGCATCAGCCCAATCTCTGCCTTCATCTTCATGGCGTCTGCCCTCTGAACATGTCTCTGCGTCCAAATTCCCCTTTTTATAAGGACATTGGTCATATTGGATTCAGATATAACCTAATGTCCTATTTACAAATAACATCACATGCTGAGGTATTGAAGTTAGGGCTTCAACATCTCGCTTTGTGAGGACACCATTTAGCCCAAGACAAGTTAACCAAGATGTGATGGAATTGGTCCTGGTTCTTAGGCCAAAGCTATTTTTAAACTGAAATAAATTTATTTATTTATTTTTTAAGATTTTATTTATATTCATGAGAGACACACACAGAGAGGCATAGACATAGGCAGAGGGAGAAGCAGGCTCCCTGCAGGGAGCTGCATGTGGGACTTGATCCCACAGCCCCAGGATGACCATCTGAGCTGAAGGGCAGATGCTCAACCACTGAGCTACCCAGGTGCCCTGAAATAAATTTATTGAAAGACATCAGGTGACTCTCAAAATCTCTGAGGGAGCAAAGAGCCAGGCTTGGATGCTACGCCATCAAAAATAACCTAGTAGGAAGAGGTCTGGTCGCGTGGCCATGTGACCTGTGTCAGCACACAGCAAACCAATGCTCAGAGGGGTCCCTGCACTGGGATTAATGACCTGCTCTTGCTGTCTTGAAATTTTAATGATTGGATCTTTGAACTTGTGTTTTGTCAGTGAGGTCCAGATAGAATGCGCATGTTCAGGGGAGATAGGTAACACGTGCCCGACGCTCCATTCTCAGTGGCCTGGTTTGCCTATAGCATTCCAACACCTTATCAGCACAGAATTCCGGTGGACTCACCGAGTCTGGTTGCTCAAGGAGGCTCAACGCAAGTGCAAGGAAAGTGTTAAATCTGTGATGAGTCAGTGCTGACAGCTCAGTCCACACTTTCTATCTGAAGTTGAGCTTGCTTCCAACAGAGAGTGCAGGCCCAAGCGAACAAGAAACCCTGTCCTACCGTCTCTTACACTTCGCTGTGAAAGCTAACCACTCAACTGCCCACTGATCACGTAGAAAGAAAGGGAAAGATCGGGCAAGTCTTTGCTCCATGGAGCTCCAGTACTCTAGAACTCATGAGTAGCTGAGTCAGAGTGTGCTGATGGAGAGTGCATGTAGGAAGGGGTGAAACAAAACAGTTTGTGCAACTTTCCACTATTCTGGGAAGTTCAAAATACACATGTGTATGTGGGCTAGGAAACACACACTTTCATGCTGGTGATTCCGAACACTTGTTAAATGCTCTTATATTTACACTGAAAACTGGCATTGTACAGTATGGAGATAAAGATAAAAAAAGTTCATGTGAATAACTTCACCCTTTATTTTTACTTACAAGGATATTAAATAGCAAATAAGAAAGCATCATGACAAGTTGGGAAAGAAGTGGCAGAAAAAAAGAAAAGGCTTTATACTTTAATACCTTAGCATTGTTTTCCAACATCTTAATCAAGGGCCCCACCAAATATGTAGCCTGTCTGGAATAGCCCAACCTGCCACAGACTACCCCACAGAACCCTTCTGCCCCCATAGCCAGACACCTGGCCCCAGCAACCCCAGAAACTAAAAATTACAACTCCAACACAGGTGTGCTGGTATTCTATTAGCCCCTAACACATGATCACACGCTTAGTGGCTTCACCACCTCAATGTATTATCTGACAATCTGGAGCTCGGAAGTCCGACATGCATTCCCTGGGTTAGAATCAAGGTGTGCAGGTTCCTTGCTGGAAGCTCAAGGGGAATCGTCTTCTTGCATTTTCCACCTGCCTCTCTTAGCTCGTGGACTCTTCCTTCACCTGCAAAGCAGCCGTGGCATGTTGCGTCCCATTCATGTTTCAGATCTCTCCTCTTCCTTCTGTTTCGTCTCTCTAATCCTGCCGGGAAAGTTACTCGGATTTCAAGGACTCAGTGATGAGAATGGGCCAACCCAGGTAATCCAGGATAATCACGGCCTCCATTATTCAGAGATCTAACCTCCCTGGGCACATCCACCTCCATGTCTCAAGGAAGGTCAGCTTACAGAACAGTGGAAGGAGGATAAAGAAACATGGTTTTTAGTGCCCCTGGCTGGGTCATGCAGGAAGACAAAGCAGGTGCTGAGAGAGAGAATATATGGTATCTGCAACAGCATGTTGGTTGGTGGAGGGAGATGGCAGAGAGAAAAACGAGAATTTTACATGATGCCAGTACCAAAGCCCTGTGACATAATGCAGCCGGACAGGCTGAAAGGGCATGGTCTGCCGTCCTTACACAGCTGCCTGAAGCCTTCCTGTCGATCTTAACAGGGCTGGATTTGTAATCTTGTACCATACTCTAAATGAAGCAATTAACTCTGTTGTCTTCTTTTCTCTCCTATTGTCAGATACATATATTTTTTGCCTTTTTAAATACCCACAATAATCATGTCAGAGAGAGATTAAGGTACTATAGAAAGCATAAAATTTACATATAGCTTTTGCTTTCTTTAAGTTAAAATGGAACTTTAATATCTAGTTATTATTTATGGTGATATTAAATTCGGTTGCTGTTTTTAATGCAGTTTAAATTGCTCTAGAGGCATAAAGCAACAACAACAAAAAATGATTTTAGTAACACCTAACAAGCAGGCAATGTGATTTAGGCTAAAAGCCTAAAACTTAATTAACTCTGCTGTAATATAGCAAAGGCCATGCACCATATTTAAAGAAATCAAAAAGATGGAGGGGAAAATTTACACCTACGTTGATAGCAATTGCATTTTTATACTGCTGACTTTTGAGTAAGCAAAGTGTTAGAATCAGGGAGTATATTCATTTTTAGTCTGCACCTAATTTTTTGAAGAAGTAGAGTATTTTCAGCTAGGAAAAAGCATGCAACAATTTAAAAAGAAAATGATTCTAAGTGCTCCCATACCAAATTTTAATTTTCACACAACCTAGATGAGCCAGGCACACTGAAAGCCTCACGGTAACAGATCTTTTGTTGAGGAAGCTGGGGACAAGGGAATAGAGGAATCTGGGCAGTGTTGTGAATTTGGTTTGCTGTTCAGGACACAGAGGCAAGCGATCAAATATCAGGACTCAGAAAGAAGAGAATATCCCGAGGCCACTGGGAATTTGCAGAAGTGTTTATTTCGATGTAAAAACACATTCTGTCCTGAGCTCCAGCGAGTGAGACATGTAAATCCTTGCATTATGTGGAAAGGAGAATTGAGGTGTTTTCTCATCCTGGGTGGGATGAAAGGCATCCCTCCCTGGGGGCCTCACTTCATGTTCACCTGGTGCAGCCTGCTCGAGATGAAGGTCATCCAGGTGTGAGGCCGGAGGAGGGTGGATGCAGTGCTCAGCCTGAGCTGGCTCCAGCCCCACAACATCTTCCTTTGATCAGATGCTAACTATTCAGCATACGTAAATGCTCTTGATGGGCAATCCCACCGTCTGGACCCAAATTGTCATAGTAACGAAGCAGCTTCGTGGGGATCCCCAAGCAGGGGTTGGACATGAAAGAGGAGGATGGTGTGCACAGAAGTCAATCCTTTTATCTTTGAGGAACATGTCCAGGTGTCCTGATAGAGCACACACAGGCAATATGGCAAAAGAACTACCAATGGGAGATGCACTCCCAACCAGAATAGATGCCTGCTCTATCATGGTGGCCCAGGTCCCCCTTCATTTGAGATATTTTCTGATTTATTCCTCTATCACCCTTGACTTTCCTTACTCTCCTTCTCTCAGAGAGCGCTCTCCACTGGGGGATGATGAATGACAAAATGCTGCCCTTCCCAGGACACTTGTGGACAAGTCATGTAAAAGATAAGTCTCTAGAAGGTTGAGAAGACATGCATCCCCAGCAGAATTCTAGGGCACTGGGGCAGACCAGTAGCAGATCATTTTCATCAGGTGGTCTTTTTTTAGTGTTCCTCCCACTATACTGTCTGGTAATCAACATCATCATTTTCTCTTCTGCTTTGCTGCTCATGATGCATTTATACATGCACAGCTTCATTTAACTACATGTTAATGCATCAGGTCTTTCTCCAGCGATCATGCAGGGTGAGAAGAGGCAGATGCCTCCCGTACTCCCAGGCCCGACAGTCCTACAGGGGACCCAAGTCTGTGGCTGGGACCAGTCGGCTGATGAGAAAATACACATGTTAGCTATGGAGCTGCTGCCGAGAAACCAATTGCTTCAGATGGGGGCAAGTGGGGAGACGAGAGGAAATGTCATGGGGGGGAAGTATGGGGTCAAGGGCATTGATACCTGAAGGATCTGTGAGGTACATTGTCTGTCACACGATGTATTCGGGGAAGTAGCCTTGTGCACGCACATCACAAATACAGGGACAAAATTCAAGGTGGCATGATAAAGGTGGTTTGGAGCCAAATCATGGAGACTTGAATACGATACAAAGAAACGTGACTTGACCCACACAACAAATAGCTCATCTAGATGGGAGAGACACCATCACTCCCTTTCACAGACAGGGAATCTGAGAGGCCAGACACACGGCTACTGGGCAGCAGGTGTGTCCTTCAGATCCAGCCTCCCACCCACCTCCAACAGCCTCCCATCATCATATGGATGAGCCATGCAGGTGACCTTCAGTGCTGCTCACTCCCAGGGCTGGTACGCCCAACTCTATCCATGGGTGTTGTAGGATGAAATGAATCCCCCCAGAAAGACTTGTTGAAGTCCTAGACTCCGGCTCCTGTGAACGTGACATTATTTGGAAATAATGGGTCTTTGTAGATGTCATTAAGATGGAAGTTAACACGAAGTCATATAACCCTATAAGACTGGTGTCATACGAAGAGAAGAAACACAGAGACAGCACAGAGGGGAGACTAGAATAGGATGGGCAGTTAATCCTATAGGACTGGTGTCCTTATACGAAGAGAAGTGACAACACAGTGGGGAGAACACCACACTAAGACACACACTCATGATGAAGCCAGCTGCCAGGCGAGGACACCAAGGACTGCCAGCCGCCACCAGAAGTTAGGACAACAGGGCTGTGCCAACACTGTTAAGACACCTCTGGTGTCTAAGCCACCCAATTCCTGGTACTTGGTTTCAGAAGCCCTAGGAAATGAAAACCAAAGCCATTCTGAAGCAAGCACAGCTCTCTGGGTGTCTGAATTACTTCATGGACAGAATTTACAGAGAATCCATAAGGATGCACAGGCTTCCCTCCCTTCAGACAATCAAAGCTGGAAGTCACCTCACCTTCCGGGGTCTCCCCTCACCCACCCAGGGGGCACGATTTCCTCTTCTCTCTAGATGCTCCCTCCAGAGTGGGATACAGGGAAGTTGAGCCTTTTCCAAAAGGGTAACACTGGGCCAACCTCAGGCTTATACCTTAGAAAATCATTTGAAGCCAGAAAGAGAAACGTTTGACCCAAACATCTAAAACGAACAAAAGGCGCTCGCCATCCACGGCCCCTCCCGCTGGTGCAGGGAAACACACTCTGTGATCTACACTGCCTCGTGTTTACACACGAGCTTTATCCCAGAAACACATGGTGGAGCTAGTAAAACAGTAAGGATGCCAAGACAAGAAAACTGAGAGGGCAGAAAGTCAGGAGAAAAAGGCTGACTTTTCTAAAAAATACAGAAACCAAGACCAAATAACAGTGATTGTTCTAGAATTCAAAACAGCTTGGAAGGTAGCTTCTTTGCCAACAATGGAAAACTCACTCAAGAGGCAGAAGAGAGGAAAACCCTAACCAAACGAAGAAATGCAGGAAGCGGGGGAGGGAGGAAGTGTGTTAGGGATTAAGTGCAGCATCCAAGCTGACCTGAAGGCAGGGACCTTCTGGAGTCTAGGAGAAGCCCAGGAGGGATTAGAGACTTCATTTTACAGGCGCACATTTGAGCAAGTCACACAGCTGACGAGTGGAAGGACCCTACTTCAAACTCCCAGCTGAATGAAAATTTTGTGTTTGGGTTTTGTTTTTTGCTTCTAGTTCTTGTTTTTTGTTTTTTTTCCAGAATTCCCCCAGCTGAGGCAAGAAGAGTAGAATTTTGGCATCCTGATTAAAGCATGAGAGGAGAACTCAAAGGAATGAAACTGAAGACTGTATATACTGGTTTGGGGTTGTTTCTTGCCTTCTTCTTCTTCTTCTTCTTCTTCTTCTTCTTCTTCTTCTTCTTCTTCTTCTTCTTCTTCTTCTTCTTCTTCTTCTTCTTCTTCTTCTTCTTCTTCTTCTTCTTCTTCTTCTTCTTCTTCTTCTTCTTCTTCTTCTTCTTCTTTTCTTCTAATATGGATGATGAGAAATGAGAGCTTCCCAGTAAATACCAGAAACCTGAGTTCTATTGGAACAGCTTCGTTCTAAGGCATGTATGAACAAACCAGGCAATAATGCCAGAAGAAGAAGTCAGCTAAGGAAAAATGACAATTCTTTTTTTTTTGGGGGGGGGGGGAGGGATCTGCCTTTGAATCTTAAAATATTTGGCACAAACCTTAACAATAGTTCAAAGCTATTTCCTACCAGCTGTAAGTTAAATATTAGAAGTGAATGTCCTCATTGTGAATACACACATAAATGCAAGAACATAAAGCTGTCGGTTTCAAAGGAGGTTGTATTTCTCGTGCAGCTGGTATCTTAGGAAAGAAGCACGAGCACCATTCTTTCTTTCATTCTCATCTGTGACCCTTGTGTCGAGGTGCCTTTGGCCTAAAGCAAGATGATACTCTCTAGAAGGTTTTAAACAGTTTGTGTCACTCAAAGCGTGGGGAAAGGCCAGGATATGGGCCAGCAGGTCATAAACACCAGTATTTGAACCCTCGCTCTGCCACTTTGAGGGTAAGGTAAGTCAATTTCTTTTTCTCAGCATCCTCTCCCATCACATGGAGATATCACACAGCAGTTGTGAAGAATAATTAGAAGCTTTGTGGAAAATACTAGCCGTCCTCCATCGAACGGCACCCCTCAATCACCACCACCACCACCACCAAATTCTATCTGCTTCCAACCCCTGGCACCTGTGAGGGTGACCTTTACAGATGTAATTAAGTCAAAGATCGTGAGACACACTCATCCTGGATTACCCAGGCAGGTCCTCAATCCAATGACAAATGTCCTCATTAGAGGCAGAAGAAGAGAGGACCCAGATAGGGGGGAGAGGCAGAGATCCCAGTGATGCAGCTACAAGCCCAGGAACACCCGGGGCCCCCAGGCCAATGTGTGGCAACCAGCAGACAGCCCCCTGGAAACTTAATTGTGAATTGAGCCCCGCAGACACCATGACCTTGGGACTTCTAGCTTCCAGCACCATGAGAGAATAAATTTCCCAGTCTGTGTTAGTTTACAGCAGCCCAAGGAAACAAATACACCTGCCAAATAGTCAGTAATGGCATATTCTGTCCTCCTCTTGTTCTCCTTCCCAGCCTGGCTGAGGCCCTGGTCTCTGCTTCCCATGGAAGCAGGACACGGTTCTCTAGGGAACAACCTGAGAGATCAACAGTGTCCCCCTGTACCAGGGCATCCCCCACACACACCAGCCCCATCGTGCCTTTGTGGAGTCCTGGTGGGGAAGCAGGGGCAGCTGTGATGCCCACTGAAGATCACCTGTAGAAATGGCCCCTGTCGTCCCTGGGTCAGGCACTGTCTGAATGCTTGCCATGCTGAGCACCTGTCATCTCTGTAACCAGCGTAGGAAGCACATCAAGCCCATCTTACAGAAGAGAAAACGAATGCACAGAGAGGAATAGCTTGCTCACAGCCACAAAGCTGGGAGATTTGTGGCCATCCTGATTCTGGAATGCATACTTTAAGCCACTGTTTTCTAGGGCTGCCGTAACCCAGTAGTGGCTTGTATGACAGGAACTCATCGTCTCATGGTCCTGGGGGCTGAAAGTCTGAAAAACAGGCAGCAGGAGTTGGTTCCTTTGGGGGCCCATCTTCTCCTTGTCTTTTCCCGTGGTCTTCTCTTTCCACATGTCTCCACATCCAAGTCTCCCTTTTAACAAGGACACCAGTCATCTTGAATTACAGTCTGCCCTGATGACCTTCCGTAACCTGTAAAGCCCCGGTCTCCAAACAGGGTCCCACTCTGGTGGAGGAGGTTAGGACTGCAGCACATGGACATTACAGTCCAAACCTTACCAACCCTACACTGTGCTGGCTCTCATACATGAAACCACACATGAATGAAGGAATGTGGGGCGAACAACTGTCCTCCTGCCAGAAGTCACCAGCCCTGAAGCACACAGCCTGGCTAGTTCTGCTCTCATTGCCTTGCCGTCTGTGCTCGTGCAAAACCATCAGATGGTGCAATTGCATTCGGTGGGTGTGAGTACACACTGTTGGCATCAAATCCTGGCTCTGACATGACTTGATTCTGGAACTTTGGGGAAAGCTTTCAATTTATGAGTTGAGCCTCTGTTTTCTCTTGGGAAATAAACACAATTCCCATCTCCTAGGGCAGTGGGAGGATGGGATGAGAGGGCCCACATGAGCTAGGGCTCGTAAGGGTTCCAGACTGTGGGCCTGGTTCTTGGCTACTGCTGTCTCCCTCTACTCATGACCTCTGCTCATGACCTCTTCCCCGAGCCATTGCAGAGCTTGCCCACCCAGGATCTCATGCCTTGATTTCCCCCAGCACTCCCTCACCATCCTGTCCCTCCCTTTTTATCATCAGTGGGAATTAGCACTTTCCCAGGATCTGGTCTTGGTGGAGTAGGGCACTGGCAGGTCTGGGCATGGCCTGGGCAACCATCAGGTTGCAAGTTGTCCAAATTATAGGATTCAGAAATGCAGAGAAAGCTCAGACTTGACTCAAGTCAGTGTCTGTACCCAAAGGGGTATAATTCAGCTGCACCTTTTCATTTCACACTCAAAAATCCTATGAGATTGGCAAACCAGATACTGGGATTTTCAGCTGAGAATATGATGATTTATCCAGCGCCAGCCCAAATGCAATGGCCAAAGTCAAAGATGGTGCAACAATAAATGCCAGCAGAATGGGGAGTCTGGACTCCACTCAGTTCAGTTCAATTGGCTCAACAAACATTTACTCAAAATCAAGGAATCATTAGAGCTAGTCCTAAAAAACAAGGGTGTAGAAGTAGAAACAGAGACGAATCTCTCCTGGCTCTCTGAGCATTCATAGTAAGAGGGGAGCAGATGTATGGATATTATAGGAGGGAAGCATGCACACGCACGGTTCACTAGAAGTCCTGAAGGGGGTGGCCCACCCAATCAAGGGGCTCAGGGGAAACCACATGGGCGACACTGGCAGGGTGGAAGAAATATGAGGAATGAAAGAATCTCCAGGCAGCAAGTGGAAGGGGAAAATAAAAACGGTAGTGTGGTCAGCCTTTGCAGGCAGAGGCAAGAGCCCTGGAAGTCTGAAAAGCCATTTGTTTCTACTAACCTGGTGAGCAAACGTGGGCAAGGGGAGTGTGGTAGTAGAACCATAGCTGTTCTGGTGGGGGTGAGGGGCCAGGGGCCAGATGACAAAGGGCCTGGAACTGTTTCATACCCAATGTGAACATATTTTGTGAATAACAGGAGGCATTTGATTTGTTTTAAATGAAGAGACAAAATCAGCTTTGGATTTGAAGAACTCACCACAGAGGATGGACTCTGGCAGCAGTTCTCAATCTTTACTATCAGAAGATTTCAATCTGGTAGGTTTATTTAAGGGCAGCCTACAAGGCCAACCCCTAGAGTTTCTAACTCCATAGGTATGGGGCAGGGGTCCAGCACCGGCATGTCTAATCAGTTTCCAGCTGCTGCTGCTGGTCTAGCAATCTCACTTTGAAAGCCACTGTCAGAGTTGGGGTCAACTGTGCAGGTAAGGAGACCAGATGAGAGGCTCCCAGATCAGGGCCCCCAGGCCCTGAGCTGGGACAGTGTCAGTGGGATGCCGAGGCAAGGCTGAGTCTGAGCAACTTGGAAAGGCAGTCTAGTGACCAGTGGCATGTGATGAGGTGGGAAGGAGCCTGGGGTACCTCCCAAGTCTCTGGCTTCTTAGTTGAGTGGATTGGCACCAACATCTAAGTCAATAGGTGGTGGGTGATGGGGAGAAAGGTCCTGGGAGGCCAGGTGAAACCAGACAGGCTTCTAATACCTGGTGTGGGAGAGGTCTTTCACAGAGATGGGTGAAGTCCTCTAATTGGGAGGCTCAGGGAATGGGGCTGCCCTGAAGAGCAGGCTGGTTTTGTAGCCATCTCCATGACTCATTTCTGCTAGCATTTACCTCATTAGCCAGGCAATCAATTAGAAACTTTCAATCTGTGTCTTTGCTTTAGAATAACATGCTACATTATCAGGACTTATCATGTGTTTTAAACACCAACTGCCCGTAAATAGTCCAGAAGAGTACAAAATAAGATACTCTAAATTTTGCATCAATTTGCCAATCACCTTCTTAAAATATTATTCACCAGTGAATGTGAAATACGTACAGTGTGGTTTGTTATGCTTCCAGGCCTTATCTTAGGGGGTAAACTAGGTAGCGTACTTTAAGCGCCACAGCAGAAAATGTATAATTTATGCATTATTGTTTTACTAATAATTTTGCGCTCCATAAATTAGGTTTTATTAAATGACACAGTGAATACAAGTTTGTAACAACCAGTCTTTTACTTTTTTCTACTGATGTTTTAAATTTCATTTCTACTATTATTAAAAGTACACAAATGGCTCATTTATGAGAAAACAACGAAAATATAAAATAAATAAGCAGAAAGCATCAGATTATTATCATGCTCCGTTTGGCAACTATCACTTCTGATGTGACATCTATTACTCAAATTACTATATTAAGTCTCTCACTGAAATTTTCCGTGGTATCGATTATGATTTGGTAACTTTGGGAGAGAAAGGTTTGTGTGTACTACATTTTCTTGACGAGAAAGGCCATTTCCGTCAGTGTCTTAGCACTGTCCCGTGTGGTTGTTTGTGGTCACTTGAGGGGCTCTCTTCAGCTGATGTCTGTGATGCCCCCTGCTCCTGAGGGGTGACCTGTAGGTGTGCCGATCAGCACGCCTTCCAGAGACACCTGTGGGCTGAGCTGGCGGGAGTGTGGCCAGCAGCAGTGGCAGGGGACCCCCACTGTTCTGGGGGCCCCCAGCCAGTGAGCCAGCACAACAGGGCCTGGCTGACTCTGCCCATCACGGGACTCCTCTAGTGAGAAATCTTTGCTCTGGGATTCCATGTGTGTCCTGGCTTTCTTACCCCTTGTCTGTGGACTCTATGAAAATAGGAACCATGGCAGTTTTATTCACTTCACAGCAGGAGAGCAGCTCTTTTTTTCTTTTTCTTTTTTTTAAGATTTTATTTATTTGAGGGGGAGGGGAGAGACAGAGTTAGCAACAAAGGTAGTGGGAGAGAGAGCATGAGTGGGAGGAGAGGGAGAAGCAGGCTTCCTGCTGAGCAGAAAGCCCGATGTGGGGCTCGATCTCAGGACCCTGGGATCATGACCTGAGCTGAAGGCAGACGCTTCACTGAAGGAACCACCCAGATGCCCCAGGAGGAGTGCAGCTCTTGACACACAGTGGGTGTGTGCACGGAATGTTTGAGTCTTCGCAAAATTCATATAGTGAAGGCCTACCCCCCAAGGTGATAGTATTTGGAGGTGGGGCCTCTGAGAAGTTATTAGGTTTAGATGAAGTTATGAGGGTGGTGCCCCCAAGATGGGATTGGTGTCCCTTTAAAAAAGAAGAGATGGGAGATCTCCTCTCTCTCTCTCTTTCCTCCCCCCCTCCTTCTCTATCTCCCCCCCGCCCCCCACATCCTTCTCTCTCCATCTCTCAGTGATGCCTGCACATGTGAGCACACAACCCAGAAGAGGGCTCTCAGCAGAAGCTGCCCATGCCAGCACTGTGAGCTCGGACCCCTGGGCTCCAGAACCAAGAGATACACATTTCTGTTGTTCAAGCCCCCAGGCCGTTACCGTTACCCAGGCTGACTAGGAGAGCTCCCATGGAGTCATCTGAGAATCGTCACTCTCCATCAGGGTCTGAGGCCCTTCCTGCCTAGTCCTGCCTGCCCCCCCCTTTCCTTACATATGTAACAGGTCTGCACTGCAGCCCAGAGGTCTTCTAGTCCCACCTCAAACAATGGTACCCTCTATTCACCTACCCATCTTCTCTCATCAGCCCTTAAAAAGATCAGTGGCTCTCAGCTGGGATGATATCAAAATCCTGAAGGTGTGCCAAAAAGTACGGCAGGGTCTGGCATGCCCTCCAGCCTCATTACCAACTGCACTGGCCCCGTGTCTCCCTCCTTCTCTGCCTCCCTGCCCATCTCTGTCTTGGAATCACAGGTGCCACGAGATGGAGGCAACGTTTGTACACGAGGCTCTCTCTTCTGGACC
The DNA here is from genome assembly GCF_011100685.1 of Canis lupus familiaris. Taxonomy (NCBI): domain Eukaryota; kingdom Metazoa; phylum Chordata; class Mammalia; order Carnivora; family Canidae; genus Canis; species Canis lupus. Next base: position 55,816,561 of record NC_049243.1, on the reverse strand, counting down.
GCTCTGTTTCTCTTCACTCCCTCTTCGCCAGGCAAACTTTACTCTTCCTTCAGAGCTCAGCTCTAGTTAACTTCCTCAGGAGAGCCTACCTTGACTGGCAATTTCTCTTATTATTCCTTCTTCTAGAACCATGAACCTCTTCTTAGAAACACTCCAATTGTTGTCTTTCCATGTATCACCATGGTCAATTCTACTTCTGTCTCTCCCACTAGACCATAAGCAAGTTCTGCAAGGAGCAGAAGCACAAATTCTTGGTATTGTTGTTAGCACTTTGCTCAGTATGTTATCTCCAACATCAACATCTGGCACAGGTCAGACTCTCAAAAAGCATTTGTTGAATAAATGAATGAATATACCCTGTATGATGAACATGAAAAAGCTCAGGGTCCCCATGCCAAGTTCCATGATTAAAGATGAGAAACTGTTGCTGGTTTTCTCTCTTGGCTTTTTGAAAGATTTGTTCCCAGTTTCCCTTCCTGGAATCAGTGAATGCAACTAAAATATATGAGAGCTGAGCTCTGGAAGACAGCTCTAAACAAAGTGCAGCATTTGTAAACACTTAACCCGGACACAATGCCAAAAAGCATATGTTGGAGTGGATTGTAGCCATGTGGCATGGAGCTGTGGCGAGATTCTTTATGGTTTTTAATTGAATTGGGGTTGCAGGCCCTCGCTATCAGGCCCTTTTCCGACCTCCCCAAATAAAAATGTTTTTAAGCCTCTAGAAAACATCCGTGTTTAAACCAACTCTCAATTTTGACCCCTTCCTACTGCAAAGTTCAAAAGTTGGAAGGTCCTCTTGCTTAACTCCTAACCCAGTTCCATCAGGAGCTGGGCTTTTCTTTCCAATATGGTGGCTATATAGGTCAGCCGTTCAGTCAAAATCTGATCCCAAATTCAGCAGCATTGAACCCATACGTCCTCAAGGAAGCATTAGCAATTTAGAAAGAATGAACAGTGTCAGTAAGAATGTTTTTCCGCTTTCATTCTCAGTGAGGAATCAGAAATGCCTAACATCAGCAAAGCTGGTGAGGCCCAGACAGCCCATACCTCTCCCATATTTTCAACATATGAAAAGTATGTGATGTGGAGGAAAGGATGGAACTATATAGATCTTCATAGCTCTATGCCCCTAAGAGAAAGCTTCATGCTGAGAAAGCTTTACCCCATGTTATCCATGGCTTAAAACCATTCCTGCCACATAACTCAATGCATATTTCTTGAATGGTGTGGGAGTTGGATGGGCTAAAACCAGAGTAAGTTCCAGATAGCTTTCTAAGTACTTTGCATATTGCAACTCATCTCATCCCTGTGATGTGGCGACTATCGCTATACCTTTCAGACGAAGAAGCTAGAGAGAGACCAAATAACTTGTGCAAGGCCACCAGGCTGGATAGTCACTTTTTAGGATAGGCTTAGCCTTCACTTGGCCAGACCATGAAGCCAGTACCCCGCCCTGGTCCCTCATGGCCATACGCTCAATGACAAACTATGGTTTCGAGTCTACCTTTCAACTTGTCATGTTGCCACTCAACTCCATATGTCTTCCTAGATTTCTGAGCTTAGGATATATGAGCTTGACATGCCAAAATATCACCCCAGTTAAAAGAGAGTTTGTGGATGCAATTTCTACACTAAGCTGAGTTACTCTTCTGTGAAGAATATCTATGAAGTAGAGCAAGTAGTTGGTAGGATCAATAAGTTCTTGAGTCCAGAGGAGAAGCAGCTGTGCTCTGTTTATGTACAATTTGCCTATATAGCAGCTTCCTTAGCTTGTGACCATGAAATGAGACCACACTTTTTTAACAATCAAGAAATTATGGCAAATCCTCCGGACCTGTGCCCACGTGGGTATGGCTCCTCCATCCTGACTCCTCCCTGAAGCCATGCTGCTGCCTCTGCTCTTCTGGACACCACGCCTCCCAAAGATGAACACTCTTGATACCCTACACCATCCTGAAGAAGAGATTCCGCTCTCTAATTTCTCTAACACAATGACAGCATCGTGTGTCATGGTTGCTACTGGAAGGGGCATGCTCAGATCCAAACCACACCTCAGCATCCCTGCCCAGCATCCCCCAGACCAAGGCGCCCACAACTGTCCCCCATCCGTGGGAATCCTGGGGGCTCCAACCCTCTGCATCCAGATTTAACTTTCTCCTGGTCCCAGAGAGATTCTGTCTCCCAGGCCCAGGCTCATCTCATCCTTAAGATGGAGAGTAGTCACAGCTATTTCCCTGAACGCGTATCCCACATCCCACCCACCAGTACCTAACTCGGAAAGTCTGAACCAAACAATGACAATAATTCACAAAGCAATACCCCAAGTTTGGCTTATTCAGTTTTAAATAACACCATGTGTGAGAATGCACCAGCCCAATTCCAGAAACTCAGTGCTGAGCCCCCGTTTCACTGTCTTCCCCCCACACAAGGAAAGAAAACATCAGGCCTGCTTGTCCCTCATCATGCCATGGTCCAGTTTTCCAACTTGCCACACACACAAACACACACACACCTCTAAGAACGAGCAATAATTTTCTGGCATAGAGCACTTGAAATCATATTAAGGGGTGAAAGAACATTGTAGATGATTCAGCAAGGACAGCACGTTGGTAGAGACTACAGTTTACATTGCTCAACTAAACACCAATCAGCCCAGCAGGACACATGTGGCTGCACAGTATGCAATGGCCTTCAGGGCTGTGCTGTATTTCCAAACCCACAGCCCCTTTGCTTCACCTCACTCTCCACTGGGGTTGGGGGTGGGGGAGAAGGCCAGGATGTTTGGAGTGCAGGGGGCTCCCCTCCCCTGCAGTCAGGCTTGACCAGAGAGGGGTCCTGCTGGGAGACCAGGAAGAGGCTCCCTCCCTATAGGGTCCCCTGGAGCTGCTGTGCCCCCATCTCCATCCTCCTGAGGTGGTCCTTGCTCCATGATTCCCCCTTATCCCAGTAGTGACCCCACCCCGTGTCCCAGTGGGTCTAGCAACCCCGTGTCCTAAGCACTGGTTACTGCACTGTTCTTTGGGGCTTTCCAACAGGCCGCCCACACCTTTGCAAACAGTCTCTTATTCACCCTCCTCCCCGAGGCATCCCAATCTGAATTGCCAGTGGTTTTCTTGTGGGACACAGATGGACTCAGGGCTTCTCCAAGACAAGGGTTGTCTGGCTGAGAGAGCCCATTACACCGGCCCACGTTCAAGCAAAGGAAGGGTCCCCTGGGAGTCTGGGAAGCCACAGAACGTCAGGCCGTGTCCCGCATCCGGTTCTTCCCTCTTCTCCTGTCTCCACCCAGCACTCTCTCCCCAACGTTAGAGCCAGGCTTTTGTTCCCAAACATAATAAAGAAAAGTGTCTGGAAGTGAACAATACAAGTCTTGGCACCTAAAGGCAAAATATATTATTATACTTGTTTTCGCAGGACCTGGAAAAGAAGCAACCCAAGAAGAGGAATTTTATTATAAGCTGGATGCCTCCCTCCTGGCCTTTCTAGGCTAACCTCTAGAACTTGCTTGGGAGTCTGTTTTACAGGGAACATTGGCTACAGGCATGTTTGGTTGTTTTGTTTTGTTTTTCCATTATAAACACTGGATTTTTATATACTATTAAGCATTTCAACCTAGACTGAGGTTCTATTGCATTTTTAATTTTAATATTTCTCAAATGATTTGGAAGAGCCCACTTAGAGCAATGTTTAAAGGGTCCACAATTATTCTAATTACAGTACTCTTAACCAAGAAATGATAATTGTGTTTTGTTTGTCTTAGGAAATAGCCTTTCGGGATCCGGGGGCTCCGAGCTGCGTTGAGGAAACAGTAGAGAAAATCAGGTATAAACAGTGAGGGTGGACTGGGCACAAAGCAGAAGTTTGGGGGCAGTGTGGGAAGGGAGGCATATGAGCTGCTTTTGTCCTCAGTAGGAAGGCAGAGGCAGAATCAGTATCTCCGGATTGGTGTGAGGAGTGAGTCAGGTAATAAACATGTAGGTGTCAGGCCCAAAGACACACCCAAGAAGCATGCTGTAAGTTATTGGTATAGTACTGAAGAGTGTGTGAGTTTTAGATACAAATTCTTTATTTGTTCTTATTCCATGAAATGCCTATGATTCCCTAACAGGCATTTGCTGGTACCTGGTCTCAGACTGAAAGGAGGGAATGAGGCACCCAGTGTAGATCCCAGCACAGCATCACTGGCCAGTGGCAGGGCTCCTGGGCAGCATTTCCATTCTGTTCTCTGGAGAGCACCATGCCCAAACAAGGATGGAAGCGTCCTGGGAGAACCCAGAATGATCGAGAAGATGTCTAGACCCCAGACTGCAAGCAGGAAAAACAGATGAAAAATGGAGGCTGCATAGCCCAAAGAAAAGGAAACCCTAGAGGAATCTTCTAGGGCACCTCGAAGAGTAACAATACTGATAATCTGTTACTGAGTAGCTACTCTCAGTCAGGAACTGGCTGCAGCCAGGAACCAGGTACACATTTTCTCAAACCTTCACCACCACCCTGTAAAGTCAGGTTTTAGAATCACTGTTGCACGGAAGAGGAGACTGAGGGTCACAGAGAACCAGACCCTGTCTGCCCACAAACCCTTCTCACGCTACCCCCCTTGCCTCCCTTCTGAGAGCTGCTTTGCTGTCATAGAAAGGAAAACAGGCCTGTTTCTCTCGGAGTCTGAGGCACAGAACCAGGAACAATGGGTGGAAATGACAGGAAGACAGATTTCAGGTCGATAGCAGGAAGAACTCGGTCACACTGGGGTTGTTCACAGGCGGAAGGCGCTGCCTGCCTTTGGAGACTAAATTTCCCATCGCTGAAGATATTTGAGCATTGTTGGGAAGGGGGGGTGGTTTGGAGGAGAGCAGAGTAGCAAAAGTACATCTGCATTAAGTGAGATTTTAGATGTCTTTCCCTCTCCTAAAATTTGCTCAGTCTATGAAACAATCAGTTCCCAGGTTCAGAGGAGAGGGTTGGTTTTGCTTTCCCCTTTAAGTTCTCCTTAAAGACTGAGCAAAAAGCTGTGTAAGAATTCAAGTGCTCCTGGGAAGAGCTTCCCACAGCCACCTCCAGCCCATCCCACCACAAGTTGAAGGGCTTTGAGGTCAGGAGATTGAAGTGAGCCCTGAGACCAATCTTAGCATCTTTCTGTGTGTGGGTCTCCAGCTGGGAAGCGAGTCCTCCCCCTCAAGGGTAGTACCCCATTCCAGACGCCTTAATCCTTACAGTCATGCACTGGGGAGGCAGGGAGTCATTCGATATCTCACACTGAACCTTAGCAAAATAAAATGAAACACAAAATATAAAGTAAGACAACTTTTTTGCAAACAAAGCTTTAAAAAGAGAGCCAGCCAATGTGTTTTAGACATCTCACAAAGTTCGCATTGTATTACAAAATTATTTTTAATGAAGCTGTTATTATGCTACAAGAATGCAATAAAACATCCGAAACCTGAAATTTCCTATTTTTATCACCTCCTGTAAATTTTTCAAAAAAGCCAAAATGATTTGTTTCAAAATGTGTACAGGAATAATTGGATTGAGAGTTTTCATGCCAACTTTCCATTTGGAATGAAATCTAGAGACTGTTACTTCATAAACCACTGAAAATATGAGCACAAAACGAAAAGGGTAAAATATTATGGAATCTAAGTGCAATCAAACATAACACACCCTGGAAGGAACCACTAGATTTACCATCTCCCAGTGTGTGGTTCAACACAGAGAACTCTTTTATATAACAAAGTGTTCACAAAAAAAAAAAAAGAAGAAGAAAAAAAAATCGGTTTTACCTGAATCCCCTAATTACTTTCTGGAAAGAGAAATGCTACATACATGAATTTCTGTATGTGAATACATAATGCAAAATGCTAATTCTACACAACATTCAGTATAATATTATTCTGGATTCTTCACAAAGGTGATATGCAAGCTCCCTTAATTTCCTCTTTGCAAAGCAAATATTAATTATTCCTTGTTTCAAAAACTTAATCCTTGGGTGTGAGGCAAATGCACTGTGGCACATGAATGAAGTATGAGAAGTTCATTTCAGATTGTGTGATTTGTTGTAACAGTCCTGCTAAATGACCAAAAATGAATCATATGCCCAAATGTGTAAGTATACAGGAAGATGTTACTTATCTCGTGATTTTGGATTTAATTTTCAATTCACACCTTTCTTAAAGCCACTCCTGACAATGAGTCACTGAGGGAATAGTCAAACCCTCAAATGCAAATCAAGTTTCTTTTCGGTGAACACTCTCTCCAAAGCATTCATCTCTGTCAGCGTATCCAGGGCATTCTCTTCCAGAAATAAGTAGAGCAATTCTGTCTACCATCTGGCTCCAGGAGCAAAAGGTTTCTTCTTCTTCTTCTTCTTCTTCTTTTTTTTTTTTTTTTTTTTAAAGATTTTATTTATTTATTCATGAGAGACACAGAGAGAGCAAGAGGCAGAGACACAGGCAGAGGGAGAAGAAGCAGGCTCCATGCAGGGAGCCTGATGCGGGACTCAATCCCAGGACTCCAGAATCATGCCCTGGGCCAAAGGCAAGCACTAAAGCCACCCAGGGATCCCAAAAAGGTTTTTCTATGCAAAGACATAAAACTGACCTGCCCCTTAGTCTAGACTTATAATCTTTCCAAAGATATCATTCATCTCCTCATCCATTCCGAACGGGTGAAATCTGAGATGGATCAGTAATCAGAGGTGAAAGGACCGGGACCTTATTTCATATGTTTACTTAAGTTGTTTGTGAAGAACATAGGAGCTGGAGTTACTCCTTCAAGAGAACCAACATCCCTGGGAACCAACCCAATGTTTACTTTTACTATGTGACAATTGAGCATGTTTTCAGAAATACGGTAGGAAACACTGCATAATAGAAGCGACATGGGTCTATGTAGCTTTGCAGATGTCAGTGGTTAAGACTACTTGGCTTTCCTGCTTGAACTGGAGTGAGATCTCCCACCCTTGGTAACAATCTAACCACATGAGTTTATGCTAACATAATAGATAAAATCACAGTTGGAAAAAAAATTAAAAGAATCACTATAACAAAAGTGAGTTTGAGCTCTCTTTAATTGTTCTTTTAATCCAATGGATTGCCTGCATGTGCAAAGTAAGTTCGGGTTTCAGCATTAAAATTGTTTTTTTTTTCTCCTTCTTTCTTTGGCCCCACTAGAATAATATGCTGCGTACTGAAATATGGTCAACACCACAAACTATGAGTTCTCTTGGCTTCTGCTGCTGTGAAATTTTTAAACTGATCATTTTTGAAACACTTAACCCACCATGAAGAGACTTTCTTAAAGAAATCTTATGGTCTTTGTTTTACCTAAAGCAATTAATGAAATTGGTGTCCATGCAGGTGGGGCAGGAACCATGCAACACCCACAGAAATTAAGGTCAGCCAGATTCCAACTCATTGGTATAGAAGTCAGCTTAGAATCCTACAGGGTGAGATGTTGTCCTGTGTGCTAAATTAAACTCTAGTACAAAACTGTCTTCTTTCAGAACCAAGAGCACTAACAGAGTCATTTAAAGATCTCAGTGGACCCACTATGACATGCTTGAGTCTGGCTCAGTGTCTCACTGTCCAAAAAGCTCCTGCTTCGGAACTGCAGCCACATGCTCCTGCAGCTGGAAGGCCGGCTCTCCAGTGTGTGTCCTAGAGTAGGAGCATGCTGGCCAGCTTGTAGGGCTGGAAGCTCCCCCCTCACTTACTGGCTAAGTGACTCTAACTATAAGCAAATCCCTTAGCTTCTCCATGTCTGGGTTTCTCTGTGCACCTAGCTGTCACAGTGCCTAGCTCACCATGCAGTTGGGAGGGTAAAGCAGTTAATGAGTAGCTAAAACAAGAAACAAAGGTCTTTCTTTCAGCTCCTGAACTATACTACTGACTTTTTTGGGAGAGAAATTTTCCTAAGGACTCATGAAACATCAGTTTTAAGAGGCTGTGCCCAAGAAGAGCTGGAGGTAAAGCTATTCACACTCTTTTTCCATCTCCTAGGATGTGCCCCATCCTCGGACCAACTTCTCGTTCTGTTTTTACTTTCCTGTGGCATGACCATGGACCCAGCTTGTTATGTGACTGTCCTTCCCCCACTTCCCAGTGGCTCAGAGTTGGGCTTTTAGAGGTTTAACCATGTAAAGCTGATAATTCATTGACTCTAATGACATCTGCCTATCAATATGAACATCTGATTTTAGTCCAAGGTAATTCTATCATTTCGGGCTGAGTGACACAGGGTAAAGTTTTCAGGAGCAGCTAGGGTCCCCCTAGCTGCCTTTATATCATATGGCTCACCCCATCCTTCTTACGAATTCTGTCAGCCTCAGATATACAGGCATAACCTGGTGTTACAGTCTTTTTTTCAGTAAAGCATGTTGATTCCACTCAAAGGGCAATCAATAGGACCAGTGTCAATCTTATGGAATCTACTTCATTTATACTGCAATTCTTATATAAACATTCCAATTAGAATTTTTTTTTTTACTTTTCATCAATTATACTTTATGTATAATAAGAGAAAAAACATCTCAGGCTTGACAGTATACGTTACAAGGTCTGATTTATATAGTTGTAATTTTCTGTATGTCTAATTACATCAATTAAGAAAAGGTCAATGTCTCACTATTTCCGATCGGACTGTCTGTAGGGGTGAAGATAAAAGTCGAACCTCCCCTGAGTGATAAATGCTTATCTTGTGTTGTACTATCTTTGCCGTCTGCAGTAGAGCAGGTGAGTCGGGCTCCTGGGAGCCTCGCTCCAGCGGGTGATTTATCCAACTTGCCACTAGGGGGAGGTGAGGCTAACTAGTGACCCAGATCAGCGGAAGGGAGCAGGGAAAGTGCAGGAAAGGTAGTGAATACAATTGCCCAAATCAAGGGAAAAGAGGAGGCCAGGGGAAGAGGAAGAGCTCTGGCTGGACATCAGGGATACTAAGGGACTCTCACCGATTTTTTCAGATGAATGAAGAGGAGCCCTGATAAACAAAGCAAGATGGCCAGGAGCTTGTTTCTGAGTAAGGGGGATCTCTGCTCCCTCCTTCATGGGTGCTCCCCAGCCAGGGGTGCAGGGGAATGAAGTTTCAGTTCCTGATGAGAACAGTGAGCATTGAGGAATTACCAGCTGTGACATGGACCCCCATTACTGATAACATGCTTGGTTGCGTTTTGGCTTTGTTCAGTTTTTGTACTCAACATGGGCTCCTTCGATGACCTCAGTGACAGGGATTAGAGATGAGGTGCTGGGTGAGGAGGGGAAAGTTCAAAGCATGGGGGTGACAGACCAAGCCCCTGTGACAGGCTTGGTAGAAATGAGCACTGCATCTTCATGTTTAAAAGAGAATCTCTCCTCCCCGAAGCCATGTCCCATTCAGCATTTCCCCAAAATAATGGCAAAAGTCACCATTGAAATGGATTGTTAATTGTCTGGGTTCAATCACTGATAAGAATAAACCTGCTGAGGCAGCTGGCTTTTGTCGCTTTGGCTCATAAGCAATATTGTTCCAGCCCTGGGGATCCTGGGAGGACAAGGGAAGGAAGAGGAGATGGGGAAGGAGATACACAGGGCAGACAGACTCACCCTCCAGGAAAAGCCTACCACCCAAATGCCTGAATCCAACGGGCCAGAAGAACCCCCAACCCGGTCCTCACAGGGGGCCCAAAACTTGTCCCCATGGGAGTCTTCTGTGCCAAACTAGAGTCTGAACTGCACCCAGAAGACAATGGGAAGCCTGTGGTGGTATTCAGTCAGGCAGCTGGTAGCACTACAAATCAGCCCCATCAGCACTCCATCATATTATTCTAATCCTTGGCATAGCAATGACCACTACCTAATATTTATTTATCTATTCACTGGCTCCTTACTTCATTGTTACTGCCTGTCTCTCCCCACTAAACTGTAACTTTCATGGCAGCAGGGACTTTATGTTTTGTTCACCACAGTATAAGCAGCAAATAATCTAGGCAGGACACTGCAAGTGCTCGGTAAGGATTCCTGCGTGAATAAAGATTTGATATCAGAGGTGGGAAATGGGAGGTCAGAAGCCAGAGTCTGCAGCATGCGGGGGAAGGGCGGGGGGAGGCAGGGCAGGCAGTTGAGGCACAGTATGCAAGTAGTGTTTGGGATCAAGAGGAGCTCAGAGATGGTGGCTGCTGCAGTGTGCCCAGGTAGGGTATATCACCCCCCAGCTGCTGGGAGTGCTGGTGGCTCTGGGCTCCTCACCAAGTCCCTCTCTGGGAACTACCTTTGGTGGAGACAGTCACACTGCCCAAGTTCATAGCAGCCACTTCCAATGGTTGATCGATGCAGGGGGTGGATGGTAGGGGTCTGGCCCCTCCTTATGGGAGGACACTCAGAAAGGCCATCCCAGATCCAACTCCCAGTGGGACTGGTTGAGGCCTTTCTTATGATCTCAACAAGGAAATTCAGATTCTCCTGCTCAGAGTTACTTCTGTCCTTCCTTTATAGCTATAGATACCAAGGTCATTCCTCCATAAACTGGTCTTACACAGATCTTCATCTCTACATCTGCTTCCCAGAGAACTTGACCTTGGTGGTGCCAGGAGGGATCCGAGGAATAGACTCTCATGTTGAATTACCGAGCTGGATCATCCATCTCCCAGCTGGAAATGAAGACCCATCCCTGGTGGTAAGAGAAGCCCTGACAATTCCCAGCTCTCTGGAGAAGCACAGTCGTTCAAACCTTCATTGGTGATGGAACTGGGATGTGATACAAGGAGGAGGGAATGTGCTGGTAGGTTGGGAGGTACAATACCCAGGCTTTTGAGAGACTCTGAAAAGCTGCCACTCATGAGAACCAGGAAACTGGTGGCTTTTGCTGAGTCACTGACACATTAGAAAAAGATATGTGAAGCCCAGGGCTGTGAGGCCCAGAGTTATGAATCACCACTGGAAGCAAGGCATGAAAGTTAGAAAGCCTCATGGGTAGCACCTAAGGAGGTCCTACATGACCAGAGGGCAGAAAAGGCCAAGAATAATGAGCAGAGCCTAATTATGAGGACAGTAGCACTCCAAAGAATCTGAACCCCCAGCTCTGGCAGATCTGCTAATCAGGGCCACAGACCCCACTGGGGTGAGGGGCATCCTACAATTTGGATGAGGACATCGAGTTAGCTCAAGCCTAAAAATGCCATGCAGAGCCACGTGGGCCCCATCCTCTCTCATCAAGGGAGGAAGAGAGGTCTCCAGACTGTAAGACCACACAGGCTCCCGAAGATTTTACCGCCACTGTCACTTCCATCAGACCAATGACTAGAGTTGGGGGCAGACAACACATGGTGGGAAGTGCTGGGGCAGCTTAGGGGAAAGAGGGCTGGCAGGGTCCAGCCTAGGTGGACTGGCCACGCTGGAGATGGTGTACAGGTCTGGGTCTTGAGGGTGATGGATCAAAGGGGGCAGGAGACAAAGGTTGGTAGGGAGAATTTATTTATACAGATACTGTCTTCTACTGTAGGTGGTCTGCCACCCTGGCAAGGACTCCAAGAGATGGTTGCATTCTGCTGCTGGGATGACTCTTGGAACTTTGGAGAAAATTATGGTCCATACTAACTAAGGCTGAAATGGAAACAGTATCAATGAGGAGTGGACAATCTTGGGTGCTATCAGTCTTGCAGAACCACCCTGTGTCAGCTGAAGAGAGCATCGCCCAAGTGCATGCCTTCCCTGGGAGCAGCCTGACTCCATGACTGCTCCAGGAGTGCAGAGAAATAACAAACACCCACCCCCCTGACCTCAAGGTGAGACAACTCTAAAAACCCATCCAACTCCTAAGCTCCCCATGAGATCAGAGACTAACAGGAGTGGCTAGAAAGGAAAGATAAAATAACAAGGAAGTAGTATCCCAGAAACAAGAGAAGTTGCTAAAAGGAGTGTGTGCAAGTCCCTGGGATTTTATTTACTATAATCTAGTTAGAGGGCAGTGAGGCCGAGTGGAGGCAGGTAGACAGGAAACTGGATTGGCTACAGTAATTGAGAAGTTGGGTAGTGGCCACAAGGAGTCTCATTTCTATTTCCCTTACTTTATATATATTTGAAATATGCTATAATAAAAAGTTAAACAGAAAGGGAGTGAATATGAGTGGATATCAACAGCATTTAGGTGGCAAATACAGAAAACCAGGAAACCCAGGTGCCTGGGTAGTAGCTCAGTTGGTTAAGCGTCCAACTCTTGATTTCAGCTCAGGTCATGATGTCAGGATCGTGAGAATGAGTCCCACATTGGCTCCAGGCTCAGCTCAGAGTTTGCTTGTCTCTCTCTCTGCCCCTCCTCCTTGCTTGCACGAATGTGCTCACTCTCTCTTTCTCTGTCTCTAAAATAAATTTTTAAAATCTTAAAAAAAAAAAGAAAAAGAAAAAGAAAATCAGGTAACCAAGACTTACCTTTTCATCATCTCTCTGTGGCACTGTTCTAGGCTCTGGGGACACAGCAGTGAACAAAGCACATGAAAATTCTTGTCCTTTATGAAAATTAGATTCTAGTGGGAGGGAGACAGACAGTGAACAAAGTAATTAGGACTGACAAACTGTTTTTGTGCACTGGTGTGTTGATCTAGCCATTCCTTCCCTCCCATAACGGAATCTTAGTGATACATAACAAGTTCAGGGATGGAGACAGTACAAGAAAAATATTCTATGAAAGCACCAGGACCACAGATTGCATACCTAAGTTCTTCCTGGACCGTGGTGTTGGGCACCCCCTAACCCAACCATAAAGCAGAAATATAGTTTCCTCCTTCTCAAAGCTAGCAGGAGTGATAGCACGGAAAGAACCATCTACAGGTAACCCAGAGCCAACTATGCATTCCACTGTGTGGATTTTTACCATGGGCTCTGAAAGATGCGAAATGACTCTAGCAGCTCCATACCCTACAACCTCTGTCATTCAGATTCCTCGGGAAGACCAGAGTCTCTTTTCCCAAGATGGTGGGCTAAATCTCCTTTATGTGTCACTGGCTCCAATTGACTCATGTGCCCCAAATTAGCCATTGTCCCTGGAAAATACAATGCACTGATTGACTCAGACTAGTCTTATGCTCTTTTCCTGAGCTGAGGGTGGAGTCTTGTTCAAGGACTAATCACATACTATGAACAGCAGGATTTGTTTTGACAGTAGGGTCCACAGGATTTGATGATGAATTTTAAAGAAGTAACAGAGCAGTAATTTCCAATGAGGGTGCTGCCACTCAGAAGGCAGTTTTGGAAATTGGTGGGAGCATTTCTGATTGCTACAATTATTAAAGGGGAACTACTGGCATTGAGTGGGCAGGAGCCAGGGATGCCAGATATCCTGCCCGATACAAGGCAGCTTGCAAAGAGAAAACAGGCCTGAGTCCTGCACAATTTCCATACATCTCATCCAAACTTAAGCCTGAGTACATGCTCTACAACAAGATGGGTTGCAAAGAGATTTATTTTCTGTGATACTGTCACTACCCCTAACCCATATCATAACAAAGAAATCATTTTGCCCCTAACGCTTACAAATAATAAAACTGAGCTCATTTACAAGATTACCATACTTCCTCATTTTTTCACTCTAAGAGTCTGAGTCTGTAATGTGTCTTGACATGTTATCAACGCATCCACTCCAATTAAGGGTATTTCCCTCATCCTCTTATTTTATACCCTTTTAAGAAAAAGACCATAGATATGAGGCTCCTGCAAGATTTTCCCCTGGTCATCAGGGAAGGGCCTCCTACTATCAGATAGGGAAGATGGGACACCCTGATGCCCAGCAGATAGGAAAAAGTGCAGCTGTAGCAAAAAGTCTGCATACATTTGAGGGGGGAAAAAGGCATTTAAATGAGTATTAGAAATATGCATTTTTAAAAGACTACAGTATCTATCCGGGAAAACACTTAAGTTCTATAAATAAATCACAGTGCTTATCCAGGGAAGCAAAATCCAAGGCTCTCATTGTTAGTTTTTCAACTTAGAATACATGGCATGAAGATTGCTCAGCTGTCAAGGGGCTGGTTTTTGTTTTTGTTTTTGTTTTTGTTTTGTCAACATTGGAATAGCTCTGGTTTTCCTAAAACTAGTTTCTAATCTAACATTGGTTTTTAATCAGTGTTCATTTACTCAGATCTCTGCTCTTTCCCATTCCTGAACTTTCTGTTCAGAATGCCTTCTGATTTTCTATCTCTTACATTCAAATGCTTCCCTAGAAGCAGCTGCAAGCATCTCGCCAGTTCATTGCAGACTGTTTAATATCTCTGTCGAGTAACTCATTACCTCAAAATTTAGGGGCTTCAAATAATATTTATTATCTCACTGTGTGCCTGCCTCGGGTCCATGCCTGTGAGGCCTCATCACGTGATGGAAAGATTAGAACAAGAAGTGGCTGGAATAAAGGGCCATTAAGGCTCCTCCCAACCACAAGAGATTACTGTAAGAAGACATCTGCACTAAATGCTTTTTTTGCATTCTCAAGGAGCTTATTTATCTTTGAGAAGAGAAGCTTTGTCTTTCTAGTTCATGTCCCACTTCTGTGGAAGCAGAAGTCAGCATCTATTCAAGCTTATAGATCCTGGGCAGCAGAAGGTACAGATTAAAGCCAGGGCAACATGAGGCAAATGGGTTCGGCACATCAGAAGGTTGAGCGAAATAATTCCTTCATTCAAAATATTTATTGAATACCTTCCATGTGCCAGATTTGTGTTAATTATTGGGAACTGTCCCGGAAGGTAGTTGAAATTTTAATAGCAAGATACCCTCATCTGCCTGAAACTAGGTGAGGGACACAGAAGGATCCAGGCAGAGCTTCTTAATTAATCTTGCAAATTTCAGACATGTGATAGGCTGACATCTTGGTCAAGGTTAATCATGATAGTAGGAATATTTAATATCTGACACGGATGTGGAAAGTCTTCCCTGGACATTCAGTGATGGGACACAGAGGAGCTGTCTTATGTTGCGCTGCTAGAAGCAGAGCCTGAGGAGAGGATCTTGGTTTAAGAGGTTGGTTTAGTGATCTTGGGAGAAGGGGAGCACAGGAAGCAGGATAGAGCAGGAAGAAAGCAAAGCAAGAACGTGGTTTCCTGGAGACGGGAGACAAGCTCCAGTCAGGTCCCACAGGGAGGCTCGGGGTTTTGTTCTACTGTGAGGAAGGGGCACTGATTTCTATCCCTGGGCCATTCATTCCATCACTGGCCACAGTCCATGTGGATTTAGCAACACAACTATCACTTATGACCTTAATGACACTGGGTCCAAGGGTGAGGTGGAAGCACAAGCCTACCTACTGAGTATATTCAAGAGAGAACGGGAAGTGAAAAACTGCAAGCAGCGGGTATGGACACCTCTTCTGAGAAGTATAGCAGCAAGTGAAAGCAGAGACGATGGTCGTGGCTGGGGAGGCACGTGGCTCAGAGGTCTTCTTCCAATGAACAAAATTACATTGTATTTCTATATTGATAGGGATAATCTAATAGAGTGCGAAAGCGATGATGCTGAGAGAGAGGAGAGCTGAGGGGGACAAAGGGGAAAGAAGGCAGTGCACAGGTGGAGGGCGTGGCCCTGGTGCGGATAGGGCATCTGGAGGAACTGGGTGAGAGACAGCCTACCAGAGTGGGTGGCCACGGTGATGGGGCGGCTGTTGGCTTTGCTCTGGACCAGAAAGCATGGTCATGAGTAGACAGCGATGCTCATGGGGGCCTGAGGAAGAGACAAAAAGTGGTGGAGGTCTGAGGAGAGAAGGGAGAGGAAATAGGGACCTAGACAGTGAGGAGGACGAGGAAAATTGGAGGTCATGGATAACTTCCCTAATGCAGGTAGATTTTGAATTGATTTGAAATTCTCTGGGGAGACGGTCTGACACTAACGACTTCTCATACTCTTTCTGTGTCATAGTGTGACCTTTATTTCTGCTACTTTCCTGTTCTCTAGCCAGAACTTCCAAGACACAGATTCATGTTGGCTTTTGTCTCCTAAATATCTCTCATTCTACTTCGTGCTCTTCATCTCAACTCCTAGCATTTTAGGACAAGCTGGCATTTCTTCTTCTTTTTTTTTTTTTATTAAAAGTTTTATTTATTTATTCATGAGAGACAGAGAGAGAGAGGCACAGAGACACAGGCAGAGGGAGAAGCAGGCTCCCTGTGGAGAGCCTGATATGGGACTCAATCCCAGGACACCAGGAACACAACCCAAGCCCAAGGCAGATGCTCAACCACTGAGATACCCAGGTGCCCTGTGTCTTTTTTTTTTTTTTTTTTTTTTTTAGTGTATGTGCTGCTGAAGCGAGAACCAGTTTGTTGTCTTTTCTTACCGAATAATGAGAGTTCTTTTTATCCTGTAGTATCCATGATATTGTATGTATTGTACATAACTTCAGCCACTTCATGTCTTGCATTTATGCCTTCTTTATGGCATCTTTTTATGAACAAATGTCCTTAATTTTAATGTAGTCCAATTTATCAATCTTGTATTTTATAATAAATGGTCTTTGTGACTTGTTTAAAAAAAATCCTTGCTTACCTCGAGGCCATAAATATCTTCCATATTTCTCTTCATGTTTCACAATTTTGCCTTTTACAACTAAGCTTTAATTTAGCAATTGAATGCAGATGAGGCAGGTGGTCTAGCTGAAATACCAAGATTGGAATTTATAAGTCCAATCACATGCTTACATTGTAGGGTCTGAAGTTAATCATCAATGGCCTCATCCTACAGCAAGAAAATAACACGGCTCAGAAGATTTGATATCTTTCCACCAGCATCACTGTTATCCTCTTATGTCACCATTTCCCCATTGAGTTATGTACTGCCACTTTGCTCTTCATTTCTTCTTTCCTCTCAAATATTCCATCTTGATCACTTTTTTCTGCCTTTAGGCTTCCAGTGGCAGTTTCCCCATCCTTGAAAATGTTTCCACTGTCTCCCTTGCTCCTAAAAGATATTTTCACCGGCCTACAATTTCAGGGTGATGGTTATTCCTTGACAATACCACTTCTCTGTCCTCTGGCCTTTGTTGCTGTTGAGGAATCATCTGAAACTCCAACTGCTACTTTATTAAAAACAATGTGTCTTTTTTTCTTCTGGTTCTTCTTTAAAATATGTTTTTCTCTTTGTCATTGCTGTTCTGGTTTTTCTATAATGTGTCCAGATGTGGATTTCTTTTTATTTATGGGGTTTGTATGTATTAGGTATTTGTGTGTGTGTGTATATAAATATAAATATAAGTATAAATATAAATATAAATAAATAAAATATATATATATATATATATATATATATATAGAGAGAGAGAGAGAGAGAGAGAGAGAGAGGGAGAAGATGCTTTATGGGAAGTTCTTAGTAAATATGTCTCCCGATACTCTTATTCTTCACTGTTTCCCTCCCCATTACTTCTGCAGCTCCAATTAAACATATATTAAGTGTCTCAATGTACCCTGCACTTCTTTCCTTCTCTTTCATATTTTATAAGAAATGGGAGCAGGCATTAATGGAGCAAAGTAGGAAGGTATAAGAGTGTTTCAGAGGGAAGAGTATGTGTTACTTGAGCAAAGCCCACAGGAAGCTTGCATGGCCGATGCTCACAGAGAGAAGGGACAGGTAGGAGATGAAGCAAAGACATGGTGGGGAAGGTTGTTGAGGGTTTGTGGTCAAAAGTGGGGACGATTGCAGGATTTAAAGTCATGGCAGCAGGATCATATCTGTGTGTGGAGAAACTCACTCAGCTTTTGGAAGACAGAATGGACCAGACGAAGGCCAGACAGAAGTCAAGAGACTAACTATGAGGCTATCGTGGTGTCTAGGCAAGCAATGACAGCTTGGGGTGCCTGGATGGCTCAGTGATTGAGTGTCTGCCTTCAGGTCAGGTTGTGATCTGGGGTCCTGAGATCGGGCTCCCGACAGGGAGTCTGACTATACTAAGGTTATTAAGAGTACAGAGGAGTGGAAATCCTCCTGGAATGCTTTGGGCAATGTACTTTGAATAACTACCTTCAGGAGAAAATGGAACTATCTAGTTAGCCTGAGAATGGAGAGACTTACTACCCACCATGTAAATTCCTAGAGATTCTCTTGTAGTAAGTTACATACAATAATATTCATAGCAACATGTTTTGTATTAGCAATAAAAGTGGATAAAACTGGAAACAACATAAATATCCTTTAACTGTATAAAAGATAGTTTGAATATATTCATGTAATGCCATACTATACTTTGAACATAATTCAGCTTCCCACATCAACACAATAGAAATTCGATAATGTTGTGGGGATAAAAAAAGAAACCCAAAACAAAAAAGAAAACTAGCTTAGGATGCATACAATAATATGTCCTATAAAGCAGACAAACTAGAAAATGTATAATGTAGTTTAGGGAAGACATACCATGCTGGGAAAACCATAAAGAAAGAGATGATTATCACAGAGACCAGAAAAGTGGTTATTTCCATGGGGGCAGGGGTATGTAATTCAGGAACTGATCACACAGTGGATGTTCTAGTTTAGACACAGGATTCTAAACCTATTTTATATTTGCATAAATAACACATTTACATATAAACAATACATTTATGTTTTATGTACTCTCACAGGCCTGCTCTATTTCATAATATATCTCAGGTTTTAAAAAGCGAAAAGCAAATATCAATTGAATATAGCTACTCAAATGAAGAGCTACAGTAGCTCACACAGACAACATTTTTCAGGAAGTTTTGCTATGAGACAGAGCAGAGCAGTGGTGTTGTAACCAGTAGAGTAGGACAGGTCAATAATAGGCCCTTTTTCTCTTTTTAAAAAGATTTTATTTATTTATTCATGAAAGACACACAGAGAGAGGCAGAGACATAGGTGGAGGGAGAAGCAGGGTCCCTGATGCAGGACTCGATCTCAAGACCCCAGGATCATGACCTGAGCCAAAGGCAGATGATTAACCACCTGGGTGCCCTTATAGGTCCTTTTAAAAATTTTATTTATTTATTTGAGACACAGAGAGAGAGAGAGAGAATGAAAGAGAGAGAACATGAGTGAGAGGGGAGGGGCAGAGGGAGAAGCAGACTCCCTGCTGAGCAGGGATCCCTGGACCCTGAGATCATGACCAGAGGGGAAGGCAGATGCTTAACCCACTGAGCCACCCAGGCTCCAAAGATGGGAAACCAAACAGCCCGTGCTAAGGTGCCTCTGGGAATGAGCCTGTAAAGCAGAAGCAGGAGGTGATACCTAGCAGAGACAGACTAGCCTCAGGCAGCAGAAGCCTACCACCGGCAGATGGGATGGGGAGGAGCCTGCCCTTCCAGAACAGCATGGATGTCTCACTTTTACAACAGTGTGTAGGGCCAGACAGGTGTGGGAAGGAAAGGAAGGAAAGGAAGGAAGGAAGGAAAGATGAGGGGTTGCCCATCTCATTACTCAGAAGTCAAAGGCTAGTGGCTTCTTCTGTGGAGAGGCAAGTGGAGAGGAGGGGATATAAGAATTTCAAGAAGTGTTAGGAAAGTGGGAAACATTTTGCAGAGTGTGGCAGAACCATGAGGGAGTGCTGCGTGCCCACGTGGGGCTTGTGGTCATGAGCGATCACTGACCCCTCCAGCCCGGTGTATAATTCTCCCAGATGACTTGTAACCTCCGGCAGGTGGAGGTGCAGAAGAGCTGGAGGGCTGGGTCCAGGGGTTCACCAGGGTCACACTCAGGCTGGCCGGAAGGAGGCTCTTCAGTTGGTAATGTTCCCCAAAGTCCACTCCCGTATTTTTCTATTACTGTTTCTTGGGACCCCAGCTACCAGAGCCCTACTCTCCCCAGTGACCTCTAGGTCACCATGCCCTCTCCACCTAGCATTGTGTCACTCACCAAGACATCAGGGTTTCACTTACTTAACATCTGATACTAAGTTACTGAACGTTAGGGGGAAAAAAAAAAGGCATTCACTGTCACTAGTCACCAAACACATAGAAGTTAATGGAAAGGGAAAACCCAGTGTGTGGCAACCAGTTTGAAAACATAAACCAGAGAATGCCCAGCGTGGTTAGGAGTCAAATGAAACAAACACTTTCATGTGCAGCTGGTGGGAAGACAAAAGCTTTGCGGGGCGATCTTGCGAGAACTTTGGAAATCTTTAAAAATGTTCCCCCTCTGGGATCCGTGGGTGGCGCAGCGGTTTGGCGCCTGCCTTTGGCCCACGGCGCGATCCTGGAGACTCGGGATAGAATCTCATGTCAGGCTCCTGGTGCATGGAGCCTGCTTCTCCCTCTGCCTGTGTCTCTGCCTCTCTCTCTCTCTGTATGACTATCATAAATTTAAAAAAAATTAAAAAAAAATGTTCCCCCTTTAATTTAGTAACTTCTAGAAATCGTCACTCTGCAAATACATTGGGACATATATAAATATTTCACATCAGGTTCACTCTATTCTTTTAAATAGTAAAGAATTATAAACAGCACAGACGCCCAAGCAACCTAAATAAGAGATCTGCTAAATGTATTATGGCCCACTTGTCTTTTCTTTGCAGCCATCAAGAATAATCATCTAGGTGTGTATTTATTGACACAAATAATACCCACGTATATTTAAGAATAAAGAGGAGCTGCAAAACAACATACAGTTTCTATTTTAGTTAAAAATACGTTTATGTTATTGCTGAGGTCTATCCCCACAGGGCTTCTTCTGTGGATGTCTCTACAGTGTTGGGAATGCCTCAGTTTCCTTTACTCCCTCAGAGAAGTTCCCCTGAAAGGATTGCGGACTCACGTTGACAACTGTGAACCAAACAAAAGTTCTTTTCAAAAGGGCTATTTTGAAGATTATGATTCTGACTTTGGCAGAACTAAGGTGATTGGCAGCGGAAGGCATTCCAGGTAAAATTCCTTAAATAAAAATATGACTTTAAATTATACACACACACACACACACACACACACATATTTAGGTGTTATCTAAATAGAAAAAAGAAACTCTAGCACTATCTGCGCAACTCTGAGGCAAATCTAAGATTATTTCAAAATAAAACTGCCAAAGAGAAACAACAGACCTGCCGGGCAGATGAGCTCCATAAAGTGAAACCCTGGACGGCTCAGCGCGGCTCAGACGCCCGGCCCCAGGGCCTGTCATCTGGGGAGAGCCGCGGCCCCCCGACCGCGGAGGTGACTGCCCCCAGGTCTGCCACGCTCTCGGGCAATCTGGCGAAATAAACAGAATTCTCCTTGCGGCCTGGAAGTGAGATCAAATACGACCCTGACGGCTGGACACAGAAAACACGGTAACTCCCAGCAGAACGACGGCTGGCGGCCACGCACTCGCGCTAAGCCCCCGGGGAGCGCAGGCTGGGCGGCGGGGCGATGCGGCCGCGGGGACAGGGGCAGGGGCAGGGGCCAGGGGCAGGGGCCAGGGGCCAGGGGCAGGGGCAGGGGCCAGGGGCCAGGGGCAGGGGCCAGGGCCAGGGGCAGGGGCCAGGGGCCAGGGGCAGGGGCCAGGGGCCAGGAGCCAGGGGCCAGGGGCCAGGGGACAAGGGCCAGGGGCCAGGGGCAGGGGCCAGGGGCCAGGGGACAAGGGCCAGGGGCCAGGGGCCAGGGGCAGGGGCCAGGGGCCAGGGACCAGGGGACAAGGGCCGGGGCCAGGGGCCAGGGGCAGGGGCCAGGGGCCAGGGACCAGGGGACAAGGGCCGGGGGCAGGGGCCAGGGGCCAGGGGCAGGGGCCAGGGGCCAGGAGCCAGGGGCCAGGGGCCAGGGGACAAGGGCCAGGGGCCAGGGGCAGGGGCCAGGGGCCAGGGGACAAGGGCCAGGGGCCAGGGGCCAGGGGCAGGGGCCAGGGGCCAGGGACCAGGGGACAAGGGCCGGGGCCAGGGGCCAGGGGCCAGGAGCCAGGGGCCAGGGGCTAGCGGTGGCAGCGACGGAAGGGCCAGGCACCGCGACGCCGCAGGGCGAAAGGACGGGACGCTGCCGCTGAGAAAAACAGAAGTGAGAGCGGGGCCCTTGCAGAAACACTGGGAGAGGGAAGGGAGGCACGGCTCGGAGGGTGCACACGGCTGGCACCACGCACACACACACACACACACGGCTGGCACCACGCACACACACACGGCTCGCACCACGCACAGTCACACACATGGTTGCACCACGCACACACACACACACAGCTCGTACCACGCAAATACACACACACAGCTCGCACCACGCACACACACACAGGGCTCACACCAGGCACACACACACACACACACAGGGCTAGCAACACGCACACACAAACACACGGCTGGCAACATGCACACACACACGGCTCGCACTTGCACACATACACACATGGCTCGCACAACGCACACACACACGGCTCGTACCACGCACGCACACACACGGCTGGCACCACTCACAGACACACACATGGTCGCACCACACACACACACACACAGCTCGCACCACGCAAATACACACACACGGCTCGCACCACGCATGCACAGACACGGCTCGCACACACACACACACACACAGGGCTCGCACCATGCACACACACACACACACTGCTGGCACTGCACACACACAAACAGAGCTCGCACCATGTGCACACACACGCGGCTCGCACCACGCAAATACACACACACGGCTCGCACCACGCAAATACACACACACAGCTCGCACCACGCACACACACACACACAGGGCTCGCACCACGCACACACACACACTGCTCGCACCACGCACACACACGGCTGGAACCACGCACACACACACACACACACACACACGGCTGGCACCACGCACACACACAAGGCTCGCACCATGCACAGTCACACACACGGCTCATACCACGCGCGCACACACACAGGGCTCGCACCACACACACACACACACACACGGCTCTCACCATGCACACCCACACACAGGGCTAGCACCACACCTGCACACACACACACACACACGGCTGGCACCGCACACACACACACAGCTCGCACCACGCAAATACACACACACGGCTCGCACCACGCAAATACACACACACAGCTCGCACCACGCACACACACACACACAGGGCTCGCACCACGCACACACACGGCTGGAACCACGCACACACACACACACACACGGCTGGCACCACGCACACACACAAGGCTCGCACCATGCACAGTCACACACACGGCTCATACCACGCGCACACACACAGGGCTCGCACCACGCACACACACACACACGGCTCTCACCATGCACACCCACACACAGGGCTAGCACCACACCTGCACACACACACACACACACGGCTGGCACCGCACACTCACACACACACAGCTCACACCACGTGCGCACACACGAGGCTCGCACCACGCACACACACACACACAGCTTGCACCACGCCTGCACACACACACACGGCTGGCACCATGCACACACACACGGCTCGCACCTGCACACACACACACACGGCTCGCACCACGCACACACACACACACACAGCTCGCACCACGCACACACACGGCTGGAACCACACACACGGCTGGCACCACGCACACACACAAGGCTCGCACCACGCACAGTCACACACACGGCTCGTACCACGTGTGCACACACACAGGGCTCGCACCACGCACACTCACACACGGTTCGCACCACGCACACACACACACACGGCTTGCACCACGCTTGCACACACACACGGTTCGCACCATGCAAATATACACACACGGCTCGCACCACGCACACACAGGGCTCGCACCACGCACACACAGACACACGGCTGGCACCATGCACACACACACGGCTCGCACCACGCACACACATGGCTCGTACCACGCACGCACACACACACACGGCCCGTACCCCGCACACACACACACACACGGCTCGCACCACGCACACACACGGCTCGTACCACACACGCACACACACACACACACAGCCCGCACCATGCACACACACACACACACGGCTGGCACCACGCACACACACACACAGCTCGCACCACGTGCGCACACACGCGGCTCGCACCACGCACACACATAGGGCTCGCACCACGCACACACACACACACGGCTCTCACCATGCACACACACACAGGGCTCGCACCACACCTGCACACACACACACGGCTGGCACCGCACACACACACACAGCTCACACCACGTGCACTCACACGCGGCTCGCACCACGCACACACACACGGCTCACACCACGTGTGCACACACACGGCTCGCACCACGCACACACACACGGCTCACACCACGTGTGCACACACACGGCTCGCACCACGCACACACACACGGCTCGCACCACGCACACACACACACACGTTTCGCACCACGCACACACACACATAGCTTGCACCACGTGTGCACACACATGGCTCGCAGGATGCACAAACACACACACGGCTCGCACCACGCACACACACACACACACGGCTCGCACCACGCACACACACACACATATAGCTCGCACCATGTGCGCACACACACGGCTCGCAGGTTGTACAAACACACACACGGCTTGCATCACACACACACATGGCTCGCACCACCCACACACAAGGCTCGCACCACACACACACACACACACGGCTCACCCCATGCACACACACACACGGCTCCCACCATGCACACACACACAGCTTGCACCACACACACACACACACACACGGCTCGCACCCGCACACACACACGGCTCACACCACCCACACACGGCTCGCACCATGCACACACACACACAGGGCTCGCACCACACCTGCACACACACACACACACTGCTGGCACCGCACACACACAGAGCTCGCACCACGTGCACATACACGCGGCTCACACCACGCCTGCACACACACACGGCTCGCACCACGTGTGCACACACACGGCTCGCACCACGCACACACACACACGGCTCACACCACGTGTGCACACACACGGCTCGCACCACGCACACACACACGGCTCGCACCACGCACACACACACACACACGTTTCGCACCACGCACACACACCCACACACAGGGCTAGCACCACACCTGCACACACACACACACGGCTGGCACCATGCACACACACACACGGCTCGCACCACACACACACACACACACGGCTCGCACCATGCACGCACACACACACGGCTCATACCACACCCACACACACGCCTCGCACCACGCACACACAGAGCTTTCACCACGCACACACACACGACATGCACCACACACACACCCCACACAATATACACACTACATACATATACACCACACACACAACTTACACACATGCAAACATACCCCACATACTGCATACAACATACACACCACACAATCCACATACAAGCACATACAACACAATATATACAACACATACCACACCCACACCCACACATACCCCCCCACAACATAAACCACACACTACACCCACATACAAACACACAAAACAGACACAATACACACACCACACACAACATATACAACATACACACCATTTATACCACATACTCCACACACAATACACACACACTACAGTACATATGCCACATACACATAATACACACCAAACACCAAACATAACATACACCCTACATACATACAATAGACACAATACACACAACATACACAATACACATAACACGCACAATGCATACACTCACATACAGCACACACATCAAATGCATAAAGTAAAAGTAAACACCTAATTCCCTGATCCAAAGTAAGTTATATTATGGACAAATTGCATTTGGTTGTAATGTAACTTAATTTATTCATATTTCTGTCATAAGGTATTTGTCTGCATCTGCCATGTTCCCACACCTCCCTCCTCTCTGCGGGTCTGTGCCTCCTGCAGAGTCTGTGACAAGAGAAGAAACCAGCAGAGTGACTGTTTTTACTGTCAACCGTTCCTCCTCTCTCGGCCCAGACTTGTCTCATCTGCTACCACACCTGCCACTTCCCCTGGCTTGCTTCCTCTGAAGTCCCCTTCTAGAAATACCAAGATTCCAGATCTGCCCTTCTCCTAACTCAGCTAGTTACTATTTGGCCTCCATTTTCCTGCTTCTAAAAATGCTCTGATCACTCACTCAATATTGTTCCCTCTCCTATTCTATTTGTTTTTGTGTTTATCACTTATACCTTCTTTTTTTTTTTTTTTAAGATTTTATTTATTTACTCATGAGAGACACGCAGAGAGGCAGAGACACAGAGGGAGAAGCAGGTTCCTCACAGGGAGCCTGATGTGGGACTCAATCCCAGGACCCTGGGATCATGCCCTGAGCCAAAGGCAGCCGCTCAACTGTTGAGCCACCCAGGCGTCCCACCTTCTCATTAAAATGTGACTTTTCTGTCATTCTATTGGAGTTTGGGAGGTTAAGGACTGTTAATGACCTATGCTGACTTCTCAGTGTTTAAACAAAGTCTCTGAACTAAGTTGTAAATGTGGAAATGACAAAGGGGTCTGGGTAATAGTAATGATTAAACTTATTTCCTCTCATCTGAGATAAAGTTTTGCTTTTATTCCAACCTTGAAGTTTTTCCCAATAAATGTACACAAAAGTATTAACTTGCATATCCACCCCCACCCACAGCCCAGTCCACTGCAGAGCTTCTGAGACCAACCAAGGAGAACCACATTTCAAATAAAATGATCTCAGACTCTTGGCAGTAGGAGTGCCCAGCATGATATACAGTCTGTTTAGGCAGAAATAATAATAACTTTCCACACAGATATAAATTGACTCTAAGCATGCATGACTTTGCATTTTAATCCTCTCACTATCCAGTGGAACCAACTTTCATTAAACAAACTTAAGCCATGGAAAGAAAAGTCACTTATTTAAAAATGAGCTGGAGTCCCTACTCATCCAAACAAATAAGAAAATCATAGACTTAAATTTCTGATAGCATCTGGTTTTGCTGCAGCCTTCAGACACCACACAGGTGAATCTTTAAAGTAGTGTTTCCTGCAGATGAATCCTTAAAGTGAAACTTTCTGCCATTTGCCAGGCTTTCTAAGGGTGAAGTGACTGTCAGCCTTCAAATGCCACCGATACTACATTCTTACTCATATACTTCACACCTTCCTCCCTTACCCACTGCCCTCCATCCCTTCTGCAAACACACACCACATTCAGCAATACCAGAAAGAAGGTGCTGATGAGCCCATGACATTTGTTTTAGTGGTGCTGCTGAGAGGAAACGCAGTTTTTTGTTTTGTTTTTTTTTTTTTAAAGCAGAATTAGTGTGAGAAAGGGGTATTGTAGAGAGTTTCCAAGGAATTGGAAGGGGAAACAAAACAGAACTTCAATCTTTTTTTGAAAAGATGATGGACTTAGGGACACCTGGGTGGCTCAGTTGGTTAAGCATCTGTCTTTGGCTCAGCTCATGATCTCAGGCTCCCTACTCAGCAGAGTCTGCTTCTCCCTCTCCTCTGATGCTCCCTCTCCTCCTTCTCTCTCTCTCTCCTTCAAATAAATAAATAAAATTATAAAAAAAAAGAAAAGAAAAAATAATGGACTTAGATGAGGACTCAGCATTCCCCATCATGGAACTCTGAGAGCAGAATGACTTCTGAGGTCAGGAGCCTTGTCCTTCCTGACATTGCTCTGTCTGCTGAGTCCAGGATGCATTTTTGTTGTGTGAATAAATAGAACTAGTAAAGGGAAAATAGTTAAGTAACAAGCCTGTCTATATGGTCTGAAATAGTATGTAGTTTTAAAAAATGACTTAAATCTCTATGCACTGGCAGGCAAAAAAACTCTAAGACACATATATGGTTAAGTTAAAAAGTTAAACAAAAATATGTATTTGATAAACAGAAGTAAAGTTCCAGAGGCCCATGCACCGGATATAATAAATGTTATCTCTGGAAACAGAAAGGCCAAGAAGACCATGTTTCATCCTCGTTATTTCAATATTTCTTTTTTTTTTTTTTATTTCAATATTTCTAACAAGAGGGCATTCACGTATTACTTGGGTAGAAAAATAAATGTTTCCAGTTGCCAACTGATGTTTTTAGGTTTTGTGTACTTGTGGTAAGTTTTCATATTTTTATTCATTTTTTCAATTTCCTGTTTGCTTCTCATTTTTTTTACTTTACCTTTTTTAAAATTAGTTGTTAGTAATTCCCACTTGTTGATAACATATTTTTACTGCAACAAGTAATGTGTCTAATTTTTTGTTGTGATCTTATGTAATAAACACACACCTATTCACAAAAATTGAACTATACTATTTTTTTAAAGATTTTATTTATTTATTCACGAGAGACACACAGAGAGAGGCAGAGTCATAGGCAGAGAGAGAAGCAGGGTCCCTCTGGGGAGCCCGATGCAGAATTGATCCCAGGACCCCAGGATCACGACCTGAGCCATCCAGGTGCCCCTAAATATACTATTTTCAATCTGCATACCTTTAAAGTAAATACTAGATATTTTCGTGTATCATACTTCTATGTCAGTATTCATAATGACTTCGTCCTATTCCTTTGCACAGATATACTAAAATCCTATAATCTCTTATATTTAGATATTTGTGTTATAGTCTACTTTTAAAAATAAAATGCTAAGAAGTACAAGTTTGGGTTTAATTAGATCATTTTTTTAAAAAAAAGCTATAGTAGTGTCAGTTATTACCCAGGAAAGTTGCACTAATTTAAATTTGTAGTGTATATGAATTCATGTTCCCCTATCAATATAAGGAATCACTTTAGCATTAAAAAAAACCCTTTGCTATATGATAAGAGAGAAATAAAATCATGTTGTTTTAATGTATCATTCTTTAGGTATAAATAAAAAATGTTAATATTTGTCTTTAATTCTTTAGGGCAGTACTTGTTCATGGATATTCATTTTACCTAGTGGGTTTTCATTTTTCTTATTGATTTATAAGTTTTCATTATATACTAAGGTTATGAGGTCACAACATATATTGAAATATTTTTTACCAGGTCCTATAACTTTAAACATTGTCTCTCTCTCTTTTTTTCTTTTGTTCATAAGAAGCTCTAAGTTCTTATTTATTAAAATTAAGTAATATGTTCCCTTATTGATTTTTCCTTAGGGTCATTTTTTTTCCTTAGGGTCATTTTTAAACCATAACCCAAAATTTACAAGTAAGAAAATATAAATTCTCAAAGCACTAGCATAGTTTTGATTTTTACCTTTAAATATTTAAGATATAAATAAAAAAATATGCCAGTGTGCACAAAACATAAGAACATGAATTTAAAACCTAAAGACTTTAATTCTCCTGGAATCACTTACTTAATTTATATGCAAACAGGAAGTGAAATTTATTTTTTCCCTACATGGTTAATTATCCTGATACCAGTAAATAAATATCATTTATTTATCTACTGTTTTGTAATACTGTTTTCATTATGTACCAAGTTTTTACATAAACGAGTTCACTTCTGAATGTTCATTCATTCATTCCCTCCTTTTTTCATTGAACCAATTTTTGTTGAGGAAATACTACATTCTAGGCACTGTTGTAGGCACAAGTGATACAGGCAAGATACCTGCCTTTTCTGGCTTTTGTTCAACAAGTAGTCACAGGCAATGAATAAACTGTGATAAGTAGGAAAAAGAGAAACCATACCAAATAATGCAGTAGAGTAACAGTGTGGACAGGAGGACAGATATTTTAGCTAAAGTAGTCAGAACAGGCCTCAGTGAAGAATGATAACTGAGCAGACACCTGAAAGAAGCAAAAAGAACGTGAATAATGCAAGGGAATCTCACGTGTAGTACAGAAAAATAACTTGTGAAAGTCTAGGGGTAGAAGAACAGCAAGTGCAAAGACACTGGGGCAGGAACAGGTTTGGTATTTGGAGGCGAGGGTGAGCAAAAAAAGCCTAAAGCAGCTAGATGGAAATCAGTGGGCAGAAGTTCAGAGATTTAGAGAGGGGTCTTTGCAGGCCATGAGATGAAGATTCTGTAGCTAGGGAGTGTGGTCAAATTCCCATTGCTAGAAAGAACACCCTCATGGAGCACTGTGTGGAGGGAAGACACAGAAACAGGAGCAGGACTGGGAAGGCCAGTTAGGAAGCACTTGGGGTCATCCAAGAGGGGGTGAGGCAGTAGTTCCCAGGATGGTTGGGATCGATCAACCTCAAGATGTGTAGCTATGTTCCAGCTTATGGGACTTGGTGATTTGCTGGATAGAAGAGAAGGGTATTTGGATATGGTAACTGAGGTGTTGAAAACTTGGTGATGCACACAGTTCCAGGTAGGAACATCCAGAGCTTGGTCTTAAATATGCTAAGGCTGAGATTCTTTCTCCCTGTCACGTGGTGGCATTAAGCAGGTGGTGGGACCCTTCTCAGGAGGAAGGTTCTGGCTGGAAATACAAGTTTGGGAGGGTCATTAGCATTCCTGAGTGTGCAGGGACAGAAGGTCTCCTAGACAGGAAGTGTAAATGGGAGGCTCAGAGGTGGGGAAGGGAAGGAAAATGTAAATGGAGGGACAGCCAGTGCAGGAGGCCAGGGGACAGTGCCCTGAACCCCAAAGAGGAAAGTGCTTTAAGAAGGAGAGGAGGTCTGCTTCTGCAGAGCTGCTGAGGGATAAGATGGGCACTGCCAAAGGACCGTTGGGTTTCGTCACTGGCCAGAGTTGTTACAGTGGAGGAGCAAGGCTCCCAGCTGAAGAGAGTAGGGGTGAAGATCCAGATATGGGGAAAACAGAAACAGGCATCACACAGAAAAAAAATACTAAAATAAAAATCAACACATACATTTCCAGCTGACCTGTTTTTATTTTATTTGTATTTGTATCAAGTTCATTTCACTTGAAGAGATCATACATTCATATGGTTCAAAATTCCAAAGTTACCAGAGGCAGAAAAATTAAAAAAAATTCTCCCTTTTGTCAATGTTTCCAGAATATGCATTTCCTCCCACGTGGAGGTCCACAATGTCACCATTTCTTGAATATTATATCAGAAATATTTTATGCATATGCAGGCACAATTATATTTCTTCTTTCTTTTTCCCTTTTTATATAATCAGTCACACAGAGCTCTGCCTGTTGCTTTCTTCACTTAAAATATACTAGAGATTACTTAATACCAATAACTAAGGAACATTCTTGTTCTTAGGAAAAAATTCTAAAGAAAAAGTCTCTAAGTAAATGAAGAAAGACTCTATAAGAGAAACACAAGACCATAAGTAAGAAATGGCAAGATTAAACAGACAAATAAATGGGAAGATCATACAGAAATGAAGATCAATTGGAAGATATACAAGGGATAAGAGATAATCGACAAAAATGTAGAGAAATAGAAGGTAGTAATGAGGAAAGTGAACAATGGAGACTGGAAGTTTAGAATAATCAGAGAAAAGATAAAAGAGATTGAAGACTACAACATAAAACAGTCTGCGTGGCTAGACTCTCCCTATTTGTAACGACAATAATAACAGGAACGGTAAAACGGGGCATATACTTGAATATGATTTTAAAATATGATTTTAAAAACTTTTTAAAAACTTCCTGATGTAAAAGCATGCATGATTCTAAGTGAGAAAAGCACACACTATGTCTGAGAAGCTGATGAGAATCTTCAAGGGACACACACATCCTAGTGAGGTTACCCAGCCTTAAAGGTAAAGACAGACTCCTTTGCGGGCAAAAGGATGGTCTAGTTTCTGATTTCTTTCTTTCCTCTTTTTTTTTTTAAGGTTTGTTTTATCTATCTATCTATCTATCTATCTATCTATCTATCTATGAGAGAGCAAGAAAGCACAAGCAGGGGGAGGGGCAGAAGCAGACTCCTTGCTAAGCAAGGAGCCCTACATTGCGCTTGATCCCAGCACACCAGGATCATGACTTGAGCTGCAGGCAGATGCTTACCCAACTGAGCCCCCTAGGTACCCTGGCTTCTGATTTCTTCACAGCAATGATCGATACCTGAAGACAATGCAGCAGTAACTCTGAAGACAGTGGAGCAAGAACTCTAAGATTAAAAACAGAGTAACAACAAGTCCATGACATGAGAACTTTATTTCCAACCAAGCTTTCC
Organism: Canis lupus familiaris; assembly: GCF_011100685.1. Lineage (NCBI taxonomy): Eukaryota > Metazoa > Chordata > Mammalia > Carnivora > Canidae > Canis > Canis lupus. Next base: position 55,784,654 of record NC_049243.1, on the reverse strand, counting down.
TTCAAATGAACAGACAGCAAACATTTTTGAAGTTGCACAAATTCAGAGACCATGACCCCCAGGAGACATTCCTGGGGAACTCTCAGAGGAGGAATTACAGTCAACCCAAAGCACTGCTGCGATGCTGCAAGACTGGCACTGAAGGGGGTGACAAAGGGCAAGGAGAGGAATGTGCAAACTACACACACTGATGCAGAGGTCATGTGATGGAGGGCCACACGTAGATGAGAATGGGAGGGACAGGCAATCCCTTAGTGATCACTGAAAGTCTGCATGAGCGAGTGGACAATGCTGCTCAAATGTAAACACTGAAAAATATATGACTGATAAAATCAGGTTATAGAAGAAAAAGAGGGAGGGAGAAGGTTCTAATGTCATCAGTGCTGTCTAAAAATTAATGAGTAAAAGAGTGGGTAATATTGAATTTATACAAGGAGTGCCTGGGTGGTTCTGTCAGTTAAGTGGCTGATTCTTGGTTTTAGCTCGGGTAATGATCTCAGAGTGGTGAGATCGAAGCCCACATCCAGCTCTGTGCTCAGCAGGGAGTCCCCTTGAAGATTCTCTCCCACTGCCCCTCCTCACACTCTCTCTCTCTGTCTCTCAAATAATAAATAAATCTTTCAAAAAATACTATATTTATACAAGTATAGCCAGTAAAATGAGATTACATACCTTAAACGTAAACTCTATACAAAAAGCAAAGAAAACAAACGATATAAAGACTTTTAAAAAAATGCCCTAAAAACTGAAATACAACAGAAAATAATGGGACAGAGCTAATACCAAATGTATGCATTAATCATTAAATGAAAATGGGATTGAATCATGTAATAAAAGAGAAAGATCTTCAGATTTTATCACAAAGCAAAACCCAACTCTATGCTATGCACAAGAGACACACCTCATAAAAGTGATTCAATTCAGTTAAAGAGATGAGCAAAGTATAGCAAAGCGTATACAAATAAAAGGAAGCTGTGCTCCTGATAGGAAAGTCAGACAGAGTAGAGTTCTGCCCCCAAACCATTAGAAATGACAGGAAGGGCACTTTGTTATGATCTAAATACCCAGCAGCAATATTCCCAAGGAAACTGTAGGAGACCGAACGGGAAACAGACGCAACCCACAGCAGGGAGAGATTTTAATTCACCTGTAAGCATATGACAGATTCATAGGATAATAAGCATCAAAAATCAAAAGACACAGTAATATTAATAAGCTGGGAGAAAATATTTTCATTATGTCCGGGACAGAATACTGAGCTTCAGATACCAAAAAAGCTCTTAGAAATTGAGGGGAAAAGCAAAAACTTAATTAAAAAACAAAAAACAAACAAACAAAAAACACCATGCAAAGGATATAGACTGCTCACTGAAACACCAATGCGAATAACCCTTCCACATATGAAAGAATGCCCAACCTAACCCATGAGAAGAAAACTAGTTATAAAAATTACAATGAGGGGTATCTGGGTGGCTCAGTGGTTGAGTATCTGCCTTTGGCTCAGGACATGATTCCTGCGGTCCTGGGATGGAGTCTTGCTTCTCCCTCTGCCTATATCTCTGCCTCTCTCTGTGTCTCTCATGAACAAATAAATAAGATGTCTAAAAAAATATTGCACTAAGATGCAGTTTCTCAGCAAACAGATTCCCAACTTTTACAATACACTGCAGGACTGCGATTCTCTTACAGAGCTGATGGTGTGAATGATCACAATGCTCCAGGTGGAGGAGGTCATCTTGGCAAATCCAAAGGCATTTTCATGGGGTCCGTGAAGTATATTCAGGTGGCCCCCACAGTTCACGGGTACAGCAAGAACTGCCCTGACAGAAAGAAAACAAGAAAGGATGTGTTGTTAGTGTTAATGAGATTCAGCAATAAAAATAGAGGTCATCCCGTTGTCTGAATTTCAGATAAACAATGCATTATTTTAGTAGACGAATGTCCCCTGCAATAAGTATGTCCCCTGTAGTTTTTGTGACATACTCTCAGTACCTCTGGTTAGAAGTTTGAGGCAAGGAGGGCACCTGGGTGGCTCAGTGGTTGAGCGTGTGCCTTTGGCTCAGGTCCCATATTGGACTCCCCGCAGGGAGCCTGTTTCTCCCTCTCTCTGCCTCCCTCTCTGTGTGTCTCTTATGAATAAATAAATAAAATCTTAAAAAAAAAAAAAAAAAGACTTCACATGGGACTTCAGTTACACAGGCCAGGCCCTCCCTCCAGCCCCCATGCCTCCTACCCTGACCACTTTCTAGTTTGATAAACACACTAACTGGGCTTTATGAGCTCAGAGCCTTAGATCTCTGGCTGAGTGGAGGCCTCCATGGTGAGGGATGGGCCTGAGCAGACCCACCTCTCAAGAAATACTGGGGCTGGAGTTGTCATGAGTATGGACAGCCAATGAGGCCAAGAAGCAGCCTCCAGCACTTGCAATAAACAGCAGCCACATCTGCTAATAATCACCATAGGAAGAAGCAGAGTTGAAGGATTGAGAGTGGATGTGTTTCTGCTTCATTCTGCCCTGGACAGCTCTAGGTGGCAGAACAGCTTTCTCCCAGATAAACGTCACCTGCAAAATTCAAATGAGAACCTCTAAGGTTTGGGCTGATGAAATTATAGAAAGTACCATAAAATCATAGCTCTGCAAAGGAGCTGTGAGGCTGGCCTCCCTTTGTTTGCAGTTAAGGACTGAGGAATGTGAGTGCCAGGCAGGTGCAGTATCTTGCACAGCTCAAACAGAAACTGCTAAATGTCCTCGGCTAAATGCACCACCATTGTCATTGCACACTATATAAAACATTATTCGTAAAGGATGGTGTGATGATCTGTACACACACCTGCACACTCCTCAGACTCTCATCAAGAGGTGGAGGCTAGGTTTCTCACCTTACATCCGGGCCAACCTTAGTGACTCCCTTGTAATCAATAGCTCATAGCAGAAGTGAGCAACACAGCTTCCGGAGGTAGGTGAGAAAAGCTTGCTAGCTCCTGCTTCCTTCAATCTTGGGTTGCTCGCCTTAGAGCACTGAGCTACCATGATGCTACAATGTTGGAAGGAAGTCAAGGCCACAGGAGGAGGCCATATGTGGGTGGGGCAGCTGGCCACCTCCAGGCAACCACCAGCATCAACGTTTCCTTCCTACTACTAACAACTTTGAGATGGGAAGTGAAGAAAAAAAACTCACTCCTGGACTACTTTATGGTCACTTGAGGCCAACAAAAGTCAAAATACTATACTTGCTTGGGGAAGATAATGAAATAAAACCTAGTTTTAAATTTTGACTTTCTGCAGCACACATTCTTTGGGGGAACAAACATAAGGAAGTCCCTAGAGGTTGTTCTTTTTTAAAAGATCAGGAGATTTTCAGATAATAAACACTTGATTAGCAATCCAGTTCCCAAGCAAATAGCTAGGCAATTAATCACATGTAGACAAAACTTTTCCTGTGGAGAAAATTTTGTTGTTGTTGGAAAATATAGCTTTGCTTCAAAAAGTATTTGAAAGGAAAAGCAAACCAGGGGCCTCTCTGCTCTGAAGTGCAATATGGCTAACTTACTTCCATAATGTAAACGTGATTTCTTTTCCCTGATTCTCACAGGCAAAATAAACAGGGAAGCAGGGTGAGGTCTTGAGTGGGTCTCAAGTGTCCTCAATTGCCCCTGAACCTGCCTGACGACAATTCATCCAGAAACATGGAAAACCAAAGTATTGTATTAAGTGTTTCTACTAGGTTCCTAGAGCTACTCTAGCAAATTACCTCACACTTGGAGGCTTAAGATAACAGAATTTTATTTTCTCACACTTTTGGAGACTAGAATCCTCCATGGAGGTGTAGGCAAGAGCCATATTCTCCCTGAAGTCTCGAGGGGAGAAGCCTTGCTGGCCTTTCCGGCTTCTCATGCTGTCCGGCCAACAATCCTCCATGTCTCTTTAGGTATGGCAGTCTTACTTCACTCCGTGCCTCTGTCCTCACACAGCATTCTTCTCTGTGTGTGTGTCTGCATCTTCTTTCCATTTCTCACAAGGATACCTATCAGATTGCATTTAGGGCCTCTATTTCAGGGTGCTCTCATCTTAACTGGATTATATTTGTAAAGACCCTATTTCCAAATAAGGCCATATTTGTGGATCCCAGGGGTCAGGACTTGGAAACAGAGTTTTTGGAAACACAGTTCAACTTGTAGCAGTGTCCTAAACAGAGATCTAAATAGAGGGCTGTGGTTGTGGGGATAGTAGGGTAATTAACTGCAGGACATCCCATGGCTACTTCTTTTGTAGTCTGGAGAACTTGGATTCAAATACTGACTAGTTGTGAAGCTGTGCAAAAACTCTTTCTCCCCTCGGTCTCAGAGGACTTATCTGTAAGTGGGGATTAATTGAGATAAGTGTGGCCCCAGACCAGCAGCCTGGGCATTACCTCATGAGAATTGCTAAAGTCAGGTCCCAGCCCAGACCAACTGAGCTGGAGTCTGCATCTAAACTAAATCTCCAGATGACTCAGAAGCACAGTGAAGTTTGAAGAGCACTTAGCACAGTCCTTGGGTCATAACAGTTTGCCAATAAATGCTACCCCCTAAATGCTATAAAGGCACTTCAATAAAGCAGTTCAGTTAAGAAATAGAGGATCATAAGGGAAGGGGGTTAAAATAAAACAAGATGAAATCAGAGAGAGTGAGACAAACCATAAGGGACTCTTAGTCATGGGAAACAGAGGGTCACTGGAGGGGAGGAAGGTGGAGGGATGGCATAACTGGGTGATGGACATTAAGGAGGGCACAGGATGTAATGAGCACTGGGTATTATAGAAGACTGATGAATCCCTGAACTCTACCTCTGAAACTAATAACATGCTATATGTTGATTAATTGAATTTAAATAATAAAATATATTTTTTAAAGTTGAGTTAATATTTAATAACTGTGGACTAAAATAAAAAAAGGAGAAAGGATGGGGGTAGGCCATTTTCCAACTATCCAAAAAGAAATTAGTTAACTAGCAATAGGCTGGTAGTGAGATATTAACTTTTAGGATTCTTTGTGAATATTTAAAAAAAAAATTTTTAGTTTAAGAAAATATTGTTCACATTAATCAGGAAAAAGAAATCCAGTGAGGGGAGAGGGTTCAGATACATTTTTAAGATTGTGTTATCTAATGAATACCTGGGTGGCTCAGTCGCTTAAGCGTCTGCCTTTGGCTCAGGTCATGATCCCAGGGTCCTGGGATGAAGCCCCACATTGGGCTCCCTGCTCAGCAGGCAGTCAGCTTCTCCCTCTGACCCTCCCCACCCCCACCTCCACTCCTGCTTGTGCTCTCTTTAATAAATAAATAATTTTTTTTTTTATTAGAAAGAAGACTATGTTATCTGAAAGAAACAGTGAATTTGGAGATTACTGGTGTGTAATTCTTGTGAAAATTTTAAAAATTATTTAAAAGTATAAACAACAACAAAAACAAACCCAAAGCTTGATAGTCATGTTTCTCTCCCTCCAAACAACAAAGAAGCTGAGCAAACTGGAAATCAGTGACTTTTCTTACATTTACCAGGGAAATGAGGTCAAAGGATAAACCTGTACCCTGAACACTGGAGAGATAGGTGAGGACAGAGACCACAGACCAGCTAATCTGAGGCAAAAGTTGCTAGCACCAGAACAGGCAGGAACATGCATGTGCTTTAGAAATTGCTGGAAGCTGAGGATGGACTAGCTTGAGAGTTAAAAGATCCTGGAGACCCAGTCTAAGCAAGGATCCCCCACATTTTCACAGAGTTCTACCTCCAGCACCCTCAGTGGGATCTCACGGTGAATAAAGGAGAAAAGTCCCTTCATGTCTGACAATGGGTAAGGCAGGGGAATAGCCATTCTGAAATACATCATGACAAACACCTACCCAGCAAGAGAAAAGACTTCCCTGGAGCCTTCATGGGGAAAGGAACATCCAGCCAGCCCCTTTAGCCTTGTCATCTCACCTCATGGGAAGGAAAATTAGCTGAGAAAATCTTACCAGACTCACAGCCAGGGGTACAGACTCACTGAAACACTGAGACCTAATTATAGAATTATATATCGATTCCCCTCTCTACCCCCTTACCACCAAATCAGTAGGTTCGCTGTACAGTAATGGGGGTAGAGCTAAAAGAACCGCAAGGACCGGGATCCCTGGGTGGCGCAGTGGTTTGGCGCCTGCCTTTGGCCCAGGGCATGATCCTGGAGACCCGGGATCGAATCCCACATCAGGCTCCCGGTGCATGGAGCCTGCTTCTCCCTCTGCCTCTCTCTCTCTCTCTCTCTCTCTCTCTCTCTCTGTGTGACTATCATAAATAAATAAAAATTAAAGAAAAAAAAATTTAAAAAAAAAAAAAAAAAAAAAAGAACCGCAAGGACCAAACTCTACCTAAGGAGGAATTCCTAGGGAAACCCAAAGACAATGGAGAGACAAAAACCAGGACACTAGAGGAAACTGAAGTCTCTGATAAGTACAGCTACAATAAATGCATCCTGACTCCTAGGGAGATAAAAATAAACTTCACAACAAAGGCCCATCTACTTAATTCCTATTACCCAGTACATCACATCTAGTTTTTTTTTTTTTTTAAAGATTTTATTTATTTATTCATGAGAGACACACAGAGAGAAAGAAAGGCAGAGACACAGGTAGAGGGAGATGCAGGCTCCATGCAGGGAGCCTGACATAGGACTCGATCCCAGGTCTCCAGGATCACGCCCTGGGCTGAAGGTGGTGCTAAATCACTGAGCCACCAGGGCTGTCCACATCTAGCTTTTAGCAGAAAGTTAAAAGGCCTGCCAAAAGCCAAGAGAAAAATCAAAATCTGAAGAGACAAAGCAAGCATCAGAACCAGTCAGCTATGGCAGATATTGTGGAATTATCAGATTGAGAATTTAAAATAACCATAAATAAAGATGCTAAGCACTCTAATAAAAAGAGGACATAGCATGCAAGAACAGATGGGCAATGTAAGCAGAGGGATGGAGACTTGAACTCAAAGGTAATCAGAGAAATCAAAACAACTCAAACAAATGCAAAATGCTTTTAATAGGCTCAGAGGTAGACTGGGAACAGCTGAAGAAAGGATCAGTGAGCTTGAAGACACAGCTGAAGAAAGCATCAGTGAACTTGAAGACGTTCAATAGAAACCTCTCACTGAACTGCAAAGAGAAAAAAAAGAATGAAAAAAAAAAAAACGAGCAGAATATCCAAGAACTGTGGGACAATTACAAAAGGTATAACATAAGCTAATGAGAATTCCAGGAGAAGCAAGAGAGAGAAAGAAGTAGAAGAAATATTTGAAGTAATGTTAGCAGGCAATTTTGCAATATTATTGACAGAAATTAAAACACAGATTCTAGAAGGTAAAAACAAACAAAAAAGTGACAAATACCAAAAAAGCTACACCAAAACATATTGTACTCAAACTGCAGAAAACCAAAGACAAAGACAAAATCTTGAAAGAAGCCAAAGAAATAAAAAAACATCTCACATATAGAGAAACAAGGACAAGCATTACAACCACACTTCTTCTCAGGAACCAAGCAAGCAAGAGAGTGGAAAGAAATACTCAGAATTTTAAAAGAAACAAAAAAACTCCAATGTTTTGGATGTACCAAAACATTGTTGGTACCCAGTAAAATGTACCCCAGTAAAATTATCCTTCAAAGGTAAAGGAGAAATAAAGACTTTCTCAGAATAAAACCCAAAGGCATTTGTTACCAGTAGAATACACTGTAAGAAATGTGAAAGTTTCTTCAAAGAGAAGGAAATGGATAAAGGAATCAGAAACTCAGATCTATGTAGAGAAAGAAGGACTCAGAGAAGGAATAAAGGAAGACTCTGAGGTTGTCCTTGGAAGCTCATACCACCAACAATGTTGAATTTGAACTGAACCCCATACTCCTGGAAAGCAGCAAGGAGTAAGAGATATCCCATCTATGCTTTGCCTTCCAGGAAATGGCATATTGCCAAAAAACTCTCCTCCACATATGACTTTGATGAGACTCACAGGACACCCCCACCTCCCACAACCTTGATTACCTAAGTAGGACAAGACCAGACATAGATCCTACAGTCTCATTCTTTGCCTCATAAATGAGCTGAACTGTTTTGTCCTCACTGATCAATGGGAACAAAATGCTTGTTAATCAAACTTTGGTTAAGCTTCTCTTCTGCCTCCAGGTGCCTGAACTTTAGCCCATCCACAGCCTGAGCCAGTCGACAACACCTCCTGAGAACAGGCTGGCCTCAGAGGAAAACATTCTCTGATGTATGATCTGATCATGCTCCCCTTTCACTCACTTTTCCACACCAGGCTTTCAAATATCCTTGTTTATCTCTCTTTATCAAAGAAAGCCTGGAGACACCTGCAGATATGGTCATGACATTCTCCACATTTCCATGGTCCCCACATCCCCCAATTGCAAAAGGCTTCATTCCCCACATGCTACACCCCACGCCTTGCAATAATCCTTTTGAATAAAGTCTCTCCTATTAAGTCCAGACTTGTTTCTTATGTGACATGAAATTTGGCCTCTGCTCTGCACTAGCTTCATGTCAGAGCTTGCCAATCTCATGCTCCCATCGCTCAGCGATGATCAGTTCTAGTCAGTGTCCAGTCTGGACAAGCTTCTGGATGGGCTTCCTTTGCCTTTATGTGCTCACAACACTGAGACATTTTGCCACCTTGCTCTTTAGGCATTTGAGCAGAAAGGCACAGATCTCTGCATCTATTGCTGTTGCTGACTCTCTCTGTATGTGCTTTATGAGTCTGAAAGGTTTTTTTCTTTCTTTCTGAGCAAAAAAAAAAATCCCTCTCTGTTTCTTAGGCTAACTTTTGATTTTTTTTTTTTCTCATAGAGTTGCACTTACAATTTTACAATTAACTGTGCCTAGAATAGGGCCTCCTGACAATACTTTTAGGCAGAGAATTAGAGTAACATTTGTTTAAGGGAAAAAAAGGCTATATGTTTTGTATAGAACTGAACATTTTTAATTGAATCAAAGGATAGTTTTTGGAAGCTACAGTTCTACTGATTTTATTACCAGAACTATGATTAAATCAGTTTATTCTATATTCAAATTATGTAACATTCTGTAATTATGAATTGTCAAAAGCAGTTTTAACAGAAGCCATGTTTTAAGGTTGCTAGGAGAGACCAGACAATGCATCCCACGTTTATTTACTCATTCAGATTATGTTTTGTTAAATGCCTTCCCTGTGTGAGGTCCTATGGCTGTGATGGGAAAACAGCAAAAAACAAATCAGACATGGGTCCCCCCGCCATACATACCTTGAGGAGCTCACTAAACAATTTTTTTTATTACAAATATGTAAAGTTCTGCCAAGGAGAACTAACCTGCCCAAAGGTAAGGAGTTGAGTATGGGTGTCAGCTTAGGGCAAAATTAGAGAGATGATCTTCTGAGAAACAACAAAGAAAACTAATTGGTTGTTATGCAAACTGTGCAGAGATTTGCACCTGGTGCCTCTGGGCTCTGCTTATACTTCAAATGTTGGTATGAATCTATAAGTAATTAGCACAATATTTTGCACATACTAGGTACTCAATATATGAAAAATATAATCAGGCAGCTCCTTGGTATTCTTTTGTATTAGGGGATTGTGTTTCAGAATGATCTGCTTCTAAAAGATCTGTTATTTACATTTGGCTACTGTGATTATTCAAAGATGAACTGAGGGAGCACTTTGGGAGAAGGGATTGGAGGGGTGGGTATCTGGAAATTTAAACAGAAGCTGAAAGCAAAACAAAACCAAAATCACACTCAAAGTAAAAATCACTCAAATGCTCGTCATTCAGCGTGTATTCAGTGTATATTTATCAAGGTCCACATGCTAACCTCTGGGTGTCAGTGAACATAAAACAGCAAAGGGCCCTAGATCTTGGATTCCAGGGGCAGAAGGCAAACAATAAACAAGTAAATATATAAGAAAACAAGGTCAATTCAGGGAGTGTGAAATGCTGAGACTTTGATGATTAGACTTTAAAGCAGAGGCATGAAATATGTATGTTCATTCCTTCCCTGAGCCCTCAGAGAAAACCTCTAGTAACTTGGGAGATGGGGCTTGATGCACTTTTTTTTTTTTTTTTTTTTTTTTTTTTAATGATAGGCATGCAGTGAGAGAGAGAGAGAGGCAGAGACACAGGCAGAGGGAGAAGCAGGCTCCATGCACCGGGAGCCCGACGTGGGATTCGATCCCGGGTCTCCAGGATCGCGCCCTGGGCCAAAGGCAGGCGCCAAACCGCTGCGCCACCCAGGGATCCCTTGATGCACTTTTTTTGCAGGTTTTTCCTTCGAGGGGTAGCAAAAAGACATGGCTTGAGTGAGCTATAAATCATCTTCCTTTAAAAGTTCTACGAATTAGCAGCATTATCAACAACAACCAAACTATGGAGAGAGCCCAAATGTCTATTGACTGATGAATGGATAGAGAAGAGGTGGTAATTCTATATACTATGAAATATTACTCAGCCATCAAAAGGAATGAAATCTTGCCATTTGCAACAACATGGATGGAGCTAGAGTATATGATACTACAGGAAATAAGTCAGTCTGAGAAAGACAAATACTCCATGGTTTCACTCGTGTGGAATTTACAAAAGAACATAGATGAACATATGGCAAGAGGGAAAAGAAAAAAAGGAGAGAGGGAAACAAGCCATAAGTGACTCTTAATGACAGAGAACAAACTAAAGGTTGATGGAGGGAGGTTGGTGGGGGATGGGCTAGATGGGTGATGGGGATTTACAGGGCACTTGTGATGAGCACTGGGTGTTGTATGCAAGTGATGAATCACTGAATTCTACTCCTGAGACCAATATTTTACAGTATATTAATGAAGAAATTTTGAATTTAAAGCTCCATAAATTATCTTTAAGCCAACCTCAGAATATATGCAATCTAAATAAAATAGATAACATGCTTTGCAAGCAATCAGACTAAATTTTTAGACTGCTGCTCCAATCTAGATCCTTCTATGTAGCTATCATTCACATGCAGAAATAGAAGCACACAGATATGTTTTTGGAAACAAAAATGAGATTGCAACCTGCACATTCTTCTCTATAACTTTCCTTTTTCACCAACCAGCCATAATTGTACTAAGAACATATTTACAAGTAAGTCCATATAAATCTGTACTGTACTGTGTTTGTGGATGTACCGCAGACTTCTCATCCTCCCATGTTTGATTGTTTTCAATTGTCTGACATCCAAGCAACACCCCAAAGAATATTCTTACACATCAGTATATCATACATACTGTGCTATTATAGCTGTGAGACAAATTCTTGGAAGTTAGACTGCCAGCTTATAGGATATAAATGCTTAAAATGCTGATAGGCCTGGCTAACTCAACCCTTTGCCATAATACTTTATTAGCAATTTTTTAAATAACTATCAACCCTAAAGAAAACATATGCACACACAAATAATTGTTATTTAAATTTGCATTTTCTTGGTTACTAGTGAGGTTTAGATTCTTTTACCAGTTTTTTTTTTTTTAATTGGTTGTATTTACTTTGTGAATTGCAGGTGTATATTCTTTGCTCATTTTTCTATTGAATTGTTTTTCTCTTATTATTAGAAACTCTTTATACAGTAGAGATATTAATGCATTGCTTGCTAAATATTGCAAATGTGTTCTCCTAAAGCCATCTTTTATTTAAATAGACAAATATATTAATCATTTACACCAGTGTTTCTCAAACTGTGGTTAGTGGAATCCTGCAAAAGAATCATGTGGAGTGCTTGTTAAAAAATGGAGGGCCCAAGCACTGTATGAGAAGCTTTAGGATAAGACACAGGATTTTGTGTGTCTTCTCAAATCTCCAAGTGGTATAACCAACCATTGTTTCATTGTCTTATGTTTATATCTTACATGATTATAAAAAAAAAGCATATGCTTTTGAATATATTTAGATTTTAATCCATCTTAAATTTACTTTTGCTCCTGTTGTGAGGCAAAATGTTTAAATGTACTGTAATTTATTTTTAATCTTATTTTAATTATAGCGATAGCATTTATAAACCATTTTTTTCTACTAAAGTGTCATGTTTATCACATATTGTAGAGTTTCACATCCCTGTAGTTGGTAAAAGAAATATCCCTTTTTTCCCCTAAAATATCATATATTTATAAAGAATTCACAACATGTAGAAAAACACTAAGGAGAACTTTTTAAAAAATCCAACCTGTAGCAGGTTAACTAGTGTCCCCCAAAATTCATGTCCATCTTGAACATGTGGTATCATTTGGAAATAGGGTCTTTGCAGATGTAATTAAGTTAATATGAGGTCATGTTGGGTTAGAGTGGGTCCTAATTCCATCACTGGTGTCCTTATAAGAGGACTGACACACAGTCAATGCCACATGAAGCCAGTGACAGAGACTGGAGGCTACAGGATGCCAAGGATTGCCAGCAGCCACCAGAAGTGAGGAAGCATGGAACAGATTTCCAACCACCCCCCCAGAGCCCTTAAAAGAACCAAGCTTGCCAACATCTTGATTGTAGACCTCTGGATCCCTTAAGTGAGTACTTTTCTCGTTTCATGCCACCAGTTCATGGTGCTCTAGGAACCAATATATCAACTAATCAGAAATAACTATTTTTAACGTGATATGGGCATTATTTCACAGGTGTGTGTGTGTGGGTGCACATGCATGTTTGTGTGTATACATATTAGATTGACAAAATATTTACGTTGTCATGGGGATAATGTTATACAATCTATACTATTAAAAGTTTTTTACTTGAATGTCTGAAGAAAAATAATAGATCTATCCTTCTATTCCATTGATTATTTTCCTATTGCTGTACCAATATCTTTTCAGTTTAATTTTTTATAGGCCTAATGCTTACTCCTCTTTTTTAAAAGGTTTCCTGATCATTTACAAAATGTAAACTTCTGTATAAAATTTAAAATTATTTGGTTATTTCTAACACATTCCCAAAAGAACTTGGGATTCGCATGGGAATTGCGCTAATTTTGTAATTTAACTTGGAGAGAATTGGCATAATTTTGATACTGACTTGTCATGCAAAGATGTGGTGTATATTTTTCACTTACTCAGGTCTTGTTTCTGCCTTTCAGCAACGGTTGAGGGATTTCATCACGAGGATCTTTTAACTTGTTAATGTTTATTCCTAAGTACTTTTATATTTTTTGTTGCCATTCCGGAGGAAATCTATTATTCCATTTTTAATAGGCTATCGACTTAAGCCTTTTACTAGACTGTTTTAAAATTGAGGCACCTAGATTTTCCAGGTTTTCTATCATCTATGAATAGTAATGTCCCTCTTTGTTGCGGGGGGGGGGGAGGGGGGGAAAGCTTGACAGTGGCAGTCTGTTGTACACCATACAGGAACAGAGAGATTCCCTGGCTAGGACTTAGAGGGTCTTACCGGTGATGTGCAAGGGCTCTGCACCACATACACACACTTCTGCTTTGCCACCTGCTATCTGTGTGACCTGGGTAGCTAACTTCTCTACCTGCTGGACCTCAGCATCCCCATCCCTAAAATGGGCATCAAGCACCAGTTAATAAATGCAAAGCCTCTGGAACAACTCCCGGCACCTGGAGCCCTGTATCAAGCATTGGCTTCCACTTACCAAAGTCCACGTCATCTCCTACAAGCCTCACAACTACTTCATTCATTGTGCAAATGAGGAAGCTCAGAGAAACCAGGAACCTGCTCGGGGTCACTCTGATACAATATAGGGCTGCCTGAGAGAAATCCAGCTTCCTGGAAAAGAACGCATCCGTTCCTGCCGAGGTAGGATTTCATTCTCACCAAAACGTGACGGGTTCATCCTCACCGCAGAGCAGGAGTGCACCAAAAGCTCAGGTGGGGACTCCGGCTCCCGAGCGTCAGGCCGGCGCGGGGCTGGCGGAAGGAGCCGAGCGCGCTCGGAGGCGCTCGCTTCGCCTTCGGCGAGCATCGTCAGGGGGCGGGGCCCGCGTAGCGGCGCGTCCCGCGCGGGGCATTGTGGGGAGGGCGGCCGGTGCAGCCGCGGCTGCCATCTTAGCAACTCCTGGCGTCGCGGCCTTGTCGTTGGGGGCGGCCTTCGTGGCGGCCGTCGACCTCGGAGAGCGGCTTGAACTCAGCTGGCTGGCAGCTTTCCTTCCCCCGGCCGACACAGCACGGCCAGCCGGCGTCCGGAGGAGGCAGTGAGGGCGGTGGGACGCGTGCGGGGCCCGAGTCCAGCGGTTAGTCCGAGCGTCGCCCGGAAGGATGGGCCGGTCTCGGAGCCGGAGCTCGTCCCGCTCCAAACACACCAAGAGCAGCAAACACAACAAGAAGCGGAGCCGGTCGCGGTCGCGGTCCCGGGACAAGGAGCGCGTGCGGAAGCGCTCCAAGTCCCGGGAGAGTAAACGGAACCGGCGGCGGGAGTCGCGGTCCCGCTCGCGGTCCACCAACACGGCCGTGTCCCGGCGCGAGCGGGACCGGGAGCGCGCCTCGTCCCCGCCCGACCGCATCGACATCTTCGGGCGCACGGTGAGCAAGCGCAGCAGCCTGGACGAGAAGCAGAAGCGAGAGGAGGAGGAGAAGAAAGCGGAGTTCGAGCGGCAGCGAAAAATGTGAGCGCCCGCGGGGGGAGGGGCGGGGAGGGCGGGGGGAGGGGCCGGCGCAGCGCCGTGCGGGTGGGGGGTGGGGGGTGGGGCGAGGGGTCGCGGGAGCCCGCCCGGGAGGCTGCCGCGGGCCCCGGGGGCGCAGCCTGCGGCAGGACGGGCGCGGGAGCCGGCCGGGAGCAAACACCGCGGGGCGTGCGCAGGAGAGGCTGGAAGCGGGGAAAGCGATTTTGGCGCGAGAGAGGAGCCGAGTGCCGGAAGTAGGAGGTGGAGCTGAGAGCGGGGTCGGGGAGCTGCCCGGGCCGGGGGTGGGCAGCGGTGGCGGGCCCGCAGGTGCAGAGCCCAAAGGAAGTCACCCCCGGGATGCGAATTGCCGCTGCCCGGAGCATGCTGGTATCTGGTATCGGAGCGGGCCCCCCCTCGGGAATAAGACCCTGTAGGTGGTCTCACTGTACACCCCCCCCCACGCCCACCCCACGCCGAATGCATTTTCCATTAGGACATTCCTTTTGTTAAAGATGTCGCGGTTGCGTTTCTTTTTTTCGAGCGCTGGTCTTGTTTTTTTTTTTTTTTTTTAATATTTTATTATTATTATTTTTTTATTTTGTGAGCTGTACAAACAATGCACACGCTTGAGAGCTTACAGTCCGAGGAGTTTTGGTACTGGAGTTCACCTGTCTAACCACCATCCCAATTAAAACTTACTCCATTTTTATACTTCTTTCCGTTGCTTCATATTCCTTTGTAGCGCAAACGTAAGTGCAACCCTGTCTTCGTTTCCCCTTTCAGTACGCTTTTGTTTAGAAGACATCTGAATATTTGCTTTTATTTTCGCATTGCTCGTATATGCTCCCTTAATGGAGGGAAAATCAGAGTCCTACCTAGTAAAGGTTCCCAACTCGAAGTGACTGGGCGCAAGTATTTCTGGAAGAGGCACCTCCCAGGTATCTTTAGATTCAAGAGTAGGTGTAAATAATTCCAGAGTCCGGATCTTTTGGTTTTAAAATGCAGGTTTTGTTTTGGTTTAAGACCACGGTGGTGTGATGCTCTGGGTATTCATTTCCCAAAGCCAGGTGGAAAGGTAGAGTTGGTCTGCCAACTCTCACTGCTTTTAAACCAGCCGTCTTCCATGGTTCATGTTTAGAAAGTGCACGTGAGGCGGAAAGTAACTGAATTTAGGGTCTTCCTGAGACAAATACATGTGAATTTTTACATGTTTGGATTTGTGTATTCTAGATTTTCCAGCAGAGTTTGTTTCTAAGAAGCAAAGTAAGGCACAAGACTGTAGCACTAACAATATTACGGAGGAAGCAATACCAGGAGAGCTATTTTGCTGCATACTTTTCCTTTATGTAGAGCTGTTGGTGATCGACATATGAA
The DNA here is from genome assembly GCF_011100685.1 of Canis lupus familiaris. NCBI lineage: Eukaryota > Metazoa > Chordata > Mammalia > Carnivora > Canidae > Canis > Canis lupus. The sequence continues at coordinate 55,768,679 of NC_049243.1, read as the reverse complement.
AACCAAATACAAGTAATAGTTTCCGAACAAACCTTGATTATATAGAATCCAGTTTTTTTTTGGTCTGGAACAAGATCCTTAACTGTGAAAATGTAGCTTTTAAATAAATCTCAACAGATGAACATTTAGAAGCTTACTTTAAGGCATCTCTGAGATAATTTTTCCACGTGAAAACAGATGTCCAAAGAGAAATGATTTGCCATTCACTGGAAAGCTAAAACTTGTAGGAAAAATGAAAGGAACCTTGGTATGCAAAGAATAATCAGAAATGTTTAGCAAGCTACACATGAATAGCAGAGACAAAACCCAGGGATTACATGAGAAAATCAGGCAGCTGTACAGTTCCAAGTTGACAGAAGCAGCAAACTACCATTAGCATTTATGAAGGGAGGAGGGGGCAGAGCCAGCAGCCAGCTACCTATACATTGAATTCCTCTGTGCCATGCAGTAAGGCTCTCAATACGGTGTAATGTTTTGGGAATAACCCAGAGGAAACCATGGAAAGTTACAGGTTTTGGAGCCACAGAAATGGGCATAAATGGTTGTATGTCTACGAGTCTCTCTCTCTGGGTTAGCTCATTTCGTTCAGCTAATATTTATTGAACATTTAATAATGCTAGGCAAGATGCTAGGGACTGTTAATATTAAAGATAATTGAGTTCTCTGAGAACCTTAAAGACTTACAAGTAGCTACATAATAATACAGTGTGGTAAATTCAGTGATGCTCATGTGACTGTAAAAAGGAAGATCTTAGGTAAGCACCTTAGTTCTCCTAAGGAATGGCTGGTAGATTAAGAGACTGTAAGGCGAGGTATAGGAAGGTACGTGGGGCCCAAAGCAGAGTTCCCTCCACCCCTAGCCGAATAAAGAGAGGGAGGAGGGCAGAATGGCCTTAAAGTGGGGTAAAACAGTGAATGTTGACTGGAAGATGAAGTTACAAAAGTACAAAAATCATGGAGTGACTGGGGAGGTAAATGGTGGGAATCACAAGGAGAGTCTCAAATGCCATATTAAGAAGCTTGGATTTCATCCTAGAAACAGGAGAAGTTGTAAGGAAGTAAACAGTGTTGTCTCCCCCCCCCCCCCCAAAAAAAAAAAAACAGCACAGAATGCTCTAAAAAGATGGCTATTAGAGTAAGGCCACACAGGAGTAGTGAGGGGGTGGTTATTGGAATGGAAAAGAGGGACAAATTTAAGAAAGGTTTAGTGCAAATAAAACTGAATTGGAACATAAAGGAAATCAAACATGTGCCAACAGCCTTATACACCATGTCATTGGCTACATCCCTGATGGTTCCTCTGGCATGGGAGGCAGAGAGAGACACAAGAGGAGGGAGAAGCAGGCTCCATGCCGGGAGCCCCACGCGGGACTCGATCCCAGGACTCCAAGATCGCGCCCAGGGCCGAAGGCAGGCACTAAACCGCTGAGCCACCCAGGGATCCCCATAAATAAAATCTTTAAAAAAAAAAATCTATCTGCATACTTTTTTGCCTTTCATATTTGTCCTGGAGAAACCATCTAGGGTAGTATAGTGCTTAAGAGTCTACCTAGGTTGGGAGTCATCTCAGCAAAATGCAATGTGCTGGAATCCAGCTAGTAAACTATTCCCATGCCAGAGGAACCATCAGGGATGTAGCCAATGACATGGTGTATAAGGCTGTTGGCACAGTATTTGGTACCAAGTAATAAGGAATTAATGTTGTTTGCTGATGTTATGAAGTACTTTCTAGAAGTAATCTCCTAAGGTTGAGTTTGTACATTTTAAAATATTTCTATGTATATTAATATATTTAAAATAATATTACCAGTTGCTGTACAGTCATATCATACTCTGCTGCATTGCCGGGCCTTTGCTGTTTTAATAGTTGCCATTTTAAATGGATTGTGACAGTATTTTTAAAATTCCTGAAAATATGGAGAAAATGGAGGCTTAATGTTATATATACTGATTCCATTGAAAACTTGAAGATTCATTGGTGCCAAAAATTCTTGGCAAGGGAATATATTCAGCAGAGGAGCCTGAGGAAAAGATTAGGGACCCTAAACATCTTTTAAAGTGACAGCTCTTGTGGGAAAAGTTTGAAGGAGTGGATAGGCAGTGACATTAAATGTTTGTCTTCTTTCTATCAGGTGCTAATGACCCAAAGTGTTTGTTGTTGTTGTTCCGTGTGGGGAGAGGGGAATTGAAGCATTATTGAGCATAACTTTTCAGGGCAGAAACTGAAAAATTTCTGTAAAACTTTTTTTCTGATTACTGAAGTAATTTTAACCGTACTAAGAATAACAGCAACGGCAGAAAATTACATTCTTGATAAACTTGTAGGAGAACAAATCTGCTGTGGCATCCTGACCTTGCTTGTCTCCACGTGGGACCCAGTAGCAAAGCCTAATTACAATCATGGTGCTATGTCCTGTGGTTCCTCTGGGAACAAAGGGAGATAAGCAGCCTTGTGAGAAACTCCACTAGGGCATTTCTCATCCTCCCAGTTTCTTTTGAGCTTGGGACTTTCCACTTGCCTTCCCCTCTGGGCTATAAAACCACTGAGCTGTCCTTAGATTTGACTGCGTAGCAGCAGAGCAGCCCACTGAATATACCTCTATTGCGTGTCATCTGGCCCTTGTGGTTTTGTGTCCAGGGGTGGCACCAGTGACTGCTCACACCATGCTGACCTGGCTTTTGCTGTAAGTTATAAACTATTTATGCTTGTTTTCTCCTTACTGACCAAGTCTGTGGAAATGTGGCCCTATTAGCCTTTGTTCTACTGCTATTACTTAGGCACTGCTTGGAAAAAACCCTGAATATGAATCAGGTCTCTTGCATCTTTACCATATTCTTAAGTTGTTTGGCAACTTTTCTACTGATAAGCTAACCCTAAAGCTTTATCCCATTCTTTGCTCCTTTTTGCTTTGTGTTGAAAATTTTATTTTATTTTTTAAAGATTTCATTTATTTATTCACAAGAGACACGCACAGAGAGAGAGAGGCAGAGACACAGGCAGAGGGAGAAGCAGGCTCCACGCAGGGAGCCCGACATGGGACTCGATCCTGGGTCTCCAGGATCTGGCCCTGGACTGAAGGCGGCGCCAAACCGCCGAGCCACCGGGCTGTCCCTGTGTTGAAAATTTTAATTGAAACTTATATATTGTCTTTCAGAGTTGAATTGTACTATTTTTGACCTTTTAAAAAAGTTTCTTTTCGCCTTCTTTACATTTACTAATGTTGTAAGAACCAACTAGCAAAAGTATATTTGTGCCGGTGGTGTATACTCCTAAAACTTTGTTATGGGGTTCCCTGGGTGGCGCAGCGGTTTGGCGTCTGCCTTTGGCCCAGGGCGCGCGCGATCCTGGAGACCCGGGATCGAATCCCACGTTGGGCTCCCAGTGCATGGAGCCTGCTTATCCCTCTGCCTCTGTCTCTCTCTGTGTGGGGGAAAATAAATAAATAAATAAATAAATAAATAAATAAATAAATAAATAAATAAATAAATAAATAAATAAATAATAAATAAATAAATAAATAAAACTTTGTTATGTAAACTTTCCAACGTATGCAGAAGTAGAGCCTGGTCTGCTGAATCTGGTTAATAGGTATTATATATTTTTTATTCTCTTTGGATGAAATAGAGAAAATTTCTGTATTTGAAATGTAGTTTGATTTCTACTGAAATCACTGCCTGATTTCTTTTAGATATTTCTGGCAATTCATTCTAGTATTGGAGTGGATAGCTATTCTCTTATTGCAATTAGATAAAGGCTCCTTGAAACTACCTTAAACTGCATTTTATTGGAAGTTCAAAAGGAAAAGAAGCATAGTTAGGCTTTCGTATCTTTTTAAATAAAAATCACCAATAATGTAGTATTGGGAGGAAATATTTAAGAAACATGCAACAGAATCTGCAGAATGGGTATCGCATATATCTAGAACCTAAAATAGTTTTTTCAAATAGCTACTATCTCGACAGAAAAACAGCTTATAAATGCAGAAACTGAAATAAATTAGAATGTTAGACAGAAATACTGGTGTTAGTATGGTCTCTCTGTGAATACATAACAGGAGTTGAGAATAAAAGCACTTGAGTGGGAATTGAATCAACCCCCAAAATAGAGTTTAGTTGAAGTGGATTGGGGTGTTTAAAGGTCACTTAGACACTATAAAATCTTTGCTAAACACATAAATTGAATGACTGGCTCATACATATTTATGAGTCATCAATAGATATAAAGGTTACAGGTTGTATTTAATTTTGTGGATTGTGAGGAAGTTGAAGCATAACTAATAAATAGGTCTCTTAGGATTTAGATATACTTCTAGAGCCTCTGAATTTATTAGTTCAGCACAAATTGTCTCAAATAGTGCAGTTCAATAGAAAATACAATGTGAGCTACATCTGTAATTTAAAATTTTCCAGTAGCCACATTAAAGTTGAAGTTAATTTTAGTGTATTCTCAATCTTTCTTAAGATGTCATTTTAACATGTAACCAAATAAAAATATTTGTAAGATATTTTTAATATTTTTCATTATGTTAATCTTCAACTCAGACTAGACACATGTGACCGAGTAGCTATCATTTTGGGTATCAGTGGTATGAAATGTGCATGGTTTTCACCTGCGCCTTGATAAATGTCAGTATTTTCAGTGTGGAATTTCATTTTGAGTGATGAAGTTGTTTTATAATATCTAAATGTGATTAAAATAGTTAAAACAGTATCATGCTTCATTGAACTTTTTATTAGAACTGGTGATATATTTTCATCCATTTTCCCATTTCTTGAAGAGTTTTTATTTTTTGATTTTATTTTATTTTTTTTAGATTTTATTTTTTATTTATTCATGATAGAGAGAGAGAGGAGAGAGAGAGAGAGAGAGAGAGAGAGAGAGAGGCAGAGACACAGGCAGAGGGAGAAGCAGGCTCCATGCACCGGGAGCCCGATGTGGGATTGGATCCCGGGTCTCCAGGATCGTGCCCTGGGCCAAAGGCAGGCGCTAAACCGCTGAGCCATCCAGGGATCCCCTCTTGAAGAGTTTTTAATTGAAAATCAATGAACCAAAGAAAGAAAAGCTACAGTAAAAGGTGTTAGGTTCAGAACCTGAATTACGTTGGTCTGTATTTTCGATAAAAGCTACACTGCATTGCCTTAGCAGTCTGAATCTCTTCGAGTCTGTATTTATGTTGATTTTGCTGGTGGGGGTGGGGTGGGGTGACCTTTATCATCTGAATTGCTTGCTATATAATATTTTCTCCTGACTTCTCTGTAGTTCAGCCCTTGTACTGAGTGCATTGGCAAATGATAAATCCGTACACTTAACAGCTTAGCTTGTTCTTTGATTATAAAGATTGTGACAGTCTAGAAAATAGACTTCTTGTTTCAGATCTCTTCTATAGTTCCTAAATTAAAACTAATTAAGCTCTTTGTGTATGTATATATACTAGTCCTTTTGTATTTAAAAAGTCCTAGAAAACAAATATTTCATACTCATTTGAATTTCTGTATCCCTTAATATCTTGATATCTAGTATTTCCTTGAATGTTGCATGAAAACTAATTATAAAATACAAAGTCATGCTGAAGGCTTTAATAGACTTACAGCTAGTTTTGTTTTCATTGTTCGGTTTACTTATATTATCTAAGTCATTCTTTTCCACTCTGTTTGCTAGTCGGCAGCAGGAAATAGAAGAAAAACTCATCGAGGAAGAAACAGCACGAAGAGTGGAAGAGTTAGTGGCAAAAAGGGTAGAGGAAGAACTGGAGAAAAGGAAGGATGAAATCGAGCGAGAAGTTCTCCGAAGGGTGGAGGAAGCCAAGCGCATCATGGAAAAGCAGTTGCTCGAAGAACTCGAGCGACAGAGACAAGCTGAGCTTGCAGCACAAAAAGCCAGAGAGGTAACGCTCGGTCGTTTGGAAAGTAGAGACAGTCCATGGCAAAACTTTCAGTGTTCGGTGTGCCTCCTGCTCAGTTCAGAAAGAGATGGAATACAGACTCATTCCTTTCTCATCTAAACCTAACATTGCTGCGAAAGTTAATTTTTTAGCCTATTGAGAAGTGCTGACTGATATTTAAAAGTTATTTTCATAAAACGTATTCAAGGATACTTTTTGATTTAATGGAACTGGCTTACATATTTGAGAAGTGTTTGAAACTTTTGCCATGGCTGCAGGACTTAAATTCTTTTTTGGGAGGGTTGGGGGAGACAGGGAGTGGTGAAAGGGAGATGGTTAAAATCCACCTGTGGATATGTATTCTTCTTTTCTGTGTATCATTCTTACTGCCTAGACTGTGAGAGGCTGTTTGCCTTCAGTCAGATTACAAAGAGCAGGGCCTGACATTGAGTGACAGCACCTGCTTTTGATACTTAGGTTTTCTTGCTCTTCTTTTTGTCCTCCTTTATCCTCACCCCTTACCCCGAATCCTGCCTCAACACAATGGACTAATTCTAGCACTCTGATCATAAGGCCCTCCATTTTCCTAATGTGTTTCAAAGAATCTTTTTAGGAAAAATGTCCAGATCATTCATCCACTTTTTTAGTATCTACTAACAACTCCTTTTTTTCTCTAGAGAGTTATGAAGGAACAGGTTGTCCTTGTCTGGAGTCAAGCTAAACACATGATTTGTTTTATCAGCAGCTGGAGCAGAAGTTGAAAATGTCTTTCTGTGAGACAGTAATTTGCTACTGAAGCTTTCTGGCTTATTTGCACTGATTACTCCAGGTTCCTAAAACTCATTGAAAGTCACTGAAACACTCAAGGCAAATTACTTTATGGCACTGAGTGTCCCTTGACATAGTTTGCATAATGAGTATGGATTCCATTGGTGTGTGCCATAGAAAATCCTCTAGTTACATTTTCTTGAACTTAAATATTTGACTCAAAATATGTGTCTCTCATCATTGTTAATCTTGGTATTATGGACAAGTTGGCATCATATTAAATCTCTCTTGTTTTCCAGTAAGCTTAGCTTTTCTAAATGCATTTTCCCTTGTGCTGTCTTTAAGTAGATACACGTGTCTATATATTTGGTAGCTATCACAGACTGTGCAATTGAATGTATGAAATTTTATTTACATCAGTGCTTTTAATCATGAAGATAATTTTGGAGTAATGGTGCTGTCTTGTAGCGAGTTATTAATCATAGGAAGATTTTTTTCTCTTCATTTGCTTTTTGTTTCATATTAACAATTTTTTTTTTTACACGGACACTACCCTCTGACAGTCTTTCCAAATATTAAAATCATTTGAATATGTATGCTGTGATCTGAACACTGCCCAAACCATCAAGCAATCTTCATATAGTTTGCATTATAAAACCTCATTAAATTCTCCAATAAAAAAATAAATTACAGAATTTTATTTCCGGACCATGCACCCCTTGGATTCCTGAATTTCAGTTCAGACTGTAGATGACAAGATAAGCTGCCTTTAGAAATTGTCAACATCTGAATGTTAAGTCCATTTTCCCCATGGAAGAGCCCTTAGTTCCATGAAGTATGGATTACCATTTGTATTTTTCACTAACAGTAAATGTATTTTTCTTATTAATTGTTTGCCTTAGGAATGATGAATTACATTTTTTGTTCCTTCTTACCATAAACATCTGCATTCCTCAGCTCAGCCTTCCTTGTATGTTGTTTCTTTATAAATGGTTGAGCTGCTGATGCAGGTATTGCCAAGCTAACAGTACAAATCATTTTAAAGAGGAAGCTGGCGCGTATGGCAGCCGAGGAGCACACTCTGCAGGACACTGGACAAGACAGTAAATATTCAACTTTTAATGCTGATTAAAGGAGTATAGGTAAAGAATACGTAGGTATACATAATTGGTGAGACAAATATTCACTTTATTTATATTTTATATATTATTTTTTAATTTGGTAAATACTATCCAGTTTTGTAGTTGTCCTTGTTGATTTGTGTGATATTAAAGTATTAGTAATAATTGCCAGGAAACTATCATTAGGGAGGGTTTAGTCGGTTGCTGTTTGGACTGGGAGGGATGATTTAAATTTCGTGCTAGAAACAAATTTTAGTGGCTGCACAGTTTATCATTTGTCAGACAGAAGGTGGCTATAAAGCTACCCTCTAAGTCAGATCAAAAAAGTTCAGAGGAAGATTAGTAAATATTTATCAGTAAAAATAAACATTTTATTTTTCTAACATCTAAACATGTCCTCCCCTTTAGGAGGAAGAACGTGCAAAACGTGAGGAGCTAGAGCGAATACTGGAAGAGAATAACCGAAAAATTGCAGAAGCACAAGCCAAACTGGTGTGTATGAAGTGTACATTTGAAAAGTATTTGATGTTTGTTTTACTTTTTCAGAATTTGTGAAATGATTTTGTGCTCAATGGTTGACTTCTAAGTTTTCGGGTCTATTTTCAGAGAGTTGAGGAAAGAGCAGGAATGGTTTACTAGATTTTAGCGCGTGTCTTCTGGAGGACTCTATTGGGGTAATCCAGAAAGTTACTTAATCTGGAGAAAATTCTAAAATTTGCGGTGGTTTAAAACAGGTTTCCTGGGAGAATTGTACTCTCCCCATCCCAGAGATTTTTCTGTCTTAACCCCATTTACATTTTTATGCCTAAATAATAGCAATGAAAGTTGTGAAGTATTTAAACTAAAATGCAGTTTTTCGCTTTACCTTAGATAGCTTATTACTTACTGATTACTAGGTAAAGTAGATAGCATATGTTTGATAATAACTGTACCAGATTAATAAGCTCTTTTCCTATTCTGAGACTAATCTAGTAAGGAGTACAGAGGCTGAAGCAATTATGTTCTAGGGATATAAAAGGTGATGCAGAGAGCAATTTAAACATTTTAATAAGGAAGCCAATGTAAGATACTGAAGTGATTTTTTTTTTTTAAATAGAAAAAAACTAATCTCTGCCGCTTCCATTTTTTTCAGTTCTGTTTTAGTATTTCTGAATTTCTGTTTTCTTTGTTTTTAGCACAGACTAGCATTTAAAGTATAGTAAAGAAGAAAAGATTTTTGGTGTCCTAGGGTTTTCCATTTAAGAGTATGTATTTTGAAGCAGTCTTGGTATGATGAAGAAAGCTAGAATTAAAGGACTGTGGATATAAAGAAGCCAAAGTACAAAAGGAGGACAGGCTTTGGAAGGAAAAAGCTTTCTTTTCCCTATGAAGGTACCATCTAGGAATTCTGCTTCCTCAAGCAGGATATAAGTCAGAGATGGAAGAAAATGTACTTAGGTTGAATGGGAGATGAGTGCTATTTAGTGCCCAGGAATAGAGACATGACCTAGGGTGCGACTCTTGGTTCTAGACACCTTGGAAAACTTTTGTCTAGTTAGAAATATGTTGAGAATAATACAGATACAGTCATAGGAAGACATTTGCTGCTAAGTCCTACTTTGCCAGGGAGAAAGCAAGTTGTAAGCTCCAGGTAAACGATTTAAAAAAAAAAATTCTGTGAGTTTATAAAGGCACAGGAAATGATATAAATTGGTCTAAGAATTAATTGACAGTGGATCCCAGCGAGAACAAGGGCAAAGGTAGACCGTATGTAATGTGTCTTGTAGTTGATAAGAATGTAAAAAGTTAAAATTACGGGGCAATAAGTTCTAAAGCATGATATTTTTAAAGATAGCTTACCCCAGGGAAAAGCAATACCGGAAATACCCTAAACAACTTAGCATGACACTGTGGATTCTTAGCTAATATTGCTGTCCTATTGTAAACGACCGTAATGAAAGGAAAGACTTAATCCTGCTTTCCCCATGAAAAGATCTTAAAATCTGTTAAGGTAGAAAAAGCACTCTGAATGATGATGCACTACGAATGGATGAGGAGTCATTGTAAGATATATCACTACATGTTCATTAATTAGTATGTGATAATGCCTTTTTTAGTGATTCTGCATAAGATGAAAATCTCAGTGCAGGTAGGAGGATTTAAAATGAAAAGTATGAACCTTAATTTTAGTTTAGAAGGTTGAGCTTTGAAAGATAAATACAGTGTGGGTTTTTAAGGCATAGATATTTCCAGGGAGGAACAGTGTAGTTGGTATTTGAAACATTGAACTAGAATTTCCAAGCTGGTGGAATAGAATTTTTCTTAGAACATGATAAAAGATTGGGTAGCGCAGTTCAATTTTTGGGTGGCCTGAAATGCCAAGATTGTGACTTCTAGAAGAGAGCTCCTCAACTTGTTAGGCCCTGCCAAGATCCTTTCTGATAACTGTCCGGGTGCCTAGAGAAACTTGGTTGGGCACTTGGCAGCTTTTTTTGTTTACCCACGTGGACCTTAAAAATAGGACTTTCTGTATGTCATTACTGGGAAAAGATTAGCAAGCTTATTCTAAAGCAGTGCTTCTCGAGTGGTGGTAATTGGCCAATTTTTGTTCTTTTAATCCTGATTTGTCTCAGACCTCTACTTTTGCAAGATATAATTAAGATGAATTATTAGAAAAATGAGGTCAAGTGGCTATAAAAGCTTCTAAAACATTCCTGGTTTCTACATATCTTGTGGTGGATCCATTCCGGTTTGCAAACTGTTGCTGATTCATGGGCCATACTTAGACTAGCTCTATTCTAGAACATTTGACTTTGATAGACTATATTGTACAGTGACACTGTTTTGACTGCATGTTATATCAGTAAGACTTTAGTGAAAAGATATCTTGAAGAAAAGGAATTTGAATATGAGAATATTTGGTAAGGATTTGAATGTAACTCATTTTTTTCCTGTGTATGATAAAGTTGGAAGTTTTAAGAAATTATCATCCATGTTAGAGAAAATTAATTTTTACTTGGTTCTATTGGTAGGGAGTCCATATACTTGCAGGGAAAGTCAGAGAAGTCAAGAAAATGTTGCTGCATAAAGATGTCAGGCACATACAGAGATTTCTTTCATTTTTGTTGTTCATTCCTCATCCTCTCAATTTTGAGCAAGTTCTTTAATTTTTTTACACATGTATTAGGAAATATTACGTGGAATATATTGAATACTCCTTTAGAAGAATAGATATTTAAAAAAGGAAGGGAAGTATGCTAGTATTTTAGAAACATGGGACTTGTCCTGAGTATGTCAGTAATGGTAGTTTATCTTGTTGCAACAGCAGTTTTGTTTGCTTTATGACATAATAAATATGGTAGAAATGTGGACTGGTTCATGTGATGCATTCTTACTTCTAGAAGGCAAAGGAGGAAGAGGGAGTAGCCAACCTTAACCTCACATACTCTATATTGAGAAGTTATTATATGTAAAAAAGCAATTTGGAGATAAAAATTGACAAGATGTTAAGTTTTTAAAGTATTTGGGATCCCTGGGTGGCGCAGCGGTTTGGCGCCTGCCTTTGGCCCAGGGCGCGATCCTGGAGACCCGGGATCGAATCCCACATCAGGCTCCCGGTGCATGGAGCCTGCTTCTCCCTCTGCCTGTGTCTCTGCCTCTCTCTCTCTCTCTCTGTGACTATCATAAGTAAATAAAAAAAAAAAAAAAAAAAAAAAAAAAAAAATTAAGTTTTTAAAGTATTTAATGTATTAATGGTAGACCCAAGGACAATCCAAAGAAAAGTTAACAAGTAATATGGAGATATTTGGTAGTGGTATGGATGTTGTGGGGCAATTGACATAATTGCCCTGGAATGCCTGGTAAATCTTCCTGGAAGAGATGCCCATGAGCCAAGCCTCAGTGGCCAGTTAGGAATTGAATTTATGATGGCGGGGCGGGGTGGGGGGGAGGGCAGGACTGTGAGGAAGCTTGGCAAAGGCCTTTCTGGGATTCCGTAGCATTAGAAAAAAGGCAAGAGTGTAGGTGCTCTCAGGATGGTGGGCTAGGCAGTAGTAGCTATAGTAGTAAACGAGCTTTCTGTAAGAGTAAGAAGTTTGTGAGATAAGTAATGGTGGATGCAGTTTGAAAGCAGATTAAAGATAGGTTAGAAAACTTAGTACCCTGAGGGAGATTTCTTAAACATTATAACCATGGAAGTATAATACAACAGTTGCTTACAAGTCAGTAAAGAAGACCCAACTCCCTAATTGAAAAAGAAAAGTGGGAGATGTAGAAGAGAATTCACACAAGTGAAAAGTGCTGTAATAAATTCTTGAAAATATATCCGTCTCCCAACTTCTGTAGGAAAACAAAGAAATGATCTCTTCCTTTTCATTTTCTGTAATACTACATACCAATAGAAAGACTTTTTTTTCCCCCTCATTAACACCAAGTGTTGGCAAAAATAAGGTATAAAGAGGACTTTTTTATATGGTGATGGAGGTAGTTTATAATGGCTATGACCAGTTTAGAAAATGACACTGTATCAGTAAATATCTGGAACCTTAAATCTATTTCTAAGAATCTGGCGAAAACTGAATCAGATACAAATACGGTAATACACAAAAAAATTCTCACAATATAATTTAGAATAGTGAAGGTGAATTAGGTGAATTTTAGGTGAATTATAACATGTGCTTACAGCTGGTTTTTCCTGTAGTCAAAAAGTATTTGGTAATACAGGGGAAATAGCTAAATACAAAACTTATGTATACATTATGATCCTGGTAACTTGAAAAATATATTTGCACATTTTAGTAGATGGAAAATATGCCAAAATGCTAAAAATAGTTATCTCTAATTGGTAGTAGACTTATATGTAACTTTATACTTTTCTCTAGTTTTTTTAATACAACTAACATCACTTTTGTGATCACATAAAAATAATTAGTACAGAAAGTAAATTTAAACCACACTTTGAATGGACTTTTAAGTTGGTCCTTGTTAACAAAAATTCAGATTGATGGCAGTGATGATCGTAATAAGGAATGCATTAGCTTAGCCACATGGGCTCTCTCAGATGTGAATTCTTACAAGGTGCTCCAGATCAAAGGTAGTTTTTGCTCACATGCCAAATTGTTTGTCAAGATACTTGATTTTATCTGTCCAAAAGGAGGCAGAAGAATATTAATCAACAGACATGCTTAATTTATAAAATCAAACAAGAACTAATTCACATGTGGTTTGGCTTGAGTGGACTTGGCCTTTTGGCAGATTGGATTATACTTCTGGGTTAGTATTGGCAGTGCACAACTATCTTCAAATACTTGAAAGGCTTTTGTTGATACAATAGAGAATTTTAATTTTTAAAAAACTGTTAAAAATAGTACCTAAATTTTTTTTTTTTTTTGCTCCTCTTTTCCACACAAGTTTTTTTTGTGATGTGCCTGGGAAAAGCCAAGCGCAGGTACTATTGTGGTATGTGTAAGAATATTACTTACTCAGAAAGTGAGACGGACTTCAGAAAAGTTGACAGGTGTTGTAGAGTTAATTGTCCTTCCAGGAGGCTGTATCAGTAGAAAAAAAATGATCCTCAAACTATGAATTGGTGAATGAAGGTGGTAGTAAAATGGAACCTGGTTAATTTGCATTTAAATACCTGAACTATAATCAGAGACTGACAACTTCTAATAAAATTAAAAAGTTTACATTATAATGATAAGGTAAAATTAATCTTAACTGGGAAACATTCTTTGAAGTTTTGTTTTGTTTTTTTTAAGATTTCTTTATTTATTTAAGAGTGTAAGCACACAAGCTGGAAGGACAGAGAGAGAGGCAGAATTCCAAGCAGCCTCCATGCTGTGCACTAGGCTGATGTGAGACTTGATCTCACCACCCCAAGAGCGTGACCTGACCTGAAATGAAGAGTTGGACGCTTAACCGACTGAGCCACACAGCTGTCCCTGAAATTTTAAATTATCAGCAAATCATAAGTTTGAGACTTATAGTGTATTTCTATTCTTTACTATTGAAAATAGTTTTCTCCTTACCCACTTGCCAAATAGGAAGATGTACCATGTTTCCAAGTGGACTATATGTGAAAAGTGTTCCACATACTTAAACCAGATCTCACTTGGTAGTTAAGAGATATCTCTGGAGAATGCCCCTCCATCCCCAAACAAAAAAACCTATTTATGTAGTGTATGTCCATATACTTTTATATATATATATATAAAGGTAACCTTGATTGTTACCTAATGTGGCCCCCAGAAAAGGGCCTTTTTAGGTTAAAGATCTTGAAGAGGTTATCCTGAATTAACAACCTCACTCACATACCATTGTAAGAAGGAAGCAGAGGGAGTTTTTTGTTTTGTTTTGTTTTTTTTAACCACACAATGCACACAGGAGAAGGCTGAGGACAGAGCAGAGAGAGATTTGAAGATTCTGGCCTTGAAGATTGGAATGATTGGAATGATGTGAGAAGATGAGGAATCCTGGCAGCCACCAGGAGCTGGAAGAAGCAAGCAATAGACTTTACCCTAGAGCCTCTTGAGGGAGCATGGCCCTGTTGACACATTGATTTTGGATCAGTGATGCCAATTTCGAACTTCCGACCTCCAGAATAATTTTATGTTATCTTGAACTATATAGTTCCTGGAATTTTTTTGCCTAAAAATGTGGAAGTAGTTTTGAAGTTGGATAGTTAGAGGCTGGAAGAATTCTGAGGCACATGATAGAAAATACCTAGGCTGCCTTAAAAAAAGACTGTTCATAGAAATATGGACTTTAAAAGTCAGGGCTTAGACACAAATGAGGATGGTACTGAAAACTAGAGGGAAGGAGGTCCTTGTCTAGTGGTAGAAAACCCAGGTGAATTGTGCCCTATGGTTGTGTGGAAGGTGCTTTTTTAAGTGTTGAACTTACATGTGTAACTGAAAGTATTTCTAAGTAAATTGTGGAGTACAATCTGTTTTCCCCTGGCTGTTTATAGTAAAATTTGAGATCTATTGAGATAAATAGGGGAAATAACTGATAGGTATAAAGGAATGAGCACTTTATGTTTGGAGAAAATTTTATCCTTTCTAGATTACAAAAAATGCCAAAGTTAGTTTTAGTGTTAGAAAAATTCTGGAAAGAAGGCCAAGGGTGTATGGCTGGACAGTCATTTGCTAGGGCTGAAGAGATTACGCATGTGACTCATAGGTTCTCTGATTTTGTTCCAGTGATAATGATTTGGGACTTCTTTGTCTCTGGAATAAATTTCTGTTCTCTTAAGGTATCCAGTTTATGGTACTTTGTTACAGTGGCTATAGGAAACTAATATAACCAGGAAAAGAATAGGGCATTTATACTAAAGTGAGCGTGTATAAGTTGAAAGAGCTCAGTACTTAGGGTGGTTAGTTCTGATATATGTGCGCATTGTAAGAAACAGACAAATATGGCATGGCGCCAACTGTAAATGTTCATTAAATATTTTAATTTGAAATGAAATGGTGGTGAAGTTACGGAAGGATGTTTAGTCAGTGAGAGGCTTGTTTTCAATTGATAAGATAAGCTCATTTAATGTATTTTGGGCAACATTTTTTTTTTTTTAAACTTTCTAGATGTTAGTGTATTGGCATTGTATAGGGTGGCTTGAAGGAAAGAATGTCAACCAGAAACCCACTGAAAGCCCGTCAGAAGATGGGGCTTAAATGGTAAGGTGGAAGTAGAAACTAGAGACAGGATAAACTTGGTGAGCGATAAAGGAGAAGGGGAGTATAGAGGAAGAAAGTGGAGGAAAGAGCATGGAGAGAAAATCTGGTATAGGAACCAGAGAAGATGTCATCATGCTGATAGTGTCAGCAGGCATTTAGGAAAATATCCACCAAAGGGAATGAATGCCCAAGACAAACAACTTTTTTGAAAGAAAAAAATTTAGGGTATAGAAGATGCAAAGAACCATATCTGGATGAGATCATTTTTTCTGAAATTTTGGGACATAAATGATAAAATCCTGAAGGTATGAGATTGCTCTTTTGGTAGCATCATCTCCAGAGCTCTGGAGGACGGGTTCTTTTTTGTGTTGAGTATCCTATGCTGATCTCAACTGTCAGTCCCTTCTTGAGGTTGTTGTCTCCACTCCAGATAATATCGGCTCTCAGGAGACATTATGCAGTGTTGAAGTTCCAAAAATATATTCAAGATTATAAATATATTTAACAATTGGGTAACTAAATTGAGAAGGAAAGGGGCTAGGAGGAGTGGCTGGTGGTATGAATTCTCTTTAGGTGATAGCAAATAATATCCCATAAGGATAGTATATACTATAACGAGGTAACTGATAGAATAACCAAATCGCCAGTGGTGGGGATTGCTTTTTTTAATTCTCGAAAGTTTTTTTTAACCTTGTACATTAATAACTTTAGAAAAATTTTTTGATCCATACATAGTTTGCTAAGCATCAGAACTAATTATATCAAAATTTTAAATATTTTTTCATTGTTTATCTAACATAGATATACATTACACTAGTTGTAGAAGGGAAGAAGAATCAAAGAATTAAAATCATAAATGTCAGAGTGGAACAGGATGTGTTTCTGGGAAGG
Organism: Canis lupus familiaris; assembly: GCF_011100685.1. Lineage (NCBI taxonomy): Eukaryota > Metazoa > Chordata > Mammalia > Carnivora > Canidae > Canis > Canis lupus. Next base: position 55,752,362 of record NC_049243.1, on the reverse strand, counting down.
TTAAAATGCAGAAATTCACATTGCTGAGTAGTGGCAATATTTCCTAATTGAAATATTTTTCATTCTTTCCTATCATTTCTGTAATCACTTCTGATAAATATTTCTCTCCTTGTATTTTTAAAATTTTGTAAAATATATATCCATATATAGAGAGAGTAGTAGATTTCAGCATCTTTATTTGCTGAAAGAAACTGCTACTAAGGATCACCTTGATGTATAGTTATAGACAGTGTAAGAAAGAAATGCTTGGAAAAGAGTAATTTTTTTCAAAGATTTTATGTATTTGAGGGGGAGACACAGATAGCCAGAAAAGAGCACAAGTGGGAAGGAGAGGAAGAAGGAAGAAGCAGGCTCCCAGCTAAGCAGGGAGCCTGATGTGGGGCAGGCTCAGTCTCAGAACCCTGGAATCATGACATGAGCCAAAGGCAGACATACCTAACCAACTCAGCCACCCAGGTGCTCATCCCACCCCACCCACCAAAGAGTAATTTTAATAACAGAACCAGGACCTCTGGGTAAAGGCAGGGTGGGGCAAAAGGTATTGGGAGAGTAGATCTTCTGCTAGAATGGTATATTTTGGTTATAGTATTGAATCTCACCAATCAGGTGAGGTGCAGGGGTAAAAAGTCACCTTTGTGTCATCTTTGTGAGGGTCCTGGACTTAATGGCTAGAAAGGCCCACTCTAATTTCATGGCTCTCCTATTGTGGATGTTAGCTTCTCTTGGGTCCCCATGTAATCCTTGTAGGAGAACTTAGTATTGTTCATCTGTATGAATAGACATGCACATATGTGTCTCCCCCACCCCCATCCCATTGGAATAGTTCTATTACACACATTTGAAACAACACAAGGGTAGAGGAGTAGTGGATATTCCGACAAGTGTGGTTATCAGAAAGGAAATGGCATGTCAGACAGATTACAGAGTGATGCTGGAGTTTAGAAGATTACCTAGGAAATTAAGGTAGAAGGTCAAACCTTCTAGATGGATATTCATCATTTGAGAGCCACTATATTAATAAAGTAGATGGCTTTGGGTTTTGCTCAACTAGTCTGTTTTTGTCCCAGTGTGATTGAATAGCGTTTATGCTTCATTTAAAGCTATAATGGAAGAAAGTACAAATGTTTGTACATAAAGACAGGATATTCCCCTGCTTGCTTCATTTTTAAAAATCCTTTCATTATCAGGTACTTTCAATAGGCAATATATGCTTAGTAGTACTAAGGGTGAACCAGAGAAATTAAAGCTCCCCTTCTACACACACACACACACACACACACACACACACGCACGCACATATTTGTAGACCTAAATGAATTTGAAACTTTTTCTTTACCCAATCTAAAGTTAATTTCAGTGCAGAATTAGTATTTCCTATCTGTTTGATATGAGTTTGCTTTAAAAAATCTTGTTCGTTTTTAATTTAGATAATGTAATCACATCAAATTTACTCTTTAGAAAAATAAAGGAGTTATATCTCTTTTTCCCTATCCACCTACTTTTCACTGCCGTGTCCAAAGGTATATTCAATTTTGCCTTTGTTTAGAGTTCAAAATGGAGATTTTGGCAGATACAAATAGGTGTATTTTTATTCTCCCTTTTTTGCAGAGAAACAGCGTACTATATATACTATTTGGGACTTTGCTTTTCTTAACAGTGTAACTTGGGGATTTTTCCATTTCAGATTTAGGGATTCCTATTTTTTGGTGTGTGTGTGTGTGTTTTTAACAGTATTATACATATTTTCTGCAACTTAATAGTCCCATACTGGGGAATATTTGGCTTTTTCCAGTCTTTTGCAAGCTGTGTTGCATTAGAAAACTTTGTTCAGTTTTGCATGTTACGCAAATGTTATTTATAAGATATATTCCAGGAAATTCATTTGCTGGGGGTAAAAGCATTATAATGAAGATAGAACTTTGGTAATTAATGCCGAAGTACTTTTCATAAGATAGTATTGTGTATCTTTTGAATTTGTCAACATGATAGGGTGAAAACTACTGTGTAATTTTAATTAGATTTCTCTTAAGAGTTAGGTTGTGATGTCCAAGCCTTTTCCTCTTCAAGATTCTAATCTGCTTTCCTAAGGGCTTAGTTAGAACAATAGGGAACAGTGAATCTGGGTATTTATATTTGTAAGCGTTTCCCAGGCACATGGACACACACAGTAAGGTTCTTTACCTTGATTTAATTGCACTTGCCAAGCTCTTATTCCAAATGTATGATGATTTGTTAAAACTGGATAAAGTAATTGGCATATGAATTCACTAAATGATTATCAGTGAAAGTTTAAGCACAAAAGTGGTGGTTTGAAACGGATGTACAGGTAGGATTTCAGTAGAAGGAAAGAATGGCGTGAGCAAAAGGAGAGGGGGAGGCAGGATAGAAAAGCAAGCATAATTTGAGAAATTATACACAGTGGGAGCCAGATTATAGAAAGTCTTAAATAGTATGCTCATTTGGGAAGTGGGGCCATATTCTATACATGGTGGAAGTCACGGGAAGTTTAAGGGCATGTGAGAATAGAACAATGTTCCAAAAATGGTGAGACTGGTAGCATTCTGCAGGGTGAATGAGGAGACTGGGATGGGAACAAGGAAATTCAGTGAGGTCTCTTAAGACGTCCGTAGGACCCTGCACTGGTGTGGTGGCCATGGGTATGGGGCTCCAGATGAGACATTGTAGTGGAAAAGGGAACATAAAGGATGGATTAACCAACTGGTTGGCTGTCTGCTTGTGTCAGGGAAGAGGGAGGAGACAGAAGCAAGTTACAGAATGTGGGTGGTGTTAGGGAAGGTAGTAGAAAGAGCTGATTTATTTTAGGGTTAGATTTGAGGGGTATCTTGGACATGTTGAATTTCGAAGGCACCTGGAGGTCTCCCTAGTCTATGTCCAGTAACTACACCTACTCGACAGCTGTAACTTAGGAAAAGAGTCTGAGAGAGGGAAGATTTGTTTCACCTCTCTGTTGGGTTTCCCATCTTGCCTGCCGACCAAATTCTTTCCCTTTAAATTTGATCTTCCTCATCTTTGACCTTTACTTGATTACAGTGGATTTGCCCCACCATTTGTCTTCTACCTATTTGTCTACATCACCACCATCCTAAAGTAAAATAAACCTCTTCATGTTACTTACGTATTTTAAAAGCCAGGGTTTTTAAAAATACTTTATGTTGTATACCAGAGTCCATCGCTTTTCCCATCTTCACCATAAAGCCTGTAATGCAGTCACATCGAATGTTACTATTTCTGAGCGAAAAACGTATCAGTGGAGACAAACAGGAGTGATGAGTTGGAGAACCTGAATGTTTTGAACAGCCGGTGTCTCATATTCAAGAATATGTGGGAGAGGAGAAAATTTTTAAAAGACCTAATAACTAATAAGTTCAAGTGAACAGAAGAATGAATAAAGAGATCGTTAAGCATTGTAGTTCTGACCATCTAGAAAATAATTTTAGTAAAATAATGGAGATGGAAGCAATGACTTTAAAATCTGACTTTTGAAAATAGGAAAGCATTTAGAGGATGCAGTGAATGTTTTAAGATGAAGGTCAGATGGGAAACAAAGGAAAACAGTGATCACTGAGATTTAAAAACTCAAGGTTAGAGCAGCTTCTCTCAATCTTGGCCCAATTAACATTTGGGGTTGGATAATTCTTTGTTCTGATGGCTGACCTGTGCGTTGTAGGATGTTTAATATTTAATAACATGCCTGTCCTCTGCCCACTAGATGCCAGGAGCTGGCACTCATTGCCTCATGTTCCTGGGAGAGGGGAGGGGTAGAGGTACACCTCCGTGAGAAATAAGGAAGTGAGCATGGAGTTTTTGGGAGGCCAAAGGAGAAGCTTGAGGAGGGAGAATGAGAATGGCCTACATTTTTTTCGATAAAGATGGAAAATGCATAGACAGCCCAGGAAGAGAGTTGGTTCCCTAGACTGTGAGGTAGTTGAGGCACTGCCAAAGTTAACTACACCAGTATCTGCTGAAACGGAAAAGCATTCTCTAGTCAGCGAGTTGAAAGATTGTGCATTTTTTTGTCCTCAGAGAAAGGGGTCTTTAGTATTTCTTGGTTATATATTGACAATGTAATGTAGCCCCAGTAGAGGTTTTTTCCTATAACTTTTTGTCTTTAACTGTGAATCTAATAATTGGTAGATAACCTGTTCTTTGAGTACATTGATGCCTTGGTTCGTAATTGCCAGTCTTCATCTGACACACTGAAAGTGTAGATAAAATAGGTAATTGGGCAAAATCTATTCTGAACTTAAGACAGGATTTTAGAAATTTCCATTTTCAAAGTATGTGCTTTTTTGTGATTTTTTTAAACATATTTTCATAAAACCACATCAGAAACTATAGGTAGAATTAGTAAGGAGTTCTATTCTAATTCCTCGGTGTTTTTGTCCTTGATTGCTTTATCGCTTTGTGCACGAAGGCAGATTTCATTCAACATGGTGTCGTCTGTAAGCTGTCATCCCCCAGTATTGTTAGTACAAGACATGATATCCAGAGAAAGTTTTAATGTTCACTTTTAACTTTCAGGCTGAAGAGCAGTTGAGAATTGTTGAAGAACAAAGAAAGATTCATGAGGAAAGGATGAAACTAGAACAAGAGCGGCAACGTCAACAAAAAGAAGAACAAAAAATTATCCTGGGCAAGGGCAAGTCCAGGCCCAAACTGTCCTTCTCTTTAAAGACCCAGGATTAAACTGCAAACTGAACTTTTTACAAAGAAAAATGGAAAAACTTTGTATGGTAGCTTCATGTTGAAGTGGTTTTTTGTTTTTTTGTTTTTTTTTTGTTTTTGTTTGTTTTTTTTTTTGTTTTTTTTTTTTGTTTTTTTGTTTTTTTTTTTAATTTGGAAAATCTGGAAAACTTAGCTTGTTCTAATAGGGGCTATGCTCTGCATTCCTCCCCCCCCCCCCCTTTAACTTCCATTAAGTCAGATCCTTATCAGATCATTATTGTCTTCTAGAAAGTGATCTATTTTTCATCTGTTTGGATTCTTCATTAGTGATCCGCAGAAGAGCAGATCACTTTGTAAACTGTGGATGGTCTGATAAGTTTCTACTGGCCCATTGACTTCAGAGTTATACTCTGCCTATTACATCATAATGCTGGTTTTGCTGACTTTTTGTTTTTTTATATATTTATAAAAAAAGAAAAAGTTGGAAATTGCATTGGAAGCTCCCAGGGTGTTACTGGACCTGTGTGGTGTATTGTTAACCAGTGTCCTTGTGATACCGTTGCTCTTGATGTTCCTGATACAGGTAAGGAAACAGTCGGTCAGCTCTGGTACAAGATATATATACAGTTCAGTATTGTCTCTGTTCAGTTTGTTTTTATTTCATTGACAAAGTCAAACCAGCATTCCCCATTGTGTAAATAAATGATTTTGCTGAATAAAGTAAAGTCTTAAATTCATATGTCGAAGCAATTTTTTTTAAAGTTCTGTTAAGTCTTGAGGGTGGTTTACTTTTTGATGGTCAACAGTTTAGAAATCATAGAACTATGCTATATTTCCTCATTTATACTTTTAACATAGGATTTATATGTACATTAAATATACTCATGAACTAGTATTTAATGGCTATTTTTACAAATACCTAATACCTAATTTATGCTGCTATGGCAATTAAGACATCAGTATTACCTTTAAGAAAGACTAAGCACCCAGAAGAATTAAAATCTCAATCCTGTGCCTCTGTTTTAGGATATAAGTATTTACTACCACAAATTATACTTAATAAAGACTAGAAAAATGCTTCTGAAAACTTAGAAAATCTTAGATGACTTTCAAAGTGGGCCATCAGAAAGAACTTAGCTTTGTACTTCACAAAAGGCTAAGGTAGTCAAATCCTCTTCGTTGTAGGGTACCTGCACGTTTATTTTGAGGACAAACACATTTAAACTTCCTAAAAGATTTTGTTTTGTTTTGTTTCTGCATGTGATACTTTATGGATGACTCTTAAACACTAGAATCTGCCTCATTTATCTTTACATATGTTTGTTTTAAGTCTACTGGTATTAAAACATTGAAGAAAACGATATGGATATAAAAATGCTACCTGAGATGCATAAACATGTCATCAGAGTAGAGAAAATGTTCTCCACTATTTTTGAGACCATTTGATCAATCTTTCCAAGTGAAAACATAAGTTAATGAGATGACTAAATGGTAGATTATTTTATGTGTGCATGCTGCGAAAAATGCTGTTGCTTTAGTTTGAGCTCTTCAGTGAGTCTAATTGTGGTAAGGAACAAATTATCAGTTTAAATATCTTTAAAGATAGAATTTTAAGTAGGCATGAACTATAGTGAGAACGGACTTATAAACATACCTATTACTCTAAAACAATCACTTTATTTACCTAAAGAATATAGGTTGCTTATGAATCTTTTTTTAAAAAAAAAAAAACAAAAACAAAACCTTTAAATATAGGTTAGCTCTTATTTAATTTTTTTTTTTTTTTTGATGTAACTTTTTTTGCTGCAGATCCATTGTTCTTAGGTTCTGTTATTCAAGTTTTGGGAAATGTTTATTTAAAAATTGTTTTGCTCTACAAGTGTTATAAACATTGTATCTAAGAGAGTAGCCTGGACTTAATATTTGAAATTAGCTTATGCGTGCCTTTTAATTTTTAAAGAATTTCTTACTGCCGCATATGGTGTGAAATCACAGTAAGTTGCTTAGTGACATCACAGTATCTGCTTGCTGTTGGAAACTCGCATCAGATATCGAAATTGTTCCTGTGCCGGGCTACAGGAAAGAGGATGTAATTGTTAATAAAATACACCCAATCTTTTCTGTGCTGCAACAATGTGTAGTAGTTTGATTTCTTCATTTGTTTCCAGCTGCCTTTTTGTACATATTATAAAGGTTCAAAATCTCTCCCAGTTTATTAGCAGTTCATATGTTCCCTAATTTATTAATTATGCCTTTATTCAGAATTTGTTTTTTAGGTTATTCTTACACATCATAGAATTAACCAATGACTTTGTTCATTTTTATTACAGTATTTAAAATATGTAGTTACTGGATTTTTATTGTGGAGTTTGCAGAATTATCCATTGTATAAACAAAACCTTTAAATTAGCTTGGTGTGAGGACTCTTTAATGCTTGCAAAGAGGGGAAGGGGCTTGTAGTTAAAAGATTTACTGCTCGCTCGTTTCCATTATGAAGATGTTGTAAAGTCAGCTCTCTCTAGTAACTACCTGTCTCATGTAGTTGTGCCTAGTGTATGTCTATACACTATAAACTAGAGCTCCTGATTTCAGTTATCTGAATTTTCTATTCCTTTACACACAGAACCATCCATTTCGGATTATTGGCCAGGAGAATTTCTGAAGACAGGATATCTTAATGTTTGAGACTTGCCACTCTGTAGGAGCTTTAGGAACACTCACATGCCAGAAAGTTATTAATTAGTGCAAGGACCACTGAAGGGAGAAGGCCTCAACTAGGAGTCTCCAGTGGGTGTTGAAGCCCAAGCAGTAGGTCCTGCTTTTTCTCATTTGTTGAATTGACCGCTTAGCCTAGTCTTTATCATCTTTTCAGTCCTGTTTTTTTGTTTACTCCTCTGGTGGTGTTTTTTTTAAAATAATCGGTTGTCCGTAATTACAGAGTTGCTATTGGTGCAGTCATGTAGAAGATTTGCATTTGCTCATGCACTGCACGATACATTCTGAAGCAGATTTTGTCATTGATTTTCAGATGAGGAGATCACATTGTGTGATTATATATATATAAGTCTGTAGTTACTAGAGTACCTGTTCTTTTCCAGTGCATCCAGTGGTTGGATCAGAGGATGTTGGAACGGTTGTATTTTTTATATGTACTTTGAATCCAGTAAGTTAAAGAGTAAAATTTTCAGTGATCCAACAATTTTGCTATCACTCAGGAGTTCCTGGTTGGGGGTTATGTGTTGTGTGTGTAAGAAAGTCAGTACAACTAAACCTGGCTTACAGGCATTTGAATAAAACAGGTTAGGTTGGTTCTTTTGTATATGTTTGGATGATCATGGTTTCTTCTCATTTCCAGGTTTATGGAAATGCAATATGGGTTGAAAAACAGGTAGCAAGGAATTAACAAAGGAATACATAATGGGGCATCTTCTAAGAGCTGTTGGATGTCGTACTATAAATATAAAGTGGGATACAGGGAACAAAAATGGTTTTTATGGCCCATAATCTGTTCATCTCCTTATGATGCTGTTAGCAATATACCTTATATGTTCTTATAATAGCAGTATATCTGTATCACCAGTCCACACAGTGGGAATCCTGTTTAGGGAGGTTGAAGTATTAGTATTAATGAGTGGTAAAACCACAATTGCACAGCTGTTACCTATTTATCTCCACCAAACTACCTAAACCAATTTGGAGGGAAGATGGGAGTTTGGCTAGTCCTCTAAAACCTGTTGGTTTGTAAATAAGGAAATGAGACTCATGCCAAGTGCTTGAGATAGTTGGAGCCATAACTTTCTTTCCAGAGATGCTGCTTTTGCATTAATAATACAGAAGTAACAATAGATTATAAAATAGAAATTTAAATTATTACTGTAGTGGAAAATGATATTTTAGTTTCATAAGAAATACTTCGTTAGAAAAAAAAGAAAGAAATACTTCGTTAGAATCTATAAGGTCACTTGTCACCAAACTTCCCCCAAAGGGAAAAATGTTCTTTTGACCAAGAGCCCAAAGTGGTAACTAATACTATTCCTACCAAACTCATAAGTATAAATAGATGCTAATTTAAATGTTTCAATGTGTAACCTGAATTTTAGAAGCAGAAAGATGATGCAGGTTACTAAGAAAAGACTTACTCTTCTTTTAAAAGGTCTTTTCCCTTTGAGGAATTTGAGCAGTAGCATTTGCAGGAGAATCCTGAAAACTTCAGTGACTGATGAAATAAATTGCATGCAATACTAGGAAACAGTAGTCTTAACAGCTACATAACTCATGGCTTGGACAACATTTACTCACCATGTATATCAAATTTCAGTAATTTTTCTGTAATGTTGCATTTAGATAAGGCTTTTGTTCTTTATTTTTACAGAAAAATTAGGTTAAAGATGTCTTTCAAAAGTACATCTAAGAATTACTGCATTACTGTGCAAGGAATATATAAGAAATAACCATAAGGTCTAAAGACCAAAAGCATGCTTAGGAATTGAAAGGGGGAGGAGTATGACTTCAGTAAGGTGCATTTAGTAGGGCAAAATTGGTTGCCATCTTATTTTCTTGAAGTGAAATTCACTACATTTGCTACCTCATTATACATTTATTCACATTTATATTTCTATCAACTATTATCTGAAATTCTCCAAATTTTTATTAATCTGACTTTTAGAAATTTCCTTAATTTAGAAACCGTTGAAGTAACTTGCTCAGCTGCAATGAAATGAAACTCCATTATTTTAATGTGTGGTTAAAGATGTGCTGGTAAAATTAGGAATTTTCAGAAATTACCACATTTCTCCTGATAATTTAGTCATAAAAATGAAGTCCAAATAACACGTATTAAACTGATGTATAGGTTCTTTTTGGTTTGGCACACATTAAAATTTCAACTTTGTCTTGTACATGCTGATGTTAACAGTTTTTGCCTGGCATTATACGTGCAGTAGTAGACATAAATGGCTTGAGGTGATGCTTTTAATTACAGTTGCCCCTTGAATGTGGGTTTGAACTGTGTGGTTCCATTTCATATGGATTTTTTTTTTCAATAAATACAATGTTGTAAATACTTTTAGATTTTCACAATTTCTTGAGCTTGCTTTAAGAATACAGATATACCTATAACAACAAAATATGTGTTGATTTTACATTATTGGTAAGAGTTCTGTAACAGACTTAGTTAAGTTTGGGGGGAGTCTGAAGTTACAGGTATTTGGACTGGAGTGGTTGGTGCTCCTTCCCTCTTCCTTAGTTCACAGGTCAGGCAAACTGAAATTATCTAAACAATAGTGGAACATTTTATCATCTTGAAGTTGTTGCTGCTGTTTTTCACCAAGTTTTTACAGATAAATTAATCCTTATTTACTGGAAGTAAGCTGATGAATAATCACACTGTAGTTAATACAGTAGGAATCCTTGTGTAGGATTTTACTTTTTGATCAAATACACACTTTGTTTAAAAAGAAGCAGTTTTTGCATGTACATTTAAATTTTCCTCAAGGTAAGAAAGCTTTGGGTGTGTGAATATCTGACTTACTAAAAATGGAAGCCGAGTTATTTTCGGACAATGCAAATTTCCTTTATTTCCTCTAGTTTACTTAGAGGATGTAGGAGCTAAGAGGTCACAACTTAAACTTCACAAAGTAAGTTTGCTAAATATGAAACACGGTATTGAGATACTCCATTTTATTTCTTTTAAAACCTCATTAAGTTAGCTTTACATTAAATTTCAAACGAATTCCTTAAATGTTTTAGGCGTATTAAAAGCCACTCCTTTTTTTTTACCCTTGTGACAAAGTTATGAATAATGCCACCTGCCCCCCTTCCTGGTGTTGTCCTGGGAATCTGTCCCTGACTTCAAACGGGTTTGCAACCTGAGCCTTTTAAAAAAAATGATTTCCTAAAAGTGGCCGCTTATTTTTAAACCAGCAATTAGGGAAAATGAAGTTGTTTTCTTCTCAAAGATTTACCTGGACTCGTACGAATGTACTCGGTACCTCCCGTGCCTCGCTGTTCGTGAGCACAGCAAACCAGTCCTGACCACATTTTAACAGTCCCGGTTGAAACGTACATTAGCTGATGTTTAAGATTTCCACAACGGAGCACTTAGCCGTAAAAATCTTCAAACGTTCTACAGACAAGTTATCTAAACGAGATATTTTACCAAATGCTAAGTGTAGCTAGGCAATTCAGCTACAGAAACACACTTTGTAGGAATACTGTCTGGTTCAGTGCATTTATTTGAACGTTAAATCCTGGAGGGGACAGGTTTGTTTTGTTTGTTTTTCTCCCCCAAGCATGTTGTAGGTACACAACATGCTTTATTTTTTTCAAACTGAGCTGTACAGACGTGCAAGCCGTTGGAGTCACTTGTCTCTGCCAGATTCTGTCCGCCGTCGGTCATTTCAGGAGGCGCTCCTCGGCCCGGCGCGGGTGGGCTCCCGGTTCCGTCCCCGGCTGGGCTCCGCGGTGCTCTCGGGGCGGGCGCGTCCGGCCGGCCGCTAGTGGGCGCTGTGGGTCCGTGGAAGCCGCCGTCGCGTGGCGCTCGTCCAAGGCGTCCTCCGGGCAGCCCTCGCCGAGCATCCCAGTGAAGAATTCCCGCCGCCTCTACACTGGGGCGCTGTGTGTCCCCGTCACCCCCACGCTCGGTCACCTTGGGGCTGTTGGGCTGTGAGAGCGTGTCTCCGAGGCCAGGAGGTCCCGCGGCGGGCGCGGGCGCGGGGGGGCCGGCCACCCTCCAGGGAACGCCTGGGCTGCCGCCCTCCGGGAGGCGCGGTGCAGGGCGCGGTGCAGGGCGCGGGCGCGGGCCCGGGACGCCTGCGCCCCACTGTCGGCGGCCCCGCCAGTCGCCTTCGGTCCGGGCCCCGCCGCCCTCAGGAGCCGAAATCCGGTGCCGCCGGGCCGCGGGCAGCGCAGGGATGCGCGTGCGGGGTGTGCGCCAGCCCCGCAGAGGGACGCTGCGCGGGAAGGAGGAAGACCCGCGGGGACACCCACCGCCCTCCGCCCCGCAGGGAAAGTTTCGCCCCCGACGTGGTCCCTCTGCTGAAGTTGGAGCCCCTGGCGGCCGCTGCAGGCGCGAGCCGGGCGCGGGCACAGCCGGCCCCGCGCTGTCCTGCACCGCACCCCCGGCACCCCCGGCACCCCCGGCACCCCCGGCACCCCCGCCCCGCTGCCGGAGGGGCGCCGGGGCCACGCGCTGGGCACCGCCCCCGCCCCCGCCCGCCCCCACCCGCCTTCCGCGGCGGCCGGGCCGAGCTCCCCGCTGCGCCACCGCCCGGGGCCGGGGCCGGGGCCGGGGCCGGGGCCCGGGCCGGGGCCGGGGGCGGGGCTCACCTGTCAGCCGGCGCCCCGCCTCGCGGCGCCCAATGTCGGGCGGGGGCGGATGACGGACGGGCCTGCCGCCCAACCGGCGTGCGGCTGCCCTGCGGCGGGCCAATGGGCGGCGCGGCACGGGGCGGGGCCCCGCGTTTATAGCGCTCTGACAGCGCGCCGGCCGCGCTGACTCTCCGCGGCGGGGACGGCGGCGCCGGCGGAGCGAGGAGCCGCGCGCAGAGGGTCCCGGCGCCCTCCCCGCACACAAAGGCCCGCGCGCGTCCGGCGCCCGCGGCGGGGACCGAGCCCCCCCCCCCCCGCGCGCTCCTCGGGTCGGGAGCCGCGAAGACCCGGGAGGCCCCCGCGCGCCTGGAGGCGCCCCTCGCCGCTCTGCGCCCCTCGCCCCGGGACATGGAACCGCGCCGACGCGGCGCCCGCGCGCTCGGGCCGCTGCCCGCCCCCCTGGATCTATAGTGCGAGGCGGTCGGCTCGGAGCGCAGCGTCCGCCGCCCGCGCGACGCGTCGCTCCGTCTTTGTGTCCCGGCCGCGCGCCCTCCCTGCCGCCCGCCGCCCGCGCCCGGCACCCTGGAGTCGCACGGGAGCCTGGCGCGGCGCCCCGGAGCCCCGAGCCCGCCGCGCCGCCGCGCCCCGCGCGTGCGCCCCCGCCCCGCGCCCTGAGGGCCCCGCGTGGAGCGCCCCCGACCTCGGCGACGGCTGGAGCCGCTCGGCGCGCCCCGGAGCTGCGTGCGCGGAGGATCGGGAGCGGCTTGGCCATGGCCGCGAGGAGGGACTCCGTGTGGAAGTACTGCTGGGGAGTTTTGATGGTTTTATGCAGAACTGCGATTTCCAGGTCGATAGTTTTAGAGCCCATCTACTGGAATTCCTCCAACTCCAAGTAAGTGGCGTCCGCGATCCCCCTCGGTCCCCGCCGGCCGGGTGGGAGGAAGGACCGGGCCGCGGGGCCTCGGAGTCTGTTTCTGGAGCCCCGGCCCCGGCCCCGGCCCCCGCCCCAGGTTCCCTGTCCCCCACCCTTGCCGCGTTTTTCCTGATGAAGCTCCCCGCGCGGCTTCCCGGCCAGAGCGCGGGGTCTAAGCGGCGTCCTCTCCCCGCCTTCCTTTCCCCGAGAGCTCCCGGGCGCCCAGAAGCCCCCGGCGGCGCGCGTGTCCTGCTCGGGAAAGTGTCCGGCGGCGGTACCTGACCCTCCCTTGGTTTCGAGGACGGAGAGCGGGGCCTCGAGCGGGGCTGGCCGCGGGCGCGCAGGCGCTGGCGGGCTGCGGAGGGAGGCCCCCGGAGATGCTGCGCTCGCGAGGAGCGCCCGACCCCGGCCCGACCCCGGCCCGACCCGACCCCACCCCGCAGGCGTCCGGGGCAGGAGAGCGGAGGCTGCGGGCCGCGGCCGCCCTCAGCGCCCCAGTGTGCGCGGGGAGCTCGCCAGCCCCGCCGGGGACCTCGGGTGGCCGGCCCTCTCCTCCCAGGCGGGGACACGGGCCTGGGTTGCTCCCGGAGAGCCCTCTCTCTGCACGTCGGCCTCTCTCTTGCGAGCCACTGGCGCTGAACTCTGTGCGGTCCAGACAGTTGAGTTGATTCTAAGGGCGGCTTTTGCAAAAGCGTAAGGCCCTGCCCAGTCGACACAACAACTGAAGCCTGGCGTTTGGGGAGCCTGGGAAGGAATGGGATCCTTGGATCTGACTTGCTCCTCTCAAACAGGGTAGCCAGGAGAAAGCCAGGTCTTGTGGAGAAGAACTTTCGGTGTGAGCTACCCAAACAGTTACGTTGAAATTTTAGAAAAGGCGACTCATCCTTAAGTAGGTACGGCCGTGACTTCTATGTAGTTACCTGTGCGTTCAGTTTTTGCATCTTGGCTCCCTGGTGGAATACAGTTTTAGCCAGATCCAAAAATATTTTACGGAATCATGGAATTTTAGCCTTGAGAAACTTGGAAAAAGTGTGGAGACACTGGCTGGCTCCTCGAGTAAGCGTTGGAGATCAGAAGGAAAACCAATGGCCTAATTTTAGAGGACAAGTAAGTTGGCCATGGATTTAGTAGTGAAGAGATGGGGAATTGATTCACAAGTCAGATTTTAATTAAAGAGTTATATCCATCCTTTAAAAAGTTGTGAATTTCACATTCACCGACATGTTTTACGGAGAATTCCCTATGTTAGGGGCAAGAAACGTCCCAGTCCTGAATCGGGTTAAATGCAGCCTTAGCATGATGCTGGATGGTACTTTGCACCACCACTCAGATTTAAAAGTTACTTAATGCGACCTCCTTCCGTGCAGCCCGGTTTCGCATGGACTAGCCTTTTTCCTTGATGTAAGATCTGTATTTGCCGAAAAAGTAGTTGCAGTGACATCGGTAACACCGATACGGAATTGTGAGGCACCAGCTGGTGCGGGGAAGCGCGGGGCTTGGACCTGCGCGCAGCAGCCTACGTCCGGGCGAGGCGGGCTCCGGGGCTCCGGGGCTCCGGGGCTCCGAGGCTCCGGGGCTCCCGGGCTCCCGGGCTCCCGGGCTCCCGGGCTGGGCGGGCCTGCAAGAGGCCAGCCAGTGTTCGCTTTGCGCCTACAGAGGTCACTCTTCCACGCGCAATGCTCGCGGCGCCAGCTCTCACCTCTTCCCGCCGGCTGTCTGCTCCGCTCCACTTTACACTTTCGCTGACGGATTGTTTAGGGAGCCCGACTCCCTGCCCCCACCCCTTCCGCCAGGATTTAATATTTACATTTAAATCTTGTTTGAAGAAATTCCCATTAACCCGTCCATTGCACAACTCAGTATATGTATCTCTGTGTTAACTACTTACTACTAGGTGTGTAATCAGGAGGAAGATTAGAAATACCCACTTGGAAGAAGAGGTAGAGCCCTGTTTCCACCACATTAGTATCTTCTTTTCCTAATGCATTTGTGGTGTCTGTGTGTGTGGAGGGGGGTGGCGGACTGATGTTTTACTTGCCATCCTGATGATCAGGATTCCTCCGTTTTTCTGTGTGGCGGCCCCAGATTTGAAGACCTGCTGGAGGCCTGCATTTTGGAGACGCCTGCCTCCCTGCCACTGATGAGGTTTCTGTTGCTGTGATTGCTCTGGTCCTCAAGAGTAGAATTTCTTTTAAAATTCTCATGATAATGACTTTGCGTGGAGGACTGGATAATTTGTCCCTGGAAAAGGTCTACTTAAGAAAGTATGCAGCTGAATGCTAGCTTGAGAGATCAGAAAGATTTCTTCCTGGAGGAGTGATATGAAAGAGCCTTTTCTAAGTTGGAGAATGAATAAAAACCCCCAGTGCCAAGGGGTTGCTCTATTTGGGGAAGTTGCATATTTATTTCCAGGGAAAAGTTGCAGTCCGTGAATACGATGTGGCACGAGGGTGATCAGAGGCAATTGAGGTTTCACATCAGTTCATAGGAACTGTGGAACAATTCATTTGTAATGAAGCAGCCATCAGTAATTAGATTTGTTTCATTCAGAGGTCAGCTTTTTTAGCAGGTGGTCGATGTAGGGAACAGGAGCAGCTGTTTGGATGCAGCGTCCAGAAAATCCTTTGTAAATTCACCGTCTCCATAACTACTTTAATCACACTGTCTGCTGCTCCCATCCCAGAGAGTTGATGCAGCAATCAAAAGAAGTTCTGTGTGCTGAAACATTAGCAACTACCCTGTGAGGTGGATTACTCCTATCGCGTCCACAGGCTCCGGTGGTGTTGCCTCAGTTGTAGTCCTAGGTTGCCGAAGCTGTTTTCTTTTTTATTCCACCCCCCCACCCCCCACCCCCGCCTTTTCAACTCAGTAGAGAATAGCAAAGCCTGGCTTTCATTTCCAATTAACATTTCAGTAGAACAATTTTTCCAAGCATGATGAATAGTTGCCCCTTCTAAAGAAAAAAATCCATTTTCGAGTGAGCAAGGCTGTGTTCGTACGATGCTCTACAACGAATTGCACTGACTTTGCTGGAAATTTCAATGGAGCGTTAATTTCTTCTGTCTGGGGGTACTGTTCCCTGTACACCATATACTAGTTAGTTAACAAAGCGTTTTGCTTTTCCCATGTCATTTTTTCCCTGCATAATACGGAATTCCTGATATTGATTGCCTTGATACAAAAGAATGGCTGGATAATATCCAGATAACCTATAATATGTGGGCCCCACCACAGCTAGGCTCTGAATAAATACGGACCTGTCAGAGATTGATAAAATAAACTACAATGGATAGTGCTGTTTAAACAGCCCATTCAACACCATATATAAGCCAGCCTGCCTTCCATTGTGTCTGAAATTCTTATTTTTGTAGGTAAACAAATGCACATTCAACACTGATTGAATAGCCCCTTGAACTATGCTCCACAGTTTGCGTTTGGGTTAATCTTGTCGGTTTTAATATAGAGAGAAAAAAGCACAAAGCACCAGGGGTGGAATTGTTACTGCTTTCCCATCCACATTCCTCACATTTTGTCAGGATGATAAACTAGAGGTAATGGACTGTCGTTGTTTCAGAGGACAACCGAGCCAGGGAGAGCACAAAGACGGAGCTAAAGCGATATCTCACAACAGGCTTGTTCGCCCTCTTTTCAGGCGAGAAGAGAATTTATTTGGGAATCGTGTGTCTAGGGACTGCACTTTTTAACCTCGGCAATTACAGCTTCAAGCCTCAGGAACGGGAGCTGGAGGTTAAGATGATTTGTTAAGTACTTGGTTCTAAATCTTTCACAAAGCATAGCTGTTGACACTTGTCCTACCGAGGTAAAGAAATGCAAATGACTGCAAATTTTGAACCGTTTCTGGCTGGTGTCTAGGCCAAAGTGTGTTAGGACAGGTGAATTAGCCATCATCCCCAGACCATCTAAAGAGTACAGATTGGAATGGTTTCTCCATATGGAGTTAGCTTGAAGAATAATCAGTCTATTTTGATTACTTTTTGCAAAACCTCTTGTCAGGAAAGTTACCGAGAGAGATCCTTTGGTTGGTGGATCAGTGTGGTGATTATGCTCAGAGGGACGTTGCAGTCGGAGCAACTAAATCCTTGCTACCTTTGCTTTCCACCAACTTGGTCGGGGGTGGGGGGTGGGTGGGGGGGTGGAGGGGGTGGCTCCCAGGAGGTTGAGTGTGGCATCTACCGTACTGTGATGTTTCCCAGAGCGTGTGCCTGATGGGAGACGGTCTGAGATCCCAGCATGACTGCAGTGATGCGTCATAGGAATGGGAGTGGCAGAGAAAGGAAATACGGAGTGTAGACCCTCAACGAAAGGGACATAATTTTTCCTGTAGGGAGGGTTATTCCTTGAACATTTTATGAAAACTTTATTCTTAAACTGTTCCATCACAAAGTAGACACAAAGCGGGCTCTTGTAAGAAAAAAATAATGATGAAAATGGTACTCCTGTCTGCCTAATCTCTGCTTTCGTTAGCTGCTGACATAAAGAGCCTGTTTTTCAGGTCACTTATCATACATCTACATAGATTTGCTTATGAGCTCAGCTTTTGTGTAGCGGACGAGAGCTCTAAATGGGAGTGTTCAACTGTTTAAAATATTTTGATTAAAATATGCAGAACCCATAGAACTATAAGCTTCTGGCCAGGAATTAGCTCTTTCAGAGAAGAGCTCCCCCCCCCACACACACACACCACCTTTTTTTTTTTTTTTTTTTTTTTTTTTTTTTTTTAAGGGGTGGGATTAACATGAGGCTGGGACAGGGTAGAAGAAAAGGAAAGAAGGGAGGATGGCGAATGGGACAGTGTTCGAACAGCTTGGAAAAACTCCTGTGGCTTCATTGTCTCTGCAAAGCCAAAGAATACAAAGACATAAGCAACTCAGCCCTTCTCCCATGATGGAAAACGTAAACCATTGACATGGCCCCCTGTTTAACTTGTTTAATTCTTGTTTTAAATTCAGGGCTACGCCAGCCGTGTGAACTCTGAAGATTTCCTTAGTAATCCATTTTGTAGTTCCGAATCAAAAACAAAGTGAAAGGGTCTGACACAATTTGCTTTTATTTTTAGGCAAATCAACCCTGGTCATAGTTAATAAGGGGATTACAACCCAGACTACGTCTTTACAGATGTAATGTAAATCAAGGGCAGAGTATAAAGAAACTGATCCCTTTTGATTGAAGTATGGTAAAAAGGCATAGAGAAACTTGCACCAGTAATCTGATTGTATGGCAATAAAACCACCATTTTCTGTCTTTCAGATAAAAATAATGCGGTAAATCCATGCAGTTCATAAGATGGAAAGGCAGATAAAGGGGGGAAGCCATGGCAACATATAGATTAGCTTGATGTTGGAAATGACACGTCTCTGAAAAGGGGGTAGGAGCGAAGGCCCTTGCTCCGGGCTTTTGGCTATTATGTGAGAACCACACAGACTTGGAAACTCGGATTAGAAAGTATGAAAGCCCTACTTGTGGCCCAGGATGGTTCAAGCGGGAAAGAAAAGCTGCTCAGTTCTTGCTCATTGGTGGCGGATAATATGGCAAAGGTGGATTTCATTGGCTGCCTTTTTTTAGAGGTTGAGATATGGGGGCTGATTAAAACTTCAGATCACTGTGGTTGTTAAGGCCTGCAAGATTTTCCTTTTTAACTCCTGGCCTGACAGCGACAACCATTCTGTAGGATTAACTGCATTTGGCGGTCCTCGCCTTAATCTCTTTGGGTTTTGGGCAGGGCCATGCTGGGAAGGTAGGGCTGGAGCTACATGCAAAAAGAGAGAGAAAGAGAGAGACCTTTGGCTGGTAGTCATGCTTCAGACCCAGCACTCTCTCATCGCGTGGGAGAAGCAAAGCTGAATATTACCTGTCCCCTCACCAGAGAGCTCTTCTGCCAGGATTGTCCTTCCCACCCTGCAAAAGAGTGTATACTAAAATAAATAAAGTTGAGGGGGAGATTTTGTTCTCCTTCCAATCAGCAGTAATGCAGTATGACCAAATCAGTGGGCTCTCTTTAGATAATACGTTGCTCATAAATGTGAGTCTTAACTTTTGAGTGGGATGGGATGGGCGCTTGTCACGTAAAGACAGGATTGTGGAAGGTCAGCACTGCCCGGCCTCCACTAAAAAAAAAAAAAAAAAAAAAAGGCAAAAAAAGAATCACTGTGCCCTTCAATCTTACTGATTAGCCTCCTGTCTTCCAACAACCTTTCGAATAAACTAGACTTGTTTGTGCCTTCCACGTTTTCCATTTTAGTCATCAAGCAAAACAAGCCATCGAAACCCGATTGGGTTACATGTGGAGCGACATCCGCCATCAGGTCAAGCCAGAAAGGAAATGTGTACTCTATTGCCTCCTATTTTGGCATTTTAATAAAGTCTCAGCGTTTCTTTAGGAGAGCCTGGAAACTCTTTTAAGACATTGACAACACTGAACGCTACAAACACCCCCAGGATCTTTCTTGATAGAGTAGACCATGGGAGTTCCATGCTGTTCTCTTTACAGTGACATGGGGCCTTTCTAGACTAACTTGTTCAGTAAGTGAGATCTTCATCAAAACCTCAATATTCTCCTGCAGACTCATTGGGTTGATTTGGTTCCTAATACTGTAGACTTGCTGACTGGACCCTCTGTTTGGCGCTAGGACTTAGCGCCTTTGTTGCCTGCTTTTCTGCTCGTTACTATGTAGCTTTCATAGATCCAAAAACACTTAAAAATTATTGCACATGCACTAGCCACATCCGGTGCCTGCGACGTTACCTTCCTTCTGAGTCTGATTCAGTAATCTGTACCAAAAGATCCATAGCACTGATCTAGATTCACCAAAGAGAAGGGACACCCCCTAATTTACAAGCTGGTCACATCCAAGCACCTTGCATTCTACATTTGACAATGATTGCTAATGGCCCATTCAGCTAAAGTATTTGCTTGTTAACGGGGAACAGAGCATGATAAATGTCCAGCAAGCTTGCGGCCTCCTTCAGCTTTTCAAATGCAGACTGGTGCATATTTATGGCAGGCAAATGACAAAAGAAGAAGCTGAATTGGCCTGGCCTCCCGCTTTCTACTAGGAACGGGGTTAAAGTGATTAGAGAAAGAAGCAGGGGAGCTCTGCCTCCTGTTTACAGCCATCCTGCAGCATTCAGCTTCTCGTTCTACCTGCGGAAACGTACTGCAGAAGTGCTGGAGATAAGGATGGTTGGATCTGGGGCACCAGTGGAAAAAGTAGGTGATCGGCGGTGAAGTGTTCTCCATGTACACTGGATGCTGGGTGAACCTATTTCTCTTGTGCCCTCAGAGAATCAGGAGTGGCTCTTTCTCTTACTTTTCCTATATAAATTCAAACATGTAATTCTAGTTCACAGCATTTTGTGGCTGGTGAGTCCATACTTGCTGATTAAAACACACTCGGACACACAGGCACACCCAAAACAAAACATAGTAGAAGAATGCTGCATTAAAGAAAAGTTGTTTCTGCCTTCGGTAGTTCTCTACGCAGAATATGAAGGAAAAGGGATTGTAGTGCAGTATTCATAGTTTGCTGTTTTGTTTCTCTAAAAGCATGGATAAGTAAAGGTTTAACAACTTAGTCGTGGGCAGACATTCACGATGCTTGAGATGAACCATTGGTGATCTGCTTTGCTTTGAAAACTTTGTTTTCTTCAGTACTACAGATTCTTCATATTTGCTGTATAAAGTGATTAAACAATCCAGTATATTTTCTCAATTTAAGTTCAGCTGCATCCTTTGATTACAGTCCTGGTTATATAGGTCTTCCAGTACTTGCTGGGCAAGTCCCTATTGCCTTGAAGGCATTACCCTGTGCTTTTTATGTACTGATTCCTTCCATATCACCCCAGAATAATTATGAGTGCTACTCTCGTCTTTGAAACCAGGAGAGTCAACGTGTTTGTATTGGAGGAATGTGATTACGGATGGTCCTAAGGCTTGGCTTCTTTGGGAATTTGAGGCATGTGCGTGAGGTGCAGTGCCCTACTGTGTGTGTGTGTGTGTGTGTGTGTGTGTGAGGTACAACACCCACCATCTGCCCACTGTCCTGATGTTCCCCAGCCACACTCCCTGCAGGATACCTAACCTCTTGAGACCTATCAGTGTCTCAGGTGTGCCTTTTCCTCTCCAGCCTCCTGTGTTTCAGCTGAGGACCTGAGGCACAGCATGATGAAGTGCTTCTGAATCTTGGTTCTTGCTCTTCCTGTGAGCTAAGCTGGCTCACTGTAGCCTGACAACATTGGCCTGAACCAGAACTGTCGTATGAGTGGGCCTGGGACAATCATATTCAGGGCCAGCTCAGAATGTATCTTCCTGCCAAACAAGTTAGAAAGTGCCAGTTTTCACATAACCAGGACAAAAGTTGGGGTACATTTTAGATGAAAATAAGCTCTTGTAAGCCACACGTCCCCTCTTGCCTGGTGAAAATGAATCTTCATTATAATGGACTGTCTAATAAAGTTTACAGATTCCCCTAGATAAGTGCCCTCTTTATGACATAGATCAAACATAATTTCTTTAAATCTTTTTTCTGTAATCCCCCAACACTTTAGTTAAATACCTAGAGTATAGAAAGAACATTATACACTGCACCGTCATGATTCATATGCAAGGCTTAATCCCCATCATTGCCATCTTGTCCCTAAAAAGCAGGGATAGGAGCTGTTGCATTCTGCCAGTCTCTTCCTACTAGCTAGTGGTAACAGCCAGTAGAAATTAGTCTGGTGAACAGATACAATCTAGATGTATAATTATGGCTGCCCATGGTGTGTTAACCTGTCACCAGTTACTAGAGATCTCCCTCGCCCAGATCAGTGGCTCTAGAACTTTAGGGCACAGAATCACCTGGAGGGCTTTTTAAAACACGGTTTTGGTGGGCTCCACCCCCCCCCCCCAGTTCCGGATTCCTGAGGTCTGGGTGGGACTTGAAATTGACATTTCTGATAAGCTCTCAGCTGATGCCTACTGCTCTGAAACCACACCTTGAGAACCACTGCTCTAAATTAACTTTTTTTTTTTTTTTTTTTTTTTTTTTTTTTTTAACAGCTCAGCATTAGCTCATCAACCTGTAAGGCTGTTTTGGGATCTCTGAAGAAGTCTGTGGTCTTTTTTTTCTGCCCCATTCTTGCCTTGTTGGAAGCCATAAGGGATCATCTAGGTCATTGACAGCAGATAAAGCATTGATTTATTCAACAAGCATTTGTTAATTGTGAGGCCAGTTACTAGGCTCTGATGATAGAAGAACAATCTCTACCCTCAAGAGACTTAAATCCTAAGGTGGGAACAGGGAAGGCCTGGTGGAATTACCATCACACTAGATCTCTGAAATGCACATTAATAAGCAACTCAAGGTAGTAACATTTCAGTGAAGAGCAGCCTGTGTCTTTCAAGTGTATGTCATGTCAGTAAGTTTCCACATTATTTCATTCGTCTGAGCATAGCTCAAAGACAGATCCCACAAATGAGGCAGATAGATGCTGTGGGATAGCTAACCCAGTGATCTCAGCTACCTTTCTTGAGAATTAGCAGTACCGATTGGTTTTTAAGATGCACTTGATGGTAATGGAAAGGTCAGGCAATTTGATTTGCAAAGACGACCAGGCAAGTGCTATTTTAGTTTGATGAAGAGTACCTGCTTTGAAACCTGGCTGAGGCCAATCCCAGCATCGCTGTTTTTTGTTTTTGTTTTTGTTTTTTTTTTTTTTTTTTTTTTTACTGTGTAACTAGGAGGACTACTTCCTAGGTCTTATTTGTCCCATCTCTAAAATGGGGGCAGTAACCTAACAGCATTGACTAAAAGAGTAATAAAATTGTGGTCAGGATTAAAAGAGTTTAGCTCCGTGCTTGGTGTAGTGAAGCAATAAATGTCAGCTATTGTTAATAAAATTAAATATCTGTGCACCTGGCTATGGTTCATTTTGCCTACCATATACGGATGCAGAATAAATAAAAATGACATGTTAATAAAGATTACAACATGGCATGTTCACCTTTTAAAGTTTGTTGTGTTGTATTTTGTTCAGCTGCCACATTTAATCTTTAAGAGTTCTCTGCTAGGTGAAGCACTTTTCTCTTTTCCCCTCTGCTGCAAATTGGACGCTCTCGCTCTGTTCATGGCCCCCGATGCTTTGTGACATAACACTGGAGAGATCTGTTTCTCCACCATGGACTGAGGAAAGCCTGGGCTGAATCCACTTTGTGTGTTATACTTGGGATACGGTGAGAGATTGTGGTGTTGAATAGTTATATGAATGCGGCCTGTAGGGATCGGCATAGTAGCAATTTTTGTATTAACGTTACATGTTATTTCTCATTTAGAAACCTACTCACCTGGTGGACACTATTTAGCAACAGTCATATAGAGAGCTTACTGTATGCCAGCTGCTGATCTAACATTTTAACAAATACCATCTGAGGGAGGTACTTTTATGTTTCCAGAAGTATCAATGGGGAAACCAAGTCATATTAATTAACTTGTCCAAAGTCCTACAGCTAATCAGTGGTACAGTCTGTAATTGAACCTGATTACTCTGTTTCCAGGAGCCGTCTTCTTAATTCTTTGCCTTTTTCTCTCTTATGCTATTGCATGGAGTAATTAGAAATCGAATAACTAAAATAAGCATATGGTTTACCGAAAACAGTGCATAAGCAAGTGGGTTTTTAAAAAAAAGGGCTTGAGGTATTATTCTTTCCTTGTCAATTGTGATTTATAACCTTTCCTATGATGAATATGCAATTTTAAATGGATCCTTTGAATCTTTGATAACAAGGTTTTACCCAATGGGAACTAGACAGTTATAAAGGTATATAGTATTAATGCATTTATTGAGTTTGATTCCTTTGTTAACATTTTCGCTTTGAATTTTTAGATATTTGATTGTTTCTTTGGGAGAAAGAAAGGTCAGATTTTTGAGGACAGTTGCATTTGGTTAGGTGCTGAGCATGTGTCAAACTAAGGAGATAGTATGACATCTTTTTTAGAGTCTAGTCACAATTAAATGCCATTTTATTTTGGATTTTGGGATCTTTGCCAGCTTCCAGCTTGTCAGAGCTGAGAAAACTCAAATCAAGTCCAGGCCTATTTCTACAGCAAACTGGGATTCTGGCTTCTTGCCTGTGGATTCATTCAGTATATCCCATCTGGCTTTTGATGTTCTGCAAGTTTGGAGCAGTTTGTTTCAGGAAGCCAGGCAGCCTGGGGTTCTCTGGACTCCAGAATGAGCCTCTCTGCTTGCATCTTCTCCGGGACTCAGTGTCTGCTTACCTGTTGACCAAGGAGCCAGCTGGAGGGCTCAACCAGGTTTTCCTTCTTTTTAGAGCTCAGGACCCACAGCATTCCTCCTATTTTCTCCACATCTGTGTAGCAGCCTGTTTGAATAACTTAAGAGTGTTAATTTCCGTGCATTTTTGCGTTTTGGTGAAACTATCAAAGCTGCTTCTGGTGACCGAGCAGGAGCTATACTGTCCACAGTTACAGTGGTGCACCATGCACATTTTTATAAGATACAGCTTTGGGGCAATCTCTGTGGAAGTCTCTAGGTTTGACTCTTGTGATGTCAGCAGGGCTGACCTGGCTGTTGTATAGCCTCCTTAATTTTCGTCCCTCTCCTATTCCCTACTCTCTGGGCTGTCCCAAAGCCATGAGAGGTGCAGAATAATGTCTTCTGTCCTATGCCCACAGCAGTCCCGTCCCTGAGCCAGAGTCCCTACTCGCCTGGGACGCAGGCGATTAGGTGGTTGGTTATAAAGTGATTGCACACAGCCTTGTAAACTATGTTGGCAGATGTATCCTCAACTGGCAGGGAGAATCTGTTCTTATATCAGGAGAGAACTAACAGTTTGGTCTCTTCTTCAACCTTACCTATTGTGTGCAAGGTCTGGGGGTGGGGGGACCTTGGAGTCCAGCAGGGAGCACTCAGGCTCCTTCCCAGGGATCTACACCTTCTTGAGGAGCAGGAATTGGACCCCTGTAGTGTGCCTCTCTTTCAGTGCCGGCTTCCCCACCAAAGGGGAGAGGTTTCATTCACCCATAAAACATGGCTGAATTGTCTTTCTAAACTGGCAAGATTCTTTGGAATTAAAAAAAAAAAATGTGATGATAGGAATGAAAGGAATGGGAAGGCTGGCTAGAAAAGAGACGCCCAAGCTCTAGTGTGACGTTGCTGTGCATGGAGATCGCAGTGCCATTCCCTCCAGCGTGTAAGGTGCCAGCCCACTCCCTTTGTGAGTTACGTGTGCCTTTCAGCCCTGTGATGTTCCCACTCAGGCAGATGAGCAAATGGGATCTGCTCGTTTCTATCTGAAACAACAGAGAACCAGCTGGAAGTGCCCCTTGCATTTCCTGCTATATGAAAGCCACCTTTCTCTCTCTGGTGCCTCACCTATAAATAACAAGAGTTCCACCTTCCTTTATAGACTCTTGCTAAAAGCATGGCTGGGAACAAGACCATACAGGTGCAAACAACTCAGAGTTGGGAAAGAAGTTCGCAGCGTCTCTAGCCTCCACGGGTTATGAAATATCTGTTTTGATAATGGGGCCAGCGTGGATGAGCCAGCATGATGGAGTTGGCCCAAGTGGCTCACTTCGCTCTTGCCGTCCCACTTCGCCTCTAGCACCCCAGCCTTCTTCTTTAAGCCCCCCGGTTTGGCCTTATGTGGCAATGAACTTCACTTTGGAAGTGTTGAGGGGAAAGAGGGTTGCTTAGATCAGTTCCGTAAATAAAAACCTCTGTTTTTTTCTTTTTAATGGCATAGCAGAGATCACCTAGTCTCTGTGAACCTGTGCAAAGAAAATAGTGCTATATGTACATCATGCACTGAACATCTGACTTACAGATGCAAAGCTCTTTTAAGTTTTTTATTTAATTCTGGTATAGTTATCAGTGTCATATTGGTTTCAGGTGTACACTGTCGTCGTGATTCAACAGTTCTGTAGAGCACTCGGCGCTCATGACCAGTGTTTAAAGCTATCTGTTTCAACCTCAGCTTGCTGTAGGCTGTTCTGTGAATTGGAAGGGTTTTTGTTTTTTGTTTTGTTTTGTTTTTACAGCAGAACAGATAAAACTTAAAGAACTTGTGTTGTTTTCCATGGACCACAGTGGCAATGAAAATTTAAAACTACTGAGAATATTCTCTCTGAGCATTTTACAATAAAACTTGCTTAAGCCAACAATGTTTGAGCATTATGTCGCAAATAAAAAAGAAAGATTAACATCAAAAGGAGTCAGTTTTCATTCAGTTGTGCAGCATTGTAGGCTGTGAAACTTAATATTATTTTGACTCGTACAGTAATTGTAGAATGACAAGGAAATGGATTAAGTTTAAATACAAGTGTACACAGCAGCTACACGCAGACTGTCAATTGCAAGTCGAGGTCATTGGCCAGAGTGAGGCCTCTGGCTCTGCAGATTAGGATTTTATAAATAAAAGTTCCCTTTAGACTGGAGTTTAATACTTTCTTCAAGTGTATGCCTGGGTGAAGAGGCACAAATACTGTCGCGCCTCACCTTGCAAAGTTGCTAAACTGGTTTGAGCACCCATCTGCTCACAGTGCATTCTGAATTTCTGTGCTTCTCATCTTTCTTTTTGTGGAAGAGTTTGCTTGTCATTGGTGTGAAGCTTGAAACGCACCCCCCCCATACACCCCCTAGCTCTCAGATTTATAACACGTTAATGGTCTCAGATTCTATACCCTGCTTTTATGCCCCTTTTCTTTCCCTTGAATAAATCAGGTTCATGTTGCAGATATTTGTTAGTGAAGAGTGTGAAAGAAGGGGCACCTGTGCAAACCAGCACCCATACACTTTTGAATTAAAGCAGAAAATGTCAATTAAAGGCTCCAATTATGACCTTATTTCTTAGAGCCACTCAGAAGATGGTGGTGCCCTGGCTTCAAGTTTTCAGGTAATTACCTGCCACTCCAAGCAGTGGTATCTGGTGACCTGATTCTGGATACAGCTGACACCCTGTAGCTACACCCCACTCTCGCTCTGCTTTCAGAGAAAGTTTGTGCAGAATCTTGTTCTGATGGGAAAGTGCAAAAGGGGGCAGTAAAGTGCTATCCACAAAAAGGAAACTTTTTCCAAGTATTTCTCAGGGTCGACACTGCCTGTGTCTGTTGTGGGCCGTGCTTCTGTTTATTCCTCTTATAACAAACTCTTCTTTTGGGGACACTTAGAGAGATGATCTTAAGAAGCTGTGGCAGCAATGTAGCATTCAACGGAAGTAAGAGGAGAGGGGTATCCTGTCTGTTTATGATATGCACATGCAAATTCAAGTCCTGCTTCTGCAGTGTTTTTAATTCCCCTGTGCACAGGGTGCTTCTGAAAGGAACCTTGAGCTTCTGTGTTCATGCTCTCTTCTAGCCCCGTAGAGACAGGGAAGACCCCCAGTGCATGATGAGGTTCTGGTCGTGGCTCTGGGCTTATCCAGAGCAATGTTTGTCTTTTGTCAGGAGGAAACCAGAAAACCCAACTGGTGACAGCCAAGCCTGCAGAGTCCTCCTCATTGACAATTTCGGACTGATTTACAGACCGACTGCTCCTCTTCCCTGCAGCCTTGGACATTTAATTAAAATAAAAATAGAAGCATTTTATGGGAAAAGTGCATGTTTTCCAAAATGTAGTAAACTCAGAGTGTGCTTAATATAGAACACTGGCTTGCAAATAAACCCATTCTGTGGTAAGACGTGATTTTTGGTGCCAACTGCTAGGGTAAACCCGCTCCTAGAACTAGAATTCAGATCCCCTGAAATGTTAGCCAACTTCCAGATTTTTGCAGTGCAGTGATTAGGCCTAAACTGTACCCATCCCATATTTTCTCACTTATTCAAATAAACTAGCTGTACAGTAATATACTAGGGTTTTGTGAACTCGGGAGCTGATTTGTTAAGTAGGCCACAGTTTCAATCATAATCACTTTAGTTACTTCCTAAGGAATTGCAGCAAAAAAGTTAAAACATCTACAGGTTTTACCTATTTTAAGTGCTTCTTTTTAAGACCAGAATTTCTAAAGATTGCTGAGGAACGTGGTATCGTTTGTTCTTGAAACTGTCCATGAAAGATTTTGTTCTGTCTTATCACAAAAGCATTTAATGTTTATTGTAGAAAATTCTGAAAAATGCAGGAAGTGAAAAATCACCCTAGGTCCACCATCCAGTAGCTCAAAGCAGTCTTAGGTAAAGGTCTCAAGTTTGATCATCTGTGTATGTTTTTCTGTGTCATTGGGAAAATAAGCAGTCACACACCACGTATCGTCTATATGTGTATGTTTTCAATTGAAATTAGCCACGTACTTACAATAGTGCTCTGATGAAACTTTGAAAGGAAAGGAAAAATAAAAGCAATCCTCCATGGAAAAAAAGTAGCGTCTATTCATTTATGAATTATTTTGCTCTGCAGTTTGCTCCACAGGTAGAACATGGGGGTGAGTCTCCTGTCTCCCAAGTTGCCATATTGGCTGGATTTGCACTGTCCTACTACAGGAGACCAGGGTCCTATTTTCAGATGCATGATACCCGCCATAAGTTTGCAGAAATATTAGATACTTAGATTTTTATGTACCTAGTAGTAAATAGAAATGGCTCTGGATCTAAGCTGACACTTAACTTAGAAGCACTGTCATCATGCCTGGCTAAAGGGGAGTGTGCCCAACCCAGTCATTTGTTTGGACACAGACATGGGTCATTCCTGTCCAGGTCTTCTTCTGATCTCTTTTTATCCTGTGTCAACAAGATACTTTGCATTCAGCTACCACTTAACTGAGCTGCTCCTATTTATATGGTGATCTGGCTTATCTTTCAATCACTTACCTCCATGTGTATCCCCTCCCTCAGGAGAACCAGGCCTCCTGTTTCTCCTGTACATTTTCACTGACTGCATCAGCATCCAGGGAGCCCCTCAGCAATTTGGCCATTCTTCTAGGTTAATTTTGGACAACTTTGAAGAAACGCATAAGAAGTCACTGAATGTCCTGAGGTGCAGGAGTGGGTAGGAGAAGAAATAGGGCATTTTTAGTGAGGTTGGGAGTGCAGTTCTGGTTCCCCCTTACACCGTGATCCCTAAACACCTCAGCTACTGGCTTCCTATGGATTCTCCTCCTCCATGTGGCCAGGGTCAGAAGTTGTTGGAGCACCCACTGCCTCCGTCAGATTTCTCAAGCACCCCAAGACCTGGTAATGCAGTGATAGTCAACAGAGGAATCCGGACCTGAGATCACACGTGTGATGTTCTGGTCTGTCAGAGAAAATTATATATTATGATCTGTGAACTCCTCAGTGGCTAGTTTATGCTTTAAATGCATTGTGCTAGGTTATTGTTTTTGTTTTGTACAGCATGGATTCCTAGTATGGATTAAAACATTACAGGATATCGGGCAGCCCGGGTGGCTCAGCGGTTTAGCGCAGCCTTTGGCCCAGAGCGTGATCCTGGAGACCCAGAATTGAGTCCCGGGTCGGGCTCCCTGTATGGAGCCTGCTTCTCCCTCTGCCTGTGTCTCTGCCTCTGTGTGTGTGTGTGTGTGTGTGTGTGTGTGTGTGTCTCATGAGTAAATAAATAAAATCTTAAAAAATTACAGAATATCACTCATAAGGACTGTATTATAAATAGTTGCTACAATAATGAATATGAAGTTGAAATGTCTAATTGAGGTTATTTGAGATCTAATTTAGATTACTAAATATTAATGTCTAATTTAGGTTATTAGATTGATTCAAAGTTTTCCCCGGGGGAAGTATTAGAGTGTGGTGTAGTGAATAACTTTTTTAAAAACTTGGATTACACTTGATAGGTAATCAGAAGATAAAAACATTCTGATGTCCGATCAATTCATTTTAGGCAGGTTAACTGTTTTATTTCACATTGTCTCTATATTTTGATTCAGAGTCATTCCATCTATTGTCTTGCTTGGAAATGACTCACTGGGGAAAACCATAGGAGTTAATTCTCTCTTACATTCAGGGGAGGCCCTGCAGTGAGCAGCCAAGTCACAGCACTAACTTCCAGGAAGCAGCCCTGAGCCACCATCTCCTGATAGAGTGAGGAGGATATGGCTTCTCCCTCTCAGGACAGCAGCAGGGTGACTGCCCTGCCTTTCAGTAGCCTGGCTCTGAAAGGAAACTGGCCTGGCTCTTTTCTCTGGCCTAGACAGGACACGAAGCACTGTTAAGTCTTCTTTGGTTTTTGTTTTGGAAACCAGCAGATATTATGAAATGATGCCTATTGCTGCTCTTTGTTTGGGTAGCATTTGACAAAAACAACCTTACCTGTGTGGTGTGGGTTGTAACTCTGCTCCTTTTGGTTAGAAGATAAATGTTATTTCAATGTATGTGACCCCCACCATGGGTAGCCAGGTTAATAATTTGAAATTAGCCAGTAGTCACCGCCATAATTCTTCCTGTTTTTTTTTTTTTAATACTTCCTAAGTCAAAACAGGATACGTGTATTACTAAATGTTACAAAATATTCAGGGCATAGTTATAATGTGTAGTTGACTTATTAAGGTCTCTCAGTAATCTTGAGGTAATAAAATCCCAATATGAATGACCTAGCTTCAAAAACAGTTATGATTTGTCTATGTTTTAGGTCTGTGGTTACTGACTTGGTTTTAACAACATAGGACACACTGCCTTCCACTCAAAAAAAAAGTGGTGTTACTAAGAAATTTACCCCATTTTATTTTCATTTACATTTTGAATTCTCATAAATTGTCAGGAGACCATCTGTAGCACTAAATACAGATTTTGTATAGTTAGTCAGTTTCTTCCTCACATATTGGTTCTCAGCCTCCTGGGGCAAGGTAGGGTTACCAGATGGCCACCTTTGTGAGCAGTGGTCTCAGGTGACTGCCTCTGGAACAGCCTCCACTGTAGGCACATGGTTGGCATAGAGTTAGACTCTATGTGACGTTTGCAAGTCTGCATGTCCATTGAGTTTCTCTTCATTCTCCTTAACGTCATGGCTTATCTATGCAAAGCTCAATTTAGAAAAAAATTGCATTTCACAAAACCAGATTTATGCTTTAATGTGATGCAGTGAGAACTGAAAAGTGTGCAAAGAAAGGGGGCTTTTCCTTTCGTGTCTCCTGTTGTTTGGCACAGCGGGTCTTCATCTGTTTTGCATGTTATGTACGTGTGCAGTGATTAAATCAAGATAATGTGGTAGAAGGGGCTTTGAACAGTGCTTAGCTGAGAATAAGTTCTCTGAAGCAGCAGTGCTTTTCTTAGTGGTTCTGGAGGGGCTAACTGCCTTGCATTTTAGATAGGAAGGGATTGTAGAAAACCGCCATACTCTCAGATCCTTCCAGAGAGAATGGGTCAAGAGCTCTGCACTGGTCCTTGCTCTCCAGAAACACCCATCATGCCCTAGAGTGATGTCTTAGAAATCCTGTCTCTTCCCCCACATCCCTGGCCCAACACTAGATGGTCCTGTCTACAGAATTCTTACATGCCTATAATCTGCAAATGGCCTATAGCACATAATTTGACTTAAATGTATCTGTGTATATCTTAGCTTCCATTTGTTCTTCCATATTTTTTCAATGAATACATTATTTATTGTGCATTTACCATATGTCAGCCCTTGGGCATTCAGTATTGAACCAGACACATGGGACCTGCCTGCCCTCAGGAGCTAGACTGTACGCTCTTGACGATGAGGATCTTATACTTTGGTCCCTCAGAGCATCCGGCACAGAATGGATTGCTTTAGTTGTTATTACGTGCTTGAGTCTTTTTGCTTTCATGTTGCCTTAGAAACTGAAGGTTCCTGGGAAGCAAAGGGGTTTGACTGTGCACAGTGGTAATGGCAGGCAAGAAATTCATGAATCAGGCTCTCAGCTCAGCCAGAGTCTTTATCTGCTGAGAAACTATAATCTCATCAATTGAATGACTGGTGTGCTTACAAGTTTGTACGTGTGTGTTTATATATTATATATATTTTATATATTATATGTAAATCATATTGTATATGTAAGCCAGGTTATATGTAAGCATGTATGTTTTATATATATATACATATATATATATATATATATATATATGCATGCTTCAGTAAACCTTTAAAGCATTCAAGTGCTCATTCTTTTTTTAAGGAATTCTTGAAACAATTACTTTTTCAGGGGAAAGCATCAAATCTTTGCCTTACTTTTTGCCAAAATGTATTCTGAAAAGTAAACAGACACTTTGCAAAGCATTTGAAACAGTGGGTTTCATCGGGATGTATTTTATGAGCATATCATATATGTTTATTGAAATTTGAGATTTTTCCTCTTCCCTTTCATTTTGCTAAGCCACCCCATGGCTTACCCTCCCCATACATCACTCCCTCATCACTGACAGTTATCGCTTTTTAAGGGATTTGTGTCTTCTGAAAATAGTCTAAAACATAGTGGTCCTCCTAGCCGGGCTGGCGATGTGTCAGACGTTCTTGACCTCAGCCCTGTCAGCAGCAGCAGAAGAAGCTGTAACGCAGATTTGGTGAGTGAAGAGACAGTCATAAGCAGTTACTTCTATGTGGGGAGGAGATCTCCTGTGAACCTTTTGGTTAAATGGGAGGGGGGAGGGGGCGGTAGCGGAGGAGCACTCTCATGAAGGAAACAGGATCTAAGGAGCATTTTGAATGAAGAAAGAGCTTAGGGAGCCAGACGTTAACACATGGGGTGTGATGTGGGAGAGTTCTAAGATATGCAGACATCGTATGTGGCTGGGAGGGAATGGGGCAGGTCTGATGCATTTCCTTAAGGAAATTGACTGGATGCACAAGAAAATGGGTCCATCTGGCTGAGAAGGATCCTGATCTCTAAAGCCCGGGCAAGCCCCTGGAGAAAAGGTCCAAGGTAAAAGTTGATGGGTGTGAAGATCAGAGCTTTGAGAGGAGGCAGACGCAGGCCTGCAGGCTGCAGACCTCAGTTGTGGTCTAGGAATACTTCTAACACAGCTCACATGTGCTGCTTTTTCTGCTGCCAGCTCCCAAAGGAACAGATTTAAGAAAGAAAATGTGTGGCATGGGGTGGGCACCCCCAGGGAGGAATTGGCCTCTGGTTCTTAGATGCAGTGAAGATTTCCTAAGAAGGTCAAGGAATAAAACATGGGGGAAAAGATGTGTTAGGAAGATGAGCAGTATAATGTCCGCCACATTTCCTTTGGACTGACTGCCAGGCATCCTGTCCCTACTTCTTAACCATAAGGATGCACAGAATCACTGTGAGGAGCAGGAGTAAAGATGACAAAGCTTCATCCACAAATGTTCTGATTCAGTCTTCAGTCCATCCCTCAGAACCCAGAATTGTATTTTACCTGTAAGAAAAACAGATGTGCCTAGAAAGACTATACTGGCACTTGGGGTGGAGTCTGGGATTTGAACCCTGGGAGTTGAATTTTTGAAGCATTCTCCCCCACAAAACTGTATAAATGGCCAAGAGAGTCACAGAAAGGCTCTCAGTAGTGGTGATCCTCATTTGTCAAAAGTTTCAGAAAAGATTTCAAGGGTACACACTTGGTTGTTTGAAATTTGTCATTGTTATAAAAAATACTCATTTTGAGAAAGATTTTTTAAATGATTCTTTGTTTCTTTTTTTCTGTCAGTGAATGTGTCCTTGCTAAAGGAGCTGCTGTGGGGGCAGGCGGGGGGGCGAAGAAGGCCACCACACTCTCTTTGGGATTATAAATGATACATTCCCATAGAAGATCACAAACCACTATGCAGCATACATTTTTCCTACCATAAGGAGTATTGGTTTTTAATATAAATCTATACTATGATTTGTTATGTTCTGTGGCGGTTCATCACAACTCATGCACTTTTCAGAAAATTAATACTATTCATTAGCATAAATCATAACCTGTTTCCTCAGTCTGTGTTTGAAATTGGGGGTGCCCCATCATCCAGGAGCTCGCTTGCTCTCTCTCAGTGAATTATGACCCATTAATTGTCATGGCTGGTGGGCTTCCCTGGTTAAATAAAGGGATAGGATTGGAAAGATTCAGACGTGATGCTTTGTTCTTGGGCTTTAATATTTTAATGAGCCTGCAGGCTTGGCTGCTCACAGAGGGAGGACCGAGATTGGGTTTCTGAGTGTGTTGTTAGTGTTAGCGCTTGTAGATGGATGTTCATTAGAAAGCTCTTGTTTCAGTTTCTCAAAGAAACTCCCCATTAGGAAAGATCTTTCAGCAGCATGGCAAGCAAGAGAGAGAAAAGAGAGAGGGAAGCTTTTAGCTGTAAAGCATTAAGGGGATATTGTATCAGTCATCCTAGTTCTAAAGATTTGCTTCTGAGAATTAATTGGAGCAAACACATCACAAGGCAGAAAAAAAGGTTTGTGGAGCAGGGATGATAGTTGCTGTCCTTGCACTTGGGGGCTCTTCATCATGCAGCTGAATCAATACTACAGGGAATTATTTCTGGTTATCTTTTATGGGTTTGTAAGACATTTCTTTTGTTCGGTGTAATAAAAAACCCATTGTCTGATCAGTGGCTGACTAATTATGATAAGTAATTTGAAACATTCTTGATGAAACTTGTCTGTTAATTAACATCAGCAGCAAATGGAAACTAACAGGACAGCGAAGTGTGAGTGCACCCACTCTTCTCTGGCATTGACGCCGTCTTTCTGCAGCATGCCCAATAAACTAAAGCTGCCGATGGTTAAAAAAAAAAATAACAAACAGGTGTGAAGGTCTGACTCACCACCTAGGAAAAGTTATTGTGAACTTATACAAAGGAGTACTGAAATATTACAAGCGAGGGGGTGGTAGAAAGAAGTGTCAGGAGGTTGACTGATCCTACTGCATAGAGTAAGGAGAGTGGTTCCTTTCTTCCTTTTTTTTTTTTTCTTTAAAGCGTGATTCCTAAATACATTCATCCCATGCTGATCTGAACTGAGATACTCGTGGCAAATACAAATGTGGATTTATAAAATTGTACTTTGCAATGATTGATGTTGTCTGGCTATATTGTAATTATCATTAATTAAAACTGTTCATTGTTAATCGACTCAATGGCTTTTTTTTTTTTTTTTTTTTTTATGCTTTTAGATTTCTACCTGGACAAGGACTGGTACTATACCCACAGATAGGAGACAAATTGGATATTATTTGCCCCAAAGTGGACTCTAAAACTGTTGGCCAGTATGAATATTATAAAGTTTATATGGTTGATAAAGACCAAGCAGACCGATGTACTATTAAGAAAGAAAACACCCCTCTTCTCAACTGTGCCAGACCAGACCAAGATGTAAAATTCACTATCAAGTTTCAAGAGTTCAGCCCTAACCTCTGGGGTTTAGAATTTCAGAAGAACAGAGATTATTACATTATATGTAAGTATAATTTTATTTATCTTATAGAAATTAGGATAAGCTAAATAGGTTTGTATCAATTTTTTAAATTATTACTGTGGCAAATAATTTGTTGAGAATCTTTGCTGAAAATTGATTTTTTTTTTTTTATGAAACCTTAATTGAATGAGGGACCCTGTACCAATAGTACTCAATAATATAAATACCCAAAGAGGAAAAAACCTCCTAGAGTTTTTATACTTTTATACTACATATATATATATATGAATATGAATATACTCAGCATCTCTACTGACAAAAACATTTTTAAGGACCATTGGTGAGATCTCATAGGTAAATCTTGTGCGATGACTTTTCTCTTCATCCATCCATTCATCCATCTGTCCATCTGTTCATTCACGCATTTAGAAATTTAGTATTTACTCTGTGCCAGAAACTGTGTGTAAGTGCTAGAGATTCAACAGTGAGCAAGGTAGTGTAATGGTATCCTTTCCTTGTGGAGTTCATAGATCCAAAAGATAGGGGGGTTACAGGCAACCCACAATCACACACTGGCATGTGTTAAAACCAGATTTAGAAGAATAAGACAAAAACTTGGGTTTGTTCAGTGAATTACCATTTTTTTTAAATCTATATAATAATATGACACATTGTTGCAGGAAACTGATACTATATGTCCTACAGGTCATATCAGAGCCAACCCACTTCATAAAGCTGTGAAGTCAGAGGGTGCACACATCCAAGCACACGCCTACTAGGATAGCAAAAAACAGGTTGGCACAAAGGTACAATTGTTCCAGGGCCAGGGTTTTGTCAGAGTGCAGTCTGGGTGACTGACATCCTTGATTACATCACTCAAGCAGTGAAATATTTTGTTCTCAGTTTCTTTGGTTTAAAACTGCTCATAACTGGGTCAGAGTGTCCACTTGTTTGTTACCATGGGCTTCAGTTCACCAGGGAATGCAGAACTGCCGTCCTTTGGGCAGGCTGTCCCATCTCTTGGCGACCCAGTAGAAACTGCCTTTCTCAGCTTACTGGCCGCTCTTCAGAGTACAAAGTCAGGAATTCACTAAATACTTATTTAGTACCCAATAATACACTGTTTCTTTACTGCATTAGCTATGAAAACAGAGATGGCCATAGTGGTCTAATTATCCTGTCCTTGCTGCAAACCTGGAACACCAGAGCCTGAAAACCTGTTTTGAAGCCAGTTTGACACAGAGTACCTTAGCAAGAGTATGTACAACAAAGAAACAGAAAGTGGTAAATTATGGACTTAAAGGAATAATTATCATAAAATGAAATTGAAAGTATTCTGAGGGATGAACCAAGCAGATGGGGTGGTAAAGTATACAAAATAATAGAGAAATCTTTGAAAATATAAAATAGTTATTAGGTGAAATAAATGGAGCTTTTGGAAACCTAAAACCTAAGCTTTTGGTTTACTTATTTCTTTGAAAAACTTTCTTTAAGTTAGACTGTTTACCAGGGACACTGATGTATAGTGTTGGGACCCGATGAATCCACACAGACAACTGTGCCCCCCTGGGTAGGTGGAGAGAGAGCACACACTGTGCCTGGGTGGGGGGGGGACGCCCTAGGGCACCCACTTCTCCTGCGGTGCTTGGTATAAATCACTAGAACTGTGTGTACTACCCAAGTCCACAAGCTGGCTTGCGTGGAGATAGGTATAAATCCTATCACTAGAACTGTGTGTACTACCCAAGTCCACAAGCTGGCGTGCGTGGAGATAAAGCAATAGACATAGATTCTGTCCTCTTCTTTCCATTTATGACTTCATGAAGACGGCTTCGCACATTCTGCGTCCCCCCCCCAGTGCAGGTGGTGTTGCAGTAAATGTGGTGGGTTTAGCTTCAATCTGAGGTAGGACTCAGGAATGCAGATACTGCATGTGCTTGATGTTAACATCTGTGTGTTCAACAAAGTGAGCATTTAGTAACTACATGGCATTAGTATGTGACAGGTATGTATTTAGAAGCATGATTTAATTTACATTAGCCTATACAGTAATGACATCTCTTAGGTTTCTTGTAAAAACTCATTATTTCAGTAGCAGGTAGCTGAGCTCAGTTGGCCTCCAGAACTGGCCCTCAGAGTTAGGATTTATTAAATCCTAACGTAAAACCTCGTGGTAGCCTGGGACAAAAGAATCTTTCTGAAAATAGAGCTAAGAGTTTCAAGTGTGAAACAGTGAGAGGCTGTTGGAACACTGCTGGTGGGGGGAGTGTCCAGGGCTGAGGGGCTGGCCAGGAACTGGGAGACTCTCAACAGACCGCTGAGAAATCCTGTCGTGTCACAGACAGAGGAAGATACCACAGATACCCGGGAAAGGCCAGAAGCTTATTGCTCACTCCCGCCCCCAGCCAGTAGAGCTCATTGATAGACAGCTTTCCCTGGAAAGAAGATGAGAGAGGAGCAGAAAACATTTTAAAATAGTTTAAAGAGTCTTTCCATTGCTTCTTCAAGAATTCCAAGATTTTTAAAAGTAACTGATTTCCACATCAAACGATCCCTCACATACATCCAAGCAAAAGTCACACTTGACTTAAAATAGTACGATTCAAGATAGCATAATGGAGAGTACTCAGATTTACAAATGTTATTTTTAACACTTCAGGTCATCAGTTCATTTTGAGACCATGAATAGTGTCGCTATGGGAGATGCTACAATACAACATGTGTCCAACTCTGAATCTTACTGTCTAAGCACCTGCAGTGCTAGGAGTATGAGTATTAACACCTTCATCACTGTGTGCTGATTCCTTGTCATGGGAAGGAAACAGACAGGATGGTGTGGAGTAGTGCTATGCCCAAGGGGCACAGTCTGGTTTTCCAATAGACTGCCCAGGTATTGGATAATTTCCTAGGTAAACTGATTCCAGGAGCTCTGGCCGGCTGCCTGGAGACCTGAGGTCTAGTCCCGTTGCTGGTGCTTGAGGAGAAAGTCACTTTATAGCTCTTTGAATTTTTTTCTAGAACATTCTTTTATCATTGTTGATGTTATAGCCAGTGATGGCGGTCTGCAGTTCCAAACCATTTTATGGTTGGGTATTTACATCCCGGGTAGGATCTCTTATTAGTGTGTCTCTTTGCCAATTGAAATGGACAGGGTCTGCTATGAATTCTTTAAGACATTTAATTTGATTTACAAGGTTACTAGATTTTTGGAGTATAGCCATCATACTATATGGAGTTTGGGAAGTAAATATTAATTTTTAATTGGAGGTGTATTTTTAAACTACCAAGTATCCACTAAATTCCTTTAGAAAATGACATGACAAAATGATATGCTTCCTCATTAGTTCTTCTCATAGATGATTATTTGCTTTGACATGTGGCAAAATGATATATATAGGTTTTCTTAATGTTTAGAATTGACTTGTTCAAGTGACCTATTTCAGTAATTAACCTTAGGCCTGATTTGCATCATCAAACCTCCTAATCTTAAATGATCCAAAAGTAGGGATGTTAGTGCCATTTCCTGTGAAACTGCTCTCCCCCCACCCGCAGCTGTTCTTTATGACATACAGAATCTTAATTGTCTTAAAAGCATAGTAGGCATTCTGTATAACCTATAGTTATTTTTATTGTCTTTAAAATGTTTAAAAGCTTATGAAATAACTATCTGTTCTCAAGTGCCCATTTGCAAGGGAAGGTCTACCTTAGTAAACCCTCCAGTTAATGGGAGGATTGCATTCTTAACTGTGTTCCCAGCCTTCATCCATATCTGTGTCATAGACTTTATTTGTTAGACCCTTTCTGTGCATGGTTTACAGTTTCTCTTTAGAGCTGATAACCCAGCACTGAATGAATCGGCAATCTTGGTGTGCTGGCTCTTTGCAACATCCAACCTGATGAAGATTCTGCAGGTTGGTTATGCAACCTCAGCACAGAACCTTGCAAAATACCTACAGAGAGGTTTTTGTCATTCCATCAAAATTATGTGAGTCTGAGATGGATGAAAAATGGGTGCCATTATGTTAATACTTTTTAAGTGAACAGTGGCCACAGCCAGGCTGTGTGACAAAGAAGGCCACAAGCACAGGGCCCCTCCCAAGTCAGCTTTATGCAATACAATATCTACAATATTTTCCTTCAAGTCTATAGCCAAGACTTGGACTTGTGGAATAGTAATAATCTGAAAGTTACTATTTTTATTTTTATTTTTTTATTTATTCATGAGAGACAGCGGCAAACACACAGGCAGAGGGAGAAGCAGGCTTCCGTGGGGAGCCCAATGTGAGACTCCATCCCAGGACCCCAGGATCACACCCTGAGCTGAAATAGACACTCAACCACTGAGCCAGCCATCCAGGTGCCTCTGAAAGTCATCATTTCTAACAATTGTTTGGTGAAAGGTTGTCCTTGAATGTACCCCCTGCCATATTCCCAGGGGTCCTTTCCAAGCTGCCCCTCCCATTCTTTGCCTTGGGAAAGTCTTCCTTGAGGAGCACCGGACGAATTTGAATGAGTCACAATTTCCTAGGCTATTGGCTTAGTTCTCTAAAACAATTTTTAAAAAACCAAAGCATATGAAATTGGAAGGCTCCATAGTCAGCCTTGCTTGCTGTTTCTTAGGTATAAACTTCACTTCTGAGCAAAATTGCAAAATAAATTAAAATGCTTTCATACAAATATAACAAAACACTATTCTTGAAGAATCAAAACAGGAAGAGATTCCATTCCCTGCATTTTTGTCAAATATATATGTGTGTGTATATATTTTTAATTTATATTTATTTGATTATGTTTATGTTCCTTTTGTGTTTCTGATTTACTTACTTTGGAGAGTAGTATGGCACCTGGCATTAATAAAATATACTGACTCTACTTGTAACCTTTCCCCAGGAAAAATAGTTGTGGGAGCTTTCAAATATCCTTTTACATGTAGATTTCTTCTCAGGTATATAAGAATGTGTGGCCTGTGTAATGATTATGGGTTTTCTTTCATGAATTACTTTATTTATTTTTGAGATTTTATTTATTTATTCATGAGAGACACAGAGAGAGAGGTGAGACAGTGAGACACAGGCAGAGAGAGAAGCAGGCTCCCTGCGGGGAGCCTGATGCAGAACTTGATCCCAGGACCCCAGGATCACAAGCAAGCCAAAGGCAGATGCTTAACCACTGAGCCACCCAGGTGCCCCCTTTCTGAATTTATGTGATAAATGTAGCAAAAGCTACATTTCCATTAAGTTTAGTGATATGACAATATCAGCCTGTCAGTTATATCCCTGACTTTGAGGTGAGGATTTATGTCTTATACCTTGTATATGATTGCCAAATTCCAGTGTTTAAACACATTTTTATATCCAACCTACAGCTGTCATCTTTAATAAAACATCCATCAGAGACTTGGGTGTTTGGAGGATTATCTATACACAACACTTAGAGCAACACATCAGTGTGGTAGGTGGGCATCTGGAGTCCAAAAGATCTGGGTTTCTTGAATGCCCTTCAAAAGTAACTTTATTTATATTCCCCAAATGAATGAGAATATAAGGGAAGGGAGAAGAAATGTGTGGGAAATATCAGAAAGGGAGACAGAACATAAAGACTGCTAACTCTGGGAAACAAACTAGGGGTGGTAGAAGGGGAGGAGGGCGGGGGGTGGGAGTGAATGGGTGACAGGCACTGGGGGTTATTCTGTATGTTAGTAAATTGAACACCAATAAAATGGTAAAGATTGGGAAAAAAAAAAAAAGTTAAAAGTTAAAAAAAAAAAAAAAAAGTAACTTTACCGGTCTCTGCCTTGATCTCTTCATCTGTAAACTGGGGATGGTGACATTCCCTGCTTTTGTAGGTTGATAGGAGTTTAAATGGGTGATACATGTAAAGTGCTCATTTCCAAGGTTGACTCCTAATTAGTACACCCAAGGGGTCTCCTTGGAGCAGAGTGTGCGATGCAAAAGACCAAGGGCAAAGCAATGCCTTCCTGCAAGCTAGCGGGCGGGGATGATGTACTCGCAAAGCATAATTTATTTGCAAACAGTCCATAAAATGAAACTCGAGAGAGTTTACAAGTTTCAGTAATGCTGCATAACTTAATTATAAGATCTCTTCTCTTTGTCTTCTTGGAGTGTTATAAAAGTTCTTTTGTCCTTGGGCTTCCTTTACCAAGAAACATGCATTTATGTATCTTTTTGTTGGTGGAATTGCCTGAGCTTGTTAACAGATCCTCTTTAAGACCCAAAAGAGACAGATCGGGAAGAGTGTTCTGTACATATAATCATTTCCCCACTTGTCATTTCCCCAACCTTGCCAGGGCTTTTTCTCACTTCCCCAGCACACAAAGGAAACACTGTATTTTTATTGATAATTTCAGCATCATCCTAATGTAGTGGAGAAAAGTGTGTCAGGGTTGCCTTGTCACTGAGACTAGCTGAGAAAGAAGCTTTCATTAGTCTGATCATTAGAAGCGTTGTTTCTATTATTTTTTTAACATAATGTGAAATCCTCCTCTGTACTGAAGGCTCTTCCAGAGTGTATCGATAAGATTCCTGGTTGAATGTCCTATGAATAGAGCTCACATTCTTTACACGAAAGTTATAAAGTCTCGGCTTCTGCTTAATTGGAGATTGTAGTGAGAAATGAGAAACTTCTAGCTCACAATCCTGACGGGGTCATGGCCATTGGGATATCTATCCCTGATCGGTCACTCTGGCTATATAAGGATGTGGCTCTCATAGAATGAGACTCTCTTCACATCCAGTGGTGTCACCCAGGCAGTAGTGACAGCTTACCTCACTTAAAGTGAGACACAGAGTCCTGTGAACATTCTTCCTTATTCCCCAAAATCACTGAGGAAAGAATAAGAGGACTAATTCTTAAAGGGAAGACAAAGGAGAGGAAAGACTTAAAACCTGGACCAAATAATAGCAAAGCAAGAGGAGAGGAGACATGAAGATAGATTACTTAGGGGAGAAAAAAAAAGGGTATTCTTTAGGAATTTCCCAGAATAAAACTACCCTTACAATTACATAAAATACATGTTCATATCTCTAGTGCCCATATTTATAGCCTTTTAAAAGTTCATTTAGCCTTATAAATAATCAAGTAATTCTGGAGAATGAGAAAGAGCAAGTTTCTTTCTTAATAGCCTTTAAATATTCACCTTGAAGATCAAAACTTAAGCAAAATAAAGCACTATAAAAAAATACCCAAAAGGCATGAGACAGACATAAAAAGATCACTGTGAGAAAACTTATTTGTGTGATCCTTAAGAGTCACACATTTGTTCTTAAAATTCTGAGCTCCCAGGCTAGGTATCACTTAAAGGGAAGTGCTATGGCCTCACATACTGTGTGTCACTTTGCAGCCTCAAGAATGGGTGGTAGAGAAAACAAGAACTTAGAAAGTCTGAGTGGTAAAAAAAAAAAAAAAAAAAAGGAGGTCTGAGTGGTTCCTACATGTACGTCTGGTTCACGCAGCCATGAAATAAATGCAGGAGTCAAGACTCCAGCCAGAGCTAGGAGACCATTAGAGCAGCATCTTTAGTCTGTGACAGTGCTCCGGGGTCAGCTAGCATGCAGATGCATACCTGGTGAGACAAAAGATCAAACATATGTGTTCCATCACATGGCTGTATAGTACCTCGAGGGAGTTGGCAGGCATGCATGCTTTGTACACAGTGACAGCAGAGTGTTATGTGTACACACAGCACATACACAGCAGTACACAGAAGCCCACACGACTGAGACACCCAGTGATCTCTGTGCTTGTTCAAACATGTTGGGCCTGCGCCCTGTTTTATATCCTTTAACCTAGAACTAACTTCAGACGTTGGCCCCAGAGTTGAATTAAGAAAATCCTATGGAGGGGCATCTGGGTGGCTCAGTGTGTGAGCATCTGCTTTCGGTTCAGGTCGTGATCCTGGGGTCCTGCGGTCAAGTCCCGCATCGGGCTCGCCACAGGAAGCCTGCTTCTCTGCCTATGTCTCTGCCTCTCTATGTGTGTCTCTCATGAATAAATAAGTAAAATACTTTTTTTAAAAAGAAAGAAAAAAAAAATCCTACAGAGCAGGAAGAAAAGAGAAAAGGCCACTGGGGAAAAGTGGTTGTAAACAGTGTGTCAGGTCTTCCACACTTCCTCTTTATTGTTAGATCTTTTCATCAATTCCATTTCTCAATGAGACTATGCTACTGGGGTTCTAAAAATGTTATCCTTTCAAGCCCCTCCATGGTAAGTTACTAAATAGTAAAATTTAAAAAATTGTAAATTTCTCAAATATACAAACTGAGGCAATGAGAATTCAGATTTCCTTAGTCTCAAATACAAGTGCTACAGTTGAGATGGATGGATGGATGGATGGGCGGGCAGGTAGGTGGATGGGTGAATGGGCAGGCAGACAGCACCTCTGGCAGGATCATAATTCATGACGTTACAGAGGGAACCAGGCTGTGTGTTACTAATGAGACTTCTGCTTTGAAAATGGCTTTTGCATTAGTGAAGTAGCCCGATTTCATTGTTCCTGATGTTCAACCAGGAGATGAAGGTATTCTTTTATTGAAGCAAACATGTGGAAAATTGCTCTGGATTCCTAGAGTATAGAACATGTCCCCTGAATGGAATAAGGTTCATGTGTAGGGCAAATTCAGACAGGGCATTTTATTGGGGTTACCACTGGTCTCTGGATGGTCAAAGCAAATAACATCACGTCCATCTAAACTCTTATGCCATGGAGAGTGGAGCATTTTCTCCTTCCCAGTGTTATATTCGAAACTGTCAGCAAACATTAATTCAGTCACTAGTGAAGTCTTACCACCCAGAGATGAACTCTGCCTCAGATGGCTGTTTTCCACTTCGGTACTGCCGACTTCCAATTACTGGGCCATTTATATCATTGCATGCGATTAGTGACAGTGGAATGAGCAAGAAGTTGTGCGATGGGCGCCCTCCCCGCCATGAGCTTTTTACTCCGACCCTTTGCTATCTAGACATTTCCATGTCTCCTCACAGATACTTTAATGATTAGGACTGTTAAAAACCAGGGAGAGTGGGTGGCGGATTGTGTGCTAGAAATAATTTACTCCAATTCATGCTTCTTCATGGTTCAAAATGTTTCCATGAGATAGTATCACCCTCCCTTGACCAGGAAGTCTCAGTTTTCCAAATCTGAATGCTTACGTAAGGCTGATTACAATAGAGAATAACGCTTTATCTTTAGAACTCTTACATCATTCTTGCCATGATTTTTTTTTTTTAACATGAGATTGGTCATTCTATTGAAGTGGTCATCTGGCCACCTATTTTTTTAAAAACAGAATTCCTTTTAGTATATTTTGGCCCATAGTAGGGTTGAGTTTCATGCATAAAGGTAATTGTTCCTTTACTGTTGCCTAGTGCCTCCTCAGGATGTTAATTTTGTCTGCATTGCTGTGACAATAAGATAAATTCCCTTAAAGCATAGTAGATGAAAACTTTTTTTATGAGATCTTATTGAAAATTTTTTTACCTGATAAAAGATTCCACCTGCATAAATCATCCTAATTTTTAGCTGTGAGATCTTAGACTTAGAAAGGGATGTTTTCCCTCCGCAGAATTCATTAAAAATCAGGACACTAAGGTGTTGCAAGCAATATTTTCAGG
This sequence comes from Canis lupus familiaris, assembly GCF_011100685.1. Taxonomy (NCBI): domain Eukaryota; kingdom Metazoa; phylum Chordata; class Mammalia; order Carnivora; family Canidae; genus Canis; species Canis lupus. The sequence continues at coordinate 55,707,543 of NC_049243.1, read as the reverse complement.
GGAAATAGAGTAAACCACTCCATAATCAATCTCATGTGGTTAGCGTGCCTCTAGCAAAAGAAAAGAGGGACTGGTAATTTATTGCTAGGACTGTTTGATCTCTCTCAGAAAAATGTCAGTGCACTGCTGGAGCCTGGAGGGTATTTCTTTCATTGACATACACCCCCCTATGTGTACACGCACACACACGCCCCCCCAACACACACACACACACACACTCACTCAGTCACTGCTTCTCCCTTCATCCTTTTCAGTCTGGTTGTATGTAATCAGTGACTCTTCATGACTGTGTTATCAAAGGTAACTATGGCTCTTAGCATCTTTAATGATTGTCACTAACTTGATCTTTGTATATAGTTCTTGATGGTTAAAAGATTTTATGAGGAAGGAGTGAGAGAATTTATGTTCTAGATGTGGTGACTATGACTTTATATTGTTACTATTCTCTCAATAGGCTGGCTTCTCTGGATGTCCAAGTCTCATGTGACATATGAAATACGAGATATAGTGAATATTCTGGCAGTTCCACATAGTGTCCTCTTTTATCTCCCTCTGTCTCCCCCCAAAATTAATATAAAATGTGGCAAAGCAATATGTGTCCTTAAGTCTTTTAGCAAATGCAAAAAGACAGTTGACTAAACTGTTCAAGGTTGTTAAACCTCCTCTTATTTCTGAGCTGTCAAGAGAATATCCTATCATTGTTCATGATGAACATTTGAAACAGGAAATAAAATTATACTATTTTATTCAAGAGCATCCATTTATATTTGATACCTGGTTTCTTTACTCCTATTTTAAGGCAGAATGCAACAGAGAAGGTCTAAATTTTGACTCTATTTTTAAAATCATTTTTCCAAATCATTCTGTCTAGCAGAGAAACTAATTAATTGTGTTGTGTAGAAGTCACTGGGGCTAAGCCAGTTATTAATTCTTAATGCATGATTTACTGCTTTAAAATTTCAAAACACAACCATAGTTATGTGGTTTTAATTCAAGTGATTCTTCTTATGATACTGGAGAAATGTTTCCTTGGGTGAGAAATACACACATCCTACCTCCCCACTTACTTAGACGGTATTTTAACTGTGGCCTGTTCCCCACACGCTAAAATCAGTTAATCAAATGCCAGCGAGAGCTATCTCGTCAAGTAGAGATTAAAACAAATCAAAAACAAAATGCTTTTGTGGATATATATTTCACTTTGAAAATATCTTCCTTTGCATTTTTCCTTTTTCAAATGGAGGCCATTTTAAGAAGTGTTTATATAGCAAAGATAAGGCAAATTTGGTATTATGGGATGAGATGCCACGTGCTTTGAAATAATGCTGAATTTTTTTGAACATTCTGCCAAACGAAAATAACAAGGCCCTTGGAAACTCACAATGACACATTCCTCATCTCTTACACTATAAATCCTAAAGAAAAATACATAAAAAGAAGTTAGAAGAAGTGAATTTTTCTTCCTCCTTCTGGCACATTATACAACTGTTTCTGTTTCAGAAGTTTTATTAATTACAGAAAAAAGGCAATCATTTTTGGCGTTCAGTGAACATTATCATCTCCATGTTTGGAATCTTTCTCCTCAGTATCTGAAAGGATGCTCGTCAGACTTGAGGCATTAAAATCTACATTGAGATCTAGAGATTAGATCCCTATTTCCAAGGTACCCATTGTGAATCTGAATTGATGTCATGGTGTTAAGTAGATAGATGGTAGTTTCCTGGATTGTATGTTCACAGTAACTGATGATATTTTTATCAGGCTCCTTGTTTTCCAGCTTACAGATCTCATTCCACCTTTTTTTCCTTTTTTCTTTAGACACTCAGAGAGTTGCTAGCCCTGGTAGAAAGCAGTAACCTGGTTTGTGTGCCGTATTTATTTGAATGTCATGGCTTCACTTTCCATGTTTTTCACTTGATTCTGCTTCCTTTAGTTCCTCTGTTTGTCAGATAGTAAGCTTCTGGTTCTTCTGAGTCTGTGTTGAGCTTAAGAAGAGAGATGTGTAGGAAGACTGGCCCTAAGAAATCAAAATTAGAGGAGGGCAAGCATATCATGACATGGTGGAAGAGAACAGTACAGAGAGGATGATGGGCATAGAGAATGGTCATAAAAATGCTATTTATTTCATAATCAAATAAGAGCGAATATGCCCCATGTAACTTATATAAATTATGGTTTTTATACTTATTAGGCAACTGAACTCTGGCTTTCCTGACCTGTATGCTTATTACCTGTCTTTGGTCGACTGCTTTGATGAAATAGATAAAAAAATACTTGCTTTTGAGTGTCTGTCAATCATCTACCCCATCCTGGGGAGGGGGGGGGGCACCTGCCAGTCCCATCCCAATAAGCTACATTGTAAAATAATTTGAAATAATCCTCCATAGCATGAGTATGTCTTTCATCCTTTCTAGCATAACCAAGAATTTTCCTTCATAGTGTGATGCTCTATATTATCCTGGAGAATTTCTTTGGGCTGCCCTCATTCCTGACCTCTTTGTGAATGAAGCTCATATATCGCCACAAACCCAGCAGCAAGTTCTCTATCTGATCACAGTGTTACCGATGTGATAGACCCAAAACAGGCGGAATCTGATGCTGCCGTGCAGCCCCCTGGGGTGCAGGGCAATAGCCATCAGATGAAGCCATGTTAAAATGTGCTATTACTTCCTCTCTGTGAGCACAGTCTAGAAAACACAGCCAGAAGATTCTTGCCCCTTTAGTCAGTTTTATTCACTGGTTCTCTTTTTCCTACTCCAATAACCAGCATACAAATGTCAGTGAGTCAGACCCGCAAATTCATGGGAAACCACAGATGTTGGCTGGTGCAGTTTGCAGACGTGAAGAACTTTTAGGCAGTGTGAACTCAGGGTACTTTTTTGCTGAGCAATGATCTCCAGCCACTGGAAATCAGGCCCCAGGGGAGCAATCTAGTGATTTCAGTATACTTACTACATGCAATTAGATCCCCAAAGCAGAAGCTTTTAAAAGCAAGCCATAAAATGCCCATGTATCTTTATTAAACCTATTTTCTAACTAGATGGAGAAACTTCTCTAGTAATTTTTAATTTTACAGAGTCTTTTTTTTTCTCTAGGCCAAAGGGGGATAAATGTCTGGGCACTAAAAGCTTAGGTATAACAGTGTTATGTTTTTCTGTTTCTAAATAAATGCCATCTCATCCATTTGTAATACTGTAATTGTGGCAGCATTAGATAATGCTGGTAGATAAAAAGAAAAACTAAGTATAATGAGGTGTAACTATTTTTACTCTTTCTCTAAATTAAAAATTCCTAATATATTTAATCAACAATAAAAATACTGCAACATTGTTTTTTTGAAATGGAAATAGATTTTTATCCTCAAGCATTAGCAATTCCTTGTTGTGTTTCAAAGTCAGCTGCTAAGCCTTTTTTAAAGCTTCTTGGCGACTGGGTGTTATGGCAGAAATCAGAGTGTTCATCTTGTGGCTTTGTTTCAAAGCTCACTGTCATAAGGAATTGCAGTCAGGATGGGACACTTGTCAGCGTCCATGCTCAAGGCAGGGACAGGGAGACCTCCAGGATGAGAACCGCACTCCCTGATGAGGAGATTAAGAGGGAAGAGTGAGGTTAATTTTCATTATGGGATCAA